>NC_081414.1:884250785-886650785 GCF_030272615.1 Cryptomeria japonica | reverse complement strand
CTTACACTCCTCGTGTTGTGGTGAATGTCCATCTCTCTCAAGAATTTTAAGGATACTATTGGTTCTAAGAAAGGACGTTAGATGTAATTATGACAAGTGGTTTATGTACCTTGGATGACAACACGATAAATGGTATAGATAGGTCTCACTTGGGCATCGACGGAATTGAATGGCACTGTCAGAATGATAAGAATAACGACTTCTTGTCATCCCTCTTCCCACCTCATCGATTGCCATGTCATGCATTATTTTTAGGAAACAACTCAAGGCAAGATTTGTGAAGTACCATTATTAATGGTATTTAAGCAATCCAAATACAGAAAAAGGTGGTGACATGCATTACTTCATTTGATGTTGTCATTCTTGTAGAAAACATTAAAGATAGTCAAAGGGGAAATTGTCATCATATTTACATACATCAAAATGGTCTTGCTTCATGATGATGAACTGCCTTTCCACAATCCAGATTTGAACTAGCCAGAGATAGAGCAAGAGGATATAGTCTAACAGTTATGATCTTTTGCATGGAAAGAGCAAACCAATTTTAGTGAATATAATAAGACCATCAACTTAGTAGATAAGATTGTAGAACAAGTTGAGAATCACAAATAATGTATGTGAGACGAGCTAGTGGCAGGAAGAAACCTGGATAATTAACTTTGGTAAAATGGTACTCCTAGTTGGAAGAGGTCCCATATTGCAAGTGGATGCCAACCCATTGCAGTGGCACATTCTTTTGAGCTTGTCTAACTTTTTTCGAGATACTGTTTTTGATTGGGAAGAATTCAAAGATATCTTACTGACGTTGGTCAAAGAAGAAGAAAAGGCAGATGAGATCGACAGATGGATGGCAGAGCTGAACCTGGTACCTAACGATGGAGACTGAAGGTCTTGTAGCCTTACCTATTGTGAGGCAATTTATATTTTGTGCTGCTCTTTAGGATTTTTGTTTTGAAACGGTCATGATCAAAACCATTAGCTTTAGTAACCATTACTTGGAAATGGAAAATACAGGAGGGTTATAGTTATCAATAGGTAGATTAGTTAATTTCAAGGGCATCTTTTAGGCAAACATTTTTTTTCTCATTAGAAATTTTTTTTATCCATTTGGTTATTTGCTATTTTAATATAGAGGAACTACTGGTGGTTTTCATATATTCATAAGCTTTGAATTATGATGTGTGGATGCTTTTCTATTCTTCGAAATGGATGTTAGTTTGTGAATTTATATTGAAATGGTGGATGATTTAAAATTTTAGTTGTTGTGGAATATTAGCTACGAATGGTGTTTCATAGTGGCTTTACTTTAAAATCTGAAAAATTCTAAAAATAGTAGTTAGTATTGTGAATGCCTTTACAAAGCTTTCTAGTTAAAATCTCTTTCCTTATTTGCTTACCGATTAAAAGCATATGAGTTGTTTATTTATTCATTGAAAATAATTAGAAGGTAGTTGCCACCTTGTAAAATAATTAGAGAACCAGTCAATTCATATTTTATTAGACTGGTTCAATTGTGGTTACATTTGTCATCACCATGGGCGTGAGAATATGGAGTTAGGTGACAAATTTATTAACCAACATCCCTTAAACTTGTATTTTGTAAGTTTTACTAGAATTTTGTCCAAAGTTTCTATTATAATGTCTTGGTTCACATGCAATCAACATAAAAGTCTATATGTTCCTTTTAATATTAAGGACCCTTTTGGATTGAATGCTAGATTAAAACCATTTTATGGATGAAAAAAATGAGAGAGAGATGTGTTGAATATATTAACGCACAAGAAAAAAATGAGGAGGGTGAATCAGTTGTATAAAATCATAAACTTATTTCTTAAATCAGATCTGCAACAACTTAACACATAATCTACAGAAAGATATGAGCATGAAATATCAAAACACACCATACACAATGAGATACCAGATTTTATGTGGAAAAGGACTATTGGGAAATAAGCATGGAGAAGCTATTCTTGAGATATGAACACCTATTAGGGTGACACTAGTTAAGGTTATTTTTACAAAGAAAGACTCACTGCCCAAGAGAAAGAAAGAGATGCTCATTGTTGGAGGGCTCACTACCACAATGAAGAAGAATAAATGAGAAAGAATCCACCACAAATGCACTTATGCAACTGCAGGATCTATAAATACCTTTAGCTCACTACTGTCGGAAGCTAACACATAAAATCTTAGTTTACTCAATTATTTCCACCAACTCAACATAAACCATCAAATAGTTAGGAAGATAGATCCTCTTTCATATACCTTCATTGCATTTCACTTTCTTTCACACACACACTCTCTCATATCATCCTCACCTATGGAAAATCTCCCAAGGTCAACTAAGAAACTGGTGTAGGAGCATCTCATGGCTAACATAGTAAGAGCAATAAAGGCTAAAGGAAATACATGAGAATGTGACCTTTCAATTTATGTAATAAGGTAGTCTTGTTTGTTTGATGTTTGATGTGTTTGTAATAAACCCCACCTTGTTACCCAATGACATGGATTTGGCAAATTCATAAGCCACCATCATGGGAATATGGGCCTAGGGGTATTTTTTTGATTATTTTCTAGGTTTTTATGTGTTGGAGATGTATTAGGAAGGTTTAGGACATGTTGAAACATCTCTAGGTAGGCGGATTAACATATGTCAAAAGTTTCTCAAACTTGACAACTTTTGGTTGAAAATTGTAACTTCCTCCCAATGATCACCTTGGTTCAAAAGGTGGTTGATAACCATTGAGGAAGGTATAAAATTTCATTCCCAATCATCATTGGAAGGTGGAGAATAACTTTGCAAGCTTTTGGCATCATTGAAGTAATATATTTATGAGAATTTCCCGCAATTCTATTATTCTACACAGTGTACCATACTGTATGATCATTTTGGAATTAGGAAACTAGTGCAATTTATTACAGTGGCCAATCACCTTTCAAATGCATCAAGTTTGAGTTCCTAATTCACCAAGACAAGGAAGAAACCAGCAAGTTTTTGGAAGTGTTCTAGATTTGACAGTTTTACCTAGGGTTTTGCATAGAAATGACCTTATCTTGCTCATCCTTCATTAGTGGTTCACAACTTTGGAGGGGATGCAAGTATGGCCAATGTATTTTAGGATTTTTAATGCCTTTTGCACATTTGGACTAGTTGGAGGCGAGGTTTTGATGCATTAAGGTGGGCAACTCCATGTGGCCACCATGCAGGTGTAAGCAAATAGATCTCACATTAGGGGTTAGCGATTTGATCATGGCCTAAGACTTAGAAATTGGTGTATTTTCCATGTCCTAATATTTTTTCTTGAGTTTTTTGGTGAGTGAAGGTCTGTGTCTACACAGTCCTTTGTAAAATAGGCCTAATTGGGCTATACTGGTCTCCTAACCGGTACAAAGTTTGGGTTCTTGTGTTCCCTACCGGTAAGAACCCTTAGGATATGCTTTGTAACTTCCAAAAGGGTATCCAAATCTAGGATTTTTTGTTTGGTCTTTTGGAGAAATAAAGAGTTAAGTGTGGAAAACTAGTTTGGTAGGGCTACTAGGTTTTGTAGGCCTTGTTGTAGCAGTTACCCAAACTGGTAGAGGGAATCTAAATTTAATGATTGAAGGAGGTCTCCCTGACCTAGGGGACTTCAAACCAAACCTTAACAAGTCATTGTTGCATTGGAGAAGGGACTAAACTTTTGTTGACCATAGAGACCTTGTACCAGTCAATGAAAGAGACCTTGTACCAGTAGTCTTTTGTTTGGAAAAAAGGAATGTGGGACTTGTCAAACTAATATCCTTTAACCCCTGGAAGTTTTGTGTGATTGCTAGGGTCATTGGTGTGTTTTTGGATGAGGGGAACCTATCCTATACATATACCAGGACCTCTCCACCAGATTGTTATCAGAGAAAAGGAGGAATCCTTTTGGGAAGCAGAATAGTACATGTCAGCAGAAGAATAAGAAGGGGGAGGCTAGAAGAATGCCTCCAAAGGTGACAAATGTGGAACTTTCTAGGATGGTGCAAGAGAATACAGAAGAGAATTATCATCTTAGAAAGTTGATTGAGAACTTGGAAGGAAGGCTGGAGAGAGGACCTGATGGCTCAGAGAAAGTGGGAGAAAAAGAGGAAAACCCACAAGAGCAGGAAGAAGAGGAAGTTCCTGCAAAGCATAGGTACCTGGTCAATGCCTTGAAGTTTGTGGAGAGGAGAAGCATGGACTAGAAATCAAACCTTCCTATTTTTAGTGGGAAGATGGATGTCGATGGAGTGATGGACTGGATAGAGTCCTTAAACAACTTCTTTGAATGTAAAGACATTGCTGACAAGCAAAAGATGAAGATTGCCAAGTCAAAAATGCAGGGAGCATCCCTGACATGGTAGAATTTTGTGCAAGGAGAAAGAGTGAAAGAGGGAAGAGGAATGATCACCCATTGGAAAAGGATGATTACAGAGATCAAGGGAGTGTATGTACCTAAGGACTATGAAGTCCAATTACCCAAGAGAAGATAGAATCTTAGACAGAAAGAGATGGATGTGTGTGCCTATACTAAAGAATTTTAGAAATTGAGTATAAAGTCTAAGAAGGTTGAAGATGAAAGTGAAAGAGTGGCAAGGTATCTAAACGGCCTAAAGTGGAACATACAAGAAGAGTCGAACCTCTTGTACCCTAACACTATTCATAGATGCTATCAATTAGCATTAAAGGTAGAGGAGAAGCTCAAAAGAAGATAAGAGAAGAGTAGTAGAGGAAGGGGTAAGCATCCAAGAGGAAGGGGCAACATCAGATGAAGAGGATCAAATTTTGAGTTTCAAGGAGAGGGAAGTCAAGACTCCTCAAGGAATGATAGCAACAACAAAGGCAACTTCAAAGGTAGATGGACAAATTATAGAGGAAGATCATCAGGAAGAGGGCGGGACCAATAAAATGTTTTAACTACAACCAAGAGGGACACATTGCCCGCAGATGCCTAGAGAAGATGGGGTCTAGTTCCCAAGGAGAAAGGAGAGCCAATCTAGCCCAAGAATCAGATTACCAAGGTGGTAGCAAATATGATTCATATGGTTATCCAAAGACCGGAGAGGCACTAATGTTGAGAAGAACCCTCTTGAAGGTACCAACACCTAGGGAGCCACCTCAGAGGAAGTTTGTCTTCTGCACCACTTGTGAATCAAGAGGAAAGGTATGTAAAGTTCTAGTTGACTCAGGGTCTACTAATAATTTTGTGTCAATAGAAATGGCAGAGAAGTTGAAATTGAGCAAGATACCCCACCCATACCCCTATAAGGTGTCTTGGCTCACAAAAGGGAAACAAACTCTTGTAGAAGAGTAGTCAAGGGTAGAATTCTAGATAGGAGCATATAAAGATAAGATTTTGTTTGATATTGTTAACATGGATGCTTGTCACCTCTTGTTTGGAAGACCCTAGTAGTATGACCTCAAAGAACACCATTGTAGCGTCCTAAAATTGTGACACTTACAATTTCGACTGCATTTGGGTCTTCACGATGGCGGTGCAACGTTGAACTTGAATGGAGACCCTGAAACTTGTTCATGACATCAAAAACTGCATTTTTCAGCACCTTGGCCTGATCCCTCCTTGCACCCTGCTATCCCGGGAGGTGGGACCATGGTGCCCAACGCCCTAGTCCCTGGCCCTATTTTGGGCCCGGTCTCTTTTGGGCATCGGGTCTTTAAGTTTGCAAATTGGAAAATATTGTTTCCTGGTCGGCCTAAGGTTGGGAAAATCAGTCTATCAGCCCTAATTGACAAGTATATAAACTACTTTTCTTCTCCTAGAAAGGGAGAAAGAAAAAAAGGAGGACATATGTGTACAAGACGCGGAAGCAATATTCAAACATTCAAACATTCAAGCATTCAAGCATTCCTTCAAGCAATTGAGCATTCTAAGTCTCCATTCAAGGCTAGGTGTTGCATTCAAGACAAGGATTCAACCATTGAAGAGGAGATCACTTACAAACACATTACATACTACATACATTACACCTTCGCATGTAAGAATACAAACATTCTTACAACAAGGTATCAGTACTTGTTTACATTACAAACATTTACATTTACAGCATTCTCATTTCTTGGTTAATTCCAAAACTGGGGTTTGACCTAAAGGCAAACCCCTCATCCCTAACCCCCCAATCGTCCTCTCTTTTTTGTGTGTAGGTTGCAGGTACGTGGCTGTAATTGAAGATCTGGAATCCTTGTGCAGAGACGAACAGATCCCCCTTCATTTCGCGGATTTTTCGGAGGACCGTGTGCATGTCGGGCGCCATCGTCTCGTCAACTTTCACTCAAATTTGCAGAACAGCACCGTCTCGACATTTTACTGCTAATTCCAGGTCCGCAGCTTCATCCCATATCCCTATCTCTATTTATAAATGAATCTTTCCTACTTTACATGCATTCCTAGTTCAATCATTCTATCTACATTTCTTTACAAAAGAGGGTATCCTTGATGTCTTAACCCTTGAAACTCATTTAGAATCCAATCTTGCATTGTGTGGGATTGGATCTTGTGGGTTTCAACCCCTCTTTTGAATGTAAAGTCTCCCCTAAGTGAAAACCATCAACCCTAGTGACTCTCCCTTCTCTCTCCTTGGAGTTGGGGAGGGGAGAACACCTAGGGTTTGATTTTTCCGCTTTACATTTTGGTGAACCCGACGTGAACATCCTCATTCTGATTATTCATGGTTAGATCTGAAAAATTTGCTTCCTTAATTACATTTCCATGTTTGATCTTTTGCAAATTTTAGAGGTTGATTGCATAAAAACCCTAAAATTTTCTTTTTAGTAATTAAACTTGTGAAATGTTTAATTGTTAATGCTTGTTTCAGATCTACCCTTCTATTGCAAATTGTCAATTCATATTTGTGCTTTAATTCTGAAAATTAAGTGGTTAAATGTCAAAACCCTAATTTTTAAAACCCTCTTGATTCAACCTTTGACTGATAATTTCACTAATCAAAACACCTCCAAATCGGCTGTAACTTTGGATTCTGCAACAAAATCACAATATCTCTCATCCCTGAAAATTTGGAAAAAAGTTGCGAGGACTGTGTGCACCCCGAGCGCCATCATCCCTGACATTTTTTCCGAAATTTCGGGAGCTAGATCTTACTGTATTTTTCTGCTAAAATTCAGAATTTTGGCTGATCTTATCAATTCTAACACTTTCAAAATTAAAGTCAAAGTTGGTCTAGTGATTGCTTGGATTGAGGCTTCTAATCATTCAAAAATCATTGAAATTGAAATTTGTATCAAAATTGTGTTTCTTACAGTCCTAAATCTGAAAAGTGTGTTAGCATTTATTCGAAATTTCAGTACTTTATTCAAATTTTTGCAGTTTGTGACTTTTGAAATTAAGTGTTTAATTGCAACAACCTTGATTTCCACTTTCCAAATTCGAATTTTGCATGAAATCGAGTCAACTTTTAAATTTCAAAACTTGCATTGCTTTTAGCATTCCCTCTAAAATCATAAAATTCAAAATTTCAGTTTCCCTCTCTTTTTCAAAATTCAAATTTTACATTTTTCAACAATCTTGGTAGGGTTCAATTTTGAGATTGCAACTTTAATTTGGCCTATCTACAGATCGTAAAATCACTCAATTTTTTCAGATTAGCTTTAAAATCATCATAACTTTCATCCCTGAAAATTTCAAAAAAAGTTGCGAGGACTGTGTGCACTCCGTTCGCCACGGTCCCGGACATTTTTTCCGAAATTTCGGGAGATTGTCCTGATTGTATTTAACAACTTAAATCTAGGAGATTGGCTGATTTTATTAAAATTTGCTACCTCTAAAAAATCAAAATCTTCTCTCTCTCTTTAGTGCATGAGTTTTACAACAATAAGCCCTACTTACACTATTCCCATTAGACGAAGCCTTAGAATTAAGTCCTTCCAAGGTTTAATTACTAAGGAGATGGAACCTAATTTGAATGGCCTCTTTAATGAGGACATGGGTAATTCCTCTAATCCTCTTAATGATGAAGAAGCTCTTCATGAGGTTTCTGTAGAACAACTTTCAAAATTGGATAACCAATTTGATGATTTTCGACAATGGATGTCTCAAGAATACCCTGATAGTGAAGCTCTTTCATTAATTGAGGGTCTAAAACGTATGGTTCAAAGTGATAAGAATGGAATTGATATTTTGCGTGGTATTGCACACATTGTGGATTCGAATGTGATGCCTATGAAGAGTTGTGCCGAAACCTTAGGTTATACACAACCTCCTACTCAAGTCAATCATTCTATTCCTTTGACAACTCCTATTGCTAGTATACCTACTTTTACATCAAACATAATGACTACTTCAACACAAGACATTCCTCCTATGATCACCAGTCATGGGGGCAATCCCTCTTCTTCAATCAACCCTCTTCCTTCATTCAATCTGAATTCTTCATTCATTCCTTCAATCAGTGTCCCTATTACATCTCCACAAATGAACATGACGCAAGGGGGCAATTCATTTAACCATTCCATTCCTCCTTGTAGTGTTCCTCCTTTCCAATCATCTCCTATGACTAACTATCATAGTGTCCCACCACCTTACTCTCAATCAATACCTTCTTTCAATAACATAATACCTCCATCACAATCTAACATGTCTAATATGAACTCTTCGACTGAAGCGACCATTAACAATCTTGCACAAACTGTCTCCTCTTTACAGCAACAAATTGCCTCTATGAATCAATCTAAGTTTAGTGTGCCCACATTTGATGTTGCGAGCCCACTTTCTCTTGACATTGTTCGAGCTATCCCCCCTAAACATGTTGAAATCCCGCATTTGGAGCTTTATAATGGTAAGGGTGATCCTCTAACACATGTTAAGACCTTTCAAACAATATGTACCGATTTTGCTTATGACCAAAGGTTGCTTGCAAAACTGTTTACTAGAACATTAAGAGACAAAGCCCTACAATGGTATTGCTCATTGCCTTCTTATTCTATTTCTTCTTTCGAACAACTTGCAAATGCTTTTATTCAACAATTTCAAAACAATATAAGCCCTAAAGTTACTTTGATTGATTTAATGCATTGTAAACAAGGTGTTAAAGAAAAAGTGACTGATTTCATTGGTAGATATAAGCATTTGTATGCTCAAATTTCTTTTCCAGTACCTGACAATGATATTCAAAGAATTTTTATTTCTAATTTACAAAAAGATATTAGAGAAAAACTCCTATTTTCTGAGTTTACTTCTTTCCAACAGTTGTGTGCAACTCTTCACAATTATCAACTGACTATGAGTCAAATGGAACAAGCAAATCCTATGGCTCCGAGTGATAAGGGTGATAGTAGTCAACAACCATTTGGGAAGTTTAAACCGAACAGAGAGTCAATTAAATTCAATGAAAACATCATCAACAACAATGTGAATGCAGCATCAGGTGTGCCTCCTATTTCTAAATTTTTCAAGAAAGAAAGAAAGTTTACTCCTTTGAATGAATCATTGCATAGTATTATGAATAAGTTATTGGAACAAAATGTGCTTACTCTTCCTCCTATAAGGCAAATAGATCTTGCAAAAATTAATTCACCCTATTTTGATAACAAATCTTTTTGTCAATTTCATCGTCATCCTGGGCATGCTACTGAAAAATGTTTTGCTTTAAAGGGTAAAATTCAAGATTTGATTGATAATAATACTATCTTTGTTTCGGGTGTGAATGATAAAGGCAACACATCTGTAGCTCCTCCTAACCAAAATCTTCAGATTTTGACTGATCCATTGCCTTCTCATACCTCTAATGCGATTGATACTAATGATTCCTCTGTCTCACCTGATGATCTTGTGTCTATGACTCCGAATGTGATTAACTTTGTAGAGCAGAAGAAAATCCCTAAAGAACCTTCCATCACATTTGATTCCAGTGAAACTATCAGGGCACCTGATGGTCCTTTATATATAGTTGCAAAAGTCAAGAACACACCTTGCTGTGGAGTGCTTATTGATCCTTCTTGTATGGTTAATATCATTACTGAAGAATTCCTTTTTACTTTGCAATTGAATCAAGTGATCTATGATGAAACAAATGTGGTTGTGAAACTATTTGATGCATTTTCTTCTCCTGCAATTGGTTCTATTACATTACCTATTGAGGTTCATAACAAATCCCTTGATGTGGACTTTGCTATTATTCCATCGTCCAAACAATTTCGTGTGAAGCTAGGCTATCCTTGGCTGTCTTCCATGAAAGCTATTGCTTCTCCTATTCACAAGTGTTTGAAATTTTCCCATAATGGTGAAGTTGTTACCGTCAATCATAGTCTCTTTAAACCAGCTGAAAGAACTTCTAGCGTTCCTATTGATTACTTTTGGCCTAAACAATTCCAATCTCTTCCTCCGCGAAGTGATCATCTATTCAAATCTTATCAAAAGTGGAAAAAAGATATGATCCTATCTCTAAGTGAACCTAGAACACCCAAACTTGACATTCCTATCATTCTTGAGAAGGAGGTTCTTCCTTTGAAATATAAAACTAATGTCTTTCCTCAAGAAGATTCCCAACCCATCCCTATGGATGTGTCTATGTCTAATAAACTTCCTAAAGGTAGACCTATACCTCCTCGTCATGATGGACTTGGTCTCCTTCCTAAACCAAATATTCCTCCTTTATATGGAGCAGTTCCTCCTCCTTCCTCTTATAGAGAGAAGAGACCTTCCTCTTCTCCTATTATTCAACCTAAGAGACCACAACCTAAACACCCAAGTGATAAGGATGAGAACATTCCTCCTCCTCAATCTCCTAATCTTCCTACTAAGACTAGACAAAATCGTTCTGCACGTGAACACCGACGAAAGCGTCGTCTTAGAGCTCAGGCAGCTACTTCTCAAACTTTGCAATCCCCAAAAACACCTTCAGCTAGTATTATTCCATTTTCTCCTCAGCCGACGATTGAGCCGAAATCTCCTAAACATAAGATGCATGATGGTCTTGATCTTGTGCGAGTTAAAGATCCTATTTTTATAAATCTTGATGATGATATAGATGAAAATGTTATTCATGATGAAAATGTTACTCCTCGTCATTCTGATAGTGAATATGAATATGTTGATGTTGATAACCATTTATCTAACGATTTTTCTAAAGCACTTATCCTAGCTCCTAGACAAGAACAACGTGGCTTGGAACATGAACATAGCCCTTGTTTGGATCTTGTGATAGCTCCATTTGCTGTGTTTGATGTTCCTCCTCTAGCGTGTTTCCTACCTTCCCGAAATATTGATCAGCAAGATTGGGGGGTAGATGACATGCTGGACTAGTTTCATTAGCATAGTAGATTCTCTCCTCCTCTCTTGACCTTTTGTTACTTCTTCTATGTGTTATTCTCATTCTTCTATTTGTTGTCCTTAGTGTTGTCTACTTGAGGACGATGCAAAACATTGAGATCTCTTTTGGTCTCTCTCATGTTGACTCAAAAGACACATGTGTTCCCTTCTTCTAGGTGACCTTCCTTGATTGGGGAATGAAGAACAATTATGCATACATACATATGATATACATGAATTATCATACAGCATACTGACCCCGAGGAAAGCGAAGTCACCTTGTGCTTCGTGTTTTGTGTCTATTATCCTTGGGCTTATCTCACACTTGGGGGCTAAATCCTTGTGATAACGTGCTCCTTTCTCATTTCTTATATGTATCACTACCTTAAAGCAATCACCCCCGGTGAGGCGTGTGCGATCGCTTTAACGTAGGGGGGCATACATCCCGTCCATATCTTTTCAAGATACTTGAAAATTTCTTAACAGATTTAGCTTTGCCTTGAAAATTTTTGATATCTTTCTTGCATGACTCATAGTGAGGGAACCTTACTACTGACAGTCATGGTTCTCCCTCGTGATCTTCCCTTTTACTTTGTCAATCGAAGTCGTAAGATCCTTAGTCCAGTGGGGGCTTGGTGTATCTTGCCTCCTTGATGTGGTGAAAGTCTTTCAATGTTGTTTCCTTGTACTTTACCGGAAGTATGAGCGTATGCTTATACTCCCGCTAAAGTGGGTGCTAAATGTAGCGTCCTAAAATTGCGACACTTGCAATTTCGACTGCATTTGGGTCTTCACGATGGCGGTGCAACATTGAACCTGAATGGAGACCTCGGAACTTGTTCATGACATCAAAAACTGCATTTTTCAGCACCTTGGCCTGATCCCTCCTTGCACCCTGCTGTCCCGGGAGGTGGGACCATGGCGCCCAGTGCCCTGGTCCCTGGCCCTATTTTGGCCCCGGTCTCTTTTGGGCATCGGGTCTTTAAGTTTGCAAATTGGAAAATATTGTTTCCTGGTCGGCCTAAGGTCGGGAAAATCAGTCTATCAGCCCTAATTGACAAGTATATAAACTACTTTTCTTCTCCTAGAAAGGGAGAAAGAAAAAAAGGAGGACATATGTGTACAAGACATGGAAGCAATATTCAAACATTCAAACATTCAAGCATTCAAGCATTCCTTCAAGCAATTGAGCATTCTAAGTCTCCATTCAAGGCTAGGTGTTGCATTCAAGACAAGGATTCAACCATTGAAGAGGAGATCACTTACAAACACATTACATACTACATACATTACACCTTCGCATGTAAGAATACAAACATTCTTACAACAAGGTATCAGTACTTGTTTACATTACAAACATTTACATTTACAACATTCTCATTTCTTGGTTAATTCCAAAACCGGGGTTTGACCTAAAGGCAAACCCCTCATCCCTAACCCCCCAATCGTCCTCTCTTTTCTGTGTGTAGGTTGCAGGTACGCGGCTGTAATTGAAGATCTAGAATCCTTGTGCAGAGATGAACAAATCCCCCTTCCTTTCGCAGATTTTTCGCAGGACCGTGTGCACGCCGGGCGCCATCGTCCCGTCAACTTTCGCTCAAATTTGCAGAACAGCACCATCTCGACATTTTACTGCTAATTCCAGGTCTGCAGCTTCATCCCATATCCCTATCTCTATTTATAAACGAATCTTTCCTACTTTACATGCATTCCTAGTTCAATCATTATATCTACATTTCTTTACAAAAGAGGGTATCCTTGATGTCTTAACCCTTGAAACTCATTTAGAATCCAATCTTGCATTGTGTGGGATTGGATCTTGTGGGTTTCAACCCCTCTTTTGAATGTAAAGTGTCCCCTAAGTGAAAACCATCAACCCTAGTGACTCTCCCTTCTCTCTCCTTGGAGTTGGGGAGGGGAGAACAACTAGGGTTCGATTTTTCCGCTTTACAACCATGATGGGTTTAGGAATACCTATTCCATCACAAAGAATGGCAAGATCATAGAGCTATTGCCCTTGATTGAAAAATAATGAAGAGCAGAAAGAAATGAGTCCTAAGTGATGATGATGGAGGGAAAATAATTCCTCAAGGAGATAAAGATGGAAGAAGGAATATGCTTTACATTGCTTCCAATACCAACCTCAAAGGAGAAGCCAGTTGTAGATGATAGGGCAGAAGGAAAGGACAAGGATCTTAGTCTGGAAGTAAAGGACATCTTTGGCAGATACTAAGGAATAGTTGCAGATGGAGTGCCAAGGAGTTTGCCACCGATGAACGAGATCAATCACTATATTGACTTGATCCTAGGGGCCACATTACCTAGCAAGGCTGCATACAAACTCACACCACAACAAAATGAGGAGACGACAAGGCAGATTTAGGAGTTGCTAGATTCTGACCTAATTGGAAAGAGCCTTAGCCCATGTGCAGTACTTGCAGTTTGGGCACCCAAAAAGGATGGAACATGGAGGATTTGTACTAACTCAAGAGATCTCAACAAGATCACCATAAGGTATAGATTTACAATGCCTAGAATAGAGGATTTGCTTGATTGTTTCAGGGGTGTAAAATATTTTCTAAAATTGATTTAAAGAGTGCATACCACCAGATTAGAATTAGGTCTGGTGATGAGTGGAAAACAACCTTCAAAACAAATGAAGGATTGTATGAATGGAAGGTTATGCCATTTGGCTTGTCTAACGTCCCAAGTACATTCATGAGACTCATGAATGAAGTTTTGAAAGAATTCATAGGGAAATTTGTAATAGTATATTTGGATGACATCCTAGTATTTCGCAAGATAGAGGAAGAGCACTTGAGACATCTAGACATGGTTTTGAAAAAGTTGAGTGAAAAGGAATTAATGATCAATATGGAGAAGTGTTTGTTCATGCAGGAAGAGCTCATCTACCTAGGATTTAGGATCTCCAAAGGTCACTTGAAGATGGATTAGGATAAGGTAAATGCAATTCTTGGCCTACTCCTAAGATTATTGGTGAAGTTAGAAGTTTCCATGGATTAGCCACATTTTATAGAAAGTTCATAAGAGATTTCAGTCATATATGTGCTTTGATATTGGAAACCATAAAAGGTGGTCAAAAGTGTAGGTTTTCTTGGACAAAGGAGGCGGATGAGGCATTTGAAACTCTCAAGAAAAAGGTACCTCAACAACTAGTACTTGCTTTACCTGATTTTAACAAAGTGTTTTAGATTGAATATGATGCTAGTCATGTGGCCATAGGAGTAGTCATAAGCCAAGAAGGCAGACCCATAGCATTCTTTAGTGAAAATCTGAATGAGGCAAAGAGAAAATATTCTTCTTATGACCTAGAAATGTATCCACTAGTTCAAGCTTTGAAAAAATGGAGACACTTGCTACTACCGAAGGAAATTGTGGTCTATACTGACAACCAAGCCTTGAGTTTCATTAATAGCCAATAAAAGCATGGTGAAAAGTGGTATTAAATCTTATCTACAGATGAACATATAGAAGTGGTAAACCGGTCATTAGGGAATTTGTTGAGATGTCTTACAAGGAAGCATGGTGAAAAGTGATATTTAATCTTATCTCAGGCTGAGTTTGCCTACAATGACACTATAAATAGAAGCACGGGGAAGTCACTATTTCAGATTGTGTATGGATTGCATCCCAGAGGGGTATGAGAGTTGAGAAAAGTACCCCATATGAATCTCATAAGTGCAGATGGTGAGAGGTTTGCTGAAGCTATAAAGGAAGTACATGAGCTGGTCAAGATACAACTTCAAAAGTTATTAGAAAAATACAAAGAACATGCAGATCAGAAAAGGAGAGAGGTACAGTTTCAGGTTGGAGATTTGGTTTGGGAAAATTTGAAGGAAAGGTTACCCAAGGGAAAACACACTAAGATCATGCAAAGGAAAGTAGGACCATGTCAAATCTTGAAGAAGTTTGGCACCAATGCATATGAAATTCAATTACTATCAGACATTAGCATATCTCCTATTTTTAATGTTTGTGATCTAACTCCTTTTAAAGGTGACTCTAATGTAGGTAACTCACAGAAGATCCTAGAAGAAGTAGCAGATATACATCTTCCCAAACATGAGCCACCTAAGCTTGAGAAAGTGTTGGACAACAATATTGTAAAGAAGACTAGGAACAATGAGTACAAACAATACTTGGTCAAATGGAAAGGAAAACTAGAATCTAAAGCCATTTGTTTGGATGAAGATCAGATCAAGAAGCATGGCACTACATTATCAGACCTCATCTCAAGTGGACTTGACATTCATTCACCCCGGGAGTATGGTGTAGGAGCACCTAATGGCTAAGATAATAAGAGAAATAAAGGTTAAAGGACACACATGAGAATGTGACCTTTCAATCTATGTAATAGGGTAGTCTTGTTTGTTTGATGTTTGATTTGTCTATAATAAACCCCACCTTGTTACCCAATGACATGGATTTGGAAAATTGATAAGCCACAATGGGCATATGGGCCTAAGGGTATTTGTTTGAGTATTTTATAGGCATTTATATTTTTTAGATTTCTTAGAAAGGTTTAGAAGATGTTGAAACATTTCTAGGTAGGTGGATTTAACACATGTCAAAAGTTGCTCAAACTTGACAACTTTTAATTACAACTTTTGGTTGAAAATTGCAACTTCCTTCCAATGGTCACCTTTGTTCAAAAGGTGGTTGATAAACATTGAAGAAGGTATAAAATTTAATTTCTAATCATCATTGGAAGGCAGAGAATGACTTTTTAAGCTTTTGGCATCATCGAAGTAATATATTTCTAAGAATTTCCTACAATTTTGTTATTCTACACGGTGTACCATACTGTATGATCATTTTGGAATTAGGAAACTAGTGGGATGTACTAGAGTGGCAAATCACCTTTAAAATTCATCAATTCTAAGGTCCTAATTCACCAAGACAAGGAAGAAACCAACAAGTTTCTTGAAGTGTTCTAGATTTGATAGTTTTACCTAGGGTTTTGCAAAGAAATGGCCTTATCTTGCTGATCCTTCATTGGTGGTTCATGTCTTTGGAGGGGATAAAAGTATGGAAAATGTATTTTATTATTTTGAAGGCCTTTTGTAGGTTAGTACCAGTTGGAGGTGAGGGTATGATGCATTAAGGTGGGCAACTCCATATGGCCACCGTGCAAGTGCAAGCAAACAGGTCTCACATCAGGGGCTAGCGGTCTGATCATGGCCTAAGAATTAGGAATCGGTGTATTTTCCATGTCCTAAGAGTGTTCCTTGATTTTTTTTGGTGAGTAAAGCTCTATGTCTACACACTCCTTTGTAAAATAGGCTTAATTAGGCTATACTTGTCTCCTAACTGGTATAGAGTTTGGGTTCTTGTGTTCCCTACCAGTAAGAACCATTAGGATATGATTTGTAACTTCCAAAAGGGTATCCAAATATAGGATTTTTTGTCTGGTCTTTTGGATAAATAAAGAGTTAAGTGTGGAAAATCGGTCTGGCAGGGCTACTAGGTTTTGTAGGCCTTGTTGCAGCAGTTACCCAAACCGGTAGAGGGAATGTGAATTTAATGATTGAAGGAGGTCTCCCTGACCTACGGGACTTCAAACAAAACCTTAACAAGTCATTGTTGCATTGGAGAAGGGACCTAACTTTTGTTGACCATAGAGACCTTGTACCGGTGAATGAAAGAGACCTTGTACCAGTAGTCTTTTGTCTGGAAGAAAGGGATGTGGGACTTGTCAAACTGATATCTCTTAACCCCTGGAAGTGTTGTGTGATTTCTAGGGTCCTTGGTTTGTTTTTGGATTAGAGGAACCTATCCTATACCTATACCGGGACCTTTACATCAGAAACTTAGTCGAACACAATTCAAATTAGGTTGGCACTAAACATTCCCATGGTGGAAAAGAATGTGAAGTGGACCACAACACATCTTAATGAATTTATCTTCAAACATGTTATTCAATTGTCCATAATTATCAGAGCAATAATATGAAGTGTAAATACGTGAGGTGAACCAAACCTAGAGTAAAACATTGGGTCATCAAACTTGAAAATCATGCTTTCAAATCCCAAGAACAAGTGCCAACTTAATAGAATTAAACTAAAGATATTAATAACATAACTCTGAAAACAATGTCGGAAACCATAATGTGGAGAAATAAAAAGCATGCATTTCATATGGAAACACTGTCAAACATTGTCAAACATACTTGTAACTACAACTTCCTCATCGCATCAATTCGAAGCACCAAATCTAGAATATATCATCTCCAAACATAGCTTAACAACATATCCAAACTGTAATGATAGATATGTAATGCAGAAGATATGCATAGAAAATCATTCATCACAAATACACAAAGAATTCAACATCATTTATACCAATCAATCACTAATGATAACCAAAGCATGTTGACATCAATGAAAAAATTTAATTGCTCATTTTGAACAACCTTGCAACAATGTCCCCCTTTGTCATTGATTGCAACACATTAACAACAACAACAACAACTCTCATACCAGAATCAAGAAACCAATCCATTTATCATTCTCTCCCTTTGCCAAACATCTCATCTTCCCCTTCTCTCCCCCTTTTCCATCAAGGACAAAGGCTCAGATACAAAAACTGCCAGACCATTCTAAAACTTATAGCAGCACCAAGCTCCCCATAAGAGATAGCATCAAATGATTAGTCTACAAATAATAGTATTCATGAAATTCACTAGACCAATGCATCTCTATATGAATTTAGTTTAGAAAAAGAGGGGCAATAACTATTGGTATTATGGATGTGTTGCATTAGTTTTGTCATTGATGTCAACACTTATCCTTTTGGAGATCTATGGTTATGTTGAACAGGCATATTGTGTTCATCGGCATGTTTAGTGACTTATGCACAATCACCGGTATATTGTTCACCAATAGGTTATATTGTTCACTGGCACTGATGATTTGTTATCATCTGGAGATCACTTGGTTATGTCAAAGACATGGTTTTGGTGTTTTGGTTATTGGTCTAATCGGGTTGACATATTTGCTATTACCGACAAATTGGTCTAGGTTATGAACCGACATGCATTATCTATTCCAGATCAGCACGACACGTTCTGGAGATGATTTATTGATTGGATATTGTTGTAAATCTATTGAGCTGACATGATGCATCACATCTTGATTCATTTGTAATTGATTTAATTGTAGTATTTTTAGTAAGCCGACCTACACATTTGGTCTTAGGTAATGGTATATATGTAAGATCTCATTTGTGAGATAATGTAATAGGAATGTAACAGTATATAGTTTATGGTATTGTAACATGGTATGTGTGAATATTGAAGATCATATGAGCAGACCATAGAGAAGGTTCAAGGAAGTTTTGAAGGTGATTATCAAAGCTTAACTGGTACTAAATCTAGCATTGGAGATGCTACTTTGAGTAGTACATTATCATTGGATTTAACCATCCAATTGTAGTCACCATGGCTCATATTTTGTGATTGAGCAGTGACCTCTAGGCGATTGGCCTTTCTGCATGTGTAGACCCCATTTGTATACACATACTATCTGCAATAGTATCATCTAATTGTGGGTAAGGTTTCCCATCATGGTTTTTCCCCTTACAAAGATTCCACATACAAATCTTTATGTTATGAGTTGTGGATGTTGTTTCTCTTTTTATTTTATACATTAAGTTTCACCGGTATTGATATTAACTGTTAATTTGTTAACTGACATTAAGTTTGGTTTACCAGTATTAAGTATCAAGTTTGATTAAGTTATATTTGGGTTGAAATTAATAGACAATTGATTCACCCCCCCCCCCTCTTAGTTGCCTCTCTAGTCCTAACAATTGGTATCAGAGCTAAGTCCTCTTTTTGCAAAAGTCTAACAACTTGAGGAGATTCTATGGCAACAAACTTTTTCAGGAAGGACAATCTGAAACTTGATGGAACTAACTATGGTATATGGAAGATCAGAATGGAGACACATCTGAATTGAATTGGAAGAGACATATGGGAAGTTACAAAAAATGGCTATGTTGGTCCTACACCGAATCAACCTAATCCACCAACATTGGGTAAGGATCAAGAGAATGATTGCAAAGCAAGAGAAGCACTTTTGAGCTCATTGTCAGATCAACAAATCATGGGACTATCAGACCGATCTATTGCTAAAGCTATTTGGGATAAAGTGGAGACATTGAATGGAGGAGATACCACTATCAAAATTGCAAAACTAGAATGCGTCCAGGTCAGGTATGAAAATTTTAAAATGGAATAAGATGAAAGAATTTCTACTTTTATGGAAAGGGTTAATGAAATTATTTTGGGAATACAATGTTGTGGAGGATCCTTAAGTGAAGATGAAATTGTTTCTAAATTTCTAAGAGCATTTCCACTAGAATATAGAATGAAAGTAACTGCTATTAATGAGTTGAGAACAATGCCTAATACATCAGTATCTACAAATACCTTGGTTGGAAAACTTTCAGCATTTGAGCTTGAGGAATTTGGTCCTGTTGCTACAATTAAGATATATTTAGTCTTCAAAGCATCATCATCTAGAGCATCATCATCATCTGACAAATCTGATTGGAAAGAACTTTATGCAAAATAACTTGATGATATCAAGAAGGAAAATGAAGAACTGGAAGAACTTGAAGCACTATTTGCAAGGAAAATGCCTAAAGGTCCTATTGGAAGTAAGTATGAAGGTAAAGCACCATTCAAATGTTTTAAATGCAATAAAGTTGGTCATATGGTATCTAGATGTCCTAATAGACATGCAAGATTGAGAGAAGAAGATAAAAAGATATATAAGCCTAACCCTGAATATCAGAGATACAAATTTAAGAAGAACAAAGATAAATCATGTTACTATGTTGATGAAGGAGTTACTGATGATTCTGATGAAGAATTGATAGACAATGGATGGGATTTTGTTGCAATAAAAGAAGATCAATCGACACCTACTATTCCACTAGTAGAGCAAACCTTGACAGCTAAAATTGAAGAAAAAGATGAATGGATTATAGATTCAGGATGTTCACATCATATGACTGGTGACAAAAGTAAATTCTTATCTTATTAGGAATATAATGGAGGTCTAGTGAGATATGGGGATGATAAAGCTTGTTTGATCAAAGGAAAAGGCATTATATCTTTTGATAGTAAGAACAATATTGACAATGTTTACTATGTTGAAGGTTTGAAGCATAATATTTTGAGTGTTGGTTAATTACTTGAAAAGGGATTTTAGTTACAATTCAAGAATGGTAAATGCAAAATCATAAATAGAACTAGATTGGCGATTGCAACTAGTAATCAGACTAGAGGTAATATGTTGAGCTAGTTGTTATTATATTTTAGATTACCTATTCATGCATAAAGGTGAACTGGAAGTGTAGTATTAAGTTGAGTGGAAAACTAAGTGATTAACCGGTTAACGCTTGTCACAGTCATTCCTAGCCTTACTAGTTGCATTCTGTTTCTAACCGGTGTTACTGTCTGTCAGGCATTTGCAGTGTTTGCAGTCAAACTAGTTCGGGAAAATATTTTGTGACTGTACTGATTCACCCCCCCTCTTAGTATCAGTTTGGTACTTATTGTTCATGTAGACACCTAAAAATGGTCAACGCTTGCGAGGTCATACTTTAACATTTGCGCATTGCCTCATTTTAGGTTTTTGCGTCACATTAACATTTCTCCTATGTCACGCACTTGGTCTTTATCATTTGCGAACATCGAGTCATTCTTCTATATTCTTCAATCATCTCGTCCTCGAATTTGGTCTTGTCGACAACACTATCCAGTCATGATTTGGATCGATTTTATCTTGTTGCATCAATGTGCGTGCTAATTTGTCATCATTTTGGACATCGTCAATCCTAATTAGGGTTTTGTCCTCTCATCAATCTTATCATTTTGGACATCGTCAATCCTAATTAGGGTTTTGTCCTCTTTTCAATCTTGTCATCATGCGATCGATTTGTCATCGATCGTTGTCATGTTCGATCTTGTCATTTTGCGATCGATTTGTCATCGATCGTGGTCATTTTCAATCTTGTCATCTTGCAATCTATTTTGTTATCGATCCTTGTTCTCTTGTCAATTTTGTCATTTTGCGATCATTTCGCTATCGATCGTTGTCTGTCTCAATTATGTCAATTTGGATCAATTTGTCATTGTTCCTCGTCAATTGGCGCATTTTTCAGTCAAATCGTTTATCACATTGGTCATTTATCAATCCAAAATCAAATCAAATCGAGTCAATTATATTTCAAGACCTAATTCGTCTTCTAGGGTTTTATGATTTATTCATTTAACCTAATTTGTCATTTCTTCCTCTAGGATTACTAAATTATTTATTAATCCTAGGTCTTCTCATTACAATTAAATCTTTATTTAATTGGCTAATTATTCTTCCTCTTGTAAATTAATTAATAAATGACAAATTATTAATTAATTTACCTAATTTCTTCTAGTTCCTAATTTCCTATTTTTCCATCAATTTCTAATTCCTAATTGTCATCAATTTCAATTTTCTAATTTTCTTAATTTCTAATTTCTTTTCCCTCCTATTTCATCTCCTAATTCTATGGGAATGACATTTCAATTTGTCATAAATTGTCATAATTGATAATCAATCAATTTTGACATAGAATGTGTCATAATTTGTCATCAATTATCAATCAATCAAATTGTGCATGGAAAGTGCATAATTTGTCATATTGATTTGCAATTTCCATTTGAATTGCATCATGCTAATCTTGTCATTTATCCAATTCTTCTATAAATTGGATGATTTTCAATCAAAGCTAATCCCGAATCCCTAATCAAACTATCGAACTTATGCTTCTAGTACTCTTGATCAACAAACCAATATCAATCTTGCTTTCAATTGTATGTTGTGCACTTGTAGGTGAGATCCACAAATCCATTTGAAGAGGAAAGAAGAACAATGGAGCCGCATGGAAGAAGCATCCAAATCGTCATCTGGTTTGCATGAATATTTGCTTTTGAATGCTTTGTTTTTATGTCTCTATTGAGTGTGCTTAGGATTAGATCATTGCAATGTGTGTTTGGGATTGAGCTAATAATGAATAATATGTCCTTTTATATATTGCTTTGATGATTCCTAATTCCGATGCTACATTAATTGGTGAACCCGACATGAAAACTAACCTTCTAACCCCTTTACTGTGTTTTGGAGTGCTTTCAAGTTGTTTTTGCAGGTCAAAAACCCAAAAATAGGGCCGTGCAGGGTATTCTGGGCACTTCTGCGCTTGTGTCCTGCATCTTGCGCCTGTGTCCTTCATCTTGCACTTGTGTAGGCAACATTCTGCGCTTGTGTCATACATCTTGCGCCTGTGTAAAGTCCAGAATAGAGGTGAAAAATGCAGTGTTTACTTGAAATTTGTTGTGTTTTTGCATTATGTTTTCTGTGCTTTGGATTTTGGTACTAATTATCTATGCAGAATCTTGGCATACGCATGGCAAAGACAATAAATCAAACTACTAACACACTTTGTGCAGATTCGAAAGTCAAAGAATAAGCATATCAAACTCCTAACTTGGGTTTTTTGCAGGTTGCCTTGGAGAAACAATCAAACTTTGTGTTTGCATTTAATTTTTAGGCACCTAGTGGTTTCTAAATAGGTTGGAATGAACATTTGTTTTCTTTGATTGTTGAGTATGACATTGGAGTAGGAGAGTATGCTCTCATCCTTCTTAGGGTGATCAGAAATCCAGATCTTCGATACCATGCTTGTATTGTTGATTGTCTGTCACATTTAGAGGGCCTGCCTTCTCGACCACTTTGCTTTTGCAAGCAAGTGATAATCATGAGAAGGGGACGACCCAAAGTGAGTATGGCTAGAATACCTTGGCATTCTAACTCACTATAAAAAAATACTTGATGGGCGAAAGCTTTGAAGGAAGTGTTACGTGGGAATTGCAGTTACTTGGGAAGTGATGACCCTTGAAACTCTTTCTCATATCAACATCTAAGTAGGGCCTCTTGGTCTAAATCGTGCTTGCGCGACTACATTTGTTTGGTATCTTGATGGGCTTAATGTCTCAATCACGCTTGTGTGACATCAAGGAGCAACGCTTAACAGAAATCCTTACTACATACCTTGTTTTTAGAGGCCAAAAACCCTTCTAGTTGCTTGAGAAGGACAAATTCGGATACTTGGAAGAGATACTAAGTTCGCCATGGGGAGATTTCCATGGGGACTGATGCTTGGCTGCCCTGAGAAGTGAGTGCCGTGGAGGGGAGCCCGTGGGGTCAAGCATCTATGTATTCTCCTTGAATCCCATAATGAGTCTACCTCTCAAGTACCTAATGTCTTTGCCTACCATAAGAAATGTGGAAATGAGCATGATTGTCTTGAGTCTAAGTTGCAATATCTTGTATTCTTTGCTTGTCAAAAGTTGAATTGCATCTCATTTCAAGAACAAGACAAATTGATCAAAACATAAGATTTAAACACAAGAGACATTCATCCAATAAAAGTTCAACAAGGTTCAAAACACATCTTCAAACATGGTTATCAAACATTGTTCAAAATCTTGTCTCAACATTCATGTCACTTAGATTTAAGTTCATCCTAGGTTGCATTTTGCAAAGTTCATTGTCAACTATCAAGGTTAAGTTTCACCTAAGTCATACTCCTTTGCATATCAATAAGAGTCATCCATTTACATGTGTCCTCTTGCATTTAAGTCATACCATTGTCATACATTTCTTACCCTAGGTCTCTTCATTAAGCTTAGGTCATTATCATATCATATTAGGGTCATTTGCATAGTAATTGTCCCTTTGCATATAGTGCTAAAACTAGGTTTTGTCATACTTGGGTAATCCAAATCTTTGATGCAACCCTAAGTCATTGTTAAGAAGTCTAGACCTTGTCAAGCCTTTTCTCTTTATGTCATTATTGTCATTTGGTCAAACCTAGCTTAGTATCCAAGCATATAGGGGAGACTTTGTCATTTGTCCTTTTGTCACTTAAGTCCTTTTATCCTTTGAGGTCTAGACATCATTCCAATTTCCTAAGGGTCTCTTTTTAGATTTGCATTCTAAAAGTTTGTCAAAATCTTCAAAACAACCAAAAACATAGATTGCATTTTTGCCATAGATTGCATTCTCATTCATTTAGTTTGCATTTAGTTGCATATCATATATCATCCTTGAAAAATTCCAAAAATATTGCATTTGCATAGTGACATGTCTATTGAAACAAGGTTCCAAGCACCAATGATGCAACAAAGTTTGACATATCAACCGACAATGCAATCCCAATTCTATCCAACCCAACAACAAGGCAATATTGATCAAACTTTTTATGATGAAACAAGTCTCCAAATACAAAAACTAGAGGAGAAACTAGCTCAAGAACAAGAGATTTTGGAACAAAGAGTGAAAAACATTGTGAAGAATAGATCACAAATGTCCAAAGTGTTTCAAAAATTTCCAGGTCAAAATCCAAAGATTGAGCCAATTGATGTAAGATCTCTTCTTGAACAATCAGACATACCAGCTCTCCTCTCCCAAGTAGAGATGATGAAACAATTTCAAGAAAAGAGACAACATCAATTTCAACATTATGTGCCTCCACAACAAGAACAAGAAGGTGTTTACTATCAATTAGATTTTCAACCAATACAACCAATGGTTCAACCAATGGTCCAACATATTCAACCAATACAACCAATGGTCCAACATATTCAACCAACACAACCAATGGTTCAATTTCAACAATATGTCCAACCAACTATACAATTTCAACAAATGGTTCAACCAATGGTGGAATATCAACAAGTTCAATCAACATATCAATGTCAACAACCACCACCAAACATTCAAAAACAAAGGTTGCAGCACACACCAAGCCAAGTTTCAAACATGTCGGAACAATTGAACCAAGTCCAATATCAAAACATGACATCAAACCAAAAACAAGTTCAAATTCCAGGTCCAATCATGTCAAAACCTCGAAAGAAAGGTGGCTTTATTGCAATGATCTTAAGGAAACGACCAAGTGAGTTCTTTGAGGAAGATCAAAATAATACAATTCTGTCTAGCAATGCCTCATCCTCTTGCAAGCAAGTTGACTCTCCAGTGGCATCTATCCCTACACCTCTAGAAGTTTCACAAGAACCTTCCATATTGTCCTCATCAAACAATACACCCAAGGATGCAATTATCCAAGAGCTATCCATAATTGATTACCACGATAATCCAATTCATGATGCACATCCTTGTCATGTTTCAGAAATACAAGACCCAATGCCACCATGCACTTTATTGCCATTACCTATTTTAGAGGACCCCATTCGAAGTCCCTCTTCCTCATGTTCAAGCATTGATTCCTTGCCAGAATCCATCACAAATGTTCAAAGTGCATTTCCTTCATGCCAAAACATTGATTCCTTGTCAGAATCCCCCATGCATATCCAAAGTCCAACCCCATGTCAAGAGGATAATTTAGAGCATGAAGAAACATGTCTTAAAACAGATCAAGATCAAGATCCCAAAACCTTATCATCCCATCCAATTATTGACCAGGATCTCATCTTCCCAGAAACTCATGATGATTCTCCTATTCTTGTCCATCCTATCCAAAGTCCTATTGAAACTCCATTCCTTGAGCAAGATCAAGATATCCCAGTTCATCCAATCCCAAACGATCCCCTTCCATTTCATGAAAAAAATGTCCTTTCAAATCCCATTGACATTCCACTTCCTGAGAAAGATCAAGATATCCTTTCCATCCTTTATGATGATCCCATTGAAAGTCAAGAGCAAAGCACCTTTAAAAAGGATTCCAATGATCTTCCTCCTTGTCAAGATCAAATTATTCCTTTAAATCCTCCACAAGATCCTTTTGTTCCTCCATCTCCTTGTCTTAATGCTCCATATACACTCCAAGATCGCATTTCTTTTGATGATCCCATTATTTCTCCCATTCCATCTCTTGAAGAGCTTGTCATTGAACCATGTCCACAACACAATCCTGGTCTCTCTCATGATCCTAATCCCCTTCATGATTCTAACGTGTCAGTGCAAGATGTTCATGAACCCTCGACATGCATAATAGGTTCTTCCACTTTGGTGCAATCCGATCCACTTCAAGATCTCA
Organism: Cryptomeria japonica; assembly: GCF_030272615.1. Classification (NCBI taxonomy): domain Eukaryota; kingdom Viridiplantae; phylum Streptophyta; class Pinopsida; order Cupressales; family Cupressaceae; genus Cryptomeria; species Cryptomeria japonica. The sequence goes on along the minus strand of NC_081414.1, from coordinate 886,624,377 downwards.
TTATTTCTCTCATATCATATCCACCTCATAATGGACTCGTGTCTTCGTCCCAAAGAAAAGAGTATCCTACAAGTCAAGATATTCATAAAGGCAAAGGAGTAGACCTCCATGAGCAAGAACCCCTTCATATCAAAGAATATACTAATGGTCATGGCTACAGAGCTCACACTCAAGGTGTTGGTATCCCTTCAAAGTCAAAATCCAAATGTCCACCTTCCCCATCATCCCTTCCATCCATTCTAGGTCCCTATATCCCTCCATCTCCTATGCAACATCAGCAAAGGCACACATCCTTGAGTAAATTCCATCCATACAAAAGAAATCCATTTCATTCATATCCATCCATGCATTCCTTTCCTCTTCCAAGCAATTTGGATGCCAAGTATAAAAGTCATAAGTCTAAAAATCCACATGTATTCAAGGATCAACATGTCCAATATAATCGACATGTCAAAACAAAGAACAATATGATCTATAAAGAAAAAGAAATATCCAAAAGGTCACAAAGGCCCACTGAGAAAAATAAAGCAAAGTCAAAATATGTATGGGTTCCTAAATCCCTTGTGCAAGCAATGCACTCCAAGGAACCACAAAAGCATGAAAAATCAAAAACCATGTGGATCCCTAAGCGGCTTCTTGAAGCACAAAAGCCTAAAGAAACATCCAACTTGGCATCCAAAGTTGCTATTCCTCCATCCAAACATTCCAAGTCTATTCCTCCATCACCTTCTTCACCCATTTTGGGCCCTTATGTCCCAAAATCCATAGCCTTTCCTCCATCAAAATCTTCGTATCCAAAACCCATTTTTCCTCCATCAGTCCATCACCCCTCAGGGTGTGTGCCAATGTCAATCTTGCCAACATTTCCATCCACTGAAGCACAATTCTTCCAATACCCTATCCATTATCCAATGCATATGTTTCATCCTTCGATCCCTTTGATCCAATCCTTTGCATAAATCCTTGCCTTAGTTTCATGTCATTTTCCATGTCCTTATCCTACCAACGTCTTTGAGCATACTTTCAAAGGTCATGGTCCATTTATTTCAAGGCTACTATCCAAAAAAAAAAAAAAGATGCTTGAGTCCTTCTTCCATCCCTTATCATGTGTCCATCTTCTATTGAGAAAGTCAAAATACAAAAAAAAAAGTGAAAAAACAAAAAGAAAAAGAAAAAAAGTAAAAGCAAAAATAATTCGTCCATTGGTGAAAACCTGGCAAACAGGCGCCTTGGGCAAGTACCATGATGAAAACCTGGCAAACAGGCATCATGCGTAATCTATGAACTTCTTGCACACCACACTTGGGGGCAGGTTTCCTCCTTCATATCCTATTGCCCTTCATTATCCTATCATACCATGTCATTACCCTTCATATCCTATCATCCCTCATGTCCAATTTCCTTTTTCCACCTTTGATCTTGACAAGGCTGAGAATCATCATGAGCATCACGCATCTTGTTTGCAGCTTTTAGTCCATCATAGCTTTTGGTCATTTATCCATTTGCTTGTTACAACCTTTCATCCATATTCCCTGGCTTATTGCAACTTTCTGCCACTATCCCGTATCCTATCCCAACCTTTAGTCCATGTCCCTTATCCATTCTTGGTCTTGCTTATCCTATCCATATCTTATCACTATCCATACACTCTTTTTCATTCATTGATCTTGATCTGACATAAGGACGCAAAATTTAAACATGGTTTCAAACACCTCTTGACATGTCCCTCATGCCATGTTCCTTCTTTACATTCTCATATCCAGTCTCTTGTCCTATCACGCCATAGCCCTTGGAAATTGCATCCGTATTGTCTCCACGATAAAAGGCCTTTGTCTTCCCTCTATCCACCATCATTTCAGCAAGCCTATTTATTCACCTATCATATTCCTTGCCTTGCTAGACACTGGGGGAAAAGTCATTAAAAACTAAAAACAAAAAAAATTCAAATAATGTCCTAAAAAAAATTCAAAAAATAAATCAAAGAAAGTCCTAAAATAATCCAAAAAAATCAAATAAAGTCCTGAAAAAATCTCAAAAAAATCGAATAAAGTCCTGAAAAAAATATCTAAAAATTAAAAAAATGAAAATCCCTAAAAGTCATAAAAAGTCCTAAAAAAATCAACACAAAAACATTTCAAAAACATTAAAATCTCAAAAAATAAGAATTTTGCAATAAAGGATCCCCTTTGTGCATAGACAGATCACTGAGCATCCATCCAAATGCCTCGCAATCAATCAAACATTGTGCTTTAATGAAATCACACTTAAACAGATGAACTTTTTCACTCAAACCAGACATTCAAACTGATCCGAGTTGTCATATCAATCAACCTCAAAATCATTCGTCCTTGGCAAATTATCATGGGTCTTATACAGGGTGTGGTATACTCAAAACCAGACTGTGTCCTGTCTTAGACGGGGTACCGCATTTCCTGAAACCAGACAGCATGATCGTCCTATTAGCACTTTCAACTTTTGACAACGAAGATCTAGATGTTTGTTTGATTTGTTGGAATTTGTGCATCTTATCTTTTTATTGATTTATCTTTAGCTTCGGTCATGTTCCTATGTTGCTCGATGATGTCACTGAGTGATTTAGAGTGACCGGGATGGCTCATGGTCTTTTTCTTTTTTGATTGTGATTGTCGTTTGTCTGTGATGTGTCTGTCTTTTGCAAAAGGGGTTGCATTTCAGCTCTGGCCTTCAATTCCATGATGCTACGCATCCATTTTGCTACATAAAAATAAAGGTTCTCACCTACAAAGTGCATTACTGAAAGCAAGTTTTTCGTCATCTCTAACTGCCCTCTATCTCATTTCTTACTAACATTTCTTCCATCAGTCCGGATAGTCAGTTCGGTCTAGTGCTCCGATATCCAAACACATATGTTGCATCCTGCATTCATTGGTTAGTACATTTGCATTATATCAAGATTCATATCAAGCATTTTATCCATTTCATATCATAAATGCATCAAAAATACACAAAAAAAATACATCCATACATGTTCCACAATTCATTCATCAACAGTGCATAAGTCATCCATACATAGAAAAATAACTACAAGTCATAACACATTGCATCCCATCATATCGATGCCTATCATATCACATATCATAATAATATCGGAGTACAAAATCAGACTGTCTGTCCTAAGTATGGCCCACAGGCTGACTACAAAATGTCAAACTACATAATGTCTACTGTCTATCGTAAGGAGCACGTGCCTCTATCACTGGGTGCTCCCTCTGTCCTCCTCATCCCTGCCATGTCTCGCGGATGATGTCCCTCCTGGTCCTGGCTGTGGTGGTCTCATAGGTCCACTCACCCCCATGCTGCTCAATGACCTCCGAGAGCGTGCCCTGCTCTCTGTCCTCGATCGTGCCTGATATGAAGGTGCTCTCTGCTCTGGTGGAACTGCACTCTCATATAGTGTCCTCCAATGGCATATCTCCTCTCTGGTCTCTACCAGCATCTGTCCTAGCTCCCGTACACTGGCATCCCGAATCGACCCAATATACTCAGTGACTCTCTGTCCCTCTCGCTGTGCCTGAGCTATTGCTATATCTCGTTCTGTCCTTAAAATGGCATTCTGTCTCTCCAATGTCGCAATATAATCCTGCTGGCTCGCTATGGTAGCCCTGCACGTATCCATCTCCTCTGTCTTAGCTGTCCCCGGCTCTATAGGAATATCCTGCAATGTCTCCTGATCAGCTGAGTCTGGCTCATCCTCCCCATCATCATCTCCGTCATCATCCTCCCCACCATCATCCCCATCAATCTCCTCATCCCCATCCTCATCCTCCTCATCCTCATCTCCCTCCTCCTCTCCTGTGAGTGGGAAGTCCTCCTGTCGCCTAAGTACTGGAATGTCTGGATCTGTCAATGGCACTGGCCGCCGTCGTGCAGACCATCTATCATACTCCTCTGTCGTCCCAGCGTCCACCACATCTGATCCCCAATCCCACTGTCTCGGCTGTAGCTGTGCAAAGTCGGCATAGGCTATATGTGGCTAAATCATACTCCCCCACTGACTCATCTCTCTGTGAGATCGGGCAAAGCATTCCATCCTCCTAGGTACATCCTGCGTCTCTCCAAACTGTCGTCTGACCCTCTCTGGCAGGTACAACTCAATCACTCTCTGGCGGTTCACTGGCCACCCAATCAAGTACCTCTCCTGTCTGCAATATGGTAACTCCTCACTGTCATCTGACCATCCCGGGCAATCATGATATGGCCTCCACATGAACTCTCTCAGTCTGTCTAGCTCATGTTGCCAGTATAATATGTATCCAAAAGGACCCTGTCTCAATGCTCCAACATAACAGTACACATATGGTCGGTGTGGTACTACCTGTCTATCTGTAATCGGTCGACATATGGCTATGTGCTCAAATGTCCATACCTGTAGTAATGTGACTCCACAACTCAATGTCTGAACTCCCTGATATGCTATCTGATGCAACTGAAAATACAGCATAGCCAGTACACATGGTCCCCATGCATACACCGTCCCCTCTGTCGCCATCTGCTCTAGCACTCTTCCCCATCCAATAGGGAATCCATGTCCTCGTCTGTCTCCTGCTAGTAGACATGCTATCACCACTGCTATCACCACATATCGTCGATCATACTCGAAAGCCATGCTCTCCCAGCCGATCTCCCTCTCGACAATATCCAACTCATCTGCGTCACACTCAAATAATCTACACAGTGTGTCTCTCCCTGTCACTGGGTCATACTCTATCATCTCCCCATGTATCGGAATGCGGAGGATACACCATACATCCTCCAGTGTCATCGTCGCCTCTCCGGTCGCCAGATGGAATGAGGAGGTCTCCGAATGCCATCGCTCTGCCAATGCGGTAAGCAATCTTGTGTTTGCCCTAATCTCGGGCATGTATGTGATGTAATATATCCCCAGTCCTGCTAATGTGTCTCTCTCTATGCTCTTGAGTCTATGACGTAGCATGAAGCAGTCAAGTCGATTCTCCCGCGTGATCAACGGATACTGTCGACTCTGCATGACAATTGGGGCATCATTTTGTCAGTTTTAGGGTTTGCTCCTATAGGTTGCATTTCCTCATTTTCATGTCCAATTAGGGTGTTTTTCATCTACATTGACCTATCCTACCCTTATCCCCCCTTTTCCGATCATTTGCATGTCATTTTGACCAAAACTAGGGTTTTCATGCACTCTTGCGCCTGTGTCAGAGAACCTGCGCCTGTGTCAGGTAAATTGCGCTTGTGTTTTCCTACACAAGCGCAGAACACCTCACACAAGCGCAGAATTAGACTACACAAGCGCAGAAGTCAGTTTCTGCATCCCCTGTGGGCCCCGCAATGTCCTGCAAACGTGTCAAAGTCATGAAATTGAAAACATGGGTTTTTGAGATCCATACCGCTGCTCCTGCGTCGTCCGGTCATCTGAATGTGCATACACATTCTCCAAGGTTATCTGCCATTGGAATGTTCGCCATCTCTCTGCAAGTGTCCTTGTCCAGAGTAACAAATTCTTCTCCTTGTCTAGTGCAAATGAGCAATTTTCCATCTCTTGGTCTCATTTATACCTCTTTGTCATTGCATAGATGGACGTGCATCTTCTCCATCTTATGTTGGTCGTGGTCTTTTGCATCTTCAATTGCTTGTCCTTCATGCATCCGATCTCCGATTGTCAGTCCGTTCGATCCTATCATTTTTATCGATCAATTGGCCTCTTTTTTGTATGTTTCCAGCCAATTCCTCGAGGGGGCATGCATATGTCATTATTATTGTCTGGGGCATTTTCATTATTGTTCTTTGAAACAACGCTTAAAATCGCATTGTCTCAAAGAGGGGCAAAATGTAGACACCTAAAAATGGTCAATGCTTGCGAGGTCATACTTTAACATTTGCGCATTGCCTCATTTTAGGTTTTTGCGTCACATTAAAATTTCTCCTATGTCACGCACTTGGTCTTTATCATTTGTGAACATCGAGTCATTCTTCTATATTCTTCAATCATCTTGTCCTCAAATTTGGTCTTGTCGACAACACTATCCAGTCATGATTTGGATCGATTTTATCTTGTTGCATCAATGTGCGTGCTAATTTGTCATCATTTTGGACATCGTCAATCCTAATTAGGGTTTTGTCCTCTCATCAATCTTATCATTTTGGACATCGTCAATCCTAATTAGGGTTTTGTCCTCTTTTCAATCTTGTCATCATGCGATCGATTTGTCATCGATCGTTGTCATGTTCGATCTTGTCATTTTGCGATTGATTTGTCATCGATCGTGGTCATTTTCAATCTTGTCGTCTTGCAATCTATTTTGTTATCGATCCTTGTTCTCTTGTCAATTTTGTCATTTTGCGATCATTTCGCTATCGATCATTGTCTGTCTCAATTATGTCAATTCGGATCAATTTGTCATTGTTCCTTGTCAATTGGCACATTTTTCAGTCAAATCGTTTATCACATTGGTCATTTATCAATCCAAAATCAAATCAAATCGAGTCAATTATATTTCAAGACCTAATTCGTCTTCTAGGGTTTTATGATTTATTCATTTAACCTAATTTGTCATTTCTTCCTCTAGGATTACTAAATTATTTATTAATCCTAGGTCTTCTCATTACAATTAAATCTTTATTTAATTGGCTAATTATTCTTCCTCTTGTAAATTAATTAATAAATGACAAATTATTAATTAATTTACCTAATTTCTTCTAGTTCCTAATTTCCTATTTTTCCATCAATTTCTAATTCCTAATTGTCATCAATTTCAATTTTCTAATTTTCTTAATTTCTAATTTCTTTTCCCTCCTATTTCATCTCCTAATTCTATGGGAATGACATTTCAATTTGTCATAAATTGTCATAATTGATAATCAATTAATTTTGACATAGAATGTGTCATAATTTGTCATCAATTATCAATCAATCAAATTGTGCATGGAAAGTGCATAATTTGTCATATTGATTTGCAATTTCCATTTGAATTGCGTCATGCTAATCTTGTCATTTATGCAATTCTTCTATAAATTGGATGATTTTCAATCAAAGCTAATCCCGAATCCCTAATCAAACTATCGAACTTATGCTTCTAGTACTCTTGATCAACAAACCAATATCAATCTTGCTTTCAATTGTATGTTGTGCACTTGTAGGTGAGATCCACAAATCCATTTGAAGAGGAAAGAAGAACAATGGAGCCGCATGGAAGAAGCATCCAAATCGTCATCTGGTTTGCATGAATATTTCCTTTTGAATGCTTTGTTTTTATGTCTCTATTGAGTGTGCTTAGGATTAGATCATTGCAATGTGTGTTTGGGATTGAGCTAACAATGAATAATATGTCCTTTTATATATTGCTTTGATGATTCCTAATTCCGATGCTACAGTTCATAGTAAACATTGTCAATGGTGTGCTTACCATCAAAAGATATAGTGCCTTTTCCTTTATGCATGAATAGGTAATCTAAAATATAATAACAACTAGCTCTACATATTACCTCTAGTTTGATTACTAGTTGCAATCTCCAATCTAGTTCTATTCATGATTTTGCATTTACCATTCTTGAATTGTAACTAAAATCCCTTTTCAACTAATTGACCAACACTCAAAAGATTATGCTTCAAACCTTCAACATAGTAAACATTGTCAATATTGTGCTTACCATCAAAAGATATAGTGCCTTTTCCTTTGATAACTCAATGATGAACAATAAGTACCAAACCGGTACTGAGAGGGGGGGGTGAATCAGTACAGTCACAAAATATTTTCCCGAACCGGTTTGACTGCAAACACTGTAAATGTCTAATAGACAGTAACACTGGTCTGAAATAGAATGCAACCAGTAAGGCTAGGAATGACTGTGACAAGCATTAACCGATTAATCACTTCGTTTTCCACTCAGCTTAATACTACACTTCCAATTCACCTTTATGCATGAATAGGTAATTTAAAATATAATAACAGCTAGCTCAACATGTTTTACCTTCAAGCACAAATCACTTAAATCATCACATGAAAAATACTACACATCACACACAGGTTTTTCACGTGGAAACCCAACTAGGAAAAACCACGGTGGGGATGAATACCCACAAGCTGCTTTTGAACTCTTTAGAAGTCCACTTTGTTAGGAGCCTAGTCTGGTTAAATACTATTACAATAGATTCTGCTAGGAACCGATCCTGTTAGAGATCACCCGGTTAAGGGATGGCTAAATACCCAGTTAAGGGTTAAACCCTATTAGAGGTTACCTTGTTAGAGGTTTTCAAGAAAACAATTAGTTTGAGTCACCTTGTTAAAGGATTTACAACAAGTTGATTAAAGCTACCCGGTTAAGGGATTTTCCAACTGTTGAAGTGGTTAAAGATCAACATGTATTACAATGATCTGATAATAGCACTCAATGCCTAATGCAAATCTGCTTAAGTTCCTTCCTTCTGCACACACACAATGCAGGAATCAATCCTCTTATATGATCTGGTCTAGCAAGAATCATGCATCTCTTCACTTAGATACACACACACCATTTTCCAACAACCTCAGCGTGAAACACATCGACCTTATAGGAAACAGATAGGTCAGTAGCATAAACCCTAAATATTTAGGTTAAGCAATTCAAGCGGTTCAATCCTAGCCATTGAACACTTTGCATTTGAATACAACGGTCCTGAACAAATCTCAAGACATTCTCCATTGCTCATTCTTCACCGCTTTATGGAAGCGATAACCCATCATGCATTCTCCACCGTTTACAAGGACTTCGCACATTCCCGAGGTAGATAGGATCAATCTCCTTCATGCAAGATCCTTTATGTGCACAAGGCTGACATGGCACCATGATCTAATCTTCATTACAATTCTAACACATCATACAATGTCATCGGTTGAATCACACAGGCTTGGAACACTTCAACCGGAAACCCTTAAGCTAAGACTACCAATTGGTAGTCGTATAATGTTAAGTCTTCATAGAGAACATTCCATATGTGGTTCACATTTCATTATACCGGTTCTCTTGGACAAACATACCACTTCACCTATTGCTCAATTTACCGGTTTATACCACTATACTGGTTCACTTTGCCAACTGTTTAGCTTCAATATACCTATTCACTTCTTTGCACACATACTGGTTCACCACATTGTATCGGTTCACATTTCAGCATATTGTCAGTTCACTCTGCAACATATTGACATCAATGACAACATAATATCATCATGTCAACATACTCAGCACAAATGCCAACAATCCCCCCCTTTGGCATTGATGGCAATATACAAAGATCTCTCTTTTTGCATCACATCTTCTCCCCATTGCTACGGATATCTTCTCCACTTCACATCTTCTCCCCTTTTGACAACAATGCCAAAGTGGAGGCACAAGCTATCCTGTTCCACTATGTTGTTCCCCCTGAGGAGTAGCATCGTTCAACACATCAATCCGGAAAAATTTGGACACTGCAATACCTGACTGATGTGGAGTACATGCTTTTAGTTCACCTCTTGAAGGGGTAGCACCCCTAATTCACCTCTTAAATGGGTAAATGAAGCCTTTGGTAGAGGCTTGGTGAATATATCTACTAACTGCTCCTTACTAGAAACATGTTCTAGTACAACCTCCTTGTTCTGAACCTTTTCCCTCAAGAAATGATACTTGAGCTCAAAGTGCTTGGTTCTAGCATGCAAAATAGGATTCTTGGAAATGTTAATTGCACTTGTATTGTCGCAAAATATGCTTACCGGTTCAGATATAGGAACTTTGAAGCCATTCAATACATGCTTCATCCAAATAGTCTAGGTGCAGTTCATAAAAGCTGCAACATACTCCGCTTCTGCTATAGACTGAGAGATACAACTCTGCTTTTTACTCATCCTTGAGACCAATCTACCACCGAGAAAGAATGCACCACCGGTTGTGCTCTTACAGTCATCTACATTACTAGCCCAATCAACATCTGTGAACACTTTCAGGTTGAAATCATTATTGAATGGATACCATAACCCATAGTCAGTTGTTCCCTTCAGATATCTAAGAATCCGCTTGACTGCTACCAAGTGGGATTCTCTTGGGCTTTGCTAAAACCAAGCGGTAATACCCACTACATGTGCAATGTCCAGTCTACTATGCACTACATAATGCAACTTACCAATCATTGATCGATAATCCTTCTCATTTACCACCGCTAAGTCATCTTCTTTTGATAGTGTACAACCAGTCACCATTGGTGTACCAACCAGTTTACTATCTTCCATGCCAAAGGTCTTCAACACCTCTTTGACATACTTGGACTGGGTAATAAAGATTCCATCTTTCATTTGTTGAATCTGTAGTCCAATGAAGAACTTAATCTCCCCTATGAGTGACATTTCAAATTCCTTTTTCATCTCATCAGCAAATTCATGACTCATCTTGTCATCACCTCCAAAGATGATGTCATCAACAAATACTTCATAGATCAGAATCTGATCTCCTTCTGATTTCAAGTAGATATTTCTATCTTCACTTGTTCTTTCGAATCCAATCTTCACAAGATGGGAGTGCAAGAGTTCATACCATGCTCTAGGTGCCTGCTTCAATCCATACAAGGCTTTATGTAGCCTACACACCATGTCACTGTCTTCTGATAGGGCAAACCCATCTGGTTGCTCTATATACGCCTCCTCTTCAAGTATTTCATTTAGGAATGTAGATTTTACATCCATTTGGTATACCTTGAATCCTTTAAAAGATGCATATGCAAGAAGCATACGAACTCCTTCCAATCTGGCTACTGGGGCAAAGGTTTCTCCATAGTCTTCTCCTTCTTCTTGAGCATATCCTTTACATACTAGTCTGGCTTTGATCCTTACCACTGTGCCATCCTCATTTAGCTTGTTTCTAAAAACCCATTTGGTACCAATGATATTTTTATGCTCTGATCTGGATACCAAAGACCATGTACCATTCTTCTCTATCTGGTCAAGTTCCTCCTATTATCAGTGTTTAAGAAATGGGTTTTCATTTCCCATGATTGGCTAGGTTTTTAAAATTTTGAGTCAGGTATGCTTTTAATTGCTTCAATTATATGTTAGGTCTTTAAGGGTTAAAGGTTTTAGTTTTAAATCACTCAAATGTCTGATCAAAACCCTCTAGCTTCTATTCCTACATTACTTTATTCACTTAAGTAATGGGTCATGGGGTCGTGTGAAGTGTCCCCCCTTGTTATCTACCTAGGCGGTCACTAAATAATTGTAAAAAATGTATGCCTTATATCTTTTCCTTCTAATGTTGTCGAGTCCAGCAAGTGTCGTGCAACTTCCAGATGAATCTATGACTTTCGCCATTTCGTTAGGCAAAGTTGCGGGTGTGTTAAGCTATGCGAAATAGCGAAAGGAAAAAGCATGTTCAACTGTGTGCATTTGATCTGGTTTAACGAGACTCCATCTTGCTCAAGATATGATGGATGGCATTGATTCACAACTAAAATGAGCGAGTAAATTACCTTTCGCGAAATGGCGAAAAGGTTTTGTGGGACCCAGCGGTGAAGACTTTTCCATGGCTAAAAGGTGATCAAGTTCAAGAGAAATCGACGGCTCGCATTAATTTGTGGCTGATAGATGCTCACATGTTATGCCCTACGAAACAGCGAAAGTTTTTTGGCTCGGGAAAAATAGGTTTATAAGAATCATAATGGATGCGCAGGTTCTCAAAGATCTAATGGCTAGCACAGTTTCGCAGGAGAAAGATGCTCAAATGATAGCTTTCACGAAACAGCGAAATGACATGGCGTTCCAAGCAAACAGTCCAGCTGGTTGAGATGGCAAGTAAGATAATGACACATGGGCAAAAATCAAAGTGGTCAGTGAATTGGATTTAAGGATTAAAAGGTGGGTCCAAGAAGATGAGTCATGCTACGGGATAAGAAGTGACCTGGCAGATACAGGTGTCAAGGATGAGGTGGATCCCGATGTTTTCTCTCAGCGAATAGAAAGTTGACATGTCAGTTCGGGAATGACTAGACATCAGATGGATAAAGCTGAGTCAGATAACCCACGTCTGTTGGATTCAAGTAGGTTGTTAAGCATCAAACAAGTTTGATATAATCTAATAGTCCACATGTGTTTGTGAAGGTAAGATGCTTGTGTTTTAAAGCCTGCAAAATGGTGAAAGAGCTAGTGGGCCCGAAGAACGAATAAAGCATAAAGGTAAAAAAGGATCAACTCTGTTTTGATCCAAGGGTTCTCATTGCTTTGTGGCTGCAAATCAACCAAGGATTAAGGTCCGTGAAATGGCAAAAGAGAAAGAAAGGTTTTTCTCGACATGACGTGGAGTGATAGCTGTTACTTCTTGTAAAGCTTGATAGTGATGCGTCGATTGACACGTATTTTCAAAAGGTGATTAAGGGCCCGCCAAGGTGTAACCAGCGGTTATGCAGGAAGTAAGACACATGGTTGACTTTGAACTAAACCCAAAGAGTTTCCCAGAGCTAATGGTCGAGTTCCATGTGGCATTTGTTAACCGGTAAATAAGTGGGGTAAGTAATGAAGGTCTCGCTTAAAAGATGTTCATCTCAAGATTGATCCAACGCTCCTCATTGTTTCATGGCCCAAAGGTGTAAGTGGATTAACCTCTGTGAAATAGGAAAAAATCATTAGCCATCAAGATGAGGTGTGGTTAGTGAAAAAGTTGACAGTCCCGGTAGGGGTTAAAGGCTGGGTGGTTAGAGTTCCATCTAACACTTGGCGTAGCTTCGCGAAAGGAAAATGCTCAGGGGATAAAGCTTGCGAAATGGCGAAAAGGAGGTAGGGCCCAGATGCAAAGGCAAAGAGGTTAAAATAGTGTAAAGACTGATCAAGTCTCATTTGATCAGATGGCTAGCGTGATTTCATTTGGCGAAATCGCTAGAATGTTATGCTCTGGGAAATGGCGAAAGAGCAAAAAGGAAAATACATAGGCATGTTATGACCCGTTGGAGTGAAATTTTTGAATTCTTCTATGAATTCAATTCTAAAGAGATGGCCAAAGCATGCGGTATCAATGTCACAGTTAAGAGCCCAACTACTGTATATGATTTTGCATCATTTGAATGAAGGCATCATTTTGAAGAGTAGTTGTAGAGAAGCGCTTGTAGAGAAAATTTCTTCAGTTGCAAAGCAAATTTCTTCAAGCAAAAAACAGGTTCTCTTATACTCTTGTTTGGCAATTACTTAACAGTGTGTTTTAATTGGGGTCTTGATTTGTCACAGAACAGTTGGGGTTAGTAATTAAATTGCTTGCATGGTTTTTAAGATGGCACCTAAAAGAGAATTCTCAGGAAAGGTTAATTAACAGGAGAGGGCTATCTGTGATGATTTCCTTGAACATTTGACATTGTCAACTAATGTGGCAGCAAAGGTAAAAGAACTAGTGCCAAGAGCTCCTCGACTAAAAATAGGAGAGGGATTATATGATAAGGGTAACTGGCTAAGAGACCCTCAAACTGGGTTGCCTGGGTTTGGATTATTTAAGGTTGGATTTGGCATGAGAAACTCCCCAGCCCCAATGAATAGTATCTAGGAGTTGGATGTAGGAAAATTGGTGGTCCCTAGAGTATTCATGGATGTGGATCTCCTAACTCAGATTGCACACAACTATGACCCAATCACAAGAAGTGTTAAGGTTATAAGTGGGAAAACCCTCATTGAAATTAATAATGAGGAGTTCAGAAATGCTTTTGGGCTTAGTGAATTTACCAATTTTTTAGAACCTATTAATTTCAAATCACTAGCTTAGGTTTACAGTGTGCAGAGGAACCACCTTAGAAATGGGCCTCTTAAAGAATTCTTTGTGAAGATAGGTGGGTTAATAGTTGTAGGACCTAATACTGAAGAGCCTTTTTCTTTAAATCTGTTTACCCTTAGGGCCAAAGGATTATATTGGTCACTCTACCAAATTCTAGGAGAAGATGCTGAGGCAAATATGCCAACTCATTACATGCTAATGGTTGCTCAAATTTTGAACCCCTCTTTGGCAGTGACCTTTGATTATGCTTCCTATATCACTAATGCCATCCATGAAGGACTGATAGGAATAAAGAGATAGGCCTTTTGGATGGTACTCCCTCCTTATGCATTTATTTTTGTTCAAAGGTGGTGTCTATTTTGCAAGTGGAATGGATATTGTGAAATAGAAAAATGGAGAGAAGATGCCAGTGCAGTTATGGAGTATAGTATTGTCATGGGACAGAGAAGATGCAAGCTTCTTGAAGTTTGATAAATGTTTTGCATCAAAGATTAGGACTCTTATTTGCTAAGAGAATCCAAGAGTCCCTAAGGTTCTTTTGGAATTCATTAGGCCAAAAGAGTTTGCCGAGAATATCAAAATTGTCCACAATTGGGGTGATATCTATTTATACCCTGTCTCCACAGTTTTTAGAGTATATGGCTTCAAAGGCACTCCATTTTTGTTGCCCTATCAGGTCCCTCTTAAAGTGGGAATTGTAGAGATCCTCAGGCAGATTGGTGGTGTGCAAGAGGTAGAGTTAACAGGTAGAGGTAAAGGGACCATTTTCCCTACAGTTACCATAGCACATCAATTTGTAATAATTAAAGGAGGTTGGAAGTGTTTTGAAGATTTCCTTCAGCTGTACCATTTATCAACTGCAGTATCCCGGTGTGCTGACCCTGAGGACTTCTTCAACGACATGTTCAGAAAGAGGGCAATATGCAGAGGTAGACCCCACCAATTCCAATTTCCTGAAGACCTCATTAGGAATGAGTTTGATTTAGATGAGCAAGAGCTGAGGAAGGAAAAGTGGGTGGCCTACAAAAAGGCTTTAGACTTTGTGCACAAATTTGACACTAGCTATGACCCTTTGTCTAGCTTTCACCCCTTTGAAGAGAAGATAAAGTTCTTAATTCTTTGTTTTGAGGATGCGATGCTAACATTGAAAGAAAAGAGGGAGGTTGTAATTAAGAACAACCTTGAAAAGGCAAGACTAGTTCTAAATAGTTCTGCATCTATCAGAGCAATCCCTCCTGGTGACTACATGTTGCATAAGAAGTCCAACTACAGTGTACTGATGCCAACAATAGGGGAGCCCTCTACCTCAAAAGGGAAGAGGAAGATATAGGATGTAATTGACATTCAAGATAGCCCAAAGAAACAAAGAGTGGGAAAAGAAGTACAATCTGATGAACCCTTGTATTCCCCATCTTAATCCCCTATTCATATAGGAGATGAACAGGCAGTAGCTAAGCAACTTTTACAGTTAGGCATCCTTGGAGAGATAGCATACACATATGATGAAGTGGAAGAGGGAATGCCAAAAGAGCCCCTTATTGCTGAAATGAACATCACTACTAATGAGTTCAAAGGCCAGGAGTGGGATCCTAAGATCAAGCGAGCCAGTGAGGATTTCTTTGCTGACAATAACTTTGTCACATCAGGACCTTTCATGCAATTCATGTGGAAGAAGAATATTGATAAATTTAATGCTAGGTGTGAAGAAAGGAAAGGTGAGTAGCCTCACAAAGATCTAGCTATGGTGGAGGATGAGATAAAGCAATAAATGGTTGATGAGTTTAAGACCATCACTCCTAAGTAGGGAAGAGACATGGTAGCATAGGCTGGGGTACTCATTCTCCCCGAATGGGACATAGCAGATGCCTTGGTTTTGGAGGCAGTAAGAAAGGAGACCAAACCAATGGAGGGAGTCACTTTTAGCAAAGATAATGCTGCAGTGGTCATGTGGTCTCTTAAAAGAGATGAAAATAAGAGGAATAAGGACACCCCAAGGTCAAGTTACCTAAGAGGAATGATAGTGAAAAGAGTGTAGAGCACTGGGGTAGTGGAAGCTTCTAGCACTGTGCTAGAGACTGCAAAGTTTAGTGTTGCAGTAGTAGAAAGAGAGGCTAAGGAAAAGACAAATCTCCAAGTTAAGTTGGAGACAATTTTAAAAGCTTACAACAATGCCAAGGAAGAGGTAAGAGGTAAAGATAGCATCATCACCAAGCTACAAAGCCAGTTGGCAGGACAATACCATCAAGGTGAGTTTTCAACATTGATGATCTCCTCTTCTCCTGCAAGACCTCCACCTACTAGCCCCATTATTGAGTTCCCACCATCTCAAGCACCTTCTAGTTTTCAGTTGATTGAGATCACTCCCCATGAGTTGGAGAATTTAAAACAGGCTCAAGCCTTATATACAAAGAAATATGAAGAGAGAGTAAAGGATACAATTTTGAGTTTTGTTGACACTATAGGGTCTTCATTAATGTATAACAACATGAGTAAAATTTTGGAAATGTGGAATGAGTTAAATGGGGACAAGGCTGTATTAATGCCTATTTTTGATAAATGGAGACCCAGAGAGCAGGATATAGAACTGATATGTGTATCCTATGATGAGGTAGGGGCGGACCCCATTATTAAATCTACAAATGATATGACAAAGGATTTAGTAAAGTTGGTAGAAGGAGTGGATAATGCAAATAGAAAGATCAACTTGTACAAGAAAGAGTACACTGATCAAGTTTTTGAATTACTCCCAGGAGGTTTTGTCGGCCCAACCCAATTAAAGGAAAAATAAATATGGCTTAAGGAATTGGAAGCCAAATTGTCACTGGAATAAAAGGAATTGTTAAGTCAGAGGATGCCTCCATATTTGTCAAAACAATTGAAGAGATTGAGAAAATCAAATCTCATTATGGTTTCCTGAATTCAGAGGTCAATAAAATGAGAAATTCTTGGAAAAGATTAGCCAAGACAAAAACAAGAGTGATCAACTTCTCATGGCATGCTGATGAGGTGTATCAGGAATGGACAAGAAAGTATGTAGTGCTTGATGTGGAGCAGTTAGAAAATGTTGCAATAGAACAACAAGAGGAAGAGGTCACAGTTGTTGAAAGAGACTTATAACCATTTTTGTAAAATGTTTTGTAACTTCTTCTTAAGAAGTAATGATTGTAACAAACTCTCCTAGGAAAGTCCAAAGCTATGTGTGCATCCATATTGTTATAAATGGATACCAGGACTAGTAAAAAAAGGGATTGCAAGGAATTGTAAGAAAACATTGCAGAAATTTATCTGAGCTTTTCCAAGTTTTAATGGAGAATATTCGAAGGTTTTTGTAATACTTTTTTGAAGAAAATATCAATATATAGACCATTGGTTTTGAGTTTAAACTTTGTGTTGTCTTCAAGTATGTTTGCAAGTGTTTATTGTTTCATTCTGAGTAATCTAGGGTTATTTCGTTTGACTATGGGTTGTAAGGCAACTTTCAGTAGATATGTTTCTTAGCTTTTCTCTTCAGGAGGGGAATTAAATATGCAGGAATCATTTCTACTAGTAAATCCTTTGTGGGACTCTTTGAATTTTGATGAACATAGTTTAGTTTGATATGAATAAATTCTTATGTGTGTCAGGCATGTATAGGGATCTGCAGAAGCCAAACTGATGTAATATGTAGAGATATTTGATTGTGGAAGTGTTGTTTGAACTTGGATGACTCTGTGACCTTGGATAAGGCACTGGTGTAGATCAAGGTTGTCTATTATACATCTTGTAAATCAATACTGAACATGAGTACAATTTTCATTCCTTTGTTTCAGTTAGTTTTAAGGTGATTAGATCCACTAGTTTTCGAACTAGTTTGCTGTGGATTTATCTTTTAAAAGTGTGAATTTAGTTCACAAAGGTATACCCACCTGAGCTTTGGATAAGTTTGAAGTGTAGAAGGTTAATCAAACCTTGTCATATGTTGTCTTGAAAGTTTCCTTCTCTTTAATCTCTCTTCTGCATACATAGTTATCATATCATTATAAGGATTTTAAAGTGAATCAAATTTTGAGAACAACACCTCCTCCATTGCCTTGATCCAGTCTTCATCTTTATGTGCCTCTTTGAATGATTTAGGCTCAAATTCAAAGATCATACAAGAATTCTCTCTGACCTTTCTTCTTGTAAGGATTCCTGCATCCTTATCTCCTATGATCTACTTTGGATCATGATTCAGTTTGACATTTTGAGGAATGTTCTTGACTGATTCCTCCTTCTTTTCTTCTTCATCCTCATCTTCACTAGCATTAGCATCTACTGGTGTAGGAACATTGTTATCGGTACTTGGTTGATTAGCAACCAGTTCCCAGAAGGTTACTACCGGTTCATCTCTTACTTGCTTACTGCCAGTTTCCTCAGGTTTTCTAGAATTTTCATCAACTCTAACATTGATGCTTTCAACAATTCTCTGAGTCCTATTGTTGAAAAATTTGAGAGCTTTGCTCTTGGTGGAATATCCTAGGAATATTTCTTCATCACATTTTGCATCGAACTTGCTCTAATCTTCACTTCTCTTGATATAAAATCTTCTACCAAACATTCTAAAGTAGCTTACCACTGGTGTCTTACCAGTCCAATACTCATAAGGAGTCTTATCCTTTGCTTTCTTGATGAGTACCCAGTTCATTGTGTATACTACAGTGCTCACTGCTTCTCTCCAAAAGGTGTGAGCAACTTTTCCTTGAATCAACATAGTTCTAGCTACTTCAACCATAGTCTAGTTGTTTCTCTTTGCTAAGACATTCTGCTATGGAGTCTGGGGGGCAGATAGTTGCCTCTTGATGTCGTTCACTTCACAATATTTGCTGAATTCATTGGAAGTGAACTCTCCTCCTTGATCAGTTCTATGGCACTTGATTCTTCTACCACCTATTCCTTTTCTACTAGTGCTCTGAAAGCTTTGAACTTTCCAAAAGCTTCAGACTTATCTTTCAAGAATGTGACCCACGTCATTCTTGAGCAATCATCAGTCAGAATCATGAAATACCAATCTCCCTACACACTCCTAGTTTTCATAGGACCACACAAATCAGTATTCACAAGATCATGTAAATTGTCTACTGTGAAAGATTTACCTTTGAAAGTTGAGGAAGACATTTTCCCCAATTGACATTCTCTTCACAAAGGATTTTCCAATTTGCTCAGCACCAGCAATCCTCTGACTGCCTTGGTCTTACTGGCCTGCACAATGTTATCAAAGTTTACATGGCAGAGTCTCCTATGCCATATCCAGCTATCATCAAATTTAGCCATAAGACATGTACTTACATCTACATTCAACTAAAATAAGTTACCTTTGGTCTGCATATCGGTGGCCATCAATTCACCATTCTTTCCTTTGATTTTGCACACACAATTTTTGAATTCCAAAATGAGTCGACTATCATTCAGCTGGGCAACACTCAATAGATTGTGTCTGAGACCTTCTACCCAATACACATTGTCAACACTACCATTTCCATTCAGAGAGATGGACCCTCTTCCTTTAACCATACATGGTGCATCATTACCAAAGTGAACCACCCCACCATCATATTCTTCCAAAGATAGAAACTTGCTCCAGTCACTAGTCATATGGTGAGAACAGCCACTGTCAATAATCCACTCATTGGAATTATCAAAGTGGGAGACAAGAGCCTTCTTGTCTGACACATCTTCTTTTACTGCAACAAACACAATATCTTCATTCTCTTCATCTTCTGATTCCTCATCTGTGACCCCTTCATCAACTACAACAAAATAGTTTCTCCAGTTTCCTCCTTTGAATTTCTTGAACCTCTTCGATTTGTCCTTGCTGTCACCATTAGGACAGTTTATAGAAATATGTCCTATTCGATTACAAGAAAAGCATTTCAAAGGGAGCTTACCTCTATATTTATTGGTTCCTTTAGGAAGTTTCCTGGCAATAAGAGCTTCAAATTCCATCAGGATCTCCTTATCATCCATTTCTCTGCTCTATCTTGGTTCACCACTGGTGCTTGCTTCTTTTCCTTTTCTGGATGGTACAAGAGAAGTTCTAAAAGCTGATTCAGTCTTTTGAATACTGCCATCAAAACTATTTAGCTCATAGGCTGTCAACTTTGCAATGATGGAGTCTAGGGATACCTTGGTCTTGTTTATTGATCTCAACTCCTGAATAACAGAAACCCTTATTGCATAGACTGGTAATAAGGATCTCAGAACTTTGCTTACCACAGTGGAATCTTCCATTTTACCACTTGCACTCTGGATATCTCCAACAACAGTTTTGATCCTTATTCCATACTATTGAATGGTCTCACCTTCAACCATCCACATGTCTTCAAACTTCCCTCTAAGGCTTTCTTCCTTAGCTTGTTTTACGTGCTCATCACTGCCATAGATATTCTCAAGAGTATCCCATACTTCTTTGGGATTATCTTTATCCTAGACATCAATAAACTCAATGTCAGTTAAGTTGCTGATTAGGGCTTCCATGACTTACCCATTCTCCTATATTTCTCTCTTTTGATCATCGGTGAGAGTACTGGTAGGAATAACAAAAACATTCTCAATATAGCTCCACTGTTGAGCACCCATGCTTCTAATGTAAATCTTCATTCTATCCTTCCAAATTTTGAAGTTATCTTTGTTGAGCTTTAGACCTTCTCTCTTCATCATTGCAATAGGATCATTCCCTCAAGAGGTTAATCTTACAACATAGAGGACCTAGAGGACGCTTTGATACCAATTGATAACTCAATGATGAAAAATAAGTACCAAACCGGTACTGAGAGGGGGGGGTGAATCAATACAGTCACAAAATCTTTTCCCGAACCAGTTTGACTACAAACACTGCAAATGTTTGATAGACAGTAACACCGGTCTGAAACAGAATGCAACCAGTAAGGCTAGGAATGACTGTGACAAGCGTTAACTGGTTAATCACTTAATTTTCCACTCAACTTAATACTACACTTCCATTTCACCTTTATGCATGAATAGGTAATCTAAAATATAATAACAGCTAGCTCAGCATGTTTTACCTTTAGACACAAATCACTTAAATCATCACATGAAAAATACTACACATGACACACAAATTTTTCACATGGAAACCCAATTGGGAAAAACCACGGTGGGGATGAATACCCACAAGCTACTTTTGAACTCTTTAGAAGTCCACTCTGTTAGGAGCCTAGTCCGGTTAAAGACTGTTACAACAGATTTTGCTAGGAACCGATCCTGTTAGAGATCACCTGGTTAAGGGATGGCAAAATACCCAGTTAAGGGTTAAACCCTGTTAGAGGTTACCTTGTTAGAGGATTTCAAGAACTCAATTAGGTTGAGTCACCCTATTAAAGGATTTAGAGCAAACTGATTAAAGCTACCCGGTTAAGGGATTTTCCAACTATTGAAGTGGTTAAAGATCAACAGGTATTACAATGATCTAATAACAACACTCAATGCCTAATGCAGATCCACTTAAGTTCCTTCCTTTTGCACACACACAATGCAGGAATCAATCCTCTTATCTCATCTGGTCTAGCAAGAATCTTGTATCTCTTCACTTAGATACACACACACCATTTGCCAACAACCTCAGCATGAAACACAACATCGACCTTATAGGAAACAGACTAGAGGTAATATCTTTCATTTGAATAATAGTGAACAGACATGCTTGATTACACATATTGATGAAAGTTGGTTATGGCATAAGAGACTTTGTCATGTAAATTTTGATTTCATTGTAAAGATCAATTCAACTAAGGCAGTAAGGGATTTACCTAAGATTGTGAATCCTCATAATCCGGTATGTAAGGAATGTCAAATGGGAAAGTAAGTTAGTGTTGGGAGTATTTAAAACTGAGTCAAGTTTATAGGCCTATTTCAAAATTTTGCTTAGTATGTCAGAAAGGCACCTAAACGAGTCAGTTTGAATGGCCTACTTTGCAAGGGGGTAAAATGGATCCAGTTGATTTTGAGAGGGTAAGGCTCGAGATTCATGTCCCACACCTTTCATTTGGCCTATTCAATGTGTTGCAACTTTCAGAATTCAGTTTGGAGAAGTTTATCAAGTACCCGGTTTGAGGGGTGAGCTGAAAGTGCATTCTAGGCACAAGTGCAAATTTTATTAAGTAGCCTACTTTGAGTGATTATATCTTTTTCCATATTGATCATCATGAATAAATTCAAAGTGGATTCAATTCTATGCATAAATGTGAGTCAACCTACAAAATTTCAAGTCCTAACGAATCCGTTTGCTCCATTTTCATAGCCAAATCCATTTGTAGTTTGTGAGGTTTGCACAAGTGTAAAAATGTCCCAGTGAATGTCATGTCAGAATGTTTGTTTCGGGATAATGTTGGTATAAATGGTGAGCTACATTTCAAATTTCAAGATTTTATCAATCTGTTTGATCAGTTTTCAAAAGGACTCATTTTGTCATCAAATTCAGTTATCCGCACTTTGAGTGTTATATCAGTTAATGTAGCCGTTTTGGTGAGCGCGCCGTTTGAATCCTATCAATTGGGTGATTGAACTGAGAATTCAAAGATTTAATATGTACTTAAAGGTACCTATGTTCCAAATTTGAGAGCCTACGGAGGTCGTTTGATATTTTTGAGAAAGGCATCATGTGTTGCCAGAACATTGACTTCATCAGGTCCGCAGTGTCGACAAAGCCAGTTGGCCGTTTTCGGAAATTAATATCTCTTCGCTCGGGACTCGTCTTGAGAAACCGTTTGGTAGATGTCATCCTTGTATATCAAAGTACATGCCTGTCAGATGGCGAGCTCCAGAAAGGTGTTTTGACAGGTTTGAAAATTACGTCTTCACGATTAAATGCGAAAATTGTGGCGTAATTGCCTGAAGGATGTAAAATGCAATTTTATGATCCGAAAATGGTGCTGATCGATTCAAGAGGTGTGTTTGAAGTTCCTAAAGCATTTCGAAGGCCAGTCACTTGAAAACGAAAATTTTTTTAGTCGGACCCACTTTGGGGCCCGACCTGGCCCATGCTTGTGCACTAATTTTTTGTGGCGAATTGTTCAGTTTTCATGAATTGAGAAGACTTTCAGCAGCTTAAGCAAAATGGAAAATTCAAATTGACAAATGTAATGTCAAATGTTCCCTCAGCAATAAAGATTGACATGAAATATTAAGCAGCTGCATGAAGCCAAATCCTCCATGTGTGGAGTGAAATGGTGAAAAGGTTTTTAAACAAATTTTAAACAAATTCTTTTGGCAAGTGTGAAGCCCAACAAACACCCATTCCTTCTCTGTGTGGGGGTTTTCAGACTACACCAAATGCAATGTGCATGGAGTTTGGGAAGTGTTTAAGCTTCCAAGCAAATCTTTTGGCATGGTCACGTAGGAGGTTTTCATGCCAATCAAATGCAAACTGTGGGTGTCCCCCCAAATCCAATGGAGAAGATTGTTAAAACCTTCAGCAAGTGCATTGGCAGCAGCAACAATGGTTAAAACTATCAAGCAAATGGCAATGGCTGCAGTCTCTTATTCCTCACGTGGCTATTTGGAGGCACATTAAACTTTATTGCAAAAGATAATTAGTAGAGCAGCTGTAAGCTAATGCTGGATGTGGTGATGAGGAAGGCTGCCATAAACAAATGAGTTTGATAAATGTCAGCCAAAGATCTCCCTTTGCATGGCATGGTGAAGAGGAAATCTACAGAAATCTCCAAGCAAAGGTAAAACTTGCCAATACCTCCCCTCTTGCGTGGCACATGAGGTGATAGCAGCCCGTAGAAATAGAACAATGTGATTGATTGGGCCTGCACATTGGCTGGTAAAACCATGGAAACCTCCAGGCAAGTGCAAGGGGCTGCGTGGAGGGCAGTGTTTTTGAAAAGAATAAAGAATTTATTAGCCAAATTCATGGTGTGAAGTGTAGCGTGCTGGTTGGAGGAAAGGCAAATAGAAATTTTAAAGTAAATGTAAAAGGCCACCATTAAAGCTCAAGGAAAAGCTTAGAAGTGCAGTCCCAGGCATAAGATAATTATCCCACATTGGCTGTGCACTGGGAGCTTTTAATGTTTAAATGCAAAAACGCACAGTAATAATATGTCTAAGCCATAAAGGCTTTTGACACAAGGTGCCCATGGGCGCCCAAGGTGGGCCCACACGTGAGCATGCTTCCTGAGGTGATGGAGGAGTTGACTGGATGAAGACCAAGTGGACCCCACGTGGGCACGCTTCCGAGGCAAACAGGCAAAATTTTGCAGACAAAGGTCGGGTTAACGAGCGAGCAAGTTCGAGAGAGATCAATGGCTCACGCTATTTCGCGAAGGGAGATGCACGTAGTTTAAACCCCGCGAAATAGCGAAAGTGAACAAGAGCCGTCCATGTGGCACACAGGTGGCGGGTACAGTCAGCGGTCCAACAGGCGGGTCCCGGTGAGGTGGCACCCAGTGGCGATGACGTGACATACAAGCAAGTAGCCCAGTGGCGGTGACGTGGCCGACAAGTGGCAAAAGATGAGGTGTCATCCCAGGTGGCGTCCGGTCAACCCCATCGACCAATCAGATCCCGCCACGTGGCAAGGCATCAGAGCACAAATGAAGGCAAAAAATCAAATTTAAAATGATTAAATGATATAGTTTAAACTATAGAGAAATTCGAAAAATTTAAATGATGGGTCCATGTTGAGGATTAATTCACCCAGGGCTCAATTTTTTGCCAAAGTATAAAGTGTTATATGTTTTTGGAAATCTCTCGGAGTGAGGAATCCTATTATGAGGTTAATTTTGACAAATGTGGGATATTTTAGAAGCAGTTTCCACGGGAACAAAATTCAGTTAGAGAGGAGACACTTGGCAATTGAGTTGCAGATTTGATTTTCTTCTCTCCTCCTTTTTATTCTGAATTCTTCTCAGTTGTAGGGGTTCCAGTTTTTGAGAGATTTGCTCCAAGGGAGAAATCCGAAATTGCAGGTTCTAGTGATGGCATCCTTTTATCAATGCAAATGACAGTGTGTTCGTCTATGTTTTCATTGTTGTCTTTACTGTAGGTTTAGTTTCAGTTTGCAGGTTCACACATATGCAAGGCATGTGTGAGTTTCCATGAAATTGTCTCCAAAATGTACTCAGATTCATATAATTTCATTTTATCAAGGATAATTTGAGTTGTCTCTTTTAGATTCCTCTAAGAGTGTAATGTTGTCTTTTGGGTATTCTTCAAGGAAGGATTTAAATCCTAAAACCTAGCATTAATGATTTTGAATGCATATTGGATATCTACATATAAGTATGGTTTTGTGATAGAGCAGAGGATTGTATTAATGTAAGGCATTGATACATGAAAAATTTAATGTTGAAAAGAACTTGCATCTTAGATTTCTCATCCAGTTTTATGCATGACTCTGTGGCCTGGATAAGGCACTGGTCTCTTGTAATATTGAAAGGTTGTCAGAACACCATTTAAAAATCCAAAATCATAATATCTTTTATATTTTATGTTATGTGGAAGTGTCCCTCCATCTCATGATTCAAAATGTTGAGTTGCAAGTGTGGATCTAGCCCATCTACAATTATCTCTTAGTTGTTTGAACCTTTTGAGATCCATCTTCTTTTGATTGATGCAGTCTTGTGTGTAATAGGTCTGATTAAATGCATCAAAGGTATACCCGCCTAGGTTTTGCAGAGCCTGAAGAGTAGAAGGATTCATATCCTTGTCATGTTGTCCAAGCCCTGAGGCATTTCATTGATTGATATTGGCTATCTCATAGATAGATTTGCAAGTATACTTGGGTTATCACTTTTGGTGAACAACAGTTAGAACAACTTTTAAGAGTATTTCTAAGAAATCTAATAATGTTCTTGATTTAACTCATACTGACTTGTGTGGTCTGACAAGAACAAGAAGTCTACAGGGAGATAGATACTTTATGCTAATTATTGATGATTATTCTAGAATGAGTTGGGTTACTTTTCTCAGGGAGAAATCAGAAACTTTTAAAAAATTCCAACTATTCAGGCAATGGTAGAGAACAAAACTGGTATGAAAATCAAATGTTTGAGATCAGCTCAAGGAGGAGAATTTACATCTAAGGAGTTTAATACATTATGTGAAGTGAATGGAATCAAAAGACAACTATCAGCACCTCAGACACCTCAGTAGAATGGAATTGTGGAAAGGAAGAACAAAACTATTCTGGATGCAACTAGAAGCATGATATTGGAAGCAAATCTACCACATGTGTATTGGAGAGAAGCAGTGAATACAACGGTTTACACTTTCAACAAAGTTCACATCAAAGGTGAAACCGGTAAGACCCCTTATGAACTATGGTTTGGTAATACTCCTACTCTTAAATATTTTAGAATATTTGGAAGCAAATGTTATATTAGGAGAGATGAGTATGTTGGTAAATTTGATCCTAGAAGTGATGAAGTAATATTTCTTGGTTATTCATATAAGAGCAAGGCATATAGATGTTTTAATAAAAGATTGTAGAAGATCATTGAGAGTGCAAATGTGAAGATAGATGAACACTTTAGAGGAAATTCAAGGTCTATAGATTCTGAATAGGTAGTTGAGATGATCATAAATGAACCAATATAGAGTGCACCAGTACAGAGTGTGGATCCAGTCATACAAGCATCATCAAAGAATTCCATAGTGACTGAAGAATAGCAGCAAGTAAATAAACCCAGGTATGTAAGACTGAATCACTCTGAAAGTCAGATAATTGAGAATAAGTATCAAGTTTGATTAAGTTATATTTGGGTTGAAATTAATAGACAATTGATTCACCCCCCCCTCTCAGTTGCCTCCCGGGTCCTAACAATAGCCCTCAATTTCTCGAAGAGATATTCAAAAGTATCTTTAGCAATTGCTTTAGGTAATATGTTAGTAATGTGTTTCTTTGTAGGCACATAATCAAGCTTTACTTCATTCTCCAAAAAATTATCCCTCAAGAAGTGGTGCTGAATTGAAATACATTTTATTCTTGAATGTAGCACTAGATTAGAATTAGAAATGTTTATTGCAATAGTATTGTCAGAAAAGATAGAAGTAGGTTCATCAAACAATATTCTTCATCCATATTACTTGAGTACAACAAGTAGTAGAAGAAATATACTCAACTTCAGTAACTACTATAGATAAAGATACTGAATCCTATTTCTTACTTGACCAAGCAACCAACCAGGTTCTAAGGAAAAAATCACCCCCACTATTACTTTTCTTGTCATCCACACAAACAACCCAATCTAGATCTATGTGGGCAATCAAAGTAAAATTGGATCTTTTTAGGTACAATAGACCATAGTTTTTCGTTCCTTTCAGGTATCTGAAAATTCTTTTCACAACAACAACATGTGTCTCTTTGGGGTCTTGGTGAAATCTACCCACAATTCAAATAGTATGCATGATATTTGGTCTAGTAGTAGTCAGATACAATAAACCTCCAATCATAGATCTATATATATGCTCTGATCAATATTTAGTGATTCAAAATATTGGCTCAACTTACAACCAGTCTAGCCATAGGAGTACATATAGGTTTAGCATTCTCCACACCAAAATTCTTCAACATTACCTTAATATACTTAGATTGTGAAATAAATATACCACCATACTTATGATTAACTTGTAAACCAAGAAATAAATTCATCTCCCCAATCATAGATATTTCAAATTCTTCTTGCATCTCATCAAAAAACTTCTTGTGCATACCATTATTTCCTCCAAATATTATATCACCAACATAGAAAACTACAATCAAGATGTCATTTTCTACAACCTTAAAATAAAGATTTTAGTAGTACCTTTTTGAAATCCCTTCTTCAATAAACATATGTCAAGCATTGCATACCAAGCTTTTGGAGCTTTCTTCAATCCATATAGTGTCTTCTTTAGTTTTCAGACCATATCCATAGTGTTTGATAGATTGAATCCTTATTCTTGTTCAATGTATACTTCCTCTTTCAGTTCTCTATTAAAAAATGTAGACTTCACATCCATCTTATAGACCTTGAAATCCTTGTGTACTACAAAATCTAAAAACATTATGATAGCGTCCATTCTTGCTATAGGAGCATAAGTCTCCTCAAAATCTATTTCTTCTTCCCAAGAGTAGCCTTTACATAAAAGTATTTCTTTGTTTCTCACTATGTGACCATCCTCATCCAATTTATTTTAAAACACCCACTTAGTTCCTATCACATTCTTATCAGATGGTCTTGGGACAAGTTCCCAAGTCCGGCTCTTCTCAATCTGTTCCAATTTTTCTTCCATAGCTTTCATCCAATGTTGATCACTACAAGCAGCCTTTATTATTTTTTGTTCTATTTTTGAAATTAAACATAAGCTCACTTGCTCTTCAACAACTTTAATTTTAGTGATGGCACCTCTATTCTTGTCTCCAGTAATCTATTTCTCTTAATGATTCTTCTGCACATATCTTAGAGCCTTAGGAGCAATTTCTAGAGCATCTTCCTTATCATCACATACCTCTATTTATTTATACTTTTCTTATGTTTTTTTTGTAGACTCATCAAATTCATATCCTATCTCTACAATTGTTTCCTTTGAAGTTTCTTCATCAACTTTCACATTTTTACTTTCAACAATTCTTCTTAGTCTTTCGTTGTAACATTTTTAAGATTTTCTTTTAGTAGATTAGCTAATAAAATATCTTATTAGCTCTTACATCAAACTTTCCCAAATTTTCTTCATCTCTTTTGATATAGCATTTAATTCCAAATACTCTTAAATATTTCATGGATGGAGTCCTTCCATACCTAAGTCCATAAGATGTCTTTTCATGATTCCTTCTAATTTGTAATTTGTTAAGAGTGTATATTGTAGTGTGTATTGCTTCTTCCTAGTAGATTTCCTATAAGATTGATTGATTCATTCATTATTGTTCTAGAAACATTTTGAATTGTTCTATTCATCCTTTCAACTACACCATCTTGCTGAGGTTTCCTAGGAGTAGACAAGTATCTCCTTATCCCATGATTCTCACAAAAGATTGAATTCATTAGAAGTAAAATCTCCACCTTTGTTAGACCTCAAGAATTTGATTCTTTTGTCTATCTAATTTTCAACCATGACCTTGAATTTCTTAAACTTTTTTAGAGCTTTAGACTTTCTCTTAAGAAAGAAACCCAGGTCATTCTAGAGTAATCATCAATTAAGAGCATAAAATAATTGTCACCTTTTTGACTTATAGTTATGTTCGGTCCATAAAGATCAGTGTGCACTAACTCCAACAATCTAGTAGAAGATTGTTTCTTAACTTTGAAGGTTCTCCTTGTTTATTTTCCAACTTTACATTCTTTGCAAATAGAATTAGCAAGTTTTGTGATCTTTGGTAAATCTATCACAACTTAAATTGAACTGAACCTCACAAAATTATTAAAATTAATGTGACACATACTCCAATGCCATAGCCAACTCTCAATAATGTGAACCATTAGGCAATATCCACCAACAATCCTCAACCAATATACATTTCCATCGGTCCTCTTTCCTGATGCAATTAGGGTTTTGGACCTCTTTATGATCTCATATCCATCATCCTGAAAAATAAGATTATATCTATTTCAACACATTTGACCAACACTCAAAAGGTTATGATTCAATCCTTTAACATAAAAACAGTGTCAGTATTAAGTATGCCCTCAAAGATGATTGAACCAAGTCCAACTATCCTAGTTGTTTAATCATCTCCAAATTTAATAGCCCCTCCATCAAATTTTTCAAGCTTTACAAACTTACTCTTGTCACCAATCATATGATTTGAGGACCCACAATAAATAATCCATTCATCTTTATCTCATTTATCATGAAAAGAATATACAATAATACCTTCTATTTTAGCAACATCTTTCAATTTTTTTTCCTTCATAATTTTAATAGGGTTAGTAGAACAAGATTCTTCCTTTATATCCAAGAACAAGCATTCACTATCTTCTTCATAATAGCATTCATCATTTGAAATATTTGCATCTTCTTTAACATAATAAGCCTTATTATTGAATTTGCCATTGAATTCTTTATTCCTTTGATTTGCAGTTTAGTCAGGCCATCTAGAAGCATAATGACCTAACTTTCCACAACTAAAACATTTAAAGAAATTTACCTTTTTAATTTTAGTTTGCTTTCTTCATCAAATTTCTCATATTTTGTTGATCTAGTAGCCTTGAATGTTGTCTTTGTTCTTGCACTAGTAGTACCAAACTCTTTCATCTCAAAAGAAAGTAAAGATCCATATAAGTATTCTCTAGTGTACTTATTTTGATTATTTTATTCTTCTATTTATGAAACCTTAGAGCTATAGGGTTATTAAGAGATTTGAGTACCTTTTTCACAACTACATCTTTGGGTAAGTTACCTCCAAGACCTTTTATCTCATTAAAACATCATATATCTTCTACAAGTAGCTAGTTATATTGTCTTTTTCTTCCATCTACATGCATTCATATTTAGTTTTAGAATTTTTCAACTTAGCTTCTTTATCAATATCATCTCCTTCGTAAGTCTTCTCTAATTTATCCCAAACCTCATTAGAAGATCCCAAAGATACAACATTTGTTAATTCAAACTTAGAAAGAGCACTAAATAAATCATAACTTGCCTTTTAATTGTCTTCAAAATACTTGATCTCATCTGGAGTGTTCACCCTAGTCTGTGGTTTAACATACTTCTTTGTAATAGACTTCCACACTTCATAGCCAAGAGAAATTAGGTAACCTTGCATTTTCAATTTCCAGAAAGCATAGTCAGATCCATCAAACATAGGGATTGTCAATTTGTGTGTCATCAAGATCTCCATAAGTGGTTGAGCTCTTCTCTAAGGAACCAAAGCTTTGATACCAATTGTTGAATATTCTAACACACATAAAAACCGAGGAGGGGTGAATCAGTAGTATAAAATTATAAACTTATTTCTTAAATAAGATCTGCAACAACGTAACCTTTACACATAATCCATAAAGGATATGATCATGAAATATCATAACACACCATACATAATGAGACACTAGATTTTATATGAAAAAACCCTATTAGGGGAAAAACCACAAAGAATATTCTCAAGATATGAACACCTAAGGTGATTTTTACAAAGAAAGACTTAGTGCTATAGGTCTCACTGTAATACCCTAAAAATGGTCATCTAAACCATGAGCCCCTAATCTCGACAACATCACCAAGGTCGTAGCCAAAGGCAATTAAATCAACCTTGAGCACATTATTAATTATTCAATTATCAAATATCACATGGCAATCAATTACTCAATATTAATTAAATATTCATTTAATTAATTGAATCATTTCCAAGAATATCATTTTGATCAATTATCCTATTTTAATTTATTAAATATCTTTGCATATTTAATTAATTAATAAATTTGCCATTTAATCATGCAAAAGGAATTAATTTATTACAAAAGAGGAATTAATTACAAAAGCAAGAGTTGAATCAAAATTAAACAAAAAAAATTGAATTGAGAGAGAAATCAAACTTGAGATATTATTTCTTTTTCTAAATTTAGAACTTGAAATCAGAAAAGCAGTTAAATTGAATTATTGAATTATTCTCTAAAATTAGAACTCAAAGATTTTCAGAAAAAGAAGTTCAATTGCATTGAAAAGACTCTTTTCTTGAATAAATAAAAGAATTATCTATTTTTATCACAAATGCATGGAATTAATTTATTATTATTTCCAATGCAACTTGGACTTCTTATCTAAATGCATTTCAATTAAACTATAATTGGAATCTATCTTAAGGTTAACTGAACCTGATTTCTCAATTATTTTCAATTAATCCTAAATTGAGCTTTTCCTTTTGTAATTCTCTATAAATTTAGCTTTCAGCTCTCATTCCAATTTACCCCAGAGATTTTTGAGAGCACGCTTGGAGATTATTATCACACTAATTTTGCTCTGGAGTCATCGAAGATCATTGTGCTTTTTAGATTATTTGCATCCATTATTGCTTAAATTCATATTGCTTAAATCCATATTGCTTAAATCCATATTGCTTGAATCTGTTATTCGCTTTAATTATTCATCCATCTTTCATCCATATAGTCAATATCATATAGATTAAATCCTTTTTCTTGGTGTAGTCTAGTCACTAGTATTGCTTATAAAAATCTGAGAGCAATCTTATGCTCACATCTTTTAGAAGGCAATTAGTCGCTTTGTTATGGTTTATTATTGATTGATTATTATTTGCTAACTATACATGTAATGACTTAATTGAAGTGTTGTGCTTGCAGCTACATACCCTTTTTCACACACACATCTCTGGTGCCCATCATGGGGCAGAAGACTAAATTTTTTGGCCTCCAAGTCTGACTGCTTTGTTTTTTGTTATTTTCCAGATTTTAGATTTTTTTTTATTTTCGTCTGTACGTTTTGTACGACAATATTTACAGGATGAAATGACAAACTGCAGGTATCGTATGAGCAGGAATCCTATATCATATGAGAGGGAATCATGTATCATACGAGCTAAAACTCTGTCGTACGACTGTATTTTCTGGTTAAAAAGGCAAATTTCATGATTTTGGTTCTGTTCAAATTGATTATTCTGACGACTGACCCTGGTTGTTTATCTATATATCTTAGAATTTTTCACAGCCTAATCAGTTTTTGTAGAACGCTTGTCAAAGAATATGATTGTCGCACAAAGACAATATGACTTCTGATTCGTTTTCTTTGCGGGTTGCCTAAGGAAAATCGACCAAACATCGTGTATTCTTTCAATTCATTTTTAGGAACCTAAATTGCTATCTGGTTAAAGAACAAATTTGTATTTCATGGTTTTAGAAGATTCTGAGAAGTAGGAGAGTATGGTCTTGTCTTTTTCTAGACATTCAGAAATCCAAACCCTTGAGGCTTTTTCTTTGTTTGAGATTTGTACATCTTTAGCAAGCCTGCCCTCCCGAGGGGTTGAAAAATTCTTAAAACCATTACGGTCGGTGTGAGGGGAACGACCTAAGTGGGAATGGCTAAACACCAAGTACTCCAACCCACTATAAAATAAACGTGATTTGATGAAAATCAAGTCAACGATAGTGCTCGGGAATAGCTCTCCTCCGTACCTTCAAGTATATTAAACCTTAGTTTTCAAGGCTGGGAGACTTCTTAATTGAGTTTATACCTCGACGTGCTGAATGGATCCCTTACTAGTTCCAATTGAAAATTAGAAGCTACCCGGTTCATCTCCAAAAGAGGGATAATCTTTGTGCAAGAGAGATAGTAACTCTCCCAAGATACTTGTCATTTCATGCCCCCATTAGCATTTGGAGTTGGATAATATGGTGTTGAGAATCCATTGCATGAGACTTAGTGGTCGTATTCTGATTAGCTATTAGGTGTGTACCTAAGTCTACAAGCAAAGGTTTTCTTTCCTCACCAAATTCCGTAGGGTTTGCATGTTGTTATTGGAGTTACTATACATACTACTTGTTTTGTGTGTTTTCATCCCTGAAACGAAAAACTAGAATACCAAAATTGGAGAAGATAAGAAACAACTTAGTGATTAGAAACTCTGTCCATGTCAGAAACTAGTCCATCCTAAGTCGAAACTCTGTCCATGTCAGAAACTAGTCTATCTTAAGTCAAAACTATGTCCATCTCAGAAACTAGTTCATCCTAAGTCGAAACTTTGTCCATGTCAGAACTAGTCCATCCTAAGTCAAAACTCTGTCTGTGTCAGAAACTTGTCCATCCTAAGTCAAAATTCTGTCCAAAACTAGTATATCTTGGTCAAAAATCAGTTCATCTCAGAATTGGTCATACTCAGCAATAAAAAAAACTCAGATTTTAAGTCTCTACACTGTGAATAGTCATATGAGTCTTCTTATTTATCATCCTAAATCACATCTTGTCTCATATGAGTTTTGTCATTTGTCATCCTGTGTCAGATCCTGTGTCGTACGAGTTGTTTCATCTGTTGTCTAGCTCTATGTTCTGTGTTGTATGAAACAAAACTACCCTACGTCTTTTTTCATCTTACACATACCCATCTATCATTTGGTATGAGATAAGAACTCGTACGAAACATAACTGTTGTCATCTTGTATCTGCTAAATTGTCATCTAACTCATAAAAACTTGTTGTACGAGTCTCTGGTTTTGTCAAGATAGAATAGTCAAACTTGCCTAAAAATAGTCTATAGCGAACATAATCCTAGTTATCATCATCCTAAGCATAAACAGATCAAGACAGTGTACCTCTACCATTTGCGTTGCATGATTTGGTCGATCATCTTTTAGCTAGTTCAATCAACTACCTATCAAATTTAAGTCACTTAGATAATGTCTTACAAAGGATAGATAGTTCTTGAAACCAGACCAAATCTTACACTACTCTTAGAATCAACTTAGATAGATGTCTTATACAGGATAGATCTTTCCTGAAACCAGACTAAATCCCAGTTGTTTCTCCCAAACAATACTATAATAGAACAACTAGCTCTAAAATTGATCTTGACCTCTACATCACAAAAAACTTTAGGTCACACTAATCCATAAAAATGCCTACACAAACTAGGAGTTCTTGTAAGAAAGAAGCCAAAGGCAAAGAACAACCCTTCAAATATCAAGATAATCCATTCTACGTGAAGGATCCACTCGCTGACATAACGTCGTCATTAGGCGGACCAATTTTTGATGAGCCTGAATCTCCCACTATGTATGAGATGGAACACAATGATGGAAACAAGGACGATAATAACATTCCCAAAAATGGAAATGATTCCTCATCAAGTGAGGTTGACGAAGACACAAAACCTCAAGAAAAAGATATCCTTGACTATCAAAAGGACAAAAACTTTAGAAAAATGATGAAAGTTATCCTGACCCGAGAGAAGGAAGACTATTTCTTAGAACTAGCTAAACAAGGTGCTAAACTTCCTACTGGATATGATGTTTAGACACTCATTACTAAAAAGGAAGAATTTCCTATACTCATGGTACACAAAAAATTACAAGCCTTACGGATGGAGGGTCACATAATTGAAGAATAAGGAGAAGTCCACAAAACAATATTCTTTGGAAACAATATGTCCCTTTCCAATTGACAAGAATCTATACATGCCTCCATTTCCTTCACAAGTGGAGATCCCAAAATTTGATAAATATGATGGTACCTTGGATCCTCAAGATCATGTCAGAGAGTTTTGTGTTGCCTGTATGGAGTTCATGCACGATCAAACGTACCTTATGCGCCTTTTTCCAAGGAGTTTTGGGGGTCAAGCAATGGAATGGTTCTCAAGTCTACCCAAAAGAATAAAAACATTTGAAGAACTAATCCAACTATTTTTACAATAGTACTCATACAAAATTTGACATCCTATGACTATGATCGAGCTTTGCAATACTAAACAAAAAACAGGGGAGCCTCTTCTTACTTTCCTCCAATGCTGGAGAAAGATGTTTTCTAGGTATTCTCGACCTATCCCAGACTCTGAGAAAATGGATATATTTGTCGATAACTTGGTCCCCGAACTGAAATATAGCATACTAATGCAAGTACACCCATCATTTAACAAAATGGTAGATAATACCATTCAAATGGAATATGTGCTCATAAAAAAGGGAGATATCTCACCTTGGAAAGAAACACAACCAGGATTTAGCTCTAAAGAGAAGAACAAGTATTGGAAATTTGGCAAAGACAAAAACAAGAATGTTGTTAATGATGGAGTAGTAGATACTATTAAAGCTAACACAAAGCCCACAATATTGAACTTGGCTAGTGGTACACAAACACTTAAAGTTGTTGAGGCTGCAGCAGAAAATCCACCAAAAAAAACCAAAAGAATGGTTCAAAGAAAAGCCTTGGCTTTCCAAACCTAAGCGTGATTTTACTTCTCTCGAAGAATTATATGAATCCACTTTCAACACTCTGTTGGAAAACAACTTGATAACACTACCAGATAACTCCAGACCATATTATCTAGATGTCAAACCAAGATGGTGGAGAGAAAATGAATACTGTGAATTTCATCGGAATAAGGGTCATAACATAAATAATTGCATGAAGCTAAAACACGAGATTCAAGATCTCATAGATGCTGGTAAAGTTGTTGTTGGGAGTCACCCAACCAATGTTGATCATAAAGCATTTAAGGACCCTTTGGCTATTTATGAACAAGGTGATTCTTCAAAGACCAAAGGAGGTGCCAAGGTAAATTATACTTATACCAGCAATGACAACATCATCAACATGATTGAGCCTTCCCAATTAGAATATTGCAATGTGATTATAGTTCAAGATAAACCAAATGAATCATGATATGCAAGAGCTCTAACTCGATCTGAATAGAAAGTCACTCTCCAAGGAGCTAGTTCTTCCAATCTAGCTCTTGCAACATTAAACCCACCAGCCTTGCCAAACAAACAAAAAGAATCAACCTTGGACAAATTTAAAAGGTTAACTTCGCCATCATCTTCTAGATATAGTGTTGTTGAACATTTGAAGAGGAAAAATGCTCAAATCTCAATTTTTGAATTGCTAAAACTCTCATCTGCTCATAAAGAAATTCTAGACAAAGAATTGCTCACCACTAACATTCCAAAAGATTTAGACATTGATTGGTTTCAGTCTATGGTGGGTCATCTGACTTCACCTCACTATCTGACCTTCTCTGAAGAAGATGACAACTCACTAAATCATCCACATAACCAACCATTGCATATTGAAGCCATGATCCATAAACACAGAGTCAAATGTGTTTTGATAGGTGGAGGCACGGGGTTGAATATATGTACTTACAGTCTACTTACACAACTAGGATTCTCTAAAAATGTCATTGATCCCGATAAAAAAATAACAATAAAAGCCTATGATGAAGAAGAAAGGACCTCCAAAGGTCTGGTATCATTACCAATCAGAGTGGGACCAATAGAGAGAGATGTCCTTTTCCAGGTACTTGATATTCCTTTGTCATACAATATTTTACTGGGCAGGTCATGGATTCATGAAATGAAGGTAGTTCCATCAACATACCATCAATGATTAAATTTTCCTTATAATGGAGCTGAAGTCAGTATTCCTGCTGATACGAATGTCGTATGTAATGCATTGACAAAAGGTGCAGATACTTTTGTGCCTCATAATAGGGCAACCTCTACAAATGAAGATCCAGAAACACTGATGAAAGACTTAGAAAAGAGATTGAAGATTACAAATATCAGCATGGATGGCTACAAGATAGAACCGGTACTTTCATTAGTTTCTCTCCCTCCATCACCAAAATAGTTGGGCAAGCCATCAGAGGCTATGAGAACACAAACTTCAACTCTGAATACCATGTATGATGGTCTCTTTGTACAGTCCTCTACCTCCCTGGCGGATGAAATAGAAGAGGATGTTGTTCTTAACTAGCTCTTTAAGGAAGATAGTCAAAATGAGAAGGTACGACATTGTGAGATTTCCTCAAACCAATATGGTCCTGGCTACAAGATGATTCAACGCATGGGGTATTCAAGTATTGGTCCTCTGGGAAAACAAAAGGAAGGTATTACTGAACCAATTCAGCTGCAAACAAAATCTACAAATGATAAGGTTGGATTGGGATATAATCCAAAAAAGACATCAGACCAAAAACATGTTTCTAAGTCTAAGTGGCAGAAAAGGATATCACCTTCAACATTACAGGAAGTAGACACTCAACAAACAAAAGTAGAGTGTAGAAAAGAGAAAGAGGAATCAACAGTCAAGAAAGAAGAAATAGTCAATGCTCAAGCTTCGATAGTGTCAACTACAATAATACAAGAAGTTGAGGTCCCAGAAGATATAAGAGATGAAGTAGTAAGAATCGGAGAATTGTTTGCACCACTAAAAGTTCCAGTCACATATAGTAGCAGGTAGCAAGTAGATGATTCAGAGACTGACTCAAACAAGTATGAATAGGGTCCTGACCACCTTTCAAACACATCCACTACAGAAACTCTAGAAGAATCTAGTGGTGTCATGGATGATACTCAAGAGTTGAAGTGCATAAAACTAGAGAAAGAAATACAGGAAATTAGACAAAAGAGACAAGCAAATTATGAACAAGGGCTGAAAGAAGGAAGAATACCAAAAATCTTCTCATCTATGTACCCCTATACTAAAATAGAACAAATCAGGTATATCACTACACAAGAAGAGTTGGAAGCTACAAAATAAGAACCAGTTATCAGTTCAGAAGAATCTAAATGGAGTAGATGGCAGAAAATCATAGAAACATCAAGATCATGTCAACAGGTGTGTTAGATACAAATGACAAATGAACCACAACATGAAGGAACTTGTAGTATTAAAGATATTGGTGTTGATACCATACATACACTTACTAAATAACTTGAAAAAGACTCAAAAACTTCATCTGATGACTTTGATGACAGTCTTATTCAAGACAATTTCTACTCAGCCTCAAATTTGAAATCATCTGATACAAACAATGAAAATCTATCTATCGATCTTCTTGCTATTCAACCAAGATATGACGTCCAGTCTAGTGTAGTAAATAATGTTACAAGTATGTCTATTGGATTAGATCAACTAAATATTAATGTGAACTTTAATAATCATGATCTGACTCTTCCTGGTCTCGAGACACTTACGCAAGGTATTCTTCTGGAACTCAACTTTTTGATCTGCCACTATGATACCAATACCATGAATGCTCTTGAACCTATCCAAAATTTATCCTTAGTACATCCTGAATTGATTGACTGTACTTTGCAAAACAAGCCCATTAATATGCCTTTTTTTTCCAATGACTATGTGTTAGCCTATTATCTCAATTCAATCGAACCTATGGACTCTTCCACTAGTGAACAAAGTGAAAATATGACTTAAGCGGATATCAAGTATCTTAGTCACAAAAACAAGAAAAATAAAATAAAATTTGATGGTGAAAACCACATTGTGGCAGTGTC
This sequence comes from Cryptomeria japonica, assembly GCF_030272615.1. Classification (NCBI taxonomy): domain Eukaryota; kingdom Viridiplantae; phylum Streptophyta; class Pinopsida; order Cupressales; family Cupressaceae; genus Cryptomeria; species Cryptomeria japonica. The sequence goes on along the minus strand of NC_081414.1, from coordinate 886,585,702 downwards.
AGAATCTAAAAAAGAGAAAATAAAGGACGTACCTAAAGGTGAAAACCTCTTTGAGGTGCCTGAAGGTGAGATACTTGATATGCTGCCAAGTCATTTCCAGGAGAGGTCTTCTATATTGATCAAGCCAACTCAGCTAGTGAACATTGGGAGTCAAGAGATACCACACATCATTCATGTAGCTCAATCACTATCAACAGAAGAATTGAAGGAGTTCACTCATCTGTTCTCAGAAAAGAAAATAAACTTTGCATGGACATATTCTGATATGCTGGGCTTGGATCCTGATCTCATTATGCACCATCTTTCAATTACACTAGGAGTAAAACCAGTTAAGCAAAAAATTTGTAAGATGCACCCACACGTGGCACTGTTGGTCAAGGCTGAACTAGGAAAACTGCTCAAAGATGGATTCATCAGAGCTATAGATTATGCCAAATGGATTTCAAACATAGTACCTGTGTCGAAGGCAAACAAATCCATCAGAGTTTGCATAGACTTCAAAGATCTCAAGAAAGCTTGTCCGAAGGATGACTTTCCATTGCCAAATATTGATATGATAGTTGACATGACTACTGGGTATGAGATGTACTCACTAATGGATGGATTCTCTAGATATAATCAAATCAAAATAGCTCTCGAAGATCAAGAAAAGATAGCTTTCACCTGTGCATGGGGAACCTTTTGCTGGACCATCATACCATTTGGACTAATGAATGCAGGAGCAACCTATCAAAGAGCAGTTACTACCATTTTTCATGATATGATGCATAAGACTATGGAATATTATGTTGATGACACCTTAGTGAAGACCATGAAGAGATCAACGCATATTCAAGAGTTAGGTCCTATACTAGACAGAATGGAAAAGTTCAAACTCCATTAAATCCAAAGAAGTGTGCATTTAGAGTAACATTTGGTAAACTACTTGGCTACATCATTTCAAAGAAGGGAATCGAGGTTGATCCTGAGAAAGTCCAAGCCATAATGGAAATGCCACCTCTGAAGAACATCAGTCAAATGAGAAGTCTATAGGGATGTCTCCAATCCATCAAACACTTCATTTCTCAGCTAGCAGACAAAGCTCAACCTTTCACAAAGGTATTGAGAAAAGGAGTAATATACAACTGGGATCAGTAGTCTGAACAACATCTTCCACAAATCAAAGAGTACCTATCGAATCCACCGATATTGATGCCACCGATTCAGGGTAAACCACTAATCTTATATATATCAGCAACTGATTCATCATTGGGGGCACTTCTGGCACAACAGGATGACAACAAAAAAGAACAAGCTATTTATTACATTAGTAGGACATTGGTGTCTTATGAAATGAACTACACTATAATAGAAAAAGCATGCTTGGCATTAGTCTTTGCACCACAAAAATTGAGACACTACATGTTAGCATATTCAGTCAAGCTGGTGGCCAAAATTGATCCACTCAAATATCTTCTCAATAAGGCAACACTCAGAGGAAGATTGGCGAAATGGGTCATGATCCTTATAGATTTTGACATTGAATATGTAGAATGCAAAGCCATAAAAGGACATGTAATTGCTGATCAACTTGTTGAAGCTCCGCTTGAGGACACTCAACCGCTACATATAGAGTTTCCAGATGAATCAATAATGCACCTTACTCAACAACCTTGGAAGATGTTCTTTGATGGGTCCTTTACCCAAAATGGTTCTGGTGCTGGAATATTGTTTATTACTCCTCATAAGTATTCAATCCCAAAGTCTTATAAGATTCTATTCCCCTGCACAAACAACATTGTGGAATATGAATCTTGGGTAAATAGAATGAAGCTAGTCCTTGAATGGAAGGTTGTTGAATTGAATATCTATGGAGATTCTTAGCTGGTAGTTAACCAAATCAACGATATATATTAGACTCGAGATGAGAAACTGATGCCTTACAAGAGGATGGTGGATGATCTCAAGAAGTACTTTGCTTTTGTATTATTCCAACAGATTCCTAGATCCACAAATAGAGAAGCCGATGCTATGGCCACCTTGGCATCTATACCTGAGTTACAAGAGTCCAATTTTCGCTTTGAATTCTTGGTGGAAGAGTTACATTGCCCGACCTATGATTCCCCTGACACCCAAATAGTTTTTTCTATTATTGGACATGACTCATCCAGATACAACCACATCTACTCCTATCTACACGACCAAATTATCCCCGAAAACCTTACTCGTAATGAGAAATGAAACCTAACTCGAAAAGCTTCATGATATGTTATTTAGATGAGGTTTGGATGGTACATTGCTTAGATGTCTAGAAACTGAAGAATCTAAACGTGCATTATCGGAAGTTCATGAAGGTATTTTTGGATCTCATTCGAATGGTCTTACTTTAGCTTAGAAACTACTATGGGCCAGCTACTACTGGCCAGACATGGAAAAAGACACCATCAAATTTGCTAAGACTTGTGAGAAATGTCAGCTTCATGGAAATCTCATACATGCCCCGACAAGGGATCTCATACCATTCATTACACACTGGCCTTTTCAGTAATGGGCCTTTGATCTCATTGGTTAGATATATCCTGCATCATCCAATGGACATAAATTCATCATAACAGCCATAGAGTATTTCACCAAGTGGGTAGAGGCCATTCTGCTCATCAAATCAACAGGTAAACAAGTCGCCTTGTTCATCCTAAACTATATTATTTGCAGGTATGGGATACCTTCGTCCATCGTGACTGATAATGGAGGACAGTTTAAGAATAAAGATCTGGATGAGCTTTGTAAGAAATTCAAAATAAAACAACACTAGTCATCGGTATATTACCCTCAAGGTAATGGAAAAGCTGAGGCATCTAACAAAAACCTATTGACTATCTTGCACAAAACAATGAACAAATCTAGGAAGGATTGGCATCTGCAGCTCAATCCTACATTATGGGCTTACATAATAAGTATCAAAATACCTACTTAGGCTACACCTTTCTCTTTGGTGTATGGGTCCAAAGCAGTACTACCTATTGAAGTAGAAATACCATCTCTAAGATTTTCTTTGCAAGGTCTTGTTACTGATGAAGATCATAGAATATCTAGATTTCAAGAGCTCGAATTGCTGGATGAGCATCGACAAGTGACATTTGATCATCTCAGAGTATCTCAGAAGAGAATGTCCAGAGGATATAATAAGAAAGTTAGACAAAGAGAATTTCAAGTTGGTGACATAGTTCTGAGATAAAATCCTAAAAATTAGCAGTTTCGAGACAACAAAGGGAAGTTTGAACCCAACTGGCTGGGTCCCTACATTGTTACTGCAATATTCGGCTCTGGTGCCTATCAACTCTCAAATTTGGAAGGAGAACAACTTTGTGAACCAATTAACACCATCCACTTGAATAAATTCTTCACTTAGCATTCTCTATGCTATCAATATGTACAGCTGGAAAAATTCCTGAAAAAAAAAAAAAATATTAGAAAAATCATAAAATACAAAAAAAAAAAAATACAAAAAAAATATATAAAGATAGAAAATGCCCTAGTGAAAACTTGGTAAACAGGCACCTTGGTAAAAAAAAATTAATCACTTTCAAGTAGGTGAAAACTTGGCAAACAGGCGCCTCTTGTGATGAATACTAAGAGGGGGGCGTGAATTAGTATGCCAAAAATCTCTACACTTAAGCACTTTCCATGACTAACAGTAAACCGGTAAAACAGTTTAACAGACAAACCGGTTAACAAACATGCAAACCAAATAGCTAATAATGCATTCACCCACAGAAGCATAGACACCATAACACAATAGATTTTGACGTGGAAACCCAAATGGAAAAAACCACCGTGAGATGGAACTCACAAGTAACTATCTGCAGAATAGGAACCAGATCGGTTAAGGTCTTACAATGTTCTTTACCAGAATAGATCCTGTTAGGAATCTCAATCTCTGTTAGGAGACAAGTCCGATTAAGGACTACCTTGCTAGAGGATTTTAGATCCACATATGTGAACCACCTTGTTAGAGGATTTACGAAAGGCTTTTGGGCCTACCCGGTTAAGGGCTACAGACTTGTCAAAGATGTGAGTAATCAACAAGTGTTTGATCTATCTAATAGCACAGATTGCTCGATTAGATCCTTGATGGCTCATTCTTAATGCACTCCTGCATTACTTCAGTCTTCTACACATTCATATTCTCTCCAACTCCTCAACCACCTTAAACCCTAGCCGCAATATCAACTATCGCAACAACAACAATATCAACAACATAAAACCCTAGACATGATGTCCTTATAAAGGAAACTGATTTCATGTCAGTCCAATAGATTACATTACAATTTCCTAGGTTCAATGAACCTGGACCAACTTGGTAACATGACACAAAAAGCACCGTTAATGTGTAGGCACCATCAAAATATCGGTGGATGGTAACTCATCACAAAATGTCGGTTGGTAACTCATCATAGAGTATTACCGGTTCATACAAAATGCCAGTTGTCAATTTGACAAAAATGAAGACTGGTAAAAATGTGCTATGTCACTTTGGTCCTTCATACTGCTTGGGATCCATGAACCACTTGGGGTCAAAATGCCGCTTCAGACCAGGAAACACATTCCTCAAAACAATAATAGTCTAGAGACTATAATTCAACATACTGATTGGAACAAATACCGGTTGTGCTCTATCTCATACATATAAAAGGGATCTCAATGCAAGTGTGTGTCCATCAATGATAATCACAACATAAACATCAAAGATGCCAACAATCTCCCCCTTTGGCATTGATGGCAACATTTAGGAAAATAAAATTTTGACATCTAAGTGTTTTACAACAAAATCATTCCATTAGCAAAATTACTCCCCCTAAGCATATACACTATCCCTTGTCAATACAATGTATAACAATTTTGCATAAAGAGCATAAACATTGAGATATTCAGAGCATATAATCAAAAAATTTATTACCAGATACTTCTCCAATTAGAATTCTTCTCCCCCTTTGCCAACAATGACAAAGTACAGTTGAACAACCCTGTTTTCATTTGATATTAAAAATTATAAAATTTTATGACAACAAGGAATGATACTTGTCAAAAATAGATTTAAAGTCCTACAAGAATTGTTTCATCGACAAAGACTAGGACTCAAGTAGGGAGGTGGCTACTTCTTGCTCTGTTTGCATCTGGGAGACTTGTTCTTCCATGGCATCAATTATGCTCATCTCCTGTGTAACTGTTAAGGGATCTAGGTTCAGATAGCACTTCTGAAGAATTTGCAATCATGGGAGTAGAACTAGTTGTAGCTCCTACAAATCTTTAGACAGAGTGTTGATCTCTTGCTCCATTTTTTCTGACTGGATGTGAAACCGGTGAACGATTTGCCCATTAGTTGTAAAGGAATCATAAGGCAGCTTGAATGTGCTTAGGTAGGACTGCAATTCCTTTTCAAGTTTTTGCTTTTGAGCTAGCACATCATCATAGAACAAATGGGGTTGGTAGATCTTGCTGAGTAGCATATTCCCCTCATCTAGAGCATCCCTTATATCCTTTTGTTCTTTCTTCAGTTCAGCCCAGAGACCATTTAATTTCTTCACCAGAGCTATATTAAGAGCTTTTTGATGCTCCTTCTTGACATTGGCCTCTACTACCTCTTCAAGGCTCTGCACCTGATCATCCACTACTGTGCATAGGAGCTTGAGTTTAGCAAGTGATGAATCAGTGTTGGGAAGGTTTGTGTCAGGTATCGAACCGGTAAGTGTATCCACAGCCGCTTGAATTACATCCTGCTCCTTCTTCCATCAAATTATTTCAAGGCACTCTTGAGCTACCTTGATGCTTTGCATTAGCTTCATTTCACTTGCAGACTAGAGATCGATAGGACTGGTGAGATCAGCTGATTTAGCTTGACTCCTGGTTGCCTTCGGAGTCTCCATCTGGGTGCTCTTCTCTGCTTCTCCTGTCTTGTCCTCTTCCACTTTCTTCTTCTCCGCTTCTCTCCTCTTCTCCACTTCCTTGTCCTCCTTAGCCTTTTTCTTTTCTACTTCCTTCTTCTTCCTTTCTGCTTCCTTCTTCTTCTCATGTTCCTTATCTTCCTCTTCCTTCTTCTTCCTTTCTGCTTCCTTCTTCTTCTTTTCTTCTTCTTGCTTCTTTTTCTCTTCTTCATCCTTCTTATTCTTCTCTTCTTCATCTCTTTTTTGCTTCTCTTCTTCATCTTTTTTCTTCTTCTCCTCTTCATCATTCTTCTTCTTCTCCTCTTCATCTTTCTTCTTCTGCTCTACCTCTTCCTTTGCCACTTCCTATCTATCCTTCACTTGCTTATCAGCCTATTTAGCTTGTTTCTTGAGTAACATCCTCAACATCCAGAGCATCGACATCAATGGTGTTGATTAGTTCAACAACTAGATTTCCTTCATCATCAAATACTTCATCTGGTTTAGATATAACCGGTTCTTCTTCAGCTTGCCGGTTGGCTAGATGCGCTTTGTGAGACTAGACAATAGTTCTCATATACAGATGAGTATCTTTTTCGATATCATCAACTCTACCTTCTAATAGCTAGAGTCTTCTTCTTCTAGTGAAGAAGAGTCCTTTATTTTGATCAATAACATCAAACAATTCAGAATTTGATAGGTCAAGAAAGTACTATGCAAAAACTTTCTCCTTGATTTCCTGTTCCTTTTCTATGGCAATGCACCATCTATTATCTAATGACATATATAAAGAATCCAGTGTCTAAGACTTAATCTCTGAGGGTGACCGGTCACTAGCACATAAATACTGAATTATTTCTTTTTCAACTGCTTCCTTTTCATCATCATTAAAGTCATCAAAACACTCAATTAAGTCATTTAGCACTTTCCTTCTAATATTCTTTATTGTTCTTTGACAATGTGTCAAAGGTTTGTAGGAAGAGATATCTATATTTACTAGTGCAGAAGATGTCGGTTCAATCTTTGTTTTCCTCTTTGCTTGGCATGTTTTCTTTGGCTTTTCCTCAGACACAGTTTCTTCTAAGTCTGGAGAGGTATTCCTTATCTTCCTCTTTCTCTCGAACACTTTAGCCAGTGCAGCTTCCAGTTTCTTCTTGGCTGGTGACCGCTTGGTCACTTTTGGAGTTGCAGTAGTAACCGGTGCAGATGCTGTAGGCACTACCTTTGCCTTCTTTACTGCCAGTTCTTTTTCTTTCGTTGCTGGTGGTTCCTCAACCGGTGCTATCCTCTCTAGGTAGGTGTCAGTTCTCTTTGCCTTAAGATCAAGAGGTGAGGCAATAAGGGTAGAGGCATACCCTTCCAACATATCGTACATCACCCCATAGCCCATTGGCTCCACTTCTTCCTGTCTAGGCTCAACAACTTCCATTATGCATTGATCTACTTGGATGGTGAAGCAGATATTGTCTTCATATTTCTTGATGATGTCACCTGATATCCTCACTCTTTGGCTCATTTTCCTTCTTAACTCATCAAAGTACTTGTTTAGAACATCAGGGTAGTCGGTTCCAATTGCTTCAATGCTTTCCTTGATTTGCTTGGTCACTGGTTGGTCACCAGACCATTGGACATCTCCTACTTTGGGAAAGTAGCCTTGGAAATAGAAGAACAACCCAATCAGTAGTTGTTGAAACTTGAACCTGAGTGCATTATCCTATTTGATTGACTTTATATTCAATAGGAGTTGTCTTTGCATACTGGTGCACAGATCAAATGATGCATCCTCCTTTATCATTCGGTAAGCGGCATTTACCGCTGCAGCAGATACATAGTTAATTCTGTTGGTTGAGAATGTCTGGTATCCAATCACCATACATGCATACTTAACCAGATCATCCTTGATAGAATTTACTGTCATGCCTCATGAGTCGCTCACTGAATCGGTGAGCTTGGACATTTCAGTTTTGCATACCATCCTCAGGGCTGGCACTTCCCTTGTGTTGTAGAATCTGGTGACTGCATGAATTGCCTGCAGCGTGATGTCATGTGTTCTCTCCAGGTACAACTTATCACCATGGACTTTGCTCAGAATGATCCTTATATGATCCTCTATGAAATCTTCCAGGAAGTAAACAACATTGTGGAGCTTTTTTCTTCTCCAAAATATTAAACTTTGGTTTGATCTTCTTATCTTTTCCACAGAATAAACCTAATTGGGTGTGGATAGCTAGAGACCCTAGGTCTTCTATCTTGCAATCTATGTAGTTAGAAATTCCCTCTTCTACTATCACACCAGCCGAAACTTGTGATAGGGCATTATACTTGGACTTATGTTGAATAAAACTTGCAAACTCGACAGATGCACTAGAACTGGTATGAGATGCGGAAGCCATGATATAAATCTTAAGAACTCAAGAAATACCTTTTGAAACATGTGAAATTAGGGCTTTCCAATTATCCTTCACTTCACACTCTATCGGTTACTGAATCACCACTTTGTGTTCTCCACTTGACCATTTCCAGTTTGAATTTGAATCTCCTTTGCGGTTTCTCCATTTCTCAAAATCTCTGCTCAAATTGCCTTTTCTTCGCTCAAAAAATGATAGTGAGAAATGATTTGAAAAATTCTTTTAAACATATTCCTCACCTATGATCATTAATGCTAGTCCATTAGGGCATAAACCCTAATTTGCCTTTTTACCATTTTTGGTCTTCTACCAAATGACAGGTATCACTTATCGGTTAAGGACTTTTATCGATGTAAACAGGGGGTTCGAAACATTTCGACGTTTGCTCCCCCTAAGCTTTTTGAAGCTTAGTTTGCTAGTTCCATGATTTCCACACTAGGTGTAGAAACTGGTTCCTCTTGTAACACCACTGGTTTCTCCTTCCATATTTTGTTCATGTCCACTTGAACGGTGTCAACATCAATGTTTCTTTCTGGGGTGACTGGTATATCATTAGATATGTTCCTTCTTGATCTATAGAATCTGGCAATGTGACCCAGTTTGTTGTAGTGATAGCAGACCAATCTAGGTGCTCTCCAAGGTCCATTGTTTAGGTTTCCATTCTTCCTTCTGCATGTTGCAGCAGTGTGACCATGACCATGACAGATCATATAATTTTTTCTCCATCTGGTTGCCGCTTGATAACCACCGCTTCTTGGCTGATGATTGAAGGCATTAAACCGGTTGTGATTCTAGTTCACAAAAGGTTCAGGACCAGCTCCTTGGGTCCTTTGAGGATATCTTCCAATGTTATTCATAACAGACCTACATTCAGATGCTCTATGCCCATATTTGTTGCATGCATAACAGTTACCATCAAATCTATAGGATCTAGGCTTATCATTTAGGAAATAAGGAAAATTGTTGTAAGCCTTACTCCTACACACATTTGTAGTATGTTCATCTTTAAGACAGTTAAAGCAAACAGGTTTAAACTTTTGCTTACCTTTATCCTTTGATGCTGGTTGTTTCTTTGATGTTCCAGCATTTGTACCAGAGGTCTCACCTTCCTCATGACCGGAATAACCAAGTTCGTTGGCATTCTTGATCAGTTTAGCAGATTCAAGCTTTTGCTCTAGCTTGATAATGCTCTTGTTGAACTTAGCAAGTATTTCCTTTGACTCAAAGAGTTCTTTGGAAATAGTAGCATTTGTTTCCAACAGGTTTTCATTCTCAGAGATGGCAGTGTTCAGTTCTCCTTGCATGTCTTCCTTTTCCACTTTGCTTTCATGGAGTTGAGCATTTAGGGCACTCATCTCTTGTTTTAGCTTGGCGATCTCATGATCTCTTTCTTTCACCAGATCTTCAGGTTTCCTCTGGTTCTCAAGCTCTTGACACATCGGGATAGTCAGTCCTTCCAACTCCTTTCTTAAGTTGGATTTTGATTCATTCAACTTATTTACTTCAACAATTAGGGTTTCCATGTCTGCTTCATTTGACGAACTATTTTTAGATAGCTCCATCAGTTTTTTTGCATGTTCTCTCCTTTTTGCTTGAGATGCCTTGTATTTGACCATAAGATCATCATAGGCTTGCTCAGACTAAGTGAGTCAGTGGATAAGTTCCCTCAAAGTGTATTCCCTCATATCTCTTTCCAAGTGGTTAAACTTATAGAAAGGCAGGCTCTAATACCAATTGATGAATACTAAGAGGGGGGTGAATTAGTATACCAAAAATCTCTGCACTTAAACACTTTGAAAGACTAATAGTAAACCAATAAAACAGTTTAACAGACAAACTGGTTAACAAACATGCAAACCAAATAGCTAAAAATGCATTCACCCACAGAAGCAATAACACCATAACACAATAGATTTTGACGTGGAAACCCAAATGGGAAAAACCATGGTGAGATGGAACTCACAAGTAACTATCTGTAGAATAGGAACCAGATCGGTTAAGGTCTTACAATGTTCTTTACCAGAATAGATCCTGTTAGGAATCTCAATCTTTGTTAGGAGACAAGTCCGATTAAGGACTACCTTGCTAGAGGATTTTAGATCCACAGATGTGAACTACCTTGTTAGAGGATTTACAAAAGGCTTTTGGGCCTACCCGGTTAAGGGCTACAGACTTGTCAAAGATGTGAGTAATCAACAAGTGTTTGATCTATCTAATAGCACAGACTGCTCGATTAGATCCTTGATGGCTCATTCTTAATGCAGTCCTGCATTACTTCAATCTTCTACACATTCATATTCTCTCCAACTCCTCAACCACCTTAAACCCTAGCCACAATATCAACTATCGCAACAACAACAATATCAACAACATAAAACCCTAGACATGATGTCCTTATAAAGGAAACTGATTTCATGTTAGTCCAATAGGATTACATTACAATTTCCTAGGTTCAATGAACCTGGACCAACTTGGTAACATGACACAAAAAGCACCATTAATGTGTTGACATTGTCAAACAATCGGTGGATGGTAACTCATCACAAAATGTCGGTTGGTAACTCATCACAGAGTATTACCGGTTCATACAAAATGTCGGTTGCTGGTTTGACAAAAATGAAGACTGGTAAAAATGTGTTATGCGGCTTTGGTCCTTCATATTGCTTGGGATCCACGAACCACTTGGGGTCAACATGCCACTTCAGACTGGGAAACACATTCCTCAAAACAACAATAGTCTAGAGACTATAATTCAACATACCGGTTGGAACAAATACCAGTTGTGCTCTAACTCATACATATAAAGGGGATCTCAATGTAAGTGTGTGTCCATCAATGACAATAACAACATAAACATCAAAGATGCCAACATCTTGTACTCAAGCACTCCGTCTATCAATGCAATGTTGGCATTTCCCGTTTTCATGCATCTTTGCTTTTGCTTGTACATAATTTTCAGTCACTTTTGTGACATCTTGGTTCATTGGAACCCTCATGAATTGAAACTGATCAACATCCTAGTCTTAGGTTAATCGATAGAACACATTACATATCCTAAGCAGTGTCAACCAAGTCATCTTTCCATCAGTGAAACCTAGTCATCCACTCCGAGTCAGTCACCTGTCTCCTAACTACAAAAGAGTTTTTATCACTGAGTAAACAAGCAAAACAAGATAATGAAAACAATCACTAAACAGTTTGAGCTATGAATGAACATTTTCTTTGTATGATGTCTTTTATATTGGTTTTCGATTATTATCCCTCTGAGTAACTCGAGGAAGTCTATTGTGACTAAGAGGAGCAAGGATTGGGGGCATAATATTTTCTTTGTTTTCTGCTTGTAGGAATGATCCCAATGATCTAAAAACATCTAAATTAGCTGGGTATCTGTGATAAGAGCCTTCACAACAAGGTTAAATCACCTCACATACCTCGACTCCACTTATTTGTATGCTACAGGGAGGTCCATATCATTTGTTTGTTTGTTTTGAGGGAATTTATTTATGATGCAATTCGGGTCCCTGCAAAATTTGTCTAAGGATATGAATGAAAAAAGGGTCATTTCGGACAAGATAATACATATTGCACATTGAAAAAGAAAGGAACTCTAACTTCCTTGTTGTGTTCATTATGCTCGGTGATGAATCTTAAGCATTTTAAATCTAGTGACTAGGTTTAGGTTGCATTTCGCATATCATTTTGCATATCATTCTGTATTTTTGTGAATTTAGAGTGATTTCGATATCATAATAATCTCTTTATCTTCTGAATGAGAGCTGAAAGCATCATCATTTCTTACGCTAAGTGGTCTATTTATCATCATTTCTTTGATCGAGTACTTGTGTTTTGAGATGTTTTAGCTGCATACATAACATTTAATATAGATTCATACATTTCATTATTTACTCATTTGCATTCATCTTATTGCATAGAAAAATGAAAAAATTGCATTATTCATTACTTAGTTGCACATTCATTTATTTGCATATGGAAAGAAACAAAAATAGACATCTATAATCATTTGCATTACATACTTTCATATTGAAAAGAAATGCATACATATAGAATAAAGCATATAAAAGACATCTAATAAACAAATCAACACAAGTATGATAAAGTCAAATCAGATCACGTATATATATATATATATATATATATATATATACCATGTCAAGTCTAAGAGTACAAAATGATGTCGAATGACATATACAAACTCCCATCAGAGCAAGAATTGTATAGGCTACAAAAAAATGGGTGTCTACAAAAAAATATCTGAGACAACAAAAAGAATATCTAGCTCTGGGCCTCTCCCTCATCGCCTAGTGGAGGAGGAGCCTGGTGACCGAGATCTTGTCGAGGTGCCTGAGCTCCCTCTGAGCGTGCCATATACTATGAATAGGGGATCACCTACTACACTATTGGAACTACCACACTATATGCTGCAACATAGTAGGCTACCCTGCTATCCTAATGCAAAACCTCGTGTTGGAGGGTGTCTTGCTCCACTCTCATCACCCCGACCTGACGATCACACTCTGCTCTCAGCTCTGTAAGCTAACAATCTTGCTTCGTCAGCTAAGTCTTAGCCACTATCAACTATGGCTGCAGCTCTGCAAGATGTTCTCTCATCGATTGCCCTACGTCTGTCCCCTACTCTCTCGTAGGCTGTCCACCCCCATCTCCACCTCCAGTACCACCCTGCTCATCCCTCCGCTACCGGACTTGTCTCAGAGATGCTCGCTCCTCCTCATCTCTGCCAAATCTCACTCCTACTCTCCCAAGGGATCCACCCTCACCCCTTTGTTGTCCACCCTCAGCTGGAACCCTATTGCTACTAGCACCAGGATCACCACCTGTCTGCCTCGAAGCCTCGACTCTCTATCCTTGTCCCTATCTCTGGCCCTACCTCTAACCCTATCCTGGCATGGGAGAATCATCCTCAATATCCTTTATGTGAGGCGCCTACTCACCCAGATCTATAAACCTAGGAAAAGGATAATGCTGGAACCACTCTCTGTACTGGGGCAATACCCCGCATCCACAACATCATCCATATAGTCCCATCTGAGGTGTTGTAGACTAGTCAGCTCCTGCATGGCCAAGGCATAAGACAACCATGGAGACCATCCCTATCTCTCCTCATCTGCATAATGTGCATAAGTTGTATACTCCTGGGATATCCCCTGAGGTTGGTCATACTGCCTCATCACTCGAGAAATGACGAATCGCTCAACAATAGTCTACGATTTCTCAATAACTGGGTGCATGACAAAAATGTCCCTGCGAACCAACCGCCAGTTGTCCCATGGCTCTAAGCCCCTGTATGGTCTCCATACTATGGCTATCAAATCATCTAACTGTCGCTGCCAAAAATTTGTCTTGCCCATATGGGGTTGTGTAATATAACCGACATACCTATATATAATCAGCTGCCCAAGCTCTCTACTATCATCTACTATTAGCCAACAAATAGGAAGATGCTCCCAAGCCCAAACCTATAAAATATATACACTTGTGGCCATGCTCCTACCATCTCTATATAGAATCTCATGCATCTTGCAATACATGTGAGGCAGCAAGCAAGAACCCCAGCCAAGCCTCTAAGGGGTCTCCATCAATCTCATCAGCATCCTACCCCAACCGCACTAGAAACCTTGTTGCCCTCTATTTGGCATCAAAAAATAGCCGATGAAGCCTGCTAGAACACATGCCAGAGGAAACTCCTCACTGTATCTGCTCATGAATAGGTCCCAACTAATGGAGCGAGTCAAACTTTCAAGATCCCTGAAGACATGCCTCACTGCCTGTAATCCTGGGAGGTGTCCTAAATCATAATCCACCTTATCCCCATCAAAAGAGATACAGAGGATCCTATATACATCCTTGGGAGTGATAGTCAACTCCCCCATCGACAGATGAAACATGCTATGCTCTGAATGGAAATTCTCTACCAATGTCGTGAGCATACCGTAATTCACATGGATATCTGGTAAACCAAGAAGATGAGTCAAAGCACATAAATCAATCTAAGCCTACTCAACCTCAGATAAATGTTGTACTAATGCCATGGTAGGAGGATAAACGCATCTAAAAAGCACAGGAGATAATCAAACCTGCAAAAACCCAACAACGAAGCAACATAAAACTTTCCAAATAAGTCTATAGGAGAAGTAAAACATCATGACAATCCAACTAAGTCAAATGCAAAATCAAAATTTTACGTTTAGACCTTCAAAAAGGCTCATTGTTTCCCGAATGACAAAACATAGAAGGGAAGAATCTCATACAAGTCAGGATTGACCATTGTATGATAAAACAATCCCAAACGACAATTTATTGGACTCTGCACGACAAAATGGTCTTTTACAGACCTGTCATATGAAACAAGGGTAGGGCTTGAATGACAATTCTAATGGCCTTAACCAACAAAAGAAAATTTAATAGTTACTCGTACGAGACAGGATCCTACCTCGCACGATAAAACATGAAACCCGACCCCAAACATGCCAAAAACTTGAAAAATGAACCAAAAAATTCAAAATTGAAAAAATAAAGAGGCTTAAGATCAATCACTTACTACTGGCTCATAGTTTCGAGGTCAATTATGATGTCTCTGGCACTCAAATCAATGCTGATGAGTAGGGATCACCATTTTCTTCGTAGAAGGCTTTTTGAATTTTCAAACTTGGAGGGTTAAAATGATTTGAAAATGACACTTTTGTCCCATATATAGCTAAAACCCTATTTTTTCAACTTGCTCTGATGGACATGAAAATTGTACCCTTAGCTAATTTGACCTTCTTCATTCCATTTTTGAGATCTAAATCGAAATTTGAGATCATTTTGCTAGTCAATTTTACAATTTGGACCACTTAGCGCTCTTTTCATCAAATGCTCATTCTTTCTTCAAATTGTGCTCAATTTCAATGCTGAATATCAATTTCAATTCTACACAACAACTTTACGCTCAATTTCTTATCAATCAACGCCAAATCTTCAAAAAAAATTCCTCAGGATCAATTTGTGCTCAAATAACTTATTATCACCAACAATTGCCTATCATGTACCCTCATTATCTTTCGATTTCGCTCCCGAGGGGGCATACTCACAACCTTATGACTTCATATCTCACAAGTCGAGAAATTTTTTCAAATCTTCATCAAAAGTCAAGCAAAAATCTTTTCAACTAAAGAAAATCAATTCTTATTTGCTAAGAGGCATCTCAGCTTCATCGCTTCACATCAAGTTGAGATCTCTCGATCATCTGAATCGAATCAATCGCTATGGGCATATCAGTTTCATCGCTTCAAATCAAGCTGATATTTGTCTTTTTCTGAATCAGTCTCTTAACATTAATTAGTTTCATCGCTTTACATCAAGCTAATTATTCATTTAAACTCAATCAAAAGTTTAAAGAGTATCTTTGATTATACACTCAATCTAAGAAGGTGTTCATTATTCGTTTCTTGATCAAGCTGGACAGTTTATCTTCATCGTGTCTTCATCAATCAAGTTCAAGATCAATTTTTATCATCACTCACTGTGTCTAGATCAATCAAGTTCTAGATTAGGAAGATTTGCTTCTTGATCAATCAAGTTCAAGTTCGATATCTTTTATTTTCTATCGTTCCTAAGTTCAATCAAGTTCAGGAATGATATCACTTTAATCAGACATCATTCAGCTTTGTCGCTTCGAATCAAGCTAAACACCTTGCTCTTCATCTAGTCCGTGATCAATCAAGTTCAGAACTGGCATCTCCTAGACATCACACATTCTTTGAACCAACGCATTGCTCACACATTAATTCAAAGAGGGCCAAATGTAATACCCTAAAAATGATCATCTAAACCATGAGCCCCTAATCTTGACAACATCACCAAGGTCCTAACCAAAGGCAATTAAATCAATCTTGAGCACATTATTAATTCTTCAATTACCAAATATCATATGGCAATCAATTACTCAATATTAATTAAATATTCATTTAACTAATTGAATCATTTCCAAGAATATCATTTTGATCAATTATCCTATTTTAATTTATTAAATATCTTTGCATATTTAATTAATTAATAAATTTGCCATTTAATCATGCAAAAGGAATTAATTTATTACAAAAGAGGAATTAATTACAAAAGCAAGAGTTGAATCGAAATTAAACAAAAAGAATTGAATTGAGAGAGAAATCAAACTTGAGATATTATTTCTTTTTCTGAATTTAGAACTTGAAATCAGAAAAGCAATTAAATTGAATTATTGAATTATTCTCTAAAATTAGAACTCAAAGCTTTTTAGAAAAAGAAGTTCAGTTGCATTGAAAATACTCTTTTCTTGAATAAATAAAAGAATTATCTATTTTTATCACAAATGCATGGAATTAATTTATTATTATTTCCAATGCAACTTGGACTTCTTATCTGAATGCATTTCAATTAAACTATAATTGGAATCTATCTCAAGGTTAACTAAACCTGATTTCTCAATTATTTTCAATTAATCCTAAATTGAGCTTTTTCTCTTGTAATTCTCTATAAATTCAGCTTTCAGCTCTCATTCCAATTTACCCCAAAGATTTTTGAGAACACACTTGGAGATTATTATCACGCTAATTTCGCTCTGGAGTCATTGAAGATCATTGTGCTTTTAAGATTATTTGCATCTATATTTAGATTATTTGCATCCATTATTGCTTAAATCCATATTGCTTGAATACATTATTTGCTTGAATTATTCAACCATCTTGCATCCATATAGTTAATATCATATAGATTAAATCCTTCATCTTGGTGTAGTCTAGTCACTAGTATTGCTTATAAAAATTTGAGAGCAATCTTATACTCGTGTCTTTTAGAAGGCAATTAGTCGTTTTGCTATGGTTTATTATTGATTGATTATTATTTACTAACCATACATGTAATGACTTAATTGAAGTGTTGTGCTTGCAGCTACAGACCCTTTTTCACACACACACTCACGACCTGAGAGAAAGAAGGAGAGGCTCATTTCCACAATGAAGAAGAAAAAAAAGAGATAATTTTCCACAAATACACTTTTGCAACTACAAGATCTGTAGATACCTTTGACTCAATGCTTATGGCGGTTAACACATGAAAGCTCACTTTACTCAATACTTTTCACCAACTCAACATCAACCATCAAAAAGTCAAGAAGATAGATCCTATTTCATACACCTTCAACACATTTCACTTTCTTTCTCTCACACATAATCCCTCATATCATCCTCACCTATGCAAAATCTCCCAAGGTCGGTTAAGCGACTTAACTAAACATAATTAAAATTAGGTCAGTATTAAACACTCTCATGATGGAAAAGAATGTAAAGTGGATCACAAATCATCTTAATCAGGACCAAAATAATAATCAAACACTTTATACAATAGTCAATAATCATTAGAGGAACAATATGAAGTGTAAACACCTAAGGTTGGCCAAACCTAGAGTAAAACACCATCAAACTTCAAAATCATGCTTCTGAAGCCCAAGAACACATTCCAACATAATAGAATAAAGCTAAGAACATTAATAACGCAACTCTAAAAATGTAATGCTAGAAACCATAACATGGAGAAATGCAGATTTTGTATTTCATACGAAAACACTATCAAACACCCTCAAGCATACTGGTAAACACTAGCTCCTCATGACATCAATCTGAAGCATCAAATCTAGAATATATCATCTCCAAACATAGCTTAACAACATATCCAAAAGGTAAGGACAGATATGCAAGATAGAAGATATGAGGAGAAAATCATTTAGTACAACTACACAAAGAACTCAACATCACTTAAATACCAATCAGGCACTAATGACAACAAAAGCATGTTGACATCAATGAAAAAATATAAATAGCTCATTCTGACCAGCTTTACAACAAGATGAAACCCTAGAATTAGAATATGGAAGTACACAAGGATGGGAATATGCTTGACCAATTCTTGTAAAGAGGCTCAAAAAAAACCTTAGGGTTTCTATTATTTTATTGTTATTAGAAATTAACTTGAGTTGACTTGTATATGCAAGGTGACTATGATCTTAAATAAGGAGGACTAAACAGGTGAACTAGTGGAATGACTTGATATAGTTATAGAATCTACAAGATATTCACAGAAATAGAGAGGAAATTTAGAGGTGCACTTGTGCTTGTAATTTGACTTGAATTTGACAAACAAGATCATCCAGAATACCTTTGTCCTATGATGAATTGCTACATAAAAACCTAGATCTAAAATTCTGAGACATGAAATTGGGACCTTGGTAGATATCAGGCTATTCTAGGAGGATAATGGTGCCTAGAATTCCCTTATCTAGGGTTTTCTAGTTTAAAATTGCAGTGATGACCTATCTTTGTATGCTAAGTGTCTTTTGAACTTTCCATCTCTGTCAAAAACTTATAGTTGCACCTGCAAGATATAAAAGGGATATGGTTATGGCTATATAGGGTTTTGCCTTAGTAAAACCCCTATTTTGGTGTTTTCTATCTCCACTACATTGTGTTGGATATTGCTCCTGCTAGGATATGTTATTGTAATTGATGTCAACATATTCCTATGTTTCGGTGTTGCAAATAATTATTTTGGTGATCTGGTGATTGCAGAGAGTTGATCTAGTTGTTTTATCTATTTGATATGCTAAATCAACTAGAGACACTTGATTCAATTTTTATTTCATGATGCTATGTGATGATTTGGTCGAGTTAAGGATTCTGGTATGGAGACTGGTTTTTAGTGTTAAGTGTTGTAGTGTTCTGGTGTTTGATCCATTGTGCTCTAGTATGATCATATCTTGTATTGCAGATTTGAGAGTGTTTGGGATGCTAGTGTGTATCTTCATTTCAAATGGTTCATGATTTGGTGCTCCCAAGTCTATCTTTCTTATCCAATTAGATGTTGTTAAGTGTTCTTGAGTGTTAGCATACTAATTGATGAAGATTTGAATAAGTGTGTTGGCAACAACAAGAAGGAAAACTGAGAGGGGGGTGAATCAGTTTTCACCAAATTAGATCAATTAAGCATAATCTCATATTTGATCAACTATAGCAAAAAGAAAGATAACAGTAATATCAACAACACACTGTTACAAGTGTGGTTGTCGTTGCACAAAAAGATAGACCTATCAATGCTTGATACAAACACTAGATTTATAGAATCCACAAGAGGCATTTAATCCATGTCAGAAACCCGAGCATTGTGTTGCACATTACAAGGAAACACACCTTGCAACAACCCCCCGCCCAATGTAAGTGAGGGGTTTCAACCTGTGACCAAGCTCTGATACCACTTGTTAAAAGTTTGGTTGTCGTTGCACCAAAAGATCAACCTATCAATGCTTGAGCATTGTATTGCACATTACAAGGAGACAAAGTATGCACACCTTGCAACAAACACATAACACCAATATTTTTTACACTAAAAATCTAGTTAAGGGAAAAACCATAGTGGGAACCTACCCACAATATGATAATTCTTTGCTGTAGTATGTGTAAATATTACAATGGAGAATTAACATGCATTCAGGAAAACTGCCTAGAGCTCACTGCTAGAATTACAATAACCCATAAGGCTCCAACCCTTAGGTAAGGTTCACTACCTTACAAAAATATTCAAATTACAATTTAGAAAGAATGAACTACAAAGATAGAATCTGCTAATGCCTAATGATAGTTTCGATTAAACTCAAATGTCTGTACTTCACCAATCTCTACTCAACACACCACACCAAAAGATGAATTCACTTATTCTCGCATAAAAATCTCTCTGATAATGCAAATTTAACACCTATCACCAAAATTACATTAATATTAAACCTATTTATATATATCACCAACCTTGACTACAAGGTCAGCCAAACCCATAACACTTAATTACAAAATTATATCACAAGATACATAAATCAACCATCGGATGAATTTAATGCCATAGAAAACATAGCATGGACCTAAATCAACTCATCAAACATGCATCATCACTAGAAATCTCACAAAGATCAACTGCAACACGTTACACCACCAAGAATACTACATAATACGAAGAATGTCACCAAACCATGAAGATCATCAAGAACTCACACAATAATCAATGCAGACCACCACAACAAATAGGAGATGATTAGGAAACACCAACAAGCATATTAGAACCATCCATAATAGCTGCATCAATACCACTTATGCAAATCTTCATTGATCAACACGCTAACATTCAACAACACTCAATAACAACAACTCAGATAGGAAAAATAGATTCTAGAGCATCAAATCACAAGCCATTTGAAACAAAGATACACACGAACATCCAAAAAATTCTCCCAAATCTGCAACACAAGATATGATCATACCAGAGCTAACCAGATAAAAAACTAGACTCTACCAGCCACTAAGCAGAAAGACCAAAACCACAAATGTAATCACCGTATCATCGAAACAATTCTCTGCAAAACACAGGAATATGTTGAAATCAATGACAATAATATATCCTAGTAGCAACAATGTCCAAAAATCTCCCCCTTTGGCATTGATTGAAATATATAAATGTGAAAAACAATCAATGCAAAGGAATATATCAACATCAGCAAAATCCAATAGGCTCACCCTAAGATCATGCACACAAAGCTCCAAAGATAAAATAGCTTTTCACATGCTTCTTTCCCCCTTTGACAACAATGCCAAAGATATAAATCTGTTAAGCTTCTCTCCCCACTAGAAAGAAAAATATCTCCCTTAGAATAAATTCACTGCTCTGACATAACTCACTAACTACTCCAGCTAAGTAGAAGCATAAACTCATCAACCTGAATAAAGAGATACGACTGTAAAGTTCATCGAATTTATGTATCTCAATGCACCTAATTCTCATCAGGAGGGGCAGAGATCCCTAATTTATCTCTAAAATAATCAAATGTATCTGCAGGCAAAGGCTTAGTGAAAATATCAACAATCTGATCTTTTGTAGATACATACTCTAGTTTTACTTATTCATCACTAACTTTCTCCCTCAAAAAATGATACTTAATTGATATATGCTTAGTTTTAGAATAAAGTCACGGATTCTTGGAAATATTAATAGCACTTGAATTATCACAGTAAATAACAAATAGGTTCATCATACATAACTCTAATTTATTTCAGTATCTATTTCATCCAAACTATCTGAGTACAATTTGTAGCAGCTGCAATGTATTCAACTTTAGTAGTAGATAAAGATATAGAATCTTGTTTCAAGCTTTCCCATGACACCAATTTCCTCCCCAAAAATAAATCTCCATCGGTAGTGCTCTTCTGGTCATCTAAATCACCTCCCCAATCAACATCTGTATAGGCACAAAGTATAAAATCATCATTCTTCAAATGCCACAACCCATAATCAATAGTTCCCTTCAAGTATTTGAAAACTCTTTTAATAGAAACAACATGAGTCTATTTAGGATTAGCTTGAAATCAGGCACAAATACACACAATATGCATAAAATCTGATCTAGTCTGAGTTAGGTACAATAGTCCACTAGTCATATATCTATACAAGGTCTGATGCACTTTCTTAGATTCACTATTCTTAGATAACTTGCATCCAGTCACCATCGGAGTTCCAACAGGTTTAGTACCAGGTAACCCAAATTTCTTCAACAATTGCTTCATATAATTAGATTGAGAAATGAAAATGCCTTTACCGGTTTCAGTAATTTGTAATCTTAAGAGGAATCTCATCTCACCTATCATAGACATCTCAAATTCTTTTTGCATATCATCAAAAAACTTCATACTCAAATCATCATTTCCTCCAAAAATAATGTCATCCACAAATACTTCAACAATCAAAATGTTATCATTCTCAACCTTAAAGTATAAGTTACTATCAATAGTACCTTTACAAAATCCCAACTTCATCAAATACATATCTAATCTTGCATACCAAGCTCTAGGCGCTTGCTTCAGTCCATACAATGCTTTCTTCAATCTGCATACTATGTCTCCATCTAATAAAGAAAATCCTTCTAGTTTCTCAATGTAGACTTCCTCCTCAAGATCACCATTCAAAAAGGTTGACTTGACATCCATCTGATAAACCTTGAAGTTCTTATAAAAACCATATGCAAGCAAGAATCTAACAAATTCAATTCTAGAAACAGGAGAAAAATTTTCTTCATAATCAATACCTTCCATTTGAGAGCATCCCTTACATACCAACCTTGCTTTGTTTTTTACCACTTCATAGGCTTCATTCTATTTATTCCAAAACACCCATTTAGTTCCCATCACATTTTTGTCTTTAGGTCTCGGAACAAGCTTCCAAGTGTTATTCTTTTCAATCTGATTCAACTCCTCCTCCATAGCTTTTATCCAATTCTCATCCTTACATGCTTCAACAACATCTTTAGGCTCAATCTTAGAAATCAAACATATCTCCTTAGTAGCAAGTCTTCTCCTAGTCATCACACCCATGTTCTTATCACCAATAATCTGATTCTCAAAGTGATTCAATTTTACATAACTCAGAGTCTTCAGATTATTCTGATTCTCAGGCTCTTGAAGTCCTTCATTGACAACACCAATATACTTGGCTACCGGTAAGTATGCAAAATGGTAGGAGAGAAAAGAGGCTAAGTGATGTGCTCCTACCTGATGAAGATGAGCATATGGTGGATTGATATGTTTGGTGACCGATAAAGGTGTTCCATGGGTAGAGCTGCCAAGTGCAAGCTTGAAGTTTGACCGGTTAGGGTATAACCGACAGGGTTAGTGAACCGATAGATGAATTCGGTTGTGTGTTGCTTCGTGATAGAGTCTAAACCAACATGGTGACCAAGCTGAGGTGCATGCTGACAATGTTGACATGTAGGACATAGGTGTCATGCATGTTATGGTCGATGAAGTGTAAGTTGGTGATTTAGTTGCCGACTAAGTTCACATTTATGGTCGACCCCGAAAATCATGGGTGAGTTACAGAGGTTTGCGGCTTGATGCAGACTGAAGAACTAAGTGATTCACTAATTGATGTAGGTGGTGCAGGTGTTGATCAGATTTGGTGAAGAGGACCATGAACTCATTCTTCATGGTTGACAAGTGCAGGATGAAAAGTTGTCATGTTTGCTAAAAATAGCAAAAGTGTTTAGGAAGCAGTGTGATTGGCGGTGATAGATGATTGGTGGTAGGTTGACTATCTCAAAGAAGAGATCCGATCCGATTTCATATTCCTCATAGTTGATGAAAGAACCCTAGTGCACCAAAGGTTTGAATGTTGGTTATGGTGGTAAAACTCAAGTATAAATATGCTGACTAAAGACCAAAGAAGATTGATGCTGCAGGTTGGATATTTGAGATCAAAGAGTGAAAGTGCACTAGAGAGCCAACCAGTCAGAGAGTTCATCAAATATCAAGGTGACTGAGTGCTTGAGAAAGAATCGGTAAGAAGAGATAAACTGGAAAGGGTAAGGAAACTGATAGACTATCATTGAGCTTGATAGTGGGGTGATCCGGTATTGTTCCAACTAGTAAGAAGGTTGAAAAGAGGGAAGTAGTGAAGTGTGAGTGGTTGATGAGATCCAACAAGACAAGATCAAAGCAGTTCTTTATTGGTAAGCTAAGAACTAGTAAAGATTAGAGTGAAGAGGACTGGTGGTGGCTAGCAGTAGTGTGTTCAAGTGAGCAAAGAACTGATAGAGAGAAGAGTACCGATAGAGAATAGGTAGAGGATGAACCGGTAAGGTTGCAGCGGACAAAAGAGATTGCAAAGGTTACAAAACTCATTTGTAATGAAGAGATTACCTTTGTTTTAAAATATGTTATTGTAATCATTGAGTTGGAGCTCAGTGCAAGGGTTGGTGCTCCTTGGGTTGGTACCTTAAATTTTGTGACCATTGTTTTATTGTGAGGTTGGATTGGAGTAGTAGAATCCAGTAGCATTTCTCACAGAGGTTTTTCCCATGTTGGGTTTTCCTCGTACATCTGGTGTTATGTGATATTCCTTTTATGTGTGGTTGCATTTGTGTTATCATCCCCTATCTCACCAATATGTTTACTTTGTGATTAGATCTTCCAACTAGTACACACACTTAGGATTAAAAGGTTAAAGTTTGCAAACCATTGATTCACCCCCCTATCAGTGGTATCTTGTGTTCAACAATTGGTTTTTGGCAATTTAGAGGAATTGATTATGTGTTGCATTGATTTTTGTCATTGATTTCAACATTGGATGCTTTGGTTGTTTACCAGTATCTGGTTGCACCCGGTAGGATGATTGGTTTCTGGTTGGTAATATCATGTTGATCTAGTATGATTTGGTGTGCTTTAGTCTATGGAATTGGTTTGGATTGGCTATTCGTGTTTTTTTGATGTGTATCACATTTAGTGGTTTGGTATTTGATGATTTGGAAGCTATCACTTCTTCTAGTAAGCCTTTTGGTTACTGGTGAGGGTTTCACCGACAGAGCTTTGTTGAAGATCTTTTGATATTATGCATAAGTGGTGTTGGTGCGACTTCTAGTAGGGATTCAGGATGTTGATGGTTATCATGTTTGTGTTCCAGTTGTTCATGGTGTTTCATTTGGTTTATGGTGACCTATTATAGGTCCGGTGGTTATTCTTCTAGATTATGGACCATTTTTTGTAACATGTTGGAGGATGTTCTTGATGCGTTACTAATGGGATTTAAGGACTGGTTTACATTGTTTTTGGCCTAAGTCGACTTGGTTGATCATTTAATTGTGGGCTTAAGTTATGAATTTATTGTATTATCTTTTAGGTAGCCGACCTAATTGTGTAGGTCTCAGGTTGGTATAAATATGTGTAAGATCTCTTTGTAGACCATAGGAGATCATGTAAGGTGTGGGATTATGCGAATAATGTTGTAATCATTCATGTAGAGGATTTGGTCAATCATAGGTGATCAAGGGGGGTTTGTGGAAGAGGTTTTAGACCTTCGATATTGAGCTTAATTGGAACTATATTCGAGCATGAGAGATGCTATACTTGAAGTTCAATCTTCATTATGGATTGTTGTCTGATGTTTTATGTAGTCAGTGAGACTCCTTTTATGATGAGCAGTGTGCTCTAGGCTGTTGGCCTTCCTGCATGTGCAGCCCCTTATTGTAATATTTATTCATCTAATCAGTGGATAGATATTTTGTTTCTCCAATCCCATTGTGTTTTTTCCTCTTTGAGGTTTTCCACATATAAATCTATGGTGTTATGGTGTTTATCTTTGTGGTTGTGTTATTGCTCATTGTTATCTACTTTTATATTTACTAGTTTTTGAGTTGTTGTATTAATAAGGTTAAATTTCTCCATTCCTGTAGAATATTGATTCACCCCCCCCTGCGTTCTTGAATCCCAACAATTGGTATCAGAGCCTGGTGCCTCGAAGTAAGTCTAATAGCTTGAGGAAGATCCTGTATCCAGAATCTATGGAGATAAGTTTAAGGAAGGAACTTCAAGTAGCTCTTGAAGAATATGATGTTGAAAGATTGAGGAACATGAAGATGCAAGATGAGTTGAGATCTAAGAAGGAATTCATTTTTACTCTACAGGAGAGGTTGTCATCTACCCAAGCTAAAAGGAAGGAACTTTTACAAAATCAGGATGATGAAGAGAAGGATGCCCTTAAGGAACAATGTCAGAAGATAAGTAAGGAGAATATTGTCATGAGGAATGAAATGCAAGCCCTAACTATGAGGATTTCTAAGGAGATTGAAGACCAAAAGAAGAATGAAGAAAATCTTGCTATATCTCTGAAAGACAAATTTGAGGAATGTATTAGGTTGGTTCATGAGAATGATGTTTTGAGAACTAAATTGGTGTTGTCACAGAATAATGAGAAAGAATTGGAAAGAATGGTAACAATCCTAAGAGATGATATGATTATTCCAAATGAATACAAATATAAGTTCAAGGTTAGTTCTACTAAGCTTGATGAATTATTGAAGGATCAAAGGGACATTGTATATACTAGAGGTCATGGATTTGAGCACGAAGAAAGCTCTGGTACTGCAAATGAAGATCAGAAGGTCAACCGGAATCTGAGGTCACTGGTAAGGTAGCTCAATGAACATAAATTTAATGGTATATTCTTTGTTTGTAATAAATTTGGTCATATGGCTAGGCATTGTAGAAATAGAGAAAATTAGAATAATAATGCAGTTCCTAGTCAATGTTTAAATTGTAAGAAGTATGGTCACAGGATAGAAGATTATAGGATGAATGTGAAATACCATGCATCTAGAAATTTTGGACACATGGCTATTCAATGCAGGTCAAGGAATGGTCAAGGTTACAGTAAAGCAATTTAGAAGAACAATGTCACTTGTTATGCATGCAAAAAAGTGGGACATATTGCTAAATTTTGTAGAAGCAAGAACCCACCATCAGGAAGTTATAAAGCTAATGAGAAGGGAAATCAGAATGTTGATAACACTCAGAAGGAGCATGAGAAGAAGTGGGTTATGAAGTGAGAGGCTCAACTGGAAGAATCAATTGCCCCAGATGTTCATTTGGCTGAAGGATATAACCTGATTACTCAACTGACAAAGAAGAATGTTCTTGCACCAGTTGGAAACTCGTCCAACAACCAAGACATTCACCTTAGGGGGAGGCAAATTGATGAAAGATCTTGCGATGCCCCTAGTAGTGGTCTGAAAGCCTATTTCAGATCTTTGGAAGTTAGTTTGAAGGTTAATCGACAAAGATTTGTTGGATCTTGGATCTTGGATATAGTTTGGTTTACTGATTGCATAGAATTCTAGAGAGTGCTAATGTCAAGGTGGATGAGAAGAACAGAAGTCAAATCAGAATTTATGAGTAATAATGGGTGGTGGAAATGATCACAACTGAACTAGTAACACCTTTTACTAGAATAGAATGTTGAACCACTTACTCCGACAGTATCATAAAAATCTATAGTAACTGAATATCAAGAAAGAGGAATAGAGAATCATAAGACCTTGTTCTCAAATTTAGATTTCCCAAATCCCCTTTGTAAGAAAATTAAAAGCCTCTATCATATATGGAGAGGAAAACAAGAAAATAGAACTCTAGAATAACATATAACAAGGTTTCTACAAAACCTTCTACACTTTAAGCTTATCCTAAGCTTAGGTGGGTATTCCTCTTGTGAATACCTTCACAATTCAACACAAGATCCATAGTAAAACCAGTGCATTAAAACCTATGAACCTCATCACCTTAATAAAACTAAAACATTAAAGAAAACTTGTGCTCATTTTAGTCTTGATCCCAAGAAAGATAGAAAGAATTCCACAGCTGATATCAGTGCCTTATCCAGGCTACAAAGTCACCCAAATCAAACAAGAGTTCCAAATCTGAACATTCTCATACATTTCATCACTTTGGCTTTCATTAACCCTATACATGCCTGACATATATATAAGTTATTTCCCTTTAAACTAAAACCATTTAGCATATTCAAAGTAACAAACAATTGATTTACTGACAGAGATATTTCATGCATATTTAATTCCTCTCATGAAGAGAAAAGCCAAAAACATATCTATAAGATTGCCTTACAATCCATATTCAATCAAATAACCCTAAATTATTCAAATGAAACCAACAAACTAATGAATGCACACCAGAAGACAATGAAGATTTAGGCCCGAAAAGATTTGATCTGTATATTCATATTCATTTTGAAAATCTTACATAACTCAAGGTAATTTCTGAAAGAACCAGAAAACCCTAGATATATTTTAGCAGAGTTTCTTTACAAATTCTTGTGATGATCTATCCTTAAGTCCTGGTATCCATTTATAATAATATGGATGCAAAAAAAGCTTCAGACTTTCCTAAGAATAGTTTGTTACAACTGCAATTTTATTCAAAAAGAAGTTACAAGTTGTTTTCAATCCTAGCGGCTTTTAAGTTTGTTATTCCGTTGGAGCATCTTCTTGAACCTCCGCTTTTTGCACCGTGTATTTGCTTTTCCACTCTTGGAACACATCATCACTAGGCCAAGAGAAATTAACAATTTTCTTCTTCAATTTATCCAACCTTTTCCTTGTGTTTCTTGTTTTCTTAACCTTTGACTCCAAAAAACCATAATGTGACTTTATCTTCTCAATTTCTTCAATTGTCCGGATAAATAAAGATGTGTCATCTGTATTGATGACTTCATTTATCCTCTGGGACAAGTTATCTCCTAGCTCATCAAGCCACACCTATTTATCCTTCAACTGATTTGGACTAACAAAAACCCCAGGAAATAGTTCAAACTTATGTTCAACATATTCCTTCCTATACAAGTTAGCCTTTCTCTCTACACCATCTCTTCCTTCTGCTAACTTAGTCATGCCTTTTACCAACTCACAAGTGGATTTGATATTGGCATTAGCCTCTGCCTCTTCATGAGATGAACACATAAGTTCCAACTCCACTTCCCTAGGCATCCACTTATTCAAAAATGGCTCCAAAGTAGCCTTATCTTCTTTCAAATTAGTCAATATGCTCACAATTCTTTTCATAAAAATGTACACAATGAAAGCCCCGATTGTGTTAGCAAACTTCAAAATTGTGCCTCTGACCTTTTCTTCATATTTACTTGCAAACATGGCCTGAGCCTGTTTTAACTTTTCCATTTCATCTTGTATGGTTTCATTTTCTTGAAAACTAGAGGACATGGGAGAAGGGGGAAATTCAATTATGGGACTGGTGGGTGGAGGTCTTGCTCAAGAAGAGGAAATCATTAGGGTAGAAGATTCACCTCTCTGGTATTCCCCTGCCAATTGACTCTTTAAATTGGAAATTATACTGTCCCTGGTTGCTATCTCCCCTTTGGCCTCATTATAAGCCTTTAAAATTGTCTCTAGTTTCACCTGGAGATCAGCCTTCTCCTTAGCTTCCTTCTCAGCTACTACCACACTGAATTTTGTTATTTCTAGAACTATGTTGGTAGCTTCTACCACCCTATGTCCTGCACTCTCTTCACAATCATACCTCCAAGGTAGATGGACTCTGAAGTGTCCTTCCTTCTTTTACTCTCATCCCTCCTTAGGGACCATATGACCAAAGCAACATTGTCCTTTTTGAATGTCACTCCTTCCAAGGGCTTGGTTTCTTTCCTTACTGCTTCAAGCACTAAGGCATTTGCTATGTCCCACTCAAGAAGAATTAGCACACAAACTTTTGCTACCATTTCTCTCCCCTGCTCAGGAGTAATGGTTTTGAACTCTGCCATCATTTCTTGTTTCACTTCCTACTCCACTACAGCTGCATCTTTGTGGGGCTGCTCATTCTTCCTCTTCTCACATCTTGCTTTGAATTGTTAAATATGTTGCCTCCAAAAAAATTACATAAAAGATCCTGTTGTAACAAAATTATTATCAGCCAAAAACTCTTCACTGGCCTGTTTGATGGCAGGGTCTAACTCTTTTCATTTAAACTCATCTGCAGTCAAGTTCATTTCAGCACTTGGTGGCTCTTCAGGCATTCCTTCTTGTGTTTCCTCATAAGTGTAGGCAATCTCCCCAAGACTTCCTAACTGTAACAATTGCTCAGCCACTGCATGTTCATCTCCCACATGGATTGGGGATTGGGATGGAGAATATAAAGGTTCACCTATTTGCACCTCTTTTCCCACCCTTTACCTTTTAGGGGAATCTTGGATGTCAATGACATCTTCTATTTCTATTCTCCCTTTTGAAGTAGAGGGCTCACCAGTTACTGACACTAACACAGTGTATTTTGGCCTCTTGTGCATCACATACTCACCTGAAGGGATGGCCTTAGCAAAGGCAGGCTTCGCTAGAACTAGCTTAGCCTTTTCAGGATCATTTCTCATTATAACTTCCCTCTTCTCCATCAAGGTTTGCATTAAATCTTCAAAATATAGTATCAAGAATTTAGCCTTCTCCTCAAAGGGAGTAAAACTAGACAAAGGGTCATAACTACTATCAAATTGGTGGATAAAATCAGGAGCCCTTTTGTATGCTATCCATTTCTCTTTTCTCAATTCCTATTCACCTAGATTGAATTCATTTCTGATCAGATCCTCGGGAAAATGGGACTAATGTGCTCTACCTTTACATAAGGTTTTTTTTCCTGAACATGCCATTAAAGAAATCTTTAGGGTCAGCAAACCTTGACACTGCAATAGACAACCTGTAGGGTTGAAAGAAATCATCAAAATGTTTCCAACCACCCTTGGTGATTACAAATTGATGTGCCATGGTGACAGTTGGGAAAATGGTCCCTTTCCCCCTATTTGTTAATTCTGCCTCTTGCACACCCCCTATTTGCCTCAGGACCTCTACAATTCCTATCTTCAATGGGACTTGATAGGGGTGTAAATATGGAATTCCTCTAAAACCATAAACTCTGAACACAATAGATACAGGGTGCAAGTATATATCACCCCAATTGTGAACAATCTTGATATCTTCAGTGAATTCCTTAGGCCTAAGGAAGGCTAAGAGAGCTTTGGGGATCCTAGGGTTTTGTGAGCACAAGAGGATCCTAATCCTAGATGCAAAACATCTATCAAACTTTAAGTAACTTGCATCCTCTCTGTCCCAAGACAAAATTGTGCTCCACAATTGAATAGGCATCTCCTCACCATCCTTCTCCTTAACCAGGTCCATTTCCTTAGCAAAATAATCAACACCTTTGAATATAAACATATGCATAAGAAGAGAATACCACCCAAAAGGTCTATCTACCTTAGCATTTTTTATCCCTATCAGCCCTGCATGAATTTTATTAGTGAGATTGTTGGCATTTTTTATGTTTATGTTGTGATTGTCATTGATGGACACACACTTTCTTTGAGATCACTTTTTGTAGGTATAAGTTATGCTCAACTGGTATTTGTTCCAAACCGGTATTGCATTATAGTCTATAGGCTATCAGTGTTTTGCAAAAAGTGTTTACCAATCTCAAGCAGTATGGAGACCTCAAGTGGTTCAAGGATCTCAAGCAGAGCGAAGAAACTGAAGTGGCAATTACCATTTTCTCAGTCTTCCTTTTTGGACAACTGGTAATCGGTTTAATGTTTGAACCGGTATTACTTTGTGATGAGGTACCAACTAGTAATTGGTAAAATTGTATGAACCGGTAATACTCTGTGATGAGTTACCAACCGGTATTTATGCGATGAGTTACCATCCACCAACACTTTGATGGTGATTTGTCCCATGCTATCAAATATGTCTAGATGAAATGAACCTAGGAAATTGCAATATAATCCTATTGGACCGACATGAAATCAAATTCCTTTTTTAAGGACATCATGTCTAGGGTTTTAAGTGTGGTAGTTGTTAGGTTTTTTGGTGGTTGATGAGTTTTTGTATGTGTGATCTTAGGAGAGAAGATCAAGTCTATGTGTTGTAATAGACTGTGGATTTACTGAAGACTAAAGTAATTCTGAAATGCATTAGCAAGGAGCTATCATGAATCT
Organism: Cryptomeria japonica; assembly: GCF_030272615.1. Taxonomy (NCBI): domain Eukaryota; kingdom Viridiplantae; phylum Streptophyta; class Pinopsida; order Cupressales; family Cupressaceae; genus Cryptomeria; species Cryptomeria japonica. The sequence continues at coordinate 886,553,979 of NC_081414.1, read as the reverse complement.
AACCAAGCAGCCTATGCTATTTACTAGATCATTCACTTGTTGATTACTCACATCTTTGACAAGTCAGAAACCCTTAATTGGGTAGGCCCAGAAAAGCCTTTGTAAATCCTCTAACAAGGTGGTTCACATCTGTGGATCTGAAATCCTCTCACAAGGTAGTCTTTAATCAGACTTATCTCCTATCAAAGATTGAGATTCCTAATAGGATCTTTTCTGGTGAAGAACATTGTATGACCTTAATTGGTCTAGTTACTATTCTGCAGATAGTTACTTGTGAGTTTCATCTCACTGTGTTTTTTCCCATTTGGGTTTCCACGTCAAAATCTCTTGTGTTATGGTGATTGTGCTTCTATGGGTGAATGCCTTATTTGTTGTTTGGTTTGCATTTGTGTTAACTGGTTTGTTAGTAAAACTGTTATATCGGTTTTCTCCTAAACTATTTAAGTGTTTAAGTTCAGTATTTTTTGGTATACTAATTCACCCCCCCTCTTAGTATTCATCAATTGGTATCAGAGCAAGCCTCTTTATAAGTTTAACCACTTGGAAAGAGATATGGGGTAGTACATTGTGAGGGAATTTACTCATCAACTCACTTAGTCTGAGAAAGCCTATGATGAACTCAAAGTCAAGTATAAGGCCTCTCTGGCAAAAAGGAGAGAGCATGCTGAGAAACTAATGGAGCTAACTAAAAATAGTTCCTCTAATGAAGCAGACATGGATGCCCTAGTTGAAGAAGTTGAAAAACTAAATGAGTCTAATGCCAACCTAAGAAGGGAATTGGAAGGACTAACTATCAGGATGTGTCAAGAGCTTGAGAACCAGAGGAAAGATGAAGATCTGATAAAAGACAAAGATCATATGATCTCCAAGCTGAAGCAAGAAATCAGTGCACTTATCGCTCATCTCCAAGAAAGCAAAGTGGAAAAAGAGAAAATGCAAGGTGAACTAAACTTGGCTATTTCTGAGAATACAACCTTGAAGGAGTCCATTGCTACTATTACCAAAGAACTCACTGAATCAAAGGAAATACTTGCCAAATTCAATAAGAGCACTGTTAAGTTAGAACAAAAGCTTGAATCGGAAAAACCGGTAAAGAATACCACTGGACTTGGTTTCTTTGAGTATGAAGAAGGTGAGACCTCTAGAGAAAAAGATGTAGCATCAAAGAAACAACCAACATCAAAGGATAAAGGTAAGAAAAAGTTCAAACCTATTTACTTTAATTGTCTCAAGGAAGGACACACTGCAAATGTATGTAGAAACAAGGCTTACAACAATTTTCCTTACTTTCTAAACAATAAGCCTAGATCCAATAGATTCAATGGAAATTGTTATGCATGCAACAAGTTTGGGCATAGAGCATTTGAATGCAGGACTGCCATGCACAACACTGAAAGGTATTCTCAAAGGAGTCAAGGAGTTTTTCCTGAACCCTCTAGGAACCAGAATCCTAACCGGTTTAATACCTATAATCATCAGTCAGGAAGTGATGGCTATCAAGCGACATCTGGATGGAGACCAACCTATTTGATTTGTCATGGTAGTGGTCACACTACTATAACATGTAGAAGGAAGAATGGAAACATGAATAATGGACCTTGGAGAGCACTTGGAATGATTTGCTATCATTGCAACAAACCGGGTCATACAGCAAGATTCTTCAGAATGAGAAAGAATATATCAGATGATATATTGGTCACTCCAGAAGGAAAGCTTGATGTTGAAATTTTTCAAGTGGATATGAAGAAAACATGGAAAAAGAAGCTAGAAGAAGTATCTCAAGAAGAACTGGTTTCTGCACCTGGTGTGGAAATCTCTGAACTAGCAAACTAAGCTACAGGAAATCTTAGGGGGAACAAATCGGTGAAATGTTTCGAACCCCCGGTTTACACCGGTAAAAGACCTTAACTAGTATGCGATACCTGTCAATTGGAAGAAGGTCAGAAATGGTAAAAGACAAATTAGGGTTTATACCCTAATAGTGGAGCATTTATTATGGTAGACCTGGAGAGTTCATTTAAAAAGGATTTTCAAGTCATTTTCACTTATCAATTTTTGAGCGAAGAAGTTTTCAAGCACAGAATGAAAAAAGGCGATTTGTCTTGCAATTCGGAGAGATTTCAAAGCCCTTAAGAAGAATCTAAAGATATCATCAATCGGTCAAGTGTGGAACCCAAAGCAGTAATCTAGCAACTGAAGTGGTGAGTGTTGAAGCAGAAATTGCAAGCCCTAAATCTTGACATTCGAAGGTATTTCTCAATTTTCTCTATTTATCATGGCTTCAGCATCTCACTCTAGCTCTAGTGCACCCATTGATTCAGTTGATTTCATATAACGAAAGGCAAAATATAATGCCCTATCCCAAATTCCCACTGGTGTTATAGTAGAGGAAGGTATTTTGGATTACATTGACTATAAAATTGAAGACCTAGGATCTCTAGTGATCCATTCTTAGTTGAGTTTGTTCTGTGGAAAGGACAAGAAGATCAAGTTAGAATTTAGCATCTTGGAAAAGAAGAAGCTTCACAATACAGTCTATTTCCTTGAAGAATTCTCAGATGATCACATTCGGATCATTCTAAGCAGAGTGCATGGTGACAAAATGTATTTAGAGCGGATGCATGACATCACATCAGAAGCGATTCATGTTGTCACCAATTTCTGTTACATTGGGGAAGTGCCAACCCTAAGGAAGATCAACAAGACTAAAATGACTAAGCTCACCAGTTCTGTGAGCGACCAAAGGGGAATGACCATAAATACCATCAAGGATGATCTAGTCAAGTATGCCTGCATGGTGATAGGTTACCAGACATTCTATGCTAGCAAGATCAACTCTGTCTCTGCTGCAATGGTAAATGCTAGGTACAGGATGATTATGGAAGATGCCTTATTTGATTTATGTACCTATATGCAAAGGCAACTCATGGTGAACCTGAAGTCAATAAAACAAGATAATGCCTTGAGATTTAAATTCAGAGAACTATTGGCCGGATTGTTCTTCTACTTCCAAGGCTACTTTCTAGGAGTCAGTGATATTCAGTGGTCTACTGACCAATCAGTTACAAAGCAAATCAAGGAAAGTCTACAAGCAGTTGGAACTGGTTACCCTGAAGTCCTAAACAAATACTTTGATGAGTTCAGACACAAGATAAGCCAAAGAGTGAGAATATCTAGTGATATTGTCAAGAAGTATGAAGAGGACATCTACTTTATCATCAAAGTAGATGAGTGCATAATGGAGGCTATTGAGCCCAGAAAGGAAGAAGTGGAGCCTATGGGTTATGAGGTAATGTACGACATGCTAGATGGGTATGCTTCTACCCTACTTGCCTCACTGCTTGATCCCAAGGAGAAGAGAACCGACACCTATCTAGAGAGAATTACACTGGTTGAGGAGCCCTCAGTGAAGAAGGGGAAGGCAGTACCATCTGTATCGGCACCGGTTACTCTAGTGAGTCCTAAAGTGACCAAGTGGTCACTGGCAAAGAAGAAACTGAAAGTTGCTCCTACCAAAGTCTTTGAGAGAAAGTGGAATACAAAAAGCAACACACTAGACTCAAAAGACACTATATCTAAAGAACTACCTAAGAAGACTAGGCAAATGAGGAAGAAGACAAAGGCAACCAGCAGTGAACTGGCATCATTAGCACTGGTAAATATTGATATCTCCACTTACAAACCTTTGACACATTGTCAAAGAATCATTAATAATATTAAGAGGAAAGTGTTGAGTGACTTAGTAGATTATTTTATTGATTTCAATGATAATGAGAAGGAGGAAGTAGAATAGGTAGTCATTCAATATTTATATATTAATGACTAGTCACCATCAAAAATTAAATCTATGACACCAGATTCTTTATATAATTCTTTGGACAACAAATGGTGCATTGCCATAGAAAAAGAACAAGAAATAAGAGAGGAAATATTTGCACAATATTTTCTTGATGTGTCCAATTCTTAACTCTATGAAGTTATGAAAAAATATAAAGTCCTCTTCTTTATGCAAAGAAGGAGACTCTTGTTGCTAGAAGGGAAAGTCCCTAAGGTGGTAAAAGATACCCACTCTCATGCTCAAGCTGCTCTAAAATTGCATCAAGTATCCGGAGCTAACAAGAAGGCTAAACAAGAATTGAAAATTGCAAAACTGGATGAGGTGTATAACAATGAGGGAGAATAGGTCACCGAGCAAATGGACCCCATTGATGTTGATGCCCTGAATGGTGAAGATCTTACCCCTAATACACCATCAGAAATGACAGGATAGGAGAAACAGAATGAGAAGAAGCAAAAGGAAGAGGAGAAGAGAAAGGAAGAGGAGAAGAGAAAGGAAGAAGAGAAGAAACAGGAAGTGGATAAGAAGGAAGAAGAGTGGAAATAGGAAGAGGAGAAGAAGAAGAAGGAAGATGAGAAGAAATAGGAAGTGGAGAAGAAGAAGGAAGAAGAGCGGAAACAGGAAGAGGAGAAGAAGGAAGAAGAGTTGAAATAGGAAGCAGAGAAGAAGAAGAAAGAAGAGGAAAGGAAAGAAGAAGAGAAGCGGAAATAAGAAGAAAGGAAGAAGGAAGAAGAGAAAAGAAAGAAAGAATTTGAAGAGCAGAAGAAGGAAGAAGAAGATAAGCAGAAAGCCAAAGAAAAGGAGGAAGTGGCAAAGATTGCTCATACAAAGACCCCAAAGACAACCGGTGGTAAAGCCAAACCGGTTGACATCACCAGTCCCATTAACCTCCAGTCTGCAAATGAAATGGAGCTACTGCAAAGCATTAAGCTTGCTCACGAGCGATTAGATGCACTAAGGAGGAAAAAGGAGGAAAATGTGATTCAAACTGTGGTGGAAACTCTCACCAATTTGATTCCCGCTACCAGTCTCCCAAGTACTGATTCCACTCTAGCTCAATTGAAGTTGTTATGCATGGTTGTAGAGGACCAAGTGCAATGTCTGGAAGATATTGCTGAAGCCAATGCAAAAAGAAGCATCAAAAGGCTCTGGACACTACCTTTGTGAAGAAGTTGAATGAACTTCAGTTCGTTCTGCAAAAGGCATAGGACATTAAAGATGTTCTAGATGAGGGGAATCTACTACTTAGCAAGATATGTCAACCCCATCTATTCTGTGATGATGTACTTGCTCAGAAAGACAAACTGCAAACTAGTTTGCAGACATTCATAAGCACCTTCAAGATGCCATATGATTCCTTTACCGCTTATGGGCAAACTGTTCACTGGTTTCAACTTCAGGCTGCAAGAATTGATTTGGAGATCAACAACTAGACCAGGGATTTGTAGGAACTACAACTGGTTCTACTACCAAGACTGCAAATACTTCAGAAATGCTATCTCAATCTGGATGCCTTGACGGTTACTCAAGAGATGAGTACCTTGGACACTATGGAGGAACAAGTATCCCAGATGCAAACAGAGAGTGAGGTTGCTACCTCATTGCTTGAGTCATGGTTTGTATCCATGAAGACATTTATGCAAGACTTTAAATCAGTTTTTGACAAGTTTCACTCTTTATTGTCATTAACTCTTATTATTTTAATGCTAATGGACACATGGGTTATTCAGCTACACTTTGTCATTGTTGGCAAAGGGGGAGTAGTATTTTGTATTCAAAATTTTCATGCATGTTATTTATACTTTCATGTTTATCTCTATAAGAGAGTAGTATACATTGTATTTTCTGCAAAAGGGATAGTGTATATGCTTAGGGGGAGTAGTTTTGATTATGGCATATTTTTGTTGTAAAACACTTAGATGTCAAAATTTTCCTAAGTGTTGCCATCAATGCCAAAGGGGGAGATTGTTGGCATTTTTTATGTTTATGTTGTGATTGTCATTGATGGACACACACTTGCTTTGAGATCACTTTTTGTAGGTATAAGTTATGCTCAACCGGTATTTGTTCCAAACCGGTATTGTATTATAGTCTATAGGCTATCGGTGTTTTGCAGAAAGTGTTTACCGATCTCAAGTGGTATGGAGACCTCAAGCAGTTCGAGGATCTCAAGCAGAGCAAAGAAACTAAAGTAACAGTTATCATTTTCCTAGTCTTCATTTTTGGACAACTGGTAATCAATTTAATGTTTGAACCGGTATTACTCTGTGATGATGTACCAACCGGTAATTGGTAAAATTGTATGAACTGGTAATACTCTGTGATAAGTTACCAACCGGTATTTATGTGACGAGTTACCATCCACCAACACTTTGATGATGATTTGTGTCATGTTATCAAATGTGTCTAGATGCAATGAACCTAGGAAGTTGCAAGATAATTCTATTGGACCGACATGAAATCAAATTCCTTTTTTAAGAACATCATGTCTAGGGTTTTTTGTGTGGTAGCTATTAGGGTTTTGGGTGGTTGATGAGTTTTTGTATGTGCGATCTTAGGAGAGAAGATCAATTTTATGTGCTGTAACAGAGTGTGGATTTACTAAAGACTAAAGTAATGCTGAAATGCATTAGCAATGAGCTATCATGGATCTAACCAAGCAGACTGTGCTATTTGCTAGATCATTCACTTATTGATTACTCACATCTTTGACAAGTCGGAAACCCTTAACCGGGTAGGCGCAGAAAAGCCTTTGTAAATCTTCTAACAAGGTGGTTCACATCTATGGATCTGAAATCCTCTCACAAGGTAGTCTTTAATCAGACTTATCTCCTAACAGAGATTAAGATTCCTAACAGGATCTATTCTGGTGAAGAACATTGTATGACCTTAATCGGTCTGGTTACTATTCTGCAGATAGTTACTTGTGAGTTTCATCTCACCATGGTTTTTCCCATTTGGGTTTCCACATCAAAATCTCTTATGTTATGGTTCTTGTTCTTCTGTGGGTGAATGCCTTATTTGTTGTTTGGTTTGCATTTGTGTTAACTAGTTTGTTAGTAAAACTGTTATACCGGTTTTCTACTAAACTGTTTAAGTGTTTAAGTTTAGTATTTTTTTTTATACTAATTCACCCCCCACTCTAACATATGCATAAGAAGATAATACCACCCAAAAGGTCTATCTACATTAGAATTTTTTATCCCTATCAGCCCTACCAGAGAGGGGTTGAAAATTTGTGCTATCATTAGCATATAGTGGGTTGGCATGGTTGTTTCAGCATCTTCCCCAAAAATCTGACATAGGGACCAATACATCTCTTTAGCCCTCAAAGTGAATAAATTTAGAGAGAAGGGTTCCATGGTACTAGGGCCTACAATAGTCAGTCCTCCTATTTTGACAAAAATTTCTTTCAAAGGGCCACTCCTGAGGTGATCTCTCTACACATTATAGACCTATACAAGTGTGTCAAAATTGATGGGCTCCAAGTAATTCGACACCTCACTGAGTCTGAACACTTTCCTAAATTCATCATTATTTATCTCAATTAAAAATCCCCCATCTACATTTCTAACACACTGGGCAACGGGGTCATAATTATTTGCAATCTGGGTTAACAAGTCTACATCCATGAAAACCCCAGGGACTATGAGCTTTCCTACATCTAACTCTCATATACTGTTCACTGGAGTAGGGGAATGTCTCTAGCCAAATCCCACTTTGAAGAGTCCCAGACCTAATATCCCTATCTATGAATCCCTTAACCAATTTCCTTTATCATACAAACCATCACCAATTCTCAGACGGGGAGCCTTGGGTAATAATTCTTTCATTTTAGTAGTGACATTAGTATACATGGTTAATTGTTCTAGAAAATCATCACATATGGCTCTCTCTTGGTAATTAACTTTCCCTATGAAATCTCTTTGTGGTACCATTTTGAAATTACAGCTATCTCAATTAAGACTTAAGAAAACCTCTGAAAAAATCAAGCACCCAGTGATATCAATTCAAACAATAACTGTCGAGCAATATGCAAAACTTACTTGTTGCCTAAAGAAATTTTCTCTTCACAATGGTTCCTCTGCAAAACTCTTTGAAATGACACCAAAATCAATTGATGTAAAGCTTAATATGACAACTGAGCTTTGAATTGAAACATTAATCCACATGCTTTGGCAATCAATTCGCAATTGAATTAAAAAAAAAGGCTCCAACGGACCACAAAGAAATTCTCAGTGTCTTGGCTTTTCATTGCTTCACAAAAGATAAAAAATCTCACATCTTTGCCATGTGAAACAACATCGTCCATTGGATCTTGAAAAATATGCACGTTTCTTGCCTTACTTGGGTCATCCTGCTTAAAAATAGGCCCCACCTTCCTTTCGCTATTTCGCGAAGCATAAATCTCATGCATCTTTTCCATGCGGAACACCACTGACCATTGGATCTTCTATCATCTGCTCGACCTTTATTCTCCATGGTGACCGCCAGTCTATTTAAATAACCGCATGAAAATTTCACTGGTAATAGTTTTTGCTATTTCACAAAGCATAAATTACCTTGCATCTTTGGGCTATGAAACAATGTGCATCGTCAGATCAACTTCGAGATGTGTGGCCTTTAACATCTTTTAACCTTCAAAGTGGGCCCTCTACGTGGAATCCACTTGCCCTATTTATTTTTGGCAAATAACTCCTACATGATAGTCATTCATTGGTTCAAGAACTCTTATCGAACTCCACATCTAAACCACCACGTGTCATATTCAGCCATGAATTTAATCAATATTGCCACATAATCAAACAGGCCCCTCACGATCCCTTCGGAGCCACATGTCTGTCTGACAAATTACCTTTCACCTCAGCCAGACATCCAGTTGTACTACCAAATCATCCACCATGTATTCGCCAGCTCCTTTTCGCTACTTCATGAAGAATAAACTTCATGTTGCTTCTGGCTGTGAAAAAACACGGGCTGTCTGATCAACTCCAAGTTGATCAGTCTTTAAAAACAGGAATTGTTTGTTTGTCGGGCCCACCATCCTTTTTCTACTCCACAAAGGATAAAAAACATGCTATTTCACCAAGCAAAATAATGCGAGCCATTGGATCTATTTCAAGATGCACTTTCTTTACCCTACAAGTCACCCTTTCGCTGGGCCCACTACCCTTTCACTACTTCGCAAAGGATAAACTTCTAGCAGCTTTCCTTTGCAAATCAATCTGGACCGTTAGGTCTTGAGCAAGATGTTCAATCTTTAACTTCATTCTTTAACCCACCTGTCAGGTCCACCATTCTTTTGCTAGTTCGCAAAGGATAAACCTCTCCCATATTTGGGATACGAAACAATGTGGTATGTTAGATCTATCGGGAGATACTTGTTCTTTAGCCTTCCTTGCGACCACTTTACCCGGGCCCCCCATCTTTTCACCACTTCACATAGGGTAAGTTTCGCACATCTTCCTTTCATGAGATCGCACGCACCATCAGATCAATCAGAACTTGCATGGTCTTTACGAGGCCCAACAAAGAAATAAAAACTTAGGAGAAGGCGAAAAATAAAACATTATTAAAGACCCACCTAGGGAAAATCTTAAAGGGGGGACCTCTTCTCATGATGGACCAACCCTTCCACTTAAGTGGAAAAAGTAACAAGGAAATAGAACACATGGATTTCAAGATAGAAAAGGGGAAATTGCAGAACCTTAAACCCTTAGACCAAAAACCCTCAGAGGCAGAAATGAATTACAAAGCACAATTTTCCAGACTATAATGGATTAGAGAACAAAATTACCCAATAGTCAAAATAGTGATAATAGATCCCTAAGTATGTAAGGTTGAATCATTTAGAAGATCAGATAATTGGACAAGAAGAAGGTTGGCAGCTAATGAGGTATGCCTAATTTCTTTAATTGTACTGACATCAGTTATTGAAGCTTGTAAAGATGAATGTTGGATGAAAGCTATGGAAGAGGAATTAGATCAGTTAGAAAAGGACAACACATGGACTTGGATGTTATTGGAACTAGGCCTGATTGGTTTTCAATGGATATTCTCAGAAGGAAGGAATTGGTTATGTTGAATCCTTGCTCTGGTAGCTAGGATTTTCTGATATTTTCAAGGATTATTTGGTATGGGTTTTGTTTTATGAGAAATTTACACTATGAGCATGTTCAAATGCGGATTGGGCTAGAGATATAGGTAACTGGATAGGTTCATCCAGTGAAGCTTTCTTTCTTGGAAAGAAACTTCTTTCATGGATTAGCAGACGCAGTCATGTACTTCCTTATCTATTGTTGAAGCTGAGTATGTTATTGATGCTACTAACTGTACATAGGTTCTATGGTTGAAGCATATGTTGAAGGTTATAAAGATAGATTGTAATATACCAGTAGTTATTCATTGTAATAACTCAGCTGCTATCAACATATCAATGAATCCAATATTTCTATCGTATAATTTTCTGAAGGAGTAGGTGGAAACAAATGAAGTCAGATTGGTTTGAGGAATCATTTGAGCATTTGAGAGATAGGTTGGGTTTTCTTCCCCTCTAGTAGAGAACTGATTGATGTTATTTGGCATCAGTCCGGTATGCATTATCAGAGCTATCATTCATTCTGGATTGATGAGTTGGTGCTACTACTCAAGGGGAGTAGTTAGTCTTGTGATTCAGTGGTTTATGATTTTTCTTTGATATTTATCTCAGATCTCAGGCATTGATGTCAAAGGGGGAGAGATATTCATGTGAAAACATAAGGAGTTATATGCATTAAGGGGAGAGATATTAATGTGAAATATATAGCTTAACAGAGATAATAGTCTAAGTGGGAGAATATTGACACAAGGAGATGGAATGGAATTTCAAATTGGTTGTATCCCATTGGGGGAGTTTGGTTCGGGCCTATGGATGGTTTATTGGTAAAAATACATCTCTTTCAGTATCTCATTGTCATATCATGTTGTGGGAGGTTGTTGGTTGTCTTCCATTGGGGGAAACTTGTTTGGCATTTCTTGGCACTTGGATGTTTTTCACATCTAGTGTTTCCATCAATGCCAAAGGCGAAGATTATTGGAAATTTGGAGGAATTGATTTTGTGTTGCATTGATGTTTGTTATTGATGTCAACACTAGCTTCTTTGGTTGTTTACCGATATCTAGTTGGTCTTGGTGGGATGATTGGTTTCTGGTTGGTAAGATCATGTTGTTCCAGCATGCTCCGGTATGATTTGGTTTGTGGAATTGGTTTGGATTTGTTATTCATGTGTTCCTGATGTGTATCACATTTAGTTGATTTGAGATTTGATTATCCAGAAGCTATCACTTGTTCTAGTAAGCCTTTTGGTTACCGGTGAGGGTTTCACCGATAGAGCTTTGTTGAATATCTTTTGATATTATACATAAGTGGTGTTGGTTTGGCTTCTAGTAGGGATTTAGAATGCTGATGGTTATCATGTTCATGTTTGAGTTATTCATGGTGTTTCAATTGGTTTATGGCAACCTATTATAGGTCTAGTGGTTATTCTTCTAGGTTATGGACTAGTTTCTGTAATGTGTTGGAGGATTTTCCTCATGCGTTACCGATGGGATTTAAGGATTGGTTTACATTGTTTTCGGCCTAAGCTGACTTGGTTGATCATTTGATTGCGGGCTTAAGTTATGAATTTATTGTATTATCTTTTAGGTGGATGACCTAATTGTTTAGGTCCCAGTTTGGTATAAATATGCGTAAGATCTCTTTGTAGATCATAGGAGATCATGTAAGGTATGATATTATGCGAACAATGTTGTAATAATTCATGCAGAGGATTTGGTCGATCATAGGTGATTGAGTTGGGTTTGTGGAAGAGTTTTTAGACCTCTGGTACTAAGCTTAACCACAACTATACTCAGGCATGGGAGATGCTATACTTCCAGTTTAATCTTCATTTTAGATTGTTGTTCAATGTTTTATTTAGTCAGTGAGACTCCTTTTGTGATGAGCAGTGTGCTCTAGGTTGTTGGCCTTACTGCATGTTCAGGCCCCTTTATTGTAATATTTATTCATCTGATTAGCAGATAGATATTGTGGGTCTATAATCCCACTGTGTTTTTTCCTATTTGAGGTTTTCCACATATAAATCTATGGTGTTATGGTGTTTATCTTTGTGGTTGCATTATTGCTTATTGTTATATGCTTTTATATTTACTGGTTTCTGATTTATTGTATTAATAAGGTTAAATTTCTCCATTCTGGTAGAACACTGATTTACCCCCCTCTTAGTGTTCTTGAATCCCAACATTTCTATTAGAGCCTAGGTTCCTGGTTGATAAGGTTTCTCCACCTTGGGTACATTCTAGTTTTGTGAACACAATGGTTTGTTTTGTGTCAACCCCTACTCCGGTGTTTGATGGTTCAAACTATTATTTATGGAGTTGTAGGATGGAAGTCTACCTATCCTCCCTAGGGTATGATGTGTGTATGTCAATTGTAAATGGTCCCTCAAGACCGATCAATCCTCCCATCGGTCTTGAAGTAGAAAGAAGAAATGAATGCAATGCTAAAGCCATGAATTCTATACTTAGTGGCCTATTTGGTGATGTTTCCTCACAGGTGGAAAAATACTAATCAACAAAGAGTTTATGGGATAGACTGAAGAGGCTCTATGTAAATGAGCCTACCACTGCAGAACTGGTTTATGAGAGAAAGAAGAGAAATGGAACATATGTGCCTATAGATGATGAAGATAGATCAACTAGTTGCTGCAACAATGATGAAGAGGAAACCCATCTCTTCATGGCTCAAGATACCGAGAGTGAGACACACACATCTAGCAGGGATAACTCAGATCAATCCTACCATAAAGATGTGTTTGACAGTGATAGTGAAGATGAAGAAGAAGATTAAGTAGAAGTTGATCTTGAAGGAGAAATTGTAAGTGCACTCGAGGAGCTTAGCAGAGTGTGAAATGAATACAAGTTATTCAAGAATGTTGTTGTTGTGGAATAGAATTGGTTGATCAAATGCCTTGAAGAATCAAAGGAATTTATCTTAGAGTTGAAGACTCAGCTAGAAGACATCAAGGAGTGCAAGTGTAAATATCTAGCATCAAAGCTAGAGGAAAAGGATAAAGAGTATTAGCAGCTAAAAGGAGAAATGGAGAATCTCTGAAATGACCTTGAGAAATTTTAGGATGAGCACAAGGTGAGGATATGATTTGATGGTAGTAGTGATTCCTTGGATTAAATTTTGAAGAAGAAAAAGAATTCCAAGGATATCAGAGGATTAAGATGTGGTGTTGGTGAATGCTCCACCAGTAAGAATGTATCCTACAAGGTCATTCTGATTGTCCCCTCTAATGGAGATAACAAAGGACAGACCTTCATTGTCTAAAATACTCCCAGGAAGAATGTTGATCTAACCACAACCCATGAAGATATGAGGATGAAGGCTGCTGTTGCTGCAAGAAGGAATAACAATGCAGATCCCAAAGGAAAAGGGAAGTTTAGAGAAGGTAGCTTCACCGGAGGTAACAACTTGAGAGGACATCCAAGAAGACTTCCTACCGGTAGAAGATAAAGAGATGATGTTGTCCAAAACTCAAGACAAGTGTGGAAGAAGATGGGATTAGATGGAAGAACAACAAAGAGTGGACAATCCAAGATCCATCCCCGGAGAGAAAGAAATGGAGATGCCAAACTAGTAGGTTCCCCTCATGTTTGGTAGAGTAAATTTTTAAGTTATAAGCCCCCTTTCTTCAGTTATTTATTTGCATGCAAAGATTACGGCCATAGGGAAGATGAATACAAAAATAGGTCTAGGAATGGACAGTGCTTTTCTTAGATATAACAATCCTGCTTGTCAAAGATGTAATGTTTTTGGCCATAAAAGTCATGAATGCAGGAAGAATAGATTTTAGTCACATGACAATTAGTATAATAGTCATGCTCAATATGGAAGTGGGTATAGAGAATATGAATATCAAATACCTACATGAAACCAAAGGAGGATTGCTCCTACAAGATCAAGAGGACCACCAGTTCCGGTTGCTAGCTACAATGGCATGACCAAAAGAAGATGGTGAAACCAATTTGATAGTGTACACGTATAAATTTGACCGCTTTCCTAAATAAATATTTAATGTTTATTTTAACCCCATTCACCCTATTAATTAAATTCTATTTAATTATTTTCTTAATTTTCATCTATTTGATTAAATGAATTACTCAATTTATTAATTAAATTCACCTTAACCTTTTCTATATTTTAATTAAATAAATCACTTTATTTAATTAATTCCCCTTTCTCCCTTTTTAATTAAATTTACATTTAATTAAATTGATCCTTTCAAATAAATAAATCTAATTTATTTATTAAATCCCCCCACTTGTATTTATGCAAGTTGCATCTATTTTGGTTGAAATAAAGTAATTTTATTTTAACTAAAATACTTTTCCCTCCACTTGCATTTTCCTACATCTCCCACTTGCCTCTTAAACCCCTTCTAGATTCTTCTAATCACTTCCAATTTAGCCTAATTTATGTCCTAATTATTGTCATATTCCTAAGCAAAGAGAAGTCACTTCTCAAAGCCTCCAAAGTGTTCAATAACCATTAAAGGCTTTGTGTCTTGAAATGGTTAACCTCTAAAGTCTTCCAAACCATTAAAGGCTCTTACATAAGCATTTATGGTTAACTCATCTTTGACCTTTGGTTAGAGTCTTTCCTATAACTTAACTATCATTTTGACCCAAGGGTCTCATCAAGCATTCATGGCTTTAACCATGGTTATCCTATTAACCCTTGCACAATAGTTTACCCCTTGGGTAAAAGATTTATCCATTGCATAAACCTACCTAACCTTAACCCTTACCTCCTAGGGTAACCTTCATGTCTTCTCGAGCATTTAATGCTTCTTTCATCTCCTCTCAAGAAACCTCTTATTGACAATTATCACCATTTCATTGGTGAGAATTGTAAACATGGATTGATTAACTTTCAATCCTGCCCTTGCTAAGATTATTCAATCTTAACCATCCATTGCCCTATTTCCCCCTATAAATAGAGCTCTCTTTCCTCATTTTCATATAAAAAATCTTTCATGCATCTACATTACAGTCTAATTTACTAAACATTTTAGCCTCTTTGTTAAACCGTCATCATAACATTTAGAAGCATTTTTCATATCAGAAGATATTCATGTTAGGATAGTATATCATGCTAGGATAATTTGCTAATCTTTTATCATATCATCATCTTTATACTAGATTAATCATCATAGTTTCAATATCATATATCTTAGAATGCATTCATGCATATGAATCAAACATCACTCATTCTTGGAGTTGTCATTCCTAAGTCACCTTGCTCAATGATCTAAGAGAAAAACATTGACTTTAGGGATCCTATAAGATAGAGAACAATGGGACACCCCTTGGAAAGTTAAACTAATTGAATCAATTCATATACTTGCACCAATAGTCTCATTGGTGTGTGGGCCTTTTGGATTCGAGTTATTCATTTTTGTCACTGCATTTTGCCGCATACAGATAGAAGGTCCTCCAATCAGGTGTTTGGCATGAACACAGTTTGTTTCTATAGGAATTCTTTCAGTCATGCTGCAGAATTTGGTAGAGCAAGGAACAATCAGCAGAAGAAGGTAAGACCTACTCCCAAGACTGCAAATGGGAAGAGGAATGAGACCAAGAAGGTATGGAGAAAGAAGGAAGAGAGTAGAACCATGGATAGACACTATGCATTCAATGCATAGGTGATATCTTCTAAGGCTTAAAGGTGATGTAGGACCTTAGGGGGAGTCACTTATTGACCATATTTTTCACCCCCTTAGTGAAAAGGATAAATGGAAGAACAAGTTGTTGTTAGTACAAAGGAAGAAGATGAGATGGCAGTGTGTGTAGTTGTTCCTCTCGCTACACATATACAAATGAGAGATGGATTAATGTCATGTGTGTGAGTAGATGGTTCAAATTGCCATGGGAATCATAGGCACTTGACACAAGAAGACAAGAGGAAGAAGAAGGTGCTTCGGCGGAGATGTTGGTCTGGTAGAGTAAACTGGTATGTGCAGTATGCTACCGATGTGGATATTGACTGGTATTGTAGGTTATGTAAGTCAATAAGTTATGGGATCATTGCAATAGCTCCGGTAGTGTGGGTTAAAGAAGTTATGTCTCAGGTAATATTGGAAAAGACCTAAATGACATGTGTTGGCCTGGTAGTAGATCATATATGCTTGCATTATTATGGGATAACCGGTTTGATACTTTGGCATGATAGCGATGTGGTATGGCATTGTGTTCGTATAAGATCATGTCATAAGCTATGATAGATATCATGGAGCTGAAAGATCATCAGTTGATCACATATGCACAACTCAACTAGTATAAGGTGGAGATTGGAGAACCGATTTATGACTTGATAGGCAATGAAGACCTGAGATCTATGATTCTGGGGGAGAGCAAGTGTCTATCCCTATATTGGGATTATTGAGACTTTGGGATGTTCTCATTGGTTTGTTTTTGTGAGGTACTTCAATGTCTATTCAATTTTTACTTTATTGAAATAACAATCAGACCACCAGGAAAGTTTCCTGTAAAGAGGGAGAGTTACCTACATAGGAAGAGAACATACATTTGGTATCAGAGCATACACCAGTGATATCAAATTGGTAGCAGGGTTAGCCTCAACACTTAGTATCTGCTAATTGGGGTTAGAATAACCTTCTTTATATCAAAAGGGGAGATGATGTAGTTTGACCGAAGGGGTAAGTGGAATTCACTGACATATTTTTTCCCACAACTGGTATCAGACTTGTATATACTATTGGTATCTGGTTTGTATATACATTTGGTTATTGAGAAATTGGTGTCAGTTGGTGTCTAAGCCCTCCATTTTAGGTATTTCAGGTTGAGAGAATGTAGAGTATGATGGTCAAAGGCGGAGAAGCAACCGGTAGAGAAAAGGGAGAGAAACTTTGTCAGTGCTCTTTGCCATTGTTGTCAAAGGGGGAGAACGAATTTGTAGTACTATACCAGATACTACATATGTTGACATCAATGCCAAAGGGGGATATTGTTGGCATTGTGTTGTCATTGATGTCAACTGGTATAGCATGGCAACCAGTATAAGAGATTGACGATATAGTTGTCATTGATGTTAACTAGTATAGCAGGTTATCAATATAGCTTGTCATCAGTAAGAAGAGGATGTCAACCAACTTTGTGGTCATTGGGAGATACTTTAGTACATCTATTGCAAACAGTAGCGCATTCATCTCATTGTTTAGCACATAGGACCCATATTATAGCACTTTGGAACTTCTTTTTAGTGCATAACATTCTCTGTTTATTTCTTATGCATAGAAGTATCAACATAGCGCATTAGTGAATCAGAGTAGCGCATAGGAGTCATCCTCTAGCGCTTTTATACCATTATGTAGCACATATGTGCAGAAGTTCAGTGCATAACTCTGACATAGAAAAAGGATAGTTTGTAATAGAGTTAGAAAATTAGGCTTGTGTAGCCCCCTAAAGTTTTATTTTTTTTACTAACTTTCTTTTATTGTAGGTTACTAATAATTTCTTGTAGGTTGGAGGAGTTAGATTTAGGAATTTGATTTTCTCCTAGTTTTTCAAAACGGTTTAAAAAGAACTCATTTCCCTTTGGTTATAAAGAACCTTATTTTATCTTGGGCTTAAAACAAATCAAATTTTATTTTGGATTTAAAAGGAATCTCATTGCAATTTTAAAAAGAACAACAAACTCAAACACTTTGCTTTCTTGCAAGATTAGGGAAAACACCTAAAATTTGGGCTATAAAAAGAACAACAAATTTTCATTTTATAGCAAAGGTAAAAAAAATACAAAATAATCAATCTTTCCTTTTATTTTGCAAAACAATTTCCCTTTTCAAGAAAACGTGTTTTACTTTTGTTGACCACGATTTCAACTTCCTAGTTAGACAATAAATTGCTTTGTGGGATAAAAGGAACACCATGCTTGTTGGAGCAACATCTCCAAATAGATCTTAGCTAATCATTGCCTTAAAAGTTAAAAAGAACATTGTTTTCCTTGTCTTGAAAGTGGAAGGTATATGCTCTCCCCTTAATTGGGTGACCAAAAAGCCAAACCACTCTTATGCTTTATTTTACTTGAAGCAATTAAATCTTTTAGAAGGTCTGCCCTCCTAAGTTCCCCTTAGGGACCCATTAATGGTCGATGAGAGGGGAATGACCTAAGTGGGAAATGACTTCATCGCCAAGTGTAACAACCCACCATAATCAAATGTGGAGGCTGACAAAAGTGCCCTTCAACAGTTTTTCTTAGTGCTTAGTCTTCCCCCAGTATCTTTAAGATATATAAAGCATTTGTTCTAAAGGTTAGGAAGCCTCTCGAGGGAGTTTATCACTGAAGACAAAATGAAATCCTGATTAAGAACCTTAGCATTAGAGACTTTGAACCAAGTGAGGTGCCAAACATTAGCAATATCATAGTGCAAGGGTGGGGAAGAATCTGCCCCCAAGATCTCTCACCATATATCTCCCAAGATAACTACTCAATTGTAGAGCAATTCACTTTGGGTTAATTTCTAGCAAAAGGCAAAAATACGGGCGCCCCCAAGGGGGTGACAAGGTTGTTTTCAAGTTTGTGGAGTATCGAGACTAGTGGGCTATGATATTGTTGATGACCGTTGAATAAAGAATCTACTTGATATGTCTTCTTTGTAATCCAAACAAGTTGAAACAATGGGGATTTGAAAACATCCTCAAAAGAACATACACTACTTGTTTAGCCTAGACAAATTGTTATCTCTTCTATATGTTGTGTTTTCAAGTCATTTTCAAAAAATAATCCATAAAATCACAAGTTTTATTTTTCAACATCACAACAAAAGCATCAAATGAAGAAATCAAGAAAGATAGCACATAGGAGCAACAACCTAGTGCATCTCAAACATTCAGTAGAACTTTCATCCCTCAACTTAGCACATGATCAATATCATACTGGTAGAATTTCAGATAGTGCTTGTCGACATCTCTGTAGTGCATACGAGCATTATACTAGCGTGTTCAAAGCATATTATAGCACTTTCATACTAAATATCAATGTGTAATAGGGACATATTAGCGCATAACCTATCGCACAATTTTATTATCCAATAATCTACAATAGCGCATTAAAGAGGCAACATAGCGCATAGTGAAAATTCTGTAACGCATCAGGTCATTGTCTTAGCACATGATCAACATTAGTGAAAAATAGAGAGTGGACCAGTGACTTCGGAAATTTTTTATCAATAGTTTCAAATACCCTTTAGGGTCTTCTAACAAAATCTAGCAACAAAACTTCAAAAAAGATCATCAGTGAGAAAAATACAAATCCAATAAAGCACTCTTAGAAAGAGTTTTCAAATCATCAACTAGCTTCAGATCAGACTTCATCCAACAAAATTAAGGAGCATCAAAACTATGATCAAAGTTCCATCATCCAACGAATCCTATCAAAACAATACCTAGTTGGGTCCTCAAGTTGTCAAATCAAGTTTCTACATTAGGGAACTTGACTCATATCATTTTACACACTTTGTCATGGAGGCAAATTGAACTAAACCTCTACTTGATAAAGTAAACTTGAGTTCTCAAATGAAGTATCCATAGCCAACATCAACATCAATATCAACCTTTGATCATTTGTGAATGACCACTCCTCATATTTTGAGAAGAAGAAGTCTTCATCAAAAGACTGCGTTGAAGAAGAGTCAACCTAGATCTAAGGCACATATCAAAAGGAATAAATTTCTCTATATCAACCATCAACTCTTCTCATTACATCACGCATTCTTGTGTCATATGTGGTTGTATATCTAGGGAAAAACAAACGAAATTGACAAAGAGCCTTTGAGAAGTAGGGCTTACATTCAGAAAGTGGCATTCAACCAACACCTTAATCATGGAGGAAAGATTAACACCGATTTGTTTCCAAAGTTCCTTATCACTTATAATGAAGCTTGACCTGAGCCACCAAATCCACCAAGAACCCCAAGATATCACACAAAATCTTGTCTTTATACCCCCCAATACTGAATTCTGCCCATGCTTGTTCATTGATGAGTATGTGTTTCCCCTTCTTCAAACAACTAACTCTATATGGGGAATTATGGGGTATCCTCTCCAAGTTCAAATTATTTATAGCTTCCAAAGATATAATGTTGTCACTAGACCCTGAGTCTATTACAACTTTACAAACCTTACCTTGAATCTTGCAATTGACTCTAAATAAAGCCCTTCTTTGGGATGACTCGGTCTTCACTGGTTCCTTGAGTAGTGTCCTCTTTATCATCGAGTTCTCTCCCATTTATGATGTCAAATTAACTTCTAGAGATGTCACACTCCTTGCATCTTCTTGAATCAAATTGGTTCTCCTCTCACCACCATGAGAAGTTGAGGCCTTCTCTAGACACTTATAAGTTGGGTGCCCCATCTGATTTCAGATATAGAATCTCATCTTGGAGAACTTGGATCTACTCTCTGACCCATTTTTTCCACCTCTTCCATTAGGTCTTCTCCATCAGTAGTCTCGTCTGCTACTTGAGTCCCCAACTTGCTCTCCTTGGCTAGACTCACCACTCGACCTTTGGTTAGGACTTATTCCTCCAAAACTACCTATGCCTCTGAATCTTCTCCCTCCTTTACCTCTGTTACCCTACTCACTCCTTTTCTTTAGCTTCTCTTCTTTCCTTAGGGACAATTGGAAGCACTTGTTCACTATTTCTAGTTCCAAGATGCTAATATCATCATGGATGTTCATCCTTAGGCCATTCAAGTAGCTGGCCACTTTCTCTGGTTCCTCTTCTTGTCTCTTTGATCTAATATTGAGTTTATGAAACTCCTTCGTATATGCATTCACATCAAGGTCTCTTTGTCTAAGGTGCTACAACTTATTGTACATCTATACTTCATAATCAATAGGCATGAATTGTGCCTTGACTTTAGCCTTCATCCTTTCCCAAGAGGTTATCATACTCTTCCCCTCCTAACTCTCTCCCCTTGTACATAGTTCCACCATGTAAGAGAAGACCCCTTCAACCTTGACTTTTCAAACTTTACTCTCTTATCTTCAAGGATTTTCGTGTACTTAAAATGATTTGTCAATGCCTCAATCTAATCTATCACCTCTTCTACTTCCATGCTTCCACTATATATAGGTAACCTATCTATGGTGTCCCTATTGATTGAATTCAAGGCATCTACAAATGCCCTTTGATATACAGGTATCTCCTCTACTTGCTTAGGGGCTTCCCCATATTCTTTTTCCCCTTATTCATCACTATCACTTCCATCTTCCTTATCCTTACCCTTGGTCTTCTTTAGTTATTCAAGCTTGTACTCAAGCATCTCATCAATCAACTTCTTCACTCTATCATGTGACATACTCTTAGGAGCCATTTTTCTAGCCTCTACTTCAACATCTGCCTCTGACATACACTAAGACCACACCACCCAAGTGATCTTCAAAATCCTGCTCTGATGCCAATATGATGAGGAGCTGTTAGACTGAAAGGAAAAACATTGAACCAACCAGCCTCTAGGGTTCACAACTCAACCAAAACCTTACTACCAAAGGGTCCTACACAACACCAAGTCAAACTATAGTTCCATGTCACTTATCAATACCTTAGGAGACTCAAAGGATCTAATGTGTCCCCTTCCAAATAACAAACACTCACAAGTCTTGAGTGACTACACACACCTTTGCTTACATGAGTGGGCTACTACTAGGATTTAGGGGTTTGAAAGGCCCACTTGACAAATTTAACACAACAAACCTTTGAGGGGTGTTCTTACAACATCTTGATGCAAATGAAACAAGATTCCATGGTCTAGACTCTTTGTACCACCGACATTGACTCACTTGCTCATAGACAGACCTAATTGCAATTAAGCCTCCTTTTGGGGTAATCGGGTAATAAATTTTGATTCCCAAAGGATCTAGACAAAAACAATGTATTTCCAGACACCATTTTTAAAGTTATCAATAATATCTTACTTTTAGGTTCCCAACCATTTTGCAGATATCCCAACCTATACTGCACCAACTAACCTATTAGGGATATTAGGCCTACTTGACTGGACACTTTCCAAAATCTTGTATGATCCTCCTTATTGATGACTTTCCCTAGCCATGTAATGTTACATCAACCTCCAAAGCACTCTTCTACAACATTCAAACCCCTTCGCTATCCTCTACAACTCAATTCACACGTATTGTCCTTATTCAACCGGTCTATCACATGATGATGCCAGACCTATGGATTCTTCATCAAACACACCAAAATATTGGAGGAACCTATGAGAACTATATTATAACCTATCATATAGAGTCCTATCATATTCCATAGTTTCAATATTCTTGACTGACAATTGATAGGCTAAAGTCCATTACATTTGTCAAAACCTAGGGTTTTAAGGGTTTCAAACCACCCAGTAAAGTAATGCTTGCCAAAAAGAAAAAAAGATCACTTCAAAATTTTAAACCATTTTCTAAAGAAAGGTAAGTCTCTATAGTTTCAGGATCTATATCATAATCATGCTTACCAATCCACCTTCAATGCAGAATCAATAGAGAATCAGATGGTTCTGATAATTTCCAACACCTTGATGCTTGTATTATGCTCCAACCAACAACAACCTTACATATTTTAGTCTTTGAGACCTTTAAAGGTTCTTCCCCAATGACCACAATGTTGGGTGAATATTTTGTCACCAACGTACTAATGACAAAATATATGATTAACACACAACTATGTTGAGAAATTAATCTCTCCTCTCATCAAGGGGAGGCTCCCTTTGAAATTTCTTTTCTAATTAATAAGAAATCAAAATTTGTGGGTTGGTGTTGGGCATATAACTCTCTTTTTTCAGAGTCTATGTATTCTCCCTTCACCTCGTTACAATTTCTCTACCTCTTTAGATACTTCAAGAAAAGAACAATGAATCTAACAAACTGCGCTAAAACTTACAGTCAAGTAGCACAAAGTCTCTCTTGAATGTAATCTTAAATCTAACTGATTATTACAAAAAGTTAGAAATTTACCTTGCAATTCAAAGTCTTCAAGTATGAATTCCTAATTCTTTAAACTAAAAGTAACTACAGCAATACAAATCCTACCACTAATTACTTAATTTATCAGAGGATTTCCCAAAAATGCTAGGAGCACACAGTCTACTTGCACGATTCAGGAGCTCTTTAACCCACATAACAATATCTTCAATATAAAAGAAGTAAAGAACATATATAATTAATGGACATAAGAACATTAAATCATATAAACAATTTTCTTGACACAACACAAAGTTTGAGATCAACACAATTGTTTTCTTTATTTGTTTGATAGAATTTTCACAACAAAAGCCCAAAGTCTTAGTTGAGGTAAAAATTTTGCAGATTTTTGCTAAGCATGAAAACATAAATATTTACAAATCAGGTCCTCCTTAAATAGGAAAAGAATGGAGAAAAATGTGGGCACATTTGACTTATCCAACTGCACTGTCCCACTTTACTACAACTACATCATAAGGAAAACGTGCAGCTGCAAGAAAACTAGTAGCATCTAATAATGCAACTGTATAAAAAGAAAAAGCCAAAAAGGGGACGTTTTATTCATCTTTCTCCTCTCCTAATTTTTGGAAATCTTCTAACTTGGCCAAGATGGATTTCATCTCTTCTTTGTCTGGCATTGGGGTAGAACTTGTGATCACTCAAACGCGGGAAATTGCATCTTCAATCTTTACCTGTTTCTTTTGCCCATCCTTCAGCATGCATGCAAGGACTTCAAAACTAAACTGGATCACCAATAGCTTATCAAATGTATCAAGTGAGAAATCTTGTCCCATGCAGTGATTTATTAAGGCAAGGAATTCTTGTGTGATATCTTTGCCAGTAACGAGATTCTGATCGACATCATATAAGTATCAACGAAGATTGGCAACTTTGGCAAAAATCAGATCAATCTTGTCATCACCTTCTTTCTTTTCTCAGTCCAGCTCCGCAATCATCAACCTTATTTTCTCTTGCTTATGAGACAATAATGATAAGATCTGGATGTACTTTTCCCTTGTGGGAATTACCTTATTTTCAACAAGGACATCTATCTTGAAGTCCTCCATTTTGCTCCAAAAGGTAGTACTTTTCTCAACTTCCTCAATCTCTTGTGATAATGAAGTTTTGAGTCCTTGCATCTGACTCTGGATTACTTCAAAATACACCAATAGTCCCACTGTTGAACTTAGAAGATGAGAGCCTTCTGACCTTAGCCATGAAATCCACTCATCCATCACTCGGCCTTTAGCTCCTACCTGTTCAATTTTCTTTAGAGATTCAGTGTCCATTGAGGATCCTATTGGCTCAATTTCTTGAGAAGATTGTACGACCTTTAGAAGAACATTGGTTGGTTGTTCACACTTCTGGTTCAGTTCATTTTTCTCATCCCTCTCCTGGTCTAATCTCCTCAACAAAGAATTAAAGGCTGTCCGAGAATCCAATCTAACACTCTCATGTGTTTCCACCCCAAGCGCTACGATCTGCATGGGCATAATCCTTAGATCATATGTTGCCTTTGTCCTTATCTAACGATGGTACCATGACCTCAGCATACTTTCTCTTAGAAGCCAGGTCTACTAACACCTAAGATACCCTCTTTGGATTCTTTGTTCCCTTACGATTTGGAGGAACCAATCACTCAAAGTCGAACTCATATGGAGAAATTAACTATTTTTTCCATTTAGGGGCCACTACTTCCATCCAAGGGGGTAATTCTGGATTGGCCGATGGAGTAGTAGCTCCTTCCTGATTTTCAATTAAAATTATAGGAGCAGGCTGACTGGAGCTCAGAGCTGTTATGAGTGTTATTGATGGCACCAATGTTGAAGTATCTAATGGAACACTTGTCGATGTTGTGATAATTGCTGCTACTGAAACCTATTCAGTTACTGGTGGGAGGGTTGAAGGCATCATGGATGCAACTTCAACACTTACCAATGGTGGAATTTTTGTTGTGACTATAGTAACAGGTAATTCTACTGAAGCTTGTTCTACAAATCCCTCTTCCAAGGCTTCATTAAAATCCATCATCGTAGATTTAATGGTAGATTAAGTGATATTGTCCATATTGGAGAAGTTGGTTAGTGTGAAAAATTGTTGAGTGGCCTCTGACTACACCATGCCTAGACTTAAATCCCCATCTTGAAAATCCTCATCCTCTTGATCAGAGTCAGAATCAATAGAGTGGATGATTACCTATGAGGTGATCGCGGCATTAACTCCATCTGGGTGTGATGTTTCTTTAGCTTGTACTTCCTCTTGTTGAGGAATTTCACCTTCTTCAACCCCCTTCTCTTTTTCAACTTCATTGGCAGGCAGTTGTTTTGGTTCTTTTGCCACTGCTTCCTATACTGCTAATGATGATTCACCCTTCTTGGACCCTTTAACCATGAATTTAATCTTGGTTCCTTTCCCCTTAGATTGTATCACCAGAGCTGAGGATATTGCTTGTGGATCTGCCCTGCTCTTCATTCTTGTCTCAGCTGTAGCCATCTTGCTGACTGGGCCATCACTAATATCATCATCCCCTAAACTAGCAGTAAGTTGTTTCATCCTAAGTTTTTTCTTTATCAGCCAAGCATTCGTGTTTTCCAGGATGGCAGCAATCCTTTTAGTGATAGATTTTCTTTCCTTCTTTGACCATTGCACAGGAGGAAGCAGAGAATCAACAATCTTCTTCTCATAATAGACAGGTTCTATTATGTCATATGTGTCCTCTATGGTCATTGGGATCTTTGCTAAATCCAAGTTTTCAATTTGTTCCAAGGTAAGATGGCTAAAATCCATCCTTCTTATATCCTCCTCATTCTGACAGTCTGCCCAAACATCTTCAAACCTATAGACATGGGTATAATTCCTCTTGAGTTTGTTCTTTGTGCCACGAAAGTCAAAATTGTTTCATGCCTTAAATCTTCGCATAGTATTCCATTGCATTTCTTCCTCCATGTTCTTGGCTTTAGGGTTGGTTAGGACTGAGTACCTGTCGATTGACTCCTAGAACTTCAACCTAGTCTTATGTGATTTTTATTGTTTTTCATGCACATAAATTAGTTATCTACATGACTCCATGAGAATGATCTTGTCAAAAGGAAATCTTTGTAGAATAAAAGGCTTGCCTGAGAAACATCCAATTCGGATGTAAGTGAAAGTAGGAAATTGAAGGAAAACACATCCAAAATGAGACACCCTATTATAAGAAGCCTCTAATAATCTCTGCTTCTATAGGCCCTTATCAAATATGCATTTCCATATAGCAAAGAAGGAATCATAAACTCTTCTGAAGTGGCTACCTTGATTATTGATGGTAAGTTGATCATAATATTCCCAAACAGGCACCAATCTCCTATCACCCTTGGTAGACAAACCTGGATATTGCCTCATAGAAGTAGCTGCATAAACTAGGTATGAGGTCATGTAGAATTTTAGTGTTACTTTGATCTGCTTCAATTGAGCATAGAAAGCATTGCTGATCTATTCACCCCAATCAATTCTTGTAGCCCCTTTCCTGATTATATTCATATAGTAACACATCCAAGTTTGAAAGTAATGAGAGTCTTTTAGCCCCTTCACTCTTGACAACATGGTAACCATGTCATTGTATTCCTCATTGAAGTCACTCCTATGAAAAGACTTGGGCCATCGTAAGGTAGTATAATGTCTTGAAGCAGAGAGGTACATAGTATTGACCACTTTCTTGCATTTAACTTAATTTTCCTCATAGTACTCTTGCACACTCTCTTGAGAAATGTCAGCTACCTCTTCAACTAGAGAGACTTTGAAGATACTATTGAAAAATACACTATCCAGATTCATGACGACATTCCGATCTACGTCCTTCACCTATCTTGTATTTGGATCAAAGTGATCCGCTATTGCAAGTACAAATTCTGGATCATGAGCTGCAACTGGGAAGGATGCATATTTATGCAACTCAGATTTGATCAGATTAGTTAAGCGAGCAGGAGCTTTCTCAACTCAGTCAATAAATTCTTGCATACTGACATGTCCAATCTCAGTATCTCTGATTTCCTTAATATTTGAGTCCACTGAACTCTCTGGGTACATATTCAAGTACTTATCGTACTTGTACTTCATCTTTCTCGTTGAGGTTTTACTCAGAGAAGATTCCAATTGACTCATGGAAGGCTTGGGTTTATCTTGAGGGAGATTTGACATTAATGATGATTGCATTCAACACTAAGGATTAGCTCTTTTGATAGTTATCATCATCATCAAAATCAATTTTTCTCAATCGGATTCAAAAAATAGACTCAAAAAAGGCTTAGGAGTAAAACTGCCAAAAACAGCAGGTCAGGGAAAAAAGTCCGACATGCTCTTTTGAAAACAAAATTTTTACATCAGACTTTAAAATCTAATGTGCAATGGATAAACATCATAATTAGCACATCGGACTTTAAAGTTCGATGTGATAATTCGGGGTAAGTTATCAGCACATCGGACTTTAAAGTCCGATGTGCAATCCGAGGAAAATCATTGGCACATCAGACTTTAAAGTCCGATGTGCAAAGGTAAAATCCTTTGGAACAACTAGGACATTGGACTTTAAAGTCTGATGTATAGATCGGGGGAAAAACTACTTGATTGACATGTTGGACTTTAAAGTCTGACATGTCAATCAAATTCCTCACTTCTTCGCATATCGGACTTTAAAGTCCGATATGTGAAGATTATCATCCCACATATCGGAATTTAAAGTCCGATAAATGGAGAAGTCTCCATCTTGTTGCAGATCAAGTTTCAAACCCTGTCATGTAGGTTGGAGAAGGAGAAGATGAGGAGGGCAATCAGAGTTTAAAATCTGATTGCCCTCTCGACACATCAAGCAAACAAACAAGAAGGAAAACCCTAAAAAGAAAACACACAACCCTACCTTCTTCACCACAATGATTGAAAAATACGAGGGTGATGTGATCAAATCCAAGTTACACCGAGCGAAAATGGAGGAGGACGCGCGGAGAAGAGGAAAACAAAAGCAACAATGAAGAAAAAGAAATGCAAAATCAATTAAATAAAACCCCATAATTAACAATAAATGTTGCATTAATGACTAACATGCAGTGCATGTCGAACTTTAAAGTCTGATATGCAGGTTAAAAACCTTTTGCAAGTCAGACTTTAAAGTCCAACATGCACTCTTCGGCCAAACAGTCTACAGTTCGGACTTTAAAGTCCGAACTGTAGAGGAAGACTACCTGGAGGTTAGATTTTAAAGTCTGAACTGTAGGCCTAAAACCAAACATGTGCACATCAGACTTTAAAGTCCAATGTGCAGATAACTTACAAAGAAAGAGCCTACAATTTGGACTTTAAAGTCCAAACTGCAGGTAAAACTGCAAACATTGAAAAACTTAGAAAACACTAAAAATGAAAAGCAAGAAACTAAACGAGCTAATCGATAGAGTCAATCAAGCTCTCCCGAAGGTCGTAAGGTATGAAACGGACCAGTTTTTTAGGGTTGCCTCACAATTTTGGTCATGTTAAAATCAAGGACAACAATTGGCTCTGACTAGGGAACAAGATACACCACTTGAAGATTGTAGAATCTAGAACTCCGAGTGCCTGTATCCATTGGACTATAGAGTTAGGTGACAAAAAGACTTAAAAAGAAAAGGATATACATATTTACAAAAAGTACAACTTACTTTACATCACTCTTTATTGAGCAAAGAGCTTCAAATTTTCTCCACTATGAGGTAGTGAGAAAGAGGTACCATCTGCACATGCAAGTAAATAGCTATGCTCGCCACATATTTCATGAATAGTGAAAGGACCTCTCCATAGGGAGTCAAACTTTCCATGCAAACCGTTTGGTTCCCTCCTCTTGTCCCATAACAAGACTTGATCACCAACTAAGAACTCACAGGAAGTTGTTTTCTTATCAAACAATGCCTTCACTTGGCTTTGGTGTGCAACAATCCTATCTACCACTTCTTCTCTTGTTTCTTCTAGCTGAGAAAGAAACATAATACTCTTATCTAATGAATCTTGATATGTTTCATCTTCAATGGCCTTGGCGAGCGTTAATGCTGGAAGTTCCACAGTGATTGGAATCTCGACATTCAACCCATACAAAAGTTGAAAAGGTGACATACCAATTGCTCTTTTTGGAGTTATAGGATCCACCCATAGTGCATCATAAAGAGCTTTATGCCAAGTCCGTTGTCTCTCATCAACAAGCTTCTTCATAATAGTAACCAAATTCTTGTTGCTTGACTCAACCTGACCATTTCCTTGTAGATAATAGTCAGATTAATGTGAAAGAGTAATACCATAATCAAAGCAAAAGTCAATTATCTCATAAGATGAAAAACATGAAGCATTATCAGCTACTATCTTATGAGGAACGCCAAACCTTGAAACAATGTTTTCCTTCAAAAATTGACAAACCACCGTTGAGGTACATTGCTTGGTTGGGATTGCTTCCACCCACTTGGTGAAGTAATCTATTGTTGTGAGAATGTATATGTGACCCGCACTAGATGTTGGATTGACAGGTTTGATGAAATCCAATCCCCACTATTGAAAAGGCTCTTCAATTACTACTGGTTTAAGAGGGAGCGTAGCTAATTTGGGCTTACCAACAAATTGTTGACATTGCTCACACTTGCGAACCCAACTGTATGTATCTTTAAACAATGTCGGCCAATAGTATGTCGCATGCAATATTTTGTGTGCAGTGATAGGAGCCAAAAAATGTCCACCACAAGCAAGATCATGAAAAGCTTGAAGTAATCTTACTTCTTGTTGTTTGTCTATGCAACGCAGGAAATTGTCGTCTAGACCCTTCTTGTACAAACCATTGTCCCATAGGAAAAAAATTATTTCTTTAAGCTTCAGGGTTCACCTTTCATTATGTGACAGGTGTGCAGGACAGTCTCCATATGTTAAGAGATACGCTAAGTCAAAATACCACTCATTAGTGGTGTTGACAAATGGAACCTTGGGAAGATCTTGATTCATACCTTCATTTTCCAGCACCACTTCATCAATTGATTTTTTGTCAGCTATCAACTGACATAGACCTTTTCCACGAACCAACTTAGTGGGCTTAATTTCCATATCATATTCTTGAATCTTGGCAACCCATTTGCCCCTTTTAGTTCCAAACTCTTGTTGCGTCAGAATCAACTTGACAACAACATCAAGAACAAGAGCGATGACATGTGAATTAAGAATATAAAACCTGAAATGTTTCACTTCTTTGACCAAAAAAAAAAGCATGCTTCTCCATTTCTAAGTATTTCAATTCATGAGCCTTTAGAAGATAACTCATAAATCCAATAGGTGATTCCACGCCTTCTTTATTTTTCTGCATCAATATAGCCAAACAAGTATGATCTGATGCATAGCTGTACATGATAAACTCTTTGGTATAATCTGGGCATACCAAGATTGGAGCATTTGCCATGGCTTCCTTAATCTGATGGAAATCTTTCTTTCTTTGAGGAGTCCACTTGAAGAGAGAATTACCTTTCATCATATTAACTATGTGATGAGTCTGTTCGACAAAGTCTGGAATGAATCTTCGCAAGAAATTTACTTTGTCGAAGAAAGAATGAACACAAGTCTTACTTGTTGGTAAGGAAAGGTCAAGAATGGCTTTAACTCTTTCAACATCAATTTTTATACATTCTTTCGAAACAATATGCCCAAGAAACTTACCTTCAGTAACCCCAAAAATAGATTTCTTGGGATTGAGGGAAATTCCATGCTGACAACATTTCTCTAAGATTTGTTGCAGATGAAAGAAATGATCTTCACGTTCCTTAGAATAAACAATCAAATCATCCAAATAGACCACAATGAACTTATCAAGAAAACTTCGGAAGGCCAAGTCCATTACATGTTGGAAAGTTGCTCCCACATTTGTTAATCCAAAAGGCATCCTACGATATGCAAAGGTACCCCAAGGTGTAGTAAATGCGGTCTTATGCTGATCTTGCTCTAGAATTTCTACTTGGTTATAACTCGAAAATCTGTCCAACATGGACATCATCTCTACTCTAGTAACAGCTTGTAGGACATGATCCATGACAGGTAAAGGATAATTATCCTTCAAGAATGCCTAATTCAAGTTTCAAAAATCAACACATATTCGAATCTCACCATTCCTCTTACATACAGATACAATTTTGGCTATCCAAGAAGAATGATTAATGGGGAAGATTATCCTTTCTTTCAACATCTTTTGTACTTCAGCAAAGATAGTATCAGAGATCTTTGGGTTGTATTTCCTTTGCTTCTGATGGAAAGGTGTAATACCTGCTTTCGATGGAATGTCATGGTGGAGCTCTTCGGGACAAAAAGACTTTAGATCTTCATAGGAGTATGCCAAGATGTCAACATATTGCTGTAATAATGTAACAAATTTTTGCCTTTCTTCTTGTGAACAACACTTTCCAATGTTGATCATTTTTGGATTGTCTTCAGTCCCAATGTTTACTTGTTCATATTCCATTGATTCTACAGTTGATCTTTGTTGCTTTTTAACATAATGATCATGTTTGTCAAAAAGATTTTCTAGAGAAACTAGACCCTTGGGGATCTTGTTTCCTTTTAATTGCAGAAAATTTTCCCCTATTTCTGCATCAATACTTTCAATTGCATCCTTTGAAGGGCAGTGACTACCTTTAAAGTACAAATCATCAAAATTGTCAGCGGTCTGCAAAAAATTTAGTACATGATGATCATCATTAAACACTTGCCAATGATTAGAGTTGTCAGGAACACTTGGCCGGAAAACTAACTCAACAACATAAGTTGACCCTAAAAAATCTTTGTGAGGAACCAAAGAAGTTGCAGATATTGCCAATGAATCCACTCTAACATTAAATTCATGAGAGACAATGGATATATCAAAAGCATTGAATGCCTCAATCAAATCCCAAACTTGGTTATGATAATGTCATAGCCTATCACTCCTAGTTTGATATATGTTCCGGACCTGACAAACAATTAATTTTGCATCTCCTTGAGCATGCAAGTTCTTGATTCCCTTCTTTTGAGAAACATTCATTCCTAGAAGGAGTAATTTGTACTCACTAGTGTTATTTGTGTTATCAAATTGCAATTTGAAAGAGAAAGGGAAAAGATTACCCTCAAGAGAAACCAAAACAATACCGGTTGTTGATCCGATAGAAGAACATCTGCCATCAAATTCTAGCATCCAAACATCATCTGGACTACCAATGCTGACAGTATCAAATTTGAGAATTTCTTGTTGTGAAGTTGAAGATCTTTCTGATTCTGTAACACTACTTTCACAATTAACTGGAACATCATTTAGTGGAATGGCATCTTCACTCTTAGGAGCCACCTCTAAACCATCATCAGCATGCATGGAATAATTACCCATACTCGGCAATTCAAAAAGAATCTATGCTCGCTGATCGTCAGACTTGACAATGGTGTATTTGGATTCTTTTTTTGGAAGCAACTTTTGGACAACTCCTTTAACAGGAATACGAGCCTTAGTCATATCCATGTTTAACTCACCCCCAACATCTCTATGGATATTTCTTCCCAACAATAGATCATAGGAAGCCGACACATCAGCTACCAGTACTGTCATCTTAATTTTCTTTTCTGGGAATGAAGTAAAAGCAAACTATGCATCCTTGATTTGACCTATCAAGGGGACTTGCTTGTTATCCATAGAGAAACATCTTCCAAATGTTTTTGTCAAAGTCAAGCCAAGGGCATTGGCAACTTTTGACAGCGTAACATTATTAGATGCCCCAGAATCAATTACATAGCTACTAAGCTTATAACCATTTATCAACAAAGAGATGTAGAATGGTTATATCTTCTCTAGAGGAGAAGGGGAAGTTACTAAGTTATTTTGAAGTAAGTTAGACTTAGGAAGATT
Source organism: Cryptomeria japonica (assembly GCF_030272615.1). NCBI lineage: Eukaryota > Viridiplantae > Streptophyta > Pinopsida > Cupressales > Cupressaceae > Cryptomeria > Cryptomeria japonica. The sequence goes on along the minus strand of NC_081414.1, from coordinate 886,521,153 downwards.
ACTAGGGGTAGTATCTTTTTTTTTAACAAACTTGACCAAGCGGTCAAATTGATTTGGATTAGATCTCAAAAATTCAACCTTAGACATTTGTATTTTGGTTTTCTTAGCATGGTCTAGAATATCAAATGACTGAAAGGAATTCATCATCAAAGATGGATTTGGGTTCTCATTTTGAGAACTTAAAATATTAGGTACACTAGTCTTCGATGCATGTGTAGAAGAATTGATAGGTGCAGGAAAATTGACAGCAGTCAAAGAATCACTTACACTTTTATCCTTCGCGACATCCACTGAGATAGCATTGTCTTTTGCAGGATTTGGTATGGGAGTCCCACGCTTTGCAATATAAATTGGAAAATGTTGAGAGTCCTTGATTTGAATAGGATCATCATTTTTTGCAATGACAGGTGGCTGAGCTGCCTGTGCTTGCGAATGGGTGAATACTGCAAAGACATCCCCATCACGTGTGTTTGGCGTATCATCTTCTTGATATTTCATAAACCTGATATTAGAGTCACCAGCCAACTCTACATCATCTTCTCGATGCGAATTGGTATCTTCTTCACCAAAAGGGGGAAGATCATTTTGTTCAGCTTCATAATATCCTTAGCTGAATTTTGGGGTGGTGCTTCCAATGCAAGCCTGTCTGGAGTAGGAGGCAATTTATTTTGATTACACATGGTATAATTGGAAGCATTGTTTAGATAAGTCCTTCTTGGAACATCATGATAAGAAGTATTTCCTTGTGAGTAAATTTGCTTCTTAAGTGCCAACAACTCATTTGCTAACTTTTGTATCATGGGATGAACATAATTCATTGAAGGAATTGGTAAGTCAGCAATTTGATTATTTCTAACCTTGTTGAGATCTCTCCTTATCTTACTGGCAAGGATAAGATCATCTTCGACTGATATAGCTAATTTTTGTGCAGCGTCCAAATATATGGGATTATCCCTTCGTAAAAGAAAGCTCACCTCTGGCAATTGAGCATTGATGAAGAAGCATTTCAAGTTTCCAACGGTTAGTCATGAAGTAACTGAAATGTGATTGTGCAATCTGTTGAACTTTTCTACAAATTCACGCATAGCTTCCTGAGGTTCTTTCTTCATTTGAGTTAACTGATCCAGCAGTGCATGATTGTCTTCAGTAGACTTCAACCTTGCTTCAAACAATGTTATGAGAGTTTCCCAATTTGTGATACAAGCATTCATAAGATGATAGAACCAATCAACAGTAGCTCTATGCAAAGTCTCAATGAATAATCTCACTGAAGCATCTTCATTCTCAACACCTAAGACTCCATATGCGATATAGAAGGAAGCAATGTGTTTGTCCGAGTGATGAGAACCATCCCCCCCAAAATTGGGTAAATTATTCCGCGTACCTTTGGGAACTTCATGCCATGGTGCAGTCAAGTTCAAGGGGCCAAAAAGAGTACCCCAAGGTCCAGGAGCAGCCATCCTTAACAGATTATAGGGTGGTATTACAAAATGACTTGCAAGTGGAACAAATAAAACTTGTAAACTTGATGCCTCACTTGGTACAAGAGATCACCGTGTAGAAGGGGGAAAACTTTGTGTCCGCTGCAAAGGAGAACTAGTTCATGGAGGTGTCATGAAAGGAAAATTACATTGCTGCAAAAACTCAAAAGTAGGATCAACAAATTCCACTAATCATTGCCCACGAGTGTAACTTTGATCAGCCAGATTATGATTTTTGAGAAAATCAGCAAAAAATGATATTATAATTAAAAGAGCACTGCAACCCAAAGAGAAAATACCGATTGCATGTCACTCTCAGCAGAGTCGCCAAAAAACAGTTGGGTGAATATTTTGTCACCAGCGTACTAATGACAAAATATATGATTCATGCACAGCTATGTTGAGAAATTAATCTCTCCTCTCATCAAGGGGAGGTTCCCTTTGAAATTTCTTCTCTAATTAATAAGAAATCAAAATCTGTGGGTTGGTGTTGGGCATATAACTCTCTTTTTTTAGAGTCTATGTATTCTCCCTTCACCTTGTTACAATTTCTCTACCTCTTTAGATACTTCAAGAAAAGAACAATGAATCTAACAAACTACGCTAAAACTTACAGTCAAGTAGCACAAAGTCTCTCTTGAATGTAATCTTAAATCTAACTGATTATTACAAAAATTTAGAAATTTACCTCGCAATTAAAAGTCTTCAAGTATGAATTCCTAATTATTTAAACTAAAAGTAACTACAACAATACAAAGCTTACCACTAATTACTTAATTTATCAGAGGATTTCCCAAATATGCTACAAGCACATAGTCTACTTGCACGATTCATGAGCTCTTTAACCAACATAACAATATCTTCAATATCAAAGAAGTAAAGAACATATATAATTAATGGACATAAGAACATTAAATCATATAAACAATTTTCTTGACACAACACAAAGCTTGAGATCAACAAAATTGTTTTCTTTATTTGCTTGATAGAATTTTCACAACAAAAGCCCAAAGTCTTAGTTGAGGTAAAAATTCTGCATAGTTTTGCTAAGCATGAAAAGATAAATATTTATAAATCAAGTCCTCCTTAAATAGGAAAAGAATGAAAAAAAATGTCAGCATAGTTGACTTATTCAACTGCACAATCCCACTTTGCTACAAATACAGCATAAGGAAAATGTGCAGCTACAAGAAAACTAGCAGCATCTAATGATGCAACTATATAAAAAGAAAAAGCCAAAAATTGGACGTTTTATTCATCTTTCTCCTCTCTTGATTTTTGGAAATCTTTGAACTTGGCTAGGATGGATTTCATCTCTTCTTCGTCCATCATTGGGGTAGAACTTGTGATCACTCAAACGCGGGAAATTGCATCTTCAATCTTTACCTGTTTCTTTTGCCCGTCCTTCAGCATGGATGCAAGGACTTCAAAATTGACTTAGATCTCCAATAGCTTATCAAATGTATCAAGTGAAAAATCATGTCCCATGCAGTGATCTATTAAGGCAAGGAATTATTATGTGATAGCTTTGCTAGTAACAAGATTTTGATCACCATCATATAAGTAATAAGGAATATTGGCAACTTTGGCAAAAATGAGATCAATCTCATCATCACCTTCTTTCTTTTCTCGATGTAGCTCCGCAATCATCAACCTTATTGTCTCTTGCTTATGAGACAATAATGACAAGATCTAGATGTACTTTTCCCTTGTGGGAATTACATTATTTTGAACAAGGACATCTATCCTGAAGTCCTCCATTGCTCCAAAAGGTAGTACTTTTCTCAACTTCCACAATCTCTTGTGATAATGAAGTTTTGAGTCCTTGCATCTGACTCTGGATTACTTCAAAATCCACCAATAGTCCCACTATTGAACTTAGAAGATGAGAGCCTTCTGACCTTACCCATGAAATCCACTCATCCATCACTTGGCCTTTAGCTCCTACCTATTCAATTTTCTTTAGAGCTCCAGTGTCCATTGAGGATTCTATGGGCTTAATTTCTTGAGAATATTGTGTGACCTATAGAAGAACATTGGTTAGTTGTTCACACTTCTACTTCAGTTCATTTTTCTCGTCCCTCTCCTGGTCCAATCTCCTCAACAAAGAATTAAAGGTTGTTTGAGAATCCAATTTAACAATCTCATGTGTTTCCACCCCAAGCTCTACGATCTGCATGGTGCAATCCGCAAATTGTATGTTGCCTTTGTTATTATCTGATGATGGTACCATGACCTCAGCATACTTTCTCTTAGAAGCCATGTCTACTAACACTTGAGATACCATCTTTGGCCTCTTTGTTCCCTTAGGCTTTGGAGGAACCAACCACTAAAAGCCAAATTCATCTGGAGAAATTACCCATTTTTCCTCTTAGGGGCAACTACTTCCATCCAAGGGGGTAATTCTGGATTGACCGATGGAGTAGTAGCTCCTTGCTGATTTTTAGTTAAAATTTCAGGAGTAGGCTGACTGGAGCTTGGAGCCATTAAGAGTGTTATTGATGACACCAATGTTGAAGTATCTAATGGAACACTTGTCGATGTTGTGATAATTGCTACTACTGACACCTCTTCAGTTACTGATGGGAGGGTTGAAGGTGTCATGGATGCAACTTCAGCACTTACCAATGGTGGGATTTTTGTTGTGACTATAGTAATAGGTAAGTCTATTGAAGCATGTTCTACAAATGCCTCTTCCAAGGCTTCATTAAAATCCATCATCATAGATTTAATTGTAGATGAAGGGATATCATCCAGATTGGAGAAGTTTGTTAGTGTGAAAAACTGTTGAGCGGCCTCTGACTATGCCTTGCCCATACTTAGATCCCCATCTTGAAATTCCTCATCCTCTTGATCAGAGTCAGAATCAATAGAGTGGATGATTACCTGTGAGGTGATCGGGGCATCAACTCTAGCTGGGTGTGATGTTTCTTCAGCCTGTACTTCCTCTTGTTGAGGAATTTCACCTTCTTCAACCCCCTTCTATTTTTCAACTTCACTGGTACGCGGTTGTTCTGGTTCTTTTGCCACTGCTTCCTGTACTACCGATGATGATTCACCCTTCTTGGACCCTTTTATCATGAATTTAATCTTGGGTCCTTTCCCCTTAGATTGTATCACCGGAGTTGAAGATAGTGCTTGTAGATCTTCCTTGCTCTTTGTTCTTTTCTCAGTTGTAGCCATCTTTTCGATCGGGCCATCACTATTATCATCATCCCCTAAACTAGCAAGAAGTTGTTTGATCCTAAGATTTTTCTTTATCAACCAAGCATTGGTGTTTGCCAGGATGGGAGCAATCCTTTTAGTGATAGATTTGCTTTTCTTCTTTGACCATTGCATAGGAGGAAACAGAGAATCAACAATCTTCTTCTCATAATAGACAGGGTCTATTATGTCATCTATGTCTTCCATGGTCATTGGGATATTTGCTAAATCCAAGCTTTCAATTTGTTCCAAGTTAAGACTACTAAAATCCATCCTTCTTATATCCTCCTCATTCTGGCATTCTGCCCAAACATCTTCAAACCTATAGACATGGGTATAATCCCTCTTGAGTTTTTTCTTTATGCCACGAAAGTCAAAATTGTTTCATGCCTTAAATCTTCACATAGTATTCCATTGCATTTCTTCCTCCATGTTCTTGGCTTCAGGGTTGGTTAGGACTGAGTACCTGCCGATTGACCCTGGGAACTTCAACCAAGTCTTATGTGCTTGTGATTGTTTTCCATGCACATAAATTAGTTATCTACATAGCTCCATGAGAATGATCTTGTCAGAAGGAAATCTTGGTAGAATAAAAGGCTCACTTGAGAAACATCCAATTCGGATGTAAGTGAAAGTAGGAAATTGAAGGAAGACACATCCAAAATGAGACACCCTGTTATAAGAAGCCTCTGATAATCTCTGCTTCTGTAGGCCCTTATCAAATATGCACTTCCATATAGCAAAGAAGGCATAGTACTCTTGAGCACTCTCTTCAAAAATGTCAACTACCTCTTCAATTAGAGAGCCTTTGAAGACACTATTGAAAAATAAACTATCCAGAGTCATGATGACATTATGATCTGTGTCCTTCACCTGTCTTGTATTTGGATCAAAGTGATCCGCTATTACAAGTACAAACTCTGGATCATGAGCTGCAACTGGGAAGGATGCATATTTATGCAACTCAGATTTGATCAAATTGGTTAAGCAAGCAAGAGCTTTCTCATCTTGGTCAATAAATTCTTGCATACTGACATGTCCAATCTCAGTATCTCTGATTTTCTTAATATTTGAGTCCACTGAACTCTCTAGGTACATATTCAAGTACTTATCATACTTGCACTTCATCTTTCTCATTGAGGTTTTACCCGAAGAAGATTCCAATTGACTCGTGGAAGGCTCGAGTTTATCTTGAGGGAGCTTTGACATTCATGATGACTGCATTCAACACTGCATTCAAAAAAATGGACTCAAAATAGGCTTTGGATTAAAACTACCAAAAACAGCAGGTCGAGGAAAAAAGTTCGACCTACTCTTTTGAAAACAAAATTTGCACATCGGACTTTAAAGTCTGATGTGCAAGGGATAAACATCATAATTAGTACATCGGACTTTAAAGTATGATGTGATAATTTAGGGTAAGTTATCAGCACATCGGACTTTAGATGTGCAATCTGGGGAAAATCATTAGCACATTGGAGTTTAAAGTCTGATGTGCTAAGGTAAAATCCTTTCGAAAAACCAGCACATCAAACTTTAAAGTCTGATGTGTAGATTGAGGGAAAAATCACTTGATTGACATGTTGGACTTTAAAGTCCGACGTGTCAATCAAATTCCTCACTTCTTTGCATATCAGACTTTAAAGTCTGATATGCAAAGATTATCATCCCGCATATCAAACTTTAAAGTCCGATATGTGAAGAAGTCTCCATCCAGCTGCAGATCGGGTTTCAAACCCCATCATGCAGGTTGGAGAAGGAGAAGACGAGGAGGGAAATCAGAGTTTAAAGTTTGATTGCCCTCTCGACACATCAAGCAAACAAACAAGAAGGAAAAACCTGAAAAGAAAACACATAACCCTACCTTCTTCACCACAATGATCAAAAAATCCAAGGGTGATGCAATCAAATCTGAGTTGCGGTGAGAAAAAATGGAGGAGGATGCACAGAGAAGAGGAAAACACAAGCAACAATGAAGAAAAAGAAATGCAAAATCAATTAAATAAAACCCCATAATTAACAATAGATGATGCATTAATGACTAACATGCAGTGCATGTCAAACTTTAAAGTCCAACATGCAGGCAAAAACTGTGCAAGTCAGACTTTAAAGTCTGACATGCACTCTCCGGCCAAACAGTCTACAGTTAAGACTTTAAAGTCTGAACTACAGAGGAATACTACCTGCAGGTCAGACTTTAAAGTCCGAACTGCAGACCTAAAATAAAACATGTGCACATCGGACTTTAAAGTCCGATGTGCAGATAACTTACAAAGAAAGACCCTACAGTTCGGACTTTAAAGTTTGAACTGCAGGTAAAACTGCAAACATTGAAAAACTTAGAAAACACTAAAAATGAAAAGAAAGAAACTAAACAAGTTAACCGATGGAGTCAATCAAGCTCTCCCGAAGGTCGTAAGGTACGAAATGGGCCAGTTTTGTAGGGTTGCATCATAATTTTGGTCGTGCATAAATCAAGGACAACAAAGATCACTTCAAAATTTCAAACCATTTTCTAAAGAAAGGTAAGTCTCTATAGTTTCAGGATCTATATCATAATCATGCTTGCCAATCCACCTTCAATGTAGAATTAATAGAAAATCAGACGGTTCTCAGAATTTCCAACACCTTGATGCTTGTATTATGCTCTAACCAACAACAACCTTACATATTTTGGTCTTTGGGACCTTTACAGGTTCTTCCCCAATGTCCACAACCATCTCCAATTGATTTTCAAGTGAACTAACTGTTGGAGTACAATTTCAACCAAAAGTTGCAAAATTGTCATGACAACAAATGGACAACTTTTGCAACTTGTGACCAACTTAGACTCTGAACTACCTTAGGACCCTAAAGTCATCACATATGATTTTATTTCATCAAAAATGACTCAAATAACCCTTTTGTCTCTTGGTCTCACAATTTAGACCATTGTGATCCTTATTGACCCAAATTGCTCTACAAGACCCGAAGTGACAATTTGACCAACACTTGGACAAAAATTGTCACACTCCTATTACATTGATTACATCAATGACCAATGGGGTCTCATTAAATTCATCTTATACTAGTTGTCAATCAACATGACCTTGATCCATTCCTTCATAGGTGGTGCTCCTACACCATTAGTGAATGTGATGAAGAGATTGAGATTCATGTTTGATGACTAAGTTTTGTGTTGTCATTCATGGAAACAATGTTTTTATGGTCATCCAAGTCTTGGAAACTAGTTGGTAAGGTATAACTGGTGTAGATGATAGTTTACCAATGAACCAGTAATTAGGATCTCAACCGGTAAATTGAGACAGAGTTTCATTCCGACAACTAGTATAGGCGATTCATGAAGAGTTGGATGATGCGGTTTTACAATAGAGATGGAGATGTTGTTCTCAAATTCTGATTGCTTTGTTTTCCCTACTCGAATCTTAGCTTTCTGTCACTTATGGAGAGAAACAATAGAGGTTTGAACTAAAACCTTCTACACTTCAAGCTTTCACCTAGCTTAGGCGGGTTTCCCTTCTATGATTACTTGTCATAACTGTGATTGGAGATCTACAGTGAAGGCAAATACCAACCCCTGCAAACCCTATCACCTTAAACATAAAAGAAAGGCTTGTAATCATTTTTTATTGATCTCCAAGAAGCTTATAGAACCCAACAAAGTATTCCCGTGCCTTATCCCGGGCTTCAGAGTCACCTAAGACTAAATAAGAATTCTAAATTGGAAATCCACATACATTTCATCATTCTGATTTCACTAAACTTACATATGCCTGACATACATAAATTTGTATCTTTATGCTAAACCCAGTTATTAGATTCAAGCAGAATTACTAATTACTATCAGAGAAATTCTAAGTATATTTAATCTCCCTCCTTGAGAGAGAAACCTAAAACATCTTCATGAATTTGCCTTGCAAATCATTCAATTAAATAACCCTGGATTATCTAACCAAACTAGTAAATCAATCATACATACAAGAAGACAATAGGAATCTAGGATCAGAATGCTTTGATTTGTGTATTGATGTCCATCATTGAATCTACATTAACTCAGAATGATCCTTCAGAACTAGAAAGAAGAAAACCCCAAATATATTTTGCCATAGCTTTTTTACAAAATTCTCCTGATCATTACAAATGAGAAGAAATTGGAAATATGAAGAGGAGGGAAAAATTAGGTCTGCAACCGAAATTGCCAGATGTCTCCTTTTTCAACTGAATTTCAATTCCTTCCTTTTTACCATGGAAACTACTCTCAAAAGATTTGATATTTATTGAAACCAACTCCATAATTGCATTCCTCATCTTGAGTGCTTTCCGGAAACATATAATACTTCATATTTTGGCCAGAAATACAACCCTGGGTGAATTAATCCTTCAAATGTGCACAATCATTTAAATTTTTGAATTATTTATATAGTCTGAACTATATAATTAAACTGATTTTAAATTTCAATTTTTGCTCCTTTTGTGCTTTGACACCCTACCACATGGCGGGCCGTGATTGGTTCGCAGGGTCCACTGGGCGCCACCTGGGATGACACCTCATCACTGCCACTGTGTATGCTTGCTTGTCGTCCACTTAGGCGCCACCTCTATGCCACATCATCACCACCGAGATGGGACCTACCTACTGGACATCTGACTGTTCCTGCCATGTCATCGCCACCTGGCTTTCGCCATTTCACGGCCTCTAACGGGTGAGCATCTTCAAGCTCTGAAATCGTGCAGACCGTCGGATCAACCCGAACTTCCTCGATCTTTACCACTGCTGCATTTTTGCCAAACCATTTCGCCATTTTGCGGCCTCTAATGTTTGTGCATCTTCGGCCTACGAATCAATGTTCTTCATCGATCCATCTCGGACATGCTCGCTGGTTAAGTCGGCCTTTCTCTACAAAATTTTGCCCGTCTGCCTCCGTAAGCATACCTGCGTGGGGTCCACTTGTCGTCGCTCAGTCAGCCTCCTCGATTGCCTTAGAATCTATGCCCATGCGCATGGGGTCTGAATTGGGCACCCATGAGAACCATCCGTCAAAAGCCTTGAGGCTCTGACATATTACAAGTGTAGGGCTTTCAATATAAATATCAAAAAATGCTTTCACCCAACCAATGTGGGATAATAACATTAAGCCTAGAGCTTCATTTTTAAGCTTTCTGCAGAGCAATAATGACGGTTTTTGTCAATTTCTTTTTCTTGGAACATTTGATGCAACAGTTTTAATCCTTACTCTTGCCATGTAGAGGAGAAACACGCAGAAAAGGGGAAGTCATGGCTTTATACCAGCCAAATGCATTTGCTATGTTTTATATGCCTCTCAGTACCTTGACCACGCAGCAAGGGACTGGGCTCATAGCATGGATTTTAAAGACCTTTACACAACATCCCAATTTCCATTTGGTGCACATTGAATGTGGCCTCCAAACAACCACTTGTATTTGCTTGAGAATTTCAACGCTGAAGTTTAAACTTTCCTTTACTCCACCACGACAGGGAACATTACATTAATCCTAGCAAAAGATTTATTTGAAGGTTTTCAGTGCTGCTGCTAACTTTTTCAACCACCATGTGAAGGGGAAAAAACTCCACGTAGGGGGCTATTTTCTATTTAGCCTACCTGGAAGTTCATTGCCTTCTTAAGTGCTACGCTAGGGAAGGATGAATGGTGCAAAATTCCATTTACTCAGAATTTTATATGCCTTACATGCCACATGAGAGGGAAGGATACTGCTTCATAATTTCATTTGCTATGGAAATTTGCTTGAGTTTATATGCTTGATCTACTACAAACACCAGTCATGTGACACAAGAAGGAGGGAGGATGAACATTTGCTTAGAGTTTTACATTTTATTGGAGTTTATAATGTCTGAAAACTTTCTGCATTGTCTAAACTCCAATCAAATGAAAGGAGGATTGTTGGCAAGGGTGCTCTTGCAGAATTTTACCTTTATTCATGCCTTCCTCATCACACGCAGGGAGAATTGCTGGCAGTTTGTTTGCATTAGTCTTTAAAAAGTTGGAATTGCATCTTTCACCTTCTATTCCTTTTGAAATTTCTGCTCTACACCCACTTTCATGGTTGCCTTGATTATCATATTTTGCGTGGGATTTTCTTTTTGTGTTGTTTTGTTGAATCCTCTCCTTGGATTCAGTCTCCAGACACCATTCACATATTTCCACCTTTCTTTCCCAGCTTGTAAATAATTGATTGCAGTATCTGCCAATCGCATTTGCGTGGGAGCTTCTAAAAGTTTGAAAACCCCATGTTGGTTGCCAATTTGTATTTGGGTGTTTGCCATGAACTCTTAAAATGCCTTGGTTGTTTTGACTACAAGAGGCATTTTAATTTTTGCATTACCCTCTAGTGGGAAACATACAAGTGTTCTACTCCAACAATGGATGTCAATATTAGTCTAGAAATTCTCATAGGGCCGAGTCGCCAATAAAATAACACTGCATAGGCATGAGCCAGGTCGGGCCCCAAACTGGGTCCGACTAAACAAAATTTCGTTTTCATACAACTAGCCTCTAGAATGCTTCAGACACCTTAAACTTACCTCTAGAAATGATCGACATCATTTTTGGATAATTAATCCTCATTTTATGACTTTTAGGAACTTGCGCCACATTTTCGCATTTAATCGTGAAGACGTATTTTTCAAACCTGTCAAAACACCTTTCTGGATCTTGAAAATTTACAAGTGTGTACTCTGATATACAAGCATGAACACTGCCAAGAGGTTTCTCAAGATGAGTACCGAGTGAAGAAGTATTAACTGGCGAAAATGGCCAACTGGCTTTGTCAACACTATGGACCTGATGGAGTCAATGTTCTGGCAACACATGATGCCTTTCTCAAAATTACCAAACGACCTCCATAGGCCCTCAAATTTGAAACATACGTACCTTGAAGTACATATTAAATCTTTGGATTCTCAGTTTGACAAAAATTATGACTGGGTGCAAATGGCACGCTCATGAAAATGGCTACATTAACTGATTTATCACTGAAAGTTCGGATAACTGAAAACAATGGCTGAATGAACCCTTTTGAAAATCGATCAAACGGATTGCCAGAGGCTTGAAATTTGAAACATAGCTTTCATTTATATCAGCATTAACCGGGAAGAAACTTTATGTCATAACACTTACTGAGGCAACTTTTACACTTATGTGAAACAGGACTCCGACTAGCTGTCAAAACAGGGACTAGTCAAACCACACAAACTGCAAATGGATTTGGCTTTGAAAACTGAGCAAATGGATTCGTTAGGACTTGAAATTTTGTAGAATGAGTCACATTTATGCACATAATTGAATCCATTTTGAATTTCTTCATGAAAATCAACAGGGAAAAAGATACAAGCACCCAAAGTAGGCAACTCAATAAAATTTGCATTTGTGCCTAAAATGCACTTTCAGCTCACCCCTCAAAATGGGTACCTCATAAACTAATCCAAACAGAATTCTGAAAGTTTCACATCACTGAATAGGCCAAATGAAAGGTGTGGGACATGAATCCTGAGACACCCTCTAAAAATCAACTGGCTCCACTTTCCCTCTCTCTAACTAGGTCATTCAAACTGACTTATTTAGATACTTTTCTGACATGCAAAGCAACATTTTGAAATGGGCCTATAAAATTGACTCAAATTTAATGAGTCCCAACAGTGGCTCTGACTGAGGATGGTTTATTGCAAGATCAACACAAGAATCCAGAATCAATGGTTAAGCAGACCACCCAAAAATGGATCACATCTCTTCTCATCTCAAAAACAGGCTTCCTTCTTCTACCCAAACAGTAGGGCACTTTATTGAAAACCACACAACTGAAAGCAGAGCGACTGTACATTATATACAACATACTCACAACTGATCATAAACTGCTCCACTTTCCTCAACATTTACCTCTGTCAAAAATCTAATTTTCATCCCTTGATATCAAGATCCAAACAAAGGCACTTTCAATAACAACTGAGCATAACTTTTATAAGCCACCTCTTTTGTCTCATCCCTATAACAACTAGTGTTCTTACCTCTTATTTGATTCTGAACTTTGTAATCACACACTACTTCAACAAAAATAAAACAATGAGACAACTCACCATAAAGGCTTTCCCACAAGCTACCATACACTTCACTATCCCACTCAACTCTATCATTTGCAAGGACATCATCATGCTGAACTTGAAAAATAAAACACTCATTTTCAACATTGCAATTCCTATCAGCACATGCCTTATTACCTTTTAAATTCATGGAAAGAGGGGCATTACTAATCAATTGATGCAAACAAGGATGTGATACTTCACTATGTTGATCACACCTCATACTATCCTTGTTTATCAAACTCAAAACCTCTGCATTCTCAACATCCCATTCATGGAAAAGAATGCATACCTCTGGCTGAAGCAAATCCTCAGCTGAATCTTTTTCATTCAAACTTATATCCACCTGAAACACTTTTATTTGTGGTTTTAAGTAATCACCACACAACCCATGCCTCTTACCTTCATCATGAAGTAATTTTTTATAACCCATGCTATTGATGTTCGGAATTTCATCAGTATTATGGACTGGTTCATCATTTACAACATCTGGTTGATCAGTTATTTCTTCATACAAAGGGTTAGAAACAAAATGAAGAATCCCCTTATGAACATTATGACACTGAAGTGGCTAGTCCGTATCTATATCAGCATTGAATAGAGCATTAGTAAAATTGTTAAAGATACCATCCGCATTATCATCATAATCATCTTCATCAAAGAAAGAAGAAAATGAAACTTGGCTGGAACAATCCTCAGTGTTCCATGTTTCACATCCATCAAATTTCATCTTTTTACTATCATTCTGAAAATCAAGATAATCATACTTATCTTGCCACAACTGATCTTCTTCACCAATAGAACACTTGTCATCAGCCAAAGAATTAAAATGAACATTGCTGCCATTTAATTTATCATATGAGTTTTCAGCATGTTCACTAAATTTTTCTGTCATAAAACCATCTGTCAGATCAACATGTTGTTCATAAAGTATACAAACATTTAGATCACATTCCTTTTCTGAAGAATCCTCTTTACCATATTGCAGAAGGTCTTCATTAACAACTCGAAGGCTCTCCAATATCTGAACCTTCTTATATTTTGCAAAAATGAAAACCAATCCCTTGCATCCTCTTTCAATGACTGAACAAACAATTTCATGCATATATCTTCCTGATAAATTTCAAACTCTCCTATCAAATCTGAAACTCTTTTCACGTGTTGACATGCTAATTCTAATTTCTTCCCACTGAATATGGGCAAATACTTTCTGAGTTCTGTGGGTATGGGATCTGGGTAACCCAGAATACCTTCAAAGTTTAGAGCAACATAATACTTCATACTGAAACTCTTCCTATTACATGGGTGTTCTGGTTTACTAGGCATGGTCATATGTGGATAGGATTGGGGCTGAAAAACTTCACTACACATTTCCTCCTATTCCCACAAATAATTATACAATATTGGATAAAAACTTCAAGCACATATCCTTATACTGAAACTGTTTCATTAACATTGCTTGACATAAAGTTCTTCCACATTTGCATACTACGAAAGATAACATACACTGAATATTTTAGCAGCATAGATATGCAAACTAAATTTTTATGATTCCTCTTTCCCTCTAGACTAGTGTTGTTCACTAAATGGGAAAATGACATTACACATTCTAATTTCAGAAGAGATATCTTTGCATTTGAAACCTCTGAAAATACCTAGAGATTTGCAGCTATAAACTCTTGTAGATCTGAAGATTAACTTCAACTTCCAGCATGGTCTTTTATCACAAAGTCACCACCTCTTGCATAGAGGACATTTTGAACAACAGAGTGCCATTCAATCACAAATTTAATTCTCTTTACTCCTTCAATCTCACTGCAATAAACACTCTTCTAGGTTGTTCAATACTGGTATGCACCATAGAGTCGCCACCCAATAAGGAATTGGGGAAAAATTCACACAGAGCTACAAGAACTTCTTACAACTCTCAACAATATTCATTGTTACTCCTTCAAAAAATATGACATGAAATACATATCATTCTTGTAGATCTAGAATAAGGAACGCTTTCTAACTCATAAAATCACTTTCACACTCTGTGCATACACAATGCATAGACTGGTTGGATATGAAATTGAGAGAACAAAGGATACATTCAACTTCTGACCTCATCAATCAAACATTCAAATCCATTAATTCCCTAGCAGAATCAACACTTTTGTTGTTCTCAAATTCTGATTGCTTTGTTTTCCCTACTCGAATCTTAGATCTCTGTCACTTATGGAGATTAACAATAGGAAACAAAACAAAAGCCAACATATAACAAGGTTTGAACTAAAACCTTCTACACTTCAAGCTTTCACCTAGCTTAGGTGGGTTTACCTTCTGTGATTACTTGTCATAACTGTGATTGGAAATCTACAGAGAAGGCAAATACCAACCCCTGCAAACCCGATCACCTTGAACATAAAAGAAAGGCTTGTAATCATTTTTTATTGATCTCCAAGAAGCTTATAGAACCCAACAAACTATTCCAGTGCCTTATCCTAGCCTTCAGAGTCACTTAAGACTAAATAAGAATTATAAATTGGAAATCCACATACATTTCATCATTCTGATTTCACTAAACTTACATATGCCTGACATACATAAATTTTTATCTTTATGCTAAACCCAGTTATCAGATTCAAGCAAAATTACTGATTACTATCAGAGAAATTCTAAGTATATATAATCTCCCTCCTTGAGAGAGAAACCTAAAACATCTCCATGAATTTGCCTTGCAAATCATTCAATTAAATAACCCTGGATTATCTAACCAAACTAGTAAATGTTAGAAATTAGGATCTAAGGATACTAATCATTATAAACAAGATTATAAAGTAAATGAAATATGAAACATACATGCAAAATGCACACATTACACAAGATATACATGGGGAAAACCCTTTCGGGTAAAAACCCCCATAAAGCATCATTTAATTAAAACACTTACAAATATAGTCTATAATAAAATAGACATGAACCTGGGGACACTCCTCCAATACTTCCACATGGCCAATAATACCTCATATGCATAGTGATACAACTCACCATAAAGCTCCAAATTCACGCACCTCTCAAATGAGAGAGAACCTCCTTAAATATAGGAGGAAGGGTGACTTCACTAGTCACACCTTTTCAATAATCCCCACTCATAAATAATTAATAATCTAATAGTTATGAGATTATAATTATTTCAAATGGGATATGCTTATAAAGCATATAATATATAAGGTTTTATAACCTTATATTAGAACATTATATATAAATGTTATAAGGATGTGGTCCGTAATAACATTATGTTCTAATAGTAAATCAATCATACATACAAGAAGACAACAGGAATCTAGGATCATAATGCTTTGATTTGTGTATTGATGTCCATAATTGAATCTACATTAACTCAGAATGATCCTTCAAAACCAGAAAGAAGAAAACCCCAAATATATTTTGCCAGAGCTTTTTTACAAAATTCTTGTGATCATTATAAATGAGAAGAAATTGGAAATATGAAGAGGAGGGAAAAATTAGGTCTGCAACCAAAATTGCCAGATGTCTCCTTTTTCAATTGAATTTCAATTCCTTCCTTTTTACTTTGGAAAATTCTCTCAAAATATCTTATCTTTGTTGAAACAAACTCAATAATTGCATTCCTCATCTTGAGAGCTTTCCGGAAACATATAATACTTCATATTTTGGCCAAAAATACAACACTGGGTGAAGTAATCCTTCAAATGTGCATAATCATTTAAATTTTTGAATTATTCATATAGTCTGAACTATATAATTAAACTGATTTTAAATTTGATTTTTTGCTCCTTTGTGCTCTGACGCCCTGCCACGTTGTGGTACCTGATTGGTTCGCAGGGTCCACTGGGTGCCACCTGGGATGACACCTCATCACCGCCACTGTGTATGCATGATTGTCATCCACCTAGGTGCCACCTCTGCGCCACATCATTGCCATCGAGACGGGACCTACCTGCTAGACATCTGACTATTCCTGCCATGTCATCGCCACCTGGCTTTCGCCATTTTGCATTTCGCCTTTAGCCATTTCGCGGCCTCTAACGAGTGAGCATCTTCAAGCTCCGAAATCATGTAGATCGTCGGATCAACCCGAACTTGCTCGATCTTTACCACTGCTGCATTTTCACCAATCCATTTTGCCATTTCGTGGCCTCTAACGTTCGTGCATCTTTGGCCTATGAATCAACGCACTTCATCGATCCATCTCAGACATGCTCGCTGGTTAAGTCGGCCTTTCTCTGCAAAATTTCGCGTGTCCGCCTCGGGAAGCATGCCTGCGTGGGGTCCACCTGTCATTGCTCAGTCAGCCTCCTCAGTCGCCTTAGGATCCATGCCCGTGTGTGTGGAGTCCGACTTCGACACCCATGAGCACCATCCATCAAAAGCCTTGAGGCTTTGACACATTACTAGTGTAGTGCTTTCAATATAAATATCAAAAAATGCTTTCGCCCAACCAATGTGGGATAATAACATTAAGCCTGGAGCTTCATTTTTAAGCTTTTTGTAGAGCATTAGTCGCAATTTTTGTCATTTTCTTTTGCTTGGAACATTTGATGCAAGAGTTTTAATCCTTACCCCTGCCACGCAGAGGAGAAACACGCAGAAAAGGGGAAGTCATGGCTTTATACCAGCCAAATGCATTTTCTATGTTTTATATGCCTCTCAGCACCTTGACCACATAGCAAGGGACTGGGCTCATAGCATGGATTTTAAAGACCTTTACACAACATGCCAATTTCCATTCGGTGCACATTAAATGTGGCCTCCAAACAACCACTTGTATTTGCTTGAGAATTTCAACGCTGAAGTTTAAACTTTCCTTTCCTCCACCACGACAAGGAACATTACATTAACCCTGGCAAAAGATTTATTTGAAGGTTTTCTGTGTTGCTGCTAACTTTTTCAACCACCATGTGAAGGGGAAAAAACTCCACGTAGGGGGGTATTTTCTATTTAGCATGCCTGGAAGTTCATTTCCTTCTCCAGTGCTATGCTAGGGAAGGATGAATGGTGCAAAATTTCATTTACTCAGAATTTTATATGCCTTGCATGCCACGTGAGAGGGAAGGATACTGCTTCATAATTTCATTTGCTATGGAAATTTGCTTGAGTTTATATGCTTGATCTACTGCAAACACTAGTCATGTGCCACAAGAAGGAGGGAGGATGAACATTTGCTTAGAGTTTTACATTTTATTGGAGTTTATAATGTCTGAAAACTTTTTGCATTGTCTAAACTCCAATCAAATGAAAGGAGGATTGTTGGCAAGGGTGCTCTTGCAGAATTTTACCTTTATTCATGCCTTCCTCATCACATGTAGGGATAATTGCTGGCAGTTTGTTTGCATTAGTCTTTAAAAAGTTGGAATTGCATCTTTCACCTTCTATTCCTTTTGAAATTTCTGCTCTACACCCACTTTCATGGTTGCCTTGATTATCATATTTTGTGTGGGATTTTCTTTTTGTATTGTTTTGTTGAAGCCTCTCCTTGGATTCAGTCTCTAGACACCATTCACATATTTCCACCTTGCTTTCCCAACTTGTAAATAATTGACTGCAGTATCTGCCAATGGCATTTGCTTGGGAGCTTCTAAAAGTTTAAAAACCCCATGTTGGCTGCCAATTTGTATTTGGGTGTTTGCCATGAACTCTTAAAATGCCTTGGTTGTTTTGTCTACAAGAGGCATTTTCATTTTTGCATTACCCTTTGGTGGGAAACATACAAGTGTTGTACTCCAACAATGGATGTCAATATTACTCAAGAAATGCTCATAGGGTCGAGTCGCCAATAAAATAACACTGCACAGGCATGAGCCAAGTCGGGCCCCAAAGTGGGTCTGACTAAAAAAATTCAGGTTTCATACAACTAGCCTCTAGAATGCTTCAGAAACCTTAAACTTACCTATGGAAATGATCGGCATCATTTTCAGATCATTAATCCGCATTTTACGACTTTCAGGAACTTGCGGCACATTTTCGCATTTAATCGCGAAGATGTATTTTTCAAACCTATCAAAACACCTTTCTGGATCTTGAAAATTTACAAGCATGTACTCTGATATACAAGCATGAACACTGCCAAGCAGTTTCTCAAGATGAGTCACGAGTGAAGAAATATTAACTGGCGAAAATGGCCAACTGGCTTTGTCGACACTACGGGCATTATGGAGTCAATGTTTTGACAACACATGATGCCTTTCTCAAAAATACCAAACGACCTCCATAGGCCCTCAAATTTGAAACATAGGTACCTTGAAGTACATATTAAATCTTTGGATTCTTAGTTCGACCAAAAGTCTGACTGGGTGCAAATGGCGTGCTCATGAAAATGGCTACATTAACTGATTTATCATTGAAAGTACGGATAACTGAAAACGATGGCTGAATGAACCGTTTTGAAAACCGATCAAACGGATTGCCAGAGGCTTGAAATTTGAAACATAGCTTATCATTTATATCAGCATTAACCCAGAAGAAACATTATGTCATAACACTTACTGAGGTAACTTTTACACCTATGCGAAACAGGGCTCCGAGTAGCTGTCAAAACAGGGACTAGTCAAACCACACAAACTGCAAACGGATTTGGCTTTGAAAACTGAGCAAATGGATTTGTTAGGACTTGAAATTTTGTAGAATGAGTCACATTTATGCACATAATTGAATCCATTTTGAATTTCTTCATGAAAATCA
Organism: Cryptomeria japonica; assembly: GCF_030272615.1. Lineage (NCBI taxonomy): Eukaryota > Viridiplantae > Streptophyta > Pinopsida > Cupressales > Cupressaceae > Cryptomeria > Cryptomeria japonica. The sequence continues at coordinate 886,501,650 of NC_081414.1, read as the reverse complement.
ACAGGGAAAAAGATACAAACACCCAAAGTAGGCTACTCAATAAAATCTACATTTGTGCCTAAAATGCACTTTCAGCTCACCCCTCAAAATGGGTACCTCATAAACTTATCCAAACTTAATTCTAAAAGTTTTACATCACTGAATAGGCCAAATGAAAGGTGTGGGACATGAATCCTGAGCCTTACCCTCTGAAAATCAACTAGCTCCACTTTCCCTCTCTCTAACTAGGTAATTCAAACTGACTTATTTAGATACTTTTCTGACATGCAGAGCAAAATTTTGAAATGGGCCTATAAAATTGTCTCAAATTTAATGAGTCCCAACAATGGCTCTGACTCGGGATGGTTTATTGCAAGATCAACATAAGAATCCAGAATCAATGGTTAAGCAGACCACCCAAAAATGGATAACATCTCTTCTCATTTGAAAAACAGGCTTCCTTATTCTACCCAAATAGCAGGGCACTTTATTGAAAACCACACAACTGAAAGAAAAGTGACTGTGCAATATATACAACATACTCACAACTGATCATAAGCTACTCCACTTTCCTCAACATTTACCTCTGTCAAAAATCTAATTTTCATCCCTTGATATCAAGATCCAAACAAAGGCACTTTCAATAACAACTGAGCATAACTTTTATAAGCCACCTCTTTTGTCTCATCACTGTAACAACTTGTGTGCTTACCTCTTATCTGATTCTAAACTTTGTAATCACACACTACTTCAACAAAAATAAAACCATGAGACAACTCACCATAAAGGCTTTCCCACAAGCTACCATACACTTCACTATCCCGCTCAACTCTATCATTTGCAAGGACATAATCATGCTGAACTTGAAAAATAAAACACTCATTTTCAACATTGCAATTCCTATCAACACATGCCTTATTACCATTTAAATTCATAGAATGAGGGGCATTACTAATCAACTGATGCAAACATGGAGCATGAACATTACAATCTGGATGTGATACTTCACTATGCTGATCACACCTCATACCATCCTTGTTTATCAAACTCAAAACCTCTGGATTGTCAACATCCCATTCATGGAAAAGAATGCATACCTCTGGCTGAAGTAAATCCTCACCTGAATCTTTTTCATTCAAACTTATATCCACCTGAAACACTTTCATTTGTGGTTTTAAGTAATCAACACACAACCCATGCCTCTTACCTTCATCATGAAGTAATTTTTTACGACCCATGCTATTGTTGTTCGGAATTTTATCAGTATTATGGACTGGTTCATCATTTACAACATCTGACTGATTAGTTATTTCTTCATACAAAGGGTTAGAAACAAAATGAAGAATCCCCTTATGAACATTATGACACTGAAGTGGTTGGTCCATATCTATATCAACATTGAATAAAGCATTAGTAAAATTGCTAAAGATACCATCTGCATTAGCATCATAATCATCTTCATCAAAGAAAGAAGAAAATAAAACTTGGCTGGAACAATCCTCAATGTTCCATGTTTCACATCCATAATATTTCATCTTTTGATCATCATTCTGAAAATCAAGATATTCATACTTATCTTGCCACAACTGATCTTCTTCACCAATAAAACACTCGTCATCAGCCAAAGAATGAAAATGAACATCACTGCCATTTACTTCATCAGATGAGTTTTCAGCATGTTCACTAAAATTTTCTATCATAAAACCATTTGTAAAATCAGCATGTTGTTCATCAAGTATACAAACATTTAGTTCACAATCCTTTTCTGAAGAATCCTCTTTACCATATTGCAGAAGGTCTACATTAACAGCTTGAAGGCTCTCCAATATCTGAACCTTCTTATCAACAACCTCAAGAGCTTTCTTAAGTTCTAAAATCTTCTGGACTTGCATTGCACTTTGCTGTTCCATGTGAGATTCCGTAGAAATTTGTCCATCCGTGTGTGCTATATTTTCATTGCAATCATGAGCACCCTTGAAATTTTCTGAATTAACATTGTGCATAACTTTCAAAATAGAAAGATCATCAACATGATTACAAGAAGTGAAATCTGAAGTAAAATCTGAAAATAAATTTACTTCATCCTCAACACAAGTGACATTATCAATGTTTGAGTGAGGATTAACTATTGTTTGCACTAAACAATTCTGGTTTTCATCATATTGCACATTTTCACTTGCACAAATAGCAACACTTAGTAATCCCTCTGTATTTGGTATTTCAACATCAAATACATCAGCAGCATGTAAAGATTGATGGTCATCACCATCATTATTTTCATTAATATTATCCTGGAGAGGTGCATGATTCACTTGGTAGTTGGCGGCCACATAATCAGCATAACTGGCATGCAAATCAAATGGTACATATCCCTTGTATATATCTATCTCTGTATCAACATTTTCACAACACTTCCCACTGATCATTCCATCATTACTATGAGAGACAATCGAAAATAACAGCAGAGGTTCTTGACTCTCATTTAAATCTGAAACATATGCATCAACAAAACCATTTGGAACTGCAAAGCTTGATGCACCTAGACACGAAATGATTTGCTAAGTCTCATGTGGTATTCCACCATTGAAGGTGCTTTCATAAGAAACTATAGCAGACACAAATCTCTTCGAGATTCCAAACTTCAAGTTAGTTTCCATATCCCTAGCTGTGTTAAAGGCTTCATACAAGGTTTTGGGTTCTTTGTTTCTCAATAAGAAGCTCATCTTTTCATCAAATGCACTCATATAAACATCCAGACATACTTTATCATCAAGTTTATACTTTCTGGAAATTTTAGACAAAGCTTGTGAAAATCTGATATTAAATGTTGGTACCAATTCATCTTCCCCGATTTGTATATAAGTGAATTCTTTCATCATATCATAATCACTCATTTTTTCATCAAATTGATCCATGAAATCTGAAATCAATTCTTCCCATGAGGTAATAGAATTCACTGGCAAAAATGAAAACCAATCCCTTGCATCCTCTTTCAATGACTGAACAAACAATTTCATGCATATATCTTCCTGAAAAATTTCAAACTCTCCTATCAAATCTAAAACTCTTTTCACGTGTTGACATGCTGATTCTAATTTCTTCCCACTGAATATGGGCAAATACTTTCTGAGTTCTGTGGGTATGGGATTTGGGTAACCCGGAATACCTTCAAAGTTTAGAGCAACATAATACTTCATACTGAAACTCTTCCTATTACATGGGTGTTCTGGTTTACTAGGCATGGTCATATGTGGATAGGATTGGGGCTGAAAAACTTCACTACACATTTCCTCCTATTCCCACAAATGATTATACAATATTGGATTAAAACTTCAAGAACATATCCTTATATTGAAACTATTTCATTAACATTTCTTGACATAAAGTTCTTCCACATTTTCATACTACAGAAGATAACATACACTGAATATTTTAGCAGCATAGATATGCAAACTAAAGTTTTATGATTCCTCTTTCCCTCTAGACTAGTGTTGTTCACTAAATGGGAAAATGACATTACACATTCTAATTTCAGAAGAGATATCTTTGCATTTGAAACCTCTAAAAATACCTGGAGATTTGTAGCTATAAACTCTTGTAGATCTGAAGATTAACTTCAACTTTCAGCACGGTCTTTTATCACAAAGTCGCCACCTCTTGCATAGATGACATTTTGAACAACAGAATGCCATTCAATCACAAATTTAATTCTCTTTACTCCTTAAATCTCGCTGCAATAAACACTCTTCCAGGTTGTTCAATACTGGTATATACCACAGAGTCACCACCCAATAAGGAATTGGGGAAAAATTCGCACACAGTTACAAGAACTTCTTACAACTCTCAACAATATTCACTGTTACTCCTTCATAAAATATGACATGAAACACATATCATTCTTGCAGATCCAGAATAAGGAACACTTTCTAACTCATAAAATCATTTTCACACTCTGTGCATACACAATGGACAGACTGGCTGGATATGAAATTGATAGAACAAAGGATACATTCAACTTCTGACCTCATCAATCAAACATTCAAATCCATTAATTCCCCAGCAGAGTTGCTACTTTTGTTGTTGTCAAATTCTGATTGCTTTTTTTTCCCTACTCGAATCTTAGATCTCTGTCACTTATGGAGAGAAACAACAGGAAACAGAACAAAAACCAACATATAACAAAGTTTGAACTAAAACCTTCTACACTTCAAGCTTTCACCTAGCTTAGGCGGGTTTTGTCATGCCCAAACTTTTGGGCACAAACGGAATAATTTTTTTTTTAAAACTACGTAGCTTAGTACGATTAACTTAATTAAAATAATGCAACTTAGATTGGTCTTAACTACATTTTGTGTGAATCAGGAAATTAAATTCAATTTGGTCATAAAGTTAACTAAGTCATCAGCGAGCTAATATTTCTCCAAAAAGGTTATCACTAATCTCCATTAATAAATAATTAAAATCTCAAACCTAACGATTAATCTCAATTTTAAATGATCCAAAATTTATCTTATAGTTCGTAACTACCTAGGATCTAAATTTAATTGTTCTAGTTATTAAACCCCCCTTATTAAAATAAAATCCCCATGAACTAAAAATACTTTATAATTTAGGCTTAAATGGCCCTCTTGCCCCTACAAATAACATTGTGTTTATATTTTTTTTTTTGAGTCTAATCTACCTAAGTATTTAAAATCTTCTTATAAAGATTCTTCTACATTTGTCAAATAAATTTAAAAAAAATGCAAAACTTAGTTTTACAACTAACAAATTTAATTCCAAATAAATATTGAACTTAATCTATATATATATATATATATATATATATATATATATATATATATATATATATATATATATATATATATATATATATATATATATATATATATATACTTACTTACAAATTTTATATACAGGTTTATGAACATATTCTAAAGAGGGGGTGGGACTTATATTCTATTATATTAATTTACCCCTTTTAAATATTCCCACCCACATATCTATTTTTTTTTTTTTTTTTAAAAGAACTAAATGTGTTTGCCCTAACCCAAAAATAGGGTTAGGGCATGTGTGTAAAACAACAACATTCATACTTTCTTTTATATTTGTATGTGTGTGTTGTATGTGTATGCTCCCTTTTTTTTTTTGTGTGTGTGTGTGCAGGTGCGGCGTGGCGGTCCGAGCTTCATAACCCGGCGGCGCGTGCAGGGCCGAGTCGAAGGCGGGTTTATATTTTTTTTTTAAGGCAAGGTGGGGGAAGTTTACCCTTTCTCACGGAGGGAAGGTGGAGGATGTGGGTGGAGGCGGTGGCAGCGCGGGGTACCGCAGGCTACGGACTGCGCCACCCGTAGTCTGCGGCTTCCGCAGGCTGCGGACTGCACTGCCCACAGCTCTGCGGCTCCCGCAGGCTGCGGACTGCGTCGCCCGTAGTCTGTGGCTCCCGCAGGCTGCGGACTGCACAGCCCACAGTCTGTGGGTTCCGCAGCCCACAGTCTGCGAGATAGGTTAAAACGCGAACTTCCATTTTTTTTTATATTTTATTTATTATAGTTAATTTTATATATATATATATATATATATGTATATAAATATATATATATATATATAAATAAAAGGGTATGACAATGTATATACAGTTTTATTTTGAAAAATATCGATTTCACAAATGAAGAATGTTATATATATATATAATTATATATATATAAATATATATATTTATATATATATCAATATATATATATTAATGAACAAGGTATATATACATTTTTTTCAAGTTATAACCCACTTAGGCATTCTTGAGTTCATTATTGCTTAGTATAACCTTAGAATGCATGCAGAGATTTTACTATTATTATTTGTAGTTTGTTTAATGGGAAAGAGTATATTTATCTATTTTTTTGACAAAATTTGAAGAAATATATATGTTGAATACTCTATTTTTTTTTCTTTTTATTTAAAAGCAGCATTCTACTTCTAGCATCTACAATGCATCCTAAACAGCAAACTAAAATATAACCATTCTTTTTGTAATCCAATTTAAATCTAAGAACTAAATGCTAATCTTTTTGAAACGAAATAGACTACTATAATAGGTTTCATTTTCTGCATTAAATGGGAAAATAAATGACTGTTTTGTTTATTTGCAGCAGCATTAATATAGCTAGATGAACATGTAGAAACAGAAATAAATTTTCATTTGCCAAATAAACTTAAGTGCAACAACATTTTTTTTTGAAGAAATAAATACAAACTAATTTCATTTCTCCCTTTTTTTTTGCAATACCAACACAAATAGGAAAAATATACTTCTTTTACAATTTTTAAATACAAGGTAAATAAGATTACAAATAGGTATGAAAACCCAACCATTATTTTCCCTTCCATAGTAATATGAATACAATATATACACTTCTTTTCTTGAAAATAAATACAACATAGCTCCCATTTTTCTTTACAAACTTCAATGATAAGTGCATTTGACTTTTAAATTTTTCTGCAACATAAAACAGCAACCACATGCTTTACTCTTTCCTTTCCCATCCCAAGCAACCTGCAATAAAACACAACTTTGACCATGGAGAGCTCACCTCCCAGCCTAGGCTTACTAGAAGCCACCCCCGAGCTTGGAGAACCAAGCACTAGACAGGTTACAAGCAAACAAACAACACAACAAATAGGGCATACACTCAATATACAACTTCCCATCCCAAGCTACACTTTCACCACACTTTGTGATGTTCATTCCATAGGTGGAAGTGGACCAAGTACCATTGGGGAGATTGCAAGCCAAAATACAACTCAAGCCACCTCATGGCAATACAAATGCAACAAAATACATCCACATACCTTATGCCCCCCCAAAGGCTCAAGGCCATATTTTCTCCCCTTATGACCCCCAAATGCATACACAAGGCTATGCAACAAGGGTCACAAAGGACACCCTTGAGATCACTCTCCATAAGGAGAGCCTCTCACCCAAGGCTATCATACTCCTTCCACCCCAAGACCATCCTACTTCCCCAAGAGTAGGAGATCTTGGACAATCCCAAAAAAAAAAAAACAAGAACACAAAAACAAAACATAGAAATGAAAACTACACATTTTCTTCTCCAACAACAATATACATAAACACATCTTTTCCACAAGCATTTCTTTCATTAAACAAAACAACATAACAAACATAAACAACATAAATAAGAGGAGATAAAAACCAACCTTATTCTGCTAATAGGTATGCTAGATTTAGTTGGGGATGAGCTGCCCAATTCCACACAAACTTTTTCTCCAAACTCTTCCAAAAATTCTATTCTACTACTAAATTTTCAAAGCAAAAGCATAATCTCCAAAAATGGAGAGTGGGTGATTACTCACTAAGTCTCCAATTCCTGCCTATGAAGGCCTCTCACACACTCCCCAACCCCTTGGGTGAGGTGAGAGTTCCCATTGGTTGCTCTTCCCAAACTCTTACACATTACTAAAACTGGAAAGGGAAAAGGTGAGAGAAGATGGGGAAGAGAGTTTGACATCAAAAGGGAAGGTTGTCTATCCTAGAAGGAACTTTCTAAGTTGAATTTTCGTTCACCTTGGAAACACCACTTTTTGAGGTGACTAAACAGTCACATGGGAGTAGTCACAAATTTCAAAATACCCCTAACCCATAGGTATACCCTTTGGACCTTTGGAAAAGCCTTAAAACTGACCCTAAGAGTCCATTTAACCCCTTAGAAACCCAACTGAAGTTTACCTACGGGTCAACCTGAGTTGACCACTCCCAAGACTCCCTACCCAAGGCAAATTTGGGACCACACTCATGTTTTTTGAATGGCTTTGGTAGAAGCAAAACTCCCTCCAAGAGACAAGTCAAAATCAGTGACACTAATCAGCACATGTGTCAAGTGACACAATAAAAATACAATATAAAAATCACACATGGAATTTGTCTCTTGTAGGATTACACAAATACATAAAAATTAATTTTAACATTCAAGCATCATACACTTCACAAATAAAATACATTACAAATGGGGTGTTGTCTCTCCAAATAGACAACTCCCGGCTTAACAAACGTACATTGGTCTAGATTTGGTTCTCCATATAAATTCCATGGTCACATGGATAATTTTCCTGCGCATCTCAATTAACACATTAGTAATTCCAGATAATCACAATTATACATAATTAAATACATAGATTTCATTGCACATTAAACACTCATACATTGTCAACAATAATTCAATATCTCATTCAATTAAATTCGATTTCACATAAGCAATTAACATAATTCTCAAAATTGAACCATTCATAAAATAAGCATCATCTTTCTATCATCAAAAATGAAGTCCTGCAATTCCAATAATGACATTTACCATATCAATGTAATTCTATTCTAGCAACATATCTATAGTTTCATAATCATCATGCATAAAATAAAGCATCAACATATGTCAATGTGATCCAAATCATGGAACCATATAAGTTCTAAATCCATAAAGCATAAAATAAAGCATCTATAATAGTCTCAATATGCAAATAACTGAAAATGTCAAACTGAGTCGGGGTAGGGCCTCACAAGTTTACCTTCAATGATTACTTGTCATAACTGTGATTGGAGATCTACAGAGAAGGCAAATACCAACCCCTGCAAACCCTATCACCTTGAACATAAAAGAAAGGCTTGTAATCATTTTTTATTGATCTCCAAGAAGCTTATAGAACCCAACAAAGTATTCCAGTGCCTTATCTTGGGCTTCAGAGTCACCTAAGACTAAATAAGAATTCTAAATGGGAAATCCACATACATTTCATCATTCTGATTTCACTAAACTTACATATGCCTGACATACATAAATTTTTATCTTTATGCTAAACCCAATTATCAGATAAATTCTAAGTATATTTAATCTCCCTCCTTGAGAGAGAAACCTAAAACATCTCCATGAATTTGCCTTGCAAATCATTGAATTAAATAACCCTGGATTATCTAACCAAACTAGTGAATGTTAGAAATTAGGATCTAAGGATACTAATCATTATAAACAAGATTATAAAGTAAATGAAATATGAAACATACATGCAAACATACATGCAAAATGTACACATTACACAAGATATACATGGGGAAAACCCTTTCGGGTAAAAAACCCCATAAAGCATCATTTAATTAAAACACTTACAAATATAGTCTATAATAAAATAGACATGAACCTGGGGACACTCCTCCAATACTTCCACATGGCCAATAATGCCTCATATTCATAGTGATACAACTCACCATAAAGCTCCAAATTCACACACCTCTCAAATGAGAGAGAACCTCCTTAAATATAGGAGGAAGGGTGACTTCACTAGTCACACCTTTTCAATAACCCCCACTCATAAATAATTAATAATCTAATAGTTATTAGATTAGATTATAATTATTTCAAATGGGATATGCTTATAAAGAAGATAATATATAAGGTTTTATAACCTTAGATTAGAACATTATATATAAATGTTATACGGATGTGATCCCTAATAACATTATGTTCTAACACTCCCCCTTAATGTTAATAGGGGATCACATGCCAATTTCCATAGAAGAAAAAATGAAGCACCCCAGTAACGTAGGTCTTCTTTGACAGTGATAAACAGGGACACAAATATATGCGAACATGAAGATCATGCATTCCGGACTACATGAAAGTCATCTTGTCATAATTTATAATCCCAGTGTTTTAAAAATGATGCTGTGAGGTCTTAAAAATTATATTGGAGCCGCGGTCTCCTCAAATTAGCCTCTCCCCAAGTTCATTACATAGTTCCCGTAGGTCTTAATACAATGCTTTTACAAGTGGAAGATTTACAAGGAGAAGAATTTACAATATGCCTGTAGGACTTTAAAAAAAATCTGCCTGTATAGGTCTTACGATAGTGTGCCCATAGGACTTAAAAATAAAAGGATTTAGCCACTAGGTGGTGTCATTGACATGCACACTCCCCCTCTCAATGGCATCACCTAAGGCCAAGCATTATTTGAATTTGGAGCATATAATGCCTAAAGGTCTTATGCCTATTAGGTCTTAAATCTAGGATTCAGCCACTAGATGGTGTCATGTACACTCCCTCTTAATGGCATCACCTCAAAGCCAATCACTGCATAGAGGATTTAAAAGTGATGGCTAAAATTATAATATATAGTATGTGCCCATGATCTTGAAAGTGTGTTTATTATAGAATGATTTCACTTGAGTGAGGTGCTCATGATCTTCAAGGTGCCTTTATTATATAATGCTTTCACTTGAGTGAGGTGCCCATGATCTTCAACGTTCATTTTGATCTTTAGAAATGATATTCTCTAGAAAGAGTAAAGTAACTTCAATTAATATGGTACTTTCATATGTATCCAAATGGAATTATTCAATAAATCTTCAAGGCCATATTGATTCTTCAAGAGCTACATTCATATTTTGTCCATTTGATTCAAAGACACATAGAAGATAGTCTTCTTATTAAAGCATTGTACCATCCATGTAATAGCACTTGCACCATATGTTTTGAAGGCATAACCTCACCATAGAAGAAACAATATAGTTAGTAACTTAGTATTCAGCTTCATTTTTGGTGCAAAGAAAGAACATAATATTATTTTTTTTGTCATTTGCCAAAGATCATATAATATTCCTTATAAATATAAAATACAGTCCAATGATTGGTAGAAAGGAGATCAACCTATATTTTCATGGGAATAGGAATAATATTTTTTTGCCTTGTTTAAAATACAAAAATAGACATGCTACTACATATAGTAATGATCCATAAAAAAATTAGGCAACGGGTGAGCTATCCTTTCTAGGTTTGCTCCCTAGACAGTTTATAAGGGCGATAGTCACCCATTATAAATAGTATGATTGAAAAAAAAATGGATCAAATATAGAATAGAATAACAAATCACTTGCATCTCCAAAAAAGGATGCTAATGAGAAATTTTTAAATTTACTTATGCATATTTACTAGCTTGTACATTTCATAAAAAAAATATTTTACCCTACATTTATAGATAGATAGATGATTTCTTGTTTATCATTGTGATAGTTTGATATCAAGGAATTTGCTTATCAAACATACTATAATCAAGAATATTCTTAATGTTAACATAAGTCATATCCTCCATCAAATACCTATAAAAATTAAATTTGAGATAAATCATGATGTTCCTTCCTTTATTCCTACTAGTTCACATGTGACTTTTTGTGATGCACTTAAAGGACTAATATAAATAATAATAGGTACTTTGGGAGGGTCACATGAAAATATGAACTAAGACTAGATGAATCAACTGTATTAAAAATTCATATGGAAGGATCAACACCATTAGTTATGAAGTGCTTGTTTATTTGTTCATGTCTCACTAACAAGTTATTTATAAAAGATAGCATAAAATGACAAAAGAGACATTACTACATCCACTCATACTAAATGACTATCAAAGATATTATAAGGAAGAGTTATAAGGGAATTATGAAATATCAACACTTATAATGGATGATCTAGGAAAGGACAAGTCTACACCATCTCTTATAACATTGTGAAATAAACCCCATTAAGACTATTCTTCATATATATACCTAATCTTCCATGAAATCAAATTATTTATTTTGTGCATATCCAGCTATCATTGCAATCTTAATCTATTTGACTTGAATTCTTTCAAACAGTTCACTTCCCTAGTGCATTTTGAAAAATAAAATAAAATGTAGATTTAACATTTGCACTAATGAAGCATTTCCATAAAAAGCTTTTACATGTTTATTCATAAAGTACATATGACTCTCTATGACGTGTCTAACTTATAGATAAAAAGATCATGCTTTCACATGGCACATTAAGAGTTACATCTCTTTTCTTCCAAGTGAGTCATTTTTTCCAAAGATATCATATTTGGTCCATCTTGAAGTGTTAAAAGTGTCCATGTAAGGGTTAGAGTCATTTATGTCAAAAATACAAAAATACAAAAATTGTAAAAATTGTAAAGTTGCAACATTACCAAAAAGTGCAACAAAAGTGTAAAAATGAAATCCATTGGTCATGAGGTGGTTACAGTAGTTATAAAGGAATTGGAAATAGTTTATAAAACCATTTTTGGTCTAAATCAAGAGGGTAGATCAGTTTGGAGGGGATTTGACAAAGATTATCCATCAAACCCTCAATCTGTCATGAGTTTTTAAGGAATCTGTGGCTATCATAGGTCCATGGAGGATCCCATTTGGTGTAATTTTTATATGTAGAATTTATTTAATGATAGATTAATGAAATATATTTCAGATGAATCATTTCTTATGCATTTTTGTGGAGTATTTGGCAAGATATGTTTATCTTTACAATAATTGTCAAAACCCTACCAAGGGTTACCCGGTTTTGGGAAAATGATCATAACTTTTGATTTAACTGTTGGATCTAGCTCAAATTTTGAAAGGAATTGTGTAACTTAGTATTATAAATTATGACTAAAGAGATTTTATTTAAGATCAATATTGTAAGCGTTATTGATGACTGTTTGTTACAATTCATGGTGAAAGGCAGATTGGTGAAGGCAACAATAGTCCGGTTGCAACATTTGGTGTGGTCACATGAGGAATAGTAATGAAGAAAGGATATATTTTTTGGAAAGGTCTTTTAATATTCTTTCCATTTATTTTTCTCTTCCTTAATTTGGTTAAGAATTGAATTTTGTGTGGTTATTTTGGTGAAAATAGTTTTTAAAGGATGAAACCTTGAACTAGGGTATTCCATGGCAATAAAGAATTTGTTCTCTCATGTTATGGTGAATATTATGATCTAAAATCTTTAATGAAGGTTTTTAGGGATGTAATATAACCTTTGAAATTGGTTTTGAGTTGAGAAGAATGTTTTATCTTTTTATATGCCTCTTGATTCAAGTTTAAAGTCTACCCTTGAATGAGGGTTTTATGGTTTGTGATAGATGCTCTGCATCAGTGCTTTTTATGATAACTAGTTCAATATTAATTGATCATTGTGGTTGGCCCATAACAATGTGTAGACACCTAAAAATGGTCAACGCTTGCAGAGTCATACTTTAACATTTGCGCATTGCCTCATTTTAGGTTTTTGCGTCGCATTAACATTTCTCCTATGATACGCACTTGGTCTTTATCATTTGCGAACATCGAGTCATTCTTCTACATTCTTCCTTTATCTCGCTCTCGAATTTGGTCTTGTCGACAACAATCTCCAGTCATGATTTTAATCAATCTTATCCTATTGCATCAATGTGCGTGCTTATTTGTCATCATTTTGGACATCGTCAATCCTAATTAGGGTTTTGTCCTCTTATCAATCTTGTCATCTGGCGATCGATTTATCATCAATTCTTATCATTTTCAATCTTGTCGTTTAATGATCGATTTGTCATCGGTTGTTGTCATGTTCGATTTTGTCATTTTGCGATCGATTTGTCATCGATCGTGGTCATTTTTCAATATTGTCGTTTTGCAATCTATTTTGTCATCAACCCTTGTCCTCTTGTCAATTTTGTCATTTTGCGATCAATTTGTCATCGATCGTTGTTTGTCTCAATTATGTCAATTTGGATCAATTTGTCATTGTTCCTCGTCAATTGGCGCATTTTCTCAATTAAATCATTTATCACATTGGTCATTTATCAATTCAAAATCATGATCGAGTCAATTATCTTCAATCAAGACCTAATTGTCATTCTCGCATTACTAATTCATCTTCTAGGGTTTCATGATTTAATCATTTAACCTTGTGTGTCATTTCTTCCTCTAGGATTAATAAATTATTTATTTATCCTAAGTTTTCTTGTCACAATTAAATTTTCATTTAATTGGCTAATTATTCCTCTTTTTGTGAATTAATTAATAAATGATAAATTATTCATTAATTTACCTAATTCTTAATTCCTAATTTTCCTCTTTTTCTAATTTCCTAATTTTCTAAATCCTAATTTCAATTTCCTCCTATTTCTTTCCTAAATTCATGGAAATGACATAGAAATTTGTCATAATTTGTCATAATTGACAATCAATCAATTCTTGACATAGAAGTTTGTCATAATTTGTCATAAATCATCAATCAACAAATTTTGCATAGAAAGTGCATAATTTGTCATATTGATTTGCAATTTCCATTTGAATTGCATCATGCTAATCTTGTCATCTCTCCAATTCTTCTATAAATTGGATGATTTTCATCAATCAAAGCTAATAATTGGTAATCAGACTATCGAATTTATGCTTCTAGTACTCTTGATCAAAAATCTCGTCTATTTGCTTTCAATTGTGTGTGTGCACTTGTAGGTGAGATCCACAACCAAACCATTTGAGGAGGAAAGAAGAACAATGGAGCCTCATGAAGGAGCATTCAAATCTGCTATTGGTTTGCATATGTCTTTAATTTTGAATGTTTTTATTTCATGTCTCTATTGAGTGTTGTTTAGGATAGATCATTGCAATTGTGCTTTCGTGATTGAGCTATTGATTATTATGTTTATCTTGCTTGTGATGATTTCCTATTTCCTAACATACATTAATTGGTGAACCTAACGTGAACACTAACCTTCTAACCTCTTTATGGTGTTTTTGAGTGCTTTCAAGTTGATTTGCAGGCCAAAAAACCCAAAAACAGGGTCGTGCAAGGTTTTCTGGAGACTTCTGCGCCTGTGTTGAGCAACTTGCACCTGTGTTGAGCATTCTGTGCCTGTGTTAAAGACATTCTGTGCTTGTGTCATGGGTTCTGCACCTCTGTCATGGGTTCTGCGCCTGTGTAAAGTCCAGAACAGGGGTAAAAATGTAGTGTTTTACTTGAAATTGGTTTAGTTTTTGCATTCTATTTTCTGTGCTTTGGATTTTGGTACTAATTATCTGTGCAGAATCTTGGCATATGCATGGAAAAGACAATAAATCAAACTACTAACATGTGTTATGCAGAATCGATAGTCAAAGACAAGAAATCAAACTTCTAACTTGGGTTTTGCAGGTTGCCTTGGAGAAACAATTAAACTTGGTGTTTGTCTTTAAATGTTTTAGGCACCTAGTGATTTCTAATAGGTTGGAATGAACATGTTTTTTTGCTTTGATTGTTGAGTGTGACATTGGAGTAGGAGAGTATGCTCTCATCCTTTCAGGGTGATCAGAAATCCAGATCTTCGATACCATGCTTTTGTCTTTGATTGTGTGTCTCCTTTAGAGGGCATGCCTTCCCAACCACTTTTCTTTTGCAAGCAAGTGATAATCGTGAGAAGGGAATGACCCAAAGTGAGTACGGCTAGAATTCCTTGGCATTCTAACTCACTATAAAAAAATACCCGATGAGCGAAAGCTTTGAAGGAAGTGTTACGTGGGAATTGCAGTTACTTGGGAAGTGATGACCCTTGAACTCTTTCTCATATCAACATCTAAGTAGGGCCTCTTGGTCTAAATTGTGCTTGCACGACTACATTTGTTTGGTATTTTGATGGGCTTAATGTCTCAATCACGCTTGCGTGACATCAAGGAGTAACGCTTAAAAGAAATCCTTACTAAACACCTTGTTTTTAGAGGCCAAAAAAAACCTTCTAGTTGCTTGAGAAGGACAAATTCGGATACTTGGAAGAGATACTAAGTTCGCCATGGGGAGATTTCCATGGGAACTGATGCTTGGCTGCCTTGAGAAGTGAGTGCCATGGAGGGGAGCCTGTGGGGTCAAGCATCTATGTATTCTCCTTGAATCCCATAATGAGTCTACCTCTCAAGTACCTAATGTCTTTGCCTACCATAAGAAATGTGGAAATGAGCATGATTGTCTTGAGTCTAAGTTGCAATATCTTGTATTCTTTGCTTGTCAAAAGTTGAATTGCATCCCATTTCAAAAGCAAAAACAAATTGATTCAAAACATAAGATTAAACACAAGAGACATTCATCCAACAAAGGTCCAACAAATCTTAAAAACACACTTTCAAACATGGTTGTCAAATATAGTTCAAAATCTTGTCTCAACAAGCATGTTACTTACATTTAGGTTCATCCTAGGTTGCATTTTGCAAAAGTCATTGTCAAGTACCAAGGTTAGGTTTCACCTAAGTCATATTCCTTTGCATATCAATAAGAGTCATCCATTTGCATATGTCCTCTTGCATTAAAGTCATACCATTGTCATACATTGCATACCCTAGGTTTCTTCATTAAGCTTAGGTCATTATCATATCATATTAGAGTCACTTGCATATTAATTGTCCCTTAGCATATAGTGTCAAAACTAGGTTTTGTCATACTTGAGTAATGCAAATCTTTGATACAACCCTAAGTCATTGTTAAGAATTCTAGACCTTATCAACCTTTTGTCCTTTTGTCATCAATATCATTTGGTCAAACCTAGCTTAGTATCCAAGCATATAGGGGAGACTTTGTCATTTGTCCTTTTGTCACTTAGTCCTTTTGTCCTTCGAGGTCTAGACATCATTCCAATTTCCTAAGGGTCTCTTTTTAGATTTGCATTTTAAAAGTTTGTCAAAATCTTCAAAACAACCAAAAACATAGATTGCATGCTCGTCTATCTAGTTTGCATTTAGTTGCATATCATACATTATCCTTGAAAATTCCAAAAACATTGCATTGGCATAAGTGACATGCCTGTTGAGACAAGATCCAAATCTAAAAAGATGGGCGAACCAATGTATCAACCCATGGACAACATAGCAAATTTGCAGTTTCAAACCAGTCAAACAGTACAAATTGAAGGTTCATTAAACACATCCCTACCACCATATGGAACGGTTCAACTTGGACCATCTCCATTATATGAACCATTGTTTGTACCTATGAAACCAGGACATGGGAGTGTTCCACCAACTCCAAGAGGAAGTGCGCCTTTCAATTGGAATCAACCAAACTTGCAACATGACATTCAAACTCAAACATTATATGAAGAACAAACCCTCTCACAAGGATTTGGTTCAGATCAAGGCATTCAACAAGAAACGAATCCAAATGTCTAACCAGATTCTTCATCTGATTCCGATGCTTCGGATGATGTTGACATATTCCTTCAAGATCCAAAGGTAACAAAAAAGATGGATAAGTTCTTGAACAAGGTCTTTAAGATGTTTCCACAAAAGCATCTTAACATGATGAGTAATGTGACCTCTTCAAGTGACCAAATCAATGTGCAAGAACAACAAAGCGGTGAGTTGTTAAGTTTTTCCTCGCATCCAAATGAAGAAAATACACATCAAGCAACTCAACCTACATTGATGAGCAAATGTGCTTCAAAGGCATTGACAGTGACTATTCCTCAAAAGTCACCATTTGAGACAATAAATAATCCACTATTCAATACAACACCTTGTAGCGTCGTAAATTGTATGCACTTGCTAGGGTGGTACAATTTCAAACCTAGTTTAGCACCCGCCTTGGCACATTTTGCATTTTGCATTGCATTTCTTCTTTAGCACTTAATTAATCAAATTAATTAGGTCTAAGGTTCTATTTCATCATCTTTCACATCATAAAGTTGGGCCCTTTCATTAAAGTGTGCCCCTTTCATTTTATTCTTCCAATACATCATTTAATCAAAAACCCTAATTAGGTCCTATTTTGAACTTGGGGGCTTGATTTCGGGGGTCAAAACATCTCGAAATCACCTGTAACTTCGGGATTCGCTCTAAAATCATCATATCCGACGACCCTGAAAATTTGGTGAAAAGTTGTCGGGACCATGGCGCCCGGCGTGCACATGGTCCCGGACATTTTTCCCCAAATTTTAGGAGCGCGATCCAATCATAAAATAAAGCTTAACCCCAAGAAATTGGCGGGATATTCAATCTCTAGGTCGGCCAAAAGTTGGAATTAAGACCTAGGGTTTCATATATAAGAGCTCTCTTTCTTCATTTGAAAGGATCCGAATTTTGGTTTTCAGGACCTCATATGCAGCGAAAGAGCAGATCTTTGAAGACTTCAACAACAGTCAACATCCTTCTATCAAGCATTTATCAATTTCATTCATCCATTTAGGGCTTGGAAGACATTGAAGAACAATAGGAGATTACCGACTGAAGATTGGCTTGTACTCCTCCCTTGAGGGTTGGGTATGATTTCATGTTGTTTTCATGTCTTTGCATAAGCTTCAACATATCCTTTATTCATGCTTTAGACCACTTTGCATCTTGATTTAGAGCATTTACATTATCATTTACAAGCAATTAGGGTTTACTTTCTAGGTTGCTCTAGTTTGCTTTCTTGCATTTAAGGACCTTGCACACACACTAGGTCTGCACACACAATACATTTTACAATACAACTTGGCTATTCATGGAGGTGGAAATCACCGAAGCGGGGGTTTGACTAAGGCAAAACCCTATATAGCCGCCCACCACACCTTTTCAGATATAAGTGCAGGTTTCGGAATTCGGATGACGCCGCAAGTTACAGATCCGGAAGAAGCAGACGGAGATCGAACTTCACACCAAATCTCAGAGCAAAAGACCAGGACAGGGGCGTGGGGCGCCCTGTTCCTGCCAGGACAGGGGCGCTGGGCACCCTGGTCCCTGGGACAGGGGCGCTGGGCGCCCTAGTCCCTAGGACAGGGGCGTTGGGTGCCCTGGTCCTCCTGATAGACAGCATTTTCATCATTTTTGACAGCTTTTCCAAAGTGCAAAAACAGCAGTTTTCGGAGCAGTTTCAGGGGCAGAATCAGGACAGTGGCGCCCGCGCCCCTATCCCGAACATTTTTAGTCAGATTTTAACTCCGGGTATGCATTTGCATTCTTGTCTTGTCCTTGTGTTTACAGCTTTCCATTGTTTAAGTTCAATTCTGCAATCTTGTTATTAGTTCATACTTGCACTTTGGGGTTAGGAATTGAACTTGCATCATTTTATCTATCATTTGCAACAAAGGAATAGAAATCCTAATAGGTAGTACTTGCAATTTTGACCGCAATTGGGTCTTCACGATGGCGATACAACACGCAACCTGAATGGAGACCCCGAAATCTGATTATGACATTGAAAACTGCATTTTCTTGCACCTTGACCTGAACCTCCTTTGCACCCTGCTGTCCCGGGAGGTGGGACCAGAGCGCCTAGCTCGCTGGTCCTTCAGGACCAGGGCGCCCAACGCCCTGGTCCCCCAGGACCGTGGCGCCCAGCGCCCTGGTCCCTGGGTCCTATTTTGGGCCCGGTCTCTTTTGGACTTCGGGTCTTTATGTTTGCAAATTGGAAAATTATCTTTCCTGGTCGGCCTAAGGTCGGGAAAATCAGTCTATTAACCCTAATTGGCAAGTATATAAACTACATTTTCCTCTTTCATTCGATATGATGGAAAAAGCGTGGAAACTATACTCAAGCATTCAAGCATTCAAGCATTCTTTCAAGCAATTGATCATTCTGAGTCTCCATTCAAGGCTAAGTGTTGCATTCAAGACAAGGATTCAACCATTGAAGAGGAGATCACATACTACATGCTACATACAACATACAACAATACAACAAACAACAACATCTATACCTTCGCACATAAGGATACAAACATCCTTACAACAAGGTATTAGTACTTGTTTTACATTACATTTACAACATTTCTCATTTGTTGGTTAATTCCAAAACCGGGGTTTGACCTAAAGGCAAACCCCTAATCCCTAACCCCCCAATCGTCTTTGCTTTTCTGTGTGTAGGTTGCAGGTACGCGACTAAAATTGAAGATCTGGAATCCTTGTGCAGAGACGAACAGATCCCCCTTTGTTTCGCGGATTTTTCGGAGGACCGTGTGCACGCCGGGCACCATCGTCCAATCAACTTTTGCTCAAATTTGTAGGACAGTGTCGTCTCGACATTTTACTGCTAATTCTAGGTCCGCAGCTTCATCCTATATCCCTATCTCAGTTTATAAGCGAATCTTTGTCACTTTCTATGCATTCCTAGCTTAATTCTTCTATCAACATTCTTTACAAAAGAGGGTAGCCTTGCTTTCTTAACCCTTGAAACACATTTAGCATCCAATCTTGCATTGTGTGGGATTGGATCTTGTGGGTTTCAACCCCTCTTTTGAATGTAAAGTCTCTCCCTTAAGTGAAAACCATCAACCCTAGTGAATCTCCCTTCTCTCTCCTTGGAGTTGGAAGAGGGGAGAGCAACTAGGGTTCGATCGCGATTTTCTGCTTTACATTTTGGTGAACCCGACGTGAACATCCTTTCTGATTATTCATAATTAGATCTGAAAATTGGATTCCTTGATTACATTTCCATGTTTGATCTTTTGCAAAATTCTAGAGGTTAATTGCATAAAAACCCTAAATTTTCTTTTTAGTAATTAAGCTTGCGAAATGTTTAATTGTTGATGCTTGTTTCAGATCTGCCCTTCTATTACAAATTATCAATTCATATTTGTGCATTAATTTTGAAAATTAAGTGGTTAAGTGTCAAAACCCTAATTTTTGAAACCCTCTTGATTCAACCTTTGTCCGACAATTTCACTGATCAAAACATCTCCAAATCAGCTGTAACTTTGGATTCCGCAATAAAATCACAATATCTTTCATCCCTGAAAATTTGGAAAAACGTTGCGAGGACCGTGTGCACTCTGAGCGCCATCATCCCTGACATTTTTTCCGAAATTTTGGGAGCTAGATCTTATTGTATTTTTCTGCTAAAATCCAGAATTTTGGCTGATTTTATCAATTTTAACACCTTCAAAATTACAGTCAAAGTTAGTCTTGTGATTGCTTGGATTAAGGCTTCTAAACATTCAAAAATTGTCGAAACTGAAATTCATGTCAAAATTGTGATTCTTACTATCCTAAATCTGAAAAGTGTGTTGGCATTCATTCGAAATTTCAGTGCTTTATTCAAATTCTTGCAATTTGTGACTTTTGAAATTAAGTGCTTAATTACAACAACTTTAATTTCCGCTTTCAAAATTGAATTTTGCATGAAATTGAGTCAACTTTTAAATTTCAAAAACTTGCATTGCTTTTGGTATTCCCTCTAAAATCATAAAATTCAAAATTTCAGTTTCCCTCTCTTTTTCAAAATTCAAATTTTGCATTTTTCGACAATCTTGGTAGGGTTCAATTTTGAGATTGAAACTTTAATTTGGCCTATCTACAGATCGTAAAATCACTCAATTTTTTCAGGTTAGCTGTAAAATCATCATAACTTTCATCCCTGCAAATTTCGAAAAAAGTTGCGAGGACCGTGTGCACTCCGAGCGCCACGGTCCCGGACATTTTTTTCGAAATTTCGGGAGATTGTCCTGATTGTATTTAACAGCTTAAATCTAGAAGATTGGCTGGTTTTACTGAAATTTGCTTCCTCTAAAATTCAAAATCTTCTCTCTTTCTCTAGTGCATGAGTTTTACAACAACAAGCCCTACTTACACTATTCCCGTTAGACGAAGCCTTAGAATTAAGTCTTTCCAAGGTTTAATTACTGAGGAGATGGAACCTAATTTGAATGGTCTTTTTAATGAGGACATGGGTAATTCCTCTAATCCTCTTAATGATGAAGAAGCTCTCCATGAGGTTTCTGTAGAATAACTTTCAAAATTGGATAACCAATTTGACGATTTTCGACAGTGGATGTCTCAAGAATACCCTGATAGTCAAGCTCTTCCTTTAATTGAGGGTCTAAAACGTATGCTTCAAAGTGATAAGAATGGAATTGATATTTTGCGTGGTATTGCACACATTGTGGATTCAAATGTGATGCCTATGAAGAGTTGTGCCGAAACCTTAGGTTATACACAACCTCCTACTCAAGACAATCATTCTATTCCTTTGACGACTTCTATTGCTAGCATACCTACCTTTACATCAAATATAATGACTACTTCAACACAAGACATTCCTCTTATGATCACTAGTCATGGGGGCAATCCCTCTTCTTCAATTAACCCTCTTCCTTCATTCAATCCGACTTCTTCATTCATTTCTTCAGTGAGTGTTCCTATTATATCTCCACAAATGAACATGACGCAAGGGGGCAATTCATTTAACCCTTCCATTCCTCCTTGTAGTGTTCCTCCTATCCAATCATCTCCTCTGACTAACTATCATAGTGTCCCACCACCTTACTCTCTACCTTCTTTCAATAACATAACACATCCATCACAATCCAACACGTCTAATATGAACTCTTCGACTGAAGTGACCATTAACAATCTTGCACAAACTGTCTCTTCTTTACAACAACAAATTGCCTCTATGAATCAATCCAATTTTAGTGTGCCCACATTTGATGTTGCGAGCCCACTTTCTCTTGATATTGTTCGAGCTATTCCCCCTAAACATGTTGAAATTCCACATTTGGAGCTTTATAATGGTAAGGGTGATCCTCTAACACATGTTAAGACCTTTCAAACAATATGTACTGATTTTGCTTATGACCAAAGGTTGCTTGCAAAACTGTTTACTAGAACATTAAGAGACAAAGCCCTACAATGGTATTGCTCGTTGCCTTCCTATTCTATTACTTCTTTCGAATAACTTGCAAATGCTTTCATTCAACAATTTCAAAACAATATAAGTCCTAAAGTTACTTTGATTGATTTAATGCATTGTAAACAAGGTGTTAAAGAAAAAGTGATTGATTTCATTGGTAGATATAAGCATTTGTATGCTCAAATTTCCTTTCCAGTGCCTGACAATGATATTCAAAGAATCTTTATTTCTAATTTACAAAAAGACATTAGAGAAAAACTCCTGTTTTCTGAGTTTACTTCTTTCCAACAGTTGTGCGCAACTCTTCACAATTATCAACTGACTATGAGTCAAATGGAACAATCACATCCTATGGCTCCGAGTGATAAGGGTGATAGTAGTCAACAACCATTTGGGAAGTTTAAACCGAATAGATATTCCATCAAATTCAATGAAAACATCATCAACAACAATGTGAATGTAGCATCAGGTGTGCTTCCTATTTCTAAGTTTTTCAAGAAAGAAAGAAAGTTTACTCCTTTGAATGAATCATTGCATAGTATTATGAATAAGTTATTGGAACAAAATGTGCTTACTCTTCCTCCTATAAGGCAAATTGATCCTGCAAAGATTACTTCACCTTATTTTGATAACAAATCTTTTTGTCAATTTCATCGTCAACCTGGGCATGATACTGAAAAATGTTTTTCTTTAAAGGGTAAAATTCAAGATTTGATTGATAATAATACTATTTCTGTTTCTGGAGTGAATGATAAAGGCAACAAATCTGTAGCTCTTCCTAACCAAAATCTTTAGATTTTTACTGATCCATTACCTTCTCATACCTCTAATGCGATTGATACTACTGATTCCTCTGTCTCACCTGATGATCTCGTGTCTATGACTCCGAATGTGATTAATTTTGTGGGGCAACAGAAAATCCCTAAAGAACCTTCCATCACATTTGATTCTAGTGAAACTATCAGGGCACCTAATGGTCCTTTATATATAGTTGCAAAAGTAAAAAATACACCTTGCCGTGGAGTGCTTATTGATCCTTCTTGCATGGTTAATGTCATTACTGAAGAATTTCTTTTTACTTTGCAATTGAATCAAGTAATCTATGATGAAACAAATGTGGTTGTGAAACTATTTGATGCATTTTCTTCTCCTGCAATTGGTTCTATTACATTACCTATTGAGGTCCATAACAAATCCCTTGATGTGGACTTTGCTATTATTCCATCGTCCGAACAATTTCGTGTGAAGCTAGGCTATCCTTGGCTATCTTCCATGAAAGCTATTGCTTCTTCTATCCACAAGTGTTTGAAATTTCCCCATAATGGTGAATTTGTTACTGTCAATCATAGTCTCTTTAAACTAGCTGAAAGAACTTCTAGCGTTCCTATTGATTACTTTTGGCCTAAACAATTCCAATCCCTTCCTCCGCGAAGTGATCATCTTTTCAAATCTTATCAAAAGTGGAAAAAAGATATGATCCTATCTCTAAGTGAACCTAGAACACCCAAACTTGACATTCCTATCGTTCTTGAGAAGGAAGTTCTTCCTTTGAAAGATAAAACTAATGTCTTTCCTCAAGAAGATTCCCAACCCATCCCTATGGATGTGACTATGCCTATGTCTAATAAACTTTCTAACAGTAGACCTATACCTCCTCATCATGATGGACTTGGTCTCCTTCCTAAACCAAATATTCCTCCCTTATATGGAGCAGTTCCTCCTCCTTCCTCTTATGGAGAGAAGAGACCTTTCTCTTCTCCTATTATCCAGCCTAAGAGACCACAACCTAAACACCCAAGTGATAAGGATGAGAACATTCCTCCTCCTCAATCTTCTCAACTTCCTACTAAGACTAGACGAAATCGTTCTGCACGTGAACGCCAACGAAAGCGTCGTCTTAGAGCTCAGGCAGCTGCTTCTCAAATTTTGCAATCCCCAAAAACACCTTCAACTAATATTCCATTTTCTCCTCAGCCGACGATTGAGCCGAAATCTCCTAAACATAAGATGCATGATGGTCTTGATCCTGTGTGAGTTAAAGATCCTATTTTTATAAATCTTGATGATGATATAGATGAAAATGTTATTCATGATGCAAATGTTACTCCTGTTCATTCTGATAGTGAATATGAACTTGTTGATATTGATAACCATTTATCTAATGAATTTTCTAAAGCACTTATCCTAGCTCCTAGACAAGAACACCGTGGCTTGGGGTATGAACATAGCCCTTGTTTGGATCTTGCGATAGCTCCATCTGCTGTGTTGGATGTTCCTCCTCTAGCGTGTTCCCTACCTTCCCGAAACATTGATTAGCAAGATCGGGGGGTAGATGACATGCTAGACTAGTTTCATTAGCATAGCAGATTCTCTCCCCCTCTCTTTTGTTACTTCTTCTATATGTTACTCTCATTCTTCTATTTGTTGTCCTTAGTGTTGTCTACTTGAGGATGATGCAAAGCATTGAGATCTCTTTTGGTCTCTCTCATGTTGACTCAAAAGACACATGTGTTCCCTTCTTCTAGGTGACCTTCCTTGATTGGGGAATGAAGAACAATTATGCATACATACATATGATATACATGAATTATCATACAACATACTGACCCCGAGGAAAGCGAAGTCACCTTGTGCTTTGTGTTTTGTGTCTATTATCCTTGGGCTTATCTCACACTTGGGGGCTAAATCCTTGTGATAATGTGCTCCTTTCTCATTTCTTATATGTATCACTACTTTAAAGCAATCATCCCCAGTGAGGCATGTGCGATCGCTTTAACGTAGGGGGGCATACATCCCGTTCATATCTTTTCAAGATACTTGAAAATTTCTTGGCAAATTTAGCCTTGCCTTGAAAATTTTTGATATCTTTCTTGCATGACTCATAGTGAGGGAACCTTGCTACTGACAGTCATGGTTCTCCCTCATGATCTTCCCTTTTACCTTATCAATCGAAGTCGTAAGATCCTTAGTCCACTGGGGGCTTGGTGTATCTTGCCTCCTTGACATGGTGAAAGTTTTTCAATGTTGTTTCCTTGTACTTTACCGGAAGTATGAGCGTACGCTTATACTCCCGCTAAAGTGGGGGCTAAATGTAGCGTCCTAAAATTGTGACACTTGCAATTTTGACCGCATTTGGGTCTTCATGATGGTGATGCAACATGCAACCTGAATGGAGACCTCGAAATCTGATTATGACATTGAAAACTGCATTTTCTTGCACCCTGGCTTGAACCTCCTTTGCACCCTGTTGTCCCGGGAGGTGGGACCAGAGCGCCTAGCTCCCTGGTCCTTCAAGACCAGGGCGCCCAGCGCCCTGGTCCCCCAGGACCGTGGCGCCCAGCGCCCTGGTCCCTGGGTCCTATTTTGGGCCCGGTTTCTTTTGGACTTCGGGTCTTTATGTTTGCAAATTGAAAAATTATCTTTCCTGGTCAGCCTAAGGTCAGGAAAATCAGTCTATTAACCCTAATTGGCAAGTATATAAACTACATTTTCCTCTTTCATTCAATATGATGGAAAAAGCGTGGAAACTATACTCAAGCATTCAAGCATTCAAGGATTCTTTCAAGCAATTGATCATTCTGAGTCTCCATTCAAGGCTAAGTGTTGCATTCAAGACAAGGATTCAACCATTGAAGAGGAGATCACATACTACATGCTACATACAACATACAACAATACAACAAACAACAACATCTATACCTTCGCACATAAGGATACAAACATCCTTACAACAAGGTATTAGTACTTGTTTTACATTACATTTACAGCATTTCTCATTTCTTGGTTAATTCCAAAACCGGGGTTTGACCTAAAGGCAAACCCCTAATCCCTAACCCCCCAATCGTCTTCGCTTTTCTGTGTGTAGGTTGCAGGTATGCGGCTGAAATTGAAGATCTGGAATCCTTGTGCAGAGACGAATAGATCCCCCTTCGTTTCGCGGATTTTTCGGAGGACCGTGTCCACGTCGGACGCCATCGTCCTGTCAACTTTTACTCAAATTTGCAGGACAGCGCCGTCTCGACATTTTACTGCTAATTCCAGGTCCGCAGCTTTATCCTATATCCCTATCTCAGTTTATAAGCGAATCTTTGTCACTTTCTATGCATTCCTAGCTTAATTCTTCTATCAACATTCTTTACAAAAGAGGGTAGCCTTGCTTTCTTAACCCTTGAAACACATTTAGCATCCAATCTTGCATTGTGTGGGATTGGATCTTGTGGGTTTCAACCCCTCTTTTGAATGTAAAGTCTCTCCCTTAAGTGAAAACCATCAACCCTAGTGAATCTCCCTTCTCTCTCCTAGGAGTTGGAAGAGGGGAGAGCAACTAGGGTTCGATCGCGATTTTCCTCCCACACATTTTGGTGAACCCGACGTGAATCTATCATTGCTTCCTCTTGCATTGCATTTGTTAGATCTAGATCTAGATCTAATGTGTTTTCATTTCATTTTCATTAAAAAGAAAAAAAAAAAAAAAAAGTGTGTTTCTTTGCATTGTGTGTTTAAAATTTTATGCAATTTCAAAATGTCAGATTTTTATTTGCAAGATGTTCATATTTGTGATGATTATGAGTTAGATGAAGCTTTAGATGAATTTTTGAAACCTAAATATACCAAACCTTCATTTTACCAAAAACTCATAAACATTGTTACTATGCCATTTCGTTGTGATGAGAAAGATAAGTCGAATGATTCCTCTCAAGGGTACATTCCTATCAGCTCTTCCACTAAATCTAGTAACATGGTTGTTTTCAATGATCCCCTCTATGAAGAGATATCTCCTTTTGAATCAAAAGATAAACCTTTTAATAGATATGATCATGCTTTGTTGGATGATGCCCTTGATGCCTTTGTGTCTCCTAAAAAACACTCCCTTCATGAGGATCCTTCTATGCAAAAAGATGACATTATCCCTACATTTCCTAGTGATGGCATTTCCTTTTCCAACAAAATTCCCACTAGAGATGATGAATTAATGTTAAATGCTTACCCTTCTCCTAAAGTTGGTCTTACCCATAAGCATCCCTTAGAGAAAGAAGATGAAATAATAAGCAATTTCCTTAATTCTCTCTCCCCTATTGAACATATTTTGAGGAAAGAGGATGAGTTTAACACATCTATTGATGCTCTTCCTCCTAAGGATGAGGAATTAATAAACAATGTTATCTCCTCTCCCAAAATTGACAATACTTCAAACATCCCTTTCAACAACCTCACTATTTGGGAGGAACCATTAGAAGAAGGTATAGATTATTCTCTACCCCTAGCCAAAGGGGATGAAGTCAAGATTAAAAACTCCCTTGAGAGTTTCTCACCTTCCTTGAATCTCGATTATTCTCCCTCTCCTCAACTTGGTTCTACTCATAAGGATACCCTAGTTCAAAGCAAGATGGTTAACATCTCTTTCAAAGATCTCCCTCTCAAAAGTGAGACTTTAGAGAGTAATGTTGATCCTTCTCCTAGAGAGTTTATTCCCCATGTAGATCCTTTGATGATAGAGGATGATATGACCTTTCCTAGTATTACTCTTCCTACTAGAACATCAATGCCTATCCCTTGTCTCTCTCCTAAAATTGATTTGATCCGTGATAAGATTTTAGTGCAAGAGAAGACTATCAATAATTCTTCCAACACTTTTGTTCATTCCTCTAAACCATCCTCAATCAATTTGATACATGTGAATGAGACACCTAACAAACCTTTCTTCATTGTCCAAGGTGCTTGTCCTTCTCAAAATTCTCAACCTTTAAATAAGCCTATCTTAGTGGTTCAAGGTGGTTATGCTAATGATTCTTTTTGCATGCTTAAGACACCTATTATTACTATGCAAGGAGGTTATTCTACTAAGAGCCCTTATGAGTATTCTAAGCAACTGACTAGAGAGAGTTATCATGTGGTTGCCCATACCTATAACACAAGAAACAATAGGCAACCTAATCCTCCTCCAGTTATCCCAACTTCACTTCCTCCTTCCCAACCTATTCTTCCCCAAGCTCCTCGTATTTCACAAGTTCTTGGTAAGGAATATGATCTCATAGAACAACTTAAAACTACCCCTACTAAGATATCCCTTTGGGATTTGATCCAAACTTCTTCTGCTCATCATGGAATGTTACAAGATGCCTTGAAAGATTTGAATGTTCCTCCACCTAATACATCTAGTAATATAGTGTCTTTGGTTAACTCTGTGATGAATCCTAAAGCTCAAATTGTGTTTACCCAAGATGAGTTGCCTACTAGTGAAATTCAACAACAATATGATCCCTTGATGATTGTGGTTATCATAAATGACACTGCTATAAGACGAACACTAGTAGATAATGGCTCTGGCCTTAATGTGTGTAGCATTAATCTATTGCATAAGATGAATGTGGATACATCCCTTATTGAGCCTGACTCTCATCCCATTCGAGGCTTTGATAATGTGGCTAAGTCTTCATTAGGTATTATCACCTTACCCATCACAGTGGGACCTATTACTTTGCCTACTCCTATCCATGTTATGTCGGGAAATCTAACATACAACTTGTTATTAGGGAGACCTTGGATTCACGGTATGCAAGCTGTCCCCTCTACATTGCATAGACAAGTTAAATTCATTTATAACAATAAGACATATACCTTGATAGGTGATACTAATTTTCAAGCTTGTTTGCAAACATCTACTTCCAAAGGGAGTTCTTCTAAATCTTCCTCTTCTAGTGATGACTCTTTATCTATGGACAAATCATCATCCTCTGATAATCAAAATTCTTTGGATGAAGATTCTTCTCAACTTGAATCTACACATGAAGAGGCTTTTGATCCTGAGAAGGTTCTCACAGAAGATGATTGGGGATCTCTTGATTTCACTCCCACCTTTGTAGGTGAGTATAGGGTTCCTCCTAGAGAGTTTAAAGTTAAAAAGAAGGAAGAAACTAAAAATCAATCAATCTTACCTGAACCTATGAGCAATAATTTTGTGGCCGCTTCTCAAAATTCTTCTCCTCACACCTCTAATTATGAAGAGTTTGATTCTTTGTCTTATGAAAAACCACCTTCTCTTCCTGAAATGGCTGATCGTTATGGTCGTGGTTTTCGCATTTTTGCTAAGCATGGGTATCATGGAAATGGTTGTGGTGCTCATGAACAAGGGATAAAAGTTCCTCTAGAGACTAATTTTCACAATTATGCCTTTGGACTCGGCTATAATCCCTGCAAACGTACCAAAGCATCTAAAAGACCATCTCTCAATGTGAATGCTATATTTAGTAGTGATGATGATCTCACTTCAACTAAATCATCTTCTACTTCTATCAACTCTCATTCCCCTCGTAGGGAAATCTTGGCAATAAACAAATCTCTTTATGAATTCCCTCAAATTTCTAAATCCACTTATGAATCTTTATCTCCTATTCATCATAAAGTCCTTTCCTCTAGGGATAAGGCTCTAATAAATTACACTCATCCCTCTTCTAAGATTTCATGTGACTTTTCTTCTTCAATTTTCATCATTTTATACATGTTTTTGATCTCACTTATAGTTGAGCATTTAGCATGTCATATTCAAATACCTCATTCAATCTATCATGTCTTTAAATAACATTAATGGCTGTTATGTTGCTCATCATTATGTGACATTGGTAGCTCATTTACTGGGGGCTCATTGTCATTCATGATGGTACAATTTCAAGTGCAATCATATTTTTTGAAGCAACATAATAGCCTAATTTTCTTGTTCCTATGGGGACAAGAATGATTTCATACATCTCTTCTTTTGCTTATGTCCAAATCTCTCCCTAGAAGATTGTGTAAGTCCTTCTCATTGTCCTTATCCTTGGGAGGCAATGATCTTTCCTTATTTTTATCTAAGGATCCACTTTTTCCTATTTTGTGGATGGTGTGGACTTTATTACTTGATGTTATGCCTTGTACGCATTTGTTGTTGTTTGTTCAAGGATTCTCTCTTACAAGAGGTGTAAGTCCTTGACTACAACCTCTTTTGCACTTGGTAAAATACATCCATAACGAATTCACTCTCCTAATTGGGTTAAAAAGAGCGTCATCCTTCATTAAGAATCACTTTCACCTCGCAAAAGAAGGAAGTATTGCATTCTCATTCCCTTCTTTGTCTTATTCTAGAAGATGTTATATTTGTCTAAGACAATTCCTCTCGGGGATAGATGTCTTTTGTACAAAGATCTCTTCTCCTCTAAGGATCTCCTTTACACATACTACAAGATATCCCTTTTCAACTATCTTATCCTTGCTTAAAGAGTGCAAAACTCTCTTGCTTGGATCTATGACATTGTTGCATTTTTGGGGTATCTTCTTTTGTGATGAAGGTAGGTATCCTTGTTCTACTTTGCTTATGACATAAACATTACACTTTTTGAGCAATGGGTCATTCTCGGAACCAGAGCACAGACTCTTAGAGCGAGATGTCTCCATTTTTCTTTTATGCAAGGTGATTATTCTCGGAACCAGAGCACAGACTCTTAGAGCGAGATGTCATGCTTTTGTACTATACATATACAGGTTGTAGCATACTCGGGCATAGACTCCTATGAGATGCTTCTAACCTCACTTACACACACATGCACGAGGTTGAGTGGAACTAGCGGCATAAGGCTAGACTTTCTCACTCTCCTCCCTTACATGGATCACCTAGACAGACTCTAGGGGCTAGTTTTCCATGTCCTTTTTCCCATGGATCACCTAGACAAGATCTAGGGGTGAGAAGTCCATGTTTTCTCTCTCACTATTCTTCTCATGGATCACCAATGTGTGTATTCATGCTTTTTTCCTTTCTTTTCTTCTCTTTACATTTTCTTTCCATTTACATCCTTCATCTTGTGTTAGAGAACTCTCAAATCTTCACACTCTTTGTTGTGTTGGAATTGAGATTTGGTCCTCTTTCTTACCAAATGATTCTCCATTAGTTTTTGATCTCATATCAAATCTTCTTGTGAGCATTTGTCATCAATATTCTTTAACAATTTGAAGTGGTAAACATGATACCCTGTTTCAACTCACTAAAATTAGCAAGCCGAAACAGGGGGGGCATATAGCTACCCTCAAATTTTCATCACCTTCCTTAGTAAGCATTAGGTGATTTTATGATCTAACGTGTGTTTTGTAGGGTGCGGTTCCTAACTGTGTACTGCAGATACCGCTGGGGGCTTCGTTCGACAGACTTATGGATATATCCTTTTTCAAATAATGTTTACTTTTCTGTACTTTAGCTTGCATATGCACGTAGTGTTCATATGACCGCTAAAGTGGGGGCTAAATGTAGCATCGTAAATTGTACGCACTTGCTAGGGTGGTACAATTTCACACCTAGTTTAGCACCCGCCTTGGCGCATTTTGCATTTTGCATTGCATTTCCCCTTTAGCACTTAATTAATCAAATTAATTAGGTCTAAGGTTCTATTTCATCATCTTTCACATCATAAAGTTGGGCCCTTTCATTAAAGTGTGCCCCTTTCATTTTATTCTTCCAATACATCATTTAATCAAAAACCCTAATTAGGTCCTATTTTGAACTTGGGGGCTTGATTTCGGGGGTCAAAACATCTCGAAATCACTTGTAACTTCGAGATTCGCTCTAAAATCATCATATCCGACGGCCCTAAAAATTTGGTGAAAAGTTGTCGGGACCATGGCGCCCGGCGTGCACATGGTCCCAGACATTTTTCCCCAAATTTTAGGAGCGCGATCCAATCATAAAATAAAGCTTAACCCCAAGAAATTGGTGGGATATTCAATCTCTAGGTCGGCCAAAAGTTGGAATTAAGACCTAGGGTTTCATATATAAGAGCTCTCTTTCTTCATTTGAAAGGATCCGAATTTTGGTTTTCAGGACCTCATATGCAGCAAAAGAGCAGATCTTTGAAGACTTTAACAACATTCAACATCCTTCTATCAAGCATTTATCAATTTCATTCATCCATTTAGGGCTTGGAAGACATTTAAGAACAATAGGAGATTACCGACTGAAGATTGGCTTGTACTCCTCCCTTGAGGGTTGGGTATGATTTCATGTTGTTTTCATGTCTTTGCATAAGCTTCAACATATCCTTTATTCATGCTTTAGATCACTTTGCATCTTGATTTAGAGCATTTACATTATCATTTACAAGCAATTAGGGTTTACTTTCTAGGTTGCTCTAGTTTGCTTTCTTGCATTTAAGGACCTTGCACACACACTAGGTCTGCACACACAATACATTTTACAATACAACTTGGCTATTCGTGGAGGTGGAAATTACCGAAGCGGGGGTTTGACTAAGGCAAAACCCTATATAGCCGCCCACCACACCTTTTCAAATATAAGTGCAGGTTTCGGAATTCGGACGACGCCGCAAGTTACAGATCCGGAAGAAGCAGACGGAGACCGAACTTCACACCAAATCTCAGAGCAAAAGACCAGGACAGGGGCATGGGGCACCTTGGTCCCTGGGACAGGGGCGCTGGGTACCCTGGTCCTCCTGACAGACATCATTTTCAGCATTTTTGACAGCTTTTCCAAAGTGCAAAAATAGCAGTTTTCGGAGCAGTTTCAGGGGCAGAATCAGGACAGTGGCGCCCGCGCCCCTATCCCGAACATTTTTAGTCAGATTTTAACTCCGGGTACACATTTGCATTCTTGTCTTGTCCTTGTGTTTACAACTTTCCATTGTTTAAGTTCAATTCTGCAATCTTGTTATTAGTTCATACTTGCACTTTGGGGTTAGGAATTGAACTTGCATCACTTTGTCTTTCAATTACAACAAAGGAATAGAAATCCTAATAGGTAGCCCATGGCTCTCTCTCTTCCACAAAAAGAAGTAGCCAATTGTGTGATACCTCTAGGCTCTTTCGTATTCCACAAATGTGTTTTTGAAGGTGAGATTAGGGCATGTTTGCTTAGTGTCACTTTTTCTCCCACACATACCTGTAACACAAGATCAAATGAAGAATACGCAAGTATTCACAGCTGTCCCTCAACAAGAAGTGGTTCCTTACATGCATAAAATTGGATCAAAATCTAAGATGTAGGAAAGCTTCACAACTGGAATGCCTAATGTTGCCAATGTCCAAAATAATTCCACGAGGCAACAAAGTTCTTATGTCTCGTTAAGTTCCATATCTTTGCCAAACACTATTGCGACAAATCCTTCGATAATGGCGACACAAAGAGCTACGGATAGTGTTTTGCACCAACAACAATTGTTGCAAAAATTGAGTAATATACAAAAGGTACAATCAAATGTGCAAACAAGTAATGTACCACAACAACAATTTCGCATTCGACAACAAATTGCAGCGCCTTCGGCACCATTACAAGTTAAGGCAAACTTGCAACCATCACAATGGATTGGACAAACAACACAACAAGTTAATGCAAGTGCTATACCCCATCCTAAGGAGAAGCAACGAAAAGCACCTAAACAAAGTTTTTTACAAATGATGGGATATACACCGCGACAACAATTGGCACAAAGTCAACAAATTCCGATTTGTCAACATCAACAACATGTGCCTCAGTATGTGCCAAGGCAAGCAAGCTATCCTACTTCACAACCGCAATTGGTGCCTGTGCAATATCAACAACCTACTCAATTGCAATCTCAATCTAGGCTCCAAGAAGCACAACAACAAGGTCGATATCAAGGCATAGCGCAACCACAACAACAAGCGATGTACCAAGAAGTTTATATGCCGGAGACACCAAAAACGGCCATTTCAGAGTATCAACAACCGATCAGAAATGCGATGTATTGGCAAAGAATACCAACCGGGATTAATGATGGACCTCTACAATATGATACAATTGCACAACAACTTGAGCAGTTGCAACGAAAAGTTGACACATTAGAAACTAAAGGAACAAAGAAGTTGTATACAGACCAAGATCTATGTCCTAATCCATTTGACAAGAGTGTATACATGCCTCCATTCCCTAAGCATTTTGAAGCACCTAATTTTGAGAAATATAAAGGGAATGGCAACCCAAAAGATCACATTCGTGCATTTTTCGTGGCATGTACTGAAGTGAGCTATGAGGATACATATTTAATGTGATTATTTGCACGAAGTCTCACAGGACAAGCCATGGATTGGTATTCACATTTGCCAGGAAATATAAAGACTTGGTCTGAATTGGCTCAAAAGTTTATATCTCACTTTGCATTTAACATCGACAGTGATGTGACTATGTCAGATCTATGCAACACCAAGCAAAAGCAAGGTGAACCATTAGTGACTTTTTTGCAATGATGGCGAAGCTTGTATAGTCGTTCTTCCCTCAATATGCCTGAAGAACAACAAGTGAATTTGTTTATCCAAAATTTGGTCCCAGAAATGATGTATGAGCTAAAATTGAAAAGTCCCAGTACTATTGAGAAACTCATTAAGAAAGGGATGAATATTGAAACTGCTCTTGTAGCCAAGGGAATTATTAAGCTCAATAAAGACACTGATAACACCAATTATTTGGGAGATAGAAACAGATTTTGGTATAAGAACAAGAATGTCACTAATGATGGAGTTGTTGATGCAAGAGCAGTGAATGCAAATCAACCCCCATTCACGATCAAGAAATTGAGTGTTCCTAATATGTCAACTATGGAACAAAATCAAGCACCAATGAGCAATGTTACTCAACAGCCTGCTCAACAATAGCACACTCAACAGTATAATCAACAACAAGGTCAACAACAAAACCAGTAGCGCAAACCCTTTCGATCGCGGGATGGGCCTCCTCGACAATTTATGCCAATGGGAGAGCCTATTGAATCAGTAATGAGACAATTGATACAAGCAAAATTTATTAAGCTACCAGATATCAAGGCAGAACCAGCGGTAAAACCGCATTGGTGGAATGATAAGGCGTACTGTGAATATCATCAGTCCAAAGGACACAAAACTGCATCCTATTTTCAATTGAAACACATGATTCAAGATTTATTAGAGAAAGGAGTAATTGAGGTAGATCCACCCCATCCGACCTCTAACACTGATCATACTATTTTTAAAACTCCTTTGCTTGATCATGACAAGGGTAAAGCGTCTTCTTCCAACTCTGTCCAAACGGCCAATTATGCAAGTTCTGGTTATAATAATGTCATTAATTGTTTTCACGCTTCAACTGAGTATGTTTCTACCCTGAGAATAAAGGGACAAGATCCTTCTTGTGCAGTCACCACTCGTCGATCCAAGATAGTCCTGAAAGGCGCTCCTGCAGCTCCTCCCAAGCTAACTCCTACAAGTCAGTATAATCTTTTGGATCACTAGGAAAGACACTTGCACAAATATCAATCCTTGAGTTACTGAAAATATCTCCCATGCATCGTGCAGTCCTGGATAAGGCTTTAATTGAGTCCACTGTTCCGATAGATATTGATGTTGACCAGTTTCAAGCCCGGATTAGACATTTAGCCATTTCCCAAAATGTCGCATTTTCTGACAATGATATCTCACCTGATAAACTCCCTCACAATGATCCTTTACACCTTGAAGTCTTTGTTCATAACTGCAAAATCCGACAAGTCTTGATAGATGGTGGAGCAGGTCTTAATATTTGTACTTTGAGAGTGGTTATTGGCCTTGGGTATACAGAGAATGACATTGATGCTTCTAAAAGAATAACAATTAAAGCCTATGATGATGTTGAGTGCCCATCCAAAGGGATAATTACATTGCCTATCAGAGTTGGTCCAGTGACAGAAAACACTTTCCTGCAAGTCCTAGACCTTGATCTCCCTTATAATATGATCCTTGGCCATCCATGGATTCATGCAATGAAAGCGGTTCCATCCACCTATCATCAATGTTTAAAATATCCTTATAATGGAACTGAGATAACCATTCTGGGAGATCCTAATCCATTCCAATTTTGTGCTACGCTAAAGAATACCCCTCAGCAGCAAGTCCCAGTCAATGGAGAGGCCAAATCACATAACTATGTGGATCCTAATCAATTATTAGATGCTGTCAAAGGAAAATTGAAGATACAAGACCAAGGATGTGGAGAATATTCAATGGATCAAACATTCCTCATCGGGAATTTGCCAATATCTCCAAAATCATATGGCAAACCGCATTTATTGCAAAAGGAACCTAAGGTCATTATTCAATATCAGCCTCCTACTACATTTACAAGATGGGGTGAACTTGACAAAGAAACTGTAGATGATGATGTCATAGATTGGCTTTATAAAGATCCAATTGAGACCCCACCTATCAGGTTGCCAGTGGAACGATATGGCAAAGGATTTACTATGCTGCAAAAGAAAGGATATGATGGTTGCAGTGGCTTAGGCCTGAACAACAATGGAAGGCTAGAACCTGTCATACCCAAGAGGCGACCTCCAACTTTAGGGTTAGGTTTTGTACCGTTTCGAATTGGATCCATATCTACCAAAGTGCCCACATGTCGAAAAGGGCATGATTCTGACGATGAAATAACACCTGAGGATACCCGACCCGAAACTAATTCTAATGATTGGGAGTGGAGTTCTTTTTCTTCTAGCTCCTATGCCCTCGACAATATTTTCATTGACCCTGATAACTTGCCTATGGAAGACAAACATGAAATAACTCCTCTTCCTAAAACCTGTCCCCATGCTTGGATAGAGACATTTTGGGATCCAAGCTCTGAATCCGATACAAGCAGTTCGGATAGTGACACTACAGATGTTCATATCTTTACCATATCAGCCCTCTCTCTCCTTGCAACTGATGATGACATGCCCCTCATCTACCCCCAGCTTATCCAACATGACCAACAAGAACCGCTCACATTGGACTGTTTTCAAAATGACGAAGCAATTGCAGAATTCCTTGGACTACGGGAAGGCATACCACAAGGTGATCACAAGGCAGGATTTGCTATTGACCTGGATTCCATGGCATATTTTGGGGAGTCAACTCCCTCTTCCAGTCATCAAAATGAAAAAAGAAAAGAAATAGTAAAAAATCAAAAGAATAGATCTTTGGGTGAAAATCGTAAGGCACTCTCTAACCATACAAAAGTAAAAAGAAAAGATGTACCTGTGGGTGAAAACCTCTCTGAGGCGCCCAAAGGTGGAAGAGTGGACATACCCCTATCAAGTCAGGACAAATCAACATTACTTGTGGAAATGACCAAGGAAATCAATTTGGGTACACCTGACAACCCTAAGGTCATTCATTTTTCCGCTTCTCTCTCACAATAGGAAAAAGTAGATTTTGTCAATTTCTTTCTTGAGAAGAAGATCAGCTTTGCATGGTCCTATGTAGATATGCCTGGCCTTGATCCAGAATTGGTTCTTCATCATTTGCCACTAAAAGCTGATGCCAAGCCTGTCAAATAGAAACTTAGAAAGATGCATCCTCAGGTGGCTCTCTTGGTCAAAGTGGAACTAAAAAAATTGCTAGATGTGGGCTTCATCAGACCCATTGATTATGCAGACTGGATTTCAAATTTAGTACCAGTTAGCAAAGTAACTGGGGGCATCAGAATCTGCACAGATTTTAGGGATCTCAATAAAGCATGCCCTAAAGATGATTTTCCATTGCCAAACATAGACATCATAGTGGATATGACAGCTGGATATGAGATGCTTTCATTAATGGATGGTTTCTCTGGCTATAACCAAATTCACATTGCTCCTGAAGATCAGCATAAGACAGCATTCACCTGTGCTTGGGGTACCTACTATTGGAATGTGATGCCCTTCGGTCTTAAAAATGCAGGCACAACATATCAAAGAGCAATGACGACCATTTTTCATGATTTCATGCACACTTTGATGGAGGACTATGTTGATGATTTGTTATGCAAATCTGTCACCCGAGATAGTCATCTAGCCATCCTGGGCCCGATCTTTGACCGAATGGAGACCTACAAACTCAGGCTCAATCCAAAGAAGTGTTTAATCCAAAGAGGCATTAAGGTCGACCCTGCCAAAGTCAAAGCAATAATGGATATGCCTCCACCTTCAAATCTCTGGCAATTAAGAAGTTTGCAAGGAAAGCTCCAGTCAATCCACCGCTTCATAGCTCAGTTGGCCGACAAATGTCATCCATTCCAACATCTATTGCATAAAGGTGTCACTTTCAAATGGACTGAGCAATGTCAAGCAGCTTTTCAAGCCCTTAAAGAATATTTGTTTTCGCCACCTATTCTAATGCCTCTGATAGATGGAAAGCCATTTTCGTTATATATTTCTGCCATTGAAACGGCATTAGGAGTTCTCTTGGCCCAACAAGATGAGAACGGCAAAGAGCGAGCTATTTACTATATCAGTCGGACACTGGTAGGCTATGAGCTCAATTATTCAACTATTGAAAGGGCATGCTTAGCAGTGGTATTTGCAACGCAGAAACTCCGACATTATATGCTGAGCCACTGAACATTGTTGGTTGCAAAAATTGGTCCCTTAAAATATTTGCTTAGCTGAGTAGCTTTGATGGGTCGCCTAGCAAAATGGGTCATGATTCTCAGTGAATTTGACATTGAGTATATGGAGCGAAAGGCCATCAAAGGACAAGTCATAGCAGATCAACTTGCAGAGGCTCCTATTTTTGATGATCATCCCATGTTGACCGATTTTCCAGATGAATCAGTCTTTGCTTTCACATCCTCTAATGAATGGAAGTTATACTTTGATGGGTCCCATACTAAGTTCGGGTCTGGAGCTAGCATCTTGTTTGTCACCCCTCAAGGTGACGCTATTCCAAAGTCTTACAGAATAACTTTCCACTGTACCAATAACATTGCAGAGTATGAAGCACTGGTCACAGGACTCCGAGTAGCAGTCCACTGGAACATCAAGCATTTCCAAGTCTATGGAGATTCTCAATTAGTCATCCGACAAGTGAATGATGACTACGAAACAAAAGATGAAAAGCTTATTCCCTATAAGCATATGGTAGATTTCTTCAAGACCAAATTCACGGCTATCCATTTCAATCAAGTTCCCAGAATGCAAAACAAGTCGGCAGATGCAATGGCTATGATTGCTTCCATGTTGAATATGCCAAACAATATGGACAAATGTGAATTTTTAGTTGAACAATTGCTGGTTCCTTCTTTTGACATTCCGATAGCAGATGTGATGTGCATTCTTGTGGGTCCTAACTCCCCATGGTACAATGACGTATATCAATATTTAAAATCCCAAACCTTACCACCCAATCTTTCCGCCAACCAACGCCGAGCCTTTATTCGACAGACAGCCAAATATGTCATCATCGCCGACACCCTTTACCGTCATTCCTTTGACCATACCCTCCTCAGGTGTTTGGATTCTGACAAAGCACAAACGGCTTTACACAAGGTTCACGATGGTATATGTGGAGGCCATTTCAATGGTCTAAGCTTAGCTAAAAAGTTGATTCGTGCTGGGTATTATTGGCCCACTCTGGAAAAAGATGTTCATGATTTTGTTAAGAAGTGCTACAAATGCCAGATTCATGGAAACTACATTCATGCACCAGCCCAAGAGCTTCATTCTGTCATATCTCCGTGGCCTTTTTCTCAATGGGGATTGGATCTTATTGGCAAGATTCACCCGACCTCTGCAAATGGACACAAGTTCATCATTACAGCTATAGAGTACTTTACAAAATGGATCGAGCCTATCCCCATGACCTATATAACGGGTGTCCAAATTTCAA
Source organism: Cryptomeria japonica (assembly GCF_030272615.1). Taxonomy (NCBI): domain Eukaryota; kingdom Viridiplantae; phylum Streptophyta; class Pinopsida; order Cupressales; family Cupressaceae; genus Cryptomeria; species Cryptomeria japonica. Next base: position 886,461,612 of record NC_081414.1, on the reverse strand, counting down.
AATTCTTCCTGAATTATATCATATGCCGGTATGGGGTTCCCCTTGCCATAGTCATAGATAATGGTCGTCCCTTCAAGAATAAAGATGTCAAGGAACTTTGTGAAAAATTTCATATCCAACACCGTTTCTCCAGTCCATACTATCCACAGGGGAATGGTCAAGCTGAGGCATCCAATAAAACCGTTATCAAGATCCTGAAAAATGTTGTCAATGATGTTGGTCGTGATTGCAATGTTCAGTTGAATCCAGCACTATGGGCCTATCGCACTTCTATCCACACACCTACTGGCGCAACACCTTATTCTTTGGTGTATGGTGCGGAAGCTATTTTACCCTTGGAAGTGGAGATTCCTTCCTTGCGTGTTTCCTTGCAACATCTGATTGATGATGAGACACACAGAGTCTCTCGGCTACATCAACTTGAGATGTTAGATGAGAAACGTTAGACAGCTCTGACACATTTGCAAGCATATCAAAATCGTCTCCGTCACTCTTATAATAAGAAGGTCAAAGGGCGACACTTCGAAGTGGGAGACCTGGTTTTAAAGGCAAACCCTAAGAATGCATAGTCTACTAACATCATCAAAGGTAAATTTGAACCTAATTGGGTTGGTCCTTTCATAGTAACTGCAGCATATGGCTCGGGGGCATATGAGCTTGCTACCTCAGAAGGTGAGCCTCTATCCGATCCTATAAACAACATGCATCTTTGCAAGTACTGGGCATAATTTTCTATCAGTCCTTCTTCAAATATGATCCTGAAATAAAAACAAAAAAATCAAATAAAGTCCTGAAAAAAATGAACACAAAAACATTTCAAAACATTAAAATCCAAAAAACACAAGCATTTTGTCAATAAATATCCCCTTTTGTGCATAAGACAAATCACTGAGCATACATCCAATGACACATAATCATACACTGTGCTTTAAATGAAATCACGCATTAACAGATGAACTTTTCAATCAAACCAGACATTCAAACTGATCAACATTGTCATATCAATCACCCTCAAAATCATTCATCCTTGGCACACTATCATGGGTCTTATACAGGGTGTGGTATACTCAAAACCAGACTGTGTCCTGTCTTAGACGAGGTACCGCATGTCTTGAAACCAGACAGCATGATCGTCCTATCAGCACTTTCAACTTTTGACAATGAAGATCAAGATGTTTGTTTGATTTGTTGGAATTTGTGCATCTTATCTTTTTATTGATTTATCTTCGATCATGTTTCTATGTTGCTCGATGATGTCACTAAGTGATTTAGAGTGACCGGGATGGTTCATGGTCCCTTTTCTTTTGATTGTGATTGTTGTTTGTCTGTGATGTGTCTATCTTTTGCAAAAAAGGGTTGCATTTCAGCTCTAGCCTTCAATGCCATGATGCTATGCATCCATTTTGCTACATTAAAATAAAGGTTCTCACCTACAAAGTGCATTACTGAAAGCAAGTTTTTCTTCATCTCTAACTATTCTCTATTTCATTTTCTTCTTACTAACATCTCTTCCATCTGGTCGGCTGGTCAGTTCGGTCTAGTGCTCCGATTTCCAACCATACATACTGCATCCTGCATCCATTTGGTTAGTACATTTGCATTACATCCAGCATCATATCAAGCATTTTATCCATTTCATACTATCAATGCATCAAAAGCGCATAAACAAAAATATATCCATACATATTCCACAAAGGTACATAAACAATGCATAAGTCATCCATACATGGAAAATCACATAAATCATTTGCATCTCATCATATCGATGCATATCATATCATTTGCCACAATAAATATCGGAGTACAAAATCGGACTGTCTGTCCTAAGTATGGCCCGCAGGCTGACTACAAAATGTCAAACTACATAATGTCTACTGTCTGTCTAAGGAGCACGTACCTCTATCACTGGGTGCTCCCTTGGTCCTCCTCATCCTTGCAAGGTCTTGCGGATGATGTCCCTCCTGGTCCTGGCTGTGGTGGTCTCATCGGTCCACTCACCCCCATGCTGCTCAATGACCTCCACGAGCGTGCCCTGCTCTCTGTCCTCGATCGTGCCCGATATGAAGGTGCTCTCTGCTCTGGTGGAACTGCACTCTCATATAATGTCCTCCAATGGCGTATCTCCTCTCCAGTCTCTACCAGCATCTATCCTAGCTCCTGTACAATGGCATCCCGAATTGACCCAATATACTCAGTGACTCTCTGTTCCTCTCGTTGTGCCTGAGCAATCGCTGCATCTCGAGCCGCTGTGAGTCTAGCTATCTCCACTCTGAACTGATCCTGCTGTCTCTCTAATGTCACAATGTGATCCTGCTGGCTCGCTATGGTAGCCCTACACATCTCCATCTCCTCTGTCCTAGCTGTCTCCGGCTCTATGGGTATATCCTGCCATGCCTCCTGCTCATCATCCCCATCCCCATCCCTGTCATCCTCATCCTCATCTCTGTCCTCATCATCCCCGCCCTCATCCTCGTCTTCGTCCTCATCATCCCCATCCTCATCACCATCCTCCTCCTCATCCTCCTCATCTCCCTCCTCCTCTCCTGTGAGTGGGAAGTCTTCCTGTCGCCTCGGTACTGGAATATCCGGATCTGTCAATGGCACTGGTCACCATCATGCAAACCATCTATCATACTCATCTGTCATCCTAGCATCCACCACATCTGACCTCCAATCCCACTGTCTCGGCTGTAGCTGTGCAAAGTCGGCATAGGCTATGTGTGGCTGAATCATACTCCCCCACTGACTCGTCTCTCTGTGAGATTGGGCAAAGTGTGCAGTTCTCCTAGGTACATCCTGCCTCTCTCCAAACTGTCGTCTCACTCTCTCTGGCAGGTACAACTCAATCACTCTCTGGCAGTTCACTGGTCACCCAATCAAGTACCTCTCCTGTCTACAATATGGTAGCTCATCACTGTCATCTGACCATCCCGGACAATCACGATATGGCCTCCATATGAACTCTCTCAGTCTGTCTAGCTCGTGTCGCCAATATAATATGTATCCAAAAGGACCTTGTCTCAGTGCTCCCCCATAGCAGTACACATATGGTCGGTGTGGTACTACCTGTCTATCTGTGATCAGTCAACATATGGCTATGTGCTCAAATGCCCATACCTGTAGCAGTATAACTCCACAACTCAATGTCTGAACTCCCTGATATGCTATCTGATGCAGCTAAAAATATAGCATAGCTAGTACACATGGTCCCCATGCGTATACCGTCCCCTCTATCGCCATCCACTCCAGCACTCTTCCCCATCCAGTAGGGAATCCATGTCCTCATCTATCTCCTGCTAGTAGACATGCTATCACCACTGCTATCACCACGTATCGCCGATCATACTCTGATGCCATAGTCTCCCAGCCAATCTCCCTCTCGACGATATCCAGATCATCTACGTCGCACTCAAACAATGTGCACAATGCATCTCTCCCTGTCACTGGGTCATACTCTATCATCTCATCTCTCCATGAATCGGAATGCGGAGGATACGCCATACATCCTCCAGTGTCACCGTCGCCTCTCCAATCGCCAGATGGAAGGACGAAGTCTCTGAATGCCATCGCTCTGCCAATGCGGTAAGCAGTCTTGTGTTTTCCCTAATCTCAGGCATGAACGTGACATAGTATATCCCCAGTCCTGCTAAGGTATCTCTCTCTGTGCTCCTGAGTCTATGTCATAGCATGAAGCAATCTGGTCGGTTCTCTCACGTGATCAACGGATACTGTCGACTCTGCATCACAATTGGGGCATATTTTTGTCAGTTTTAGGGTTTGCTCCTACGGGTTGCATTTCCTCATTTTCATGCCTAATCAGGGTGTTTTTCATCTAATCTGACCTATGCTACCCTTATCCCCTTTTTCCAGATCATTTGCATGTCATTTTGACCAAAATTAGGGTTTGCATTGCACAATTGCGCCTGTGTTAGGTAACCTGCGCCTGTGTCAGGTAACCTATGCTTGTGTCTCCCTACACAAGTGCAGAAGACCCCACACAAGTGCAGGATTCGCCCTACACAAGCTCAGGAGTCCTCTTCTGCATCCCCTGTGGGCCCCGCAATGTCCCGCATGCAATTAAAATTCATGAAATTGAAAACATGGGTATTTGAGATCCATACCGCTGCTCCTGCATCGTCTGGTCATCTGAATGTGCATACACGTTCACTGAGGTGATCCACCATTGGAATGTTCACCATCTATCTGCAAGTGTCCTTGTCCAGAGCAACAAATCCTTCTCTTTGTCTAGTGTAAATGAGCAAATTGTCACTCTCTTGGTCTCATTTATAGATCTTTGTCAGTGCATAGATGGATGTGCACCCTCTCCATCTTCTATTGGTCGTGGTCTTTTGCATCTTTAATTGCTTGTCCTTCATGCATTTGCTCTCCGATTGTCAGTCCGTTCGATCCTATCATTCTTATCGATCAATTGGCCTCTTTTCTGCATGTTTCCGGCCAATTCCTCGAGGGGGCATGCATTAGTCATTGTCATTGTCTGGGGCATTTTCATTATTGTTCTTTGAAACAACGCTTACAATCGCATTGTCTCAAAGAGGGGCAAAATGTAGACACCTCAAAATGGTCAACGCTTGCGGAGTCATACTTTAACATTTGCGCATTGCCTCATTTTAGGTTTTTGCGTCGCATTAACATTTCTCCTATGATACGCACTTGGTCTTTATCATTTGCGAACATCGAGTCATTCTTCTACATTCTTCCTTTATCTCGCTCTCAAATTTGGTCTTGTCGACAACAATCTCCAGTCATGATTTTAATCAATCTTATCCTATTGCATCAATGTGTGTGCTTATTTGTCATCATTTTGGACATCGTCAATCCTAATTAGGGTTTTGTCCTCTTATCAATCTTGTCATCTGGCGATCGATTTATCATCAATTCTTATCATTTTCAATCTTGTCATTTAACGATCGATTTGTCATCGGTCGTTGTCATGTTCGATTTTGTCATTTTGCGATCGATTTGTCATCGATCGTGGTCATTTTTCAATATTGTCATTTTGCAATCTATTTTGTCATCAACCCTTGTCCTCTTGTCAATTTTGTCATTTTGTGATCAATTTGTCATCGATCGTTGTTTGTCTCAATTATTGCAATTTGGATCAATTTGTCATTGTTCCTCGTCAATTGGCGCATTTTCTCAATTAAATCATTTATCACATTGGTCATTTATCAATTCAAAATCATGATCGAGTCAATTATCTTCAATCAAGACCTAATTGTCATTCTCGCATTACTAATTCATCTTCTAGGGTTTCATGATTTAATCATTTAACCTTGTGTGTCATTTCTTCCTCTAGGATTAATAAATTATTTATTTATCCTAAGTTTTCTTGTCACAATTAAATGTTCATTTAATTGGCTAATTATTCCTCTTTTTGTGAATTAATTAATAAATGATAAATTATTAATTAATTTACCTAATTTTTAATTCCTAATTTTCCTCTTTTTCTAATTTCCTAATTTTCTAAATCCTAATTTCAATTTCCTCCTATTTCTTTCCTAAATTCATGGAAATGACATAGAAATTTGTCATAATTTGTCATAATTGACAATCAATCAATTCTTGACATAGAAGTTTGTCGTAATTTGTCATAAATCATCAATCAACAAATTTTGCATAGAAAGTGCATAATTTGTCATAATTTGTCATATTGATTTGCAATTTCCATTTGAATTGCATCATGCTAATCTTGTCATCTCTCCAATTCTTCTATAAATTGGTTGATTTTCATTAATCAAAGCTAATAATTGGTAATCAGACTATCGAATTTATGCTTCTAGTACTCTTGATCAAAAATCTCGTCTATTTTCTTTCAATTGTGTGTGTGCACTTGTAGGTGAGATCCACAACCAAACCATTTGAGGAGGAAAGAAGAACAATGGAGCCGCATGAAGGAGCATTCAAATCTGCTATTGGTTTGCATATGTCTTTAATTTTGAATGTTTTTATTTCATGTCTCTATTGAGTGTTGTTTAGGATAGATCATTGCAATTGTGCTTTCATGATTGAGCTATTGATTATTATGTTTATCTTGCTTGTGATGATTTCCTATTTCCTAACATATACAATGCACTATCAATATTAAATAATAGTTACCCTTTCACAAAAGACACATCATTTAGATTTTGTATAGAGTTTTGATCTATTAAAGAGAACACATTTCTTAAAAAAAAAGTATAAAATCAATAAGATTGATTGATACATTTGAAAAAAAAACTATTTGATATATGGTAAATTCAATAATGGTTGTATTTATGTATTTATTTCCAGATGGTGCAATTCATTCTATGAGAATTTTCTTAATTGATTTAATGTCAAAAATCAATCATGTAAATATATTTTAATAAGAGAAGAAATTATGGGATGGATTTTTCTAAGGTTATTAGAAATTTTATCATGGAGATATAGTTAGATACATTATTGAATTGTATATATGCACTTGAGATCCTCTAGTCTTGTTAAAAAATAATCATAATTAACTAATATCATTTAAGTACCTAATAAGGTGAAAAAAATGCATTCTAATATTTCAAATGAATATGCACCTTTCACAACTCTTTAAAAGTATATGTTAAATTAATATGATGATACATGTAATTCAAAAAATAATTTAACAATTCCAAAATTGATGGAGGAAAGTAATAATTTAAATAAAACATTTGTCTAATAGTCTCAAATAAAAAAAATTTCTTGGAAAAAAATATTTACCTCTTGAAGTGCAATCCTAAACATGCTAACCCCTCCTTTATTTTTGGAAAAAATCTCCTTATAATCATGCCACAGAACTAATACAATATATGATGCATGTAATCCTCAAAAAAATAGAAATGAACAATTATGTCACTTACTCATATTTGCAACATGGATTCTAGGAATTTTCATAAAGAGATTTTTCATCCAGTTCAACTTATTTTTTTTAATATAACCCGTAAAAATGATTAGTATAGCCTAACCTGCTCTGATACCATGTTAGAAATTAGGATCTAAGGATACTAATCATTATAAACAAGATTATAAAGTAAATGAAATATGAAACATACATGCAAAATGTACACATTACACAAGATATACATGGGGAAAACCCTTTCGGGTTAAAAACCCCATAAAGCATCATTTAATTAAAACACTTACAAATATAGTCTATAATAAAATAGACATGAACCTGGGGACACTCCTCCAATACTTCCACATGGCCAATAATACCTCATATGCATAGTAATACAACTCACCATAAAGCTCCAAATTCACACACCTCTCAAATGAGAGAGAACCTCCTTAAATATAGGAGGAAGGGTGACTTCACTAGTCACACCTTTTCAATAACCCCCACTCATAAATAATTAATAATCTAATAGTTATTAGATTATAATTATTTCAAATGGGATATGCTTATAAAGCATATAATATATAACGTTTTATAACCTTATATTAGAACATTATATATAAATGTTATAAGGATGTGATCCCTAATAACATTATGTTCTAACAATAAATCAATCATACATACAAGAAGACAACAAGAATCTAGGATCAGAATGCTTTGATCTGTGTATTGATGTCCATCATTGAATCTACATTAACTCAGAATGATCCTTCAGAACCAGAAAGAAGAAAACCCCAAATATATTTTGCTAGAGCTTTTTTACAAAATTCTTGTGATCATTACAAATGAGAAGAAATTGGAAATATGAAGAGGAGGGAAAAATTAGGTCTACAACCAAAATTGCCAGATGTCTCCTTTTTCAACTGAATTTCAATTCCTTCCTTTTTACCATGGAAACTACTCTCAAAAGATTTGATCTTTATTGAAACCAACTCCATAACTGCATTCCTCATCTTGAGAGCTTTCCGGAAACATATAATACTTCATATTTTGGCCAAAAATACAACACTGTGCGAATTAATCCTTCAAATGTGCACAATCATTTAAATTTTTGAATTATTCATATAGCCTGAACTATATAATCAAACTGATTTTAAATTTGATTTTTTGCTCCTTTTGTGCTCTAACGCCCTACCACATGGCGGGACCTGATTGGTTCACAGGGTCCACTGGGCGCCACCTGGGATGACACCTCATCACCGCCACTATGTATGCTTGCTTGTTGTCCACCTAGGCGCCACCTCTGCACCACATCATTGCCATCGGGATAGGACCTACTTGCTGGACATCTGACTGTTCCTGCCACCTCATTGCCACCTGGCTTTCACCATTTTGCATTTCGCCTTTCACCATTTTGCGGCCTCTAACGGGTAAGCATCTTCAAGCTCCGAAATCGTGCAAACCGTCAGATCAACCCGAACTTGCTCGATCTTTACCATTGCTGCATTTTTGCCAAACCATTTCGCCATTTTGTGGCCTCTAACATTCGTGCATCTTTGGCCCATGAATCAACGTGCTTCGTCGACCCATCTCAGACATGCTCACTGGTTAAGTCAACCTTTCTCTGCAAAATTTTGCCCGTCTGCCTTGGGAAGCATGCCTGCGTGGGGTCCACCTATTGTCACTCAGTTAGCCTCCTCGGTCGCCTTAGGATTTGCACCCATGCACGTGGGGTCCGATTTGGGTGCCCATGAGCACCATCCATCAAAATCCTTGAGGCTTTGACATATTACTAGTGTAGGGCTTTCAATATAAATATCAAAAAATGCTTTCGCCCAGCCAATGTGGGATAATAACATTAAGCTTGGAGCTTCATTTTTAAGCTTTCTGCAGAGCATTAATGGTGACTTTTGTCATTTTCTTTTGCTTGGAACATTTGATGGAAGAGTTTTAATCCTTACCCCTACCACGTAGAGGAGAAACATGCAGAAAAGGGGAAGTCATGGCTTTATACCAGCCAAATGCATTTGCTATGTTTTATATGCCTCTCAGCACCTTGACCACGCAGCAAGGGACTAGGCTCATAGCATGGATTTTAAAGACCTTTACACAACATGCCAATTTCCATTTGGTGCACATTGAATGTGGCCTCCAAACAACCACTTGCATTTGCTTGAGAATTTCAATGCTGAAGTTTAAACTTTCCTTTCCTCCATCACGACAGCGAACATTACATTAATCCTAGCAAAAGATTTATTTCAAGGTTTTCAGTGCTGTTGCTAACTTTTTCAACCACCATGTGAAGGGGAAAAAACTCCACATAGGGGGCTATTTTCTATTTAGCCTACCTGGAAGTTCATTGCCTTCTCCAGTGCTACGCTAGGGAAGGATGAATGGTGCAAAATTTCATTTACTCGGAATTTTATATGCCTTACATGCCACGTGAGAGGGAAGGATACTACTTCATAATTTCATTTGCTATGGAAATTTGCTTGAGTTTATATGCTTGATTTGCTGCAAACACCAGTCACGTGCCACAAGAAGGAGAGAGGATGAACATTTGCTTAGAGTTTTACATTTTATTAGAGTTTATAATATCTGAAAACTTTCTGCATTGTCTAAAATCCAATCAAATGAAAGGAGGATTGTTGGTAAGGGTGCTCTTGCAGAATTTTACCTTTATTCATGCCTTCCTCATCACATGTAGGGAGAATTGCTGGCCATTTGTTTGCACTAGTCTTAAAAAAGTTGGAATTGCATCTTTCACCTTCTATTCCTTTTGAAATTTCTGCTCTACACCCACTTTCATGGTTGCCTTGATTATCATATTTTGCGTGGGATTTTCTTTTTGTGTTGTTTTGTTGAATCTTCTCCTTGGATTCAATCTCCACACACCATTCACATATTCCCACCTTCCTTTCCCAGCTTGTAAACAATTGACTGCAGTATCTGCCAATGGCATTTGCTTGGGAGCTTCTAAAAGTTTGAAAACCCCATGTTGGCTACCAATTTGTATTTGGGTGTTTGCCATGAACTCTTAAAATGCCTTGGTTGTTTTGACTACAAGAGGCATTTTCATTTTTGCATTACCCTCTGGTGGGAAACATACAAGTGTTCTACGCCAACAATGGATGTCAATATTAGTCTAGAAATGATCATAGGGCTGAGTCGCCAATAAAATAACACTGCACAGGCATGAGCCAGGTCGGACCCCAAAGTGAGTCAGACTAAAAAAAAAATTGTTTTCATACAACTGGCCTCTAGAATGCTTCAGAAACCTTAAAATTACCTCTGGAAACGATCGACATCATTTTCAGATCATTAATCCGCATTTTATGACTTTCAGGCACTTACACCACATTTTCGCATTTAATCGCGAAGATGTATTTTTCAAACCTATCAAAACACCTTTCTGGATCTTGAAAATTTACAAGGGTGTACTCTGATATACAAGCATGAACACTGCCAAGTGGTATCTCATGATGAGTCCCAAGTGAAGAAATATTAACTGGCAAAAATGGCCAACTGGCTTTGTCGACGCTGCGGACCTGATGGAGTCAATTTTCTAGCAACACATGATGCCTTTCTCAAAAATACCAAATGACCTCTGTAGGCCCTAAAATTTGAAACATAGGTACCTTGAAGTACATATTAATTCTTTGGATTCTCAGTTCAACCAAAACTTTGACTAGGTGCAAATGGCGCGCTCATGAAAATGGCTATATTAACTAATTTATCACTGAAAGTACGGATAACTGAAAACGATGGCTGAATGAACCCTTTTGAAAACTGATCAAACGGATTGCCAGAGGCTTGAAATTTGAAACATAGCTTGTCATTTATATCAGCATTAACCGAGAAGAAACATTATGTCATAATACTTACTGAGGGAACTTTTACACTTATGCGAAACAGGGCTCCAACTAGCTGTCAAAACAGGGACTAGTCAAACCGCACAAACTGCAAAGGGATTTGGCTTTGAAAACTGAGCAAATGGATTTGTTAGGACTTGAAATTTTTCAGACTGACTCACATTTATGCATATAATTGAATCCATTTTTAATTTCTTCATGAAAAATATACAAACACCCAAAGTAGGCTACTCAATAAAATTTGCATTTGTGCTTAAAATGCACTTTCAGCTCACCCCTCAAAATGGGTACCTCATAAACTTATCCAAACTGAATTTTGAAAGTTGCACATCATTGAATAGGCCAAATGAAAGGTGTGGGACATGAATCCTAAGCCTTACCCTCTGAAAATCAACTGGCTCCACTTTCCCTTTCTCTACTAGGCCATTCAAACTGACTTATTTAGATACTTTTTTGACATGCAGAGCAAAATTTTGAAATGGGCCTATAAACTTGACTCAAATTTAATGAGTCCCAATAGGAGACATGCATTTGGAGTCATGTTCATAACCACATTGGTAGATTAAACTGGACAAGCATGATTTTGTGTACAGATCAGACAAACTGGTAGAACACTTAACTAGTAGTGATATAGTCACTTAAATCAATAAAATGACACAGGTTTTAATTTGTTATGTCAGTGGCTAACATAAGTAAAGCATGCGATGAAAGTTTTTCTATATTAATTGAACCTTGGAAATTGTTCCAAGGTTGTAGCCGACTAAATGTAAATGTTTATAAAAAAGTGTGATGAGGTATCAAGTCGGTATATATATAAATGAGTATGTGTGTGAGATCGAAGGTTAACAAGGAAAAGTTGATTGTGCGGTGTTTTGTGAATCTCTATATTGATGTGTTATTGATGTTTTAAGGAACTAAAGTTGATCTTATCAGACACAAAGGTGTTATATGAAGATCATTTGAACTGTTGTTTCCTTAATAGTTTGCATCAGTAAAATCCCTTAACCAGGTAGGTCCTAACAGGCCTTAACTTGTGAATCCCCTGATAGGGTAGCTCTGAATCAGAGTGTTAAATCCTCTTGTGAGGTTGATCCTAATAGGTCATAGCTCCTAACATGGCTTATCATTTAAATCCCTTAACTGGGTGACTCCTAACCGGGTCTGATTCTAATAGGGCATATTTTCAAGATCTTAACTGGTCAAGATTTCTATTCTGCAGATAGTGAATCTTGTGGGTATTAACTCCCACCGTGGTTTTTCCCTTTTGGGTTTCCACATATAATCTATTGTGTTATGTGGAATTTATTTTATTGGGCATTAACTTATGTGGTGATATTGCTCTTATGCTTGATAAGTTTTAAAGTGATTAAGTTGGTGATCAGACTCATATTGTTTTTTCTTGCACTAATTCACCCCCCCTCTTAAAGTCTTATAAATTAATTAGGAGCATCTTGATTCATAGCAATCTTGCATCAACCAAAAACATTTTTCTTTCTATTTTGATTTATGTTTGCAATTTCAAATTTCCTTTTTGTGTGTCCCATTTTTGGCTCACCAAATCCCGTAGAGTTTGATTTTACTTGAAGACTTGATCATCTTTCTTGCTTCCAAACCGCATCACATTTGGATCATTTTTCTGGCAAGATATCACTACCAGTTTCCATGATAGTTTCCTATTACTGGTTGACAGTCGTTTGTTGTTGGTTGCTGGGACCTACTTTGGTGATCGACTAGAACCCCTTTCGAAGCTTGCAGAGCCTTGGGCATTGATTTTGATGTTTCTTGGTGTGTGTCTGACCTTTTCTTATGATCTAAATTTCATCCTTTGGATTTTTCAAAGGAATCTCTTGGCAGGGGCCGACCTTGTTATTTTACATGTTAGGTCTTGTTCTTCTGGTTTTTATCCCTTTTGGGCTGACTAGATCCTTTGGATCAATTTATATATTTGTAATTAGGCATTAGAATGCAGTCAATCAAAGAATCAAGTAGCTAGACTATGCGTAGAAGATAGATTATAAGATTCAAGGTCTCGGTTGTGATCTATTCTACCAATCATGTGAGTCAGTATGTTGTAACCCGATTGTCACCAGTTGGATGTAATCAAATTTCATGCAATAAAACAATTTTTTTTGCATTGCCTCCATCATATCTTTGTGTTTTCGTTGTGTTTACTCTTTTTGACCGATTCAGATTGATCTCTTTGAGGTCCCTCCTTAGCAGTGACTGCTTCACATTTTCAAGTTTTTGTGAGTAAGACTGTGTGTACATATATAAATAAAGTTTTGGTTTGAATTTTTGGTTTTTCAGAACCCTACCTTTTCCATTGATGCCAAAGGGGGAGTGTAGAAGAGTGAAAAATGTTGATCTTAGGGGGAGTCATTGATTTTTGGAGTCCATTTGATAGACTCTTGTTGCAGTGTGTATATTATTTTGGTTTTGGTTTGACACTTAGTCATTTTCACTAAGTGTTGCCATCAATGCCAAAGGGGGAGATTGTTGGCAAGAGACACTGCATTGATGTTTAGATATTGTCATTGATGGAAATTGGAGTCAAATATTCCTTTCGTAGTTCATAATTTATTCATACTACAAGATAGATTGAGTTATGGTGAGGTATGGTGTACAGTTGTTTTTGAGAAGAATAATATTCATCTATAGTAACATGTGGAGATTCATTGTGTGGACCAATTTTGGTGATTGTTTGTGTGTTCAAGGATGTTTATCCAACATGTCGAAAGTGTGTGGACAATTATTTTTGGTCCACATGATTTTTTTGATTTGGATTGAGCCCACTCAGTATACACATTTTATCTTTTGTACCGTGTTCTTGAAGCCGAAATGTAGAAGATATAATTTTATGTTGCAGATATAAAAGATGGGTTGATATGATCATATGTGATATTGCTGGTTGTGTGGAAAGTTTTTATGAGCAATTGTGTGTAGTTTCACGTGCGCAAGTAAAGGATTTGTGCTCCGGTATAGCGCAGAACAACATAACAGAACAATATAGTAGACCAGAGTAAGATTGTGTATTTTTGCTTCACCAGAACTTTCTTCAAGCATTTGCATGTTCTATTCATTAGTTCATTCCTTCTTGTAATCATTTTGAATAATTTTAAGGCAATGAACCTTGTGGGTTGTAGCCCTTATTGTAATTTGAGCAGTGAGCTCTAGGTGGTGTTCTTGAATGAATGTGCATTCCCCTTATGTAATATTTCTATACTTCTAATAGAGTATATTAATATTGTGGGTATCAATCCTATTGGTTCCCAAAATGGACAACGGGTTTACATTGCTACAGGGTTGAGACCAAGCTCATTTCCTCCAAATATCTATGGAGAGCCACCTCCAACTATCAATATCTGTAAGGCCTGGACCAACAATAACAAGGATGGAAAGTCCTTCTGCATTTTAGGCTCTGTAGAACTAGGGAGGGTGATCCCTTCAGTAAAATCTCCTGCTCTCTGCAATGATACTCAGAAACTTACTAAAACAAAGAAGATTATCTCATAATAAGACTCAATAGAAAGGGAGAATGCTCAAGGATGGAAAATCCTTCAGTGATCCTCAACCTTAAGCTAGAGTATGAGAGAGGGTGGGATGACTTTTAGAAAATACATAAACTTAGCAAATGATATTCTGCTATTTATAAAAGATTTGTTCTTAGAAATCATAAAGAAGATAAATCGGAAGCTGAAAACCTAATGAAATTTGCTAGCAAATACCAGTGCCTTATTCATTTGGGTTATAGAGTCTATGAAAAGTGTTACTAAAAATATGATAAAATTTAATCTAATAGCTGGTCTAGCCTAAAACAATACTGCTTTACAATATTGTTTTGCTTACAATCCTTAACCTGAACTGCTTATCAAATTCTATGGCAAGCCTTATTTTCTCTGTAATCTCATTCAAGCATTTTAATTAAAACCCCTTGGACTAAAGCATTGAATGGAAGAATACATAGATCATAATGATGCAACAAACAAATGAAACCCTTGATCTCATTTTCTTTAAAGAAGATACAATTGCATACAGGAGAGTAGAGATTAGAAAAATATATTTGCATTAATATCATAAGTTATCTTTTATCAAATGATAGCCAACTAATTGAAATACAAAATAACCCACTTGAAAAAGGGAACTTGCAACTATTCTGTTACTTTTCTGCTTTGCAAAATAACATTACAGTCCCTGTTATTTCCTATGACTCTCTAGAACTACTTGGAACCTAACCCTATAGAACAGATCTATTTTACAAAGATCTTTCTCAGAAAATTCAGACCCTAACTAATGGCCTTGAATTCCCTTTTATAGAAGACAAGGGAGCGACAAGCTTTAGGCCAAAAGACACTTATTAACAATAGATTCATTCTTTTATAATTAGCACTAAAAGGCTGTATACAATTATGTTTCTAAAATGTTCACATGTCCATGCGCTGGCACCTATGAATCATTGTTCTTTAACTGAAAATTGCTAGGAGAAAAACCATTTTATCCATGTCGTTATCACCATGACACCTTCAGATGGAGTGTGAGATGTTGCATTTTTTGTCCAATAGAGCATTTCCCTTTCGAAGAAAGGAAACAAGATCCTGACAAGAGGAAAAGTTACCCCTAAACTAGAAGGAGAGCTTCAACCTTCATGCCCAGGATCAGAGGCAATGGGAGGGGGAGGCAGAGGGTAAACATAATATGTTGGGGAGGGGTTGCAGCTTCCATGTAGCTACATGGATAGATTGTTGCCCCTCCCTACCAATACATGTTCCTTTTTTATTCCTCTGCAGGCTCTCTCTCATAACCCACTGCCACCCATTGACTGAGTAGACACAAAGTTTGTGCCATGCATGACCTCTAATCCTAAGAAGAGCCTTTCACGGACCCTCTAGAAATCCCCCCCACTTTCACATCCCCTATGGCAATAGACAGACTCACACACGAGAGAAAAATCCATCCAGTATCATAGAGTATATTACAACTCCATCTACAAGATTTCTCAAACTTCATTTCCTCTACAGAAGGAGAAAATGCATTTAGAAAATGAAAAGGCTTCATACTCTTTTACCAATTCGATCACCACCCTGTTGTATTTATAGTTTAACAATACATCATCAAGTAGTTCTTATTTTTTAAAAACCATCACTTTAGTGTTCTTAATTTACTCTACCAGCTATGGACACTAGAATTCATGTATATCACATCCACTGTATTCTTTTGTCAAGGTTCATCTGATGTGAATGATTTTATCCTGATTTTACTCCTCCATGGGTGTACATTCTTTTGCTTTAGGATCTCTGCCAATAGAGAAATCTCTAAATTCATCAAAAAACCCATGATCCATCACACTTGAACTGGAAGCTTATCCAAATCCTTTCACATCTCCGGGCTATCATGTTTGACTGTCTAATCAATCCTGAATCGACAAGTCTGAATCCCATTCATTCTTCCTTTTCCCACGAGCTACGACCAGTGCCTCCAAAATCCCTCCTAACTTCTCATTTGAAACTCAAACATAGATCTCATACAACTTGGCAAATCTAATGGTCATTTCTTTCCGACTTAGCACTTTGACTTTCCATCTATATCCGTGCACCCACAAAATCCTGACTAAATAGTTTCATATCATCCATCTACTAAACTCCATCACCAACCTCTTCATAGGTCTTCTTGATCAGCCTAGAACACATGGCATCATCTCATGATGTCATGGTCCATAATCTCCCTACAACTTCCATCACGAGAATATAAGGGTCGTCTGATCTGTTCAATCTTTACCACTTTGCATACTACCCGTTAACTCTTCCAGGATTTAAAAGTTGAGCACCTTTTACCTTAGGATAAAACATCTCCATTCATTCTGAGCATGTGCAAATTAATGGGAATGTTAGCAGATCGACCTTTATTGCCTACAAATTGGTAACAAAATGTTTTCAACCATTTATACTACTAACCCTACCAGTTTTCACCAATAACATGTGGCACAATCTCATGATGTCGCGGTTATTAAAGTCCTTGCATCTTTGATCACAGGGAAGCACTAGCCATTGGATCCATCCTGTCTTTAGCAAACAGTTGGAGTATATAAGACTCTTCAGACTTAGGAAAATACAAGCGCAAGCATAAATATTTTAAAAGTAGACTAGTAATAGGAATGTTATGTGCATGACTTAGGGAAATTATTATTTCACAAACTGGTTGATCATCACTTAATGCTTAGGAAATAAGATGGCCCTGCTCATGGAAAGGGTACCCATGACTTTAAGTGGGAAAAAAGTAATAGCAAAATATATCATTTCTAGGGTTTTCTTCACAAAATGTAAGAATTTCTAATAAACGCTAAACCCTAGACCTTGGATCGTTCACGAAGGATACAAGTAAAACCTGAAAAGCAATGTTTTGAGCTAAAAAATTGAAAATTTCATGCAATCAATTTTTAGAGCTATCAGTGGCTCTAGTTGGGGACACTCATTTTACAAGAATGAAGTGAGAAACTATAATCTTTGAGTGAAGCAGACCAACTATAGGGAAGACCAAAAAGAAATTATTTGGACAGGGTAACTTCAACAGAAAAGAAACTATACTACCAAAGCAAACCTAACTAATGCTCATGGATAACAACTACTTTAAGGAAAATAGAACCTCAAAAATTGTCCATGAACAAGCAATTTAAGAGGGGATTTATTTATAATTCCATTGAGCATAGAGTCAAAAAACCTTACTCTACCCCAAAATGTTTGTGGTCTACAGGATTAAACCACATATGACAGCCCAATGCCATCAGCCGATGTTAATCAATATTTTCCTCTATCAGAAATATAGTTACGATCACACTACATTTTGAACAATCTAGAGATATCATAACCATTATTTTTCTTACTCTGCATATTATAAAAAAGCCTGAATTTGAGTGCACTATCCATTCACCTAAACCTTTCCATCTAACTTTGCATGACATATGTAGAATCCAAACTCATTATCTGAAATGGAGATGAGTTGATAACAACACTCAACAGATCTCAAGTCTACCTCAACAAGCTGAAAAGAGAAGATAAAAACTTCATACTTTGTTATGTAACTACCATCATAGAAATCATTTTCTTCTTCTGCTTGCACCCTTGTATCATGCTTATTATTAAAACATTTTTGCAAACATGGTGCAAACTCATTGCAAAGGTCAAAAGGAAATATATCATATGTTGGCTCATCCAATATAGTAACACTTTTATAAACCTCCATACTAGAACAATCAATATCTGAAAACCATTCTAATTCACTTCCAATTTGTATTGTTGCAGCCAGTGTGTCCTAATCAACTTTGTGTACATTCAGATCACTGTATGATGAAAAAACATCATCATTTACCCTTTCAACAATGATATCTTTATGTAACATAAAACATTCCAATTCTAGCTTCAAAATGTCATGTGGAGAAACAAGACAACAATCTCCTTCATTTATTTCAGAACCTTGGTCAATATCAACAAACTCCACACTTTCATATTCAATGATGGTATTTGTATCATAAAAGAGGATATCATCCTCACATTTACTAATCATAAATGCTTCTAGGTCAATTTCATATAATTCCCTCACAAGATCAAGACAAATTCTTTTAGCATAATCTTTTTCATCTTTTTCAAACTCCCACTCTTCAAATGAAGTTAACTCTTTGCATAAAACTAGTTTATTATAAGGTTGAGCCTTAGAGTGGTTTAATATGACTTCCTCATTAATTACACATACCACATAGTTGTATATCTCACTGATCTCATCAACTAAAACTGATGGTATCTCATCATCTGAGTTTTCATTATCATATACAAATATTTCCTAGGAGACTGAATTCATATCATCAAAATCATGCAGGCTTAGATCCATTTTAGACATAAAACTTACCAATTCTTCACACTCACTGTCAGATCTATCTGAAACACAAGACTGCAAACCAATTCCCTGTGAGGTACTCTTCCTAGAGAAATCACTATTGATGTCCTTCAGTAAAGCGATTGACACCACATCTATCCCTATATCTAATATGTCAGATACTTTCTCATTAACCTCTTCTTCATCAATATGAGGAATAACCACTATCTCGGACAAGTTATTTTCACTCATATTTATGTTCAAATCATAATAAGTAACAAGGCTAATGTAATTAGTAGGGATATAAGGACCTTGACATGGTTCTTTAGTTTTAGATTAATGTTTTTCTTCAAATCCTAACATCTTAGGATAACATACCCTTGTAGATAGATAACCCCTAGGGATTCCATATTTCAAGTTGTTTCCAATATCCATTGCTATCTTATATACCTGATGTAAGGTTTTAGGATCCTTGTCTCTTAGCAAATAAATCTCTTCCTCTTCAAATGCAGCCAAATAAACAACTAGGCATACTGCATCATTTGGTCTATAATGGCGAGGAATGTCATCCAATGCTCTAGCAAACTTGAGATTAAAAATAGGTACTAACTCATCTTCTTCTTTCTGAATGTCCATGAATGTCTTCAAAATTGAGCTTGGATTAAATCTTTCACCAAATTGTTCCATGAATAACACCTTCAACTCATCTTCATTCAACTTATTTCTAAAAACCCATTTGGTGCCAATGACATTTTTATGCTCTGGTCTGGGTACCAACAACCATGTACCATTCTTTTCTATCTGGTCAAGTTCCTCTTCCATTGCCTTGATCCATTCTTCATCTTTATGTTCTTCTTTGAATGTTTTAGGCTAAAATTCAAAGATGATGCAAGAGTTTTCTCTGATCTTTCTTCTTGTAAGAATTCCTGCATCCTTGTCTCCTGTGATCTGCTTTAGATCATGATTCAGCTTTACATGCCTAGGAATGATCTTAGTTGTTTCCTCTTGTTTTTCTTCTTCATCCTCATCTTCATCAGCATCAACATCCACCGGTGTAGGAGCACTGTTACTGGTGCTTGGCTTTTTTGCAACCAGTTCCTAGAAGGTTACCACCAGTTCATCTCCTACTTGCTCACTGTCGATTTCCTTAGATTTCTCAGAGGTTTCATCATTTCTAACATTGATGCTTTAAACAATTCTCTAAGTCCTATTGTTGAAACATTTGAGAGATTTTCTCTTTGTGGAATACCCTAGGAATATTCCCTCATCACATTTAGCATCAAACTTGCTCTGATGTTCACTCCTCTTGATATAACATTTATTACCAAACACTCTGAAGTAGCTTACCATTGGTGTCTTACCAGTCTAATACCCATAAGGTGTTTTGTCCTTACCCTTTTTTCGATGAGTACCTAGTTCATTGTGTAGACTGCAGTGCTCACCGTTTCTCTCCAAAAAGTGTGAGCAACCTTTCCTTGGATCAACATAGTTCTAGCTGCTTCAACCACAGTCTGGTTGTTTCTTTCTGCTAGGACATTCTGCTGTGGAGTCCGGGGGGTAGACATTTGCCTCTTGATGCCATTCTCTTCACAATATTTGTTGAATTCACCGGAAGTGAATTCTCCTCCTTGATCAGTTCTTAAGCACTTAATCCTCTTACCGCTTTCTTTTTCTACAAGTGCTCTAAAGGCTTTGAACTTTCCAAAAGCTTCAAATTTGTCCTTCAAGAATGTGACCCACATCATTCTTTAGCAATCATCAGTAAGAATCATAAAATACCTATCTCCTTGCACACTCCTAGTTTTCATAGGACCACACAAATCAGTATGCACAAGATCAAGTAAATTATCTGCAGTGAAAGGTTTACCTTTGAAGGTTGAGGAAGACATTTTCCATAGTTGACACTCTCTCCACAAAGAACTTTTTGGTTTGCTCAACATAGGCAATCCTCTAACTACCTTGATCTTACTGGCCTTCACAATATTGTCAAAGTTTACATGGCAGAGTCTCCTATGCCATATCCAGCTATCCTAAAACTTAGCCATAAGACATGTATTGACATTAGCATTTAGTTGAAATAGGTTACCTTTGGTCTACATACCGGTAGCCATCAGTTCACCACTCTATCCTTTGATTTTGCACACTCCATTTTTGAATTCCAAAGTGAGTCCATTATCATTTAGTTGAGCAACACTCAAAAGGTTGTGCCTTAGACCTTCTACCCAATACACATTGTCAGCACTGCTTCTTCCATTCAGAGAGATGGACCCTCTTCCTTTTACCATACATGGTGCATCATTACCAAAATGAACCACACCACCATCATACTCTTCCAGAGATAGAAACTTACTCCGATCACTAGTCATATGGTGATAACAGCCACTGTCAATAATCCACTCATTGGAATTATCAAAGTAGGAGACAAGAGCCTTCTTGTCTGACACATCTTTCTTGACTGCTACAAACACAATATCTTCATTTTCTTCATCTTTTGATTCCTCATCAGTGACACCTTCATCAACTGCTACGAAACAATTTCTCCAGTTTCCTCCTTTGAACTTCTTAAACCTCTCCAGTTTATCCTTATTGTCACCATTAGGGTAGTTTACAGCAATATGTCCTATCCAGTTACAAGAAAAGCATTTCAAAGGAAGCTTACCTCTATATTTACCAGTTCCCTTGGGAATTCTCTTGGCAAGAAGAGCTTCAAATTCCATCAGGATCTCCTCATCATCCATTTCTCTACTTTGTCTTGGTTCACCACTAGTACTATCTTCTTTGCCTTTTTTGGATGGTGCAACAGATGCTCTGAAGGTTGATTCAGTCTTTTAAATACTGCCATCATAATTATTTAGCTCATAAGTTGTTAACTTTGCAATGATGGAGTCCAAAGATACCTTTGTCTTGTCTACAGATCTCAACTCTTGAATAGAAGCAACCCTTATTGCATAGACTGGTAATAAGGATCTCAAAACTTTGCTAACAATAGTGAAATCTTCCATTTTACCACCTGCACTCTTGATATCTCCAACAACAATTTTGATTCTTATTCCATATTGTTGAATGGTCTCTCCTTCAACCATATGCATGTCTTCAAAATTTCCCCTAAGGCTTTCTTCCTTAGCTTGTTTCACATGCTCATCACAACCATAGATATTCTCAAAGGCATCCCATACTTCTTTGGGATTCTCTTTGTCCTGAACATCAATAAACTCAATGTCAAATAAACTGCTAATTAGGGCTTCCATGACTTGTCCATTCTCCTAAATCTCTCTCTTTTGATTATCGGTGAGAGTACCAGTAGGGATAACATAAGCATTCTCAACATAGCTCCAATGTTGAGCACCCATACTTCTGATGTATATCTTCATTCTGTCCTTCCATATTTTAAAGTTGTCTCTGTTGAACTTTGGACCTTCCCTCTTCATCATTAGAGTAGGATCTTTACCTCAAGCAGTTAAGCTTGCAACATAGAGGACCTAGGGGATGCTCTGATACCAATTGATGAACCAATGATGAATAGTTAGTACCAAATTGGTATTGAGAGGGGGGGGTGAATCAATACTAGTAAAAACAGTTTTCCTTGAACCGGTTAGACTGAGAACCCTGCCCTTTGACTGGCAAGCAATAACACTGGTCTAAACCATATTACTACCGGTTAAGCACAATGAAAGACATAAACTGGTAACTCAGCTTTCCACACAATCTAATATCTTATTTCACTTCATCCATATGCATACACTAGTAATACTTTAACAAAAATGCAAAGATTTACAGGTTCAAAATGCTTTAAAGCTTAATAGAGAATAACAAAGCATCATATGAAAAGCATCACACATAACACACATATTTTTCACATGGAAACCCAATTGGGAAAAACCACGGTGGGGATGAATACCCACAAGTTGTTTTTTGAACCCTTTTGAAGTCCACTTTGTTAGGAACCTAGTCCGGTTAAAGACTTTACAATAGGTTCTATTAGGAACCGATCCTACTAGGGATCACCCGGTTAAGGGATGGCTAACATACCCAGTTAAGGGTTAAGCCTGGTTAAAGGTTAAACCCGATTAAAGGTTACCTTGTTAGAGGATTTTTAGATCTCAATGATTTTGAGTCACCCTATTAAAGGATTTACAGCAAGCCGGTTAAAGCTACCCTGTTAAGGGATTTTCCAACTGTTGAAGTGGTTAGAGGTCAATAGGTACTACAATGATCTAGTAACAACACTCAATGCCAATGCAGATCCTCTTCAGTTCCTTCCTTCTGCACTCACACTCTGTAGGTATCTATTCTCATATCCGGTCTGGCAAGAATCATGTATCTTTGCACTTAGATACATGCACAACATTTGCCAACAATCTCAACATAAAAAACAACATTGACCTTATAGGAAACATATAGGTTGATAGCATAAACCCTAAACCCTAAACATTTAGGTTAAGCAATTTAGTCGGTTCAATCCTGACCATTGAACACTTTGCTTTGAATACAACGGTCTTGAACAAATCTCAAGACGTTCTCCATCCTTTGTTCTTCACCTCATCTTGGAGGCAATAACCCATCACATGTTCTCCACCATTTGTAGAGACTTCACACACTCCCGAGGTAGATAGGATCAATCTCCTTCATGCAAGATCCTTCACGTGCATAGAGCTAACATGGCAACACAATCTATTCTTCATTACAATGCTAGCACAACACACAATGTCATCGGTTGAATCACATAGTCATAGAACACTTCAACCGGAAACCCTGAAGCTAAGACTACCAACTAGTAGTTATACCATATGAAACCTTGATACAAAACATTCCATATACTGGTTCACATTCCAACATACCGGTTTTCTTGGACAAACATACCGCTTCACATGTTCACATATACTGGTTCACATTTTCACATACCGGTTCACTTTTTCACATATACCGGTTCTCTTGCAAGTGCTTACTTCAATATACCGGTTCACTCTTCATCATATTGACATCAATGACAACATACAATAACATCATGTCAACATACTCTGCACATATGCCAACAACTGGCATGTAGGAGAACCAGTCTCTGGCATTTTTTGTCAAAGACTGAACAAACAACTTCATGAAAACATCTTCCTGATTTATTTCAAAATCTTCCATCAATTCAGAAAACTCCTGCAAATGCTATCGTGTTGATTGTGACCTCTTCCCATTGAATCATGGTAATTATTCACTAACCCCTATAGGAATAGGATTTGGGAAACCTTGGATACCATCAAAATTCAATGGCTTATATCTTTCACTAAAGAAAACTCTATAATGACTAGGCATAGGTTGCACATTTATATTTGACATTTCATAGGGAAACACAGTCACATGATACATATTTTCATTCATTCCCTTATTTCTTTCCCTTCTCTTGAACTATTATGTTTTAAGGCTCAAAACATACTCCATCTAATCTTATACAGAAAATGAAAACTGAATCATAGGAGCATGTGAAATAATCACTACCATTCCCTTCCTTAGTGCTTCTTTCACTCTTTAGGGAATATTTTTTTTTTAAATTTTCATGAAAATACGTTTGACTCAGGAAAATTGAAATACCTGGAAATGTTGAAGCTGATGCTGCCTTCTTTAACCTGTGACTTGCAAAATCATCTTCAATCCTTCAAATCTTTAACACTGATCTTTTGACAGAGTTGCCACCTCCTTGCAGAGGACAAATACTCAAACAACTAGAATTTCTTCACAAGTCAGATTTGTTCAACACAATACTACAACACTTCCTTATCATCAAATGGAATTACTGATTCTATCCTCAACTTGTTAGGGTACTTCATCAAAAAAGCTTTAATTTGCTTCATCCTTCTTGCAAATTTCTTGGTTCTTCTTCAAGAAAACACACACTAGTGCATAGATCTCAGAGTCTCAGAGTCGCCACTCCCAACTATGAGGTATTACATATAATCTTGAAAAATGGATAAATCTAGACCAAACTCTTTATAGAGAAAGAACTGTATATGGTGAAAAATGGATAACAATAATAACGATATTGAAAGGCTAAATGAATTCAACCACAAAACCCTAGCCTAACAACAACAAAGATCCACCATAACATATGAAGATTACCTAAGACAATGCAAATCAAATGAAATCACAAAGATTATACCATCACATGTCCAATAGGGTTTGGATCTCCATTCTTCCTATCTCCATTGATCTTGTTTGATGTATTTGCTCTCAGATTTTATGTGCACAAGAGATCAACAAAGAACGGAATGTGGTTGCAAGTAGGATCGTAGTGTAGTCAAGTGCATAAAATTCATTAGGGTGAATGATTAGAATGATTGATTAGGGTTTCATAATGAAGGAAGTATCTCCTTATATAGAAGACACAATATGAAATGGAGGGATAAGATTGAGAGGTGTAAAAGGAGGTCGGCTATTATTAGAGGGTAGGTAGAGGAAATAATAAAATAATGAAAGGGGTAGGTAGTGTAAGAATTAAGAGATGAATGACATGTGTCATGGGTAGAAAAGGTTAATGAATTAATTAAATAAATAAATATTTATATAATTAATAGAAGAAGTGGGATCAATTAAATAAATAAAATATTTATTTAATTTAGGAAAAGGATAATTTAAATAAATAAATGTATTTATTTAAATGAGAAATAAGGTTAGAAGAGGATAAATGAATTAATTAAATAAATAAAGATTTATTTAATTAATAGAAGAATTAAGCTTAGATAATTAAATAAATAAAATATTTATTTAATTAGACATGACAATTTTAGGTGTCTACAAGAACTATAGCATATTTCTCAACAACATTTATGATAATTGACTCAAACCAACAAGGGACAGATTAAGAAGTTTTTCACTCTGTGGGAAAAATCTCCACTATATATTAAGCAACTTTTTTCTAACCAGAGATTCTCAACAGTTCATTTCATTCCCCATCAGAGTTGCCAATTTTTGTTGGTTCCCAAAATGGATGATGGGTTTACACTGCTATAGGGTAGAGACCAAGATAATTTTCTTCAAATATTTATGGAGAGCCACCTCCAACTATCAATATCTGTCAAGCTTGGACCAACAATAAAAAGGACATAAAGTCCTTCTAATCTTTAGGCTCTGCAAAACTAGGGAGGGTGTTCCCTTCAGTAAGATCTCCTGCTCTCTGCAACAATACTAAAAAACTTACTAAAATAAAGAAAATTATCTCATAATAAGAGTCAAGAGAAAGGAAGAATGCCCAAGGATGGAAAATCCTTCAATGATCCTCAACCTTAAGCTAGAGTATGAGAGAGGGTGAGATGACTTTTAGAAAATACATAAAACTTAGCCAATGATATTCTGATATTTATAAGATTCGTTCTGAGAATTCACAAAGAAGATAAACCAGAAGCTGAAAACCTAATGACATTTTCTAGCAAATACTAGCTCCTTATTCATTTGGGTTACAGAGTCTATGAAAAGTGTTACTGAAAATATGAATTTTTTTTATCTAATAGCTGGTCTAGCCTAAAACAACATTGCCTTGCAATATTGTTCTGCTTACAATCCTTCACCTAAATTGCTTATCAAATCCCATGGCAAGCCTTATTTTCTCTGTAATCTCATTCAAGCATTTTAATTAACCCCTTGGACTAAAGCATTGAATGGAAGAATACATACATCATAATGATGCAACAAACAAACAAAACCCTTGATCCCATTTGCTTAAAAGAAGATAAAATCGCACATAGGAGAGTAGAGATTAGGAAAATATATTTGCACTAATATCATAAGCTATCTATTATCAAATGATAGCCAACAAATTCAAATACAAAATAAACCACTTGAAAAAAGGAACTTGCAACTATTCTATTACTTTTTTGCTCTACAAAATAACATTACAGTCCAAGTTATTTCCTATGACTTTCTAGAACTACTTGGAACCTAACCCTACAAAATAGATCTATTTTACATAGATCTTTCTCATTAAATTCAGACCCTAACTAATGGCCTTGAATTCCCTTTTATATAAGACAAGGGAGCAACAAGCTTTAGGCCAAAAGACACTTGTTAACAACAGATTCATTCTTTGATAATTATCCCTAAAAGGCCGTATATAATTTTGTTTCAAAAATGTTCACATGTCCATGCACTGGCACTTGTGAATCATCGTTTTTTAACCAAAATTTGGTAGGAGAAAAACCGTTTGAGCCATACTGTTATCACCCTGACACCTTCGGAAGGAGTGTGAGATGCTGCATTTTTGTCCAATAGAGCATTTCCCTTCCTGAGAAAGGAAATGGGATCCTAGCAGAGGAAAAGTCCCCCCTAAACTAGAGGAAGAGATTCAACCTTCATGTCAGATCAGAGGCAGTGGGAGGGGGAATTAGAGGGTAAACATAATATGCTGGGGAGGGGTCACAACTTCCATCTAGCTACATGGATGGATTATTTCCACTCCCTACCTAGACATGTTCCTTTTTCATTCCATTGCAGACTCTCTCTCAGAACCCCCTGCCACCCAATGACTGAGTAGACATAGAGGTTATACCATGCGTGACCTCTCTTCACAAGAAGGGGATTTCATGCCCCCTCTGGAAATCCTCCCCACTTTCACATCCCCTATGGCAATACACATACTCACACATGAGAGGAAAATCCATCCAGTATCACAGAGTATATTACAACTCCATCTACAAGATTTTTCAAACATCATTTCCTCTGAAGAAGGAGGAACTGCATTTAGAAAATGAAAAGGCTTCATACTCTTTTACCAATTCGATCACCACCCTGATTTATTTATAGTTGAACAATACTTCATCAAGTAGTGCCTATTCTTGAAACATCATCACTCTAGTGTTCTTAATTTACTTTGCTAGCTATGGACACTACAATTCATGTATATCACATCCACTATATAGTTCTGTCAAGGTTCATCTAATGTGAATGATTTTATTCTGATTTTATTCCTCCATGGGTGTACATTCTTTTTCTTTAGGATCTCTGCCAATAGACAAATCTCTGAATTCATTAGAAAACTCATGATCTATCACACTTGAACTAGAAGCTTATCCAAATCCTTTCACATCTTTAGGCTATCATCTTTGACTGTCTAATCAATCTTGAATTGATAAGTCTAAATCCCATTCATTCTTCATTTTCCCATGAGCTACAACTGATGCCTCCAAAATCCCTCCTAACTTCTCATTTGAAACTCAACCGCAAATCTCATCCAGCTTGGTAAATCTAACAGTCATTTCTTTCTGACTTAGCATTTTGACTTTCAATCTGTATCCATGGACCCACAAAATCCTGACTGAACAATACCATATCATCCATCGACCAAACTCCGTCAGCAACCTCTCCATAGGTCTTCTTGATCATCCTGGGACATGTGACATCATCTCATGATGTCGTGGTCCATAATCTCCCTACAACTTCCATCACGGGAATATGAGGGCCATCTAATCTGTTCAATTTTACTGCTTTGCATACTACTCGTTAACTCTTCCAGGATTTAAAAGTCGAGCACCTTTTACCTCAGGATAAAATATCTCCATTCATTCTGAGCACGTGCAAATTGATGGGACTATTAGTAGATTGACCTTTACCACCTGCAAACTGGTAACAAAATGCTTTCGACTGGTTACACTACTAACCCTGTCAGTTTCTGTCGATAACACGCGACACAATATCGCGATGTTGTGGTCATTAAAATCCTCGCATCTTTGATCATGGGGAAGCACTAGCCATTGGATCCATCATGTCTTTACCAAACGGTCATAGTATTTAGGACTCTTCAAACTTAGGAAAATACAAGCGTAGGCATAAATATTTTAAAAGGAGGCCAGAATGTATGCGCATGACTTGGGGAAATTATTATTTCACAAACCGCTTGATCATCACTTAATTCTTAGGAAATAAGATGGCCCTGCTCATGGAAAGGGTACCCACGGCTTTAAGTGGGAAAAAAGTAATAGAAAAATATATCATTTCTAGGGTTTTCTTCACAAAATGTAAGAATTTTTAATAAACCCTAAACCCTAGACCTTGGATCATTCACAGAGGATACAAGTAAAACCTCAAAATCAATGTTTTGGGCTCAAAAATAGAAAATTTCATGCAATCAATTTTTTAGAGCTATCAAATCCCGCCTTGGTTTTTCCCTTAACTGGGTTTCCACATAAAAATACTAGTGTTATGGTGTTGTGGATATTTTCTTTATTGGTTTGCATCTTTATTTTGTTCAGTTCCATTAAATGGTTGAAGAATCAGATTAAGAACATTAAAAATTATAGAACACTAATTCACCCCCCCTCTTAGTGTTCCTTGTTTCTAGCACCTAGATCCTATAGACCTAAGTTGTATGTTATTGAGGAAAGTAATAATATGGATACATATACCTTGGATCAACTTTATGGATCAATCTCTGATTTTGAAATATTAGAGTTTTAAGATCATCACAATGTTAAGAAGGGTGCTTTATTCAAAGATACAAAGAAGATTGAAGATGCACTTCAACAATCAATGATCCAGATGATGAGGAAGAAAAGTTTGTGATAATACTAAAGAAAGGATCCAAAAAGTACAAAGGTAGGTTGCCCTTTAAATATTTTAATTACGGAAGAATTGGTCATTATGCTGCCTAGATGTACTTTCAAGGAAGATAACTATAAGACCTAAGGATGATAACAAGAGAAAAGATAATTATAGAAGAGATAACATAAATCAAAGAATAGATGACATAGGCAAGCCTAAGAAGAATTTTTATTCAACATAGACCTATTCATTTAAATATGAATATTGTGATGACTCAAATGATGAATTATTATTTTTAGTCATAAAAGAAAAGGATAATGAAAGGTTCGATACTCTGCATGATGAAGAGAATAGTGAAAGACCAATGATTGTAAGGACCACACTACATGAAAAAGAAGAAATTAAATCATAGATAATTGATTCTAGATGTTCAAATCATATGACAAGTACCAAAAGGAAGTTCCTTGACTTTGAAAAGTATGATGATAGATCAATAAAGTTTGTTAGTAAAGAGGCTACACCTATTTGTGGTAAAGGAACCATATCCATTGATGGTAAAAACAAGAAAAATGTGTTGGTATTTTGGTATGGTTTTGTCATTGATGTCAACACCTACTAAAACACTAGCACTCTGGAGATCCAGCAGCATTCACCAGCAAGCAAGTAACTATTGCACAGTTACTAGTATATGGTTCACCGGCAAGATATAATCATCACCGGCACTTGGAATGATATGGAAGACACTTGGTAATGTCGAAGACATTGTGTGGACACTTTGTTTTGAATAATTAATCATTGGTATATTCATATTTGCATATTTGCTTTTACCGGCAAATAGGTCCAGGGTTACCTAGGGTTACACCAACAGGTTTATCTTTTCTAGATCAGCATGGCATGCTATGGAGATGATTTATTATTGTTGTAAATGCATTAAGCCAACATGTTTAATCGGTTATTGCATCGGATATCATATTGTTTGTAAAACATTTTTATTGTAAAATCTTGTAGAGCCGACCTACTAAAATTGGTCTTAGGTTATAGAATAAATGTAAGATCTTATTTGTAAGATCGAATGTGGAATGCGAAAAAGAAATGTGAGAAGGTATATGCAAGATTAAGAAGAGTGATACATGAAGACATCATTTGAAGGTGAAGCTAGGTTTTTGTAGAAGCATATCAACATTATACCAGTACTGAATCTAGCATATGAAGATGCTATTTTGTGCAGTACATTCTTATTGGATTTAACCATCCAACTATAGTCAGTGTGACTCCCATTCCGTGATTGAGCAGTGAGCTCTAGGCTATTGGCCTTTTTGCATGTGCAGACCCCATTTATGTACACTTACTATTTGCAGTAGTATCATCTGATTGTGGGTAAGGTTTCCCATCGTGGTTTTTCCCCTTAGAGGGTTTCCACATACAAACATTGGTGTTATGTGTTGTGGATGACTTTATGTTTATGTTTCATGCATTAATATTTACCAGTATAGCAATTAACTGTTAACACTATCTACCAGCATACTTAACTAGTTTACTGGTATTAAGAATTAAGTTGGTTAAGTTGTTTTTGGTTTGAATTTATTTGACAACTGATTCACCCCCCCCCCCCCCTCTCAGTTGTCTCTGAGACCTAACAAAATGATGTTTATTACATTAGGGGTTTTAAAAATAATATTTAAGTGTGAGTGAGATGTACAGTAAACTTTACCAGCTCATATTTCATGGATTTGAATGTGAAATCAGAAAAAGAGATTCTAGAAGGTTAGTAGCAGAAGGTATAATAACAAATAACAATATCTATTATATAAAGGAAAATAGAGGAAGCAGGTGTTTGTTGGCACAGGGTAGTGAATGTTGTTTGTGGCACAAATTGATGGACACATTAATTTTGAAAACATGGTGAAGATTAGTTCTACTCAAGAAGTGTGAGATTTGCCAAATATTATGAAACCTACCAAAATAGTGTGCAAGGAATGTCAGATGGAAAATAAAACATGGAACTAATTTAGGATCAAGGAGTATTCTTCTACAAAAGCTTTGGACTTGATTCATATAGACTTTTTTGGACCTACAAGGACAAGAGGTCTAAATTGTGAAAGTTATATTATGTATCTCATTGATGACTATTCTAAACTGACATGGGTTACTTTCTTAAAAGAAATCAAGCCCTAGATAGATTTAAAGTGTTCAAGTGTATGGTTGAAAATCAAGGAGAAGCCAAGATCAAATGTATAAGGTTTGATAGAGGTGGAGAATTTGCATCAAATTAATTTGATATATTTTGTGAAGAGCATGGTATTATAAGATAATTTTCTGCATCTAGGACTCCATAACAAAGTGGACCTGTTGAGAGGAAGAATAGAACTATTGTTGAAATGCCTAGAATTATGTTAAAAGATTCTAACCTACCTAATGTGTATTGGAAAGAAGCTATCCATACCAGTTGTTATCTATATTCTTAATAGGGTACAAGTGAGTGTGAATCATACAAAGACACTTATGAGCTATGATATGGAAGATCACTTATGGTCAAATATTTCCACTAATACATTTGGACTAGATTTCCGACTGAGGTTTCCGACAAAGAAGGTATATTGTGGCCAAATTTGATTTTTTTTGAAAAAATTCCCGTGTTTGTCGTAATTCCGACGGAAATTTCCCATTTGGTTTCGACAAAGAAGGCATTAGCAATGAGAATTTTCTTTTTTTCAAAAAAGTGCTCGATTTCATCGTAATACTAACAACAAGGGCCATTACTTAAAAAAAAGAAGAGGGAAATTCACTTGTGAACATTGCAATCTCGCGTAGGCATCCGTGGTGACTTCAACCCCCAAGAACATCAAACCCGCATTGAAGGCATTTGTGGCATTGCTTGCAATCCCGCACAGGAGGTAGATTTAAATTGCCCTAGTTTTTAATTTCATGTTGCAAAATATATACATCTCTTTGCGGCATCATATCAAACAATTCATGAGCCTTGTCCATGTTTCCACATTTTGCAATCATGTCAAGCAGGGAATTTGCAAGTACAACACCTAACAAAATTCCTCTATCCGTTATGCTTTGATGGATGTCCATACCCTATTCCAAAGCTCCCATTTTTGCACAGGCAAGGAGGATGCTGCCAAAGGTTGTGGAATTTGGCTTTATGCCTTCCAATTTCATTTGCTTGAAAGTGTCTAAAGCCTTTTTGACAAATCCATTTTGTGCATATCCAGCAATCATTGCAGTCCACGAGACAACATTTCTTTCAGGCATTCTATCAAACAGTTCACGTGCCTTGTCTATGCTTCCAAATTTTGCATACATGTCTACCAGGTCAGTTGCAACTACAACATTTGACAAAATTCCTCTATCCTTTATGCTTCAATGAATGTCCATACCCTGTTCCAAATCTCCCATTTTGGCACAGGCAGGGAGGATAGTGCCAATGGTTGTGGAATTTGGCTTTACACCTGCTGATTGCATTTTCTTGAAAGTTTCTAAAACCTTCTCAACAAATCCATTTTGTGCATATCCGGCAATCATTGCAGTCCAGGAAACCACATTTCTTTGAGGCAATCCATCAAACAGTTCCTATTCCTTGTCTATGCTTCAACATTTTGCATACATGCTAACAGAGCAGTTGCAACTACATTTGACAAAATTCCTCTATCTTTTATGCTTTGATGGATGTCCATACCTTGTTCCAAAGCTCCCATTTTGGCACAGGCTGGGAGTATGCTAGCAAACGTAACTAAAGAAATGCAATGATCAGCTCCAAAGACATCAAACCACTACTAACAAAACCGAGAGTCTAAAATATGATATGGAATAATGTGAGCTGTCCTGAAATAAAATATTTTATTTTCGATTTCAACTAAAACATAATTACTCAGCCATTTAATGTTATTAATAAGTGTTTAATTTATGAAAGAGATAAATGGCTGGCCACAAGTACACGAGTTACTAAATACACACAAATAAGTGAATTTGATATTCAAAACTATCTACAATGAATTCAATTCTTGTCCATTAGTCATTTATGTTTGCAATAAGCATCTTTATTTGTTTTTCTTAATCTTTATTCATAGTTATATGCATATTTCACATACTATAATTAGGATATCAATTGCTATGGCTAAACACTAGCATGATGTTTGTGTTGTGGTATAGATGTGTGGAAACATAATTATGGGATTGTTATATTATAGAGATCATAAATCTAGATATCGCATATTAGTTCTAGCTCTTTTGGGATTGAGTCTAAAGTTGACATATAGTCATAAAGCCATTATTAGCAGATCTATCCATTTCTAGTAAAGACAATTGAGGAAGTTATTTTTATATTGAGAGTTTCTTATCTATTTACCTATTGATCATTATTAAGCCATAATATTTAGGTCTATTTATATCTCTTGAAAAACCTCTATAAGTGTCCTAGATTGTCCCTACTACTCACTCTTCAATGAAATAGTGGAGTTCTAAATATTTGTTGCACAAGATGGTGTTGAATGTATCAACAAGGCTAGCATGGAAGGCATGTTCAAGCTTCCACTTGTACAACTTACAACAAATGATTTGTTGATAGAAGAAATTCTTGAAATAGGGATACAATTGAAAGACAAGTAAGTACATACAAACCTCCTCAATTGAAAGTAAAATCTATGTATAAAAAGAGTACATTGAATCCCAATCCATAAACACAATAGAGATATCGATGGAGACTTAATTTGATGTAGCATGTCACACCAAAGTTGTTAGAGTATGCTAAGATAGTACATAATGTTTCCTAAAGACACATTAGTATTTTACCCAAATCATTATCTACCAAAACTAACTATAGTAATCCTTTTGAGGATTCATTTCATGGTGCTAGATCTTCATTTAGTTCCACTTCTTGTTGGAGAAAAGAACAGTTATTTCTTGAGGTAGATGAATATCCCATCAACAAAGGACAAGACCCTTTCTAGAATATAACAAATTCTACTCCAACAAAAGATCATGGGGGTTTCACTAGAGATATTGAATAAGAGATAAACTTCTATTGCTGCATTAAAAGCATTGGCATGTTCTTCATTTATTGATGTAAACTCTCTGTGATGCCACCACAACCAACAAAGGTGTAAAAAGTTGTTTGCAATGCATAGATTTTTAGGATTGTCCTTTGAGAAAACATAATTAAAGTATGGAAGCAGGATTTGCCAGCTCCTAAGGGAATCTTGATGAAAAATAACTGTAAAATATTTGGACGAGCTTATATGCAAAAACTCATGCTTCCTGATGGGTTTATGTACAGAAATAAGAATGAATTTAGTGGTAAAGGGGCTTCTGGAAACAAGAGGGACTGAGAGGCAGTTGAAGTGAAAACTTCTGGTGTTGTGTTTGCTCCATCTCAGAATGGGAATGACAAAGGTGCAGTAAGAGGAGCTGAGAAGGGTGTTGGAAGAAGCGAGGGTGTTTACATTCCCCCATTTAAGCTGGCTCAAATGATGAAAGATGTGGAAGACAAGAGCAGTGTGGAATACTAGCACATGACATGGGATGCCCTTCGAAAGAGTATCAATGGGTTAGTAAACAAGGTAAATGCATCTAACATCAAGAACATCATTCCAGAGATGTTTGTAGAGAATCTCATCCGTGGGAGGGGTCTATTTTGTAGGTCTTGTATGAAATCCCAAATGGCATCCCCTGGATTTACAGATGTTTTTGCTGCATTGGTTGCTGTGGTAAATACAAAATTTCCTGAAGTTGGCAATCTACTTTTGCAAAGAATTATTTTGTAGCTTAAGAGGGCATACAAATGCAATGACAAGCACATGTTGATAGTAGCAGCCAAATTCATATCTCATTTAGTGA
This sequence comes from Cryptomeria japonica, assembly GCF_030272615.1. Lineage (NCBI taxonomy): Eukaryota > Viridiplantae > Streptophyta > Pinopsida > Cupressales > Cupressaceae > Cryptomeria > Cryptomeria japonica. The sequence continues at coordinate 886,426,680 of NC_081414.1, read as the reverse complement.
ATCAACAAGTTGCACATGAGATCATTGCCTTGGAACTTCTCACCCTTTTACTAGAGAACCCCATAGATGAAAGTGTAGAGGTTGTTGTTGGGTTCATGAAAGAATGTGGTTCTTTGTTGTAAGACCTTTCACCCAAAGGTCTCTATGGGATTTTTGAAAGATTTAGAGGTATTCTCCATGAGGGGGAAATTGACAAATGAGTACAGTTTTTAATCGAAGGCCTTTTTGCATTTCGCAAAGCTAAGTTCGAGGGTCATCTAGCTGTGCATCCAGATTAGTTAACACATGAAGTTTTCCTAGAAGATGAACTTGATCAAGAAGCTGGTTTAGATGTTTTCAAGCTAGATCCTGATTTCTTAGAGCATGAAGCAACCTATGAAAAAATGAAGAAAGATATCCTTGGAGATGCTTCTTCAGATGAAGCAGAAGGGGAGAATGATTCAGGTGATGATTTAGATGATGATGATGATGGTGATGATGATGATGATGATGATGATGATGATGATGATGATGATGATGATGATGAAGAGGAACGTGAGGAAGCACTGAGAATACAAGATGAGATAGAGACAAACTTGGTCAATTTAAGACGTACAATTTATTTTACAATCATGTCAAGTGTTGATTTTGAGGAAGTTGGTCATAAGCTACTAAAGATCAAGCTTGAACCTGGTCAAGAGAGAACATACCTTCATTATTATGGTCTTCTTGGGCAAAGATTTTGTATGATCAATAAAATTTATGAGGAATTTTTTGATAAGTGCTTTGTACAACAGTATTCTATGATACACAGACTGGAAACAAATAAACTACATAATGTTGCAAAGTTTTTTGCCCACTTACTTGGCACAGATGCTCTTCCATGGAATTGTCTTGCTTATATACGTGAGACAGAGGAAGACACTACTTCCTCTTCCTATATTTTTATAAAGATTCTCTTGCATGAGCTGGCAGAGCAACTTGGTATATTGTTGCTTAATGAAAGGTTGAACGATCCAACAATGCAGGAGTCTTTTGATTCAATTTCTCCAAAGGACAATCCCAAAAATTCATGATTTACTATCAATTTCTTTACTTCTATTGGTCTTGGTGGTATTACTGAGAGTTTATGTGAGTATTTGAAGAATATGCCAAGGCTTGTAATGTAGCAGCAAAAGTCTATTCCTGAGTCAGATGAATCTACCTCTAATGAGGAGTCTTCTAGTTCATCAGGCTCGTCAGATTTTGATACATTAGACTCAGATTCTGAGAGTGAAACTGACAGTGAGAGTAGTAAGGAGTCACCAAGAAAGAAAAATAATTCAAAGAATGACAATGAGTAAGAAAAAAAAAAGAAGAAAGAAAAGGGCGAGGGCATCTGACTTGGAGGATGGAAGTGACAGTGAAAAAATCAAAAGGAAAAAGAAAAGGAATTAAAAATCTTTCTAGTCATTTATTCAAGGCTCCAGTAGACACCATTTTCCTGGACTGTGACAAACAAAAGAATCACTCCCAAGTGCTTTGGTTTTATAACAAATGATTATAAGATGCTACAATGTTGTCTTATGTATTTTAATAGCCATGGGTTTTAGAGTTCTGTACTTCACAGGTAATGGATAAACAGTGCTAGGAGGAGAAAATATTGAAGGCCAAGTGCAGATTGTGATAATATTAGATCAATGAATCCTGTTATTTATTGAGTATTTCTTGTTTTCCATGTTATGTGATGTACCATAAGAAAACTAGAAATATAAATTCAATAAGATGCTTTGTTCAATGATGATAATTTCTATTTTCTTGCCTGTGAAGAAAGACCATGTCAGACAATATCGACAAACAACAAAATAAGGAGACAATTGCTAGATTGTGGTCTAACTTGAAAAGAAAAGGTGATGGAAAATGTTATTGTCCATGCAAAATTTGTATGGGGTTAAAGACTAGAAGACTTCTAATCAAAACAACAAAGAAACATTGTAGGCTGCATGGTCACATTGAAGGTGGACATGATTATCATCCATTGGTAAATTTTTCATTATATCATTTTGACAATTTATATACATAATAAATCACATGATGATGAGATCATGATCATGGTTTATTTATGTTTATCAATTTTATATAGCTCAAGCACCGTAGAGCACATGGTATGGATCAACACAACCCTAAGAATATGGTTTTCGAAGTAGACAAACATGGAGGTGTGAATATCGAAGCTAAAGATAATGATCCCATGGAAGATGACGATCATGAGCCCGAAAACATAATTGAAGATGATGGTACAAATACATTGATCTATGACTCATTTAGTACTCACGCAGCTAATCATGATGATGAAGATGACCTTGATGTTGTTCATGATGTCTCTCTACTTGATAAGGCATCTGAGGCCCTTTACGAAGGCTCGCAGGCAACTCTTCTCTTCGCTATATTGTTGTTGGTGAACTTGAAGGTTATGAATGGTTTATCAAACATAACAATGTCAAGTATGTTAAGGTATGTCATATATGTCATAATAAACTGTGAATCATGTTGTACCATTAATATTCTTTATTATAACAAATTATATTTTTTCGCTATAGATTGATAGGTGAGTTTTTGTTACCACCATCAAATATTCTACCTCGCTCATACTGAGAATTATCTGTCGTTATGAAAGATATTGGAATGGAGTATCAAGCAATAGATGCTTGTCCCAATGATCATATTATATATCACAAACAACATGAATTTTGAACTGAATGCCCTAAATGTCATATCAGTAGATATCAAACAGATCAAATAACAAAAAGGGTTCCTCACAAGGTTCTTCACTATATTCCCATTATTCCACGTATGCAACGATTATTCAAGTGCACTAGCTTGGCACAATTTATGGACTACAATGCATGCAATAGAAGTCGAGATGACATTATTTGAATGCCTGCGGATGGTTCAGCATTTATGGACATAGAGGAAAAGTGGCCACACTTTAAAGAAGAACCTCATAATCTCAGGCTTTCATTGGCAGCAGACGATGTCAATCCATTTGGAGAGATGAGATCTGTTTACTTAGTGTGGCCTATTTTTGTTATCAACAATAACATTCCTCCATGGATGTCAATAAAGAGGGAGCACATAATGTTGGTAATGATTGTTCCAAGTATTTTATCATTTAAATATAGTCATCTAAATTTAATTATAAATATTGCAGTAAAATGGTCATAATAATTATGTAATATTTTTGTTCATTCGATTAGGTAAGTAGCAAGTTAAAGATATGAATGTATATATCAAGCCTCTTATCGATGAGTAGTTGGAGTTATGGAATGGTGTCACTATGTATGACATCTCTAGACCAATAGGACAAAGACAATTTCAATTCCATACGATGCTTCTATGGACAATACACGATGCCCTGAGGCTAACACATTTTTGTGGTATGTTATAGTGTTTAAGATGTGCACGAACATTATAATTCAAAAAATTATCATATTTAATCCAATTATACATTATCTTATAGGTCTTCAAAAAAGGGAAAACTTGCATGTCTTGTTTGTGGTCCAAAGATGAAATCTCGTCATTCAAAGTTTAGGAAAGTAGGTGTTTGATGAGTATAGGCACTTTCTCCACAAAAATCATAAGTATCAAAATACGGAAAAACTTCTTTTCAATGGGAAAGAAGAGAATACATGAAAGCCACGAAGAATGACACCTCACCTGTGGAAGTTGGAATATAATAGAATTAATCATCAAGGTAATGCCATTCCATCTATTGGTTTGTCATAAAACATCTTTTCTATTTTGTTTTGTTTACTGATGATGTGATTGATGATCATGAAGGTCATGAAGGCATAAATGACCACCTTCCTAAGGGAATAAAAAGTTATCCCCAACAATTTAGTAGCTTGCCCTACTACGAGTAGTTACAAATTGTTCATTTGTTTGATAGTATGCATATTGGAAAGAATATAACAGAGACAGTATGGAAAATATTGGATGGAAGGCGTGACAAAGAAAAAATTGTCAAAATATGTAGTGACATTCAGGATTCCAATCATGCAATGATAAATTTCATTCAATCAAATAGCCATGGAGACCAGATTAATATAAGTGAGCTTCCTCAGTTATTAACGGACCAGCAAAGCAATGCTATAAAAAAAGTCATATGAAAAATTTAATTTCCCACAGGATTTGCTACGAACATAAACAATCTCATATCAAAGAAAAGTGGATTTGGGCCAGGGATGAAAATGCATGATTGGAATACCTTCATTAAGGTAATTCATGTTCTTGTGTTTCTAGTATGTATTTAAGTACTGCACATACGTGTACTTTTCATTATGTTACAAAAAAATGAAAAGATAATTTTATAATTGTTGTAGTACGTTCTACCTCTATCTCTCTCGAACGACTTCGACAATAATGTCAAGCAAGTCATATATGATCTTGGAAAATACATGAGGTAAGTAGTGATAATTGTTTAGTTCGTTGTATAGATATTATATTTGCGATTTATTTTACTTCTTATGTAATATATTTTTTTGTGTCTTGAATACCTTGTAGGTGGTTGTCATGTAAAGAAATCCATAAAGATGATATAAAATATTGAAAGAGAAAAATTTCTCATTTAATGTGTGAAATGCAAAAGTGTCTACCTCCAGCTTTTTTCAATGCACAAGAACACTACCTCATACACCAAGTTGAGGAGATTGAATTGTGTGGACCTGTACACACTAGGTCAATGTGGATGGTTGAGAGGCACTTGAAATTTTTGAAGGCTTTGGTTCGACAAAGAGAACATCCTAAGGGTTCTATGGTGGAGGGATATATGGGATACTAGACTATGGTGTACATTTCTGAATATCTTCCTAAGTTTGCAGCAAAGATCCACATGGATCACATTTGGGATCCCAACACCATTAAAAAATTTGAAGGGGAGTGCTTGACGATGAAAGGTAGATTGAGGAAAGTGAGAGGTAATTATAAGATGTTATTGTAGTTAATTAATTCTTAATCTTCAAAATAAATCTATTGTAAGACATCTATTTATTTTTTGTACAGTTGGTCGAGAGTGGGATGCACTACATTTGTATATTGCAAACAATCTTGATTGGATGACAGTATGGATTGAACGTTGTCAACATTCTGGACGCACGTTAACATGGGAAGGTGTGGCTTCATTGGTTAAAGAAGTACATCGTAATGGAGATTCCAATGTTACGCAAAGGGAAATTGATTTAGCATATGGTTTAAGAGATAAATAGGTACATATAAATTTATTAATCACCCATATGTTTATCAACTCACAATACAATAAATTTTACATGTTTGACATATCACAGGTCAAACACCACAACGCTATGTGCTGCAATGGTCATAAATTTTGCATAAAAAAGTTGGATGACACGAAGAAAACTTGTGATTCTGGCATCACTGTAGTGTTTGAGGTGACAAATATTTCATCAAGAAATGAAATTCATCCTCAACAGTCTCAAAATAGATACTATGGCATTTTGGATGATATACTTGAGTGTGACTTTAATTCCTTCAAATTAGTTTTGTTCATCGTCAAATGGTACAGGCTACGATTGAATAAAAATGATCTTGATAGAACTGTTATTGAACATGATAATGGTTTTATAATGCTAAATACAAGGTCATTTGAACCAGTTGGGGATGAGCCCTATGTTCTTCCAAGCCAATGTGAGCAAGTATTTTACTCAGAGGTTCCACATAAACTAGGTTGGTCATTTGTTGTTAGACATGATCCAAGAGGAAGGCCGATAAATTATAATGTGATGGAAGAAGAATGTGATGGAAGAAGAAGATACCGAAGAAGAAGATACCAAAGAAATAGAAGATGAAGTGGATGATGATCACGATCGATAGTTTCTCAATGATGATGATGATGAAGAAGAAGAAGAAGAAGATGGTGATGGTTATGGTGATGGTGATGGTGATGGTGATGGTGGTGATGGTGATGGTGATGGTGATGGTGATGGTGATGGTGATGGTGGTGATGGTGATGGTGATGATAGTGATGATGATGGCGAAGACGTTGATGATGATGATGATGATGATGATGATGATGATGATGATGATGATGATGATGATGATGATGATGATGGTGATGATGATGGCGATGATGACCTTGATGTTCATGATGATGAAGAATGAAATGTATGAGGTATGCGATTAGTATATTATCTATTTAATATTGACTTCTTGATAGAATTTTTTTTACATAATTAATTCATTATGTTTTGAATTCTAATGCCATTACATAATTAATTCATGATGCACCTTTTAATATGGAGATGGAGATAGGGAGAGTGACTATTTATGTGACAATTTTTAAACTGTGTTTATTTATGGAAATTGGATTGTTTATTAGCTTTGTGATGGATGCTGATTTAAAATACATATGTGATGGATCACATGTTTATGATGATGCATGTGACATTTTTTGAACTTTGTGTTTATTTATAGAACGTGGATTGTTTATTACCTATGTGATAGATAGTGATTTATGATACATATGTGATGGATTACATGTTTATGATGACACATGATATGTGATGCTAATTGTGATGCTTCTAATTCTTATGATATGTATGTATTTATTGTTTATCAACTTAAAAAAGTAGTAATTCTTATAATTCTCAATTGATGGTGTTGATTTCAGGTATAGTCCCTATGTGATGATGTCACCCTTGGTGGGAACAGGTAGTTGACTACAGACATCGTCAACCATTTAGTTGAGGATCTTGTATAGTCTACATAAAGTAAATGTAAGGAATTAAAAAATTTACAATGATTTTGATGACAACATCTTTTTATTATTTAATACTCTTTTTATCTACAAAGTTCATGTTGTTCATGTTGTGTACTATGTAATTTCGCTAACGTTTTTTATATTTTTTCTTTGTCACAGGCCGACGTGGATCCATCACATATCACTGACAGAGATGTAGCTTGTGAAACTTCTACCGAGAAGGTAAACCTCATTGTAATTGTACAAATTAGATAGAAGCAAACTGTTACATTATTATGTTTTTTTTTTTAGTGATTTATACTAATTTTGTAATTGTTAATGATATTCTTGACACAGACATGTTCGGGGAGAGGAAAAGGGAGTTGCAACACCTAAGCACCTTTCTAGGGATGTGGAATCATTAGGGTTAAGCAATGATGACCCTGAAGATCCTACAGACCTTGTGAAATTCTTTAAAATGCCTCTTATAAAAACTAGAAAAGAGATTGTTTCTTTGGCAGCCATGCATCCTACCACTAATGAGATACAACAGAGGGTGGAATTATTGTTTAAGACAATAGAAAACTTGCAAGTAAGAAGTAGTGAAAGCTTTAATTATAAGAAAATTTCAATAATGGTTTATATTTTATTCTCTTTTATGTCATTAACTAAAATATGTACGTATTGTTTTTACAGTAATTTATCCGCCCTCATGAAAGTCATTCCCATGACCAGGGTGTTGCAGGATCTTCAGGTGATGATGATTTTATTGTATTATCACTTGCTTGGCTTATCACTCTGAGTACCCAAAACACATCATACTTGATACTATCAATTTTCAAAATAAAGGTTCATCCTTGTTTACAGTTCTTGCACTTTTCATATATTTAATGTATTATTCTTTAGGTGATGTCAATTTTACTGTGCAAATGCCGCCACTGCCTCATCAAAGGTCACCCTCACCTATATTACCGACTACAATGTCGGCAACACATAGCGTGCAGACATCCTCTAGTGCACGTCATATTGGCTCGCCCACTGTTGGTAGATCCCTCTTTTGCTCTATCTTATGTCATGTGTTTATTTCCCTTCAAGCATTCTTTCTTGAATTCTAATGCCATTTCATAGTGGATTCATTTTTGCATGAGGATGTGCCAAAGGCAACTACTACTGATAACATACCATCATTTCTTGGATCTTCTTGTATTGCTAGTATGGGAACGTTGCAGGCCACATTGGTGGTGAGCGACGAAGAAATGCTTCCCTTAAAGATACAAAAGGTTCCAGGTACTTTTTAATTATTATTATATATACTCTAATTGTAATTTACTTTATGATCACTCATTTTGGACTAATGATCCCATGAATTTTTTGCAGGCAATGATATTTTCTATAAACATCTTAGTGACATTGCATTGCAGATATTTGGGCCCACCATACGTAAAATGTGGTACATCATATGTGAACTAACCCTAATCCACTTTTGATTTCATATCATTGCTAGAATAGTTTTCCTTTGATCCATTTCTTGAAGTGTAATAAATGTAGCTTCAGTTCATTTTTGAATCTAATAGGTTTGTTTTTGCTTTAAAAGGTGGAATGACCAAGAAAAAAGGTTAAAAGATGAATTGACAAACCAAATGGTTGAGTGGTTTGGAAATGACACCTTTGACAAAACCAAGCTCCTTGAAAAAGTTGGCACATATCTAAAGTATGTGAGGGACCAATACAGGACCCATTTGGAGAGGAACCTAAAGTACGAGCGTCCCCCCATGATTCCAAAGAGGGAGTGGAAGGACCTAATTTTGGATGCCAAGGAGAGAATTGAAAGGAAAAAAGGAAATACACCACTAGACGCCAGAAGAAGGTATGAGATACTATTAAGAATGTAATTATGTACTAATTAATTACTCTTTATATTTATATAATCTAACATATTTCAAAAATTTTATAGACTGAGTGACATGTCAAAGGCAACCAAGGCAAGGCAAGAAAAGAATGGGCAACACAAACTTGGCTCTGGTGGTTACATGAAAATTTCTACACGAATTGTAAGTATCTCATGTAAACGAAATATTGCATCAAAATATTAATAAATTGCAAATGTTTTTTTTTTATCAAACAATGCAAGCAAAATTCACAGTACCAAGCAAAAATGCAGGGCTCTGAATTCAATAGAGTGCCCACAGAAGATGACAAGAGAATTGCCTACCAGCAAGGCTATTTAGCCATGGCTGATCGGCTATGAGAATTGAGTGGGCATACACAACATTCGAGTGCATCCGTCACACAGGTAAATATGATAAATGGAAGTTGTTTCAAATTGAATACTTTACCAATAATCTAATTGATGTTGAGTTCCAACATAAAGTGACTATATTTGTTTTAAATAAGAAAGCAATGATAACAATGTGCATTTCATTGGAATGCAGCTTGCTAATTGTGAAACACCACCTGCACATGAAGGTCCAGATGTGCATCCCAGTAGTGGAGGTATTCATTTGCTATTCAAATTTATTTATTTAGCTATTAATACAATTAAACATCTTAATTTGTAATTAGAGTAGTAGTTAATGTAACCTTTTTTGTTGATATTTTAGAGCATGTAATCGGTGGTGAGCAAGTTGAGCATGATCTGGGTACACAACCTCAAGAACATGATGTTCCCCACTCAAGTAAAGAGGACCACTATTATTGCTTTAAACAAATATAATTGCAATTGGTGTTGAACATTAATGTAACCTTTAGTATTTCAACTCCAGATGATCTAGAGGGTGTTCAGCATGTTGAGGTTGAGGCTACACAAAATGATGTGGCCCCATCAGGTAAAGAGCACACCAATTATGTTCTCTAAATTAATGAAATACTTGTAATAATAATATTTTATTTTTTTGAATTTAACCTATTTCTTTGTTATTGCAAAGGATCCCCCTTCACTTCAGTGTCCTCATCCTCAGTATAGGACTAGGCATACATTGAGATCATGAGCAGTTGGTGGAACATCTCCAAAGGGGGGAAATGATGAAGAAACTGATGTTCCACTTAGTCTTTTCATATCTTCAAAGAAAAAACAAAGAAATAAATGATTGTAATCTAACTTATTTGATAATGACTGATTTTTATGTTTTATTGAATGTAATTATGTGCTAATTAATGGTTATGGATGATATGTGTTAATTAATATTTATGAATGTTGCGTGTTAATTAATGTTAATCAATGTTATGTGTTAATTAACGTTATGTGATATTAATGAATGAATGCTATATTTTATTAATGGTAGAAAGAATGAATGAATGAATGTTATAAGATGTTAATGGGGAATTTAGAGTGATGTTAGGGGGGGGAGGGGCCAAATGAGCTTCCACCTTCACGTGGTTGGCCCTATTAAGTAGAGAGTATTAAACTATTCTCGAAACCAAGTGAAGCTCAACAAGGTAACACACTTTTCAATATTTCATTATGTTGCACAGTTAATCTTATTGAATAATGTATATTGAATCTTAATTGCAGGGTCCAATAGAGCCAACACGAACAACAAAACCACAAGTTGTTGGGTATAATGAACTCCCATATTGTCTTGTCTATACACGAACAATATGAGTTTCTTCTAGTGTTGATATCCAAGGTAGGACTGCAAAAGTTATGAATATGCCTCATCCTTGTAAGTTTTTTTATTACTTCTAAGTAATGAATATGCCTCATCCTTGTAAGTTTTTTTATTACTTGTAAATCATGAATATTTCTCTTTAGTTGATTAAAATTAAATGAAAATATTTAATGAATACACAAAACTATATACATATGCAGGCGCACCATGGTTGAGATGGTCCAACTCCCTAGTCTCACTCTACGACTAAGCTCATGCCATATGTGAGGCCCTACCCCGACCCATCCTATCTCTTCAGTTATTTTTATTTTGGAACTATTTTGGATGCTAGTTTTGACACACTATGGATATAGAACTTTTCATGATTCCGCGATTTTGGTAACATTGATATATGTGGATGCTTCATTTCTATGCCTTGTGGATTATAGAATATTATATGATTCTAGATTAGGGTAATATTGTGATGATGCAGGTTATTATCTAAATTTCAGGATTTGATATAATGTTTGGAAAATGTTTGCATATATTGTAGATGGATCAAATTTTGAGGATTATGAGGAAATTGCTTTGAATTGTGACAAATTATATTTCATAATGTCAAGTCTTTGTAGAATGAATGTATTGTATTCTGATTATGTGATTTTATATATTATATGAGGCTATTTGGGAAGTACTAATGTTTAAATTGAGATGTGCAGGAAAATATCCATGTGACCATGGAAATATTAGGGAGAATCAAGCCTAGGCCAATGTGCATTAGTAAAACCAGGGGTTGTCTATTTGGAGAGACAACACCCCGTATGTACTGTATTTTATTCGTAAATGTAAAATGTTGCATGAGTGTAATTTGTATTTATTGGATTGATTAAATTGTTTAAGGGACAATTGCCATGTGGTTATTGTGATGTGGAATTATTTTGTAGTGTCACTTGACACCTATGTAGTATGTTGTGTTGGCAATTGTCATGTCACCTTTTTGAAAGTTTTATTTTTGTTAATAGTTATATCCCCTAAGTATCCTTGAAGGAACCAAGAAATCTAGGTTAGAGAGCCACAAGGAAGGTCAACTCAGAGTTGACCCGTAGGTTAACTTCAGGTGGACTTTCTGAAGGTCAAATCAACTCCTAGAGTCAATTTTAGAGCTTTTCTATTAGGCCTCATGGGGTACCTATGGGTGAAGGCCAAAATTGGCCATGTGTCTTTCCCTTAGGACTTGTTTAACCACCCAAAAAAGTGGTTTTCCCAAGATGGACGAATTCCATCTATAGGAGTGCCCTCCTTGGTAGGATAACCTTCTTGGAGAGAGTAATCCCTCTTCCCCATTCCATTTCCCTTCTCTAGGCACCTAGGTTAGGGAGTGTGTAAGACCTAGGGAAGACCAACCCAATGGGAGATCACTCACTCTATCCAAGAGGTTGGAAGGAGTGAGAGAGGCCTTCTTAGGCTAAGAATGGAAGCTTAGTGAGCTAATCACCCACTCTCCACTTTTGGAGATTTTTGGAAAAATTTGAAAGGAAAAACCAGTTTTAGAAAATTTTAGAGGAATTTGGTGGCCAAGATTTGCAGAAAGTTGTGTGGATTGGGCAGCTCATCTCCAACCAAGTTTACAATACCTATTGGTAGAATAAGGTTGGTTGTTATCTCCTCTTGTTTATGTTGTTTATGTTAGCTATGTTGTTTTGTTGAAGGAAAGATTTGCTTGTAAAGGAAGTGTGTATGTATAATGTTGTAGAAGAAAATAATATGTAGTTTTATTCTATGTTTTTCTGTTTTGTGTTTTTGTTTTGGGAGTGTCCAAGATCTCCTACTCTTGGGAGAGTAGGATGATCTTGGGGTGGAAGAAGCATGACAGCCTTGGGTGAGAGGCTCTCCTTAAGGAGAGTGATCTCAAGGGTGTCCTTTGTGACCCTTGCTGCATAGCCTTGTGTATGCATTTGGGGGTCATAAGGGGAGAGAAATGGCTTTGAGCCTTTGGGGGGGCATAAGGTGGTTGGGATGAATTCTGATTGAGTATTTTGTGTTGCCATGAGGTGGCTTGTGATATTTTTTTTGGCTGCAGTCTCCCCAACAGTACTTGGTCCACTTCCACCCATAGATTGATCTCCACAAATGTGGTGATAGTGTAGCTTGGGATGGGAAAGTGTATGTGTTGTGTGTTTGCCCTATTGTTATGTTGTATTGCTTGGTTGTAACCCGTCTAGGTCTTGATTCTCCTAGCTCGGGGGTGGCTTCTGGTAAGCCTAGGCTGGGAGGTGAGCATCCCATGGTCACAGTCCTAAAACTTTACTTGCAGGTGGCTTGGGGAAAAAGACTAGGAGTTGCAGATTTTGGTGTTGCAGACTTCTATTCAGATTTCTTATTTTTATTTAAATGCTGAAAGGAAGAAAGAAATGTAAACTTATGCTTTGTAGCAAAAGAAAAAGAAGAGAAAGTGCATATGTAGATATAGGGCTTAAAATGATTCTGTTTCTGTTTAAACAAATGTAATTATTATTTTCTATGTAAAGATTAGAAAAAAAAAAAGGGGACTGTTAGATTATCTACCCATTTTCTTATTTGGGCTATTGTAACTAGCATTCTGGAAAAACAATGTAAATGTAATTCTTTTTATTATATTTTTATGTCTATTGTGTTTGTTGTAGTCTACATTTAAATCTGGTCTGTAACATGTTTATTTACTGCATTAGTAAGGAAAAGAAAAAGAAATGCAGTAGGGTTATTATTTACTTGCATAGCTTAAATTCTGTTAATTTTATGTCTGTTTTAAAAAAAGAGTGAACTAGTATTGTTTTTTTATTTCTCACTATTTACTTGCATAGTCTAGATTCTGTTATTTTATGACTGTAAAAAGAAAACCAGAACTATTTTATTTCTGTAGCAAGTTTTAATGAAAGGAAGAAGAAGAAAATAGATCTATTCTAAATGCTGTTAGAAAACAAAAAAAAAACAAACAGAATGTAGATGTTTGAAATCTCAAAACGATATAAGGGTTTTTAACCCTATTACTTCAACATTTAGTCATATATACATTTCTATATGTATATAAGTATATATATTGAAAATATATACCTATATATATAGAGAATATATATATGTATAAGCTCCCTGTATGTGCATACCCCTGTAACAACAAAATAAAGGATGCATTTTGGACTTGTGCATCTCTGTTTCAAACATACAAAAGAATTGCAGAATAAACTTCGTATATATATATATATATATATATATATATCTGCATCTGAAAAAAACATACCCTGTAGATGTCTGTAGAACAAAACCAACAAACACATTTATGTTATGATCTGATCATAACAATGGATATATGTGTATTAAAACATATATATACAAATATATATATATATATATATATATATATATATATATATATATATATATATATATATATATATATATATATATATTCGATATATTCAAAAAATCACATCTTATAACATGTTTTTATCAACCCACGAATATATTTAAATGAATAACAAAAAAAAAATCTTGTAATAACATTGTTGGCCGAACCACTGTGTGTAAACACAGTGGACGACTCTCGGGCCGCGCCACTGTGTTTACCCACAGTGGACGGCACGGCAAGGCCGAGCCACTGTGTGTAAACACAGTGGGCGGCGCTCGGGCCGCGCCACTGTGCTTACCCACAGTGGACGGCACGGAGGGTGCCGCCACTGTGTGTAAGCACAGTGGACGGTCCGCGGCCGCCACTGTGCTTATACACAGTGGACGGCAACCGCCGTCACTGTGTATAAACACAGTGGCGACCGGGAGAGCCCCGCGCTGCCTCCTCTTTGTGAAACCCTCCGCCGTGCCCTAGCTTGCCGTACCTGCAACCTCCAAAACCACAAAAAAAAAAGGGACACTCAATAAAATATAGACGTTTAATAAACCCTAACCCATTTCGGGTCAGGGTATAAAAGGATAAAAAAATAAAATAGGTCAAGTGTAAATTATAAAAATGCAACCCTAACCCAATTTCGGGTTAGGGTTAGCATTATAAGAATTATATATATATATATATATATATATATATATATATATATATATATATATATATATACAAATAAATGTATTTATATATATATGTATATATATATATAAGTAAGAGAATTAAAGTAGAGCATCATAATTAATTTTGAAATTATAATGAGGGTTAGTATTTAAAAATATATATATATGATTTTATATATATATATATATATAAGGAATTTAAATGGGGATTTTTAAACATTGATTTTAATATATATATATTTTGGGGGCAATTCAATAATGGGATTTTCTTTTATATGACCATTTAGATTGGAGTTTTAAACTTGGTTTTAATATATGAAATGGGGTTAATTAATGATAGGATTATTATACGTCCATTTACTCCTTAGGAGATTTGAAATTTTAAAAAGGGATTTAAGAATGAAGGGGTTATCAAAATCGGAAACACCATACATCAACTCGATTAATTTAATTAATTAATCAATAGACTTCCCTAATTATATTTGGGGTATTAGGAAAATTTAAAAAGGGGAATTTGTAGAACCAATTTTATGGACCATAAACCCTTGGGGGTAAGCTTGGGCCAAATTTAATTTAATCGACAAATTAAGAAGTTAGGGAAAATTAGAATTGGCCTTAGCTTATTGTCGGTTATAGTGGACAAACGACATTGTAGTAATTCGAACCCTCATCAGTTGGATGTATATAATAATTTCGCAGGTGTATCAATTAATCAATAGCATTATCCTTATATGGATTGGGAATGATTTAATACCTTAAGGTAACCAATTATTCCTTGATTTAATTAGGGACAACTTGTCTTAGGTAATTGAGCTAGCTAACTAATCGGCAATGCAAATTAATCTTCACCAATCAAGTCACTCGCTCAAGTTGGTTATTTAACTTAACCTTAGTAAGTAAGTTAATTACATCCTAGATAAGACAAAACTTTAAATACAGTCGTTATGTATTAGGATTTATAGCGAGTTCATGACGTCAAAAAATTTTGTTGTTCCGTTTTGTGCCCTAAAGTTTGGGGGGGCACGACACCATATCTAAATCAAAGACATCTCAAATACATCGTCGGTGGAAAGCTGCAAAATGCCATTTTCAAACAAGCAATACATACACAATTGGGCACAATCACCAAGAGAACAGTAAAAAGTGTGTTTGAGATTGTATCATGGATGCTTTTAAGGATTGTATCATGGATGCAAAAAATCTCTTTGTTAATCCTTGACTCATGATTGCTATAATACTTCTTTAGACTTCTCATGTCATTTGTTGCACTTCTTCACTATTTTGGACTAAGTTTCAACTATGTATTTGCCTTGACTTATGACTGTACCTAGCTTTGTCCTATCTTTGTAAGCTTCCTCTTTGAATTGTGGTTGTAGATTTGATAATACATTTTTAATGTATTTGTATGGAGGACAACTCCTAATGCATGTTGCAAATTGTGTTTTAATGACTGAGACTAACCTTTTTGTACTTGATGTTTTTGACTAGTTGTCATAACCTCTAACTTTGATGCTTGTGCCTTAATAGAACTAGATGTTTCTTGTATGTATACTTGGTCAAGGACTACATTATGATGCTATAGGGCTACAAACTAAGATTATTTATTGTATTGAGTTCCACATTTGACATGAGTTTCCCTATGACTGTTATGCCTCTTGAGGTTATAAGGTGTTGTTCTTGTCAAGTTTTGACAATGCTACAACAATAACATGTTATTTGTTGTTAAGGTTTAAAAAGACCTTTTAGAAACTTATACCCTACTCTTTTTCACTCAATAGACTTGATTACTGTCATTTTATCTAGTATGACTTCCTACTGGCTTTACTATATACTGCAATCTCTCTAGACTGTATTTTTTGAGTGTTGTTGTTCTATACTTGACCATCTATTAGGAAAACATACCTTGAAATGTCCAAAACAATTAATGAATGACTACACTATCACCAATCTATCTTGAATATTTGACTACTCTTTAGATTATGATTATGACTGTCATGATATTTCATGAGACTACTCTATCCCCATATGAAACCCTTTGTTCCCACAAATCAATGCTTTGAACTTGACTACAACTTTATAGTGATCAATATCTTTGTACAGTAAGCTTGCTACTTTCTCAACTTTTGATATATTGGAGGCTCCTAGGATGGTTTCTATCTTATAGGATGGTTATAATCAGATTAGAACCACTCTCCATGGTTGCAAGACCTGAGGAAGGATTCTTATCATCAATTAGATGCATACTTTTGGGAATATAGAAAGACAAAAAAATATATTAGAACCGTATTTTTTGTTGAGTCATAATATGATGTGTTAATTTAGCTAAATAAGGGAACCAATGTTGTATTAGGTTTAATTCCATGATGATAGTTGAAGCTTGTTATAGATAGGGGATTTGTAGCAATTGGCTTGTTAGGTTATGTCACAATCCCATGAAGGTCCTTGTAAACCATTAATGTCAGTAGACATGAGACTGTTATGTAATGAATTGGATCAGCTAAACCTAGAAGTTCTGTAACCAATGAATCAACTAACTCAAGTGTATGCTAATTACCTTATGATGGTCATTTATGACCGTTATTCTTAGTAGACATTAAGCAGTTCACTAGATAGTTGGTTAGTAAACCAGTGAGTTAGTTGGCTCAAGTGTATGCTATTTATCATATAATGGTCGTTAATAACCATTATTGTTAGTACACATTAAGTAGATGGCTTGTTTAGATGGTTGGTAACTAGTGAGTTTGTTGAGCTCAATAATTGGATGTACAAGTCAAGCAAGGGAGGTGAACACTAACAATGCATTGGTGCTTGCAATGTTAAAGCCTTGGCCAAGATGGTGATGCTTTATCTAAGTGCTGAAACTGGCCATTTGAATTCCTTTCTCATATTGATTAGCTTAATAATATTTGTTCAATGTTTTTTATCGTTTAAAGATTACCTTCCTTTTAGATAAATTAGTTAGATTCTTATTATGTTGAAGAACATTTAGTTAGTTTTCTCCTTCAGTTGAAGTAGTTATGTTTAATTTTGAAATGCTCAATTTTTTATCTTAATGTAGATCACAATTTATTTTCTTTAAGTATAGAATTAATGGAATATTACATATGGTATCAGAGAAACCAAGTTCGACATTGAACCTCAGGCTTTCCACTTATAAACAAAACTATATACATATGTAGGCGCACCATGGTTGAGATAATATGCAAGCACACTATATACAAAACTATATTCGCAAGTAAATCTTTTATTCAAATCCACAATATGAAACACAGATTTTTACTGGAAGAACACAAGTAACCTTATCTCCTTTAGATAATATCACAAGCAACTGCCTATAGAAAGATGTAGTAATCCACAACATATACACAAAGGAAAGATGACTGATTACATTATGTATGTTCGCAAAATGGTACAATAGTAAGCCTGAGGCTATATTCTACTTCTTCTCTAATGATCCTTATTGTTACAAAAGTTCCCTCATTTATATGAGGGTATACATTGTCACCAAGCATCGTGGCTTTTTAGCACATAACTATTAATTAGCACTTTTGTTAACAAAGTGGAAGATAAACAAGTTTAGCATTCCTATGTGTTGAATGTACTTATCATCTTTATACATTACAATGTCATTGTTTAGTGTCCTCATGTCGCTTTCTATCTGGAAATGATTGGATAGAATATGGTTAACACAAAGTGACAATTCTTTGTCCCGATCCAACTCTGCTACTGCTCGATTATTCTCATCACTGAACTCTTGTTTCCACTATTCCAACGATACTAACTTGCCATTACTGTAAAAAGAGGGCACCCTAGGGGTATTCCCATCATCTAGCCTCTGAAGCTCTTTCCTTAATTGATTTGCCAATTCATCATGGGACTTCAAGTAAGCCCCGGCTTCAATTTTTTCACCTGGATTCATTAGACTATTGTCATTCATCATGCCTTCCAACCGAGACCTGAGCCTTTCATTCTCTTTCAAAGCTTTGGCTATTCCAGTGTATGTCTTCCAATAGATTTATGCAACCTGCACCATACTTTTGAATCTATGCTCAATGACCTCAAGAACTAACTTATCCATCTTTTCTTGTTCCTTTTTTACTTGCCGAGATGTCTTTTCGGCCCTATTCCTCCAATACATAGCGTCTGTCAAGGCATCCATGGCATCTTTGTCAACACCGTATGTCATCCCTATTTGATTGGTACCTGTATCAATCTGAAGCAATCTTTCTTGCAGCCTCTATTTTTCTTCATCAGTTTTCTCATATAGGCTTTTGTATGTAGAATTTTCTCAGACCAGAAACTATCTAATCTTGGTTCAATTTAGCAACATCCAAATTTAGTTTGGCAGTTGTTCTAGGGTCAGTCTTTCCAACCTGTTGCACCATCAAATGTTCAAAAGCTTCTTCTGTATCAACCAATATAGGTCTTTTAGCTTTGGGATAGATAGCCCACTATAGAAGAGCCTTCTGATCAGGATTATATCCTGATCCTCTAAAGAATTTATCAATCTCTTTTGGCATCATTTTCTTACTTGGGTCCTATTTCTTGAGGAATCCATCAAACAACAACGAAGAGTTCATGTCCCATCTAGAGTATAATAGCACACCAGCTTCCTTAAGCAACTATCTTCCCTTCTTAGGTGTCATTTCTCTCATCACAAGATCCATCTCCTCTTGTAACTTTTGAAGTTGCTTCTCTTCTTCACTATTTCTCATGTTATTCCTAATTTGAGATCCTTTATGTTGATAGAGGAATGCGGTGAACTCCTTGGAAGCAATGAAGTCACTATTAGCAATGAAATCCTCATGCTCCAGGAATCTAATGTCACCCAGTTCTTAGACATTCAGTTGTCCTGTTTCCAAGTCTATCGGTGTATCCTATGCATAATCAGGGGGGTAATCCTCTCAAGGGGTGAATGGAATGATGCCAGATGTGGAAGCAGGAGACATATGAGCCAAAGGCTCTATATTCCTAATAGTATCAATGTAATCCCTAAAAACATGAGGTGGGACTCCCTCAAGTATTTCCAATTCATGCTCCATAAATTTGTTGGTCAACTCCAAGGGGTCTTCAATCTTTTGTAGCATGTTCTCATCCATTTTACTTCTAAAAAGCTTCCATTTATAAGCCTGCATTTCTTTCTCAAACTTTATTCGCTTCACTCTGGCCTCTTCTCTACCAATGTTCTTAATGAGGTCATCCGGTAGGTAAGATTTATGCTCTCCAGCCTTCAGCTTTTGTGATGATCGGGCTATCCTTATGTATCCTTTAGGATCAAAATTGGGCCTTGGATCTCCCATACCCATGCCATAATAATCCAATTTTGTCTGTAGCAGGCCATAACTCTTTGAACTTTTCACAATAAAATCTGAAAATACTAACAACCCAGGTAGAATTAATTGTTTCCCATGGCTTTTCAGATGTTTTGTACTCACTATTGATAGTTGCCTCATAATTTATAGACAAGCCACTATGTTAGGGACTGTAAGTGGTAGTAAGTATGGTCTCCCTTTGAACCTGTATACCCTGACTTGTGTGTAGTCTAAAAAACAATACCAATCTCCCCAATTGTGTTCAATTGAGGGATCTTCAACAAAATCTTTTGGTTTTAGGAATCTTTGAACCTCTGGTGCAAAGGCATGATCACACGGGCATCCTAACAGTCTATATAATGGCTTGACAAAAAACTCCTCAAAATGCCAATATTGATTATTCACATACCTTTGGTCCCATGAAGAAACCCATAGTTGCACTGGTTTTCTCATCCCAGCATTGTCATATGTCCTGACACATAACTCTTCTGGCCATAACCCTTCATCTTGGCCCACATACAATATCATATGCATAAGTAAGGAATAATGCTTGAAATGAACATTGATGACATCCCCCTTTAACTTTTCTAACCCATGATTCAAAACCTCAACCAAATAAGAAGAAAAATCAAAGAAGCGGGGGTCCTTAGATTGCAAATCGGCACAAATGACCATGGCTGCAATATCCATCAAAGGATGGGCTTTTATCCCTAGCACTTGGGAAACACAGTAATAGGTATACTTGAAATATGGATGGAAAGAGTTGATATCATAGGGAGCTTTGTCATCCTGACCTATTGGCACTAAGGACCCTGCATTCCTAGGTCTATGTATAGGGAGTCTCCACATTTTGTAAATGTGCTCTAGGTTAAAATATTAACTTGTTAACTTCTTGAGGTTAATCAATTCTTCAACTCCCCAATCCAACTCGAACACGGTGTCAATAACCTCCATTCTGATTGCAAGAGTTGGCTCACCCATGTAGTTATATATGGTCTTGGTTTTAGGGTCATAATTGTTTGCCAATGCCTTCATGAGCTCCAAATTCATGAATACATTAGCCACAGCTAACCTTCCTAAGTTCAATTGCCATAAATTGTTGATAGGTTGAGGGGCAACTCTTCTATTGTACCCATATATGAATAATTCATACCCTCTCAATTATGTCCATATGTCTCCAAGATCCTCAAACCGGTCCTCCAGGCCTTCCTCATCAACTCTAATCTTCTTGGACCTCAAACTAGATGATGGCCACTTGTCAATCAGGTCCTGGGCCAAAGAACGCCCTTCCCTTTTCTATCTTTTAGGTTTTTCTTCTGCAATGATAGGTTCTTTTCCCTTTCTAGTCTTATTAGTTTTAGATGATGATTCCATTTGAATTTTAAAAAAGAGGTCTGTGTGAAAACAACTTACTTGGAATTACTGAGCTTTATCTATGAATTCACCCAATTCTTGCTTTTAGTTCGTCGCTTGTGAATTCCTTAATGCTATGTCCTTTGATGTTAATCCACTACTTATGGCATATTTAATCAGTTAGTAATGGCAGTTTGGACAACGGTCACTCAGGCACACATTCGAATTTAATGGTGATGTGACCTTCCATGGGATTTGTTTCTGATTTTCACGACAATCAATAATCATTTCAATGAGGATATGTCTTTCGATCATTTGTTTCTCTAGTCCATCGATCTCTTTGTTTCTATCGACAATACTTTTGTTTCGAATATTACTTTGATCAAGTATTTTTTCCCTTCATCAAAATATTGTATTTGGTCAGTATGGTTGTCTCCTCATTGAAACATATCTGATATCCATCGGGTCTTATGTCAAAGAAACCTTGGGCTTTGGTGTCCTCTATTTTTCCATTTAAATACTTCTTTCATCGATATCACTATGCCCCATCGATGAATGAGTCTATTATCTCACCGAAGCTTTTCTTTATTTTCCCTTATCATTCTTCACCGATAAAGTTACATTGGCAAAACCATCCATATCAAGAACATACCTTTTAACCTCCTTGAAACCTATATCCTCATTGATATCTTTTATCGATGTAGCTTCCTTTTGTCTGATTGATATTATTCTTTCGATGAAAATTCTCCTTTTGGTGAGTCCTTTTTATGTTGCACCGATAGTATTATTTCCTCGAGAACTTTTCCCGTCGATGAAGACCCTCTCTGCTTTCTTCGATATCTTTTGTCGATGAAGTTATTATCTTCAGTGAGTCCTTTCTAGAATTCATCGGTGTTTCCTTCCTTCAATGGCTCTTATGTTAAAGAAACCTTGGGCTTCAGTGTCCTTTATTTTTCCATCAAAATACTTCTTTCATCAATATCACTATGCCTAGTTGATGAATGAGTCTATTATCTCACCAAAGCTTTTCTTTATTTTCCCTTATCGTTCTTGATCGATAAAGTTACATTGGCAAAACCACGCTTATCGAGAACATGCCTTTTAACCTCCTCAAAACCTATATCCTCATCGATATCTTTTATTGATGTAGCTTCCTTTTGTCTGATCGATATTATTCTTTCGATGAAAACACTCCTTTTGGTGGGTCCTTTTTATGTTGCACCGATAGTATTATTTCCTTGAGAACTTTTCCCGTCAATGAAGACCCTCTCTGCTTTCTTTGATATCTTTTGTCGATGAAGTTTAACCTCCTTGAAACCTATATCCTCATCAATATCTTTTATCGATGTAGCTTCCTTTTGTCCAATTGATATTATTCTTTCGATGAAAACACTCCTTTTGGTGGGTCCTTTTTATGTTGCACTGATAGTATTATTTCCTCGAGAACTTTTCCCATCAATGAAGACCCTCTCTGCTTTCTTCAATATCTTTTGTCAATGAAGTTTAACCTCCTCGAAACCTATATCCTCATCAATATCTTTTATCTATGCAGCTTCCTTTTGTCTGATTGATATTATTCTTTCGATGAAAATGCTCCTTTCGGTGGGTCCTTTTTATGTTGCACCGATAGTATTATTTCCTCAAGAACGTTTCCTGTCGATGAAGACCCTCTCTACTTTCTTTGATATCTTTTGTCCATTAATTTTAACCTCCTCGAAACCTATATCCTCATTGATATCTTTTATCAATGTAGCTTCCTTTTGTTTGATCGATATTATTCTTTCGATGAAAACTCATAATCGGTGGGTCCTTTTTATGTTGCACCGATAGTATTATTTCCTCAAGAAATTTTCCCATTGATGAAAACCCTCTCTTCTTTCTTCGATATCTTTTGTCGATGAAGTTATTGTCTTCGGTGAGTCTCCTTCCTTTGATGGCTCTTTTATATTGATGATAATAATTATCTTCGGTGATAATAATTTTTTTTTTTTGATAAAAATTATCATCATCAGAATTACGATGAATACTAAGCTTTCGATTGACGACTTCTTTGACTGTCAATAGAGTCCATTGGCTGTCGAATTTCTGATAGGCATGACATCATCGACCAATCCGATGCCGAGTTTTCGATGGTGGATTTTGTTGACACTTCGACAAAAATTCGTCGCAAATCCGACAAACTACCATCGAAAATCAGCTCCGAATGTACTAGTGTTCACAATCTTTGGAAGAAAGTGTTGGGATCCAAGAACACTGATAGGGGGCGGTGAACTAGTGTTCTATCAGAATGATTAATTTTAACCTTATTAACACAACAACTTAGCAAACGGTAAACATAAAAGAAGATAACAATAAGTAACAATGCAACCACAAATATGAACACCATAACAACACAAATTTATACGTAGAAAACCTCAAAGAGGAAAAACCACGGTGGGATTGGAAACCCACAATATCTATCCATTGATTAGATGAATAAATATTACAATAAGGGGCCTAGAGCACACTCCTCATCATAAAAGGAGTCTCACTAACTATATAAAACATAGGACTACAATATGGAATGAATATTGAAGTGCTTGAATAACATCTCCTATGCCTGAGTACAGTTCTGATTAAGCTCAATACTGGAGGTCTTAAACCTCTTATACAAACCCAATTCGATCACCTATGATCAACCAAAACCTTTGCATATGATTACAACCTTATTCATTAGACAGTTCAAATAATTGGAAGATAACTGAGAGGGAGGGTGAATCAGTTGTCACCAGATTATCGAAACCTTAAGCATTTAAAACTTTAATACCATAACCCAAAAAATAAATACCAGAAGGCATAAACCAAATATAGAAATAGAAGATAAACCAATTAAGCATAAACAATAATCAAAGAATAAATACCATCCACATGACACCAAGATTTATATGTGGAAAACCCAATAAAGGGAAAAACCACGGTGAGAAGCCTACCCATAGTCAGATAATACTTATGCAGTAAGTATGTGAATTACAATTGAGGGGCCTACACTTGCAGGAAGGCCATCAACCTAGAGTGCACTTCTCATCACAAAAGGAGTCTCACTGACTACATAGAAATCCAAAATATAATTTGGAAGAAGGAATGAACTGCAAAGATAATATCTCCTATGCCTAAATACAATTTCAGTTAAGATCAATACCAGAGGACTAAATCCTCTTACATAAACCCAACTCAATCACCAATGATCAACCAAATGATTTTCTTGAATTATTATTACATTATTCGCACATGCACATCCTCGCCTATGATCTACAATGAGATCTTACATCATATATATACAAACCCTCGACCATAAACAATAAGGTCGACCACTAAACAATAAAATAATTACTTAATTATAAAACATGTCGGTGAGAGACCAAAAAAATAATATCCAACCCATAATACATGTCAAAAACACATTGACAGGTCCAATCCACATGTTACATTAAGCCAGTCCATAACCTAGACAATACCGGTGTTGAACACAGAGTACCACTGAGAGGGGGGTGAATCAGTGGTTCCTGAACCTTTTTTACTTTCAAGTAAACTTTAGAATATCAGTTATTCACTTAAACCCTGAACAATCAAACCGGTAGAACAAGAAAGAAAGCCAAAAGGATCATTCACACAAATGTAACTCTCAACACCAAATTTACAAGGAAAACCCAATGTGGGAAAAACCTCGGTGAGAAAAGTTGCTAGAGACTACTGCTCCAATCCACCGTCATAGGTAAAACACTAAATTACAAAGATTTTGGGCACCAACCCAAGGAGCACCAACCCCTGCCCCAAGCTTCAACTTGGTGATGTATATTGAAATACTATTTGAATACAATTAAGGCTTCTTGTTGCAATATTAATTCTATAATTCTTTGATCAAATAACTCACTGTCGGTTGACAGTCTTTTCTCCTCCACTGAATCTCACACTACCGGTTGTGAGATTCATTTCTCATATTATCAACCTCTATTTTATTTCTCTCCCTCTCTCACACAGTCTCTCAACACACTCTATCACACTTGGATGCTGCCTACTCTGCCACACCTTGCCAGTTAGGCCCAAATGCAAAACTATAGTTATGCCGGTAGAATCCTCTCACTGGTATGCTTTCTCACATATACTTCAACTTTCTTAGAACTCTTTCTAAGGCTAGATATTCTTCCCCTTTTATAAATCTCTCTCTTTTCTCATCCACTTCTCCACTGCATCAACCTGCTCTATCTTGAGCTCTCCTCTTTTATCCAGTGCTTTCCAGCCAGAAAGCAATTCAAACTTCAAAGCTGTTAGGGTTTCCTCTTCCCAACACAATCTTCATGAGATCCAAGCCAACCTATCTTGGATCGATCACCTATCCTTCAAGGATGCATCTGTACATAGTTTCCATTATCCAATGCATATTTTCTGAAAAAATAGCAATCTCGAACAAGATCTCTTGCCTTGAAATCTGTCGACACATAAAATGCTTCAGCTGTTTCCTTTTTGAGTTCTTCCTGAATCAGATTTCTTTTGCATTGATCTTGGAGCCAACTACTCCTTGATCTTCCTTTGTCATTCTTTCTTCCTTGAGCCACAATGGTCAGTTACAATCCTGTGATTTGTGCCTATTTCATTTATATCGACAGACAGTTTCACCAACCGTGTCGATGATGGTTTTATCAACCTCTGCCTATTTGCCACCTCGACACCACATGGCATCACCATTGTAAATCACTCTACTCAATGACATACAGTTGGTTCAATCCTAAACATTCATCAAATTCATACCGGTACACACCTTTACCAGTAAAGCCTTCTTCTTCTGCTAACTAGTAGCATACACTATACTGGTAACACATCTTCACCTCCAGTGGTTTGTGACAATTTTAACATTCCGCCTCTTTATTATAAACAAGTATCTATCCTTCAGATCGGTTTATGCCTTACTGATAACCCTTCATTCTGTCTGCTACACTCATGTGAATATCCATCATGCCAGTTGACATCAATGACAACTAAATGCCAAAATGCCAACAACTAGGACCCAGTATAGGTCCATACACGCTAAAGAAATGATCCCAATCAGCTAAGTATCAAACATGATCACCATCAGCATCCTAAAACTCCACCAAAAGCCACACCAACACCACTTATGCATATCATGAAAGATCTTCAACAAAGGTTTGTCGGTGAAACCCTTATCAGAACAAAAAACTAATCTTGCCAACATACAAGATAGCATGTGATCATTAGATCAAAACCAACTGACTGAACATGAATCTAAGTAGAATGAATAAGCCAATTTCATAACCCATACATACTAGAGCATACCGGATCATGATGATCCAATCCAATCCAGAAACCAAACAACCTAATAGGACCAAAAGGATACCGGTAAACAATCAAAACAACTAGTGTTGACATCAATGACAAAACAATAATGCAACACATAATCAATTCATCCAAATGGCCAATAATTCGCACATAGATAATCCCAAAAAACCACACAATCTACAAAGAGAACTTACATCATATTTATACCAACCTGGGACCTAAAAAATTAGGTCGGCCACCTAAAAGATAATACAATAAATCTGTTACATAATCTCGCAAACCAATGATAAACCAAGTCAGCCAAAGACCAAAACAACACAATGAAATTAATAAATCCAACTGATAACACATGGGGAGCATCAACCAACCCATTACATAAACCGGTCCATAGCCTAACAGAATAGAACCAGACCTAAAATAGGTCACCATAAGCCAAATGAAACATGTGAGGTCCTATCCCAGGCCATCATAGAATTGCATTTATTTTTCATGTTGGACCTATTATTGATACTTTATTTTGATGCATTATGGATATAGATTCTATATATCCTGTGATTGGATAGCACTGGTATGATGTATGTCATTTATTTCTGATTTGCAGTACTTCATTTATGATGTTAGAAAACATGGATGCATGCCTTATGAATGATTGAATTTCATGATGATTATGATGATGCCATTGGGTAAATTATTTCATGTGGATTCTATTGGATAATTGATAATTTGATTGTTATGATGTAAATTTTATGCAAAGTGTCTGAATTGTACTCTTTTCATATATTAATATTGCATGTGATTATTTGAGATTACTAATGTGCAAAGCGATATGTGTAGGAAAACTAATCCATGTGACCATGGAAACCATTCAGAGAATCAAGCTAAACCTATGTGTGTTTGTGAAGCCAAGGGGTTGTCTATTTGGAGAGACAACACCTCATATGTAATGCGTTTATATTTGTAAATGTGAATGCTTAAATGTGTGTTTAATTTGTATTGTTAATTTTGCTGATTCTAAAAAGGGACATGTCATGCATATTATAGTATTGTGTATTTTTATGGTGTCACTTGACACTTGTGTTGTGAAGTGAGTTGGAAATGACATGTGATTTGGAGGGAATTTGTATAACCAATACATTATTCAAAATATCTTAGTGTGGTCCCAATAGTGTTTTGGTTAGAGAGCCATTAGAATAGTCAACTCAAGTTTGACCCATAGACAAACTTTAGGTGGGTTTCTGGAGGGTCAAACTAGCTCCTAAGGTTAGGTTTAGGGCATTTTTTAAGGCCCATATGATATACCTATGGGTAAAGATAAACGAAAATGGACGAAAATTCAAGTTTTGAGGATTTCTCCTTGGTTAGACAACCTTCCATTTGAGTGATAGTTGCTATTCCCCACTTTCTCTTACCTTTTTTAGTTTCCATTTTTAGAATTAATGTAAGAGATTGGGAAGACCAACCTATGAGATCTCACATCCTTTCCAAGGAAGTTGGAAAGTGTGAGAAGAGCCTACTTAGGAAAGGGATTCAAACTTAGGATTATGATCACCCACTCTCAAATCTTGTAGACTTAGAGTTGTTGTTGAAAATTTGGATTTAGAAGTTACATTTTTTGTTTTGGGAAGAGAACATTAGTGGATTGGGCAGCTTTTCTTCAACCATCCCTCATACCATTTGTAGGATCAAAGGTTGGTAGTATTCTTCCATGCATTTTGATTACCATTATTTTATGTGAAAGAAAATTGAATTGTAATAGCTTTTGTTGTATATGTAATTTGTGGTGTTGGATGTTGAGCTCCTTCTTTGTGTTTGTCTTTGTAATTTTTGTTGGCATTGTGTTGTCATTGATGTCAACTAGTATGGGAGATGAATGCACAAAACTATCATGAAGGAGTACAAGATGAGATATCTTTGATATCACTTTGTGTTGCAGGACACCGATAAGGTAAGAAAGAGAATGTCATTCAGGTGGATGACCACTGGTGTTACCGGTACACAAGTTGGTGCTTGACTTGTGTGGATGGAATGGTAAGGAGATAGGTTACTAGTATAGTGTATCACCGGTAAGGAGAATATGCCAACTGATAAGTGAAGTGTTGACAATGGGCAAGTTGCTTGGATGTTGTTTTTGATGAAGAGGCATAATATTACCTAAATCACATCAACACTGGAGGAGAAAAATGAATAGGTCACCGATATGTTGTGAGGTTGTAGAAAAATAGGACTCCCATTGGATGAAGATACAGTTACTATGGGAAGAGATGAATAATAGTGAAAGTGCCAACACCGGATCACATGTGCCTGGTTGAAGATATGCTACACAAATAGGGAAGCCACATGAGTACATTGCAGAAAGCTGATGATTAGGTGTCACTCTACCGAAATGTCTCCAGTGCATGAAATCGGGGTTATGCACTAGACCAAAAGTGAAGGCATATTGAGATGCCGATACAAATGAAGTATGATGGGTTAGTCATATTGACAAATATGTTGAGATAAGGTCAGAGTTGATCAGAGTAGAAGGGTTGGACTAAAAATGGAGTTCATTGAAAGTTGATGACATGGTGTCATCAAGAGTGCTTATCAGTATGTAAGTCCACCGATAGTATGGATAAGGTGCAGATGCCAATGTCTTCCCACCTTGTGGGAATGAGCATGATTTGGATAGACATGTCTAGAGACCAATTTTGGTGTTCCACCGACAATTCAACAAAGAGAAGACATGAGGAGTTAACCGATAGAATGTGAGATACCGGCAGGGTTAGAAAACCAACAAGAAAGAGGAACTGGTAGAGTGTTTGGTTGGTGATCCTATCTGGACTAACATGAAGAGTCAAGCTAGCAGTTGGTTGACATAGATGCCACATGGAGTCAAGGTGGTAGACCTACATTTAGACAAAGAAGGAATGTACATCGACGGGGTAGTTGCAAAGCTGGTTGACATTAATGGAAGATTCCACAAATCATGGGATGTGTTACAGAATTATTGTAGAGGTTTATGGCTCGAGGTCTAGAGGAAAACATAGAGCCAGCTAAGAGTGATTGAGGAGATCAAGGTAGATGAAGGAAACAACAAGACCAATCTTGGTAATTGACTAAGAGATCAACTAATAAGGGAAAAAGCAGATCGCTAGAGATAGAAGGCATGATAAAAAAAGGTGTGTTAATGATAGAGTTGTACAATTGATTGTCTAGGAAATCAGATCAGGAAAGATTTGATTAGATTTGGTTTACCTCGAGGAAGATGAGGAAACCCTAACCACATAGAATTTGAATTGGCTTTAGCAGGAGAACCAAGCTATAAATATGCAGGCCAAAGACATTGTTATGTGTTGCTAAATAGAAGAAGGAAGTGTTGTTGTGAAGTGATTGAGTTTTACTTCTACATGTGAGAGAAAACTAGTCAAGTGCTCAACAAATATCTGAGAAGAAAGACTAAGAGTGAGGGTGAACCAGGTTGAAGTGTTCAACCGGTAGTAGAGCAAAACCTATAGTGTCCATACTAGCAGAGCAGAACTGAAGGAAGCTACAAAGAAGATAGACATAGAACTGACAAAGTGTTGTACCAGTGAAGAGTAGAGAGTAAGGTGGAGATCCAGCAGAGCAGAAGAAGAGGAGAGGTGTACTAGTAGATTTTACTAGCAACAAAGAAGCAGATGAGAGAAGCAAAAGAGTGAGTCAGTGTAGCAGAGAAGGTATCTCACCAACAGAGTGAGGTATTTGGAATGGTTGCAAGATTCACTTGTAATAGAATAACCACTTTTGTATTTGATTTTTTTATTGTGATCACTGAGTTGTATCTCAGTGCAGGGGTTGTATCTCATAAACAAGTGAGGGGTTGGTTCTCCTTGGGTTGGTTCCCTAAATCATGGGTTGGTGCCCTAAAATAGGGGTTGTAGCTCCTTGGGTTGGTGTCCTAAAAATTGTAACAAAGTTTTATTGTGAGGTTGGATTGGAGCAGTAGACTTCAACAAAATTTCTCACCAAATTTTTTCCCATCTTGTGTTTTCCTCGTACATGCTAGTGTTATGTGATGTCCCTTTATGTGTGTTTGCATTTGTGATTAGTCTCCCTACTAACTGGTAAGTCTGCATTATGATAGATCCCATGACCGATATACACACATAAGTTAGTTAAAGTGAAAAATATTAAGAACCATTGATTCATCCCCCCCTCTCAGTGGTGCATTGCGTCTAACAATTGGTATCAGAGCATAGGTTCCCAGTTAGATGAACTTTTTCCAGCTTGGGTAGATTTTGGCTTAAGGACACAATGGTTTGTTTAGTGTCAATCCCTGCTCCAGTTTTTGATGGATCAAACTATTCTATCTGGAGTTTTAGAATGGAAGTCTACCTATCCTCCCTAGGTTATGATGTCTGGATGGCAGTTGTAAATGGTCTCCCTAGGAATGTTAGTCCTCCCACCAAATATGAAGAAGAAAGAAGATACATGTGCAATGAAGAAGCCATGAAGGCTATATTCAATAGGCTCACTGGTGATGTCTCCTCATAGGTGGATAAGTGAAAATCATCAAAGAGTCTATAGGATAGACTAAGAAAGATCTATAGAAATGAATCCCGCACCAATGGATGAATATGTGGAAGTGAGAAGAAAAATGCAGTAGATACATGCGCAAATGATGAAGGCAGATCTACTAGCAGCCACAACATTGATGAAGATGGAACCCACCTCTTCATGGCTCAAGGATCTGAAGATGAGGTGCACACATATAAAAGTGACAGGGAAAATAGATCCCAGTGACAAGATGTGTTTGGTAGTGATGATGAGGAAGAAGGAGACAAGACAGATAGATTTGTCCATCAAGATCTATTAGATAGTGAAGAAGAAGAAGAGGAGGAGGTAGAAGTTGATCTTGAAGCAGAGCTTGTGAGTGCAATTGAGGAACTGAATAGAGTAAGAAGTGAATATAAGTTGTTCAAGAATACTGCTATAGTAGAGCAAAAACGGCTAAAAAAAATGCCTTGAAGAATCTGAAAAATGCATCTCAGAGTTGAGGACTCAAGAAGAAGGCACCAAGGAGTGTCGGTGTGAAGATCTTGCATCTAGGCTAGAATTTAAAAATGAAGAATATCAACACCTGCTTGGAGAAATGAAGATTCTCTGAAATTCCCTTTAGAAGAGTCAGGATGAGCTCAAGGTAAGAATCCGGTTTGATGGCAACAGTGATGCCTTGGATAAAATGCTGAAGAAACAAAAGCATGCCAAGGACACTGAAGGTTTAGGTAGTGGTTTTGGTGAATTCTCCACCAGAAAAAATGTCCCCCACAATGACATTTTGTTTGTCTCCACAAATGGAGAAAACAAGGGACATACCTTCTTAGTGAAAAATGATCCCAAAAGAAGGTTGATCTAACCACAACCGGTGAAGACTTGCAGACAAGAATGAAGACTGGTGTTGTAAGAAGGAGGAACAATGTAGATCCCAAAGGTAAAGGGAATATGGGAAACAACAACATCACTAGAAGGAGGAAAATAAGGAAACAACAGAGAAGACCTCCTACTGGCAAAGGACAAAGAAATTCTACCACCCACAGGGCAAAGTAGGTGTGGAAGAAGAAGAGATCAGATGGAAGGGATACATAGAATGGACATTCAAGGATCTATTCTCAAGGAAGGAAAAATGGAGTTGCCAAACCAGTAAGATCTCCCCATGCATGGCAGAATCAATCTGTAAGTCATATACCATCCTTTACTGGTTATTGCTTTGCATGTAATGCTTATGACCATAGGGTAGAGGAATTTAGAAGGAGATCTAGAAGGAATAATCTAGGATCTCACAGACATCATGCATATGAGGAAACTGTATCCAGGAGTAGGTACATGCATGTCCCCTCTCTCAATTATGCTAGAAAGAATCCATTTGCTGTTCCTAATAAATTAAATGTTGTATGTTATAATTGCAATGGATCTAGCCATAGAGAGTTTGAATGTAGGGAGAGGAACCTACAGTCACATGAAGGCCAGTATAAAAAATAAGCTTTATAGAAAGGTGGATACAGAGCATATGAGAGTTAGAGACCTACATGGAACCAAACAAGATATGTCCCTGCAAGAGCAAGAGGTCCACTGGTTTCAGTTGCTAGACATAGCAACATGACCAAGAGAAGATAGTCTAGCCAACATGCTAAGAGATTCCCCAATCATGAAGTTGGGATGGATGTTGTGTGCTACTATAGCACTACTTCTGGCTGTGATGGAGAATTAGGAAATGGAAGGGCCCATTAGCAGAAGAAGGAAAGATCTGCTCCTAAGTCTGAAAAGGGGAAGAAAAGTGAGACCAACCATGGAGGAAGAAGACCATGGACCGGTATTGTGCATTCAATGCACATGTGATATCTCCTAAGGCCTAGAGGAGATGCAGGACCCTAGGGGGAGTAATACATTGAACTTATCTTTCACCTCCTTAGTGAAGAAGGCAACATGGAAGAACATGATGTTGCCGGTATGAAAGATTGGATCACTACTGTTGTATCAATGTATGACAAGATAACAATTGGAATCTGATACAGTGTGACATAAAGGTCAGGAGTCATAGGAAGGTGCTCTGGTAGTGATCATGGATCAGTATAGGAAACTAGTATGTGCAGGATGTTACTAGCATGAATGCTAATAGGTACTTGAAGGTTATGTAAGACAATGAGGTTGGAAATCATTGCAATAGCCCCGGTAGCATGGAATATGGAGTTTATGTCTCAGGTGGTATTGGAAAAGACCTAAATGACATATGTTTGCCTGGTGGTTGATCATGAAGGCATGCATGTCCTTAGGCTAACCGATTTAATGTATGGTATGGTGATGTCATTGTATGTCATTGTATAGTTTGAAGATCATGTCATAGGCTATGGTGGAAACAATGGAGCTGAAGAATCATTAGATGATCACATTTACACAGCTAAACTAGTATATGGATGTGTTTGGAGCCTCGGTGTTAGACCCCACTAGAGATGAGGACCTGAGATGTATGACTCAAGGAGAGTTCAAGTGGCTATGTTGCAAAGTCGGGATGCTTGAACTTGGAAGGGTAAGTGCACTGACTGCCCAAACTAGAGGTGATGAAAATTGCAGTAGGTATACCCAGGAGAATTTCATGATTATGGGTATCTACCTATCATGTGGTTGGTTATATTCATAGTACAATCACATTTGATTCTAAATAAATTTGGGATCAAACAAGAGGTGATGTAGGTTGACCGACAGCTGAGTAGTTTTCACTGGCACATCCCTCTGCAATTGAGTATTCTAACAAATGGTATAGAATTTGCATGCTCAATTGGTGTCAGTTGATTATTGATTCCTCCATCTCAAGTGTTGTGACTTGCAAAAATGTAATAATTTATAACAATTGGTATCAAAGAAGGAGAGACATCTGGTAAAGATAAAGCTGGAGAAATAATTTTGTTACTGACTGGTAAATTCAAGGAGGAATGATATGCTGATAGTGCCCTTTGCCATTGTTGTCAAAGGGGGAGAAATATTTTGTAGTATACTGCATACTACATGAGAAAGAATCCATTAGATCATACAAAGAGGGAGAAGGATTATGTAGTATGCCAAACACTACATGAGTTGACATCAATGCCAAAGAGGGAGATTGTTGGCATTGTGTTGTCATTGATGTCAACCGGTATGGGAGATGAATGTGCAATACTATCATGAAGGAGTACATGATGAGATATCTCTGATATCACTTTGTGTTGCAGGACATCGATAAGGTAAGGAAGAGAATTCCATTCAGATGGATGACCACTAGTGTTACCAATACACAAGTTGGTTCCTGACGTGTGTGGATGGAATGGTAAGGAGATAGGCTACTGGTACAGTGTATCATTGGTAAGGAGAATATATCAATTGATAAGAGAAGTGTTGACAATGGGTAAGTTGCTTGGATGTTCTTTGTGATGAAGAGGTAGAATGTTACCTAAATCACATCAACACTGGAGGAGAAGAATGAATAGGTCACCAGTTTGCTTTGAGTTTGCAAAATAATAGGACTCCCACCAGATGAACATGTAGTCACTATGGGAAGAGATGACTAATAGTGAAATTACCAACACTGGATCACATGTGTCTAGTTGAAGATATGTTGCACAAACAGGGAAGCCACATGAGTACATTGCAGAAAGATGATGATTAGGTGTCACTCCACCAGAATGTCTTGAGTGCATGAAATCAGGGTTATGCACTAGACCAAAAGTGAAGGCATGTTGAGATGCCGGTACAGATGAAGTATGATGGGTTTGTCATCTTGACAAACTGGCTGAGATAAGGTCAGAGCTGATCAGAGTAGAAGGGCTAGACTAAAAATGGAGTTCATTGAAGGTTGATGTCATGGTTTCATCAAGAGTGCATACCGGTATGTAAGTCCATTGGTAATATGGACAAGGTGCAGATGCAGATGTCTTCCCACCTTATGGGAATGAGCATGATTTGGATAGACATGTCTGGAGACCGGTTTTGGTGTTCTGTCGACATTTCAACAAAGAGCAGACATGAGGAGTTAACCAATAGAATGTGAGATACCGATAGGGTTAGAAACCGACAAGAAAAAGGAACTGGTAGAGTGTTTGGTCGGTGATCCTATCTGGATTGACATGAAGAGTCAAGATGGCAGCTTGTTGATATGGATTGCACATGGAGTCAAGGTAGCAGACCTGCATTCTGATGAAGACAGAATGTACACCGACAGGGTACTTGCAGAGTTGGTCGACATTAATGGAAGATCCCACAAATCATGAGATGTGTTGTATATTTTTTGCAGAGGTTGGTGGCTTGAGGTCTAGAGGATAACTTAGAGCCAGCTAAGAGTGATTGAGGAAATCAAGGTGGATGAAGGAAATAGTACAACCGATTTTGGTGGTTGACTAAAAAAACCAGCCGATAAGGGAAAAAGCAGATCACCAAAGATAGAAGGAATGATCAATTAGGCACATTAATGGTAGAGTTGTAGAGTTGACTATCTGGGAAATCAGATCGGGCAAGATCTGATTGAATTTGGTTTGCCTCAAGGAAGATGAGGAAACCCTAACCGCTTAGAATTTGAATTGGCTTTTGGCAGGAAAACCAAGATATAAATATGCAAGCCAAAGACATTATTCTATGCTGCTGAATAGAAGAAGGAATTGTTGTTGCAAAGAGATTGAGTTTTACTTTTGCATGTGAGAGAAAACCAATCAAGTTCTCAATGCATATCTGAGAAGAAATACTAAGAGTGAGGGTGAACCAGGTTGAAGTGTTCAACTAGTAGCAAAGAAGAACCGATAGTGTCCATGCTGATAGAGTAGAAGTGAAGGAAGCTGCAAAGAAGGCAGACATAGAATTGACAAAGTGTTGTACTAACAAAGAGAAGAGAGTAAGGTCGAGATGTAGTAGAGAAGAAGAAGAGGAGAGGTTTATAGGTAGAGTTTACCAGCAGCAAAGTAGCAGATGAGAGAAGCAAAAGAATGAGTAGGTGTAGTAGAGAAAGTATCTCATCGACAGAGTAAGGTATTTAGAATGGTTGCAAGATTTACTTGTAACAAAATAATCACTTTTGTATTTGATGTTTTCATTCTGATCACTCAATTGTAGCTTAGTGCAGGGGTTGTATCTCCTTTGGTTTGTAGCCCATGAACAAATTAGGGGTTGGTGCCCTAAATCAGGGGTTGGTTCTCCTTGGGTTGGTGCCCTAAAATAGGGGTTGTATCTCCTTGGGTTGGTGCCCTAAACATTGTAACAAAGTTTCATTGTGACGCTAGATTGGAGTAGTAGACTTCAGTAGAATTGTTCATCGAGATTTTTCCCATCTTGGGTTTTCCTTGTACATGCTAGTGTTATGTGATGTCCCTTTATGTATGTTTGCATTTGTGATTAGTCTCTCTACTAACTGGTAAGTCTACATTATGATAGATCCCATGACCAGTATACACACATAAGTTAGTTAGAGTGAAAAAGATTAAGAACCACTAATTCATCCCCCCTCTTAATGGTGCATTGTGTCTAACAATATTTTTTATTATTTTGTGTTATGGGTGTTTTGAAGGCCATACTCACCCTTGGGAGGGTAGAGTAGCCTTGGGTTGAAGGGCTACATAACAACCTATGAGTGTAGAGACTCTCTTCTTGGAAGAGAGAGATACACAAGGGTTATGGGACCCTTGCTGCATTGTCTTTTTGCTTATGTAAAAGGGGGTTATAAGGGGAGACATGGGCTTGTAAGAAAAGGGGGACATAAGGGTTGTTTTTGGGTCAAGTATGTGACCTTGAGTTGGTTGTATTTGGTAGCCTTGTGAAGGAATTTGTTCCTCTTTCTTGCAGATCTCCTCTAGGTGCTTGGTCCACCTTCACCCCTTGAAGTTAGTCACATAGTGACAATGTAAATCCTTGGGTTGGGAGTTTATGTGTTGTTTAAAGTCCTTCTTGCATGCATTATTGAGTTTGTTTGTAACTCATTTAGCCTTGGTTCTCCTAGCTCAGGGGTGGCTTCTTGTAAGCCTAGGTTGGGAGGTGAGCCTCCTTGGTCACTACCTATAAGTTTTATTGTAGGTTCCTTGTTGGAAGTAGGAGAAGAATGAAGAAAGAAATCTAAGTGGTTGAATAAAGAATGTTCATTTTATTTTATGCTCATTATGAAGAATGTAGAAAAAAAAAGAAAAAAAAAGGGAAAAGATACCTTGTAGTTCCCTTCTTACTATTATTAAAAAAAAAAGATGTTTGTGAAGAGAAGAAAAGAATTTTGTATTCATTAAGTTCATACTTTTTTTTATGTTTTTGAATAAATATAAAGGAAAGAATTTATGAGTGATAGATTTTAATTTTTGTCAAATAAATAATCTTGAATGCTTTAAATTATATATGTATCTTATTTTTAAATTTGTCTGAACTATTGAGTAGATACATTCAAAAAAAAATATTCATTTGCAAAGTAGGAGTAAAGAGAAATAAATATGTATTTATAGTTTGCATAATTTCTTTATACAAAAGAAGATTACATGAGATGAAAAATAGGTAGTTAATCCTTTTTTTGGTATTATGTTTTAGTATTTAAATCTAGTTGTTAAGTTCGGTTATTACTCATGAAACTACTAATATCCTAAATCTGAAAGTAAAAAATTTATTGTAGCATGTCTATTAATCTCTACATTTAGTAAATCTGGAAAAATACATTGCACAGTAAATGTTTATATAAATTCACACATTCCATGTAGATTAACATGCTATTGTAATATTCTAATCTGGAAAGATAAAAAAAAGCATTCACTGTGTTTTCAGAGTGAGTGTATGTGTTCATAAAGGAATATACACATATAAATATTATAAAAATGTACATGTTGCTAATATCACTATAAATGTATTTGCTAATATATATATATATATATTGTGTTAAATAAAAAAGAAAAATTTTAGCAGGAAAATTATTTCGCTGCCTCTGTGTCAACTTCGACCGCCACTGTGGGTCGCGACTCACAGGAGTGGCTTTGGCCTCCTTGTGAGCCGCGACCCATAGGGGCACGACTCTCCCCCTGATGCCCTTCCTCCGCCGCCATCTCCAAACTCTCGCCACCGCCTGGATGTCACCACCTCCATGGATAAAAACCCTGCAACAAAAAAATATATAATACAAAACCCTAATTTGGTTAGGGATAAAATGTAAGGGAAAAGCATAACATTTAGAGAGGTAATCTAATCTAATTTAGGGTTAGAATATATTAAAAAAGAATAGATAGTTTGCATGTATACTATCATAAAAGGGATAAGAAAAAAAAAACCTAAAAAGGGTTAAAGGAATAAAACAATATTATATTGAGAGAGGTTTTGAAATTTAAATTAGAGTGAATGGAGAAAGTCCCCATTTTAAATAAAGTAAAATTTTAATGTTAGAGGGGACATTTTAATCTTTCACGGAGTAAGTTTTGATTGGAATATTTTAATAGGAAAAATTTCCATTTATAATAATGTAATTTTTGTTATAGCTTAGGGGGGGTAATTTATTTGTTAATGAATATTCAATCTTTGAGGGGGATTTAATTCAACATTAATGGAAGATTTATTTGTTAGGAAATATTATTATTGATTTAGTTAAAAAGACGATTTTGAAAGCCTTTTTTTATTGGCTCAATTAATTATTATTAATACAATGAATTTGAATTCATATTAATTTTATAAATTTTGAAATTATTTAAATACTATAAGGAATTAATATAAACTCTTAATATAATTAAAATTGAAGATTTATTTGGGTGAATTTAGTTAATTATTAAAGTTTGTGATGACGTTTTAGGATTTAATTATTCAGTTTAGATAATGGTATTTAGTGTAATTGTTAAGTAGATTTAAATCTAACTTGCTTATTAAACCTCTTAGGAGATTGAGATAAGACTTAAGCCTCCTAATTTAATTAATTAAATTATTGCTCATTTTAGAAACCCATTCTTAAGGTCACTTGAGATATCTTTAATTGAAACAAATTATGATATCATACCCTTTGAACTTAGAACATCACGTAATTTAGTGTTGTTTAAAAAAAATTGTTGTTGTGTTTTTGCCCAAAAGTTTGCGCATGACAAAACACCACGGGTCAACTGGAACACGAACATGATAACCATCAACATCCTGATAACCTTATAGAAGCCGCACCAACACCACTTATCAGATTCATTAAAAGTGTTGGCATTGTGTTGTCATTGATGTTAACCGGTATAGGATGGAAACCTAGTATGGGAGATGCATGTGCATACTGTCATTGATGTCATCTAGCATAGTAGAGGTCAGCAGTAAGGAAGAGTGTGTCATCTACCATAATGACCATTAGAGTCACCAGTACACAAGTTAGTGTTAACTTGTGTTGAAGACATAAGAACTGCAAACCGGTAAGTGACATGTTGGCAGTACACAGTTGCCAACAAACAAGAGAGTAGGACATTGGGCAATTGATTGTGATGAAGAGGGGGAATGTTACCTAAATCACATCAACACTAGAGGAGAAGTATGTGCAGGACACCAGTATGTTGTGTGGTTGTCAAACAGTAGGACTCCCAACGGATAAACATGCAGTCACCACTTGTAGAGATGACTAACAGTGAATGTGCCCAACTGGATCACATGTGCCTAGTTGAAGATATGTTGCTCAAACAGGGAAGCCCCATTGGTGCAATGCAGGATGTAGATGATAAGGGTCCACTCCCACTAGTAAGTGGAGCTTATCTCCTATTATGCATGGAATGCATCATAGTTCTTGGAGGTAAGACAAAAGAGTTAAAGGTGGATGATTGAAGGCTCACCCCGGATGAACTCGTGAAACACTAAGTTGCCTTAGGTGCATGAGATCAAGTATGTGCACTAGATCAATCGGGTAGACATGATGAGTTGTTGGTACAGAGAAGGAAGGATATGTTTGTCACTTTGACAAAAATGTTAATAGCAGAACTAGTCAAGTGGTGAAGAAAGGTGTTACCATAGATTCAGACAAATGGAGGCAGTTGAAGGTTGATGACATGGTGTCATCAAGATGTTTATTGGTAAGTATGTCCACCAATAATGATGACAAAGTGTAGATGCAGAAGGCTCCCATCTAATGAAGATGTGCATAAGGTAGGTTGGCATGTGTGTTGATTGGTTTAGGTGCTCCACTAGAAGAGAAGCAGAGTGCAAGGGTGAAAGAAGACCGGTTAGGGTATAACCGATAGGGTCTGTGAACTAGTAGATGAACCCGGTTGAGTGGTTGGTCGATGATCTTGTCTGGATTGACATAGAAGACTTAGCAGAGGTGGACACTAATAAAGGGGCCATGTGGAGATGAAGTGGCATGCATGCATAGGTTGGTGTGATTCATTGGTGAGGTCATTGCGACTGGTCCAGCATTTAATAGCGACTGCGAAGCTTGAGGAATAAAGGGAAAGGATTGTGGCTCGAGATGAAGGAAACAATAGAGATCTAGTAAAAAATAATCTTGCAGATCAAAGTGGAAGAGGGAAACCGCATCATGCATGTGATCGATGAGACATAAGACCGAAAAGCATGCTACAGATTGCAAACAAAGAGAAGACATGATTCACAAAGTAAACAAATGGTCAATGCTCATTGATTGAGTGTTGAACATCAATCAAGGACATGATATCAAATTAGATATGATATGTCATGATGATCAGAGTTTAGATGGGATGCAGATTTAGTGCATGATGGAAACCCTAGTGTGCAAATGTTGAAACTCACGTCCTAGCAGAAAAATATGGCTATAAGTATGTGAGCCAAATATATTCTTTGTTGCTACATGTGAGAGAAAATTAGGCAAGTACTCAAAGACAATCATAGAAGAGACTGAGTGTAATAGAGAATCAGGCTGAAGAGTTCATCCGGCAACACTAAGGCAACCGGTAGAGGACCATTGAGTCTGACAAAGGAGTAAACTGGTGGTGACCAAACCGATAGAGAAGAGTTGTAGAAGATTATAGAGAACCAGTTGGATTTAGATGGTAGACATTTGACCAATTTATCAAGACCGATGGTGGATAGCAGCGGTGGGGGAGAGAGAAAAGAGAACTGGCAAAGAACAAAACTGGTATGGAAGAAGAGGCTAAACTAGCAAAGGTGCAACATAGAGAAAGGTGTAGGAGAGAGTGGGTTATAGCAGGAGATATGGTTCTTATAGAGAAAAGGTGAAAAGAGAACCAACAAAGATCTATAGAGAGGAGAACCGGTGAAGTGACATACATGAGAGTGACAAAGTTCTTTTGTAACAAGAAGATAACTTTTGAATTCAAAATATGATTTTTTAATCACTGAGTTGGAGCTCGGTGTAGGGGTTGGTACTCCTTGGGTCGATGCCCTAAAATAAGGGGTTGGTGCTCCTTGGGTTGGTGCCCTAAACCAGAAATGGTACTCCTTGGGCTGGTGCCCTAAATTTGCTAACTGAATGTTTCATTGTGAGGTTGGATTGGAGTAGTAGTCTCTAGCGGCATTTCTCACTGAGGTTTTTCCCATCTTGGGTTTTCCTCATACATATGGTGTTATGTGATGTCCCTTTGATGTGTGGTTGCATTTGTGTTAGTCTCCCATCTAACCAGTTTACACACATAGGTCATAAAAGGACTATTTGGAAATCACTGATTCAAGCCCCCCCCTCTT
Organism: Cryptomeria japonica; assembly: GCF_030272615.1. Lineage (NCBI taxonomy): Eukaryota > Viridiplantae > Streptophyta > Pinopsida > Cupressales > Cupressaceae > Cryptomeria > Cryptomeria japonica. The sequence continues at coordinate 886,385,215 of NC_081414.1, read as the reverse complement.
AGTGACATCTAGTGTTCAACAATTGGTACTAGAGTTGGGTTCCATATTGATAAGATTTCTCTAGCTTGGGTAGATTTTGGTATTTGAACAAAATGGTTTGTTTTGTATCAATCCCTACTCCTATATTTGATGGTTCAAATTTTCTTGTTTGGAGTTGTAGGATGGAAGTCTACCTATCCTCTTTATGGTTTGATGTGTGGATGATAGTTGTAGATGGCTGTCATAGCAAAGTCAGTACTCCCACCGATTCAGATGCAAAAAGAAGAAACTGGTGCAATGATGTAAAAATGAAGGCTATACTTTATGGTTTATCAGATGATGTCTTCTCATAGGTGGATAAATGTAGATCATAAAAAATCCTATGGGACATATTGAAGAAGCTCTATGGAAATGAGTCTACCACTGCAGAACTGACTTTTGAAGAAAAGATGAGAAATGTAACTCATGCATATGCAGATGATGAAGACATATTTGTTAGCAACCGCAACAATGATGAAAAAGAAACTCACCTTTTCATGGCTCAAGAATCAGAAGATGAGAGGGACACATCTAAGAATGATCATTCAAGTCATTTCCACCAGTGAGATGTGTTTGGCAGTGATAGTGAAGGTGAAGAAAAAGAAGAAGCATAAGTTGATCTTGAAGGAGAACTTATAAGTGTACTCAAATAACTTAGTAGAGTGAGGAATGAATACAAGTAATTCAAGAATGTTGCATTTGTGGCGCAGAACTAGTTGATCAGATGGCTTGAAGAATTTGAGAAATGTATCTCAGATTTAAAGACTCAACAAGAAGACACCAAGGAGTGTCAGTGTAATGATCTAGCATCTGAGCTAGATGCCAAGGGTAAAGAGTATCAACAACTAGAAGGAGAAATAGAGAATCTTTGAAATTACCTTGAGAAATGTCAAGATGAGCTCAAGGTGAGAATATAGTTTGATGGCAGCAATGATGCCTTGGACAAAATGTTGAAGAAGCAAAACAATGCCAAAGACACTAGAGGATTAGGAAGTGGTGCCGGTGAATGCTCCACTGGCAAGAATGTCCCCCACAATGATATTTTGTTTGTCTCCTCAAATAGAGATAACAAGGGTCAAACCTTCACAGTAAAAGATGCTCCCTGGAATAAGGTTGATCTAACCACAACTGGAAAATACATGCAGACAAGGATGAAGACCAGTGCTACAAGAAAGAGAAACAATGCAAATCCCAAAGGAAAAGTGCAGATGAGAGAAGGCAGCTTCACCGAAAGAAAGAACATGAGAAGACAACATAGAAGGCCCCCTAATGGTATAAGACAAGGAAATGATACCTCCCACAAGACAAATAAAGTGTGGGAAAAGAAGAAAATAGATGGAAGATTTGTAGAGTGTGGACAACCTAGGATCTATCCCCGGAGAAATAGAAATGGAGATACTAAACCGGTAAGATCTCACGCATGGCAAAAAAAAATTTTAAGTTATGTGCCCCCTTTCTCTGGTTACTATTTTGCATGTAAATAGTACAACCATAGGGTAGATGAATGTAGAATGATGTCTAGGAATAGACAGTATGTTCTTCTTAGAAACAATAATGTCATCTGTTGGAGGTGTAATGGCTTTGGCCATAAAATTCATAACTATAGTAGGATGAACTTATAGTCACGTGACAACTGGTGTAGCAATTATGCTCAACATAGAAATGGATATAGAGCATATGAAAGTCAGAGACCTGCATGGAACCAAAGGATAAATGTCCCTATAGGATCAAGAGGCTCATCGGTTCCAGTAATGGGTTATAACGTCATGACCAGAAGAAGATGGTCAAATCAGTTTGATAGAATGTCCCCCAATCATGTGCTTGGCATGAACATAGTTTTATTCTACAACAATGCTTTCGATCATGATGCAAAATCTTGTAGAGAAAGGACCAATCAGCAAAATAAGGTAACACCTACTCCTAAGACTGAAAATGGAAAAAAGAATGAGACCAAGTAGGTATGGAGGAAGAAGAAAGAAGATGCAACCATGGACTAACACTGTGCATTCAAAGCACATGTGATATCTCCTAAGACTTAAAGGAGATGTAGGATCTTAGGGGGTGTAGAACACTAACCTTATCATTCACCCCCTCAGTGAAAGAGGACACATGGTGCTGGAATTCTACACTCTAATGAGAATATGGTTGATATTGTCATTGATGGCAACCAACTGGTAACAAGCTTCTACATGCATCAGCATCACAGACATCATCACCGGCAGGCACCAGCACCGGTAGGCACATCACTGACATCCAGATTACACCAGCAATGAAGTATATCGACACTCAGGCTGACATGAGACAAGTTTTGTTTATGTGAATTGTATTGTAAATGTAATTAATTATTTGTAAGCCGACATGGTATATATAAAGAATCATATATGGATGAGATCTTATAGATCATTTTGTATGATGAAGGATAGGATGATTATTATTGGTATATGTAAGAAGGTGATATAGTGGACAGAGAAAGGTTTTGGTTAAGGTATCTGACTGAGCTTAAACTGGTACTGAACCAGGCATTAGAGATGCTATTTTGAGCAGTACATTGTATTGGATTTAACTATCCATATTGTAGTTAGTGAGACTCTTCTATTGAGTAGTGAGCTCTAGGCTGTTGGCCTTCCTACATGTGCAAGCCGCTATTGTAAGTAATATGTATTCATATTGGCTAGTGAGTAAATATTATGGGTCACAAATCCCACCAAGGTTTTTCCCACACTGAGTTTCCTCATTAAAATATCTTGTGTTATGGTGTGCATTTATGTTGTCTCTATTATTTCTATTTGCAACATTATTTCTTGTTTATCGGTACATTAATTTGGGTTGCAAAGTTATAAATGAGTTCAATTATTCCATTAACTGGTTAGACATTGATTCACCCCCCCTCTCAATGTCTTTGGGACTCTCATTGCATCTAACACATGGAAGAACAAGTTGTTATAGGTATGAAGGAAGAAAATGAGATGGTAAGAGTGTGTTGTGGTTGCCTTCTCTAGACACCTATAGATGAAAGATGGATCACTATTGCATGTGTCAATGGTTGGAAAATTTTCAATTGGGATCAGATGCAAATTGACACAAGAAGATAGGAGTTATAGGTAGGTTCTTTGGTAGTGATGATGGACAGGTACAAGAAATCGATATGTGTAGGATGTTATTGATATGTATGCTAACAGGTACTTACAAGTTATGTAAGACAATGAGGTTGGGGGTCATTGCATTAGCCTCGATAGCATGGAATGAGGAGTTTTATGTCTTAGGAGGTATTGGTGAAGACCTGAATGATATATAGTGGCTTGGTTGTTGATCATATATGCATGCATCCTTTGTGGGCTAACCAATTTGATTTATGGTATGATGATGTTATTGTATGGCATTGTGTACATCTAGGATCATGTCATATGTTGTGGTAGATATAATAGAGTTGATAGATCATTAGATTGATAAGATATGCACAGCTCAACCGATATATGGTAAATATTGGAGCTTTGGTTTTGAACCTGACAGGCAATCAGGACCTAGGATACATGACTTAGGGGGAGTTGACAACGATGTTTTATGACTAGTATCAAACTTGAAGGACATAGAAGGTGTGGAAGTGTCTATGGATGCACTGGTATGTTTGTTCCTCTGGAGGTTTCTAGGGTTGTGAGATATTTCAATGCCTATTCAATTGAAATCACAACTGGACAATCGGGAGAGTTGCCTAAAAAAAGGGAGAGCTACCTACACATGAGAACATGCATTGTGTATTAGAGAACATACAATTGGTATCAGTGTTAGCCTCAACACTTGATATCAACATTGGGGTTAGAATGGCTTTTACATATCAAAGGGAGATGATGCAGTCTAATCGACATGTATGTTGTATTTACTGACACATGTGCCTTCAATTGGTTTTAGACTTGTATATGCATGTGTTTCTGGTTTTCATATACACTTGGTCATTGAGAAATTTGTGTCAGTTGGTGGTTGAGTCCTCCATCTCAAGTGTTATGATTTGAGAGGATGAAATGTATGATGGTCAAAGGAGGAGAAGCACTCGGTTGAGAAAAAGGGATGTAGAAAATTGTCAATGCCCGGTAGACACAAGGAGGAGAGAAACCCTATTGGTGCCCTTTACCATTATTGTCAAAGGGGAGAGAGGGTTTGTAGTATGCCAAATACTACATGTGTTGACATCAATGCCAAAGGGGGAGATTATTGTCATTGTGTTGTCATTGATGTCAACCGATATAAGATGGCAACCGGTGTGGGAGATGTATATGTAGTACTATCATTGATGTCATCTAGCATAGCAAGTCATCATTAAGGAAGAGTGTGTCATCTAGTATAATAACCATTAGAATCACCGATACACAAGTTAGGTTGACTTCTGTTGAAGAAATAAGAACTACAAACTGGTAAGTGACATGTTGGCAGTACACAGTTGTCAACCAACAAGAGAGTGGGATGTTGAGCGGTTGATTGTGATGAAGAGGGAGAATGTTACCTAAATCACATCAACACCAGAGGAGAAGTATGTGCAGGCCACCAATATTGTGTGTGGATGTGAAACAATAGGACTCTCACTAGATAAAGATGTCATCACCACTTCCATAGATAAGTGACAGTGAATGTGCCCAACCGGATCACATGTGTCTAGTTGAAGATATGCTTCTCAAATAGGGAAGCCACATTGGTGCAATGCGAGATATAGATGACAAGGATCCACTCCCATCGATAAGTGGAGCTTATCTCCTATTATGCATGGAATGCATATAGTTCTTGGAGATAAGAAAAAAGAGTTAAAGGAAAGTGATTGAAGGCTCACATCGGATGAACTAGTGAAACACTAAGTTGCCTTAGGTACATGAGATCAGAGATGTGCACTAGATTAGTCAGGTAGACATGATGAGTTGCCGGTACAAAGAAGGAAGGATATTTTTGTCACTTTGAGAAATATGTTAATAGCAGAATCGGTCTAGTGGTGAAGAAAGGTGTTACCACAGATTCAGAGAGATGGAGGTAGTTGAAGGTTGATGACATGGTGTCATCAAGATGTTTACCGGTAAGTATGTCCACTAGTAATGTTGATAAAGTGTAGATGTAGAAGGCTCCCATCTTATGAAGATGTGCATGAGGTAGGTTGGCATGTGTGGTGACTAGTTTAGGTGCTCCACCAGAAGAGAAGCATACTGCAAGGGTGAAGGCAGATCGATTAGGGTATAATTGATAAGGTCTGTGAACTGGTAGATGAACCCGGTTGAGTGGTTCATCGGTGATCTTGTATGGATCCACATAGATGACTTAGTAGAAGTGGATGCCGACAAATGGGCCACATGGAGATGAAGTAGAATACATGCACAGGTCGGTGTGATGCGTCGGTGAGGTCATTGGCGACTGGTCCAACATTTAATAGTGATTTTGAAGCTTGAGGAATAAAGGCAGAGGATTGTAGCTCGAGATGAAGGAAAAAATAGATATTCAGTACATACTAATCTTGCAGATCAAAGAGGAAGAGGGAAACTGCATCACACATATGATTGATCAAACAAAAGGCTAAAAAGCATGCTAGAAATGACAAATAGAGAGAAGATGTGGTTCACAAGGTAAAGAGATGGGCGATTCTCATTGATTGAGTATTGAATTTCACTCAAGGACATGATATTAGATTGGATGTGATATGTCATGATGATCAGAGATTAGATGGGATACAGATTCAGTGCATGGCAAAAACCCTAGCATGCAAATGTTGAAACTCACATCTTGACTGGAAAATATGGTTATAAGTATGCGAGCAAAAGATATTCTTTGTTGCTACTAAATGAGAGAGTTTTTCTACTACATGTGAGAGAAAATCAGTCAAGTGCTCAAAGACAATCAGAGAAGAGACTGAGTGTAAGAGAGAATCAGGTTGAATTATTCAACTGACAACAGTGAGGCAACCGATAGATGACCATTAAGTCTGACAAAGGAGTAAACCAGTAGTGACCAAACCGACAAAGAAGAGTTGTAGAAGATTCTAGAGAAGCCAAGTTGAGAACTGGCTGGAATCAGATGGTAGACATCTAACCAAGTTATCAAGACCAGTGGTGGATAGCAACAGTGTGGCAGAGATAAAAGAGAACCGATAGAGAGAAAAACTTGTAGAGAAGAAAAAGAGGTTGAACCATCAAAGATGCAGAGGGTTGCAATAGGAGATATGGTTCCTATAGAGAAAAGGTGAAAAGAGAACCAACAAAGATTTGTAGAGAGGAGAACTGGTGAAGTGACATACATGAGAGTTACAAAGTTATTTTGTAACAAGAAGATAACTTTTGTATTGAAAATATGATTTTGTAATCATTGAGTTGGAGCTCAGTGCAGGGGTTGCTGCTCGTTGGGTTGGTGCCCTAAAATCAAGAGTTAGTGTTCCTTGGATTGGTGCCCTAAAGCAGGAGTGGTACTTCTTGGGTTGGTGCGCTAAATTTTGTAACTGAATGTTTCATTGTGAGGTTGGATTGGAGCAGTAGTCTCCAACAACATTTCTCATAGAGGTTTTTCCCATCTTGGTTTTTCCTCGTACATATGGTGTTATGTGATGTCCCTTTGATGTGTGGCTACATTTGTGTTAGTCTCCCATCTAACTGGTATGTCTTCTTTATGTTATATCTGTTAACCGGTTTACACACATAGGTCAAAAAAGGGCTAAGTTTGGAAATAACCGATTCATGCCCCCCTCTCAGTGACATCTAGTGTTCAACAAAAAGATCTTTAGTAAAACTCTACCAGTAAAACCCTTACCAATAACAAAAAGGCTTATTAGAAAAAATGATATCTTTTGGATCATCAAATCTTGAACCAACTGAATGAGATACGCATCAAGAACACATGAATAACCAATCCAAACCAATTCCACAAGCTACATCATATCGACAAAGATCTCCAAATCAACATCATAATCCAACCACTCTACCAGAACCTGGTAGAAAGAAAAACAACTAGTATTGACATCAAAGACAAACATCAATGCAACACATAATCAATTCCTCAAAATTGCCAACAATCTCTCCCTTTGGCATTGATGGCAACACTAGATGCGAAAAATATCCAAGTGCCAATAAATGCCAAACAAGTCTCCCCCAATGGAAGACATCCAAAAATCTCCCCAAAATGATATGAAAATCACTCAAGTCTCTACCAGAGAGGAAAAGACCCCCAATCTATCTCTGAAGTATTTAAATGATTCCTTATGCAAAGGTTTAGTAAAGATATCTGCAATCTGCACTTTAGTGTTCACATAAACTATTCTAACTTCATTTGTTTCCACCTTCTCCTTCAGAAAATTATACTTGATAGAAATGTGCTTAGTATTAGAATGAAATACTAGATTCTTTGATATGTCAATAGCAGCAGAGTTATCATAGTGAATAACTATTGGTTCATCACAATCTACCCTTATATCCTTCAACATTTTCTTCATCCACAAAACTTGTGTACAGTTAGTAGCAACAACAATATACTCAACTTCAACAGTAGATAAAGAAGTACATGACCATTTCTTGCTAGTCCATTAAACAAGTTTCTTTCCAAGAAATAAGGCTTCACCAAATGTGCTTTTTCGGTCATCAACATCTCTAGCCAAGTCTACATCTGAACATGCTCATAGTGTAAAGTCATCATAAACCATACCTGAAAAATCCTTGAAAATATCTGAAAATCCTAGCTACCAAAGAAAGGATTCAACATAATCAATTCCTTCCTTTTGAGAATATCCTTTACATACCAATCTAGCTGTATTCCTCACAACTTGTCCATCCTCATTCAATTTATTCCTAAGGACCCATTTAGTTCCAATAACATTCTTATTTTTAGGTCGAGGAACTAAAGTCCATGTGTTGTTCTTTTCTATCTGATCTAATTCCTCTTCCATAGCTCTCATCCAACATTCATCTTTACAATCTTCAATAATTGATGCCGGTTCAACTTGAGAAATTAAACATACCTCATCAGTTGCCAACCTTCTTCTTGTCATTACCCCTTTGTTCTTGTCTCTAATGATTTGATCTTCTGAATGATTTAACCTTACATACCTAGGGGTCTTCTAACTTTTTGTTTCGCTGCTCTCATCTTCAGTTACTATTGAATTTTCTAATACTCTTGGGGTAACTAGTTCAATATTCCATTCCAGTATAGGTGCTACTGGTTTAGTTATGATCATCTCCACTTCCGTTTCTTTCTCATAAGTTTTAATTTGACCTTTGTACAACTCTTCCACCTTGACATTAACACTCTCCACAATTCTCTGCAATCTTTTGTTATAACATCTATATGCTTTGTTTTCATTATAATAACCAAGAAATATCCCTTCATCACATCTAGAATCAAACTTTCCAATGGAATAATTTCTTTTGATTAATAATTTACTACCAAATATTCTAAAATACCTAACTATAGATGTATGACCAAACCATAACTCATAAAGTGAGTTATCGGTAACCAAACTAGATCCAAGATTCAAGATCCAACAAATCTATGCTGATTTAACCTTCGAACTGACTACTCCAAAATATGAAACAAGCTTTCAGACCACTACCGGGGGTGATGCAAGATCTATCATTAATTTTCCTCCCCCTAAGGAAAATGCCTTAGATATCAAATGAGATTCCTGCTGGTGTAGGAACATTTTGCACTACCGGTTGAGTAACTCGGGAATTTGACTCTACCAATTGATCTTCAGACTTCCTAACCCACTAATTAGCATGAGCTTTCCAGATTTCATCAACATTTTTCTTTCCCTTCTCATTGGATGTCTTATTCCTTTTTAGTGTATTCTTACTTCTGCAATATTTAGTAATATGTCCTATTTTGTTGCATGCATAGCAAGTAACATTGTTCTTCTGAATTACCTTGTTGTATCCTTGACCATTTCTCAACCTACATTGATTAGCCATATGCCCAAAATTTCCACATGCATGACATCTCACATTTATTCTACAATCTGTTGTCCTATGACCATACTTTTTACAATTGAAACATTGACCGGGAACTGAATTATTATTCTGATTTGTTATGTTTTTGTATTGACTTTCTCTATGACCAAACTTATTGCAAACAGAGCATCTACCATTAAATTTATGTGCATTGGGTTGTCTTACTGATGATTTCTGATTTTGGGTGACCTTCTGACTAGATGTGTCTTCCTAATTTTTAGTATCGAAACTTTCTCCATGTTCGAATCCAAGACCTCTAGTGTCTCCAGTGTCTCTTTGATCCTTCAATAATTCATCAAGCTTTACAAAACTAGCCTTAAACTTGTCTTTGTATTCATTTTCAACATTCGGATCTCCTTTAAGGATTGTTATCATTCTTTCCAACTCTTTCTCATTGTTCTGTTATTGCACCAATTTAGTTCTCAACACATCATTCTCATGCGCCAACCTAATGCATTCCTTAGATCCGTCTTTCAGAGATATAGCAAGACTTTTTTCATTCTTCTTCTGGTCTTCAATCTCCTTGGACATCCTCATGGTTAGGGCTTGCATTTCATTCTTCATGACATTATTCTCTTGACTCATCTTCTGACATAATTCATTAAGGGTATTCTTCTCTCCATCATCCTAATTTTGAAATTGATCACAAAGTCCTTCCTTTTAGCTTGTGCAGATAACAACCTCTCCTGCAGAGTAAAAATGGATTCCTTCACAGATCTCAACTCATCTTCAACTTCATGTTCCTCAATATTTCAGCATCATAGTCCTCAAGAGCTACTTGAAGTTCCTTCCTCAAACTTATCTCCATAGATTTCGGATACAAGATCTTCCTCAAGCTATTAGACTTATTTTGAGACACCAGGCTTTGATACCAATTGTTGGGATTCAAGAACATTGAGAAGGGGGCTGAATTGGTGTTTTGTTGGAATGATTAATTTTAACCTTATTAACACAACAACTCAACAACTGGTAAAAATAAAAGAAGATAACAATAAGTAACAATGCATCCACAAAGCTGAAGACCATAACACCACATATTTATACGTGGAAAACCTCAAAGAGGAAAAACCATGGTGGGATTGGAAACCCACAATATCTATCAACTGATCAGATGAATAAATATTACAATAAGCAGCCTACACATGCAAGAAGGCCAACATCCTAGAGCACACTACTCATCACAAAAGGAGTCTCATTGACTATAGAAAACATCAGACTACAATCTAGAATGAAGATTGAACTGCTTGAATAGCATCTCCTATGCCTGAGTACAATTTTGGTTAAGCTCAATACTAGAGGTCTTAAACCTCTTACACAAACCCAATTCAATCACCTATGATTGACCAAAACCTCTACATATTATTACAACCTTATTCACACACAAATAATCCTAAAAAGCCACATGATCTACAAAGAGATCTTACATCATATTTATAGCAACTCAGGACCTAAACAATTAGGTTTGCCACCTAAAAGATAATAAACCAAATCAATAATAAACCAAGTCGGCCTAAGGCCAAAAAAACATAATCCAATCAATAAATCCAACCAGTAATACATCGGGAGCATCAACCACTACATTACATAAATTGGTCCATAACCTAACAGAATAGAACCAGACCTAAAATAGGTTGCTATAAGCCAAATGAAACACCATGGATCAACTAGAACATGACAATGATAATCATCAACATCCTGATAACCTTCTAGAAGTTGCACCAACACCACTTACCAGATTCGTTAAAAGATCTTCAACAAAGCTCTGCCAGTAAAACCCTTATCAGTAACAAAAAGGCTTACTAGAACAAATTATAGCTTCTAGATCATCAAATCCTGAACCAACTGAATGTGATACGCATCAGGTTACACATGAATAACCAATCCAAACTAATTCCACAAGTCAGAGCATACTGGAGAATATCTTTAGATCAACATCATAATCCAATTACTCTATCAGAACCTAGTAGACAACAAATCAGCTAGTGTTGACATCAATGCAACACATAATCAATTCCTCCAAATTGCCAACAGAAAGTGCTAGAATAGAAGAGATGAAGAATATTTGAGAAATTTTGATGCAAGTTATGATGATGGAATATTTCTACGATAGTCTACAAAGAGAAAGGCATACCGATGCTACAACATGAAGCTGAAGAGGATTGTAGAAAGTACAAATGTCAAAAAAGTGAAGAATTGAATTAGGTTGCACTAGAATTTGAGATTGAGATAGAAGATACCCCCATTATTGTAGAAGAGAAAGATGTTCTGGAAGATAAAGAAGAATCACATGCAGAAAAAAAAAAAAAAAAGGAACCTAAGACACCTACTAGTTATGTGTATAAGAATCATTTAAAAGATCATATCATTGGAGATAAAGATAAAGGAGTTTAGACAAGAAGAAGATTAGCTAATGCTAGTGAACAAGAAAATTTGTGTTTCTTATTTAAGGTGGAGCCAAAAAATTTTGTAGAGGCCAACAAACATGATGGATGGATGAAGGCAATGGAAGAAGAGTAGAATCATATAGAAAAGAATCAGACATGGGAATCGGTACTTAGACCAATGGACAAGAATGTGATAGGAACAAAGTGGGTGTTTTGGAATAAGTTGAATGAAGATGAATAAGTCATAGGAAACAAGAAAAGACTAGTTTGTAAAGGATAATTCACAAGTTGAAGGTATAGACATCAAGGAAAATTTTTCTTTGGTAGCTAGTATGGAATCTATAAGGATATTTCTTACATTTGTTGCATTCAAGAACTTTAATATATATCAAATGGATGTTAAGTTAGTATTCTTGAATGTAGAACTTGAAGAATAGGTTTACATTGAACAACCAGATGGGTTTTAGCTATCAAAAGATTTGATATGGTCTACAAACTCAAGAAGGAACTTTATAGACTCAAGCAAGCTCCTAGAGATCGGTATGCAATGTTGGACAAATATTTGTTGCAACAAAATTTTAAGAAAGATGCCATAGATAGTAATCTTTATTTCAAGGTTGAAAGTGAGAATCTATTGATAGTAGTTGTATGTGTTGATGATATCATTTTTTTATGGAGATGACTATGTTTTCAAGAGGTTTGTAGAAGAAATGTAGAAGGAATTTGAGATCTGTCAATGATTGGTGAGTTGTAATTTTTTCTTGATCTTCAAGTAACACAATTAGAAGATGGTAGTATATCAAGGAGATGTTGAAGAAGTTTAGTATGGAGAATTGTAAGCCAATTGGAACCCTTATGGTTACTGGTTGTCGTTGGAGCAAAGATGATGAATCTCTGAAAGTGGATCATAAAATTTATAGATATATGATTGCTAGATTGCTATATTTAACTACTTAAAGATCAAATAGTATGCATGCAATTTATTTAGTTGCCAGATATCAAGCTAATCAAAAGTAGGGTTAGTGTAGGATCACGGGGGGCCAAAAAGTGGCGATGTGAAAAAAATAGCATTCTCCACTCGCCTAATAATGCAAAAATTCGTGTTGACTTTTTGCTTGGCCTGGGTGTCAGTACACCTTGGCATGGTAATTACCTAAGCAAATCGGATATCAGATAAAATTGGATATCCGATTTTTTATTTGTAATTTTAAATTAAAAAATATATTATATAATATATAATGTAATATAATGTAATATTATGTATTACATATTAATAATATATAATATATTATTATATTATATATAATATAATATTAGATTATTAAATATTATATTGTATTATATAATATAATAATATATTATATAATATATTATTATATTATATATTATATTATTATATTATATATTATATTATTATATTATATATTATATTATTATATTATATAATATAATGTTATTTTAATATAATTTAAGTATAAAAATCGAATATCTGATAAAATCGGATATCTGATTTTCTAAGACAATATATTTGGACTATGATAGCTCATGAGTTATTTTTAACCCATGGGCTACGCAATTTTGTGGAAATCTGATATTCGATTGCATCCGATATCCGATTTTTCACCCAAAAATTGCTAAAAAATACATTGAAAGGTAATATTTTTATTGTTTTCAATCATTTTCATTCAATTTTTTTTTTTTTTTTACTGTTTATTTGTTTTTTCATTGAAAATATGTCTTTTTTCATGAAAACTAGGTTTTTTTAAATCAAATACAAAATTGTTTAAATTTGTTAACTAAATTCAATTATTTACATTCAATTAGGTTAAAAATGGGGGATAACACTGAAAGCATTGATCAACCACAACCGCAACAACCAAACCCTCATTTGCCAAACCCCCCCTCAATTCAGCATTTGATTGCACAAAATTTGAATAAATTGAGGGGGATTGCAGATGTATATCGTAGGATCCCTCATCTAAATCCAATGTTTGATCCTCTCATGTCAATCATAAAGAGTATGGAAACCATGACTAAGGAGCACAATGCCACCCTTTTATGGCGAGATTCTATGAGGGAACAATATGCAAATGGCTTGTCGTATAAGGAGATCAAGGATCTTGAGATATGGAAAGTCGCTATTGCCTCATTGTTTGTGAATCCCCGCACTGATCAACCCATAGACCCCAAAAAACAAAACTTTCTATTAAATGGTGCAGAAATGATGGTATTCTGAAAAAATTTTGGGATCGTTGGTGGATGGTTTTCGACAAACCACCCAACAACAATCTTGATGTCCCATTCCACTTCATAAAAAAAATGTATGCTAAATTTGTTTTAGGCAGACATGTGAACTACTTTGACATCCAACCTTTCCAAGGTGTGGGTTTAGGTATGCCCCAAAATAGACCTAGGCCAGTCAGAGTAGTCCAGGGCCCATATGTCCCCCCTCCTCCTATTGATCCCCCACCTCTAGTGCAGTATCCAGATATCATTTGTGAGGTGGCTTCACAGACCATATCGGCTATTCACTCTTTGAGTATCCTTTTGGTTTCTTGGGCTGGGGGAGTAGCTCGACCTACTTTGATGGTAGTAGTGCATCCAGTGGCACTGACACATCATCCTCAGCTCCACACATTTGTGTGCCCCATAGTTGTGTCATGTATGGGCACATATGCTTGGGTCCAGTTGGACAACCTGTTGATCCTCCTACGGACAATGCAGATTATGAGGTGCATGAGATGTACGATGCACTAAATGTTATGACACATACTGGAGGATACCCTAGGGAGTACTCGCATGCTAGAGGCAAGGAGGCACCATCATCATACATTGATGATGTAGTGGTAAGATTTGTATTTTCATAGTTCATGCTATATTTTAAATGAATATTTATAATCTAGATAATATTAAGTACTAATTTTTATTTACATGGTCTATTTAATAGTTGATGACCGAGGAGGAGTTGAGACAGATTCAGGAGGGCACCTTGTCGGCCATTTCATTTGGCCTTGATAGCTTGACGGTACATATATTATTGCACCTAGTCATTTGAATTTTATTGTACATACATGCTCATAATTTATATTAGTATTAATTAGATTATGTAGTATCTTGCATGTATATCTTATTTTACTCTTGTAGGGCACAAGCAGCAAGAGTGTGGGACAGTGTGATTTAGGATCTAGTAGTGCAGTTGGAGACAAGGGAAAGGTAATTGAATGCAAATATGATTGAATTAATAGTTTAAATAACTTATAATGATTATACACATCTAGACATAGATTGATAGTTTTATATACATGTTGTGTATATGTACAGATAATTCTTGGCTTCACATCCTTGATGACTATACCTAGTATACCTGAATATGAAGAAGAAGAAGAAGAAGAAGAAGAAGAGATGCCTTGAGTACATGTGTGTTTATTTTATTTTGTGTTTAGTAGATATAATTTGTTATTATCAGTGAAAATTATATGCTAACTTGTATCAATGTCATGTTTGTGAACATATGTAGGTTGTGTATGAAAATATTGAAAACATACATCCTCTACCAAAGACATACATCAAGAGTCCTGCAAAGCTGAAGAGAAAACATGGAGACGAGGTAAACATGAATAGTTCAATTATAGTTCATTTTTATGTTAACTTTTCGAATGTGAATTATATAATATAACTAATATTAATCGTGGTTTTTTTTTTTGTGCAGGATCCTTCAAAGTCAAGCAGTGCGGTGAAGAGGATCGATTTTGATGATCCATCGGCATCTTAGGATGTTATAGATAGTTTTGGGATGCTTACATGTCTAGATGGCATGTATATTTTGTATATGGACATACATTCATGTATTTAGACATACATTTTGTTTGAGTTGGCATTTATGTCATATTTGTGTATGGATATACATCTATAATCATTCGACATTTTTATATATACAAAAGTTGATATTTGATCATATAAATTGATGCTCATCTGTGCATGGTGTTATCATGGAAATATTTAATGTTCATTCCAATAATTAACAATGGTTAATAATGGTTATTTAATGAATAATACAATTCATTTCATTTCATCATAAGTGTTGTTTGTATAATGAACAATACAATTCATTTAATGAACAATACAATACAATTCATTTAATGAATAATACAATACAATTCATTTAATAAAAAATACTTGATACAAGTCATTATTACCCTATGCATGGTCCTATTTTTCACCCCCACTCGGTCGAATGCTTGGGGTCATACCCTACCGGCATCGTCCCTTGAGCACCCTAAGTGCTAAAAATTGTCAAACTTTGATAGGCCCTAACTCAAAATTCATGGCACCAACAAATGATCCCTTTGAACCTATGGGGCCACAAGAGGGGTCCCTACAAAATCCTATCTTGGTTTTTCAGTTTTCCCTACAGTTTTATTAGGGCAGCATTTTTTTGGTTGGCGAAAAAATCGTCAGTCTCATTCAATCGAATGTTGTCGTGTGGCCAATTTCTCATTCTGCTCATCGTGTTGACAAACCGCCGGCTCCAACATGTCCAGTTAGGCATTATTACCCTATGCATGGTCCTATTTTTCCTCCTCACTCAATCAAACGCTTGGGATCATACCCTACCGACATCGTCCCTTGAGTGCCCTAAGTGCTAAAAATTGTCAAACTTTGACGGGCCCTAACTCAGAATCTGTAGCACCTACAAACAATCTGTTTGAACCTACAAGGCCATGAGAGGGTCCCTAAAAAATATATCTTAGCTTTTCAAGTTTCCCTATGGTTTTATTAGGGCAGCATTTTTTCGGTTGGTGAAAAAATTGTCAATCTCATTCAATCGAATGTTGTTGCACGGCCAATTTCTCATTCTGCTAGTTGTGATGATGAACCGTCGACTCTGACATGTCCAGTTAGGCATTATTACCCTATGGATGGTCCTATTTTTCCCCGCACTCGATTGAACTCTCGGGGTAATACCCTACCAGCGTCGTCCCTTGAGCGCCCTAAGTGCTAAAAATTGTCAAACTTTGACGGGCCCTAATTTGGAATCCGTGGCACCTATGAACAATCCATTTGAACCTACAGGGCCATGAGAGGGGTCTCTACAAAATCCTATCTCGGTTTTTCAATTTTCCCTATGGTTTTATTAGGGCAGCATTTTTTTGGTTGGCAAAAAAATCATCAGTCTCATTCAATCAAATGTTGTCACGTGGCCAATTTCTTATTCTGCTCATCATGATGACAAACTGTCAGCTCTAACATGTCCAGTTAGGCATTGTTACTCTATGCATGCCCCTATATTTCCCCCACTCAGTTGAATGCTCGGGGTCATACCCTACTGGCGTCGTCCCTTGAGAACCCTAAGTGCTAAAAATTGTCAAACTTTGATGAGCCCTAACTCATAATTCGTGCCACCTACAAATGATCTATTTGAACCTATGGGGCCATGAGAGGGGTCCCTACAAAAGCCTATCTCGGTTTTTCAATTTTCCCTATGGTTTTATTTGGGCAGTATTTTTTCAGTTGGCGAAAAAAATCGCCAGTCTCATTCAATCGAATGTTGTCGTGTGGCCAATTTCTCATTATACTCATCGTGATGTTGAACTGTTGGCTCTGACATGTCTAGATAGGAATTATTACCCTATGCATTCTCCTATTTTTCCCCACTCAGTTGAATGTTCAGGGTCATACCCTACCGATGTCGTCCCTTAAGCACCCTAAGTGCTAAAAATTATCAAACTTTGACGGGCCCTAACTTAGAATCCATGGCACCTATGAATGATCCATTTGAACCTGTGGTGCCATGAGAGGGGTCCCTACAAAATCCTATCTCAGTTTTTCAATTTTCCCTACGGTTTTATTAGGGCAACATTTTTTCGGTTGGCAAAAAAATCATCAGTGTCATTCAATCGAATGTTGTCGCGTGGCCAATTTCTTGTTCTTCTTGTCATGATGATGAACCGTTAGCTCCAACATATCCAATTAGGAATTATTACCCTATGCATGCTCCTATTTTGCCCCCCACTCAGTCGAACGCTCGAGGTCATACCCTACTGGCATTGTCGCTCGAGCGCTCTAAGGGCTAAAAATTGTCAAACTGTGACGGGCCCTAAATCGAAATCCATGGCACTTGTGAATAATCCATTTTTACCTACAAGGCCATGAGAGGGGTCCCTACAAAATCCTATCTTGGTTTTTCAAGTTTCCCTATGGTTTTATTAGGGCAACATTTTTTTGGTTGGCAAAAAAATCATCAGTCTCATTCAATCGAATGTTGTCACGTGGCCAATTTCTCATTTTTCTCATCGTGATGATGAACCATCAGCTCCAACATGTCCAGTTAGGCATTATTATCCTCTGCATTCTCCTATTTTTCCCCCCCACTTAGTCGAATGCTCAGCATCATGCCCTACCGACGTCATCCCTTGAGCATCCTAAGTGCTAAAAATTGTCAAACTTTGATGGGATCTAACTCAGAATCTGTGGCACTTGTGAATGAATAGTTTGAACCTATGAGGCCATGAGAGGGGTCCCTACAAAAGCCTATCTAGGAATCCACGGCCCTAACTTGCTCAATGAAAAATATAGATAAACAAGCATTACACTATAGACACATAATGATCATCAATATTTCCATGTATTGTATACACATAATTACCATTACACTTGCATGTGACATCCATGAAGGGATATGCAAACATGTTTTTTTTCATTATCAATAAAACTACACCAATGTACTCATGTACATATACATTGTATATCATCAATATAACTACACCAATTTTCTCATGAACATTGTATATCATCATAACAAAGTTACATCACTTCACATCCATATACAAATACAACATCCCACTTCATCTGCATTAGACATCCTCATGTCCTAAGAGAAAAGATTATGTACAACAATGTCTGCATATAAATGAAGACCAAAATAAGTAACCTTTTTATGCGGAATGAATGTGCTACAAGAAACAAATTATAACACTTAATACAAATTAGTTTTTCAAATTATAAATAGATCATTTGAAACATTTTTAAGATGTAAAAGATTGTATAATTACAAAACTTACTAGTTTCTCTGCAAAGTATACAAGCATAACTTTGAAGAAAGATGCATGTTGATTAAAGCCCTTCTCACTACATTTCTCTACATGGTTGAAGATGATGGTAGATATGGTCATTTCTAAATAGCAATACATTCACTTGACTTAACGTTTATGCATAAAATTTAATCTCATTAATGCACAAATGAATATGTACCATCACCAAGAGAGGGTCTTGTCAACGACAAATGATCTAGCATGAACCTGTATTTTTAAGAATTGTTAGTCTACACATAAAATGCATGGATGAACATAAAGGCTTTATGATAATCACTTCAACTGAAATGCATGATAATAAATGAAAAGGTGGGATTATATACCATAAAAATACATCCCTTCGAATTATATCAACAGAACCCACTATGTTAACGCAAAAATCATAATGTGATATTGTTGTATATCATCAAAAAAGACCCGCATGAGCATAAAGGTTTTGTGATAATTATATCATCAAAAACTGTCAAATAGTATTCTCTAATAAAAAAATTTGTAAAGCTCATCAAATGCATGATAATAAGTTGTGTTGCAAAAATACGTCCCTTCCAATTATATCGAGTGTACCTTCTATATGCATGCAAAAACTGTGTTGCCAAAAAAAAATTTCATCAATAGACCTGCATTTTGAGCACAACCTTAATATACCTGTAGAAAACTTGAACATTAAGGTTTAATGATCATTGTTTGAAATGAAATGCATGATAAAAAAAATAAGGCACCATTAAAGACCTACTACTCAAGTATGCCTGAAGGGTCATCTCTTTGCTTAAGAGTATCTAGTATTGCTTCATGATCAGTAGTAGTCACTATCCATAGCTCTTTGGTCTTTGGTTTTTCTTGATGCTTCAACAACTTGACATTTGTAGCTATAATAAGGTGTGAATACATTATAATGGTTTTGTGTCTCTCATAGTCTTCAAATGTGGGTATGCCATTCTTTCTAATCATGTATGTTCGCAACCAAGTTCCCACAACAACAACTAAACCTGTAGGATATGTGAACCTGTCATCATCTATCACTTGTTGTGTTAGCTTTTTTTTTCTCTATACACATCGTGCCAACCAATATTTTGATCTCTCTTCATTCCCTTGCGGTGCAACAACTACGAAAATATGTCCTGGTTGTACAAGATCTGATAGACAGTCATACTCAAGTGAACTTTCCATGTCATCATTTGACAAAGATATTGTTTGAGATAAAGGAGTTAGATATTGAGGAACCCATGTATCAACCCACTCACTTGACTTCCATTGATCCCAATCACACCGAACACAACTCTAACAAAAACAAGCCAACACTCATGTCCAAATGGTCCATGTACTTGCATATGAGCTGAGAAATGAATGCATCTTTGAAGAATCTTTAATTGTTTGACAATCCAATCTATCTCCCACTGTGCCCTCCACAACCAACCAAAATAATTTGGTCACTGCTGAATCAAAAGTACCTCCATGTGACAATGCTGGACTACACCAATCAACAATAGAACATGCATCAGAGAAATTTGCACCTGAAATCCTCAATTTCTCCTTAACTAGAGCTCTCTTCAAACATGCACCTTCTCCATCATGCTCCCCCTTCCCATGCCCTGCCTAAAAAAAAAAACCAAATATGAGGTATACGCCTCTCTACATGCATTCTACTCAACCAATAAAACATGCAGGCATTCTTGAATTGACCTGTACAGTTATCTAACCATATGATATGTCGATCAATTGCAATATCTTTCTCATGCAAGAACTCAAAAAAATTCTCGAAAGAATGTTGCACATACTCAGAGGAGTGTGATCTATCATCACTCATATAAAAATGATACTCCCTGATTATCTTCCTATCCTCTTCTGTACTATCAGGAGCATGTCTATATGTAATGTGAAAAAAAATAGCAATTTGGATTGAATTGTAGTACTGAGACTGTACCTCATTCTGTGGTTGCAATGTATAGTTCTCTGCAAAATCAACCATAGATATAATAGTGCCAATTGGGAAAGAGTTCTTACACATCTTGAACTATTGATCCAACCACTAAGACCTATGGGTGTTCCTTGCATACTTGTAGAAAATATTTTCCTTAAAATCCAAAATAAAATCAGCAATACTCACTTCTCTTGAGACTAATTCGCATCTAGAACCTTCACCTCCACTCTTCAAAGTATATTTCACTGTCTCATATCTTTTTTTCTCAACATAATTCTTTCCAAACTCTTGTTCGCTGCCCTCATGAAAACATGAAACAAACTTTGACAACCCACCACATTCTGAGCACTTCTCATTCAAACAATCATTTCTATAGAAATAGTAGCCATGATCTCTAGGGTATAAAAATAGATCTTGCAAGTCTCTTGATGATCTCGCAAATAGCATTGCACCACACTCCTACAACATCTCATTAGTATGCATTGTAGAACGAATATGACATAAAAGTTCATGGCACATTGAAAACTCCACATGGTACTTGCAACAACAAGTATTACGAATCTTAAGAGGAACACGATAAAATGATTTCAAATATTCAAAGGCCCTTTGTGATATTTTCAAAGTTGGATGTACTTCACAAATTTTTTTGTACAACATTGTTTGGCTTGATTCCAAGAAATGTTTGGGATGTGGTGTGCGCTCTCGATTGCCGATTCTTAATTTCAAAACATCCTTTACATTGGGTGACACTCTAGAATTAGAGTGCCAAAATTGTTGAATCTCCTCCTTCACATTGTCAGTCAACTTTCTATCAACACGTGGAAACCTCCCACCAAAAGCCCATGTATCATGTTGAAGTGGATCATCAAGTCTTTGTCTTCGTGCAAGTGCTTTATCCAAAGTTTTATGGTTTATGTTAAAATCAATACCATTTTGTCTCATTTGGCGAGCCTTCCTCAATTGATGGCTTACTAAGGAGGTTGTAATCAATCTTCAAGCGGCTCTCTTATCTCTTTCTTTGGTATTCTTTCCAATAGAATTGAGAGCATCAAATAGATTTTTGGCAATAATATAATTTCTCTCCATCTTCTTGTTCATACGAATGTTCAATTTTTTTAGCAATGGTCTCATGTTTATCATCTTTAGCAATTAAACAAAGAGTTGGCATTGCTCGGCCAATATCTTATTGCTAAAATTTTGGTCGAAAAGTTGTGTAGCCCACAACCGAACGGTTCTTGTTAACCTCTTGCCTTCAAGATTCACAATAATGTTCTCATCGACTTCAAGTAACCATTTTGGGGTTCTTGAAGGTCTTGGATTTGGAATTTGTCTTTCATCCATGAGATGGTCTTCATTTCTAAAGTAATTAGGTGTTACATATGGTTGACTTGGTTGAGAAATTCCACCTTCAATGTCAAACTTTTCCACATTTTCACCTCCTATGTCAAAATTTTCCACATGTTGAGCATTTTCATTATCACTTTCAACATTTTCAACATTTTCAAAATTTTCACTTTCAAAATCTACATTTTCATTTTCAATAACTTGTGACACATTTTCAAATTCAATTTCCTCTTCACTTGGAGTAATATTTGCAATATATAATATACATTGTCTTCTCCTCTTATGACCTTCTCTATCTCTTTCTCTATACACTTCAATTTGGTCATTTGAAAGTTTTCTTTTGCGTTTAGACTTCCAACGACTACTACTCCCCATTTACCTCCACAAAGATGCTCCTAAATGATTGACATTGTAAAATTTGACTTTAAGAATCTCTCAAAAGCACAAATTTGTCTCAACTTGTCTGAAAAACCCATGATCATCGACAAAAAATAGAATATGCAGACTATGGGCCATTGGAGTCCACAAAATGCCCACAAGGCTCTTTTTTATTTACAAAAATCGGATATCCGATAAAATCCAGTATCCGATTTTATTACTCATATTTTACAGAGAGAGAGAGAGAGAGAGAGAGAGAGAGAGAATAGGGAAGAGAGAGAGAGAGAGGAGGAGGAGAGGGAGGGAGAGAGAGAGATTAGGGGAGAGAGAGAGAGAGAGAGAGAGAGAGAGAGAGAGATCAGGGGAGAGATAGAGATAAAGACAGAGATAGAGAAACATCAGGAGAGGGGAGAGATAGAGACAGAGATAGAGATAGAGACATCGAGAGAGAGAGAGAGATCAGGTGAGAGATAGAGATAGAGACAGAGACAGAGAAACATCAAGACAGAGGGAGAGACAGAGACTAGGAGAGAGAGAGAGAGGGGGGAGAGGAGGGAGAGAGAGAGAGAGGAGGGATAGAGAGAGATTGGGGGGATAGAGAGAGAGACTAGGAGAGAGAGAGAGAGACAGAGAGAATATGTTGTCCTTAGGGGTCATATGGTGTCATTAGGGGTCATACGACAATATCCGACCCCTATGGACACCATATGACCCCTTATGACACAGTATGGTGCCGTTAGGGGTCATATGGTGTCCTAAGGGGTCATAAGGGGTCATGGGAAACCATATCACCCCTAAGGACAACATACGACCCCTTATGACACCATATTGTGTTGTTAAGGGTCATATGGTGTTCTAAGGGGTCATATTGTGTCATATGACCCCTTTAAGACATCATATGACCCCTTGGGACACAATATGACCCCTTACAATACCATATTGGGTTTCTATGGGTCCTATGGTGTCCTAAGGGGAAATATTGTGTCCTACGATCCCTTACGACACCATATGACACATAACGACACAATTTGGTGTCTTAAGGCATCATATGGTGTCATAGGACACAATATGACCCCATAGGACACCATATTAACCCTGACAACACCATATGGTGTCATAAGGGACCATATGTTATCCTTAGGGGTCATATGGTGTCCCATGACCCCTTATGACCCCTTAAGACAACATTCTACCCCTTATGACACCATATTAGGTCGTTATGGGTCCTATGGTGTCCTAAGGGGTCATATTATGTCCTACGACCCCTTAGGACACCATATGACCCCTAACAACACAATTTGGTGTCATAAGGGATCATATTATGTCCTACGACTCCTTAGGACACCATATGACCCCTAACGACACAATTTGGTGTCATAAAGGGGTCATATGGTGTCCTAAGGGGTTGTAGGAAACCATATGACACCTATGGACACCATAGGACCCTTTTATGACACCATATGGTGTCATCATGGATCATATGGTGTCCTAAGGTGTCATAAGGGGTCATGGGACACCATATGACCCCTAAGGACAACATACGACCCTTATGACACTATATGGTGTCATTAGGGGTCATATGGTGTCCGAAGGGGTCATATTATGTCCTAGGACCCCTTAGGACACCATATGACCCCTAAAGACACCAAATTGTGTCGTTATGGGTCACATTGTGTCCTAATGGGTCATATTGTGTCATATGACCCTTTAGGACATGATATGACCCCTTAGGACACAATATGACTCCTTATGGCACCATATTGGGTCACTATGGCTCCTATGGTGTCCTAAAGCGTCATATTGTGTCCTACAACCCCTTAGGACACCATATGACCCATAACAACACAATTTGGTGTCCTAAGGGGTCATATTGTTACTACTTATCAAATTGCCATCAGTTTCATATCCAAAGTCATACTATATATTCTAGTCGGTTAGTATTACCAAATCATGTAGTTAGTACACACAGAGAAGTCGGTATGAACAGTCTAGTCAGTTACAGAAGAAAGCAGTCATAGAATGCATTATTCATCGAGTTGTTTATCGAGTAATGTTTCATGGCTACCAAGCAGTAAAGTTAACTCACTGAGTTGATATTCACCAAGTGAAACGTTTTACCAGATACATTGAACATGGTCATGCACATGAAAACGTGTGACAAGATCGAGGCACATCTAACCATTTTACATTGGAAATTGCACTAGGAGATTGTGTATGATTACAAGGTCAATCTGACCAATGAAATATTTTGTTTAGATATTCATTCAAAGAATCTTTTTGTAAGATCAAAGCAATGAATTAGATCACCGCTATAAGAGATCTATTTATACAGCATGATTTTAGTGTTAGAAAAAAAAAAAGATGTGAGATATGTGTGTGTATGCATGAAGGAAGACTATTACAGAGACATAGAGAGGTCACCGAAAAGGGTATCAGTGAACAGTCGAAGAACAGAGTAAATAGAAGGGTTTACCGAGTTACAATATGGGCTACCGAGGTATGCTACAAGCTAGGTAATCTTATTCTGAGCACATAGAATATGCTATAACATTTCAAATGTAAAGTTGCAGATATTTGTAATTATTTTATTGTAAAATTGTGAAGTTGTAAGAGAAACCTTTAACAGGGTAAAAGACTCTAACCAAGTCTATAAATTGTAAATCCTCTAATCAGGTGCAACATTTATATAGTGTTGTAAAATACTTTAGTAAGGTAGATCTAACAGATCTTGATACTCCTAACAGGGTAAGCTATTAGAAATAGCTAAATGTAGCTCTAACTGAGCAATCTTTATTATTGCAGTAGTGAAGTTGTGGGTGCCATCCCCACCGCAGTTTTTCTCTCTAACCAAGAGTTTCTGCGTAACCAAAAATATGTGTTATGGAGTGAATCATGTATGATTGTTATCTGTTTGTTTTAACTATATTTTATGTTACTGCACTATCCTGTTTATGCATAATAGTAAGGTTATTATTGAAAAAAAGTTTTGGAGTACTGATTCACCCCTCCTCTCTTAGTAGATTATCTTTCCATATTGGGCCTAACAATTGGTATCAGAGCTTGAATCTTGGAAAAGGGTTTAACTACCTAAAGAGAAAGATCTTAGCAATGGAAGGCTATTAACAATCTTGGAGGATTGTGTATCTACAAGAAGAGCTGGATAATGCAAATCAAGTGATTGTAGACATGCAAAGACAAATGCAAAAATCTTTGAAAGTAAGGAGAAGATTATCTGATGACTTGCAGGATTCTCAAGAGCTAGTGGAACAAATTGAGACATCATCTGAGAACAATATATCTAAAGAGACTAAAGAAATGATTGGAATGTTGAAAGAAAAGACCAAAGCATTGGTTGATCAACTGAAAGCAATGAAAAGAGAACATGAACATTTCAGTACATAGATGACTGAAAATCTAGATGCATTAAGGATAGCTGAGGATAAAGCAAGAGATCTACAAAGAGAGAAACAACAGCTTGAAGTTCTAGTATCTGATAAGGATGATGAAATCATAAGGTTAACTGGTATTCAACTAAATATGACAGATCAACTAGGTTATGCACATCATGAAGCAATTCTGAAGAATGATGAAAATCAATTATTGAAACTTGAAGTATCAAGGTTGATTGGTGAACTTGAAATAGAGAAGAAATTCAAAGAATCATTGGAGAAAAGATATGAAACATCAAAGATGTTGGATGAGCAACTGAATACAAGAAGACCCTACAAAGATGGAGGACTCGGTTACAAAGGAAAAGAATCAACCGAGAAAGGAATTCATACTACCGAGAGAGGAGAATCATCAAAGTAAGCTGGAAACAGGAATAACATCAAAAGGAAGAAGACTATTTGCTACTACTGTGGAAATCAAGGTCATACTACCAACATATGCCAAATCAGAAAAGGTAAGCAACCGAATATCACTAAGTCCAATGGATATTGTTACAATTGCAATAAATATGGTCACACATCTAATCAATGTAGGATAAAGTCTGTTAACAACTATCAGAAGGCAAAATTCAAAGGGTTTTGTAGAAACTGCAATAGATATGGACATAGTATCGAGAAGTGCTGGTTTAAGCAAAAGAACTACATGAAGTATCCACACCAAGCAAACACTAGAGGTTATCGAACTCACACAGATCCTCACCGACAATATGCAGTAGTACCATGGGACTACAATATGAGGATATGGTGCAAATGTTGTGGAAGATATGGACATATTAGTGCCAACTGTTTTATAAGATTTGGAATGAACAATCGGAGATCATGGAGAAATCCTGGTATGGCATGTTTTCATTGTCACAAAGTTGGACATTTAGCTGGAGATTGCAGAGATCAACCGAGAAGAGACACTGAAGAGATAAAAGAAAAATTCAAGATGATTTGGAAAAAGAAAGAAATGATGTCAGATGAAGAAAGCACCTTACATACTAAAGAGGGAAAAATAGATTTGAAAGGTAAACTGATCAAAACATAACGAAATAAACATGCAGAATGCTAAAATATCATAAAAAGACCATTTCACCTTGCTATTTTACCTTCTCCTTCGGATTGAGCTTGATGAAGTGAAGGCGCCCCTTGATAATGCTCCACTTGATGTGCTCCTTTGATTGCTGGATGTGGATGGCTCTGCAATATTGTGCACAAATGATAAGGATGAGATGATCAAGTTGCCAAGATGATTTCCTGGGCTTAAAAGGGCAACATAAGCTTACTGAATTTCAAGATGTTTTGAATGAAGGGATGAAACCCTATTTTATAGGAAGAGGAGAGGAAAATGGATGGCTAGGATGAATTCAAGATGAAGGGCTAAGATTTACTTGTGAGGTCACACAAGGTCCAAGAGAGGGTGTGGAGACCAAGAAATATGCCTTAAAGGCATTTCGTATCTCCACACTCTACAAGATGCATTGGAGGAATTAAAAATTCTCCAAAAATGGATATTATGGGGATTAGAAGAATAAAAAGGAATTAAAAATTCCTTGGGAGAGGGAAATGCCTAGAGGAATGTAAGATTTCAAAAATCTTACATTCATCTAGAAAAAGAGCATTTAAAGCTAGTGGCTGGATGAAAGGACAAAGAGTTGACTTTGTGGCTAATCATGATGATTAGCCATTAACAATTCATTAGGAGGGGAATTAGAGGAAATGTTAGGTGGGATTTATATTTGTAGGAGAATTTGACTAAAAGAATAATGTTAAGTGAGTTTAGGGAGTTTATAGAAGAATTTATTAGGTTAATGATGAATTAAGAAGATGATTTGTAGGAATCATGTAGGTTAACTAATTAATTGAAATTAATTACCTAAGAGGAAGGTTTGTGAGGATTTGATTTTTTAGAAGAATAAAGAAAGGGATTGATTTATTAAATAAATCAATCATATGCTATAGTGACAATATTAATTATATTTAATTAATATTGAGAAGAATTTTAATTAACATAATTAATTAATTAATTATGTGAAGAATTAAAAAATAATTAAAATAATTATTTTTTAAGTGTCTACATTTTGCCCCTCTTTGAAGCGAGGTGTGATGACGCATTGATTCAAAGAATAATCTTGTTTTGATGTTGATATTGGTTTGATAGGATGCCCCGGCTCTTGATTTATAAATTATGGTATGGTGATGCCCCCTCGGGAGATCAATTGAGGTATTTGATCTTTGGAGTTTTGCGAAATTGATATCCCGATAGATTTGATTTGATTCGATTGATAAGATCTAGATTTAGTCTGGTTTCAAGATGAATTCATCCTGTATAAGACAAAGATGATCAAAGTGTCTAGTTTCAGGAAGGATTCATCCTGTATAAGACATGATTGATCACAACGTCTGGTTTCAGAAAGGATTCATCCTGTATAAGACATGATAAGAGCATCTGGTTTCAGGAAGGATTCATCCTGTATAAGACATGATTGATCACAACGTCTGGTTTCAGGAATGATTCATCCTGTATAAGACATGATCAATCACAACGAATGTCTGGTTTCAGGAAGGATTCATCCTGTATAACACATGATCAGAGTGTCTGGTTTCAGGAAGGATTCATCCTGTATAAGACATGATCAGCTCGTCTGGTTTCAGGAAGGATTCATCCTGTATAAGACATGATCAGATCACAACGTCTGGTTTCAGGAAGGATTCATCCTGTATAAGACATGATTAGAATCAGAATTGATTATGTGAGGAAAAGAAAAAATAAAATAAAATTAGAGGAAGAAAATTAGGGTGGAAGGAACAAATGAGGAAGATATATGTATTTGGAAAGAAGAATAAGAGATGCAAGACCATGGAAGAAAATGGGGGCAATTGAGAACTCCATGAGATTATTGAGTTTAGGATTTGATGGAATGATGGTGAGATTTTGTGCACAACAAATGTGGAGAGCCAACCTAATTTGATGTTGCCCTGAGTGACTTGCACCACTGCTTATAGAAATCAGGATGCCATGAGAAACCTGGGGCGTGGACTGATTCTATAGATAAACGGGAATTTCTTGCACACAACGATGTAAGTGTTAAGAAACACTAATACAAAGTTGTGGGTTTGTGCAAGGAAACCCTCAGACACACCGATACCTCTTGTATACGAAAAGGTAAGTGTTGATAAACACTGTACCAGGTCGCCGGTTTATACAAGAAGGATCCAAAACATGCCATACTATGAAATATGCCCCAGTATGCACCTATCATAACATACCTAGATATGGAAGGACCCAGGCAGTCGTAAATAGTGGCATTTGTAGAGCAAAAGATGCAAACCTATATGAAAAAAAAAAAAAATCTAACAAAATCTAACAAGTCTCTTCCTTGCGACCAAATGATACCTCTTGCCAAGAGTAGAACTAGGATGGACTTGGGATTGTTTCTCAAGACTTCTTGAAGCTTATACAGAGGCATGAAAGCTCAGTTGCACTGGGACATTTCTTGTTCATGACTTAGGCAAAGACTCATCATCATACGCATGTTTTATTCGGAGGCGAAAAAGAAGGAATGTTGTGCATGGGTGGGCTGGATGGCAGATGATTTGTAGTATCGACCTGATAGACAATGGATTCAGTTATTTACCTTGGCACCCGCGCAAATGTTTTCACCAAGATATTTGCCCATAGCACCACAAATTGTTTTTCTTTTTTTTTTTTTTTGATTTTCTCTTCTTTTTTTTTTTGTTATTTTTTTCTTTTTTTTTTGACAATTTAAGACTTTTTGAGGACTAAACATAAAACCTTTTGAGGTGCATGATATTCATCGGATCATCCAAAGGATTGCCTTCAGGAGTAGCCAACTAATAAGCTCCTGATCCATATTTCGCTGTGATTACATATGGTCCAAGCCAGTTAGGCTCGAACTTGCCTTTCTTTTCTCATTCTTGTAGATTTTTCTGATTCTCCATGAGGACAAGATCACCAACTTGGAATTCTCGGGTTCTGACTTTTTTATGATAACTCATGCGCAGACGGTTTTGATATACCCAGAGATGATTCAAGGCCTTGAGGTGCCTTTCATCTAACAATTCTAGCTCTTGTAAGCAGGCAATTCTGTCTTCTTCCTCTGGTAGGATGTTTTGCAGCGATACCCTTAGAGAGGGGATCTCGATCTTAAGGGGAAGGATAGCTTCAGAACCAAATACTAGGGAATAAGGAGTGGCGCCTATGGGGGTGCGGATGGAGGTGCGGTAGGCCCATAATGCAGGATGGATTTGGAGGTGCCAATCATGGCCCGCTTCATTGACTGTCTTTTTGAGGATTTTTATTAGGGTTTTATTAGAAGCCTCAGCTTGGCCATTGCCTTGGGGATAATATGGAGTGGAGAAGCGGTGTTGGATGTTGAATTTTTGGCAGAGTTCTTTGACATCCTAGTTTTTAAATTGTTTACCGTTATCTGTGATGATAACTTTTGGGATGCCATATTGATAGATTAGGTAGTTCAAGATGAATTTGGATATTTGTTTACTGGTGGTGAAAGTAAGAGAGATAGCCTCTACCCACTTGGTGAAGTATTCGGTGGCGGTGATAATAAATTTATGTCCGTTGGAAGATGAAGGGTGGATTTTCCCAATGAGATCGAGCCCCCACTGCGAGAAGGGCCATGGTGTAATGAATGGCTGCAATTCTTGTGACGGTGC
This sequence comes from Cryptomeria japonica, assembly GCF_030272615.1. Lineage (NCBI taxonomy): Eukaryota > Viridiplantae > Streptophyta > Pinopsida > Cupressales > Cupressaceae > Cryptomeria > Cryptomeria japonica. The sequence continues at coordinate 886,354,999 of NC_081414.1, read as the reverse complement.
ATGAATCTTGTCACCATGTTGCTGGCAAGGGATGCATTTCTTCACATAGTTGTATGCATCTTCTTCCATTTTAGGCCAATAGTATCCTATTCTCAAAAAAATTTTAGCCAATGTGAGTCCACTTGAGTGTGCCCCACAGATGCCCTCATGTACTTCACGTAATTCCCATTCGGCTTCTTGTTTATCTAAACACCTTAGGAAGGAACCATCAAAATGCCTTCTGAACAAGGTGTCTGCAAGGATGGTGTAATGGGCGCATCGGCGGATGAAAGTTTGTTGTTGGGTTTTGGTGAGATGTGGGGGAATGGTGTTGTCTTTGAGGAAAGTGAAGGTTTCTTGGTACCAAGGGGACTCTGGACCAACGAGAACACACACCATTTCAGATTTTGGTAGGTCGTATGTCGGTATAAACAATTGCTCAACCAAGAACTCGCACTTCTGACTATGTGCTGGCATTTGAAGGAGGGAGCCAATGGTGGCCATTGCATCTGCAACCCTATTGTTTGTTCGTGGGATTTGATCAAACTTGATTGCCGTGAAATGTTGCTTAAGATCTTTAACCATGGTACGGTAGGGAAGGAGTTTATCATCTTTTGTCTGGTATTCATCATTGACTTGTTTTATGACGAGCTGGGAATCGCCATAGACTTGTAATTCCTTTATTTTCCAATGGATAGCCAAGCGTAAACCTGTGATGAGGGCCTCGTATTCTGCTATGTTATTAGTACATGCAAAGGCTATCTTGTATGATTTGGGGATGCCATCTCCTTGAGGTGTGACCAATAATATTCCTACCCCCGATCCATTTTGAGTGTAGGAGCCATCAAAATACAGTTTCCATGTGGAGGATGTGGTAATAGTCATAATGAACTCATCTGGTAATTCTGTGAGAAGAGGATGGTTGCCTGGAAGTGGAGCTTCAGCCAGTTATCTGCAATGACTTGTCCCTTGATTGCCTTTCTGTCCACATATTCAATGTCAAACTTGCTTAAGAGCATGACCCATTTAGCCGTTCTGCCAATGAGAGTAGCTTTTGACAGGAGATATTTAAGTGGATCAATTTTAGCAATTAATTTTGTCTTGTTGTTTAGCATATAGTGTCGTAGTTTCTGTGTGCTGAATACTAATGCCAAACATGCTCTTTCAATGGGGGTGTAGTTGAGTTCATATCCTACTAGCGTCCGACTGATGTAGTAAATGGCGTGTTCCTTCCCTTGATCATCTGTTTGCGCCAGCAATGCCCCCAATGCCACTGTAGTAGCACATATGTACAAAATGAGGGGTTTTCCAAGGGTAGGTGGCATCAAAACTGGAGGTGATGCTAAATATTCTTTTAATTTTTTAAAGGCCTTTTGACAGAGGCAATCCCATTTGAATTTTGTGTCTTTTCGTAACAAATGTGCAAATTGATGGCACTTGTCGGCTAGCACAGAGATTTAGATAGAGAAACAAGAAGAGAAACAGGCTCCAAAATAGGTACAGGAATAGATTCATGAGGAAACAGTGCAACCGACAATAGGAGAAGTACAAAAACCATTGCTTAAGGAAATGCAAACACAAATAGACCTACCAGAGGTCACAACAAGCTTGGTTAGTTCCTCCACCAGTGGAATTCAGAATGTTAATTCATCATCAATAGGCTATAAAACAACTAATGTAACATAAGTACTCTTAGATTCAATCAAAAGGATAATAGATTGTAGTTCACAGGCTTACAAAGCTATAGATAACACAATCCCAATTTTAAAGAGGCTAGCTCCTAATTGCAATATAGACAATAAAGATTCATTAAGCCAAATTGACATTTTGTCCAAGTACATCACTGAGAACACAGTGAAAATTGAGCAAGTAAAGGAAGAGGCATTAAAGGATAAGATGGAACTTGAAAAGCAAAAATTCTTTGAAAAATCAGATAAAGAAGTGTACAAGGGAATTTGACACACTTCTACTGGAACTATGAAACCTACTGAAGGAATTCAAAACTCTGTACAAAGACATATGCAAGACAAACCTACTAACAACTGACATAGATAAGCAGATGAGCAAGGTACATGATGAAATAAATAAACTTGCAGACAATTTTGTTAACTCACCTGATACATTATTAGTTTTTGACCAGAAGATAACAAGTTTTGAGGAAGAGTTACTTAAGCTAGGAAGAGAAAAGGAGAGAATAATAGATAAGGCAAAGAATTTGAGACTAAGACTGAGTCCAAGATTGGACTATCTAGAATTCATGTGGAAGGAAATATCTGAGGCACTTGAACAAGGACAGAGAACACCGACAGAGAATATGCATCACCTCACCAGTATAGTTCAAAGAACATATGCAGCTATAAAGGATAGCAAGAAGTTTATGGAGAGTATAAACTTAATTTTGGCTGATCTTTTTCAAATGGTGACCACACAGGTACAAAATTGAGACTACAACTCTATTGACATCTTGAAAACCTTTTTCATTGATGCCAAATGGGGAGTAGTGGTATGAGAAAATCCAATATCATAGGAATCATATGCTCAGGGGGAGCACAAACATTTTTGGTAACATATTTTTGGATACACTTTTGAATTTTCTCATGAGTGCTGCCATCAATGCCAAAGGGGGAGATTGTTGGCATATACACACTCCAATGAGACATTGATGGTGATTGAAGGTTTTGTCATTGATGGCAACCTTATAATCCTATGGCACCGGCAAGGAATTACACCAGCATCAATAGATCACACTCTACACTGGCACTCAGACCACCGACACCGGCAGAGAAACGAAGCATACCAGCACAGAGGCCAATAGGATTTTTGTTATATTATATTTTTTTTATTATTGTAAAAACTTTCAAAGCTGACTTGGCAAGTTGTAAAATGACTCTTATATATAAGAGAGATCACTGTAGACATTTTGGTAAGAAAGGGATAAGGAAAAATTATTAAGAAGACTCATTATGCGAAATATAGGTTAAAGGATTTATGTAAGAAGCAGAGCAAAAATTGGTACTGAATCTGGCATTATAGATGCTATTGTCAAGTAGTACAAGACATTGGATTTGTATAATCCACATTGTAAGTTAGTGAGACTTCCCATTGAGTAGTGAGCTCTAGGCAATTGGCCTTCCTGCATGTGCAGGCCCCTCTTGTAAATAATATTCTCTTATTGGCCAGTAAGTGAATATTGTGGGTCACAAATCCCATCGAGGTTTTTCCCACACCAAGTTTCCTTGTTAAAATACAATGTTATGGTGTGTTTATTATGTGGTTGCTTTCATTTTTGTTTATTACATTATTTCTTGCATATCGGTACACTGTTATAATATGCTCTACATGTTTTAAGTTAAGAAATTCTAATTACCGGTCAGATACTGATTCACACCCCCCCCCCTCTTAGTATCTGTGGGAATCCTAACATATCCTTTCTTATTGATCTCCTAAATATCCTTGCCAAGACATCTAAGATGAGTCTCCATTCAAATTTTCCATATCCCATAATTTGTTCCATCAAGCTTAGGGATCTCTCTTCTGAAAATAGTTGTCGGTGGATTACAAGTGTTAGCTACCATACAATCTACCTCTAGTGGTTAAGCTTCTACAAAAGAGGATTAAAGCTCTGATACCAATTGTTAGGATAATCAATGAACAATTGAGAGGGGGGCTGAATCAGTTGTTAACAGATTATATCATTTAATCCACTTAATAACCTTTAACCAGATTAAGTACTAGTAGAGTAGAAATGGATATTGGTAAACAATACTACTTAACAATTAAACATATAATCAATGCAAAGAAACCATACCACATAACACCATGATTTGTATGTGGAAAATCGGGAAAGGGCAAAACCATGGTGGGAAGCCTACCCACAATTAGATGATACTTCTACCGAAAGTATGTGTTACAATGAGGGGCCTGGACATGTAGGAAGGCACATTGCATAGAGCATACTGATCATTACAAAAGAGTCTCACCAACTATAAAGGGTAAAATAACCTCAAGATATATGGACAACAATCTAGAATATAGCTGCTAGAGATAGCATCTACAATGCCTGATTACTATGTCGGTTAAGCTCAATACTGGAGGCCTTTGACCTCTTCCTTAATCCCAATTCAATCATCTATGATTGACCAAATCTCCTTCACATATGATATTTCATTCCAAGACCACGACACTTATTCCATTCCCATAGTATGATCTATAATGAGATCTTACATCATTTTATACCAACCTCAAGGCCTAAACCAATTAGGTCAGCCACCTAAAAGATATTACAATAAGATTATTACATAAATCTATATTACAATGATATGCCATGTCATCTTAAGACCAAAACAACAATAACAAATCCATAAATCATCTCGAAACATCCCGGTAACATGTATAGAACATGTTATCATGATACCGATCCATAACCTACATAGGTACCAGACCTATTCTGGGTCCACCACACCAAAAAAATATCTTCAAGTAGTTGAAGTACGATCAAGGAACATCTTTAAAATCCTGAAATCCATCTAGAGGTCACACCAACACCAATTGTGCATCCTATCAAGATTCCTCAGTGAAAGCTCTTCCAGTAAAACCTTAAACTAGTGTCGGTAAGGGTTTACTAGAGTGTATGATAGCATTCGATTACCAAGTCAATACCATAAGACATTCTCCAGAAGCACGTACCACATGTAACAAATCACATTCCATAGATCCAAACATTTTGAAAGTATCTAATAGACAGTCTCTTTATCCAATAACACTAGATCTTCCACCGTAACACTAGATCTTCTATTAGTAACCAAAACCTGTCTGCCGATAACCAACCATAACAACTAGTGTTGACATCAATGAAAAAACATCAATGAAACACATAATCAATTCATCCATAATGCCAACACCTTCATCACATCTAGGATCAAATTTTTCAATAATATCATCTCACCTGATATAATATTTACTACCAAAAATTCTGAAATACTTAACTGTAGGTGTAATGCCAAACCATAATTTATAAGGTGTCTTATCGGTTTCTCCTTTGATATGTACTCCATTGAATGTATAAACCATTGTGATCACTGGTTCTCTCTAGTAGATATGAGGTAGATTAACCTCCATCATCATTGTTCTAGAAACATCTAAGATAGTTATGTTCTTCCTTTCCACAACCTCATTCTGCTGAGGTGTCCAAGGAGCAGAAAATTGTCTTCTTATACCATGCTTGTCACAAAAGTTATTAAACCCATCAGATGTGAATTCTCCACCATGATCTGATCTCAAAAATTTAATCTTCAACTTGTCTTAGTTTCCACTTTAGCCTTAAATATTTTAAAATTTTCAAATGCTTCACATTTTTCTCTCAAAAAAGTAACCCACATCATTCTAGAATAATTATCAATGATTAGCATGAAATATCTATCACCATGAAAAGTTTTAACTCTGGCAGGGCCACATAAATCAGTATGAATAATATCAAGAACATCATTTGATTTATCTTGTATACTCCTAAAAGAGGTTCTGACTTGTTTACCCATTTGACCTTCTTTACATACTGGATTATAGGGCTTCATAATCTTTGGTATATCCCCACCAGCCTTAGTTGAACTGATCTTCACAATGCAATCAAAATTCACATGACACAACCTTTTATGCCATAGCCAACTCTCATCAATCTGTTTAATCAAACATGTCTTCTCACCGGAGTTTAAATGAAATGTATTACCTTTTGTCTATGTGCCAGTTGCAATCTCCAAGCCAAATTTGTTAATGATTTTGCACTTTCCATCCTTGACCTATAATTGAAATCCCTTGTCTACCAATTGTCCTACACTTAAAAGATTATTCTTCAAACCTTCAACATAATAAACATTGTGAGTATTGTTCTTACCATCCAATAATATATTTCCTTTTCCTTTAATCATAAATGCCTTTTCATCTCCAAATCTAACTAGTCTACCATCAAATTCTTACAAAGACAAAAACTTCCCTTTATCTCCAGTCATATGATGTGAACAACCACTGTCAATTACCCATTCATCCTTATCTTCAATTTTAGCAACAAGTGCCTTCTCTTCAGGTACATTCTCTTCTAGTGATGGATCATCTTCCTTGATAGCCAAGAACACCCATTCCTTCCCATTGTTAGATCCACTACTAGAGTCTTCTTTTGGTTCATCATCTAAATCAGTAATGCCTTCCTCATCTGCTATGTAGCATAATTTGTCTCTGTTTTTCTTGTATTTATATTTGTTTTGTTATCCAGGGTTAGGCTTAAATTATCTTCTAACTCTTTCTTCAAATCTTGAATTACTTTAAGGATATCTAGATGTAAAATGACCAATCTTATTACATGCAAAACATTTAAAAGATGCTTTTCCTTCATACTTACTTCATGTCAGTCCTTTAGGTACTCTTCTAGCAAATAGGGCTTCAAGTTGCTCAAATTTTTCATATTCTCTTTTCATATCATCCAATTATTTTGCATACAAAGCTTTCCAATCTTGCTTACTGGTTGATGATGTAGATGCATGAAAAGACGGTTCAAACTTCACAGCTCCAGAAGGTCCAAATTCTTCAAGCTCAAAAGTAGATAATTTCCCAATCAAAGTATTTCTGTTGACAGATGTATTATCCATTGTTATCGATTCATTAATAGAAGTAGCCTTCACTTTGAAATTCAATGGTAGATGCTCTTAGGACTTTAAAAACACTTTCATCTTCACTCAGAGTTCCACCACAAAAATGAATTCCCATAACAATCTCATCTACCCTTTCCATGAATGCAGTAATCCTTTCATTTTCTTCCATCTTTAGGTTTTCATATCTCTCCCGATAACCATCAAGTTTAACAATCTTCACTGTAGGTTCACCTTCATTAAGAGTCTCCAACTTATCCCATATAGCCTTTCCAGATGATTTGTTGGTTAATCCCATTATTTGTTGATCAGAAAGTGCACACAAGAGGGATTCTCTTTCTCTACAATCATTCTCAAGCTCCTTTTCCATGTTTTCTAGAGGAGGATTACCAGATCTCAGATTATAGGGTGTGACACCATTTTATGTGATCTCCCAAATCTTCTTGCCAAGACATCTCAAATGAGTCTTTTTCTGAATCTTCCATACTTTGTAGTTTGTTCTGTGTGTGTGAAAAGTGGACCTATATCTGTATCTGCAATACACAACACTTCAATCAAGTCATTACATGCATGGTTAGTCAGATATAATAAATGAATAATAAACCATAACAAATCGACCCATTGCCTTCTAAAAGATGCGAGTATATGATTTCTCTCAGATTATAAGCAATACCAGTGACTAGACAACATCAAGATGAAGGATTTAATCTATATGAACATGATGAATGCTAGATGGATGCAATATTAAGCGAAATGATTTAATCAATATGAAACAATTAATATGCAATATCTCAATGAAATCCTAGAGAAAAAATAGTATAATAACAATATATTCTCCAGCCTCTCTTTGAATGAGAGATGAGCTTGAATTTATAGAAAATTCAGAAAGAAACCAATGGCTAAGATCAATTGATGATGAGCAGTCAAGATTTTCCAAGAGGAAGCACAATCGAGGTGAATTGATGTGATTGGATGCTTTTCTCAGTTTTAAAGGAAATTGAACTAAAATTAAGATTAAATCAAGAAAAAACTGATTTAAAGGAGATTCAACTAAAATTAAGATAAAATCAAGATAAAACTGATTTATTCTCTATTTCATTCAATTTTAATATTTAATTATTTTAATTACTTTCTTTGAGATTATCTATCAATTTTTAATTTCTTTTTTTCAAGATTATCTCCAATTGATTTCTTTTCTCAAATTTTAATTCCTTTTTGTCAATTAATTCCTTTTTTTATTTATTTCCATTTTTGAAGATTTGTGCTCAATTGATTTATTTAGTTGAATTAATTCCTCTTTCTTGATTTGTTTCCTTTTTTGAAGATTTATGGCAATTTGATTTATTTAATTAAATTAATTCCTCTTTTTGATGATTTAATGGCAAATTGATTTATTTAATTAAATATGCTAGGATATTTAATTAAAATAATTAAGATAATTGTTTAAAGTGATTTACTTGGAATGATCTATTAATTAAATAAATATTTAATTAATATTGGTTGATTGATTTTGCCATGTGACATTTGATGATTTTAGGAATTAATTGTGTGCTCAAGATTGATTTAATTTCCTTTGGTTAGGACTTTGGTGATGTTGTCAAGATTAGGGGCCCATGGTTTAGATGACCATTTTTAGGGTATTACATTTGCCCCTCTTTGAATTAATGTGCGAGTAGCGCATTGGTTCAAAGAAATGTGTGTGTGAAAAGTGGACTTGTACCTGTATCTGCAATACACAACACTTCAATCAAGTCATTACATGCATGGTTAGTCAGATATAATCAATGAATAATAAACCATAACAAATCAACCCATTGCCTTCTAAAAGATGCAAGTATAAGATTGCTCTCAGATTATTAGCAATACCGGTGACTAGACTACACCAAGATGAAGGATTTAATCTATATGAGCATGATATTAGCTAGATAGATGCAAGATTAATCTAACATGATTTTTTCAATATTAAGTTAAATGATTTAATCAATATAAAATAATTAATATGCAATATTCTTAATGAATCTAGAGCAAAAACACTATAATAACAATATATTCTCCAACCTCTCTTTGAATGAGAGATGAGCCTGAATTTATAGAAAATTCAGAAAGAAACCAATGGCTAAGATCAACTGATGATGAGTGGTCAAGATTTTCCAAGAGGAAGCACAATCCAGGTGAATTGATGTGATTGGATGCTTTTCTCAGTTTTAAAGGAAATTGAACTAAAATTAAGATTAAATCAAGAAAAAACTGATTTAAAGGAAATTGAACGAAAATTAAGATAAAATCAAGAAAAAACTTATTTATTATCTATTTCATTCAATTTTAATATTTAATTGTTTTAATTGCTTTCTTTGAGATTATGTATCAATTTTTAATTTGTTTTTTCAAGATTATCTCCAATTGATTTCTTTTCTCAATTTTTAATTCTTTCTTGGTCAATTAATTCCTTTTTTGATTTATTTCCATTTTTGAAGATATGTGCTCATAATTTCCAATTCCTCTTTCTTGATTTGTTTCCTTTTTTGAAGATTTATGACAATTTTTATTTATTTTTTAAATTAATTCCTCTTTTTGACGATTTAATGGCAAATTGATTTATTTAATTAAATATGCTAGGATATTTAATTAAAATAAATAAGATAATTGTTTAAAATGATTTACTTGGAATGATTTGATTAATTAAATAAATATTTAATTAATATTGAGTGATTGATTTTGCCATGTGACATTTGATGATTAAAGAATTAATTGTGTGCTCGAGATTTATTTAATTGCCTTTGGTTAGGACCTTGGTGACGTTGTCGACATTAGGGGTCCATGGTTTAGATGACCATTTTTAGGGTATTACATTTGCCCCTCTTCGAATTAATGTGCGAGCAGCGCATTGGTTCAAAGAAAATTTGATGTCTAGGAGATGTCAGTTTTGAACTTCATTGATCACGAACTACATAAAAAAGCGAGGTGTTTAGTTTGATTTGAAGCAACAAAGCTGAATAAAGTCTGATTAACGTGATACCATTCTGAAACTTGATTTTACTTGGGAACGATAGAAAACAAAAGATACTGAACTTGAACTTGATTGATCAAGAAGCGGATCTTACTGATCTAGAACTTGATTGAACTTAGATACAGTGAGTGATGATAAAAATCGATCTTGAACTTAATTGATCAAGATGTGATGAAGATAAACTATTCAACTTGATTAAGAAACAAACAAAACATAACACCTATTTAGATTTAGTGTGATTAAAGATACTCTTTAAACCCTTGATTGAGTTTAAATGAAAAATCAGCTTGATGAAAAGCAATGGAATTGATTAACGTAAAGAGATTGATTCGGATAAAAGACAAATATTAGCTTGATATGAAGCGATGAAGCTGATATGCCCCTAGAGATTGATTCGATTCAGATGATCGAGAGATCTCAACTTGATATAAAGCGATGAAGTTGAAATGCCACTAGCGATGAGGTCTTATTTGATTTTCTTTAGTTGAAAAGATTTTTATTTGCTCGACTTTCGATGAAGATTTAAAAAATTTCTCGACATTGAAGAATGTGAGGTCATAAGGTCACAAGTATGCCCCCTCGGGAGCGAAATCGAAAGATAGCAAGGGTACATGATGATAGGCAATTTTGATTGATGATACGTTGTTTTGAGCACAAATTGATTTAGAGGAGTTTTTGAAATTTTAGCGAGAAATTGAGTGCAAAGTTGATTTGTAGAAATTAAATTGAGATTCAGTGTTGATTCATGAGAAATTGAGTGCAATTAGAAGAGAGAATGAGACTTTGATGAAAAGAGCGCTAAGTGGTCCAAATTTTAAAATTGACTAGCAAAATGATCTTGATTTTTTATTTCGATCCTGAAAATGGACTCAGGACAACCAATTTACAAGCTTGTGATTTGATTTCATCGTACTTGTGTTGATGGATTATGAGATGTTGTTCTATATGCTTTATTCTATATGTATGCATTTCCTTTCAGTATAGATGAATGAATGTGAATGAGTATTGGTGTCTATTTTTCTTTCTTTTCATATGCAAATAAATGATAATGCAAATGAGTAATAAATAATGAGTAATGCAATTTTTTTCATTTTTCTATGCATTAAGATGAATGCAAATGAATGATAATGAATGATGCAATGTTTTCATTTTCCTATGCAATAAGATGGATGTAAATGAATGATAATGAATGCATGAATTTATATGAAATGCTCATGTATGCAGCTAACATCTCTAAACACAAGTACTTGATCAGAGAAATGATGAAAAGAGACCACTTAGTGAAGAAATGATGAAGCTCCCGACTCTCGTTCAAAAGATAAAGAGATCATTGTTATTATACCGAAATCACTCCAAATTCACAAAATGCAGAATGAAATGCAAAATGAGATGCAAAATGAAATGCAATCCTAAACCTAGTCACTGGATTTGAATAGCTTAATTTTCATCATTGAGCGTTTTACAATTATAGCAGGCAGAATAGAGTTCATTTCTTTTCATGTGCAATATTAATTATCTTGTTCACAATGACCCTTTTTTCTTGTTCATATCCTTGGACAAATTATGCATGGACGTGGATTGCACAATGAAGAAATTCCCTCAAAACAAACAAAGAAATGATGGGAACCTCCCTGTAGCATTCAAATAAGCAGAGTCGAGGTATGTGAGGTGATTCCACCTTGATGTGAAGGCTCTTATCATAGGCACCCAACTAAATTAGATGTTTCCAAATCATTGGGATCATTCCTACAAGCAGAAAACAAAGAAAATATTATGCCCCCAATCCTTGCTCCTCTTAGTGAAGGTAGACTTCCTCGAGTTACTCAGAGGAAATAATAATCGAAAACCAATATAAAAGACAACACACAAATAAAATTTTCATGCATAGCTCAAACAGATTAGTGATTGTTTTCAGTTATGTTGTTTTGCTTGTTAACTTGGTGATAAAACTCTTTAGTAGTTAGGAGACAGGTGACTAACTCGGAGTGGACAACCAGGTTTCACTGACATAAGGTTGACTTGGTTGATACTACTTAGGACATGTAATGTGCTCTTGTAGATTAACCTAAGACTATGACAATGATCGGTTTCAAGCCATGAAGGTTCCAACGAACCCGGATGTCACAAAAGTGACTGAAATATGTACAAGTGAAAGCAAAGATGTAGGAAAGTGAGAATGCCAACGTTGCATTGATAGATGGAGTGCTTGAGTATAAGAGGCACCTGCTTGGCAGAGATTCTTTTTTTTTTTTACCAAGGTGCCTGTTTACCAGGTTTTCACCAAGGCATTTTCTCTCTTTTTTCCTTTTTTTTTTCTTCTGTTTTTTTTTTCTTTTTTTTTTTTAATTTCTTTAGGACTTTTTATGATTTTTATGATTTTTTCAAGACTTTTTCTGATTTTTAGGTTTTTTTTCAGGACTTTTTCTGATTTTTAGGATTTTTTCAGGACTTTTTCCTGATTTTTAGGATTTCTTCAGGACATTTTCTGATTTTTAGGATTTTCTCAGGACTTTTTCTGATTTTTATGATTTTTTCAGGACTTTTTTTTTATTTTTAGGATTTTTTCAAGACTTTTTCTGATTTTTATGATTTTTTAAATGTTTTCCCCTAGTGTGTAGCAAGGCAAAAGGGATTTTGAGTACATGAATGGATAGCCGAATGATGGTGGACGCTTTCAAGGACTATCTCACAACATTAATCCAAGCACATGTTCCAAATATAGCAATATAAACCAAGGATTTTAGTGATGTAAAGCAAGGATTTTAGCAATGTAAAGAAATGATATAGCATAACTAATCCATATGGTCCAAAGAAGTGGCCATGTCAAGAGGTTTGTGGAAAGCATGTTTTTGCATTTTGTCCATAGTGTTGATCAAGATCAAGGGATAGATTAGGATAGGAGGGAGATATGATAAGCAAAATCAAAAGAGAGTAATGAAGGATGCAAGCGAGCAATGGATAGGAGCTAAGGGATCTAGATCAAGTGTAATAGATAGGACACATGAAGCCTGCAAAGATCCTTAATCTTGTCAAGATCAAAGGTGGAAAAGGGATATTAATGTAGACAAAGTAGATGAGGGATAATGGGGGATGAAGGATAATGGAGGAAGAAGGATAATAGATGGATGTACATGGATGGAACTTTCCCCCAGTGTAAAGTGCAAAAGGATAATGGATTATGCATGATGCTTGTTTGCCAGGTTTTCATCATGGTACTTGCCCAAGGCGCCACATGAAGTGGTTTTCACACAAGGACAAATTTATTTCTCCTCCTTTTTTTTTTCACTTTTTTTTCATTATTTTTTTTTCTTTTGGAAGATAATGGAGGCATGAGAGGAGATGGAAGAAGGACCCCAATGTCTCGTTGCTTTGGATGGTACCTTTAGAATATGAGTTGCAATAGACCATGGCTATAAAGGTATGCTCAAAGATGTTGGTATGATAATGAAATGAAACTAGGGCAAGGACTTATGCAAAGGATTGGATAAGAGGGATGGAAGGGTGAAAAAGAGGTGTTGGATAATGGATGGGATGTTGGAAGAAATGTGTATCAATAGATGGAAATGCTGGAAAGATCAACATTGGCACATGCCTTAAGGGATGGTGGACATATGGAGGAGAAGTGAATCTCCAATTTTGAGATTTGGATGGAGGAAAGGTTACATATTTTGGGGCATAAGAACCCAAAATGGATGAAGGAGGTGATGGAGGAATAGACTCAAAAGGTTTGGATGGAGGAACAACAATTTTGGATGCCAATTTTGATTTTTTTTAGACTGTTGTGCTTCAAGAATCCGCTTAGGGATCCACATGGTTTTTGATTTTTCATGCCTTTGTAGTTCCTTAGAGCGCATTGCTTGTACAAGTGCCTTAGGGACCCATATAAATTTTGAATTTTCTTCTTTCTTTGTTGGCCTTTGTGGCGTTTTGTATTTTTCTTTTCCTTTTTGGATCATATTTTGCTTTGTTTTGACATGTTGATTAGATGGGACATGTTGATCCTTGAATGCATGTGGATTGCTTGACTTATGACTTTTATGCTTGGCATCCAAATTGCTTGGAGAAGGAAAAGAATGTATGAATGGATAGGAATGATATGGAGGTATTTTATATGGATGAAAGGTACTCTAAGATGTGTGCCTTTGTTGATCCCACATAAATGATGGAGGGATATAGGGACCTAGAATGGATGGAAGTGATGAAGGGGAAGGCGTGTATTTGGATTTAACTGGAGAAATGTAGGATTTATGAGAGATACCAACATCTTGAGAAATTTCCCTAAGGCCATGACCTTTAACATTTTCTTTAATAGCAGGGGGTTCTAATATACCTCGTTCATGAGTGTCTAACCCTTTTCTTTGATAATGCATGCTTTGAAAGATATTTTTAACAAAGGGTTGCTTCTTACTTTTGATGCTAGAGGCATGTCCATTTTGAGGTGGAGGTATCTTGCATGGAATGATAGGATCATGAGAGGGCTTTATGGGCATGATGGATCCTTGAGCTGAACATGGAGGATTATGACAAGGAGATGAAGGGATACTTTGATCTTGACATGGAAGAGGACCATTGGATAGAGTAGGAAGGGTGTTTGACTCTTCATTTTGAATAGGATCGTTTGAAAAGGTGGAAAAGGAATCATGATCTTGCTTAGGAAGTGGATTAGGAATGGGATTTGAAAGGATGGTTTTCTCTTGAGATGGAAGGGGGTCATCTTGGAAGAAATGGAAAGGTATAAAGGGATTATCATGGGATTCTAGGGAAGTAGGATCTTTTTCAACCATTGGATGGGATTGGAGAGTTTTGGTGCCTTGACCTTGATTTATGATAGGACTTGTTTCTTTATTTTTTAGATTATCCTCTTGACATGGAGTCACTTCTAAGGAAGGGATAGGATTTTGCATAGGCATAGGGGATTCTTGGAAGGTCTCCATATTTTGGCATGATGGGGAAGCATTTTGAGTGGGACTCTCTGGAGTGGGTACATTTGGAATTGAAGTGTATGATAGCATAGGATCTAGGATTTTTAAATCTTTAGAGGAACTTGTATCAATATTGGCATTAACTTGGATTTCCATAGGAGATAGCCCTTGAAGGTCAACATGAGAAGTTTCATTGTTTGAAGGAGATGGTATGGATTGTTTTTGAGAAGTTTTAGGAGATGAAGGCATCATGGAAGGGATGGAGGCTACATATGGAGCCTTGCTAGACATAGGTTCATGATTTTGATTATGATTAGAAGTAGTTGCTTTTTTTTCTTTATGTGAGTCATTAGGATCTTCAATTTCAATGACACCATTATCAATGAGATCTTGAATCTTATGTTTTAATTCTATGCAATGTGAAGTCTTATGTTCATTTTGTCTATGATATGCATAATACTTACTCATAAATTCCCATCCCCATGTGGTCTTTTTAGGCAATATGATAAGATTGGTCTTAATAAGCTCTTCCAAAGCGAACTCAATAGATTTCCCCAAAGGTGTAAACTGTCTATCTAGGGAATAGATGTCTTTTGTCTTGGTGAAGGTGTCTTGTGAGCTTGTTTGAGATTTGGCTTTTGATTGTCAATCATTTTTTGGTATTTTCTTGACAAATAACATAATCATTTTAGCACTTCTTGAAGTTTCTCACACTTGATATCATACATTTGTTTTTCAAATGGAGTCATTGATCTATTTTGTTGGATTTCCATGTCATATATTTTTTTCTTTATATCTTGAAGCATTTGAGCATAGGCAGCCATGGGAGTTGGAGCTAAGGTATCCAGGAGATTCTTACTTTTGTCAAAAAAATTAGAAGAGCTTTTGGCTTGAACAGGCATTTTTAACCAACAGCACCGAGAGCAAGATGTGTTGCAGAAGTCAAGATCAAATTGTAGCTAGTAGTTCATTTAACGTAGTGATTGAGAGAAGTAACTTAAGATCTGGTCTGGTTTCAGGAATGATCTATCCTGTGTAAGATGTTATCCAAGTTGACTTAGGTTTGATAAAATGTTCATTTGAACTAGCTTAAAGATGATCGACAAAATCATGCAACGCAACAGTAGAGGTACACTATCAAGGTTGTTTATGCTCAAGAGGATGGTAACCAATTTTAGGCTCGCTGTAGACTATTTAGACAATTTTGACAATTTTGACTGATAAGATCAAGAATTCGTATGACAAAGGATTGGATAGAGATGAGATTCTGACAGACAGAGTTTCAATGACTGACGACTACTAGTTTTTGATAAGGATTGATGTTTCAATGACTGACAGAGACCAGTTTGGACACAGACAGAGTTTATCACTGATTTTGTTTGTTGTTTTCTCCAGTTTTGGTATTCTAGTTTTAGTTTTAGGGATGAAAACATAGAAAACACACAAGATATATAATAATTCAATCATAGCACGCTAACCCTATGGAAGTTGGCTTAGAGAAAAAAACCTTTGCTTGCTAACTTAGGTACACACCCAATAGCTAATCAGAATATGGTCATTGAGTCTCATACAATGGATTCTCAATGTCGTATTAGCTTACTCCAAATGCTAATGGGGGCACGATATGGCAAGTGTCTTGGGAGAGTTACTCTCTTGCACAAAGATTATCAACCTTTCGGAGGTGAATCGGGTAGCTTCTATCTTATAGTTCTTAGTCAGGAATTCTGTTTGAAATTACCCCTTGAAGTCACGCAAGCATGATTGAGGCCTATAGCCCAACAAGGTACCGAAACAAGATGTAGTCATGTAAATGTGATTGAGACCGCAAGGCCCTACAAAATGCTTGATATGAGCGATCTCAAAGAGAAACCTCAAATAATCCCATCCTCTGAGACTTTAATCACCAGAGGCCTATTTATTATAGTGACTTGTAATGCTCAGGTCCAGCTGTACTCACTTGGGTTGTTCTCATAGGGTGATTACTTTTTCCCACTGTGACAGGCTCGCTAAAGGTACACAAATCTCAAAACTTAGAAAAAAGCTTCGAGGGTCTAGATTTCTGATTGTCTATAAAAGACAAGAGCATACTCTCTTACCTCTTAGATTTTTATGAAAACATGAAAGATAGATTTTTTCTTTAACCAGATAGCAATTTAAGTGCCTAAGAAAATACTAAATGAGTACACAATGTTTAGTCGATTCTCCTTAGGCAACCTACAAAACCAATATGTCAGTAGTCATTTTCTTCTTGATTCTTTGGCAAGCGTATGTTTGATTGATAGATTCTTTGACAAGCATCCTGCAAACATTAAAAGCCCAAAATTAGTTTCCAAAATAACATAAAAAATATCATCAAAATAAAATTCTATCATGTAAACTGTAAATTAAACTAATCTAACAAGAATTTCCATTTTATGACTATCCTAGTTATGACAATTTTTTATAGTACTACACTTTGTCATTTATAACTTTTGAACCAGACATAATTTGGAAAATCGCTCTAATGGAAATGTGGAAACCTTAGGTTTACAAAACATATTAAAATTTGGGTTAGATCCAATGGTTAAATAAAAAGTTGTGCCCTCCGAACTGAGACCATTTTTGACTGTCATAGAAGAACAAACAAAAATAAAGATTTTTATCTGCAAATTTAACACATGTTTATTAGTTATAAAAACCAAACCTTAAATTTGTTCAAGAAACATTAGAAATCTTGTAGTTGTTGGTTTGAGCCCCACGGTGGGTGCCAGAGATGTGGTGTGTGAAAAGTGGACCTATCTCTGTATCTGCAATACACAACACTTCAATCAAGTCATTACATGCATGGTTAGTCAGATATAATCAATGAATAATAAACCATAACAAATCGACCCATTGCCTTCTAAAAGATGCGAGTATAAGATTGCTCTCAGATTATTAGCAATACCGGTGACTAGACTACACCAAGATGAAGGATTTAATGTATATGAGCATGATATTAGCTAGATGGATGCAAGATTAATCTAACATGATTTTTTCAATATTAAGCTAAATGATTTAATAAATATAAGATAATTAATATGCAATATTCTCAATGAATCTAGAGCAAAATTAGTATAATAACAATATATTCTCCAGCCTCTCTTTGAATGAGAGATGAGCCTGAATTTATAGAAAATTCAGAAAGAAACCAAGGGCTAAGATCAATTGATGATGAGCGGTCAAGATTTTCCAAGAGGAAGCACAATCCAGGTGAATTGATGTGATTGGATGCTTTTCTCAGTTTTAAAGGAAATTGAACTAAAATTAAGATTAAATCAAGAAAAAACTGATTTAAAGGAAATTGAACGAAAATTAAGATAAAATCAAGAAAAAACTTATTTATTATCTATTTCATTAAATTTTAATATTTAATTGTTTTAATTGCTTTCTTTGAGATTATGTATCAATTTTTAATTTGTTTTTTCAAGATTATCTCCAATTGATTTCTTTTCTCAATTTTTAATTCTTTCTTGGTCAATTAATTCCTTTTTTGATTTATTTCCATTTTTGAAGATTTGTGCTCATAATTTCCAATTCCTCTTTCTTGATTTGTTTCCTTTTTTGAAGATTTATGACAATTTTTATTTATTTTTTAAATTAATTGCTCTTTTTGATGATTTAATGGCAAATTGATTTATTTAATTAAATATGCTAGGATATTTAATTAAAATAAATAAGATAATTGTTTAAAATGATTTACTTGGAATGATTTAATTAATTAAATAAATATTTAATTAATATTGAGTGATTGATTTTGCCATGTGACATTTGATGATTAAAGAATTAATTGTGTGCTCGAGATTTATTTAATTGCCTTTGGTTAGGACCTTGGTGACATTGTCTAGATTAGGGGCCCATGGTTTAGATGACCATTTTTAGGGTATTACATGTTCCATCAAGCCTCAGAACATCCCTTCGAAAGATAGCTCTAGAATAAATGGATGAACTTGAAATGTTAGTTGCCATAGGATCTTCCTCAAGTGGTTAAGGTTTCTATAGAGAGGACCAAAGCTCTGACACCAATTGTTAAATAGTTCAGATAACCAGAAGACAACTACGAGGGGGGGTGAATTAGTTGTCATAGATTATAGGAACATTAGCAATTAAAACTTTAATACCAGAACCCAAAACAATAATACCAGAATAGAAGTTAATCAATTAAGAATAAATAATAATCATAGAATAAAATCCATCCACACAACACCAAGATTTGTACGTGGAAAACCCGGTAAAGGGAAAAACCATGGTGGGAAGCCTATCCATAGCCAGATAATACTTCTGCAGTAAGTATGTGAATTAGAATGAAGGGGCCTACACTTGCGGGAAGGCTAACAACCTAGAGCACATTTCTCATCACAAAAGGAGTCTCACTGACTACATATAAATCCAGACTACTATCTGGAGAAGTGTTGAATTACAAAAGGTAACATCTCCTATGCCTAAGTACAGTTCTGGTTGCTGAATACTGGAGGACTAAATCCTCTTACATAAACCCAATTCAATTTCCAATGATCGACCAAATCCTCTACCTGAATGATATTACATTATTCACACATTACATTCCTTGACCATGACCTCTTACATTAACCATGATGATCTACAATGAGATCTTACATCTATTTATATAAACCCTTGACCATAAACAATCAGGTCGGTTGCTAGATAATAAACCAATTACATAATTACAAACCATGTTGGCCTTAGACCAAACAAGTATTATCAATAGATAAGACATCCCGAAAATACATCAATAGGTCCTATCCACATGTTACATTAAATTCAATCCATAACCTAGATCAACTGGGACCAAGTGTAGGTCCACATGCTTCTGCAATGATCTCCATCTGCCAAGTCTTGAACATGGTCACAAACAACATCTTGAAACTCCACCAAAAGATGCACCAACACCACTTATGCAATTTTTTAAAGATCTCCATCAAAATCTCTACTGGTGAAACCCTCACCGGAACCAAAAACCAATCTTCTAAGCAAGCAGGGTAGCATCCAATCACTAGACCAAAACCAACTGACCAAATATGAGTATAAGTATCATGAAAAATCCAATTCCATCACCAGACTATATTGGAGCCTTCCGGATCATACGAGATCTAGGTAAACCAAAAACTACTCATCCTACTAGGACTAGAAGGGTGTCGGTAAAGCATCCAAACAACTAGTGTTTACATCAATGGAACACATAATCAATTCCAGCAAATGGCCAACAAAGACTTCCTTATATACTTTCCCATCATCAATTATGTTAATTTTCTGACATAGGTTGACATGAAGCAAGATTTCCTACTCAAATTTTAGATAGGGTAAAAGGTTCAAATTAGGGCCCACCTAAGGAGAACCATGACATGGGGCCATGGTCCCACTAAGGACCAAGGGACCATGCCTTGGTCCTATCCCATATTTGGGATAGGTTTAAGGTGATGTATAAGGTGATGGCAATTTTAAGATGCTACATTTAGCCCACACTTTAGTGGGAGTATGAGGTTATGCAAATACTCATAGCAATGTAGAAGAAAAAGCAATGAAGAAGATGAAGAATGCAGAGCAAGATCACAAGCAGTGAAAGATGTCACTAATTTTGAGGAACCAACGCCCCAATATTAGGATTTAAACTCACTCAAACATATGGAAGGGCACACAAATCAAGAAAAAAATGAAAAAGACAAACAAATATGGGAACACAAAACAAGACAAAAATGAAAAAGATAAACAAATATGGGCACACAAAACAAGACAAAAATGAAAAAGACAAACAAAGGCATAGACACAAAGACAAAGACACACAAGAAACAAAAGCTAAAGACCAAAAAAAAGACCTCAAGTTAACTTGCCGAAGAGAAATCGATATAAAAATGTCTCAACAACTAATATCATTTTTTAAAATACCATCTCACAAACACAAGTGATCACATAAAATACCAAAGCAAACATCATCCATGAACTATCAATAACAGGCCTATGAGTTCATGAGAAGAAGGAGAGAGAGAGCATGAATGTACACTAGATGTATTTATCCAGGTGATCCATGAGAAGAATGATGAAAAATAGAATATAGATGCCTCGCACCTAGATGTTTGCATCTAGGTAATATATGTTGGGGAGGAGAGTAGTAATAGTCTGGCTCTATTCTACTAGTTCCACTCATCCTCATGCGCGTGTGCAAGTAATTTATGATTTCAAGTGTATAGCACCTCATATAAGAGTTTTTTTCCTCTTGTTTTGAGTGTGCTTCTGATGGTATGATGAATCAATAAGGATCCAGACAACTACTAAGAGCGGGGGGGGCGGGGGGGGGGGGTGAATCAGTAGATAGAAAACTGACTAAACTTTCATGAAACTAAGAAAAACTCTGAAGACAAACTTAGATCTAACTGGTTCAAACACTGAACTACAAATTGCAATATCATTGTCAAGTATACCAGTTTGACTGACAACAAAATAACAGTAAAACAACTCTGAAACTCTCAGACCATTTAACCAAAACATCCTAATACTTTATTGACAAAACTAAAAGCACATTTCAGATTATTGTCGGTCATCCTATCATATCTAAGTGGATTTACTAGTTAAGAAAATTAACCATATCAAACATAACCACAAAAAACATTCACTACTTGACATAATGGTTTTGATGTGGAAACCCAAATGGGAAAAACCATGGTGGGAATGAATACCCACAAGTATTCTTAACTCTTCTGAAGTTCACCCTATTAGGAGCCAAGCTTGTTAAAGCTTTACAAAAAGTTTGGTTAAGAACAAATCTTGTTAGTGACCACCCGGTTAAGGGATTGACTATAATGACCTATTAGAAGAAATACCCTATTAGGAGTAACCTCAGTAGAGGATTTGAAATCCAAGCTAATAGATCACCTGGTTAGAGGATTTAGATAACACTAAGCATGTTAGAGCTTAACCTATTAAGGGATTTGACTATTGTAATTGTTAGAGAACAACATGGGTTTGTTGATTTGTTGAATAGAACTAATCTTCTTCAATAGATCCTTTTCATGATCCTATCTGCCTTCACACATACTACAGATACATCTCTAAGTTTGGAAACCAATCACTCTTATACTTAACCAAAATTTCCATCATTACAACAAAACAACTCATCAACGTTATAAGCAAAACAATGGGTCAGTAACACATCACAAACCTAATATCTCATAGAGATTACAAACAAACTAGTTCAAGTATGATTGTTGGATTACATAGAAATCACCACACATCATTCAAGACAACCTTGACCACTTCTTGATCACCGCTTCATCAGTCCCTATAACTCATCATGTGGTTTCCACTACATACAATGTACTCGCTCATTCCCAAGATAAAACTATTATCTCTATGGGCCAAAAACCATTTGAAAACTCTTTACATACAACATGCATACATTCCATAATCATTACCCTTCATCATTTGATCATAAACTAATACAACTAATTCACCAAGCTCCATCGGTTAGGGTTTGGCACATCAATAGGTAGGGTTGTTGGTTGATCTCAGTGCTTCTCAAGTAATATCGGTTTCCTTCACTAGCTCACCTACTAGTTACAAAAAAACATCATTACAACATCATTACTAGTTATAATTGACATAAATGAAAACATAATAGTTCATCAATGCAATATTCCTTCAAATGCCAACAATCTCCCCCTTTGGCATTGATGGCATTACAAGTATCTGTGGTATGGATGGTTGCAAATAGTATGATGATATTATATATTATTTGCAAAGGATGAAATGTCCTAAAGACATGACTAATAATAAAAGGACATTAAAATTACATGATATTAAGTATGCCATTGTAAATGGGATGCTTTGGTGGAGGAATAATGATGGTGTCATGTTAAAATGTGTGGATCGGGATCAAGCTCAGAAGTTGTTGTCTAAATTGCATAGTGGAGTTTGTGGGGGGCATTATATGGCTAAAAAAACTACACACAAAGTATTAAGAGCTAGGTTCTGGTGGCCAACAATTTTCAAAGATGCACATCAACTAGTCAAGAAATGTCACCCATGCCAAAGGTTTTTCAGGAAAATTTAAATTTTTAGGAAAATTTCCATTAAGACCTCTAGTGTGAAAGCTCCATTTTAGTAGTGGGGTATAAATTTCATTGGAGAAATAGCATGCAAATAAAGTAGTGGCCATTCTTGGATTTTAGTGGCTACTGATTATTTCACTAAGTGGGTTGAAGTTGTACCCACTTAAAAAGAAACAAGTAAGGTGGTAATTGATTTCCTAACAGACATATATATTGACTAGATTTGGATGCTTAGAGAGGATAGTCTCTGATAATTCAATGAATTTTAGGTCAGAAGAATATGAATACTTCTGAAATAAATATGGTATCCATATGTTTTATTCATCACCTTACCACCCACAAGGAAATGGGTAAGCTAAATCTAGTAACAAAAGTTTGATGAAGATTATTAAATGAATCCTAGAAAAGAATAAAAAGGCTTTGGATTCAAAGCTGAGATTAGCTATTTGGGTAGATAGGGTAACAGTCAAGAAAGCAATTGGATGTGCACCTTTTTATTTGGTGTATGGTATGTGTGCAAGGTTTCCCCAAATTAATTTGATGGAGATATATAAATTTGTCCAAACTTATAACAATGATATAGATGATGATATGCAGTTGAGAATTGAGGCTTTAATGGAATTAACGAAGCTAGAAGAGAAGCAAGTACTACAAATACAAAGTTATAGATGCAGGTTAAAAACCCGTATTACAAAAGCACAACTGCAAGGATTTTTCAGGTTAATGGTTTGGTTCTGATGTGGAATGCCAAAATAGAAGACAAAGGAAAACATGGCAAGTTTGATGCCATTTTGCTAGGCCCATATCTGATACAAATAAAATGGGGAGAAGATTCTTATATTATCCAGGATATACATGGTGATACTCTTAAATTGCCTGTTCTTGGACAATTCTTGAAGATCTACTTTTCTTGAAAGTAGTTATTTTCCACGAGCATTAGTTAGGTTTTGTATATATTAGTATAGTTTCCTTTCAATTGAGGTTACCTTGTCCAGGTAATTTATTTTTGGTTTGCTTCACCCAAAGATCTTTGTTTCTCATTTCATTCCTCTGAAATGAACATCCCCAAGTAGAGCCACTGATAAGACCTAAAATTATGTCTTGCAAAATTTGGTCGTCCTGGTTTTATTTTTGCCCTTGGTCAAGTTATCAGGGTTTAGGGCTTTACGGGTTGTGTCTTTTATGATTAAATCTTGGTTTGAAAGTAAGTCTTCAGTCCCTTTTATATCATGTTTTTACCTTTTTCTCACTTAAGGCTGAGGGTTCCACTTTCATTCGTGGGGCCATCTTCATTTCCTAAGTATTAAGTGGTGATTAACCAGTTCGTGAAATATGATATTCCTAAGTCATTCGTATAGAATTTCCTATGACCAGTTTTCCTTTTAAAATATTTGTGCTCGCACTTGTATTTTCCTAATTCTGAAGAGTCCTAAATACTCTAACCATTTGCTAAAGACAAGGTGGATCCAATGGATAGCTCTTCCCCATGATCAAAGATGTGAGGATTTTAATGACCGCGACATTGCGAGATTGTATTGCATGTTATCGATAGAAACTGATAGGGTTGGTAGTGTAACCTGTCGCAAGCATTGTGTTACAAGTTCACAAGTGGTAAAGGTCGATCTACTAACAATCCCATCAATTTTCATGTTCTCAGAATGAATGGAGATGTTTTATCCTAAGGTAAAAGGTGCTTGATTTTAAGTTCAGGAAGAGTTAACGGGCAGTCTGCTAGGTGGTAAAGTTTGAACAGATCAGATGGCCCTTGTGATGCAGAGACCTCCTTGTATCCTACTAAATACTCCAAGATGTATGACATTGAAATCATTGCCATTTTCCTTCTTGGGTAGCTTTTCTATTTAAGGACTAGGTAGCCACATAGAGATGTCTACCTAGGGTTTGATCAAACATACACCTCCCTTGCTCCTCCTACAAAATGATTTTTGAATCTTAGAATATATAGGCCAAAATTGCATTTCACCCAATCCCATGAGTTTTAGATAGATAAATTGCAAGTTATGGCCATGGAGAAGCAAAACCCTAGGTAAACCCTGGGTTTCTGGGTACCTATAACAAAATTTGAATAACAAGAGAAAAACACATAGTTTGAACCTAAAACGAAAGCCAAATAAAAGGTGATTCACTACTCTAACAAAATAACATAATTGGGTATTGATCCCAATTCGTACAATGCCATACTCCATGTCAAAACCCCATAATTGCAGGAAAAACTCAAAATTTCATTAGTTTGCAATCATCAAAACCTTCCTCCATATAGTCTCTCCTAGGGAATTGGATCCTCAAGGTGTATATACCTCTCCACAACTGCTCTCAACCAAAAAAAAGATGTTAGAGCCATTGGAGGAGTTCAAAAAAAAAAAAAGTTCAAAATTGCATAAAAGTTGCTTATGACAACTTTTGACAAAGTTGTCAAAATGTCGTTCCTCACCTCCTAATGCCTTGGGTTAAGGATAACCCTTCCTAAAATACCCTAAAAGAACTAAAACCAATAGGATAACTATGTCCTACACACACTTGATCCCCTTTTGTGCAAAAGTCCTAATTGGCTTATCAAGATGCCAAAATAGGAGTTTGGCTCACAAGATGGGGTCTTTTATTACAAACACACAATGCATGATTGAAACACATGTAAAAATTCCTAAGACACATTTGATGCCTTATCCATCCTCCTTTGAGCCTGATTGATCAACTTTAAGGGTTGCTCCTGCACCATACTCCCCAGAAGAAGAAATCTCAAGTCCACTTGAGATGAGAGCCTGTAGGTCTGCACCATGGTCTTTGATCTATTGTTCTATCATCCAGACTACTTTAGAATCAGGTTGTCCCTTCCAAGACACCAAATAATCCATATAAACCTTGTTCCTTGTTCTCTTTCCAACCTTGGTGTCTAAAACCTTGGTGCAAGAGCACCTAAGGGTGAGCAAATACCCTTTTCAATTTTGGGCATAAGGACTGGTTCAAGTCCATCAAGTTGTTTATAGGGAGCTTGGAGTGCATTTTTTTCTTTTTGGAGTTGATTAGTCAGTTATACTTACCCCAATAACCCGATGAGTTGCCATTGGTTATTGGCAGGAGTGTTTTCCACCTACCTCGATAACCTGATGAGGTCATCAGCTGGTTGGAGCAAGTCAGAAGGAGCCATCGACTATCGACAAGACTAGTTTTCATGCTGCCCGATAACCCAATGGGAAAGCATACTGTGTGGAGTGAATCATCAGCTATCGACATAATAGGTTGGGAGCTACATCGATAACCTGATGAGGAAGTGGAGCACACCATCAACCATCGGTAAGAGTATTTTAATGCTACTTCAATGACCTGATGGAATCCAATATGGAAATACACAAAGTGTAAAATATCATTGAACATCAGAGTAAGTGTTTTTAAGGCTACTCTGATGACTTGATAGAAAAGCGAGTTGTAAACTACCCTTGGATGTCAAAATAAGTGTTTCAGTGCTAACCCAATGAACCAATGGAAATCCAAAAATCAGTTACAGTAGAAACCGAATGGTGTTGAGTTGAATCTAATCTATTAGGGATGATTCAAGACATGTTTAGGTCACTATAAAAGACCCAATGGGCATTTGTAAAGAGGTTAGAAGGAGGTTGGATAGGTGGAACAAAGAATATCTTTTGAATAACAATTTGAAGACCATTTTGTGGTTTCTTTCTCAAAGTTCAATTTTTGTTTGAAAACTGTAAATAATGGTTTAAATATTTAAATTCTAGTGTGATAGAGTAGATGTTACTTTTTTGTGTTTTGTGAGTTCCAATTTTGAAGTCATTCCAAGATTGGCTCTGTAAATAAGTTGTTGTTCTATTTCTTGTTTTCTGTGGGTGACAAGTAGTTATAACATGGCTCTGTCTTGATTCTCCATTGTGGGATCCACATGACCATTGGAGGTTGTCAAGAAGAGCTAGCCATGTATAGTGGAGTTCAATGTGTAGCAAACTGAGGAATGGCGTTGGTCGTTTCAATAGATTGGCCCTAGGCAATCTTACTGATAGCCCGAATAGGTATTAATGACCAAGAGGAATCACTTGCAGGGTAGACTAGAGACTAGGCTATTAGCCTTAGACCAGAGGAAGATGGGATAAAAGGGAGAGAAGATCCAAGCATGAGGAGGAAAACAACTTAGCAGAAGTTGTAGGTATAATCCATGGTAGAAAAAACCCTACAAGGTGGCTAGTGATATCCAGTGGATTAGTGTGTTGGTAGATTCAAGAAAGTGAATTCACATAGAGTAGAGTATCAAACCTTGGTAGTGAGGACCTAGAGTGGACTAGGGGAATAATGAGAGGATAATTCTAGGGTTAGGCTAGGAAGAAAGCCTTAGAGTGAGTCAAGATGACTCAAGCAATCTAGAATGCTCCCTATCAAATCTTATGCAAC
Organism: Cryptomeria japonica; assembly: GCF_030272615.1. Classification (NCBI taxonomy): domain Eukaryota; kingdom Viridiplantae; phylum Streptophyta; class Pinopsida; order Cupressales; family Cupressaceae; genus Cryptomeria; species Cryptomeria japonica. The sequence continues at coordinate 886,327,959 of NC_081414.1, read as the reverse complement.
TTTGGTGGTTCATGTTTGGGAATGTCATCATCTGCCATAACTTGAATTGTTTCTTCCCCTCCATCAACACTACATTTGTAAAGAGTTAAGTCACATACATTAAATATTGGTGACAAACCAAGATCAGGTGGGAGTTGAAGTTCATAAGCATTTTGGCCACATTTTTTCAATATTTGACAGGGTCCAATCTTTCTTTGCATAAGCTTTGTATATCTGCCTTTCAAAAGTCTTTCCTTCTTCAATTGAACCCACACCAAGTCTCCCACATCAAACTAGACATCCCTTTTCTTCTTGTCAGCATGAGCTTTATATCTTTCTGCATATTGTTGAAGGTGAGATTTAACTTGGTCATGGATCTCCTTTATAGCGGTAGCAAAGGTTTCCTCATTAGCACTAATGACTTCTCCTTGAGGTAGTTCTCTTAAGTCCATCACACCCCTTGGGTGGATGCCATATACAACCTGGAAGGGTGACTTACCAGTACTCCTATTCACTGTATCATTATAGGAGAATTCTGCCTGAGACAATATGCTATCGCATTTCTCTCCATGCTGTCTAGTCAAACACCTTAGCAGATTTCCCAACGACCTATTTACAACTTCAGTTTGGCCATCCATTTGGGGATGATAGGCTGAGGAGAAGGCTATATTTTTACCAAGCTTCTTCCAAAGGGTCCTCCAGAAGTGTCCACTAAATTTCACATCCCTATCAGAGACTATGGTCAAAGGCAAACCATATATCTAGACAATCTCCTTGAAGAACAAATCTGCAACATAGGAAACGTCACAAGTGGTTTTACATGGCAAGAAATTTTCCATTTTACTAAACCTATCCATCACTACAAAAACACTATCATATCCTTTCCTTGTCCTAGGAAATCCTGAAATAAAATCCACACTTATACTTTCCCATGGTCTTTAAGGAATGGGTAAAGGCTTATATAGGCCTGCATTTGTAGACTTCCCCTTTGCCTTTTGGCATAGCACACATGTCTCCAGAAATCTACTGATATATGTCTATAGTTTGGGCCAAAAGTAGTGTCTCTTCACCAAATCTAGTGTCTTGTCAAGGCTAAAGTGGCCTGCCATTGTTCCACAGTGTTTCTCCCTAATTATATTTAGTCTCATAGAGCATTTGGGTATGCATAACTGTGCACCCTTAAACAACAATCCATTTTGAATAAAAAATTCAGAGAAATCAACTTGAAACCACTCATCAAATGAAGCACATACCTTATATATCTCTCTGAATTCTTCATCATCCTCATACATGGCTTTCAAGGAGTCTATTCCAACACTCTCCAACTGGATCTGATTTGTAGTTAGGACTCTTCTGCTAAAAGCATTTGCCACCTTATTCTTGGCCCCTTTCTTATGCTTAAGAGTGAAAGTGAAGGCTTGTAGGGTCTCCACCCACTTCATATGCCTATGATTCAAATTTTCTTGGCTATTTATAAAACTAAGGGCCTGATTGTCTATGAAGACTATGAATTCTTTTGGCAGCAAGTAGTGTCTCCACTTTTTCAAGGATTATACTAGAGCATACATCTCTACGTCATAGGATGAATACCTCCTCTTTGCCTCATTTAACTTCTCACTGAAGAAGGCAATATGCCTTCCTTCCTGACTGAGCACTTCCCCAATAGCCATGTGTCTAGCATCACACTCCACTTGGAAGATCTTGTTGAAATCAAGTAGGGCAAGGACCGGCTACTCTGCAACTTTTCTCTTCAATGTTTCAAAAGAGTTATCTTCCTCTTCTATCCAACTGAACCTACAGTTTTGTCCTCCCTTTATGGTATCAATCATAGGAGCACAAATATGGCCAAATCCTCTTATAAACTTCCTATAGGATGTGGCTAAGCCATGAAATATTCTAACATCATTCATTGTTCTACGCAAGCCAAGACAATATGGCACTCACCTTTCCTTGATCTATTTTCAACTCACCATATTAGATTACAAATCCCAAGTAAATGATCTCTTCCTACATAAAGAAACACTTTTCCAAATTGATCATTAATTTCTCTTCAAACAATCTTCTTAGGACCAGGTCTATATGTTTTAGGTGCTCTCCTTTGATTTGACTAAAATTTAGAATGTTATCTAGGTAGACTATGAAAATTTTTCCTATGAAATCCCTCAAGCCTTCATTTATTAACCTCATAAAGGTACTAGGTGCATTAGATAAGCCAAAGGGCATGAACTTCCACTCATAAAACCCCTCATTTGTTTTAAATGAAGTCTTCCACTCATACAACCCCTCATTTGTTTTAAATGAAGTCTTCCACTCATCTCTTGACCTAATCCTAATATGATGATAGCCACTCTTCAAGTCAATTTTTGTAAAATATCTAGCACTCCCCAAGAAATATAACAAATCCTCAATCCTAGGCATTGGAAATCTATACCTAATAGTAATTTTTTTGATAGCCCTTGAGTCAGTGAAAATCCTTCAAGTGCCTTCCTTTTTGGGTGCCAAGACTGTAGGGACTGCACATGGGCTCAAAATTTTGCTAATCAGTCTAGACTCCAACAATTCTTCAACCTGGTTTTCCATCTCAACATTCTGATTTGGTGTTAGCTTGTATACTTCTTTATTAGGCAAGGTGGATCTAGGTATAAGATCTATGCAATTGTTTATATCCCTCATCAAAGGTAGTGACCTTGGCATGCCATTAGAGATGACACCCTTGTATTTGTTTAGTAGCTGCTACATTGCAGGGTCAACCAACCTCAATTTGTCTTCTTTCTTGTCTTTAGACTTCTCCACCTTTGTCATTGCTAGACTAGGAATAAGGGCATAACAAACAATACATTCATCTGCTATATTCTACATGAATTGCTTTCCTCCTAACACCAACACCTTGGCCTCCTTTGGTTTGATTTCATCCTTACTCTCCATCAAAGGTAATAACTCAATCACTTTACCATCTTTGGTGATGGAATATGTGTTCCTAGAACCATCATGTTGTGCCTTCAAATCAAATTGCCGTGGTCTCCCAAATAGGAGATGGCAAGCATCCATATTTGCAATGTCAAACAACAATATATCCTTATAGGTTCCAATCTGGAATTCTACCCAAGCCTGCTCTTCCAAAACAACTTATTGACCTTGGGTGAGCCATGAGACCTTGTAGGGGAAAGGGTGAGGTAGTCTCCTCAACTTTAGCTTCTCCACCATTTCTAGAGACACAAAGTTTTCAGTTGAACCATAATCTATTAGAACCTTGCATACCTTTCCACCCACTTTGCATGTGGTCTTGAATAGAGACTTTCTCTATGGGGGCTCTTTGTCAGCCATCTTCATGGTAGTTACTGCTCTTCTGATCATCAAAGCTTCACCTCTTTCAGGCTAGCCATAACTATCAAAGGTATTGACACTTTGGTATGTATTTGCACTTGCCACACTTTGGAATCAACTTCTAGAACAAAGTTACTTCTCCTTTCCCCCATGGAACTAGTAGGCTTGTCAGGACATCTGTTGGCCATGTGCCCTTCTTGATTGCAGTTATAATATCTGATTTGACCTCTACCTTGAGATATTCCCCTAAATGGTGGTCTTCTTCCTCTAAAGTTACCTCTCTGATTGTATCCTCCATTGTGATTGGAACTTACCTCTTTGATTGTATCCTCCATTGTGATTGGAACTATGTTGACCTGAATTTCATCCTCAGAATGCTACCTGCAACAAGTTAGTTTCACAAAATACCAATGGAAATGCTATAGGAAATCCAAACTCAACCAATGAAACTACATGAAATACATATGAAATAAAAACACTAATATTACCTTCATGGTTTATGTCTTATTGTGTCCTAACTCCACTATTCCTAGTTGCAGATGGCCTGCTCTCAAACAATGCACTGATAGCTTCCAAGATGGCATATGAAGAATGGACTAATAATTGATAGTTAACAAATGCTATGATATGCAATACTGCATGATTATGCTATTTTTCTTCAAGCTTAATACTCATAGATGCATAACTTTTACAAATGATTTTCTTGAAAATGCACTTGAATTATAACTCTCTCTCAACTGAAGCTCTTGATTTTATAGACCTTAAAGGATGAGATGATGTGGCTTAGATCAATGGTCATGATTAGATCTATAGATTTGGATAGATATGAGCAAAGATGAAGATTGAGATAAAGGGGGAAGGACAAGAAAAGTGTCACTCATCTCACCTTGACTGGGTTGCTGACCGAGGGAATCTAGGGATGGTTGGAGAAGATTTAGGCATGAGAGGACAAGTGGACTCAAGTCCTTCCTAAGATGTAGGGATGCTGGAGAGAATATAGAAGATGGTTATGAAATATGTGTACGTACACAATATTCATTGAATTTTGAGGTTGAAGATAAATGATGAATTAATATTGAAGAAATATTAATTTCTTTAGCCACATGATGGATGAGTTGGCAAAGGGAAAATGAAGTGGAGATGGAAGGTGAGTGGGATAAGAGAGATTAAATAATTTAAGAAATTATTTAATATTTGAGACTATAGGATAGGAGAATAACCATTAAATATTAGATATTTAATTGATTGAAGGGGATAATTAAATATTTAGATATTTAATTAATTGATCACAAGAATAATTAAATATTAGATATTTAATTAATTAGAGGAATAGGATAGAGGAATTACTTAATAAAATATTTCAATTAAATTAATTAATAGAAAGACATGAAAAATGAATTAAATAAATAAATTCTTTCAAATTAACTATTTAATAGAAGAATAATAATTATAAAATATTTATTTAATCACTCATAGCCATTTTTATGTGTATACAGGAACTAATCTCTCCTTTAGTGCCTTCTTGATTGATTTCATCTTGGTTTCCAAAACCATTTCCCTTACCTCTGAAAAAAATTCTTCCAACCCTCTGTTGTCTTCCTCTTCCTTTATTGTTCTACTCTTGCCTCCTTTTGTTTTTCTCTTCCACCTTGATGGCAAGTTGATGGCATTTACCAACTGTATCTGGGCTAAGGAGGTTTAGTTCTTCTTGAATGATGTACCTTAATCCATTTAGGTACTAGACAACTTCGATGATTAGATTTAACATGTTTGATGCATGTGTATGATGAATAGGGACTTGATTGATTGATGTTGTTGGATAGATCAATTTGATTTGTTTTGATAGATTATCTCTAAGAAACCGATTTAGTTTCTGATGCAAGAGATTTAGCAGAGTTTTGATTGAACTCAATGATTGATAGAAAACCATGATTGATAGGTTTTAAAATGATTTGATAGCTTAAGTTGCTTCAGTTTGATTTGATTGATTTGATAGCGTAAGTTGCTTTAGTTTGACTTGATAAATGATGATTGATCTAATTCTCCTGGTAAAATAGGAGAAACTTGATGTTCTCCAATGTCGGGAGAAATTATCGATAGTACGACATTTAGTGCCAGAGCTAACATAGGTAGAGGTGAGACATATAGATGCCTATGGTTTACACCATCTGTTGTATATGCCCAAGATTACACATAATAGAGGATTGTTGATGACTTTAGCCGAGAGATGACACAATGAGCATAACACTTTCCATCTGCCCATGAGTGAGATTACTATGATGCTCAAGAATGTCTATAGGATTTGACACATCCTAGTGACTAGCAAGTTAGTGCAGTATGATTTTCAAGATCGTGTTGGGACAGAGGCTTGCAGAGCCATTTTTTCTGATGAGAGAATCTCTAGAGGAGAGATCTGATGTGAGGATATGGTGATGTATTACGAGACTCTCCCTATGATTCTTTTTGGTTTGATTGGAGGATTTATTTGTCTTGATAGGCGATCATGAGGTTTTGCTGTTGGATGGGGTGAGATTCTTTAGAGTATGATGCAGCATCGGACTTGATATGCTTGGGGTGTTTGTATGTTGGCTCATTTATATCATGATCTTCATGAGGTGGTGTATGATGAGAGTGCTAGTTTGTCTACAGGATGCACACTATTGTAGATTTGGTGCTGGGAGTACATTTCTATTACTCAGCCTATCCATCATAGAGTTCATGGAGAGAGGAAGCCATATGTGTATCTTTATGTAGGTATCGTTACTCAGCATAAGCTGGGTAAGATGGAGTATTGGCATTGGGTGCTTGATTCATTGGATAGTATTACTTGGAGACCATATGTTGATTGTGAGCCATGGATGGCTGATGCACGAACATTACCATTTATTATGCAGAGTAGATACCTCATTGGTCGGACTCCTTACATTATTGAGTGATAGTTTGGTATCATCCAGCCTATGCCTACTGGTGTGATGATATACGCTCGACGCTACAGAGATAGGTAATATTGGGGACCTTCTTTGTCATTTGAGATTAATCATGCAAATTTTCTTGCTACTCTAAGAGTGTCTTATGATATGAGATTGCACATTCTTGATCCTGGGGTTACCGCAGATTATGCTCAGTATATACTAGCACATCCATTTCCTCATATTACTGATCTATTAGACCCTCCTCCCATCTCAGGAGATGAGGATGACAATTTAGATGATCTAGTTTTTAGGAGACAGAGACAAAGAAGAGATCTCAGAGCTTCTTAGGAGGCTGGGGGAGATGGAGATGAGGGTGGGGATGGAGTTGGGGGTGGTAGGAGACCTGGATGGAGAGGAGGTTGATTGAGAGTCTGTGGAGGACCATTTGGACCAGTTGGAAGGATTAGGAGACCACATCCTATGGATGGGAGAGATGTTGGCTGGATTGGGAGGGATATTGGTAGGGCAGGGATGAGATCATCGAGAGGCAGGATGATTGGACTAGATGGGGGTTGCAGGAGAGGCATTGATTTTGGTCAGATTCAGCCATACCCTAGAGTTATTGCAACTCATGGTGGAGATGATGAGGATCCAGAGGATCATGTTCCACTTATTAGATGATGGGTTCTTAGGGCTACTAAGATTGAGATTCCAATAGGTGTACAAGGAGGTGGTGATAAGGGGATTGGGGTTCATGCACCATAATAGGATTTTCCAGAGAAGGTTGCACTAGAGCATGATACGCTAGAGGAGGAGACCATTGATAGTCTTAGAGCACAGGTACATACTTTCATGGCTAAGAGGGATAGAGCTCTTAGGAGACAACAGGATACTCAGGGACTTCTTGATCATATTCAACAGGTTGGATCGGGTACTCTCTCAGCTGACACTATTAGAGCACTAGTTTGGGTCAGGAAGGAGACTTCTTGTTGGTGACGACTATATGAGGACATAGTCACAGAGAGCCAGAGAGCAGGTAGTTATCATACCACCATGTTGATGGATACTAGCAATGGTGAAGTCATGGGACCTCCTCAGTGGAGTGGTGATCATGGGAGATAGGCATCTAGAGGATCTTTGTGCCCACAACCAGAGAGACGGACAAAGTCAAGTGGTAGTGGTACAAGACAACCGTGACTTGATTTGGAGGCACTTGTATTATTTATCCGATATCATTGTATACTTGGACTTTTTATTGTTTTATGAAGATTCTATATGCAGACATGGACTTTATATGATGATGATATTTATTATGCATGTTACTCTATTTTATGATGATGATCTATATGCATTGATTGTATGGATGCAGTGATTAGATAGATGAGAGATGATGATGATTGTCTTTCCTTGCTTTATGATAATGATCGACATGATGTAATGATAAATGTTTTTTTATTTTTTATTTTGATGACCTTGGATGCAAATGAAAATGATTACTAACTTAAATGATGAAATGATCTATATGGAAATGCAAATGAATGATTATGCTAATATTCTAGTTGAATGTTTTTTATTTTTGATGCAATTTTGAAAATAATGTGAAAATGCAAATGCAATGATTGATTGAAAATATGATTATGAGTCTAAGTGAAAAGATGCAATTAAATGAGATGAAATGATAATGCAAATAATAATGATGATACACTACATGATTAATGAAATGTACTTAATTAAATGCAAACTAATGCAATTATGAAATGCAACTAAATGATTTGAAATGATTCTAAGGATGAATGCACCTAAAATGATCAAATACAAATTGTTTTTATTTGTCTAAGCATACTCAATCTTTATTTATGACCATTGATCTGTTAATGAAATTATATGCTTATAATGAATTTGACAATGAATGCTTATAATGTAGATGAATAATGAGCTAATCTAAAATGATCTAACTAAAAATTATACTGATATTCTTCATATGCTATCTTATAACAGTGCTTGATTTCATCATTGAGCTTTAAAATGTTCGAAGAAAATACAAGAAACTTGACATAATGATCTAAGATGACCTAAGTATTTCTTACATGGATTTTGATATAGCAAGTTAATATAAGCAACTTGATATAATGGATCAAGTTGACCAGAGTATTGCTTGTAGAACAGACAACGATTATCTCCTTTCATGCATGACTTGTAACATCCTCCTTGATCTTTTGTCGATCATATCCTAAGACAAGTACTTACTATAGTAAGAGATAAACCACAAACAACAATCAAAGAAAAATAATCATGCCCCATCATAGCTTCTCTAGTCATGGACATCCTTGAGTCACATAGAGTACATGATTAGCAATAAAATAAAGACATACACTAAATCTTGTATGTCATTCAGATGTTCTTATGGTCATTAATTGATATAATCATCTTGATGAATGATCTTTGATAATCCTTTATTACTTGCTAGTTGATTCGTCATTGGTTTTTGAGTTTCGTGATTCAGTTGTTGATAAAATGCCTTGATTTTCATTATTTTGTTGCTTGTTATCTGTTTCAAAACCCTAGGTGTTTTTGGTTTTTCTAAGTTTTCTGAATGTTTTTTATTTTCAAAGATTCAAAAGATCACCTTAGCAAAAGGAATTAGGATTTTTCCCCTAGTGGAAACAAAATTTTATTATGGATGTATGAATTGATCAAGATCCAAACCATGGAGGGATACAAATGCAGATTGATTGCTTTTGATAAGATTTAAGACAATGACTACGACAAGTATGTCAAAGATTGATAATTGTTGGTAAGTTGCATATTTCCTGCTAATGGTTCAGAGCAATGGATCTGAAAGATGGAATGGATAAGCTAGGAAGTGATAGATTGGATATGATTGAGTGGATAGGTGTGCAAAGCAATCTCATAGATGGAGGAACTTACTTTGTAGATAGCGCTCGTTTACTATATTTTCACCATCTAAATTTATTGCACTTTTCTCTCTTTTTAGGGATTTTCTTCTTTTTGGATGTTTACTAATTTCTTCAAGACTTTATATGCTTTTTATTGATTTTGTTTCAAGACTTTATATGCTTTTTATTGATTTTTTCAGGACTTTATATCTCAAGCATAGAATTTCTTGAGATGGATACAATTAATAGGTTCATCAAACCAATCACCTTTAGGGGTAGATAACTTGTATGCTCCTGATCCATATGCTGCTACTATGACAAAAGGTCCTAGAAAATTTGGCTGAAATTTTCCCTTCTTTTCTCGGTCTTGCCAATTTCTTGGATTCTCCCTTAGAACTATATCTCCAGTCTGAAAAATGTGTAGCTTGACCTTGTGGTTATAACTTCTTACCATTCTTTATTGATATACTTTTTAATGATCTATTGCATTTTGGTGACGTTCCTAAATTAGTTCAAGTTCCTAGAGTTGAGAGATTCGTTGTTCTTCTTCTGGTATAAGACCTTGCAAGGATACTCATAGAGAAGGTATCTCTACTTCTATAGGTAATATGGTTTCTGATCCATAGAAAAAACAATATGGAGTTGCCCCTATTTGAGTGCAAATGCTAGTTCGGTATGCCCAAAGAGCAGGATTTAGCTAAATGTGCCAGTCCTTTCCAGCTTCATTGACTATTTTCTTCAAGATTTTCAAGATAGTTTTGTTTGATGCCTCAGCTTGACCATTTCCCTATGGATAATATGGGGTAGAAAACCTATGTTGGATATGAATTTTTTTACATAGCTCCTTCACATCTCGATTTTTGAATGGTCTTCCATTATCAGTGATAATGGTCATAGGAGCTCCATAGCGACATATTATATAATTTAAAATAAATTATGATATTTGTTTTCCTATCACTATTGTTAAAGCCACTGCTTCAATCCATTTAGTAAAATATTCAGTAGCAATCAGAATAAACTTATGTCCATTAGAAAATGAGGGATTTATCTTTCCTACCAAATCAAGGCCCCATTGAGAAAATGGTCATGATCCTATCATGGGATATAACTCTTGTGCCGATGCATGAATCAGATTCCCATGGATCACACATTGTTTGTATTTTCTAGCATATATGAATGAATCTCTCTCCATAGTAGGCCAATAGTAACCCATACGAAGAAGTTTCTTAGCCAATGTTAAACCACTTGAGTGTGTTCCACAAATACCTGCATGAATGTCGTTAAGAACTTTCTCAGATTCTTCTTGTTCAAGACATCTCAACAAAGTACCATCTAGACCATGCCTATATAGGATATCAACAATAATAGTAATATGAGAGGATTGACGGATAAAATTCCTTCTCTGATTGCGGGATAAGTCAAGAGGAAGGATATTTTCTTTTAAATACTGATAAGTTTGATCGTATGAGGATTGACTAGTTCCTGATACATGGCAAACTCGATAGTAATGATGGGATTGAATGGTAGGGGTTAAGATATATTCCATGAGAAATTCGTAATGATGTTGATTCTCCTTATTTTGCAAGAGAGATGCTATTGTAGCCATTGCATCTACTGCTTTATTCTCATTTCCTGGAATCTGGGTGAATGATATTTCTTTAAAGTGTTGTTTAAACTCCTCTACTAGTTGTTTGTATGGCATGAGCTTATCATCCTTATTTTGATATTCATCATTTATTTGGTTGATGATAAGTTGTGAATCACCATAGACATGTAGTTCTTTGACGTTCCATTCAATGGCCATTTTAAGCCCAATAGCCAATGCTTCATACTCTGCAATATTATTGGTGCATGGAAACCACAGTCTATATGATTTTAGAATTGTGTGTCCCTGAGGTGTGATAAAAAAGATTCCTACACCTAATCCATATTGTGTATAAGAACCATCAAAGTATAATTACCAAAATTTTGTACTTACTGTCAAGATATCTACATCAGGAAATTTGATGTGCAAAGGTATGTTGTTTTGTAAAGGTGTATCAACCAATTGATCAATGATGACTTGTCCCTTGATATCTTTTCTATCAACATACTCTATATCAAATTCACTCAGTATCATAACCCATTTGGCTAGTCTCCCTGTCAAGGTTTACTTGCTCAACAAATATTTGAGGGGATCTATCTTTGCTATTAGTTTTATAGAATGAATCAACATATATAGTTGCATCTTTTGAGTTGTAAATACAACTCATAGACATGTCTTTTCTATTGAGGAATAATTTAATTCATAACCAAGAAACATTCTACTGATATAATATACTACTCTTTCTTTTCCTTCTTCGTCATGTTGAGCTAGGAGAGCTCCTAATGATACATTTGTTGTTGAGATATAGAGAAATAATGGTTTCCATTTGGTTGGTGATACTAGTACTAGAGGACTCATAAAATGGTTTTCACATTTTAGATCCCATTTGAATGGAATATTTTTATGTAGAAGATGGGTAAATGGAATACATCGATCTACTAACTGAGAGACAAATCTCCTGATGGATTGCAATTTTCCTTCTAAAGATCACAATTGACTTATGTTCCTAGGTGACTCCATCTCCATGATGGCATTGACCTTTTTAGGTTCTACTTCAATTCCACGAGTTGATATAATGTACCCAAGGAGTTTTCTAGAGGCTACCCCAAATGCACATTTCTTTGGATTTAATCTCAATTGATATATTTCCAGCCTGTCAAAAATCTTTCTTAAGATGTTCAAATGTTCTTGTCTTGTATGAGATTTTTCAATTATGTCATCGACATAAACTTCCATAAATGTATGCATCATATCATGGAAAATTATCATCATAGCCCTTTCATAAGTTGCCCCTGCATTCTTAAGCCCAAATGGCATAACATTCTAGCAATACATTGCCCATGCACAGGTGAAAGATGTCTTTTCTTGATCTTCAGGTGCGATTCTTATTTTATTATATCCTAAGAAGCCATCCATTAATGAAAACATCTCATGCCCTATTGACAAGTCCAGTATTATATCAATGTTTGGTAGTGGGAAATCATCTTTTGGACATGCTTTATTTAGATCTCTAAAATCTATACAAACTCTTATGCTTTTATTTGGTTTTGACACTAGTACAATACTTGAAACCCATTCTGGATAAGAAATAGGTCTTATAAAATCCACTTCTAATAGTTTCTTTAGCTCATTTTTTACAAGAAGAGCAATGTGTGGATGCATCTTTCTTAGCTTCTACTTAACTGGTTTTTCTTTTAAATCCATATTAAGATGATGCATGATAAGATTTGGATTAATTCCTAGCATATCTGCATAGGACCAAGCAAAATTTATCTATCTTTGCTTAAAGATTTTGGCAAGTACTACAAGTGGTTTTTAGTAAAGGCTTCTGGTCATGTGGCCATACATGCAACACTTTCAGCTCTGTAAATATAGAAGGTTCCCAACCTATAGAGGTTATGCTCCATAGGATTTATGGGGAAACATAGTGTTGGTATGAAATTATCAGCACATGTTGTTTGGGACTTTCGTCACAAACATGATTTATTTAGAATAGATTGGAAGGACTTGGCATTAGCCCATTTCCACTTTAGGTCTTTCCCCTCTCACTGGAACCCTCAAGGCAATTCGGGAGGGCAAACCCTTTAAAGAATTTAATTGCTTGAAAGTAAAGAAAGCATAAAAGAGTGGGTTTGGCTTTTTGATCACCCAATTAAGGGGAGAGCATATACCTACCACTTTCAAGACACAAAATATAAATGTTCTTTTTAACTTTCCATAGCAATGTGATCTATCCTCTATTTGGAGATGTTGCTCCAACAAGCATGGTGTTTATTTTAGCCTTTTTAAAAGTCTACATGCAACCATTTTAGAGAAGTTACTAAAAATGCAAGTTGCATGCTATCAATTTATCCTCTTAGTTAGACTAAATGAGCAAAATATGATATATTACTTCCCAAAATAAGGCTTTTAATTAACTAGGTGAGGAAATGCATAAAATTTACCTTAAACACCATCTTGCATATGCATGTGAGTAGTTCAAAAAATTTAATTTCTTGGACATTCGAACCTATAAGAAAATTTTGTTAGTTGCAAACAAAAGCACGATTCTAACATATGCACTATCTTTCACCTCAAAAGTGCTAATCTATAGAGAAAAAGTACAAACTTGCACTACAAAAGCGCTAACCTGAACTACAAAAGCGCTACTTCGTGGACTCAAAAGTGTGATTTCTTCAATAAATGTGCTAACCTAGTGGACAAAAGCGTTAACCTGTAATGCATATGCGCAGATTTTTCAGACAAAAGCACTAACCTGCATGGCATATGCGTTAACCTGAGATGCAAATGTGTTATCCTAAGATGCAAATGTGCTAACCTATCTAACAAAAGCATTATCAGAATTCACACATGCATGAATCTACATTACAAATGCATTAATTTTACTTTTTGTAAGATTTTTAAGGTATATGTCAGGTCCATGAGCCCCATGATGGACGCCAAAATGTGTCGACTTGAATTTCATCCTCAAAATGCTACCTGAAACAAGTTAGTTTCATAAAATACCAATGGAAATTCTATAGGAAATCCAAACTCAACCAATGAAACTACATGAAATACATATGAAATAAAAATACTAATATTACCTTCATGGTTTATGTCTCATTATGTCCTAGCTCCACTATTCTTGGTTGTAGATGGTGTGCTCTCAGACAATGGACTGATAGCTTCCAAGATGACACATGAAGAATAGACTAATAACTGATAGTTAACAAATGCTATGATATGCAATACTACATGATTATGCTAAATGATTATGTTATTTTGCTTCAAGATTAAAACTCACAGATGCATAAGTTTTACAAATGATTTGCTTGAAAATTCACTTGAAGTTTAACTTTCTCTCAACTGAAGCTCTTGATTTTATAGACCTTGAGAGGATAATATGATGTGGCTTAGATCAATGGTCATGATTAGATCTACAGATTTGGATGGCTGTGAGCAAAGGTGAAGGTTGTGAGAAAGGGGGAAGGAGAAGACAAGTGTCACTCATCTCACCTTGACTGGGTTACTGACTAAGGGAATCTAGGGATGGTTGGAGAAGATTTAGGCATGAGAGGACAAGTGGACTCAAGTCCTTCCTAAGATGTAGGGAAGTTGGAGACAATATAGACGATGGTTATGAAATATGTGTACGTACACAATATTCATTGAATTTGGAGGTTGAAGATAAATGATGAATTAATATTTAAGAAATATTAATTTCTTTAGCCACATGATGGATGAGTTGGCAAAGAGAAGATGAAGTGGAGATGGAAGGTGAGTTGGATAAGAGAGATTAGATAATTTAAGAAATAATTTAATATTTGAGACTATAGGATAGGAGAATAACCATTAAATATTAGATATTTAATTGATTGAAGGAGATAATTAAATATTTAGATATTTAATTAATTGATCACAAGAATAATTAAATATTAGATATTTAATTAATTAGAGGAATAAGATAGATGAATTACTTAATAAAATATTTCAATTAAATTAATTAATAGAAAGACACGAAAAATGAATTAAATAAATTAATCCTTTCAGATTAACTAATTAATAGAAGAATAATTATTATAAAATATTTATTTAATTTCTCATAGCCATTTTTATGTGTATATAGGAACTACTCTCTCCTTTAGTGCCTTCTTGATTGATTTCACCTTGGTTTCCAAAACCATTTCCCTTACCTCTAAAAAAACTTTTTCCAACCCTCTGTTGTCTTCCTCTTCCTTTATTGTTTTGCTCTTGCCTCCTTTTGTTTTTCTCTTCCACCTTGATGGTAAGTTGATGTCATTTACCAACTGTATCTAGGCTAAGAAGGTTTAGTTCTTCTTGAATGTTGTACCTTAATCTGTTTAGGTACCGGACAAATTTTTCACTCTCTTCCTCCTTTGTCTTAGACCTCATGCATAGCCTTTGGAACTCCTTAGTGTAAGAGTTCAAATTGATCTCCTTCTACTTGAGATTTTGTCTCCTCTTATGAAGTTGAATTTCATAATCTTTGGGTACATAGGCCTCCTATTAGGATTCCCATAGATACTGAGAGGGGGGGGGGGGGGTGAATCAGTATCTAACTAGTGAGTAGTATTTCTTAAGTTAAAACATGCAGAACATAAAATAGCAGTATACCGGTATGCAAGAAATAATGAAATAAATAGAATCAGAAACATCCATGTGAAAAGAACACCATAACACAAATGTTTAATGAGGAAACCCAGTGTGGGAAAAACCTTGGTGGGATTTGTGACCCACAATATTCACTTATTGGCCAATAAGAGAATATTACTTACAATAGGGGCCTGCACATGCAAGAAGGCCAACTGCCTAGAGCTCAATGCTCAATGAGAAGTCACACTGACTTACAATGAGGATTATACTAATCCAATGATTATACTGCTTTACAATAGCATCTTCAATGCCAGATTCAGTACCGGTTCTAATTTTGTTCTTTACATATACCCTTGACCTATAATTCGCATATTAGGTCTGCCTAATAATTTTCTTTATGCTTGCTACCTTACTATTCTAAATGTCTACAATGATCTCTTTTATATATAGGAGTCATTTTACAATTTGCCAAGTTGTCTTACAATAATAATCAAAATATTACATATCAAAAATCCTGTCGGCCTCTATGCTGGTATACATCTTTTCTTCTATGTCGGTGTCAGTGTAGAGTGATCTTGTTGATGTCGGTGCACTATCTTGCTTGTGTAATGCTTTTTCGGTATGATGTCTTGCCGGTGCCATAGGATTGCAAGGTTACCATCAATGAAAAAAACTTTAATCACACACAATGTCTCATTGGAGTGTCCATATGCCAACAATCTCCCCCTTTGGCATTGATGGCAACACTCATGAGAAATTTCAAAAAGTGTCCAAAATGTGTAGTCCAAAAAGAATACCAAAAAGAATGTTTACCAAAAATATGAAGGGCTCCCCCTAAGCATATGATTCCTATTTTTGAACTTTCTCATCCTACTACTCCCCCTTTGGCATCAATGACAAAGGTTGTCAAGATGTTAGTAGAGTTTGTAGTTATACCTATCCATATCCTCAACCTTGTAGTTGGGTAGTTATTATCTAAAAAAGATCACCCAAAATTAAGTTTATACCATGCATAAACTTTTTGCTATCTTTTATTGATGTTTCAGTCCTCTTCATAGTACCGGTGAGATGCTGCAATTGTTCTGCCGGTGTTTTACTTCCCTGTGCTAATGCCTCTGAGATTTCCTTCCACAGAGATGCTAGAAAGTCTAATCTTGGACTCAATTTAGATCTCAAGTGTTTTGCCTTGTTTATTATTGTCTCTTTCTCTCTTTCCTATTTAAGCAATTCTTCCTCAAAATTTGCTAACTTATCTTCAAAAATAGATAGTGAATCCGGTGAGTTGACAAAATTATCTGCAAGCTTGTTTATCTCTTCCTGTGTCTTGCTTATTTTCTTGTCAATATCTATAGTTAGGAAGTTTGTTTTGCATGTATCTTTATACAGGTTTTTATACTCTTTTAACAAACTACACAGTTCCGGTAGAAGTGTGTCAAGGTCTCTATTACACTTCTTTATTTCTTCTTCAAAGAATTTATGTTTCTCCTTTTCTACCATGTCCTTTATATATTCTTCCTTTATTTTCTCAATATTTCCAGAAATGTATTTACATAATGTATCCAACTGTCCTAAAGAATCTTTATTATCTATATTAAAATCAGGAGCAATTATCTTCAAAATTGGTATTGAATCATCTATTACTTTGTAAGCTTGTGAACTATAGTTAGTTATTTTCTTAATGGATTCAAGTAATACCTCAGTCACATTTGTTGACTTTGATGATGACCCAACAAACTAAGTACCAGTGGAAGTGACCACGCTTGTATTGACCTCTGGCAGGTTAGTTTGTGTCTGCATTTCCTTTAGCACTAGTTTTCCTACTTCATTGCTTATCGGTGGCATTGTTTCCTTGTGAGCCTATTCTGGAGCCTTTAGCTCTGTCAGTTTCTCTATTTGTGCCTCAAATTCCATCTTTTTCCATGTATCCTTTGTCAGTTGCTCTATATCTCCTATTATTGGAGGCTCTTTAGCCATATCTAATTTTTCAGTTGTATCTTTATCAACTGTTATGTTGATCTTTTGGGTATCAACATTTATAGTGTATAGGACTTTAGGATTTGGATTGCTATCCTCTACATCCATGCTTTCAGCTGTCGGTTGGTTTTCAAGGGTTGTAATTTTTATAGGTGGAGGTAGGTTGTCTTTAACCTTTATGCTTGGAGGTCCACCAATTTTGCCTTTCCCTTTGTCCTTATCCTTCTGATATACCTTAATAGGCTTGGGATTCCTGTATTCTTCTTGTTTTTCTTTTTCAACCAAAAATATGTCCCAACCATCTTCTGTTTCCTCTGAAACTTCTGTAACTCTTCCTGCCATTAGTGAAATATGCCGGTGTGTAGTGGAGAAAACTATCTGATTAGCCTGAGCTATCAGATCGCCAATTTCCTTTGGGGAGTTTACCAGATATACAACAAGTAATTTTTCTATTTTTATTTTCTTGTCTAATTCAATTACTCCTTGCCTTCTGGCCTCAAGTCTTTTGTATAAATCATCTGGAATTTCATTTATGACTTCCATCAAAAACTTTTTGAACATGTCCATATGTAATATTACACTCTCCTCAACTAGCCCTTTTTCATCAGCAGATAGGGTGTCATAAATTTTCCCTATGTTTTTCAGTTTTCCTTCCTCTATGATCTCATTTAGCAAAATGTCTAGAGGTGACAAGTCAGTTTTTGTCTTTTTCTTCTTCTTAGGAGTCAGCTTCCTTTTAGGTGTGACCTTTTTGACCAGAGATCTCATAGCTTGTTGCTTTTGCCTTGTCCTTCTAGGTGAAGGAGTGGTTGCCGGTGAGGGATCTCTTTTCCTAACAACTCTTTTAAAGGTTGTTGGCATGTCTCCTTTCAAAGAAGTACCTACTAGTGATAGATGAGCTTCACGTTGTGGAGCTGCCAACTCATCTTCAGTTATGCCGATTTTCTTTAATGCATCTTCCTTAATGGCTTTTGCTTGTCTGGATCCTTTTCTCATAAACGGTATTGAATAGTTCTATCAGTTGCTTTCCTACCGGTATGTCATATCCTAGTTCTTTATATCCTATATTGGGAACCTTTTTTGTTATATGAAGCATTAGACATACTAACAGATTTCCAAATCTGAAAGTTCCTTTCTTGTCCTTCTTTATCTTTCCAAGGTTGTCTATCAGTTCATCCTTTAACCATTCATAGATGTCAATTTTTGCATTGTCTATTATCATATCATAAGCACTCTTAATGCATAAACTTGAAACTGAGTTAAGTCTATTAGCATGAGTGGCTTTCTAACCTAATATCATACTTAAGAATCTCACATTTGTATCCTTTACATCATTAACCCTTAGAGATCTTTTATCAAATGTTGCACCTATTAGGTCTATGACTACATCATTGGAAACTTTCTTGTTTTTGTCTGGTTTTCTACTGGTGGCCGGTAACCCTGTGATAGCCTTTACCACTTCCTTGGTGATCTTATGAATTGCATCTAACCAGAAAAATTCTCCATGAACTCTGCTTAACACTATCCTAATCACATCCTTAGGAAATTCAAGAATGCTAAGGATTTCTGTGAATCCTAGGGTTTCAATAACCTTGTGTTCAGTTTTAACATTGCCGGTATCATCACATATCTTGGTTTTATACATGGTTTTGATTTCTTCATCTCCTAACTCTTCAATATTGTAGTGAATATACATTCTAGGGTCTTCAGCATATACAACACCTTTAGGGATTTGAGAAAATGCACCTAAGGTATCATCCTTCTTTGCTATTTCAAGGACCAACTGAAATATGGGCCTAGGTCTTTTAATTACTTCCACAACAGTAGGGTTCGCTATGTATTCAATTGCAGAGGTGGATGCCATGATAAAATACCTTTTTCTGTCTTGGATGGATGATTGCTTGGAGTGTGCTTGCTTCTTGCTCAAAATGCCTTAGCTTGGAATCTTCGTGCTCTCTGAAAGTTTGAAATCACGGTGAAATGAAATGGAGCCAAAACCTTATTTTATAAAGTCTTTTTCGCTATCTACCACATTAATTGCATGCCGGTTAAGTATTCACTTAACATTGTTTGCCAGTAATAAGTGATTTTCAACTTCTTATCTCTAATCGAGGGAATAATAGCACATGTGTCATTAGATTGCCAAAGCCTCAAGAATTTTTTTTTCAATTAGATGAAGAACTTCCTACCGATGGAGCACTACTCTGTCCTACCGGTGAAGCATCACTATGTCCTTCCGATGAGGCATTTGTTGGTTCTACCAGTGGAGGAGTATTCCCAATATTTAGATCAGCTTTTTTAATCCATTGCTTTGAGAATTCTTGCTTAACCTCTTCAACTTTTTCTTTACCTTTCAAGCTAGCACTTTTGTTGTCTACCAGTGTACCTGTACTTCTACAAAATTTAGCAATATGCCCAATCTTGTTACATGATTAATAAGTTACATTATTTTTCTGAATAGCTTTCCCATAACCTATGTCGGTTTGTGTTCTACATTTATTAGATAGATGTCCAAATCTTCCACAAACATAACATCTCACATTCATTCTACAGTTTTTAGAGTTATGACCAATTTTGTTGCATTTGGAACATTGACCGGTGGGTGGATTGATATTCTGATAATTCCTAGATTTACATTCATTTGCCCTATGACCATATTTATTACAGTTAAAGCATTTTCCATTGAATTTATAAGCATTAGGTGGTCTTACCGGTTTGCTATGATCCTGAGTATTTGCAGTATGGGAGCTTTCTCCAACTTCAAAGCCAATTCTAGAAGTGTCACCTTTGGGTTTTTGATTCTTCAATAAGGTACCAAGTTCTTCTGAGCTTTTCTTGAATTTTTCTTTATGTTGATTTGCAGTTTCCAATTCCCTTTTCAAGATTTCTTTTTGTCTCATTAGTTCATTTGAGTCATTCTGAGTATGCATCAGATTTGTCTTCAACATGTCATTTTCATAGATAAGTCTTGTGTTCTCATTTGCTGCATCCCTTAGTCTTCTAGTCAATTCTTCTTCATTCTTCTTTCTGTCCTCAATCTCTTTGCAAAATCTCATAGTCATATCCTGCATTTCATTTTTTGTTGTCATGATCTCTTGTTTCAACTTGCTTATCATATCATTAAGTGATTCCTTTTCATCATTCTCATTTTGCAATTTTTCACAAAGTTCTCTTCTCTTATTTCTTGTAACACTAAGATTTTCTTGAAGTGCTTGAATGATATCTTGAGATGCTCTTAAATCATCTTCTAATTTGATATTTTTCAACTTCTTTGCATCATAGTCAGTAAGAGCTCCTTCAAGTTGCTTCATCAGATTTTCCATCTTTACCAGTGTCAAGATCTTCCTCAAGCTATTAGGCTTTTGAAAATAGAGGACCAGGATTTGATACCAATTGTTAGGATTCCCATAGATACTGAGAAGGGGGGGGTGAATCAGTATCTAACCAGTGAGTAGTATTTCTTAAGTTAAAACATGCAGAACATAAAATAGCAGTATATCGGTATGCAAGAATTAATGCAATAAACAGAATCAGAAACATCCACATGAAAAGAACACCATAACACAAGATGTTTGATGAGGAAACCTAGTGTGGGAAAAACCTCAGTGGGATTTGTGACCCACAATATTCACTTATTGGCCAATAAGAGAATATTACTTACAATAGGGGCCTACACATGCAGGAAGGCCAACTACCTAGAGCTCACTGCTCAATGAGAAGTCACACTAACTTACAATGACGATTATACTAATCCAATGACTGTACTTCTTTACAATAGCATCTTCAATGCCAGATTCAGTACCGGTTCTAACTATGTTCTTTACATATACCCTTGACCTATAATTTGCATATTAGGTCTGCCTAATCATTTTCTTTATGCTTGCTACCTTACTATTCTAAATGTCTACAATGATCTCTTTTATATATAGGAGTCATTTTACAATTTACCAAGTCGGCTTACAATAATAATCAAAATATTACATATCAAAAATCCTGTCGGCCTCTATGCCGGTATACATCTTTTCTTCTGTGCCGGTGCCAGTGTAGAGTGATCTTGTTGGTGTCGGTGCACTGTCTTGCTTGTGTAATGCTTTGCCGGTATGATGTCTTGCCGGTGCCATAGGATTGCAAGGTTACCATCAATGACAAAACCTTCAATCACACACAATGTCTCATTAGAGTGTCCATATGCCAACACCTCCTTTACTAAGGAAACCATCTTCTTCCAAGAAACAATCTTGGGTTTGTTGTCCTTCTCTCTTTCCTCTTGGACAAAGTTCCACCAAGTTAGGGTGGCTCTCTTCAACTTGGACTTAGCAATCTTCACCTTTTGGTGTCCTGGAATGTCTTCACATTCAAAGAAACTAGATAGGGTGTCTATCCAATCTACCACTAAATTTGGTTCCATCTTCCCAGTGAAATTTGGCAAATCAATCTTCTGCTCCATGGTTCTCCCCTTCTTGACCACAACCAATGCCTCCATCCTCCTTCCCATCTACTCTTCCCCTGAACCCCTCTAACTCCTTCTACATGGCCTTGTAAGAATTGGCCTTCTCTCTCATAATATTTTCCAATTCCATATTGGTGATTGGTCCCCTAGGGACTTCTTCTTCTCCCTCTGCCATTTCTCAAATCTATCTCTTTACCAAAGCCATTACTAGCTCTGACACCACTTTATGCAGAGCCCTCCTTGTATCCTACCAAACACTCCAAGATGTATGAAACTGACCCCTCAAGACTTCAATAGGATCCTATCAAGGCAACGCTCTACAACATTAGTTCAATATCTCACAATCTTCAAGACTCATACTTACTCAAATTGGGTAATTTGCTCCATCATGCACCATGAAGCCTCCAAGGGTTCTTGACCATTACCACACTTATTGTGGGTCAGACATGACTCACATGGACTAGATCAAACACTGGTTTTATGGATTCAACACCATATCATATAGCACCTTCACAATTAAGCCTATTTGCTAGTAGCCCTTTGAAATGGGTAAAGGGACCTTAAGTCTAAACTTTCCCAAACACCCTAGCAAAAAAATCACAGATTCAAATACCCTTTTTGGTCTTGCACAATTTCCCAAAAGGAAAGGTCAAGGTCTGACAAGGAAAGGTCCTAACTGGTGAAGGACAACTATCCTAAAGGGATAATTAGGCCTCCATTTGTGAAGCAACTATATCCAAATGAACAAACCATATAAGAACAACCCCATGAGAATGTGGATAACCATAAACCATCATGGATTCTAGGGTTACGCACCTGAAATCATCACCATTTGCCTTCTAGGGTAGTTTTGTTATTAAAGGACTAGGTAGCCACATAGAGATGTCTACCTAGGGTCTGATCAAACATACAACTCCCTTTCTCCTCCTGCAAAATGCTTTTGTAATCTTAGAATACATAGGCCAAAATTTCATTTCACCCAATCCCATGAGTTTCAGATAGATAAATTGCAAGTTATGGCCATGGAGAAGCAAAACCCTAGGTAAACCCTGGTTTTCCGGGTACCTACAAGAAAATTTGAATAATAGGAGCAAAATACAATGAAATCTCTATGAATTGGAGAAATAGAAAAAACCATGTGGGAACAAAACTCTACTCCAAAAAGAGATGGAAAAGAACACCATTGAAGCATCAAGAACCTATAAACTCTGTCGAAGAATAACTCCTGAGCTGAAGAACCTCCATTGAAATAAAACATGACCAGGTAGAGAAGACTATAATTTGTATGAGTGCCCTCAAATGAGACCACTCAAATCAGAAGGCAAACAAGGCAAACAACTGAAATTGAAGATACAGATTGCATGAAAAACACTAAAGCCTGAAGAGTTGATCAATCAAACCATGAAAGCATTAGAACCAACAGGAAAAACCTCCCCATAATGCTGAAGAGGGAGAGGGATAGGAACACTGAAAAGAACAGCCAAGAAGAACTGCATGACGAAGAACCAGAAACATCAAAGGTGCTAAGAAAAGTACATGGTGTCATGGAAGGAACACTCAGTTGACACACATCATGAGCTGAATGTCGTGGAAGGAACACTCACTGGACAAAGGCAGATGGCAAACAACAGGAAAAAATCAACCCCCTCATGGCACTTTATAAGTAGTGCATGTACAACAAGGCATAAGATGTGCAAGATCCCAAGTAAACAATGCATGATGGCACTTTATCTTAGTGCATTTGCATAAATACAATGCTACAATGATAATAAGATTGGAAACAGAAAGAACAACAAAAACTGAGACATCCTACTTAGAGAAGAGATCCCAAGACCTGAAACAATCAAGATATCCACCAGAGTGCTGAAAAGAAAAGGACTGAATAAAATATGCATGGAGTAGAATCTAGAAATAAAACTCATATGGCTGGAAAGTACACAGCACATGCTTTCCAAAAATATAATTTTTTTGAAAAATGGAGTTCGGATGCTCATTCTACATACCCTGGAGAGCAAAAAAAGGACCTCACTTTGATTTGAAAAAAATAGTCAAATAGCAAAATTGGAAAAAATTAGAAACATGACGAGGTTCAGCTCAGAACCAACTTTTTGACTCCTAATTTTTTTCGAAAAAATGACTGTATGCCCAAGATATGACCAAAAAACCAAACCCCCTTCAAAACAAGAATAAGGGGTAGTCTGGTGGTTCTGACGAGTGGAGGTGGCCAGTGAGTGGCACACTGGTGTTGGGATGGTGGCTCCTCGGTTGCTGAGCAGCTGTGTCCAAGTGACGGCTGAGCTAGGCGGTGGTTTCCGGCGGGCGGCAAGGTGGTCACCGGCGGCGCGGTAGCGGGGCCTAGCGGCACTGGTGGGGAGCTGTGGAAGCTAGGAGATCTGGTAGGGAGGCAGTGGGGAGCTATGGCAGTGGCAGGGTGGAGCAGGGCAAGGCTAACTGCAGAGGCAGGTGGCATAGGCGAGCCGGTGACAAGCTGCGGGTGACAAGCAGTGGCAAGTTCAAGCGACAGGCTGGGAAGGTGGGGCCACTGGGAAGCAGCGATCGGGTGCGTAGGGCGGAGCAGGCAGGGGCCAAACCAGTGGGAGCTGAGGGGCCAAAGGCCGGGGCAGGCAAGGGGCCGGACTGTCAGCACCAGTACCCTACGCAATCCCAAAAACCCAAAAAAACAAATTTAAAAAAAAGCTTGCCTTTTTCACCGTTTTTTTATTTTTAAAATTTTTTTTTTCAAAAAATCAAAATCTGGCCTACATGTTGTAAAAAGGCAAAAAAAAAAAAAAATGAAATTTTTTTGTTGAACTTCATGCTAGGGCTATACGACCTGGATCTGGAGAAAAATACTCCCTGAGGCTCATGAACCAAAACATGTCAAATTTTATATGACCATAGGGGTTTTCGAGCCTTCTGAGCATGATAGTGAGGTTCATTTAAGCCCAAAGTGCTCAAAAAAAAAAAACCCTATCCCTAGGTGCATAAAAAACTTACTGAAACCCCCAATCTGCTTCCAATGCAAAAAATTCTCAAAACAAGAACATATAGCTATAGATCTGAAGCTTTGATACTATGTTGGAGTTGAGAAAATACAACACCATATGAGCCCAAATGGTCTCTGCAAGCTAAAAAACTTGTTACAAGGAGAAGCAAGGAAGCAAATCACTAAAGAAAAAAATACACAGAAAATATGTTCAAAAAGAGAGAGCTCGATATTCACAAAAATGTAATGTAATAATCCTCCTTGTTACAAAGAAAAGAAAGAACTTAACCTTTAATAGGTCAAGAAGCCTTAAAAGGGAAAACCTAGGTTTGCACATAGTAATTAATAAAATAATTAATTATTGTGCACCTAAAGTTAGCTTAAGTGTTAAAGAGATAAAGGGAACTTAAATAATTAAACAAATATTGTTTAATTAATCAAGTAAATACTCGAATACTCTAACATATCAGAATATTTTCATTTTACATGAATGTTGTCATGTGTATTAGTCATCTCATGCTACAAGATGGTTGAGGATCATTGAAGAATTTGCCATTCCTGAGTATTCTGCCTTATTGTTGAGTTTTTATATGAGATTATCTGCTTTGTTTCATCCATGATTTGTGAGTGTGGCATAAAATAATAAATAAGTATGGGATCACCTTCTGTGGTTCTGCAGAGCCTAAAGTGCAGAAGGATCTCACATCCTTTTCATTGTTGGTCCAAGTTTGAAGAATATTAAATAGTTGGAAGTGGCTTTCCATAGATATTTTCAGGAGAAAACAACTTGGCTTCTTCCTTTGAGTCAGTGTAAACCCCTTTTTGGGCACCAACACTATTGGGATCCAAGAACACTAAAAGGTGGGGGGGTGTGAATCAGTGTTCTACTGATAAGATAAGATTTAATCCTTTTATACTATACACATATAATTCGGTAAACAAATAAACATATAACTTGAAGAAAATAAACCATCCACATGAATGAACACCATAACACATAAAAATTATACGTGGAAAACCTTAAAGAGGAAAAACCATGGTGGGATTTGTGACCCACAATATCAGTTCACTGGCCATATGAAAGATATTACAAATAGTGGGGGTCTACACATGCAGGAAGGCACACTGCTCATCATTAAAGAGTCTCACTGACTTCAAGCTTTTTGTTGAAGTAAAACAATGAAAATGAACTCATAAAATGCATCTTCTATTCCAAATAGAGGTCCGGTTCTAGCCATGCTCTGTACTGGTTCATAAACCCTGAACACTACTACCGGTGCCACCTTCCCTCCAAGAATGTCTTATAAAACATTTAAAGATCATTGCATGATACAATATTCACATACAAATGATCTTTGCATTCACAATCCACATCCACAAGTTCCATCCTCACATAAAATCATGGTGTATCATACTGACCTAACACACTGACCTATATACCCATTACAAACAATATGCCTTATGTTAGCCTATAATACATTACAAAATGATTTTCTAAATAAATCTTTCTTGATGTTTGCTTCCTTGAAGTATTTGATGCCGGTGTCGGTGCCTATGTAACCCTGGATACTCCAATGTCGGTGTCTACTGGTAAATGCCTCCTAATGTCGGTATATGACTTCCATCTAATATTGTTGCCATTAATGACAAAAAAAATCTGATGAGTGTCAATTTCCAACAAACACATCTTATTTGCAAAGTCATCACTCATGTCATCATTTCCTCCAAATATGATATCATCCACAAACACTTCACTAACCAGTATCTTATCTCCTTAAGATTTGAGATATATATTGTTGTCTTACCTGGTTCTCTAAAAACCTATCTTCATTAGGTGTGAATGTAGCCATTCATACCATTCTCCTAGTGCTTGCTTCAAACCATATAGTGCCTTGTGCAGTTTACACACCACATCCTTTGCATTAGTCAAAGCATAACTAGCTGGTTGCACAATATATACTTCTTCTTCTAGTATTCCATTTAGAAATGCCAACTTCACATCCATTTGATATACTTTGAATCCCTTATATGCTACAAATACAAGTAGAGTCCTAACACCTTTCAATCTAGCAACTGGTGCAAATCTCTCACCATAGTCTTCTCCTTCCTCCTATGCATAACCTTTGCATACCAATCTAGCTTTGTTTCTGACTACTGCTCCATCTTCATTCAGTTTATTCCTAAATACCCATCTAGTACCTATCACATTTTTATTCACTGGTCTGGGTACTAGGGTCCATGTATTGTTCTTATCAATCTGGTCAAGCTCCTCCTCCATATCTTTAATCTAGTGATCATCTCCAAATACTTCTATAGCATTTCTAGGCTCAATAATGGAGATCATGCAATAATTCTCTCTAATTCTTCTTTTGGTTAATACTCCAACATCTTTATCTCCAATAATCTGGTCAAGATTATGATTGAGTCTCACATACCTTGGAATGACGTGATCATTATCTTCAGGTTCTTCTTCCGCACTATAATCATCTTCTTCTGAATCAACCTATTCTGATTGAACTAGTACTACATCATTCACTTCACCAACTTCTGGCTTCACCAGTTCTGGTTCCAAAATCAGAATGCAAGGTTCATCTTCCTTCTTTTCCTTACTGATTTCTCCTAAAACTTTAGGACACTCATCCACTCGGACATCAACACTTTTAATGATTATCTATGTCTAGTTGTTGTAACATTTGTAGGCCTTACTCTTGGTGGAGTAACCAAGAAATATGCCTTCATCACTTTTAGCCTCAAACTTACTAACATAGTCACCTCTCTTGATAAAACATTTACTACCAAAAATCTTAAAATAACTGACACTAGGTGATCTACCATACTAGTATTCATAAGTAGTTTTATCCTTACCTTTCTTTACCAATATATGGTTCATAGTGTAGACAACTGTGCTGGCAGGTTCTCTCCAGAAAGGTTTTTCTACTCCTTGTACAAGCATCTTTCTAGTAGCTTCAACAACTAAACGGTTGTTTCTCTCTGAAATAACATTTTTCTATGGTGTCCTCGATGTAGAAAGTTGTCTTTTAATTCCATTGTCTTCACAATATCTAATGATTTCTTCTGAAGTAAATTCACCTCCTTGATTAGTCCTCGGGCACTTTATCTTTTTACCACTTTCCTTTTCAGCTAAGGCCCTGAATGCCTTGAACTTAATAAAGGCTTATGTTTTATCCTTCAAGAATGTGAGCCACATCATTCTTGAGAAATCATCAATGAAGATCATAAAATATCTATCACCTGGAATACTTTTAGTCCTTATTGTTCCACAAAGATCTGTATGAAGCAAATCTAACAAATGTTCTGTTGAGCAGGATTTTCTCTTAAAAGTTGAGGATGTCATCTTTCCTAATTGACATTCCTTGCACATATCATTCACTCATTTGTCCAACTGAGGAAAAACTCTTACCGACTTGGACTTAATGACCTTAACAATGTTATCAAAATTTATATGACAAAATCTTCAATGCCAAAGCCAACTATCATCTACTTTATAAATTAAACATTTGTTGACTTTAGGATTAAGGTGAAATAGGTTACCTTTTCTCTGCTTGTCAGTTACGATCAATTCACCTTTGCTCCCATAGATTTTGCATAGTCCATTCTTGAATTCCAATGGATAACCTTTGTCATTGAGTTGAGCTACACTTAAAAGATTGTTCTTTAATCCTTCAACCTAGTAGACATCATCTGCACTCCTCTTTCCATTAAGACAAATGGTTTCATTTCCTTTTACCATGCATGGTGAGTCATTTCCAAATCTCACAACTCCTCCATCAAATTACTTCAAAGTAAGAAATTTACTTTGGTCATTGGTCATGTGGTGTGAACAACCACTATCTATGATCCAATCATTAGAACTATCCATGCAAGAAACTAATGCCTTCTGATCAAATGAATCCTCTTTAATGGAAACAAAGACAACGCCTTCATTAGCATCTCCCTCAGATTCCTCATCAGTGATACCACCATCAACTACAATAAGACAATCTATTTTGCCTTTTCCTTTGTACTTCTTATACTTCTCACGCTTATGCTTATTGTCACCATTAGGACAGTTAGCTACAATGTGTCCAATCTCGTTACATGCAAAACATTTTAAAGGTAATTTACCTCTATACTTACCAGTACCTCTGGGTAACCTCTTGGCCAATAATGCTTCAAGCTCAATAAGATTGTCTTCATCATCAACTTCTCTACTGGATCTAGACTCATAACTGTGACTAATATCTCTGCTTTTCCTCATAGGTGGGTTAGAAACTAAAGCTCTAAATGCAAACGGATTTCTGAGCACTACCATCATAACCATTTAATTGAAATGTAGTAAGTTTACCAATGATGGAGTCAAGAGTTACCTTAGTTTTATCAATAGAATTTAGCTCCTGAATGGCTGGAAGTTGGATAGCATAGACTAGTAGAAGGGTTCTCAACACCTTACTAACCAATATGGCATCCTCCACTTTACCACCAACACTCTTGATCTCACCAACTATCTCCTTGATCCTCTGACCATACTCTTGAATATTCTCACCTTTAGCCATCTGCATGTCATCAAATTTATTTGTCATACTCTCTTATTTGGCAATCTTCACATGCTCATCACTATTATAGATTTCCTCAAGTTTCTTCCACAACTCATAAGCAGTCTCTAGACCATGGACATCAACATTCTCTGAATCATACAAGGAACTGATAATGAACTCCAATGCTTGATTATTTTCTTGTTGCTCTTTCTTTTGATCATCAAACATAGCTCCACTAGGTGCAACATATTGAGTAACACCATGTTCCTAGTATTGACTTCCTATACTCTTGATATAGATTTTTATTCTATCACTCCATATTCTGTAGTTTTCCCTATTAAACTTCAGACCTTATTTCTTCATCATGTTCTTCAATATCTTTACCTCAAGTTGTTAGGCTTAGACACTAGAGGACCTGAAATGCTCTAATACCAATTGATGGTATGATGAATCAATAAGGATCCACACAACTTCTGAGAGGAGGGAGGGGTGAATCAGTAGATAGAAAACTGACTAAACTTTCACCAAACTAAAAAAAACTCTCAAGTCAAACTCATAACTAACTGGTTCAAACACTAAACTACAAATTGCAATATCATTGTCAAGTATACCAGTTTGACTGACATAATAGAATAATAGTGAAACAACTCTGAAACTCTCAAACCATTTAACCAAAACATCTAAATACTTTATTAACAAAAGTAAAAGAATATTTCAGATTACTGTGGGTCATCTTATCATATCTAAGTGGATTTAGCAGTTAAGAAAATTAACCATATAAAACATAACCACACAAAAATTCACCACTTGACACAATGATTTTGATGTGGAAACCCAAATGGGAAAAACCACGGTGGGGATGAATACCCACAAGTATTTTGAAGTTCACCATGTTAGGAGCCAAGCCTGCTAAAGCTTTACAAAAAGTCTTGTTAAGAACAGATCCTCTTAGGGACCACCCGGTTAAGGGATTGACTATAATGCCCTATTAGAAGCAATACCCTATTAGGAGTAACCTCGGTAGAGGATTTGAAATCCAAGCTAATGGATCACTTGGTTATAAGATTTAGATAACACTAAGCTTGTTAGAGTTTACCCTGTTAAGGGATTTGACTATTGTAATTGTTAGAGAACAATAGGGGTTTGCTGATCTAGTGAATAGAACTACTCTTCTTGAATAGATCCTTTTCATGCTCCTATCTGCCTTCACAGATACTGTAGATACATCTCCTAGTTTGGAAACCAATCACTCTTACACTTAATCAAAATTGCCAACATTACAACAAAATAACTCATAGACCTTATACGAAAAATAATAGGTCGATAACACATCACAAACCTAATATCTCATAGAGATTACAAACAAATAGGTTGAAGTATGATCATTAACTCATCATGCGGTTTCCATTACATGCAATGTACTCGCTCATTCCCAAGATAAAACAATTATCTCTATGCACCAAAAACTATTTGAAAACTCTTTACATACAACATGCATACGTGGCATAATCATTACCATTCATCATTTGATCATAAACCAATACAAATGATTCACCAAGCTCCATTAGTTAGGGTTTGGCACATGAATAGGCTGGGTTATCGGTTAATCTCACCGCTTCTCAATTAATACCAGTTTCCTTCACTAGATCACCTACCGATTGCAAAACAACATCATTACCAGTTATAATTGATATCAATGAAAACATAATAGTTCATCAATGCAATCTTCATGCCAATGCCAATAGCTTCAACCTATTTAAGACTTGCAAATGCCAAGGGGAGACTATATGTGCAAATGTGTGTGATAATGCCAAGGGGCGAATGTGTAACTTTGAGAACATCTCATTTAATATTTTTGCTCTAGTTTTGAGAATGTGTAGCCCTGATTGAAATTGATACATGCTTGGTATCAAGGACATCTTGTGTAAGAGTTTTTGTCTACTTTTGGTGATGTGTACCCCTATCTAAGATATATATCAAATATTGCATCTGGTTTCAGGGTTGAAGCATCTTGTGTAAGATTTTGTTTCCGTTGGTTTCGAGAATGAACACCCCGTTTAAGACACACAACAATGATATGCAAAAATAGGGTAAAATATTTTACAAAGGGAACGATATAGGTGCCTCCCCTTAAGGTTTCAACATATTTCTATGTTGATTTCTTAAGGAAGCTAAAAAAAAGGGTACCAACATTCAACACCAAGGAGATATACATTAGGAAACAATGTCATAAATCCAAGCTAAAGAGGGAGTACTCTTATAAGCAAGGATAATATAGTTGAAAAGTAGATATCTTGCAACAAGTGTAAAGGAGATCCTTGGAGGAGAAGAGATCTTTTCTCAAAAGGCATCTACCTCGAAGAGGAGCTATCTTGAACAAACATAACATCTTCTACCAAAAGAAAGGAAGGAGAACAAGAATTCATACCTCCCCCTATTGCTAGGTGAAAGAAATTCTTGATGCGGCATGAAATAATTTTGAACCAATGTGAGGGGGTAAGTTTATGATAGGTGTGCATTGCCAAGTGAAGAAGAGGTTTTAGCCCAATACTTACACCTATTGCATAAGAGAGAATCCTTGAGTGAACAACAACTTCACACAAGGAAATGACACCAAATCATGAAACAAACACCACTCAACAAAGGAGAACTAAATCCTTAGAGAGGTGGAGAGAGAGAAAGAAAGCATTTCCCCTAATGTGTAAGGACAATGAGAAGAATTACATATCTTCCAAAGAGAGATAAAACATTTAAGCAAGTGTACAATGTACCAACATGAATAAGTATCCAATGAAAGAAATGACATTAGTATTATGTAAAATACAACTCTAAAGAAGAGATAATATTCAAAGAGAGAGAGAAAGAAACAGAGAAAGATTACAGATTTCCCTAAGGAGAGATTAGTCATAAAAGATATGTCATTTCATGAAAGAAAGGATATCAACATATGAAAAATGAAAGCCCCTAGAGGGATTAGTGGTACATTAGATAGAATGAGAGAAAGGGAAAAGTCTATCCTTGCCCCCCAAGAAAGAAGATAAGAATACATTAGGGGGAAGAATCACATATTTTGATGTAGTCAAGGTAGGGAGATCCAATGAAGGACATCCCCACCTTGAAGCCTAAACACAAAAACCATGCAAGATATACCGGTAACCGGTAACACAACATAGATAAATTAGAAAGAGAAACTAGTAACACCACATAATACATAACCGATAAACAATATAAACAATTCTTATAACAGTCAGATGAATTACATATGCCACATACTAGACCAAAACCTAGGATTACAAAACAAATCTTACAACTTAGATCCATGATTCGTAGATCATCCTCTCAACAAATCATCAACCAGTAACAACTTCCACTGTTATGCACTAATCCAGACCTCAGCCCTACCAGCTTCAATCCTACCGGACTAGAATCCAACCGCTATCTACATCTTCACTCAATCTCTAACCTTTGTCCTATATCTTCCATCTTCTATCTTGAAATGAATCACTAAAATTTCCCTTTATACCATCCATAAATAATAATAACTCGATCAAGACAGCCTAAGACCATTAGGTTCATAATGAAATGTGTAAACAATAACATGTCGGCTCAAATCACTAAGAACATCACAAAAATAATAAAACATCGCGTCGTCCTCTGGGAACATTGAACATGGCATAAGAAACATAACTCAATGATCTGCAAGTCATGGGAATCAACCACAACCCGATTCAACTTCACTCCACACACTGCAAGGTTAACTGGTGAGAACACATCAACACCAGAATTGATATCTCACCAGAATTAAATCCAAATTGCATGAATCTCAAACATGATAAATACAATGAACTCAAGTGGATAAATCCAAATCCACAATGCTAAACTCTCAAACATGAAGAAATACCACGATCTCCAAGCAATTTCACAGTTAACTTCTCAACCGGTATGAACTACACCGATGCTCCTACATCACATTTTCTTAAGAGAGATTATTCATAAGAGGCGTGCCATTTCAAACAAAGAATAAGTCATAAAAAAGGGACACATATGTACTCACATGAAGGATAGTTCAATGCAAGAAAGGATATCAAGTTATGAATGATGCAATCCATAAAGGACATGGTGAAACTTTGAAGATAAGAGATAGTATAGAGATAAAAGAGGGTCATGTTGCTACCCCAAGATATTTAAAATTGAAAAATAACTACCAGTAATGATCAAGAGCCCCCTATTAAGTTAACTAATTGTGTCATAGGGTGAAGATAAACATGATGGGAAAAGGAGTGCTTAGGAACTACCTTTTCACCAAGAAAGAGAGAAAGATCTGTTGAAAGACATATACAAGCATGAGCATATTGTTCTTGAAAAAATTCCTTAAATTATTTATACTTTCCAAGAGAATGATAACCTCCATGATGAAAAAGACATTATGCTTAGTGCTAAACTTCACAAAAGGAAAAACAACATTCTTGTCATACTTCAATTTCCAAAAGATTCTAGTAGCCAATTTTTCTTGATCATCAACAGTTGTAGTCTTATTCTTTTGAGATTGAGGACAAGAGTTATTATTACAAGGAGGATTGTCATAAATGATTTTAACTTTTCTACTATCGATAATTTCTTTTATTAAATTTTGAAAATCAAGACAATCATCAACATGGTGACCATGAGTTTGATAAAATGAACAAAAAAGAGTTTTTGAAGAAGAAGCACTTTTGCGGGCACGAATGGTTTGTTATCTTGTAAGATAATATTTGAAGTCTTGAATCCTTAGGAGGTCATGTAGAGGAGATTTATTATCATTTCCTAGGCCTTCTATAGTGACTTGTCTAGGAGGGCTTATAGGGATTCAAATTCCTTGTTCAAATTTTCTAAGTCCTTGTCCTCTAAAACCTTTTTTTGATATTATATTAAAGCCACTCATATAAGAATCCTTTAATTGAGAAGATGAGGGAACATAATTAATTTATTTGAAATTTGTAGTGTAAGGATTGTTAAAAGGAATGAAGGGATTAGTAGATGAAGAAGTAATATCTTGTGGAGGAAGACTTTCCTTTCTTTCATCATGCATATCCTCTTTAGTAGATTGGGAAGGAATATCCTTATCATCTAAGGCCTCAATTGGCAATTGACACTCATTCGGGTTCTAGGTGTTGTCATTGATGGCAACATAGTTCATGGAAGATCATATAATCAAGGTAACAAACATTCACATCACCAACATTTAGGGAACCGACAGGCATGTAACCGACAAAATTGGAACTAGTATTCTAAGGCCAACATAGGAGATTGATCCGGAAAACATGGAAGCAGAAATGATCATATAGTTTTATGTTTATATTTTGTCTAGACCAACATGTCTCATATCTTTTGAAATATGATTGTAAGCCACCATAAGGCATTTATGTTTATACATGTAAATGGGTATAAAAGTCAGTCTGGTTAGGTCATTTTGGATATAGAGATGTGATAGGTTATGTGATGTTATGCGAGCGAGATCTTGATCAACAAAATGCAAATGTAAAGATCTGTAGTCGGTCTTGGTTATTTATCTAAAGGATTGGAGAGCAATCTAAGTTACCGATAAGGGAGGTTATAGTATAAACCGGTAAAAATAGTGCATAAACCGGGCCTCATCCAACATATCAGATGCATATTCAGAGTTTAGATTTTGTTTGTAATTTAGTATTTCATATCTGTAGTCAGTGAGGCTCCTTTGTGATGAGGAATGTTCTCTAGGAAGTGTGCCTTCTTGCATGTGCAGGCCCCTCTTGTAATATTTACTCACTTGACCAGTGGATAGATATTGTGGGTCACCAATCCCATCATGGTTTTTCCTCTTTGAGGTTTTCCACGTATAAATCTCTATGTTATGGTGTTGATTTCTGTGGTTGCATTTCTATTACTGGTTGTTACTTTCTTTTATGCATACCAGTTATTAAGTGGATTTGATAATAAGGTTAAACATATTCTAACCTACAGAACATTGATTCACCCCCCCCATGTCAGTGTTCTTGGATCCCAATAGCCTCATCTTTCCTTAACGTTATGTGGGGAGATAGATCATGAATGAAATGCATGAAATCATACTCTTAAAATGTTTTGTTTAAGATAGGCTCTAGGAGAATAGGGATGATCTAGATAGATGGAAACACCAAAATTTTAATTTTGCCTCTCTTGCACAAGGGTATTTGTATGAGAAGAAAATGGGGCCATGTTTGTCTTCAACGCTTTCTCTCCATTAGAGAGATCATTGATAGGAGAATTATCATTTTTTTTCATTCACTTTAGATACCCTAGGAGAGGTACAAGTATTAAGTGTCCCATTAATATCTCTAGGATTAGGATCTACAAAAGCTTTGAGGTGATCTATATGTGAAGTGCATTTTCCCCAAAACATCACCATAAAACAACATACATGATATATCAAAGCTTTGAGATATAATTTATGAAAAGGAATCAGCTTGGAAATTCAAAGAACACAATATGTCCAAGTGCTATGAATGAAAAGAAGTAACATGAAGTGAAAGAAGCCATTATCCAACACATGATTATAATAAATGTATGCAAAAAGAAATGTAATCTGTTTATGATAAAAATGGAAACAATAATATTAAAAAACTAAATGGATTCAATCACAAAACCCTAGCCTAACAACAACAAAGATCCACCATAATAAATGAAGATTACCTAAGACAATGCAAATCAAATGAAATCACAAAGATTATACCATCACATGTCCAATAGGGTTTGGATCTTCATTCTTCCTATCTCCATCGATCTTGCTTGATATATTTTCTCTCAGATTTTATGTGTGCACAAAAGCTCAACAAAGAACAGAGATGTGGTTGCAAGTAGGCTTGATCATATATGAAAGTTTGAAAGCATAGTTAGGGGTTGATAATGAAGGAAGCATCTCCTTATATAGAAGACACTATAAGAAATGGAGGGATAAGATTGAGAAGTGTAAAAGATAAATGGTTGCCTATGATTAGAGGGTAGGTAGAGACAATAAGATAATAATGAGAGGGTAGGTAGTATAGGAATTAAGAGATGAAATGACATGTGTCATGAGTGGAAAAGGCTAATGAATTAATTCAATAAATAAAGATTTATTTAATTAATAGAGGGAGTGGGATAATTAAATAAATAAGTATTTATTTAAATGAGAAATAAGGCTAGAAGAGGATAAATGAATTAATTAAATAAATGAAGATTTATTTAATTAATAGAAGAATTAGGCTTAAAATAATTAAATAAATAAATATATTTATTTAATTAGACAAGACAATTTTAGGTGTTTACATTTTGCCCCTCTTTGAGACAATGTAACTTGTCGTGTTGTTTCAAAGAAGATATTATGAACTGATACAAAGTTGCCCCAAGATGGGAATGATATGCCCCCTCGAGAGATTGAATGAAAATATCTAGAAAGATTGTAGATAATCTCTCGATAAGAAAGAAAGGGTAGAATGGACTGACCAAATGGAGTGACAAAGTCACAGGATAAAGAAGACTGAATAGGGCTAGGGATAGGGTAGTCTATAAGATAGACTAAGAGGGGAAAACATCCTCATTGTCATGCACACATCCAAGAGATCAGAGTGTAGAGAGAGAAGAGAGCAATCAGTAGTTAGCAGTGATGGCATTGGTGCATAGATTCAATCACGTTCATCAATTTCAGAGGCCAACAGATGCAAGAGAGCCGGTGAGTACCACAAAGCCTCCTTGTACTTTTTTGCATTAATTATTGTCATAAATTCATGCTAGGTAGGTAATAAATATGCTTTAGGTATGTCAAGTGGGGGGAAAAATGATGAGGCACATCTACATTGGTGCTAGGTGCGTTTGGGTAGGATAGGCATGTCTGCGTTGGTGCCAAGCGCGTCTAGAAATTCAGTAGCATCTATGTCAAATGTGAGCACGTCTGTGTCTTGTAGGCACATTTACGTAGGATAGGTGTGTCTATTCAGGACAAAGGCATGTTTGTGTGATTCAGGTGCATCTATGCAGAGCAGGCGTGTATGTGCAATATGTAAGCATGTTTATGTCTACAAGATCAAATCGGTCATTCTGTGATGAACATACGTTGTCGATTGGATAAGGTGCTGAGAGGATACACTCAAGCAGGTCCTCTAGGAAAGACTAGAATAGCAGATAGGGCTAGGATTGACAATTTTGTGATAGAACATACATTGCCAATTAGGAAATTACTCAAGAGGATACACTCAAGCAGAGGCCCTAGGATAAGATAGAGCAAGGCACTTTGTGATGAATAGGGAGTACCATAGAAATTGAAAATTTTGTGATAGAACATATGTTGCCAATTGGATTAGGCTGAAATTGACAATTTTGTGATAGAACATACATTGTCAATCAGATAAGCTACTCAAGAGGATACACTAAAGTAGGTTCCCTAAAGATAGGATCAAAGCAGCACTTTGTGATGAATAGGGAATGCTACTAGGATAAAAAAGAAGTACTTTGTGATGAACAAGGAGTACTAAAAAGAGCAGCACTTTGTAATGAACAAGGAATGCCACTAGGATAGAAAGCAGTACTTTGTGATGAATAGGGAGTACTACAAAGAGCAACACTTTCTGATGAATAGGGAATGCCACTAGGATAGAAAGTAATACTTTGTGATGAACAAGGACTACTACAAAGAGTAGAACTTTATGATGAATAGGAAAATGCCACTAGGATAGAAAGTAGCTTTGTGATGAACAGGGAGTACTACAAAGAGCAACACTTTATGATGAATAGGGAATGCCACTAGGATTGACATAGTTGATTTTCTTGACTGTAGGAAGACCTATCGATGCTAGAGTCACAGGAGAGATTCCCTTTGACTCAGAGTTTGCAAGTAGAGCTGACACTCGAGGAGAAAGCAATAGTTCAAGCTATGGGACTATGACATATTTTGTATGTGCCTGAGTTTCGAGCAAACATGGGGTTGCTGACTGCTTTAGCCGAGAGATGGCACTTAGAGACTTGCACATTTCATTTGCAGATGGGTGATGATAGTCACCTTGGAGGATGTGTATAGGATACTCGGGATACTGATTGATGGGGAGTTAGTTCCTTACGATTGAGATGGAGATAGGGATGCACTAAGATGAGTGTTGCAGGACACATGGCTTGGGATACCAAGACACAGACAGGATTGGCTCTACTAGTGGTGTTGGAAGGAGTTATCAGTGGGTTCCTGTGTTCGGATAGGGTAGTACAAGGGTTGGTAGTGGGATGGGGGAGTACACTGGAGACATTGGTGATAGAGAACACCAGGTTTATATGAGGACCGTGTCTGTTGGCACACTTGTATTATGAGCTACATTAGTTTGTGTATCATGGATCAGTAGGATTGAGATGCGAGGTGACATTGTTGCATGTATGGGCATATGAGCATCTGTCGGTTACACTTCTGATACACTTTAAAGGTAGGGGACATGAATGCATCTATGTACACCTGTATGATATGATTACATCACAGCCATAGATTGGGAGACTGGAGTATTGGCGCAAGGTTATGGACGAGATAGACTGTGTGGTATGGAGATCATATCAGGACTGTGAGGAGTGGGAGGATGATGTAGTGGAGTTGTCATATGTATTTAAGAGTAGGTATCAGATTGGTTGGGCACCCTATGTTATTAAGAGTAAGTTGGTAGATAGGGTGGGCAGACAGTTCGACAGGATATAGCGGATGCCATGGGGGTCACAGATGTATGCATGAACGATGAGAGATTAGGTGCACTTGGGTCCATTATTGTCTTATGATCAGGTAGTGACACAACTAGTAGAGATGATTCCCTTGCCTTGGGATATGTGGGAAGATATAGAAGATGCAGGGATGGATGCAAAGTACACTACATATTGGGTAGAGTATCCATTTCCATGACTGCTAGATCTAGGGGAGCCGATAGATGTAGAGGGTGGAGGTGACAGAGATGATAGTGGAGATGGTGGAGGTAGAGGTTGACGGAGGAGGTAGGGAATAGTAGTAGAGAGGAGAGTGGCTCCAAGGAGAGAGGGCAGAGAGGAGAGACAGGCTCATGTAGTGAGAGGTAGAGGTGGATTGTCATTATAGGTGCTAGTAGCACAGGTTCCCGGACAGGTAAAGGCTCCTAGACACATACAAGGACAGGAGAAGCCATAGGGATAGGGTTAGAAGTAGCTGCAGAAGATGTCACAAGGAGAGGTTGAGGGGGGAGAGGAGGAGGATGAGTTACTATCCTTGAGGGAGATCTTCCAGGGACATGCAGATGAGATCCAGGATCTAGAGAGGGAGACAACTAGGCTCAAGAGATAGCTGAGGGATACTGAGTGGGAGAGGGATCAAGCTATTCAGTGCTATATAGAGGCTAAGACAACACTCAGGATAGGGAGGTAGGTAGTAGAGGACACAAGGGAAGGATATGCCTATGTTATATGGGTAGGGGAGGAGATAGGCTCTTGGAGAGACCTATACTATGGAGCGGTGCCACTAGAGCAGCGGGCTAGGAGCTTCCGTAGACCATCGCGGACTACGATGACCACTGGAGGGAGAGACAGGAGACAGGCATCTAGCGGTGGGGTTATGGGTCCTCCACCACCACCAGATAGAGGGGATGGGAGAGATGATACTGGGGTGGGTCCTTCCAGGGATCAAAATCCATCGAGGCCAGCCGACTCTAAGGGAGGGAGTTCATCATAGCCTTAGAGGGCTCCCTATGTATTAGTTTTTGTATCAATTTTGTATGATGATGTAGACACCTTCGGGTGATTGTAGCCATATGTATTTTGACATCATTGTATCATGACACTTATGATTTTGAGATATATATATATATATATATATATATATATATATATATATATATATATAAAAGATGATTCATCATTGTGGCAACTATATGCATTATGCATGTGTACCTATGTGATGTATGTTTCTATGTGATGCTTATGATATGGATGTAAATATGTACATGATGAAATGCAATATTTTTATTCTTTTATGTTTTTAATGTATGAAATGTAGATGAATATGATGAGAATGTAGAATGTGCTAACATGTGTTATGTGTAGGATGTGATGCAATT
The DNA here is from genome assembly GCF_030272615.1 of Cryptomeria japonica. Lineage (NCBI taxonomy): Eukaryota > Viridiplantae > Streptophyta > Pinopsida > Cupressales > Cupressaceae > Cryptomeria > Cryptomeria japonica. The sequence goes on along the minus strand of NC_081414.1, from coordinate 886,287,643 downwards.
GTGATATCTATATGTATGTATGAAATGAGATATGTGATAATGCAGGTCCCAAACTACATGAAATGCAAATATTTTTGGTGTGTCATTATACTCAGTCATGTAATAATAGACTACACGGGCTCAAGAAGGACTATGAAGGTCAATCAAGAAAGGGGGATGGAAGATAGAAGATATGGAAGTGAAAGAGCTTCTTGTGCTTTATCATCATTGAGCTTTATTATGGAAAAATAGGTTATGACAATCAAGGAATATGTTCGACCCAGAAAGCCATTGTACCTATTTGCATGGAGATAGGACAGTCACAAACAAGGAATGCCCCAGTTCACACTAGACTCATAGTGTCCTCATATCCTTGGACAAGTCATAGCATTACCAAGAGACAATTCACAAACATCAAATAAAAATAGGTGACGATACCCTATCCTTTCCTTTCTAGTCAAAGAAATCTTGGAGATAAAATCTCTAGTCAGAGACATCCCAGAAAAGCTAAAAGACATGTCACCAAAAGATAAAATCAAAAGAAAACCAAGACTCGACACCAACATCCACTGTAGTCCTCAAGTTTAGTGTCTCTTGTCACTTGTATAAGTCTATTTGATTATGGTCACAATGTTTACTTTCACAAAAGGATAGATAGAACTGAACCATAATGTTGTCTGAGTTTGTTGAAAGATTTGATTTGTTGAAGCCCATTGTTGATGATGTGTCTCATTTGAAACTGACTGAATCTATGCAATTGATACTTTATTGCGAAGAAGACAAAACTTTATTGCAGATTGATGATGCAAATGTTGCTTTATTGTGGATTGTGCACTGATAGATTGAAGAAAGATGGAAGAATCTTTACTCCTTGGAATGTGTGATGCTCTTTGTTCCACACCCATCACTAGATGTAGGATTTACCTTAGCCACATATAAGAGCTAATTTATTATGGATGGAAAGGGGTGAAAAGGGAGGTTTATTATGAATGGCTAAACAATCTTAGGTAGATCAATAACAAGTCATGATGGGAATGGGTAAGTTATTATGGATGAATAAGCTGTGAGTGTGTGCAAAATGAAGGGATGAGATCAAATCTTGAAGAACAAAGGAGCAATGTCTCTACACACGGTGCGGGTGACCCGGTTTTCACCATGGTACTTCCCCAGGGTGCCATTGAAGCAGTCTTCACCATTGGACTTTTTTTTTTTTTTTTTTTTTAATTTTTTTGTGTCACAAGGCATCTATTTGTTAGGTTTTCACCAAGTAACGATGTTTTATTTTTATGATATTTTTTGTATTTTTGAATTTTTTGATTTTTTTTTTGTATTAGGATACTTTGAAGAGATATGTGTAAAACCTATGAAGGTACATTTTGTTGATAGGATCCTCCAAAGGTTCGCCCTCTATGGTTGAGAGCTGATATGCACCAGATCCATAGACTGTTGTGATGATGTAAGGACCAAGCCAATTCGGTTCGAGCTTTCCCTTATTCTCTCTGTCCAGCTAATTTTTAGGATTTTCTTTAAGAACTAAGTCACCCACCTCAAATGTGCGAGGCTTGAATTTATGATTGTAACTATGACTCATTCGTTGTTGATAAGCCTTGAGATGATTAAAAGAAGTTTGTCTTCGTTCATCCAACAATTCTAGTTCTTGCAAGTGAGAGACCCTATAGTCCTCATCATTAATAATGTTTTGCAAAGAAACTCATAAAGATGGTAGCTCGATTTCAATAGGCATGATGGCTTCAGCACCATAGACAAGTGAATAAGGCATGGCTTCTGTAGGTGTGTGAACACTTGTGCAATAAGACCAAAGTGCAGGATTAAGTTGGATATGCCAATTGTGGCCAACATCATCGACTCTCATTTTTAGGATTTTAAGAATGGTTTTATTAGACACCTCATCTTGACCGTTACCTTGGGAGTAATAGGGCATGGAGAAATGATGGGCAATATGGAAGTGATCACAAAGTTCATGAACATCTTGATTTTTGAAGGGACGTCCATTATCGGTGAATATAGAAATAGGAATACCATACCGACAAATGATGTAGTTGAGAATGAATGTAACAATCTATTTTCTAGTGAATTGTGTAAGAGGCATGACTTTGATCCATTTTGTGAAATACTCTGTGGCCGTGATGATGAATATTTCCTATGAGATCAAGTCCCCACTGGAAAAAGGGCCAAGGAGTAGCAATCAGTTGAAGTTCTTGTGCTGGTGCATGAATAAGGTCTCCATGAATTTGACATTGCTTACATTTCTTGACAAACTGATATGAGTCTTTTTCCATATTGGGCTAGTAATATCCAGTCTTGATGAGTTTCTTGGCTAAGGTAGGACCACTAGAATGTGGACCACATATCCCTTCATGAACTTCTCGTAATGCAATCCGAACTTCGTCCCTTTCTAAACATCTAAGAAGAGTGCCATATAGACCTTGATGGTATATGATATCGGCTAAAATGACATGTCAGGAAGATTGGCAAATGAAAGTGTGATGTTGGTTGTTGGATAAGTCAGGAGGAAGGGTATTATTATGAAGATATGTGAAAATAGAACGTATAACTGAGAATCAGGGGCAGTGACACATATCATCTCAATAGGAGTGATCTCATATGAGTGAACCAAAAGGTTATCCACCAAGAACTCATAGAAGGTTTCATTTTGTGGTAGGTCTATTAGTGAAGAAATAGTGGCCATGGCATTTGAAACTCGATTCTACTCTCTTGGTATCTGCTCAAAGGTTAACTTTGTGAAATGTTGTTTTAGGTCATCCACCATTTTTTTTAAGGAATTAATTTTTCAGCCATTTTTTGGTAGACATTAGTTACTTGATGAATTACAAGTTGAGAGTCCCCAAAAACATGAAGTTCTTGGATCTTCCACTGAATTGCAATTCATAGTCTAGTTGTTAATGCCTCGTATTCTGCTATGTTATTAGTGCAAGGAAATGATAATTGAAATGATTTTGGAATGGAATATCCTTGAGGTGTGATGAAAAGGATGCCAGCGCTTGCACCATGTTGTGTGTATGAGCTATCAAAGTATAGTTGTCAAGGCTTCATGTGTGATACCATCAAGATGGATTCATCCGGAAATTCTAAAGTTAGAGGAACATCATCTATCATAGGAGCATCTACCAATTGATCTGTGATAGTTTGTCCTTTTATTTCTTTTTTGTTTATATATTCAATGTCAAACTCACTCAAGAGCATTGCCCATTTGGCTAGCCGACCAGTAAGCATCACTTTATTGAGAAGGTAATTCAATGGATCACTCCTTGTGACCAACTTAGTTTAATGAGTTAACATGTAGTGTCATAATTTCTACAAAGCAAAGACCATGATGAGACATGCACACTCAATTGGTGTATAGTTTAGCTCATAGCCCACCAAAGTACAACTGATGTAGTAGACTACCTTTTCTTTACCCTCGGCATCTTGTTTCTCTAAGAGTGCCCCCCATGCTGTTGATGTAGTGGATATGTATAGTAATAGGGGTTGTTCTGGAACTGGTGGCATCAAGACTAGTGGGTTAAGAAGATAATCTTTGAGTATTTGAAAAGCCTGTTGACAGTTATCATCCCATTTGAATTTGATGTGTAGCAAGTGCTGAAAAGGATGACATTATCTGCAAGTTGTGCTATGAATCTTCATATGGACTGGAGTCTTCCTTGTAAAGAGGGAAGTTGACTGATATTTCTCAGTGGTTGCATCTCTAGGATCTCCTTGACTTTTGTTGGATCGACTTCAATTCCTCTTTTTGAGACAATGAATCCCAATAGCTTCCCAAAGGTTACTCCAAAGACACATTTGTTGGGGTTTAATATTACTTTGTATTTTTCCAACCGATCAAAAACAACTGAAAGTATGTCCAGCTCTATCTATTGATTTTCCCAAGAGGTCATCAACATAGTATTCTATAGTAACGTGCATGAGATCATGAAAGATAGTAGTCATGGCTTTTTGATATGTAGCTCTTGCATTCTTTAGCATGAAGGGCATGACATTCCAGCAGAAAGTTCCCTAGGGACAAGTAAATTCTATTTTGTGTTGATCCTTAGATGCGATTTTTATTTGATTATACCTAGAGAATCCATCCATCAATGATAACATCGCATGACCTACTATGAGATTTATGATTAGGTCTATATTTGGTAATGGAAAATCATCCTTAGGACAAGCTTTGTTGATGTCTCTAAAATCTATGCATATTTTGATGCTGCGATCTAGCTTATTGACTAGTACTAAGTTGGAGATCCATTCAGGATAATCAATTGGGCATATGAATCCGACATCCAATAATTTTTCAAGCTCCCCTTTGACTAATAATGCCACTTGTGGATGCATCTTTTTTAATTTTTGTTTCACTGGTTTTTCCTCTGGCTTAACTGTCAAATGATGCATTACTAAATCCGGATCCAATCTAGGCATATCAACATATGACCATGCAAAATTGATTTGTGACTTTGTGAAGAAACTTATGAACTTTGGTGTTTCTCTTTCTATCAGAGATTGTGCTAGGAATATGTTATGTGGAATTTCTTCTGTACCAATGTTTGTTTTGATGGTCTCCTCTACTAACATAGATATTTTTTCTTCATATGATATCGGGAGAATGTCGCACCTTCCATCTTTGAGTGCCTTAGAGAGGTTTTCTCCCTAACATTTGTCCTTTATTTTTACTTTTTTGGGGTCAGACAGTGCCACAATGTGGTTTTCACCATAAGACCCATGATTTGTTTTTATTTTTACATTTTTGCAACTAGAAGGCCCAACACCCTCGCCAAAATATACCACATTGTTGAGTTGCATAGTGTATCTTGCCTTATTGTCCCCAAGAGGAAGATCATCTCATATGCCTAGATAGTCAATAAAGGATTCATCATTTTGGAATGTGTCAAACTATATAAGTCCTTCATGATCCCAATAAATAAGTTGGTGGTGAACAAGGGGAAGGCCTTCATTGTTTTCAAAGTTAGTAGGACTAAGGGTGAAGATGTTGTTATATTCAGGTATGTTGAGGTAATTGTTGATGTCCTCATTGGCACTCTCCGCATCTATCTTGATTGTGAATGAGTTCAACTTGTCATCACTAAAAGTGCATTCTGGGATGGGTGTCCTCATCCTTCATGATTTCGACCTAGAACCTAGAGGCAAAGACTGTGTGGGATCCTCAGGGGTTGTCTCTTGACCAACTTTGATTTTTCTATAAAATTCCTCTTCTTCTGTGGGTTCACCTGGTTCTCTAAATGTCTCAATGAGTTCATAGTCACTGGAGGATTTGCCTAAACCCCATTCCCATTCATTAGAGTCAGTGGAATAGCAGTTCTCTTGTTGATCTTTGGCAACTTTGATTTGTAATGCTTCTTCTACCTTTCGAGCATTTACCCTAGAAGATATGAAACCAATCCCTTTTGAGCACTCTTTTTTAAATGTCAATTTTGGTTGCAAAGCTTGAATGATACCTTCCTTTCTTAAGCTGAGAGGACTTTTACCATCATACACAAACTTTTGTAGGATCTTGAATCTTTTGCCATATTTTTCACATGGTATGCTGATGTGATCTTGTGTACCATCTTCAAGGTCTTTGTAAAGCATTTTGTATAAGTCTTTTTCTTCCATTTCACCCCACTTTTGGAAGATAGTAGGATCCCATTTGAGTTTAATGATAGATACCCCTTTAAAAGGATGTGGTCATCCATATTATTTTGGTAAACTCATAACTTTTCATAAGCACATGGTTTGATTCAAAGTGTATTCACCCATGCCTTTGTCTTGATATTTCCCTTTAAGCTCACCTTGTTTTGATGTTGAAGGTTTTAATGATTCAGGGTCAATGTATGCAGAAGAAGGGACAACTTATCTATTACTTGGAATGATTGTCTTAGTTTTTGGTCTCAAGTTATTACAATATATAAATGGATTAGGACCACCATTAATTGTCACTTCAACTCCATTGTGAGGAAACTTAATGTATTGGTGGTATGTAGATGAGATTTCCCTCATCTCATGAATCCAAGGACATCCTAGCAATATGTTGTATGTGAAATCCATGTCTAAGACTTGACAAACCACATCCTTTGTAACTGGCCCAACTCTAAGAGGTAAGGTGACTGTGCCTTTGGATGAACACTCTTCATCATCATATGCCTTGATGGTAATTTTGTTTATAGCATTCACAGCTTTGTCTGAATATCCCAATTGTATTATTGTGTTCAAAGTAAACATATTGAGACCAACTCCTCCATCTATCAAGACTCATTTTATTCAATGTTTGTGTATGAAGGTTTCAATGTGTAAAGGTGCATTATGTGGTTGGCTCACGAAGGCGTCGTCAGCTTCTATGAATGTAAGGGAGTGTGGAATAGAAAGGTATCCCGCCATGGCTTGAAATTGGTTCACATTCAGATCAGTGGGGATGGAAGTGTTTCTCAAATAGTTTTCAATAATGGCCTTATGTGTAGGGGATATGCCTAAGAGCTCAAGGATTGAGATAAGCATGGGTGTCTTCCCTAACTATTCTACAAGGTCATAATAGGTTTGGTTAATGAGGAAGCGATGTTTTTAGTTGGAGAACCTTGCAAAGTGAATTACCTCGATGAGTTGTAACATTACATTTAGAGGTAGACTCGAAAGAATATCTAGTGCCTTTCAGGACAATCTTGGGTCTTTGGGTAGAATTTTCAAGTGTTTTGTCCTTGATTATAATGGTAGACACATAATTATCCATTGAAATGTGATTGACAGTTGAATCATAATTATAGGATGCTCTGGTATAGTTGGCCTAGTCATCTATGGCTTTAGCTTTTCCCTTGTCATGTTTAGGGAATGGTTCCTTAAACATCTCATGTTCTTGATTTGATGAATGTGCTTCAATCTCAATGTCACCTCTATCAATAAGATCTTGTATGATGTTCTTTAGCCGATGATAATTTCATGTTTTATGTCCTTTTCTCTTGTGAAATTCACAATAATCATCATCATTCCACAAATTTGGTTTAACCTTTGGCTCATATGGAGGCAAATTTGGAATTGTTATTATTTTGTTTGCCACTAGCTTCTTGAAAACTGACTCTAGTGGTTCTCCCAATGGGGTGTACTTCCTTCATGATTTTGAAGTTGTTTGAGTATTCACTTGATTGTTTGTAGAGCTTGATCTAGAAAAACCAATTTCGGGTCGTACTGTATTCACTGTGTTATTATTTTTATTCCAAAATATGTGCTTGTCTTTTCCTTTAAAGTCCTCTTTATTTTCTTTGAATATTTTGACAATGCCTTGCTCAATCAGGACCTTCTCTATTGCTAATCCCTTTTCAATGACATCCTTGAAGGTGGACAAACAATCTTTAATCAAGTCATAACTAATGTCTTTGTTAACATTTTGGGTGAACATCTCTACCATTTGTTTTTGTGGAATTTCATAAGAGCATCTACTGGCTAGATTCCTCCATCCTTGTAAAAATGATGAAAAAGACTCTCCATCCCTTCGTTTGGTGTTGCACAAAGTAGTGATTGATATGTCTGTCTCTATGTTGTATGAGAAATGTTATATGAAAGCTTCTGCTAGATCACCCCAAGACTTAATTCCAGGTGGAAGTTGGGAGAACCATTCCATATCTTGATCACCTAATCTTTGTGAGAATAATCTCATCAAATATGTCTCTTCTATTGCTACCTCAATGCAAACTGTGAAAAATTGTCTTATATGTGCCTTAGGATCCCCTTTTCCTCTGTACTTATCAAACTTAGGTGTTAAAAAGTGTGTAGGAAATGGAGGCATTGGAATGCTTTTGTCAAATGGATAGGGACATATGTATCTCATTGTGTAAGTTAGCTTTGGTGTATTTATGTCATCCATTTTCTTTTGTAAGTCCTTGATTTTCTGTTCCAAATTGTTCTTAGGTGGAGATCGACTTCTTGGACCATATCCCATGCTTGAGCCACTAGGTGGGGGTGGAGCATACTGCATATATGGATGATAGTGATCATACACATGTTCATATGGAGGAGGTCTATAGTGATGTTGCGTATAAGGACCACTTGGTATAGAGTCATGATGAGGAATGGAATATCTATTTTGTCCATGTATACCATACTCTATAGGCATGTCATGAGTTTGTTCTAATGTATTGCCCCCAAATTTGATGTGGGGTTTCCTTGTGTCCAAATTTTGATCATGCCTCTGGATATCCAATTGCTTTGGTGGTTGGTCCTTAGCATTGGCATGTGATTGAGTATATTTTTCCACATAAGACTTCCATAATGGTCTGCAAAGGTGAGTATCATATATTTTACCATGTGTATCTGGGACCTCAGGTTTTTGAAACAAAGATGATGATGATTAAGGCACAAATTGTGGTCCTCTATTGCCTCCACTATTAGGCCTCCTTTGATCCATGTACGAGGTGAGGTTGTTGCAAAGGATGATTTTCCATTATTTGAGACATGTCAAAATCATCAGGGATCTTGGTTCCACTTTGTGCCATCACTTGCAAGAAATATTGTCTATCTCTCCTCAATATTTCCTCAACCATTCAATTAAAGCAAGGATCCATAATGGAGTCTTCCACTTTTGCTGAATGTATGGAAAAGTTGTCCATATTGTCATTGTGTGTATCATTGTTGTTTGTAGTGTCCATGTTCTCAACATTTGGAATTTTTCTATAGGCATCCATGTCAGGTAATGTAGTATGATCAAAATTGAAAAAGACATCATCGTCATACTCATAGGCACTCATGTTTGCTGACTCTTGAGCCTCTTTAGTTTATCTCCTAGATTTTTGGAAATGGGTTTCAACCATGAACTAGGTCTTGACCAGGATGTGTGAGACTAGATGAAAATGGAAAGAGTATGAAAGACCAAAATTTGGATGGAATGTAAATGAATCTGAGGTGAACTTGCAATGTCCAAAGTGTAAGACCAAGTATGTATGTAGTAGAGTAGGTGTGGCTTCCAAAGAGATGATAGATTCTCTTAATGAAGTAAGTTGACCTTGACTCTAAGTAAGACCAAATGAGATCCAAAGATGATAGACCTTGATGAGGGACCACTTAGCAAAATGTTGTTATATGTAGTGTGTTGACAAAGAAATATGAGGACAAGCAAGTGACCTTTTGACTCAAGTTTAGATAAATGTGAATGTAATGCAAGGTGTAAAGAAATAATGGACTTTGTGAGACCTAGAAATAGGTTGAATTTTAGATGAAAACCTGGAGGGATAACCTAGGAAGCTCAATAAGTATGAAACTGATTGCTCTTGTTTGTTAGATTGTAAATTTTTCCAATTTTGAACACAAACGTGCCTGTATACTTCACAGATGCTATTAAATGACACAGACATTATTTAACACTACACAGACACGTTTTTGAGATTTTGTGAATGTAATGTTTCTTAAGAGAACACAGATGCGTTTTTTCCCTTCACAGAAGTGGCTAAATGACATAGACGTGGTTCTATTAGACACGGACATGTTTCTAGAAATTAAGTGCAATTTTTCCAATTTGTGAAGTTGTTGTTCTGACCAAATCTAAATTTTTGATTGTTTTTCATGACAAGAGGATACAATGTTGATGAAGATTCAATGTTTGTAAGTATTTATACTCAAAATGACTCAAAAATGACTCCAAAGAAAGTGTGTTGTTTGATGTAAAAATGTTTTGCATATATTTGAAGACACAAAAGACACAATATTTTGATGTTTGATCTTGAATGTTTGAATGTTCAAAATAAGACAAGCAAAATAAGATAATAGTTGTTGATCCCACATGGGGTTTCCCCCAAGGCTACGCTATTTAGAGTGGATACTTAGATGCTTGACCCCATTGTCTCCACCCTCGACACTCACTTCTCCAGGGCAGCCAAGCATCAGTCCCCATGGTGAACTTTGTATCTCTACTAAAAACCGTATGTGTGTGGGCCACTCCAGAGATCTGACCTCCTACCCCAACAACTAGAAGGATTTTATCTTTCTAAAACAAAAAGGTGCTAGTAAGGGAATCCACTTGTGTGGCCATACATGCGACACTTTCAGCTCTGTAAATACAAAAGGCTCCTAGCTGGTAGGGGTTACAGCCTACAACTGATCAAATAAATTTTGATCAAATGGGTTTATGGGGAGACATAGTGTCAGTATGAACTAATTAGCACATGTTACCCATGGCTTTCATGATGGATATAGTTGTTTATAGTGGTTCAGAAGAGGATGGATTTTCCTCACTACCACTTGGGTCATCCTCTCCTCACTACTAGTCCCAATGACCACATGGGGAGACAGGCCCTCTAGAGATTAAACAAAAAGAGCCCATTGCTCAAGACACAAAAGACACTAGTTTAATTTTAGTGCACCAATTGAAGTGTTTGGTAATCTATGAAAATAAGGCACACAATAAAGATCAAAAGAAAACCCTTGTCAAGGTCCTGCAACAAAGATTTGTTAGTAGTTTGGATTGTTTCAAATGATCACCCCTTCCCACAAGCACACAAGTTAGGTAAATTTTAGATCCAAAATGACTTTGTGAAATAGGGGCCTTCGACAAAACGATTTGCTTTCAAAACAAGCTGCACCAATTTTGTTAGCTAGATCACAAGATGTTAGCCCGAAATAAACTAAATTTGAAATCGAAATGATGAAATAAAGCCTCAAAATTGGATCAAAATTGAAAATGCAAAATCTGAGACACAAACATGGTTAAACCTAATGCAGATGTGACAAAAAATCATAAATATGTCTAAATTCATCACAGACGCGCCTAGATCACTCAGATGTGGGTCTCAAACATAGACACGACTGAGAGATTCATAGATGAGGTTTGAAATCACAGACGCAACCCTGTAATCTAGAAAATGTCGAAAGTTGTCAAAAACACAAACATGACTATGAAGATCACAGATGTGGAATAAAAACAAAAACACGGTTACAGGATGCACAGATGAGTAAATGTCGAAAGTTGTCAAAAACGTTAGATCTGTAACAAAATCTGCAATAAAAAATGTTAAATGCAAAAGGGACAAGAGTCCCACCGGGCATGCCAAAATGTTTATGGTAAAAATGGAAGCAACAATATTGAAAGACTAAATGGATTCAACCACAAAAATCTAGCCCAACTACAACAAAGATCCACCATAACATATGAAGATTACATAAGACAATGCAAATCAAATGAAATCACAAAGATTATACCATCACATGTACAATAGGGTTTGGATCTCCATTCTTCCTATCTCCATTGATCTTGCTTGATATATTTGCTCCATATTTTATGTGTGCACAAGAGCTCAACAAAGAACAGAGATGTGGTTGTAAGTAGGCTTGACTGCATATGAAAGTTTGAAAGTGTAGTTAGGCGTTGATAATGAAGGAAGCATCTCCTTATATAGAAGACACTATAAGAAATGGAGGGATAAGATTGAGAAGTGTAAAAGATAAATGGTCAAATATGATTAGAGGGTAGGGAGAGAAAATAAGAAAATAATGCGAGGATAGGTAGTGTAGGAATTAAGAGATGAAATGACATGTGTCATGAGTGGAAAAGGCTATTGAATTAATTAAATAAATAAAGATTTATTTAATTAAGAGAGGAAGTGGGATAATTAAATAAATAAAAGTATTTATTTAAATGAGAAATAAGGTTAGAAGAGGATAAATGAATTAATTAAATAAATAAAGATTTATTTAATTAATAGAAGAATTAGGCTTAAAATATTTAAATAAATAAAGATATTTATTTAATTAGACAAGACAATTTTAGGTGTCTACATAATCATATGTGAAATAGAAAATAGATCAAATCCATTAATTGCCATGATGTATCCAAGCAAATTAAAATAAATTAGGATTTTCTAAATAAAACATCTTAATTTATGTAAATTGATGAGATTCAAATTTGACTTTTGTTTTGTATTTTGAGATATAAATTTTTAAAAATGTGAAATGAGAATTTGAAAGTTGAGATTTGGAAATTGGAATTTGCAAAATAATTGAATAATACAAAATTTTAGAAAAAATATTATTCAATTAAATAAGTAAACTGATCTGTGATTTTTGAAAAATTATGCAACCTCCTATGAAATTTAAATTTAGAATTAGGGCTTTGAAAATAACTTTTTAATTTAAATTTAAAACTACCCACTAGAAGATTTGAATTTTAAATTAGGGCCTTGTAAAAAGAACCTCTTAATTTTAAAATTAAATTTAAAATTAGATCTAGGATTGAAATTTGGAAATTGAAAAATTGGGAAATGCTCAAGGTTAATTTAACTAAGGTCCTGTTAATTAACCTCTTAATTTTAAAATTTAAATTTGAAATTGAAATTGAAATTTGATCCAATATTGTAAATTTGAATTTGAAGCCACTCTAAAATGATAATTCAAAATTTAAACAACCCACAAGCTCAATTTAGTAAAAAAAAATTAAAATTAAGGTTTTTGAAATTAACCACTTAATTTTAAAATTTAAATTTTAAAATTGAAATTGGAAGTGAAAATTTGAATTTTAAAATTGGAAAAGTACTCGAATCTAAAACAATTAATCCAAATTATGCAATTCAGAAGCTCAATTTTGAAATTAAAAAAATTAGAGTTTTATTGAAATTAACCTCTAAATTTTTAAAATTTACTACGAAATCAAACTTGTAAATGAAAACTTGAATTTTAAATTGCATACACTCAGATCTGAAAACAAAAAATAAGAATTAAAGGTGTAAGACATTGGGTTCAACAAAATGTAAAGGGGAAATTTTGATTTGGCAATTTGCAACATAGGAGGGAGAAATCACCAAATCAATTTCGCTTGGAAAACCTTTACATTCAAAAGAGGGTTAGAATCCACTAGATTCTATCACAAATTAGATAAGGACTGAATACTAAATGGATTGGATTAATTTGGGTTTCCTTTTTTCTAAGTTGAAATGCTGAAATAGATAAAGCACTAAAACATGAAGGTAAAATTGAGAAAACAATGAGCTACAGATGTGGGATCAAGCTGAGCACTTGGAATTGAGTAGTGCAACTAGATTTGGATTCGACCCTTGAAAAAGATCCTAAAAGTCAGGATTAGGACACGATACCACAGTCATACAAACTTTTCATCATGTCGAAAAGGGTTGATTTATCTCTGCAAATGAAGCTTGTTCTAAAGAGTACATTTTTGTACTTGTTTCCTACACAGAAAAAAGGGGGAAAAGGTTGGGAATAGGGGTTTGCCTAAGTCAAACCCTACTTTGGAATCAACCTTGAATGAAATATTGCACACGCTTGAAATAAATGATGAAAAGGTATACCTTAGATCTGCAATGAATGATGATGATTCTTTGCTTCTTGAATGTAATCACATATGTTGCATGAAATGGCATGAACATGACAAAACCCTAACACACACACACATGCACACAAGTTATTGATGTAATGATTCTCCACAATTGATAGATGATGAATATATAGCCTTGAGGACCTCTAGAAATGCTTGATGATGAAAACTTTAATGCTTTAATTCTTGATTTCTTGAATGTAGTGCTCCCAATCTTGCTATATATCTAAAATGAGAGAGGAAGACCTCCTTATATACTTGCCTATCGTCAATGATCTTAATTTTCTAAAATAGGCTGACATGAAGCAAGATTTCTTGCTCAAACTTTGGATAGGGAAAAGGGTTCAAATTAAGGCCCACCTAAGGAGGACCATGGCATGACACCATGGTCCCAGGGAGGACCAAGGTGCTACACGCTAGTCCTATCCCATAGTTGGGCCAGGGATAAGGTGCTATGTAAGGTGAATTGATATAATATGAACTTTGTTGCATGGTACAAGCATAAATGAGTCTAGATAAAGTGTGAAGATGACAACACTAAAATGAGGGCCCCAAATATGGTCAAAATTGCAAAGGGTGCAATTTTAGGACACTATAGTTAAAAAATTCATATCAAACTTCACTGGAATGATTAGGCCTATTACCCTTATGCTAAAGAAAGACCAACCTTTCAAATGGACCGATTAGACAAGGAAAGCTTTTGAGAAAGTCAAAGAAGTTGTTTCTTCCACTCAAATATTAGTCAATCTAGACCTATCCAAGGATTCTATAATGTATGTCTATAGTGGTGAATTCAGTATAGCTATGGTCTTAACCAATAAGGATGATGAAGGAAAAGGCAAATAGTTGGTGGTGTTCTGTTCCTGAACACTTAATAATTGTGAAGTTAAATGCAACTTCGTGGAGAGACGACACTTAATTTCCTATAATAAGATTGTAGTATACATCACACATTCTAGTGTGTGAGAATATATGATAGAGGGTGAGATAACAAAGAAGAGAGACAACTGGATTACTAGAATTTTAGAGTATGACATTGATGTGAAGCCTACCAAAATAGTCCATGGGTGAGGATTATGCATGTACATGGCACAAGAGCTCACATTCAAAGAGAAAAAGAACCAATCTGAGAAGGTTTTGATTAACCAATCATAACTTGAAAGCTACTAGGTACAAGATAGGATTACTTTCATGCAAACTGGGAGATACCTACCAAGTCTCCCTTCCTATAAAAGAAGGTTCTATAGGTTGCAAAATAGTGGCTATACACTTGTAAAAGGTGTGATATTCAAATAGAATTTCAATGGAGTCCTCCTAAGGTATGTGAGTTAAGAGAAAGATGAGAAGATCCTCCACGAGTTTCACAATGGCCCGACAAGAGGGCATTTCTCTACAAAGGCTACGACTATCAAAATCATGTGCGCTAGTTATTTTTGTCCTGATATGTTTAACCAAACCCACTCACTAGTCAGATCCTATGAAGTTTCAATCATTTCTAGGCAAGAGGAATAATTTAGCTTTGATCCTTAATCCTATTATTGTTGATGAGCCTTTTGCACAATGGGGATTAGATTTTATTGGCATGATTAACCCATTTCCAATGCCAGACACAAGTGGATATTAAGTACCACAAACTAATTCACTAGATGGATGGAGGAAGTTCCCTAGAAGAATGCGATCGAAGTAAAAATATTGAACTTTTAAAGAGAGTTGGTTGCAAGGTTCGGACCTCCAAAGACCATCATCTTCGATAATACTAGAGTTTTCTTAGGCTCTGAAATCTGCCAATTTGGAATGACCAAATGGATTTTTCTCAAGACATCCTCTAACTATTATCCATAAGGTAATGGCCTTGTAGAATCAACAAACAAGAACCTATTTAGGTTGATTAGTAGGATAGGGTCTAAACACAAAAGAGAATGGTATAAACATCTAAAAACTCCACTCTGCGTTGATCGAGTTTCTCCAAACCAAATATTAAAAACTTCACCATATGAATTAGTCTAATGGAAGGAAGTTGTGCTCCCCATTTCAATGGAGATTCCCGCACTACAATTACTAAAATCTTTGGAGATTGAAGAAAATAGAGCAATGGAGGTTTGGTTGGTGGAGTTGCTTGAAATTTAAGAACACAGAGAAAAAGCCTAGGAAACAATTGATGCCTAGCAACAAATAGTGAAAATATGGTTTGACAAAAAGTCTTCTGAGCCTGGTTTCAAATGTGGGGACCTTATAATAAAATATAATGAGCATGTGGCTAAACCAGGGCAGCATCAAAAATTTGATTTTCTATGGGAAGGTTCATTTCACATTAGTTAGTGCAAGCAATTAAATGCATTTGAATTAGAAATGTTTGGTGGAGAACATTAGAAATTCCACTGAACGAGATCCATCTTAAGCCATTTCATTAAGTTAGTATGTTATCAACCTTGTAAAAATTATATAAAATGTAAAGCATGTAAACTCACAACATATAGAGTTTGAGTTAGCAGTAAAATAAATATTCTCCATACACTTAACAATACAGTAAGATGAAAGCCAAAAAGGGGGTCATATTTTCATTTATAATGATAGTAATATTTATATTTTACAATCCAAAATTGGATCTTTGGCCTATTAGCAAAATCAGTGTAATATATGTAGAAAATAAAAGCCTATTATACTTCTTCTTCTTCATCCTCTCTAAAGGAGGAGATAGTAATAGTTTGAGGTATTGGAAAAAGAGTTGTGAAGTCCACAAGAGAAGAAATAAGAGCATGCAAAGCAATGAGATTTTGAAAGCTTGTGTACTAGTCTAAATCAAATATTGGCTCCATGCCCATGAGTCATATTAGAAAGTGGGCAGGTAGTGATAGATTTCTCATGATGCTTCTCCACATTGGTGGTGTGAAAACCTCCAAGGAAAGGAAGCCATGGAACCACTTCATCGAGATCATCATAAAGCATCAAATCCATCACCATGGGAATACCAAGGCCTATCATTGTAGAATGTATAATTTCATCTAGGGCACCGAGAAGGTATTTTGGAAACACCTCTCTGGTGAGTAGAATTATTTTACCCTTGTTCTCTCCTAGGTCCAGCAAAGAGGCTACAAACCGAGAAACAATGTCAGTATTAACTCTATATCTTTCCTCTCCAATAGTGAAATCATCACCTAGAATCCACTTAATAGCTACAATTCCTAAGGTATGCTTTAGCTTGGTCATCTGTATCAACCTATTATGAGTTATTTCTCCTAGGAAGGCCAATTGTGGCCTTGAACTCACAAGTCTAATGGGCATATCAAGTAGTGTTTTTCCTAGGTGAAAAAGAGCTAGAAGAAACTCTTAACTATCTAAGTGTCTAATCTCATAAGATAGCTTGGGTTGTTTTCTTTGTTGTAGCATGTAATTGATTTATAGGACAAGCCTAGAAATCTAGGTGGTAGTAGTACAAAGATTAAGTCAGAATGAAATCTTGAGGATCTTGCGTAAATCAAAGATCCTTGTGCAAAGCCAAGGTGGTGAAAAGCTAGTGAGCTATTGGCGATGTCCTTGGAAAACAAAAACTATTCTAACACATGCCATTTGTTCATCGTAAAGTATAAAATCAACAAAAAATCATATAATTAATGATTCATGCTAAGCTTTCTGGTCTAGATATAAATGAAAGGTGTGTAAAAGGGCCTGTATTGTCCACTTGTAACTCTTGTTTCCAATAATATAGTTTTCCAAAAAGGGAGAATAATCAAGTACTGCAGTGAGGGGGTATTCTTGTGTTAGCTATAAATTAATTTCATACAAAAATCTAAAATATCGGTATCCTCAGTGTGGTGCCTTACCATGCGGTTAATCTAGGGTTACCCATGGGGTAAAAAGAGTTTTGTTTGAAACATTTATAATTGTTTAACTGTGTGTAACCTTGGAAGTGAAGGCAGATAGTTGCAGATAGAAACAAGAAGCAAATTTCATAAAAATAATCTGCAAAGCAAAGATATCAAAGTGACAGAAGGAGATTTGTGAATAAGAGAGGGACCTTCCACTCCTTCAACCATTGTAGATGTGTTTGGAGTTTTTTCTTATTCCTTAGTAAGGATGCTAGAGAGACCAAAGTACCTAAATACTAGAGTGACCACAAGGTTAAACCACATAAATGCAACTCTCGTGCAAGATGAGTCTGATAATATTCATGACCCAGGACTACTTAAGAATCCAAAGACTCTATGTGAGGGTGCTTTTGCAAGGATGCAGGAGAGGGTAAGAAAGAAAGATATAGATTCCCTAAGATACCGATTATGGCCTTGTGGTCTTCCACAATACATGGTTCCATTTGTTCACTATTTTCTAGAATATCTACATGTAAGTATCTTGAATTTCTATGCAGACACAAGAGTGATTCAAGGTAAGAATCTATGAATAGTTATCAATGTTGATAACTTAAATGGTGTTATGTATCTCATCTCTTCAAGCGGGTGTAGAAATGTTCAAAAAGAAAAAGATGGAGAAGTATTGGGCATCAAGGAATGATCATCTCAATTTCGACAATGGTGAGTTGAATATGAATGTATGGGATTTGCCAAAATCTCCCCTCAACATTAAATCTTTTAATCAAGATTTGCGGGATATATTTTATATGTTGGCTTTTGTTTTTGGTTTTGACACAAAAATAAATTTACATGAATTCCAGATGGCTCTAACATTAAAGATGAGCAAGCAAAAAGTTCCTTTCCACTTTGATTTTGCATAAATTATATAGAGGGGCATGCTCAAAGTGCTCAAGGGTTATGAGTCTCAAGTCAAATTTAGGTACCTTTCCCTTTTGGTTCACATGTTTTTATATTAAAACCTGGTAGACCTCTTTAGCCGGTATATGAATTTATTTGTGATGGATGAACAAAATCTTAGGAAGCCTATGCCATCCTAGACCCATGTCTTGTCTCCACTTATGACTACTATACCTTTTGTGATTATATTTTGACCCCTATTTTAGAAGGTTTGAGCAACAAAAATCCCTATACCTATTTCTCCCCTAAGAAAGTTGAGTGAATGTCAAAATCCAAAACCATATGTGATTGGATTTTTGGGGAAAATTTTTTAATAATAAGAGTGCATGACTTTGATGAGGATCTCTTTCAACTTCCAGATTGCTCAATTGAGGGAGTTCTTGCAACACAATTATTTAGAAAACTCTAAGGCATATGGGTCAAGAAGACATCAAACCATTATGTATGATGTTTCTAAAGCCTTAGGCACTATTGATCTCCTGGAGTGGAATGTTAATGTTAAACATATATTGACTGCTAAGCCGACACATCTGGGATTGGTATTCATTGAATATAAATGGCATTATGATCTAGATGATTGTTTGGACTACGATCACCCACATCCACCATCCTTATTTGGAGGAACACCGCAACCCACTGGTGGATTCCCTGGATGTTCATTTGGAACCTACTCACATCATCACATCTCACTTTGAAAGGCCCAATTGGTTATATTTTTATGAAATAAAAGGGCGGATGGACGCTACTAAGAAAATCAATGCGTCCCTTAGGAAGAAGCTTGAGCAGAGGGGTTAGTGAGATGATAATTGTAGATTTCTTGACATTTCAACAAGAGATAAGAGATTATACTCCCAACTTTTAGGCTAATCCATTGGATGATAAATTCAATGATATCTAGAACCAAGAGCATGATGACACTTAGGAGGAAGAAACAAAGGAACAAGTTTTGAAAATCTGAGAGGTGAAAGAGAAAATAATTTTAGCTGACCCTAGTGTCACTCTTGACTTTGGAGGAGAATTCCTAGTAGTCTAACAACCATGCACCCTAGCCCTAAAAAGAAAGTCACAAGATACACAGACTTCACAACAGACAACTAGAACCGGCAACCCACCACCAAAGAAGAGGTAAAAGATGGATGGTCCACAAAGAGAAGCCTCAAAACAAATGATTGAATCAAATCTGGCTCCAACCACAACTAAGACTTAGATATATTTTACTCCCCCTCTTTTATCCTATCAATCTTTAGTCAACCCACCAGTTTCAGCTCCCTCCATCTCTCTGGCAGATAATGTCCCTTCAGTGCATATCTCTGCCCTTTCTCAGGTTCCTATTTTTGCCATAGTCACTACTCAAGTACCTTCACCACCCTCTGTAATAGGCATAGCTTTTAAAACCCCAAGGACTATCCCTTATTTTGTCCTTCCAGTTTCCTCACTTTCCCTTATAGTTACTAGTGCCTCTGTAACCTCAACTTTGATCCTACCCCCTAGTCTGAAACTCTCCATTTCTCAGCAGAGAATTTTGTCATCCTCTACATTTTCAAGGTAGTTGCAATATATTCCCTCTTTCTCTCCATTATTATTAAATTTGTTGAGATAAGCTCAATCTAGATTTGTTGTTGTCTCAATTCCCTTCGCTTTAGCCCCCAAACATTCTATTGTCACCCAATATATCCCATCTCCTACTGAATTCAAATATCAAGCGGATGCTACCAAAATGGCTCAGGAAAAGCACACATACAAGAGAAGGGAGAAAGATGATTCCAAACCAACAGAACTATGTATTGAGACCATCTATCATGAGGCACACCAATTCCTCATATTTTCTACCAACATGCCCAACATAATTGAGTCGGAGGGTCTAATGTAGCCTGAGGATTATAAATTTCATGTAGTGGGCATTAATCTGAGTCAATCCTATGTTATAGACAAAGTGGAGTTGTTGGAAGAAACACAAATTTGGTAGTATCAACAAACCTTCTAAAGACCACCCACCAGTTGGAAAAGATAGAGGCTGAGCTGAAAAATGTGAAGAATACTGTGGAGGTCCCACAAACAAAAGAAAAAGAATTTGACATATAAATTTATTAGTAGACAAAGGAGGTCACCCAATTGATGAAATAATTGCAAGAGAAAACTCTTTCTCTTTCCTAATAGAGCCAGGACGAGAAAACCAAGTTGCAAGAAAAACTTAATTTAACTTATCAACTCCACTTCGGTATGCCCAGTCAGAAAAGGAGGACCTATCTAAATAATTACAAAGTACAAACTAGGAGATTACTCAGATGAAGTCAAGTGTTGTGGATGTGACTCATATCCAAAGAGTGTTAGATTCAATGATAGTCCCAAAGACACTGAGAGGGGGGTGGATCAATGTCTAACTGATTAGCTGAATATTTAAACTTATTAATAAATTTGCATCCCAAAATAGTGTACCAGTAAATAAGAATTAGTGCAGTAAACATAAATAATAGAGACACCATAGAAACACACCATAACACAAGATATTTAACAAGGAAACTCGATGTGGGAAAAACCTTGGTAGCATTTGTGACCCACAATATTTACTCATTGGCCAATGAATAAATACTACTTACAATGAGGGGCCTACACATGCAGGGAGGCCAACAGCCTAGAGCTCACTGTTCAATAAAGAGTCACAGTGACTACAAAATGGATTATCAAATCCAATACAATATACTGCTCAAAACAACATCTCTAATGCCAGATTCAGTACCGTTTTAAGCTCAATCAATATCCAAAACCTTTGCTGTCAACTATATCACCTTATACAAAATTCTCATCATATATCCCAATTCCTTATCTCTCTCTCTCTCTCATCATCTCATATCAAAATGACTTATAAGATCTCATACATATATAAGTCTTTTACAATATACCATGTTGGCTTACAAAAGATAATTACATTACAAAATAATTCATATAAATAAAACTTTATCCCATGTCGGCTAGAGTGCTCGTATGCTTTGTTGCCAATGTAATCTGAATGCTGGTGAAGTGCCTGCCGATGCCGGTGCCTACTGGTGTATGAATTTTGTGATGCCAGGCATGTAGAAACCAATTGCCAGTGAGTTTCTAGTTGGTTGCCATCAATGACAACATCAATTATTCTCATAAGAGTGTAGTATGCCAACAATCTCCCCCTTTGGCATTGATGGCAACACTCATGAGAAAAATCCAAAACTATTATCCAAAACCTGAAATCCAAAAAATATGTGCTCCCCTTGACAATGTGATCTCCTCTATACATTAATTTTTCTCTCAACTACTCCCCCTTTGACATCAATGATAAAGTATGTCATAAATAATAAAAAGAGTACAAAAATGCTACCTCAAGTTTTGTAACCGGTTGGTTACGATCTGAAAGATGTCCGCCAAAATCATATTTAGACTCTACATAAATTTGTTGCTGTCAATTAAAGTTGCCTTAGTCTGCTGGATCATACTAGTCAGATAGTGCATTTGTTGCTTCGGTGATCGTTCTCCTTGTATTGTTGCCTTAGATAATTTAGCTCTCTGAGTAATCAAATTATCCAGCCTTGGACCAAGTTTATCTTTTAGTTCCCGAGCATTAGACCTTATTCTTGCCATCTCTTTCTCAAGTTTTTCTAACTTCTCCTAAACTGCTATAAGTCTGGATGAACCTATAATATTATTTGCAATATCATCACTTTCCTTCTATGTCTTCTTGATCTCCTTATCAATGTCCTCAGTCAAATAGTGAGGTTTACATGCTTCCCTATATAGCTCCTTATACTCCAAAATTATAGAATTGAGTATCAGTAAAAGTGTGTCCACATGTTCGATACATTTATTTATGGTGTTTTCAAAGAATGCGTTCTTCTCTTTTTCAACTCTCTCCTTTATGATATCCTCATTTACCTTGTCTATAGTTATAACATTATCAGAAATGAATTTGGACAATGTGTCCAATTTACCTAAAGAATCCATAATGTGATCTATCTAACATGTAGGTGCAATGATTTTTAGAATAGGTAAAGTGTTGTCAATTGCCTTAAAAGCCAATGTATTGCAATCAGTTATCCTCTTAATAGAATCCAAAAGTACCTCTGTTATATTAGTAGGTCTGAATTCACTTGTAGATGTACTAGGTTCAGCTATAGATTTCATCTCAATAGATGTCTGACCAATCACCTTAACTATATCCTCTTTACTTCCATCAAATGTATCCATTTTTCTTTTATCTTCCTCCAATGGATTTGTTTGTGTTTTCACCTCAACATTTAATGGTTTCTCAAATTGTTTCAGTGGCTAGTAACTGTTGGTTTCTCATTCTCAACATGAACCTCTACCTCTATTTGTTTCTCTGAAAGTTCTATTGTTAGGTTCTCAGTCTTTGGTGGCCCTATGCTAGTACCTTTGTCTTTTGTAGGTTTTTTAGTCTCCATCGGTTTCTCTATTTGGGTTGGTATCTCAGTTTCTTGAGAGTCAACTGTTTGTGCTAGTTTATCTGAAATCTGGATATTATCAATATTATCTGTCTTAGCCTCTAAAGTATCTTTATCCATAACAATGTTTACCTCTTGAGTATCCACATTCATTGTAAAGAGTATCTTAGACTCTGGATTAGTATTGTCAAGAGTTATACCTTCATTATCACTAACTGGTGGATCTTCTATGTGTACCGATGGTGTATCCAAAGGTGGTGGTGGAAGATTATCTATAACTTTTATGTTTGGAATACCACCAACTTTTCCTTTACCCTTGTCCTTGTCTTTTTGAAATACTTTGAATGTCTTTTTAGGTCTGCTCTTTTCCTCTTTCTTTTCCTTCTCTACAAATAGTATATCCCATTTATCTGCAGTCTCATTTGCAATCTCTTTTACCCTTCCAACAATCATGCTCACTTGTCAGTGTCCACTAACAAATACAGACCGGTTAGCTTCAGAAATAAGTTCATCTATTTCTTCTTTGGAGTTTACCAGATGAATAGCCAAGAGTCCTTCAACTTTCAATTTTTTATCCAATTCCATCACTGATAGCCTTTTTGCTTCTTGTCTGATGTAGAGATCATTTTGAATCTCATGAATCACTTCTATCAATGCCTTTTTTTAAATGTCTAAGTGCAAAACAATACTCTTGAATTGTTCTTTTGTCAGAATCATTAAACAAAATATACCATTTATTCACATTAGATAGATTACCTTCCTCTGTTATCTCATTCAGTAAATCATTCAATCTAGGGATAACTGGTATCTGTTTCTTCTTAGGTGTAAGCTTCTTCTTCGGTCCCCTAACTACCTATTGTTTCTTCCTTAGCATCTTCATTTTCCTGGGTGAAGGAGAGGGTATCGGTGAGGGTTTTCTCTTCCTTTCTACTCTTTTAAACTCAACAGCCTTACCACTATCAGTGTCAGAAGATGTTACAATCGGTGAAACATGTGCTTCAGGTTGTAGTCCTTCAAGTTCACTTGCTGATATACCACTAATGTTCATGACATTTTCTTTGATTTTCTTTACCTTCTTGGAGGCATCTCTAATTAATTTTTCTCTTCTTTTAGTCATTTTCTACATAGATACATTTCTCTCTATGGTTTCTGCATTTCCAAATAATTTCTCAGAGGGCTCTCTTGGTGCACCAAGTAGACCTTTTGCATAAGTTTCCAAAATAGATAGATCTACCTCATATCCCATCTCCATAACCCAAGTAGTTCAAGGACTTGCTGCTTCTATCTAGGTTTCATCTCCTTTAATCACAAAATAGATTTCCTTGTCATATTTATCAACTATGCTCTATGGTAGTCTCTCGCTTGCTCTCATCTTAGATTGGAATGTCTTAAACTAGTCTGTAATGTTCTTAATACTATGAGTGCTGATATTGGTGAAAGTATCTTGTATTTGTCTTCCTACCGGGATGTCATAACAAAAATCCTTGTGACCTATGCTGGGTATTTCCTTGGTAAAGTACAACATTAGGCATACTAGAAGGTTTCTAGAATGGAAATTACCTTTCTTATCTCCCTTAATCTTTTTTAGGTTGTCAATTAATTCATCCTTAAGCTATTCACACACATCAATCTTAGCATTATTGTTTACCATCTCATATAAACTGTGAATACATAGGCTAGAAACAAAATTTATTCTATTTGCATGAGTATCTTTGTAACTTACTACCATACTCACATATCTCACATTGATATCCTTAACATAATTCACTCTAAGTGATCTGTTATCAGATGTTGCTCTAGTTAAATATATAACTAACCTATTCGAAATCTTCTTGGTCTTATCAGGCCTACAATCGATTGAAGGTAAACCAATAACTGCCTTAATTACATCTTTGGTTATCTTGCAAATTGACTCTAACCACATGAATTCTCCATGGACTCTTCTTAATACAAGTTTGACAACTTCCTTTGGAAATTCGAGAATATTTAGAATTTCTACAAAACCTAATTTTTCCACAACCTTATGTTCAGGTTTGATCACACCATGTTCATCAGTAATGACCTCATTAAACATTTTCTTTAACTCCCCAGTCCCTAGGTTTTCTATGTTGCAATGTATGTAAATTCTAGGATCTTCTGCAAATGCTACACCCTTTGGTATTTTTGAAAAAGCTCCTATAGAGTCATCTTGTTTCGTAATCTCGGGGATAATCTTGAATACGGGTCTAGGGTGTTTAACATTTTCCATAATGGTAGGGTTCAAAATAAACTCTTGAACAAAAGATGAGGAAGCCATTTCAAAGAAAAATACCTCTAAACCAAAATTCTGAATGCTTGAAAATCAATTCGCAGTGTCACCTTAGAATTCCTTTGCTCAATTTTGTGCTCTCTGATCATTTGAATGATCAGTGAGTTTGAAATGAGGGTTTCCTGGTGATTTAAAGTCAAAAAAGGTTCTTTAAACTGCATTAAATGCTTTCTGATTAAGTGAAAAATTAACACATCCGTCGGTAAAGAAGAAATGTGTCTTCTTACCATCAATCGAGGGTAGAATGCATGATTTTCAACTTGTTGCAATAACCCCTAAGGACTATTCCTTAGTTAGATGAAGAATCTCCCATCGGTGGAGGATTACTCTGGTCTACTGGTGAAGACATAGTTTCATCAGTTCTCTAATCACTCTTCTTAATCCATTGTTTTGAAAATTGTTTCTTAACTTCATCTACCTTTTCTTTGCCCTTCAAACTAAATCCTTTGTTGTTTGTCGGTGCACTCTTGCTTCTACAGAATTCAGCAATATGTCCAATCTTGTTACATACATAACAAGTTACATTATTCCTCTGAGTAGCCTTTCCATATCCTTGACCAGTTTGTGATCTGCATTGATTAGATAAATGCCCAAATCTTCCACAAACATAGCATTTCACATTCATTCTGCAATTTTCTGAATTATGACCAAGTTTGTTGCATTTGGAAAATTGACCAGTGGGTGAGTTCATATTCTGATTATTTCTAAATCTACACTAATTTTCTCTATGACCATATTTGTTGCAATTAAAATATTTGCCATTAAATTTATAACCATTAGGTTTGTTCTGATCTTGTTTGTTTGCACTACCGAAACTTTCTCCATGTTCAAATCCAAGTCCATTAGTATCTCCATTAGGTTTTTGTCTTTTAAGCATGTCATCAAGTTTGTTTGAACTTTTCTTGAATTTGTCTTTGTGTTGATTTACAATAGCCAACTCATTTTCCAGAATTCCAACTTGTCTCACAAGCTCTGCTTTATCATGTTGCATGTGAATCATATCTGTCTTTAGCATATCATTTTCATGACCAAGTCTAAAATTTTAATTTCTAGCATCATTAAGTCTCCTAGCCAAGTCTTCTTCATTCTTCTTCCTGTCTTCAATATCTTTACATAGCCTCATAGTCATATCTTGTATTTCATTCTTCATGTTACTATTCTCTTATCTCAACTTGTTTGCAATGTCTAAGAGTTTCTTTTTCATCATCATCATTCTACATCTCCTCATGAAGTTATTTTCTTTTATTTTATGCTATAACAATGTTCTCCTGAAGTCCTTTAATGAATTCCCGTGCAATCCTCATATCATCTTCAAGTTTGATATTCTTCAATTTTTCTGTATCAAAATCTTCAAGAGATACTTCCAACTGTTTTCTTAATTTCTCAATCTGTACTGGTGTCAGAATCTTCCTCAAGCTATTAGGCTTTTGAAAATAGAGGACCAGGCTCTGATACCAATTGTTAGATTCAATGATAGTCCCAAAGATACTGAGAGGGGGGGTGAATCAGTGTCTAACCTGTTAGCATAATATTTAAACTTATTAATAACTTTGCATCCCAAAATAGTGTATCGGTAAATAGGAATTAATGCAGTAAAAAGAAATAATAGAGACAACATAGAAACACACCATAACACAAGATATTTAATGAGGAAACCCGGTGTGGGAAAAAGCTTAGTGGGATTTGTGACCCACAATATTTACTCATTGGCCAATGAATAAATACTACTTACAATGAGGGGCCTGCACATGCAGGGAGACCAACATCCTAGAGCTCACTACTAAATAAAGAGTCGCACTGACTACAAAATGGATTATCAAATCCAATACAATGTACTGCTCAAAACATCTCTAATGCTAGGTTTAGTACTAGTTTAAGCTCAGTCAACACCCAAAACCTTTGCTGTCAACTATATCACCTTATACAAAATTGTCTCATCACATGTCACAATACCTTATCTCTCTCTCTCTCATCATCTAATATCAAAATGACTTATAAGATCTCATACATATATGAGTCTTTTAAAATATACCATATCATCTTACAAAAGATAATTACATTACAAAATAATTCATATAAACAAAACTTTACCCCATGTTAGGTGGAGTGTCAGCATTCTTTGTTGCTGATGTAATCTGAATGTTGGTGAAGTGCCTGCCAGTGCCGGTGTCTATCGTTGTATGAAGTTTGTGATGTCAGGCATGTAGAAACCAGTTGCTGGTGAGTTGTCAGTTGGTTTCCATTGCTAGGCCCAATATCGAAAGCTAATGTACTAAGAGGGGAGGGGTAAATCAGTACTTTAAATATTTTCTTCAACAATAACTTTACTGTTAAACATAAACTAAAAACTATTGTAACATAATATAATGCTAAAACAAATAGATAACAATCATACATGATTCACTCCACAACACATATATTTTGGTTACATAGAAACTCCTTGTTAGAGAGAAAAACTGCAGTGGGATGACACCCACAACTTCACTACTGCAATAATAAAGGTTTCTCGATTAGAGCTACATGTTTAGCTATTTCTGATAGCTTACCTTGTTAGGAGTATCAAGATCTTTAGATCTACCTTGCTAAAGGATTTTACAACACTTATTCTAAATGCTGCACCTCGTTAAAGGCTTTATAATTTATAGATTTTATTAGAGTCTTTTACATTGTTAAAGGTTTCTCTTACAACTCAAAATATTACAATGAAAATCTTACAAAATATCTGCAACTTCACATCTGAAATGTTAAAGCAGATTCTATGTGCTTAAAGGAAATTACCTTACTTATAGCATACCTCGGTAAATCATAAAATAACTTGTTAAACCTTTCTGTTTACTCTGTTCCTTGACTGTTCTCTAAAATCCTTCTTGATGACCTCTGTGTATCTTTATCAATCGTAATAGTCATAGCACTCTGTGATTTCCCATGATTTTGCTTTTCACATATGTCTTGCTTCACACATACACATATTTGATCCTCAATTCATGCTATATAAATAGATCTCTTGTGACGGTGATCTTGTTCATGCTTCGATCTTACAAACATGATTCATTAAATGAATAACCATACGAAATTATTTCATTAGATAGATGACCTCGAAATCATACAAAATCTATAAGTGCAATTTCCAATGTGTTAATGGTTTCTTGTTCCTCGATCTTTGTAACATGTTTCCCATATGTGTCTAGGTTCAATGAATCTGGTAACATGTCTCACTCGGTGTGTATCAACTCGGTATACCATCATTACTGCTCGGTAGTTATAGAACATTACTTAGTGGATAGCTCGGTGTATACTAAACTCTGTGACTTGTGAATTCTGTAACTGATTGCTCTGTGCTTACTGACTAGAGTATATAGAATGACTTTGGACATAAAACTAATGACAACTTAGTAAATAGTAACAATCTCCCCTTTTGACATTAGTTTTGAAATGTTTGACAAAACTTCTTTCAAAGTCATAACCAAAAAATCTATATACTTACAAATTGATTACACTGATAGTATATATAATTGTCAATAAACTAGTATATTCAGATATACTCCCCTTATCAATATACTATACATAACTCTGATTATGTATGCGCTATGATCAATATTCTGTATTCACTACTCAATTCACTGCTCGGTGATCACTGCTCCCCCTATCAAAATTATCTGTACAATGATCTGCTCGGTATATACTATACTCCCCCTTTTTGACAAACATCAAAACTAGTTACCATTCGGTGGAGGCAACTGGTCAAAAATGGATTTGTACTTTGTTTTGGCATTGGTGAGAGTGACAGAGAGTGTATCCTTGAGACTATCCATGAGTGAATTCTGAGCTATAATATCAGCTAATAGTGAAATCAACCCATCTAAAGTGCTTCCCTTTGGCTGAGTGTATAAGGAGGTAGCCTTGTTGATTTGTTCTTGAATGGAGGACAAGTATGGAATGAATAAGGTTTGAAGAGTCATAATGTCCATCCTTATTTTGTGCTCTTCATTCCGAAGTTCCAATTGTTGAGCCATGAGCATTTGTAACTTGGTATAGAAATTCTAAATAGAATTTGGCTCAGTGGTCAATTTATTTGAGAGATCGGTGATCTCTTTCTCAATCACTTCTGTTTTATTCTTGATATCTTTAATAAATAAAGAAAATGTATAGAGTTTCTAAAATAAATAAAGAATGTGCTTGAGTTGAGGGGACAACTCAACAATGAATTTGATAAGTTTTACTTTACCAATAGCTATGGCTTTCTGTACCTTTGCAATCATTTTTGCAATGAGCTCTTTGTCCTTCAATTTGCTTAGGTATTCAGATGCATCTATTCCAGATGTCTCGATCTTATTTAGGAGTTCATCTAGTTGAATATGGATGGCTGCATCTTTTGTCACTATATCTTCAGGTAGCATTTCTGTTAATAGTGCTTTGACCTTCTGAAGTACTCTATTTTTCTTTTGAATAGCCATTTGTTTCTCTTGTTCTGCTTTGGCTTTGCATAGTTCACCAAATTCAATAAGTGCTTTCCCTTTTAATTTGGATATGTCTACATTCAGCAACACAATTGGTTTTGAAAAATCTAACTTGAAACTATGCTTTTTCATTTTCTTCTCTTTAGAGGATGAGGCTTTCACCGGTTGAACTAATACAAGGGCTTGGGAGGCTTGTGCACCCTCGGTCAGTTGCTCGGTAGAGGAAACACTTTTGTCAGTTTCTTTAGCCTCTGATGTACCCTTCGGTGAATTCTTGCTCGGGGTCTTAGTTGTAACATTTTTAGTACTTGAAGGGGCTTGAGAAGTTTGTTCCCCAGTGGCTTGAGGAGTAGCTTCTCCTTTTGTAGACTGGTGACCCTCTTTTCCTTGTTCAGTATCCTGAGGTGTCTCAGTTGAAACATGTTGACTTATCGAAGGATAGGACTTGACTTGTTCCAAAACTGACTCACTTGATACCAGTTTGGCATAAGCATTCCCTTCTATCATTTCCTATTCCTGTTCCTCGGTATCCATGACATCCTCATCAGGTTGTATAGTTTCAACGGGATCTTGCTTGGTGATGTCCACTATTTCAACTTCTTCTTTCTCAATAGTACTCTTAATTCGAAAGATTGCTTGCCACTATTCTTTTGTTTCCTTCTCTACATCAATATAAAGGCCATCCATCAATTTTAGGGCTCTTTGCTTGACTAGGAAGTTTGTGTGGTAGTTTTTTAGATGTTCACTTATCTCATCTACCGACATGTCTGGAAAGAGATGTACTAGACTTCTTTCTCTTATCTATTTTTTTGAGTCCATGGCATATTTCCACCTGTTATCAATATGTAAATATAATTCTTTTGGAAGAGAATTAGTTACTTCCAATGGGACCAATCAGAATTTCAGAAGAGTGCAGATTATAACTTCTTCTATTTGTCTCTTTTCTGCATCAGATCTGGAGTCATATTTTACATATCTAAATGCTCCAAATCCACCATATTGTTTCAGACTATTGCAAAAATGATCAACACTATGTACTTCTTCCTTTTTACTTTTAACAATCTGAAATTTATTTACATCTTCAGATTCAGTGTCATTGGACTCTTTATTCAAAATGAGTCTTCGAGTAGATTTCTTATAAGTTTTTGTTACCTTTGGAACTGCAACATTTTTTTATTTCTTGCTCGGTGACACTGCAGATGATCTAGTGTTTGGGCGCTTTACTGAAGGAGTCAGTGATACCTGTGATATCCTGTTTCTTTCTTTTCAAAATTTTCCCTTTTGGCAACTCGGTGCTCAATGTAATAGTTGCTTCTTGGGCTTTAGATTCCTCCTCGGTGATGGCTTGAACACTCTTGACAAGAATGGAAGAAGAACCTTCTCCAAATTTCTTTGTTAATGCTTTAATCATTTTTGTTGCTTTCCTTGTAGCCTTTGGTACTACAATGCTCATCTTAACTTTTTCTTTGACTTCTTCATATGCACCATATCTGATCTTGATAGCATGCCTTGGCAGTGCAAGAAAAGAATCTATCTTCTATTGTGTAATGTCAAAATCAATCTCATAACCTATAGGTGGAAAAGATTGAGTTCTCGGTTCTACCGCATTGACATAGTAGTAGTCGGTGTCCACTTCAAAACATATACTATCCTTGTATTTCTCCACTAACTGGGGTGGAATCATGTGCCTGTTATGCATCTTTTCCTGAAACTTGCTAAAATAATCATCCATAATCTCATTGAAGTTATCACCTAGCTGTTTGATGAAGTCATTGATTTGATGGGTGATTGGTCAGTGTAGCTACCAAACTACTTTACCGACTTATGGAAAGAATTTCTCAAAGTAGAAAAACATGCATACCAAGAGTGATCCAAACTTCAGTGTGTTCACTGAGTTGTTCTTCTTTGGCTTCCTTATGGTGTTGAGATTTTCAAACAAATTTTTCAACAATACTTTGCATAGATCAATCCTTATACTTTTCTTCACAATTTTATAAGCTAAATCAACTGTTGCACATGGTATGCTGTTTTCCCTTGCCGACTGGAAGAGACAATAACCTATGACTCTAATTGCAAACTTCAGCTCTCCATCTGTGACATTGTTTAGTTTTAGATCTCTGCAATCAGATTCAACCCTGGTTAAAGTGATCAATTCCTTCTGTGAAATCATTTTCTGAGCTTAGGCATGGTCGAATATAGGGTAACGGGTGATCAAATGGATGATTTTCTTGGTGATCTTGAATGGTTGCTCCTCTAACCACATAAAGTCATCATGCACTCTACTTAGAACAAATTTAACCCATTAGGGTTTGAAGACCCGCGGGTAGGTTAGGGCTTCGGTTAATCCCTTGACTTTAATATGTTCAAACTTGCTATCCAGTTTTCCATCGGTACACAATTCATCATACATGTCCTTGATCTTTGTGTGACCTAGTTCCTCAACACGACACTTAGTGAATAATTTGACATCCTCAACTAATAAAACCCTATCTGAAATGAGTGAAAATGTAGTTTTATCATCTAGTTCAGATGCTACTTTGGGAGGCAGTGAGTATTTCAGTGAGGGCTTCTCAATGTTCTCAACAACAACAAGTTTCTAAATCTTAGGAGCCATTTTGAACTTTGGATAATTACTAATGAAAGAGCCTTAGGGTTTGAAAACTTTTAACCAGTAGACATTTTCCACTTAGTAAATGTAAAACAGATATTCACAACTGATATGATCGGTTAACTTGTTTGACAATGTGTTGTGATTGATATAAATACCTCGAATTATGCTTCGGAAGAGATTTGATCGCCTTTGAATCACTTCTCTCTATTTTCTGAAAACTTGGTAAGTGTAAAATGACTGCGTAAAAGATTTAAGTACACATTTTCCCTTGTTGGGCTCTGTGCAGTTAGGTCAGAAAATATTAAATGCACTCGGTTCCACTAAACTGATTTACCTTCCTTTTTATGCTTTTACCGAGTAGCCAGACTTCCTACATTTACCAACTTGACTAATGCTCCAAAAGACTTGATAAAATTTCAAACTTGCTAATGCATCTTAGCTATGTAGATTTTGAATTAAGTACATGATAAAATAGGAACTGTTAAGATTTTAACCTTGAGAGAATGCAGTCCCTTCATACTTTTACTGATTAATTTGGAATAGATGCACCTAACTCAGTGGGTAAGGTGCTTTCTTCATTTGACACAATTTTCTTCTTTTTCCAAATCATCTAGAGTTTGCCTTTAATTTCTTCAATATCTCCTCTAGGTTGATCTCTGCAATCTCTAGCCAAGTGTCCAACTTTGTGACAATGAAAACATGCCATACCAGGATTTCTCCATGATCTTCGGTTGTTTATTCCAAACCTTATAAAATAGTTGGCACTTATGTGTCGATATCTTCGACAACATTCACACCATATCCTTGTATTGTAATCCCATGGTACTATGGTATACTGTCGGTTAAGATCTGTGTGAGTTCGGTAGCCTCTAGTATTTGCTCGGTGTGCAGATCACATATAGTTCTTCTTCTTAAACCAACACTTCTCAATACTGTGTCCATATCTATTGCAGTTTTTATAAAACCCTTTGAATTTTGCCTTCTGATAATTGCTAGAAGACTTTGTCCTACATTGGTTAGATGTGTGACCATATTTATTGCAATTGTAACAATAACCATTAGATCTAGTGACATTCGGTTGCTTACCTTTTCTAATTTGGCACATGTTGGCAGTATGTCCTTGTTTTCCACAGTAGTTGAAAATAGGCTTCTTTCCTTTGATGTTCTTCTTGTTTCTAGCTTGCTTTGATGATTCTCCTCTCTCGGTAGTGTGGATTCCCTTCTCGGTAGAGTCTTTTCCTTTGTAACAGAGTCCTGTAGTTTTGTTGGGTTTTTTTGTATTCAGTTTTTCATCCAACATCTTTGATGCTTCATAACTCTTCCTCAGTGTTTCAAGTTCATTAGTCATCCTTGATACTTCAAGTTTCAATGCTTGATTCTCATCATCTTTCAGATTTGCTTCACGATGTGCATAACCCAATTGATCTGACAAATTTTGTTGAATTCTAGTCAACTTTGTGATTTCATCATTCTTTTCAGATACTAATGCTTCAAGATATTGTTTTTCTCTTCATTTAATTTATCCTCGGTTGTCCTCAATGCATCAAAATTTTCAATCATCTGTGTGCTGAAATGTTCATGTTCTCTTTTCATTGATTTTATCTAATTAGTCAGTGTTTTGTTCTTTTCTCTCAATGCTCCAATCATTTCTTCAGTCTCTTTAGATATACTATTCTCAGATGATGTCTCAATTTTTTCCACTAGCTCTTGAGAGTCCTGCAAATCATCAGACAATCTTCTTCTAACTTTCAGATATTTTTGCATTTGTCTTTGCATGTCAGTAATCACTTGATTAGCATGATCCCATTCATTTTGAAGATTCACAATTCTCTGAGATTGTTTGTAGCCTTCCATTGATAAGATCTTTCTCTTTAGGTAGTTAAACCCATTTCCAAGATTCAAGCTCTGATACCAATTGTTAGGCCCAATATGGAAAGCTAATGTACTAAGAGGGGAGGGGTGAATCAGTACATTAAATATTTTCTTCAATAATAAATTTACTGTTAAAGATAAACTGAAAACTGCTATAACATAATATAATGCTAAAACAAATAGATAACAATCATACATGATTCATTCCATAACACATATATTTTGGTTACATAGAAACTCCTTGTTAAAGAGAAAAACTGTGGTGGGGATGGCACCCACAACTTCACTACTGCAATAATAAAGGTTGCTCAGTTAGAGCTACATGTTTAGCTATTTCTGATAGCTTACCCTATTAGGAGTATCAAGATCTTTAGATCTACCTTGCTAAGAATTTTACAACACTTACTCTAAATGCTGCACCTGGTTAAAGGCTTTACAATTTATAGACTTTATTAGAGTCTTCTACCCTGTTAAAGGTTTCTCTTACAACTCAAAATATTACAATCAAAATCTTACAAAATATCTGCAACTTCACATCTGAAATGTTAAAGCAGATTCTATGTGCTCAAAAGAAATTACCTTTCTTATAGCATACCTCGGTAAATCATACAATAACTTGGTAAACCTTTCTGTTTACTCTATTCCTTGACTATTCTCTAAAATCCTTCTCGATGACCTCTATTTATCTCTGTCAATCGTAACAGTCATAACACTTTGTGCTTTCCTATGATTTTGCTTTTCACATATGTCTTGCTTCACACATACACATATTTGATCCTCAATTCATGTTGTATAAATAGATCTCTTGTGACGGTGATCTTGTTCATGCTTCGATCTTACAAACATGATTCATTAAATGAATAAACATACGAAATTATTTCATTGGATAGATGACCTCGAAATCATACAAAATCTATAAGTGTAATTTCTAATGTGTTAACGGTTTTGTGTTCCTCAATCTTTGTAACACGTTTCTCGTGTGTCTAGGTTCAATGAATCTAGTAACACGTCTCACTCGGTGTGTATCAACTCGGTATACCATCATTGCTGCTTGGTAGTTATAGAATGTTACTCGGTAGACAACTCAGTTTCTACTAAACTCTATGACTTGTGACTTCTGTAACTAATTGCTCTATGCTTACCAACTAAATATTTCGGTAGTAATAACCGACTAGAGTATATAGAATGACTTTGGACATAAAACTAATGACAACGTAGTAAATAGTAACAGCCATCAATGACAACATCAACTATTCTAATAAGAGTGTAGAATGCCAACAATCTCCCCCTTTGGCATTGATGGCAACATTGATGAGAAAAATCCAAAACTGTTATCCAAAAATTGAAATCCAAAAATATGTGCCCCCCCTGAGCAAGTGATCTCCTTTGTACATGCTTTTTTCTATCGACTACTCCCCCTTTCACATCAATGACAAAGGATGTCATAAATTATCAAAAGCATACAAAAATGCTAGCTCAAGGTTTGTAACGAGTTGGTTACAATATGAAAGATGTCCACCAAAATCATATTCTGAATGCATAAATGTTTTGATGTCATCTAAAGTTGCCTCAGTCTGCTAGATCATACCTGTGAGATAGTGCATTTTCTGCTCCGGTGATCATTCTCCTTGTACTATTGCCTTAGATAATTCAGCTCTCTAAGTAATTAGATTATCCAACCTCAGACCTAGTTTATCTTTTAATTCTTGGGCATTAGACCTTATTCCTACTTTCTCTTTCTCAAGTTTTTCTAACTTCTCCTAAAAACCTGCCATTTCCTGCTCAAAAACTACTATAAGTTCAGATGAACCTATAATATTATCCATAATGTCATCAATTTCCTTCTATGTCTTCTTGATCTCCTTATCAATGTTCTTAGACAAACAATGAGGTTTACATGCTTCCCTATATATCTCCTTATACTCCAAAATTGTGGAGTTGAGTACCGGTAAAAGTGTATCCACATGATCGTAAAATTTCTTTATGGTGTTTTCAAAGAATGTGTTCTTTTCTTTTTCAACTCTCTCTGTTATGATATCCTCATTTACCTTGTCTATAGTTATAAAATTATCAGAAATGAATTTGGACAATGTGTCCAATTTACCTAAAGAATCCTTAATGTGATCTATCTGACATGTAGGTGCAATCATTTTTAGAATAGGTAAAGTGTTATCAATTGCCTTAAAAGACAATGTATTGCAATCAGTTATCCTCTTAATAGAATCCAAAAGTACCTTTGTTATATTAGTAGGTGTGAATTCAGCTGAAGATGTACTCGGTTCAGCTGTAGATTTCATCTCAATAGATGTCTAACCAATTACCTTACTATATCCTCTTTGCTTCCATCAAATGTATCCATTTTTCTTTTATTTTCCTTAGGTGGATCTGTTTGTGTTTGCACCTCAACCTTTAATGGTTTCTCAAATTGTTTCATTGTCTTAGTAACTATCAATTTCTCATTCTCAACATGAACCTCTACCTCTATTTGTTTCTCTGAAAGTTCTACTACCGGATTATCAGTCTTCGGTAGCCCTGTGCTAGTACCTTTGTCTTCTGTAGGATTTTCAATCTCTGTTGGTTTCTTTGTTTGGGTTGGTATCTTAGTTTTCTAAGTCAACTATTTGCATTGGTTTCTCTAAAATATGGATATTATCAACATTATCTGTCTTAAGCTCTGAAGTATCTTTATCCACAATAATGTTTATCTCTTGAGTATCCACATTCATTGTAAAGAGTATCTCAGTCTCTGGATTAGTATTGTCAAGAGTTATATCTTCAGTATCAGTAACCGATGGATCTTCTATGTGTACTGGTGGTGTATCCAAAGGTGGCGGTGGAAGATTATCTATAAGCTTTATGTTTGGAATACCACCAACTTTGCCTTTACCCTTGTCCTTGTCTTTCTGATATACATTGAATGTCTTTTTAGGTCTACTATTTTCCTCTTTCTTTTCCTTTTCTACAAAGAATATATCCTATTTATTTGTAGTCTCATCTGCAATCTCTTTTACACTTCCATCCATCAAGCTCACTTGCCGATGTCCACTAACAAATACAGATCAGTTAGCTTCAAAAATAAGTTCATCTATTTCTTCTTTGGAGTTTACCGGATGAACAACCAAGAGTGCTTCAACTTTTAGTTTCTTATCCAATTCCATCACTGTTAGCCTTTTTTCTTATAGTCTCATTTAGAGATCATTTGGAATCTCATCAATCACTTCTATCAACATCTTTTTGTAAATGTCTAAGTGCAAAATAATACTCTCTTCAATTGTTCTTTTGTCATAATCATTAGAAAAAATATACCATTTATTCACATTAGATAGATTACCATCCTCCGTTATCTCATTTAGTAAATCATTCAATGTGGGGGTAGCTAGTGTCATTTTCTTCTTAGGTGTAAGCTTCTTCTTCGATTCCCTATCTGCCAGTTATTTCTTCCTTAGTGTCCTAGTTTTCTTAGGTGAAGGAGAGGGTACCGATGAGGGTTTTCTCTTCCTTTCTACTCTTTTAAAATTAGCAGCCTTACCACTATCAGTGTTGGAAGATGTTACAACTAGTGAAACATGTGCTTCAGGTTGTAGTCCTTCAAGTTCACTTGCCAATATACCACTAATGTTCATGAAATTTTCTTTAATTTCCTTTACCTTCTTGTAGGCATCTCTAATGAATTTTTCTCTTCTTTTAGTCATTTTCTACATAGATACATTTCTCTCTTTGGTTTCTGCATTTCTAAAGAATTTCTCAGAGGGCTCTCTTGGTGCATCAAGTAGAGCTTTAGCATAAGTTTCCAAAATAGATAGGTCTACCTCATATCCCATCTTTGTAACCCAAATAGTTCTAGGACTTGTTCCTTCTATTTAGGTTTCATCTCTTTTAATCACAAAACATATTTCCTTGTCATATTTATCAACTATACTTTGTGGTAGTCTCTCACTTGCTCTCATCTTAGATTGGAATATCTGAAAATAGTTTGTAATGCTCTTAATATTGTCAGTGCTCATACTGGTGAAAGCATCTTGTATTTGTCTTCCTACCGAGATGTCATAACAAAAATCCTTGTGACCTATACTGGGTAATTCCTTGGTAAAGTACAACATTGGGAATACTAGAAGGTTTCCAAAATAGAAAGTACCTTTCTTGTCTCCCTTAATCTTTTTCAAGTTGTCAGTTAATTTATCCTTAACCCATTCACACACATCAATCTTATAATTATTGTTTACCATCTCATATGCACTATGAATACATAGGCTAGAAACACAATTTAATCTATTTTCATGAGTAGCTTTGTAACCTAGTACCATACTCACATATCTGACATTGATATCCTTAACATCATTCACACTAAGTGACCTATTATCGGATGTTGCTTTGGTTAAATCCATAACTCCCATGTTAGGAATCTTCTTGGTTTTAGCAGGCCTACAACTAGTTGAAGATAAACCAGTAACTGCGTTAATTGCATCTTTGGTTATCTTGCAAACTGACTCTAACCACATGAGTTCTCCATGGACTCTACTTAATACAAGTCTAACAAATTCCTTTGGAAATTTGGGAATGTTCAGAATCTCTACAAAACCTAAACTTTCTACAACCTTATGTTCAGGTTTGATCACATTGTGTTCATTAGTAATGACCTCATTAAACATTTTCTTCAATTCCTCAGTCCCTAGGTTTTCTATGTTGCAATGTATGTAAATTCTAGGGTCTTCTACAAATGCTACAACCTTTGGTATTTTTGAAAAATCTCCTATAGAGTCATCTTGTTTCGCAATGTCGGGCATAATCTTGAATATGGCTCTAGGGCGTTTAAAATTTTCCACAATGGTAGGGTTCAAAATAAACTCTTGAACAGAAGATGAGGAAGCCATTTCAAACAAAATACCTCTAAACCAAAATTATGAATGCATGAAAATCAGTTTGTAGCTTCGCCTTAGACTGCCTTTGCTCAATTTCATGCTCTCTGATCATTTGAATGCTCGGTGAGTTTGAAATGAGGGTTTCCCAATGCTTTGAAGACAAAAAAGGTTCTTTAAACTGCATTAAATGCTCGCCAGTTAAGTGAAAACTTAACACATCTACCGGTAAATAAGAAATGTATTTTCTTACCATCAACCAAGGGTAGTATGCATGATTTTCAACTTGTTGTAATACCCCCTAAGGATTATTCCTCAGTTAGATGAAGAATCTCCTGCTAGTGGAGGATTACTCTATTCTACCGGTGAAGAGATAGTTTGATCAGTTCTCTGATCACTCTTCTCAATCCATTATCTTGAAAAATATTTCTTAACTTCATCTACCTTTTCTTTGACCTTCAAACTGGATCCTTTGTTATTTTCTAGTGCATTCTTGCTTCTACACAATTTAGCAATATGTCCAATCTTGTTACATGCATAACAAGTTACATTATTCCTTTGAATAGCCTTTCCATATCCTTGACCGGTTTGTGATCAGCATTGATTAGATAAATGCCCAAATCTTCCACAAACATAGCATTTCACATTCATTCTCCATTTTTCTGAATTATGACCAACTTTGTTTCATTTGGAACATTGACCGGTGGGTGAGTTCATATTGTAATTATTTCTAAATCTACACTAATTTTCTCTATGACCATATTTGTTGCAATTAAAACATTTGCCATTAAATTTATAAGCATTAGGTTTGTTCTAATCTTGATTGTCTGCAGTACCAGAACTTTCTCCATGTTCAAATCCAAGTCCATTAGTATCTCCATCGGGTTTGTCTCTTTTAAGCATGTCATCAAGTTCTTTTGAACTTTTCCTGAATTTGTCTTTGTGTTTATTTGCAATAGCCAACTCATTTTCCAGAATTCCAACTGGTATCAAAAGTTCAGCTTTATCATGTTGCATGTGAATTAGATTTGTGTTTAGCATATCATTTTCATGACCAAGTCTCAAATTTTCATTTCTAGCATCATTAAGTTTCCTAGACAAGTTTTCTTCATTCTTCTTCTTGTCTTCAATATTGTTACATAGCCTCATAGTCATATCTTGCATTTCATTCTTTATGTTACTATTCTCTTGTCTCAACTTGTTTGTAATGTCTCTAAGAGTTTGTTTTTCCTCATCATTATTCTGCATTTCTCATGAAGTTCTTTTCTTTTATTTTTTTCTATAACAAAGTTCTCCTGAAGTCCTTTGATGAATTCCCATGCAATCCTTAGATCATCTTCAAGTTTTATATTCTTCAATTTTTTTGCATCAAAATCTTCAAAAGCTCCTTCCAATTGTTTTCTTAAGTTCTCCATTTGCACTGGTCTCTGATACCAATTTTTAGATTCAATGACAGTCCCAAAGACACTGAGAGGGGGGGGGGGTGAATCCGTGTCTAACTAGTTAGCAGAATATTTAAACGTATTAATAAGTTTGCATCCGAAAATAATGTATCGGTAAATAAGAATTAATGCAGTAAACAAAAATAATAGAGACAACATAGAAACACACCATAACACATAATATTTAACGAGGAAACCTAGTGTGGGAAAAACCTCAGTGGGATTTGTGACCCATAATATTTACTCACTAGCCAATGAATAAATACTACTTACAATGAGGGGCCTGTACATGTAGGGAGGCCAACATGCTAGAGCTCATTGCTCAATAAAGAGTCACACTGACTACAAAATGGATTATCAAATCCAATACAATGTATTGCTCACAACAACATCTCTAATGCCAAGTTTAGTACTAGTTTAAGCTCTATCAATAACCAAAACCTTTGCTATCAATTCTATCACCTTATAAAAAATTGTCTCATCACATATCACAATTCCTTATCTCTCTCTCTCTCATCATCACATATGAAAATGACTTATAAGATCTCATACATATATGAGTCTTTTACAATATACCATGTCGGCTTACAAAAGATAATTACATTACAAAAGAATTCATATAAACAAAAATTTATCCCATGTCGGCTAGAGTGTCGGTTTGCTTTGTTGCTGATGTAATCTGAATGCTAGTGAAGTGCTTGTCGGTGTCGATGTCTGTCATTGTATGAAGTTTGTGATGTTGGGCATGTAGAAACCAATTGCCGATGAGTTTCCAGTTGGTTGCCATTAATGACAACATCAACTATTCTCATAAAAGTGTAGAATGCCAACAAAGATAACTTCAAAGTAGAATTGAATAAGCATCAGATTCTATTAGTAGAGGAAAAACAAGAAAAGTAGTTAATGGATAGTGAGTTGCGCATAGGCTTGTCGAAATCTCTCGAGTCCATCAAGAGAATTCTCTCTTCAACTACGCAAGTTTAATTGTATTAGGATCTAATATATAAGCAGTCATAGTTTGACAAAGAGCATCATGTTGATAAGGTCACATGTAAGGAGCGAGAAGCCAAGGTGGTGGCAGAAAAGGCCCTTTAGGAGAAATCCTCAGAGCTACAACAACAAAAGCTAGATTTATATGGAAAGATTGAAAGATTTATTATCAAAATAGGATCAAAGGATAACCAAACCATCCTGTTGCAAGCATAAAGCACACCATCTACCACTCATGTTGACTTGATTCCCCTCATCTAGTAATTGTATTACTCGTATTGCGAGAAGATTAAAACCACTATGACATCTCTCTAGATGACATTGTGATTCATTGTAGATGCACAATGTTTGAGTTCAGACGTGGAAGCCAAAGTTGAACAAATCCTGAAAGACATCACATCTAGTGTGCCTAAGTTTGTGATGTTGATTGAAAAATTGTTGCAACACCAGATGATTCTCTTGCCCTAGTATGTGTATAATATTATAAAACTGTAGATCAAAAGGCTAATGAGTTCATCAATTGCAATAGAACGACCCTTCATGCCAAAGACTACTTGGGCATATTGACAACTACCACCTCCTAGCTTCAAAGGCAATTTGAATATTTTGTGTAGATTGGCCTTCAATCCCCTTTTCTTGTAAATGATTCAATGACAATATAGGAGAAAATGATGTAACCCTAGGTAACCTTGGACCTATTTGCCGGTAAAATCAAATATGCAAATATGATTATACCAATGATTAATTCTTCAAAACAAAGTGTCCACATGATGTCTTTGACATTACCAAGTGTCTTCCATATCATTCCAAGTGTCAGTGATCATTATATCCTGCTGATGAACCATATACCAGTAACTGTGCAATAGTTACTTGCTTGCCGGTGAATGTTGTTGGATCTCCAAAGTGCTAGTGTTTTAGTAGGTGTTGACATCAATGACAAAACCATACCAAAATACCAACAATATCCCCCTTTGGCATTGATGGAAACACAAGATGGAAAAACCATCAAACTGCCAAAACAAAAATGCCAAAAACCAAAAACCAACAATCTCTCTAAAAAGATCATAACTAGAATACAGAAAGTAATAGTCTCTCTCAAACAACAATCTCTCCCCCTGGGAGCAACATGTGTTATCCAAAGTTCTCTTAAAAGATAATGTTTTTTTCCATAGATATCTCTCCCCCTTTGACATCAAATGCCAAAGTTATAATAATAAAACCAAGTTCATATACAAAATACCAATCAATTCAATATACCAACTACTCCCCTTGAGAAGTAGCTTCCTCATCAAAGACTGGAGTAAAAGATTTGTCTTTTAATTCTGCTAGTTGATGACAATCATCAACTGTCTAAGTCTCTACCGGTGGTGGTATGACTCCAAGACGA
This sequence comes from Cryptomeria japonica, assembly GCF_030272615.1. NCBI lineage: Eukaryota > Viridiplantae > Streptophyta > Pinopsida > Cupressales > Cupressaceae > Cryptomeria > Cryptomeria japonica. The sequence goes on along the minus strand of NC_081414.1, from coordinate 886,245,230 downwards.
CCTCTGAGATATTCAAAAGTCTCCTTAGGCAAAGGTTTTGTGAAAATATCTGCAAGTTGTTCTTTAGTATTCACATAAACCAGTTTTATCTCTTTTTCTTCAACTTTTTCCCTTAGAAAATTCAGTTTGATAGAAATGTGTTTTGTTTTAGAATGTAATACCAGATTCTTAGATGTAATTACTGTAGTGTTATCACAATATATAGTAATAGGTTCCTTGCATTTTACCTTTATGTCTTTCAACATTTGCTTAAGCCATAGTACCTGTGTACAGTTAGTTGCTGCTACAACATATTCTGATTTTGCTGTTGATAAAGATGTACAACTCTGTTTCTTACTCAACCAAGAAACTAATCTCTTTCTAAGAAAGAATGCTCCACCAGTGGTTCTTTTTCTATCATCCACATCTCCTACCCAATTTGCATCTGTGTATGCACATAGATCAAAATTTTCATCTCTAGGATACTATAATCCAAGATTTGCAGTGCCTTGTATGTACCAGAAAATCCTTTTTACTGTTGATTCATGATTTTCTCTAGGATTACTTTAAATCTAGAAACAATAAATATTGCATTCATAATATCAGGTCTGGTTTGTGTCAAATACAGTAAACCTCCTATCATAGATTTTTATCTAGTTGGATTAATAGGCGTAGATTCATCCCTTTGAGATAATTTGTCATTTGTAGTCATAGGTGTGCTTACCAGTTTAGAGTTCTCCATCCCAAATTTATTTAGTAACTCTTTCAAGTACTTGGATTGGCTAAAAAATATACCTTTGTTAGTCTGTGAAATCTACAATCCTAAAAAGAATTTTATTTCTCCAATCATAGACATTTCAAATTCTTGCTACATTTTAATATAAAATTCTTTACATAATCCATTTTCTCCTCCAAAGATTATATCATCAACGAATACTTCTATAATCAAGATATCATCATTAGTTATTTTGTAATATAAATTGTTGTCTGCATTTCCTTTAGAAAAACCAATCTTTAAAAGATACTTATCCAACCTTGCATACAAAGCTCTTGGGGCTTGTTTCAATCCATACAGAGCTTTTCTTAACCTGCAAACAATATTATTGTCATTTTTCAAAGAAAATCAATCAGGTTGTTCAATATAGACTTCCTCTTCAAGATCTCCATTCAAGAATGCACATTTAATATCCATTTGATAAACTTTGTTTTTCTTGTGAGCTGCAAAAGCCAAGAATAATCTAGCTGCCTCAATTTTTGCTACCGATGCAAAGGTTTCATTGTAATCAACTCCTTCTTTTTGAGAATATCCCTTACACACTAGTCTTGCTTTATTTCTAACAACCTTACCATCTTCATTAAGTTTGTTTCTAAATACCCATTTGCTTCCAATTACATTTTTATCTTTAGGTCAGGGAACTAATGTCCAAGTATTATTTTTCTCAATTTGTTCTAATTCTTCTTCCATAGCTTTAATCCAAAATTTATCTTCACATGCCTCATTTGCAGATGATGGTTCAATTTGAGAAATAAGACATACATCTTAATTTTCCAATCTTCCTCTTGTCATAACTCCTTTAAATTTTCTTCCAATTATCTGATCTTCAGAATGATTCAATTTTACATACCGGGGTGTCTTAGTTTTCTATTTTTCTTTAATTATTGTGGAATCCTCTAATGGTACTAGGGTAACTGGATCTTCATTCTGTACTGGTGGATTTAGTATAGGTTGACTTGTCACAATTTCTATTGCTGGTTTAGAGTCTATATACCTTGAAGTTCCTCTAAATTGTTCATCAATCTTTACATTTGTACTCTCAACAATTTGCTACAATCTTTTATTAAAACATCTATATACCTTGCTCTTAGATGAATAACCAACAAATATTCCTTCATCACTTGTAGGATCAAATTTGTCGATATACTCATCTCTTCTAATATAACATTTACTTCCAAAAATTTTGAAATACTTAAGAGTAGGAGTATTACCAAACCATAGTTCATGAGGGGTCTTATCGGTTTCACCTTTGATGTGAACTTTGTTGAATGTATAAACTGTTGTGCTGACTGCTTCTCTCCAATATACATGTGGCAAATTTGCTTCAGATAACATAGTTCTTGCTGCATCCAAGATAGTTCTATTTTTCCTTTCAACAACTCCATTTTGCTGTGGTGTCCAAGGTGTTGATAGCTATCTTCTGATTCCATTCACTTCACAGAATGTATTAAAGTCCTTAGATATGAATTCTCCTCCTTGATCTGATCTTAAACATTTGATTTTCTTACCGGTTTCGTATTCAACCATTGCTTTGAATAGTTTGAACTTTCCAAGTGCTTCTGATTTTTCTATGAGAAAAGTAACCCAACACATTCTAGAATAATCATCAATAATTAGCACGAAATATCTATCACCTTGTAAGCTTTTAATTCTAGCTGGACCACATAAATCAGTGTGAATCAAATCAAGAGCATTATTGGATTTTTCTGGAATACTTTTGAAACTTTCTCTAACTTGTTTTCCAAATTGACATTCCTTACATATTGTATTATGAGGTTTCACAATTTTAGGTAGATCTCTAACTGCCTTAGAAGTACTGATCTTTACCATGCAATCAAAGTTTACATGACAGAGTCTCTTATGCCATAACCAACTTTCATCTATATATGCAATCAAGCATGCCTTTTCACTGTTATTCAAATGAAAGATATTACCTCTAGTCTGATTATTGGTTGCAATTTCTAAACCAGTTCTATTCATGATTTTGCATTTTCCATTCTTAAATTGTAACTGAAATCCTTTCTCAACTAATTGACCAGCACTTAAAACTTTATGCTTTAATCCTTCAACATAGTAGACATTGTCAATGTTACACTTACCATCAAGAGATATTGTACCCTTACCTTTGATTGAACAGGCTTTGTCATCTCCAAATCTTACTAAACCTCCATTGTATTCTTGAAAGTTCAAGAATTTACCTTTGTCTCCTGTCATATGATGTGAGCATCCTGAGTCAATGATCCATTCATCCTTTACTTCAACTTTAGCTACTAGGGCTTGTTCTACCAGTTGAGCAGTAGGTGTCAGTTGATCTTCTGTTATAGCAACAAAAACCCAACCATTGTCTGCTGGATCCTCATTAGAATCATCAGTCACACCTTCATTAGCAATGTAACAAGATTTGTCTTTGTTCTTCTTAAATCTGTATCTCTGATATTCAGGATTAGGCTTGTATGTTCTTCTAGCTTCTTCTCTTAGTCTAGCATGTCTATCAGGGCATCTTGAAGCCATATGACCAATCTTATTGCAGTTAAAACATTTAAAGGGTGCTTTACCTTCATACTTACTTCCAACTGGACCTTTAGGCATTTTTCTTGCAAATAGTGCTTCAAGTTCTTCAAGTTCTTCATTCTCCTTCCTACTTTCTTCAGGTTCTCTTGCATAAAAGGCTTTCCAATCTGATTTGTCAAATGATGGAGCAGATGATGTTGATGCTTTAAAGGCCAAATCTATCTTTATAGTAGCAACAGGACCAAATTCCTCAATTTCAAAAGCTAAAAGTTTTCCAATCAATGTATCCCTAGTTACTGATGTATTAGGCATTGTTCTCAACTCATTTATAGCAGTAACCTTCATTTTATATGCCGGTAGAAATCCTCTTAAGATTTTTGAAACAATTTCATCCTCACTCAAGGTTCCTCCACAACATTTAATACCCAAAACAATTTCATTTATTCTTTCCATAAAAGAAAAAATCCTTTCATCTTCTTCCATTTTCAGATGTTCATACCTGACTCAGAAGTTTTCAAGTTTTGCAATCTTGACTATGGGATCTCCTTCTTTCAGTGTTTCCAAATGATCCCAAATAGCTTTAGCAGTAGACCTATCTAATAATCCCATGATTTTTTGATCTGATAAAGCACTCAGAAGTGCTTCTCTTGCTTTGCAATCATTCTCCTCATCTTTAGCTAAGGTATTTGGAGCGGTCTGACCAGCTACAATAGTAGTATAACCATTCTTTGTAACTTCCCAGATGTCTTTACCAATGCAATTCAGATGTGTCTCCATTCTGATCTTCCATATCCCATAGTTGGTTCCATCAAGTTTAGGACTGTCCTTCCTGAAATAATTAGTAGTCATTGGATCTCCTCAAGTTGTTAAACTTCTACAAAAGAGGACTAAGCTTTGATACCAATTGTTAGGTCTCAGAGACAACTGAGAGCGGGGGGGGGGGGGGTGAATCAATTGTCTAATAAATTCAAACCAAAAACAACTCAATCAACTTAATGCTTAAGACCGGTAAACCAGTTAAGTATGCCGGTAGACAGTGTTAACAGTTAATTGCTATACCGATAAAGATTAATGCATGAAACATAAACACAAAGTCATCCACAACACATAACACCAATATTTGTATGTGGAAACCCTGTAAGGAGAAAAACCATTGTGGGAAACCTTACCCACAATCAGATGATACTACTGCAGATAGTAAGTGTACATAAATGGGATCTGGACATGTAGAAACGCCAGCAGCCTAGAGCTCACTGCTCAATCACAAAATGGGAGTCACACTGACTACAGTTGGATGGTGAAATCCAATAAGAATGTATTGCACAAAATAGCATCTTCATATGTTGGATTCAGTACCGGTGTAATGCTAATATGCTTCCACAAAAAACCTAGCTTCACCTTCAAATGTTGTCTTCATGTATAGCTCTGCTTAATCTCACACATACCATCACTTAATTCTTTTTTGCATTCCACATTTGATCTTACAAATAAGATCTTACATTTATACCATAACCTAAGACCAATTTTAGTAGGTCAGCTATACAAGATATTACAATAAAAACATTTTACAAATAATATATTATGTGATCCAATAACCGATTAAACATGTCAGCTTAAAGCATTTACAACAATAATAAATCATCTCCATAGCGTGCCATGCTGATATGGAAAAGATAAACCTGCCGGTGTAACCCTAGGTAACCCTGGACCTATTTGTCGGTAAAAGCAAATATGCAAATATGATTATACCAATGATTAATTCTTAAAAACAAAGTGTCCACATGATGTCTTCGACATTACCAAGTGTCTTCCATATCATTCCTAGTGTCGGTGATTATTATATCCTACCAGTGAACCATATACCAGTAACTGCGCAATAGTTACTTGCTTGCCAGTGAATGCTGCTAGATCTCCAAAGTGCTTGTGTTTTAGTAGGCGTTGACATCAATGACAAAACCATACCAAAATACCAACAAATGATGCATCTCCTAGAGCAACATCAACAAGATCGGTCATATCTACAAGCGCTCAAAGATATGCCAAATGCCTCAAATATTGAAAATATTATACATCCTTTGGTGCAAGTCAATTTCTCTTTGGAAAAAGATTTTGGGTTGCTGGGGAATTTTCCCTTTAGAGAAATGTTTCAGCTAGATAAGGCCTATGTATTTTTGCACACTCAAGCACACCCTTCAGTCAAGGAGTGGGCTCCATTACAAAATGCACTCTTATAGCTATGAGTTTTTTTATAGGTCCCAAAGTTGGTCTACAAACTATATTTTAAGGGTTCCTGACCTGCAAGTAGATCACCCTATTAAGTTGCCAAAATTATAAATAAAATCCCATACTATTTTTGTAAGCCCCTTCCTTTTGTTCATAGATTTTCCCCTAAACTGCCATGTCTCAAATGAATAGGGTTTTTCTATCACATGTTCTATTCCTCAATATTTTGTTTCAGCCTCAGCTCGGGCTTTCCTTCTTCAAGATTAAGTTGCCACATGTTGGGGAAGTGAGGTTTCTCCAAGAAAATAAGGCAGAGACATCATGAATTCCCTCCTATATGCCATGTGTCTCACCCATGGACCTTTGGAAGGGAAGGAATAATAGGAGACCAAAGGTCTCCATTTTGTTGCCACACATCCAATAGTCGGGGCCTTTTCTATGTATTGGTAAAACATGATTTTTGAGGAGTCTTGACACTTATGAAGGTAATACAAAATGTATCCATTGGCGGGAATTCTCTTCAAGGAAGATAAATATTATTTGCACATCCATCCAACAGAGGAAATTAGAGAAGAAATCATAACATGGAAAAATTGTAGGAAGCATAGGAAAAAGGGAACCAATCACATGACCTGGGTGGTGAAGGTTATTATTTGGAGGTCTACGTTCACATCTAGGGGGATATAAAAATGTTTTTTGTTGTCATTTGTGGGTATTCATACTTAGAATAGATTTTTAGCTCTGCATTTTCAGACTTCAGTATTTTTATTTTGCATTTTGATACTTGGACTGTACCAAATTTCAAACTTTCCATATCTCTTTATGCTTTACGTCATTTAAGGAAAGATTGGTTTTCTTATCTGTTAAGCTTCTATAATATTGAACATAACTTCTACTAGTTGAATCATGTCCTTGACTCTTTTAATTCAATTTTAGTTTTGTTCAAGGTATATTATGTTGTTGGTGAATCAAAGATAAATATTGTGATAATGGACAAAATATCTAGTCTTTGAATTATGCATTTTATGTATGGCTTATTGTGCTTGTGGATTATAAATTCTAAATTCTAGCGTATCACTTTAGTTAGTTTTTTTATTATTATTCCTCTTCCTTTCCCCTTTGCACAAATGAAGAGATGGTTTCTAAAATATCAAAGGTGTTCATTGAGGTGCAATGTGTCCCCTTCTCAATGAACTTCCCATAAGGTTGTTTTTTTAGGAGAAATTTTAGGCATCGACAGTTTAGCTCCTAGAGCAACGTCAAAAAGATCATTTATATCTACAAGCCCTTAGAGATATGCCAAATTCCTTAGACATTTAATTGGTGCCACTGAATTACTCTCTAGAATAAGCATTAATGTTGTTGGGGAATTTTCCCTTCAGAGAAATGTTTCAGTTAGATTAGGTCAATGTATTTTTGTGCACTCAAGCACACCCTTCAGCCAAGGAGTGGGATCCATTACAAAATGTATTCTTGAAACTATGAGTTACTTTATAGGTCCCGGAGCTAGTCTAAAACCATATTTTCAAGGGTTCCTAACCTGCAAGTAGATCGTCTTGTTAAATCACCAAAACTGTTAATAAAATCCCATAGTATTTTCGCATGCCCCTTCCTTTTGTTTGTTGCCTTTCTCCTAAACCACCACGCATTAGCGAATGAGGTTTTATGGAGGATATATTTTCTTTTTGTTGTACTGGACTCCACTTTGATGCAATGTGTTCCATTCCTTGACATTTCATTTTAGCCTTAGCTCGGGCCTGCCTATTTCAAGACCAAGTCACCACGCATCGGGAAAGTGGCATTTTGCTAAGAAAAGAAGGTAGAGATGTCATGAATTTCTGCGTACATACCACATGTCTTGCTTGTGGACCTTTAGAAGGGAAGGAAGAATTGGAGACTGAACGTCTTCACTTTGTTGCCATGCATCCAATAGTTGGGGCCTAATCCATGCATTAGTATAACATGATTTTTGAGGAGCATTCAAGATTATGAAGATAATACATAAGCCATATAGAATGGTGAGAATTCAACCGAGGAAGATAAATATCATCTATAGAGCCATCCAGTAGAGGTATTTACAGTAGAAATCATAACATGGCATAAAAGGGGAACCCGTCACATGGCCTAGGTGGTGAAGGTTTTTATTTGGAGATCTACACTCAAATTTGGGGGGATATAAAAATGTTTTTTTTGGTCATTTGTGGGTATTCACACTTAGAAAAGATTTCTAGCTCTGCATTTTTCAGACTTTATTTTTTTTATTTTGCATTCTGATACTTGGACTGTGCCAATTTTTAGCCTTTCCATATAACTCTTTATGCTTTATGATGATGCTTTATGTCATTTAAGGAAAGACTAGTTTTCTATATATGTTAAGCTTCTATAATATTGAACATAATTTTTTCAAGTTGAATCATGTCCTTGAATTTTTTAATTTAGTTTTAGTTGTGTTCAAGGTATATTATGTTGTTGGTGAATCAGAGTTAAATATTGTAATAATGGAAAATTGTTCAACCTTTGAATTATGCATTTTATGCATGTTTTATTGTTCCTGTAGAATCTAAATGCTAAATTTAGGCGTATTTCTTTAGATAGTTTTATTTTACATTATTCTTCTTCCTTTTCCTTTTTCACAAATGAAGAGGTGACTTCTAGAATCTTGGAGGTTGTTCACTGAAGTGAAATAGTTCCCCTACTCAATGAACTTCCCATAAGGTTGTTGTCTTAAGAGAAATTTTAGGCATCAACAATATTTATTAGCAATAATCTTCGGGAGAGGAACATGCCTCCATATTCATCAAAGTGTTAATATTTTCACTATTAAAATCTAAGTCATGTTGCACTTGCACAAAGTGTTCTCATGAGGAAAGTTACTTTTAGTAGAAGATTTGTCATTCTCAAATGCTTCATCTACAAGAGAGAGATCATTGGAGGAAGTGATCTAATGCTATCTTCTTCAGATACAAAGATTTCTTCATTAGTAAGATAAAAAAATGAGGAGAGGGATAATAATGGTTCATTAGCACCTCATTGGAACGAATATAAGGCGGTCTCAAAAAGAGGATTGTGAATCATATCAGCCTCTTGTAAACCTTCATTTGATTCTTCAACATCTTTTTCTTCAAATGAATTTGCCTCAATAGAGAAAAAACCCTTTTGACCTTAATCTCTATCATCTATTCTTTTCTTAAAATCATGTCTTCTATATCTACTTTTCCTTTCATCGTCATCTAATTTTTTATAGTCTTTTTTTGTATATACCTTTATAAGCATAATGATCAATTCTTCCACAATGAAATCATTTCAAGGAAACTTACCTTTGTACTTTCCAATTCCTCTCTCCAATATTTTTACAAAATTTGCTCCAATCTCATCCAGGTTCTCACTTGTTTTTCAATTAATCTTCTGATATCCTTGAAATATTAAATGCAACTTCTCTTTGATAGGATTTCATATCTTCCATCTATCCAATTTAATAGGTAGAAATAAGCTAATCAATTGTGTAGTTATTCAAGTCATGACATCCTTCAATATCACACTTATTTGGTTTGTATAGTTTGGTCAATGTAAACAAGATCTTTCTGATGACATAAATTTCTTTTAGCATTCCACCAATAGCTCAGATAGCCTTCACTATATCATTCACTTTATGTATGTATCTCTCAATTCTTTCATCATCAACCATTTTGATACCTTCAAATTTTTTATTTTGGTTCAAAAGTCTTGCTTGCAGAGTCTTCAGATCACCAAGTCATATGCATAACACAAATTTTTCCAGATTCCTTTAGCTTATCTCATTCCTTTAACCTTTCCAAATACTTAATCACTAAGATAGATAATACTTATTGTTCTAGCTTTTGCATTTGTCTCATAAGCCTTAATTTCATTCAGAGTTGATGGTCCATTCAGAGGGCGTTGATAGCCTATGTAAATATTTTACCAGATTCCATTCTACAATGCTTCCAAATAAGACTCCATTCTCTCCTTCCAATAATTAAAGTTTAATCCTTGAAACATTGGTTCTTTAATATGAAGTTCAGAGTATGTGTAGGATCATGAGGGGCCAAAAAGTGGTGATATCTTGATAATGTCCTGAATGATAGGTTGATTCAAAAATATCTAGAACTTTCAAACGGTATCACATTTTTTGAATTCAAAACATGCATCACATTATATGCTTTGTATGCTATAGGATTAGAAAAAGAAAAATTAAATTTCATAAATTTTTGACCAAGTTAAGGTGGTCAGACATATGAGTTTTTAATATTTTAAAAAAGATGTACTAAAAAAATCATAATTAATTATTTATTTAAAAAAAATAAAAAAATGTGTCACATCTGGACATGAGTCTTCTACTTATATTTAAAATATTATAAAAAAATATTATGATTTGATTGTGGTTAGGGCACTGGTCAGACAGACACTTGCTTCTTATATTTTCCATGAAATTTTAGTACTACTACATTGAAATTTCAAATTTTCGTCAAATAGATTTTTTTTCTTTCAAAAATCAACTAGTAGCTTAGAAACTACATTCAATTTTCTATAGATTCTATTCTTACATATTTTTCAAATAATGTTTGTAACTTATTCCAATTTTTATGTCAAGTTGCCTAACTTTGTTTTTTTAATTTTCATTGTCACTTAAGGGCTTGTTTGTCTCACCATGATCCTACACATACCCTTCATGTGCCATTGCTAGATCTACCTCAAGTAGTTAAATTTTTCAAAGAGGAACCTTGCTCTGATACCAATTGTTGAGCATGTGACAAGACTTAGAGCGGGGGGTGAATTAGTCCGAAACTTCAAAATTAATTATTAATAAACAACATTAACTTACTTAGCAATAGCACATAAGAATCAACCATCAATGCATGGACATCATATTTATGTGGAAAACCTAAACAAGGAAAAACCACAGTGAGAATCTAACTCACAATATGAATAATAATATTTTAAAAAAATTGTTTTATTTCCAAGGATCACCAACACTTGAAGGACTTGTAGAACTAAGGCACATGCAACCTTAGACAAGATATAAAGTAGACTTTCTTAGTTGAAGACCATTTCTTTAGGACAAGATACAAATTGTTGCTAAAGGACTCGCTATCAGTCAACAACGAATGAAATAACTAAATTGAAATTGAGAAGGATTATCCTAAACATGAAATTATTCTTGAACAACTAGATCAAGTAACCAACATCATGGCAAACATCTTTGTCTATCTTCATTGTCACAACACACTATCTTGCAAAATATATCACCTTCAAAGCTCTTCTCAAACTATCTTTCACATCACCACAAACTCAAATCTACTTGCAAATCATTTTGACATACACTTCTCACATGATTCACTTCTCATCCAAACACAATTAATCCATCCACACATCTTTAATATGTGATAGAACATTGAAATCCTAATTAAGGGTTAGCTAAGATAGAATAAGAAATATTACACAAAATAACTCACCTGGACCTAGAATACTTATACCAGTGCACTCTAGGAGAAAGAGGAAACAAAAACATATCACAACACATCCTTCCATGATTGTTGTTACTACTTATCAAGTTGCCATTAGTTTTATGTTCAGAGTTATTCAATATACTCTAGTCGGTTACTACTACCGAGATATTCAGTCGGTATGAACAGTCCAGTTAGTTATTGAAGAAAGTAGTCTTAGAATGTAGTATACACCGAGTTGTCTACCAAGTATCATTTCATGTCTACCGAGAAGCAAAGATGACACACCGAGTTGTTATACACTGAGTGAAACGTGTTACCAGATTCATTGAACCTGAACATACATATGAAAATGTGTTACAAGATCGAGGAACATCTAACCGTTATCGCATTGGAAATTGCACTTAAAGATTGTGTATGATTTTGAGGTCATCTAACCAATGAAATATTTTGCATGGTTATTCATTCGATAAAACATGTTTGTAAGATCGAAGCAATTAAAGGATCACCATCATAAGAGATCTATTTATACAACATGGATTAAGATAAAAAATATACATGTAGCATGACAGAAAGGAAGATATAGAGATACATGAAGCAAGACATGTAAAAGCACTAAGTGTTATGACTATTACAGAGACATAGAGGTCATCGAGAAGGATTTCAGAGAACAGTCAAAGAACAGAGTAAACAGAAGGGTTTACCGAGTTACTATATGGGTTACTGAGGTATGCTATAAGCAAGGTAATCTATTCTGAGCACATAGAATCTACTATAACATTCCAAATTTAAAGTTGCAGAGATTTGTAATGATTTATTGTAATATTTTGAAGTTGTAAGAGAAACCTTTAATAGGGTAAAAGACTCTAATGAAGTCTATAAATTGTAAAGCCTCTAACCAGGTGCAGCATTTAGTTTAAGTGTTGTAAAATCCTTTAGCAAGGTAGATCTAACAGATCTTGTTACTCCTAATAGGGTAAGCTATTAGAAATAGCTAAACATGTAGCTCTAACTGAGCACTCTTTATTATTGTAGTAGTGAAGTTGTCGGTGCCATCCCCACCGCAGTTTTTTTCTCTAACTAGGAGTTTCTGTGTAACCAAAATATATGTGTTATGGAGAGAATCATGTATGATTGTTATTTATTTGTTTTAGCTTTATATTATGTTACTGCACTATTTGGTTTATGCATAACAGTAAAGTTATTATTGAAGAAAATTTTTGAAGTACTGATTCACCCCTCCCCTCTCAGTACATTAGCTTTCCATATTGTGCCTAACAATTGGTATTAGAGCTTCAATCTTGGAAAAGGGTTTAACTGCCTAAAGAGAAAGATCTTATCAATGGAAGGCTATAAACAATCTCGGAGGATTGTTTATCTGCAAGAAGAGCTGGATCATGATAATCAAGTGATTGCAGACATGCAAAGGCAGATGCAAAAATATTTGAAAGTAAGAAGATGATTATCTGATGATTTGTAGGACTCTCAAGAGTTAGTGGAACAAATTGAGACATCATCTGAGAACAGTATATATGAAGAAAGTGAAGAAATGATTTGAGTATTTAGAGAAAAGAACAAAGAACTGGTCGATCAACTAAAAGCAATGAAAAGAGAACATGAACATTTCAGCACATAGATGATTGAAAATCTTGATGCATTAAGGATAGCCGAGGATAAAGTAAGAGATCTACAAAGAGAGAAACAACAACTTGAAGTCTTAGTATCTGATAAGAATGATGAAATCACAAGGTTGACTGGAATTCAACAAAATCTATCAGATCAACTAGGTTATGCACATCATGAAGCAAATCTGAAAAATGATGAGAATCAAGCATTGAAACTTGAAGTATCAAGGTTGACTGATGAACTTGAAACAGAGAAGAAATCCAAAGAAACACTAAAGAAGAGTTATGAAGCATCAAAGATGTTGGATGAGCAACTGAATACAAGAAGACCCAATAAAGATGTAGGACTCGGTTACAAAGGAAAAGACTCTACTGAGAAGGGAATTCATACTACCGAGAGAGGAGAATCATCAAAGCAAGCTGGAAACAAGAATAACATCAAAAGAAAGAAGCTTATTTGCAACTACTGTGGAAATCAAGGTCACACTACCAACTTGTGCCAAATCAGAAAAGGTAAGCAACCGAATGTCACTAAGTCCAATAGTTATTGTTACAATTGCAATAAATATGGTCACACATCTAAACAATGTAGGACAAAGTCTGTAAACAATTATCAGAAGGTAAAATTCAAAGGGTTTTGTAAAAAATGCAATAGATATGGACATAGTACCAAGAAATGTTGGTTTAAGAAAAAGAACTATATGTGTTCTGCACACCGAGAAAATGCTAGAGGTTACTGAACTCACACAAATCCTTACCAACAATATTTTGCAGTACCATGGGATTATAATACAAGGATATGGTGTGAATGTTGTGAAAGATATGGACATAATTGCCAACTATTTTATAAGGTTTGGGATGTACAACCGAAGATCATGGAGAAATCCTAGTATGACATGTTTTCATTGTCACAAAGTTGGACATTTAGCTGGAGATTGCAGAGATCAACCTAGAAAAGACACTGAAGAAATAAAAGACAAATTAAAGATGATTTGGAAAAAGAAGGAAATTGTGTCAAATGAAGAAATCACCTTACCTACCGAGTTAGGTGCACCTAGTCCAAATTAATCCATAAAGGTATGAAGGGACTACATTGTATCAAGGTTAAATCTTAACAGTTCCTATTTTATCATGTACTTAATTCAAATCTGCATAATTAAGATGTAATAGTAAGTTTGAAATTCTATCAAAGTCTTTTGAAGCACTTTACAAGAAACCTGTCAAGTCGGTGAATACATGAAGCCTGTCAAGTCGATGAATGAAGGAAGTTTGGTTACTCGGTTAAAGCGGAAAAAGGAAAGAAGGTTTAGTGGAATCGAGTGCATTTAATGTTTTTGACCTAACCTGCACGGAGCCCAATAAGGCATATTGTGTACTTAAAAGCATTTTTGCGGTCATTTTCAACTCACCAAGTTTTTGAGAGAGCAAAGCAAAGCGAATCTAAGGCGATCAAACCTCCTACAAAGAAAATTTAAGGTATTTACATCAATCTCAATGCATTGTTAAGCTGGTTTACCGATCTTATAAAGTTTCTATTATTTTCTAAGTGTGAAGCATCTGTCATTTGAAATCTTGAAACCCTAAGGATCCTTTGTTAGCTTTTATTTGAAATCTAAAATGGCATCTAAGATCCAAGATCCCATTGTTGTCAAGAATGTAGAGAAGCCCTCACTAAAATACTCTTTGACTCCCAAAGTTGCATCTGAACCGGATGACAAAACCACATTTTCACTCATCCCGGATAGAGTGTTGTTAGTCGAGGATGTGAGATTCTTCACCAAATGTCGTGTTGAAGAACTCAGTCATGTTGAAATTAAAGACACCTATGATGAATTATGCACAGATGGTAAATTGAATAGCAAGTATGAGCACATTAAGATCAAGGGATTAACTAAAGCCCTAACCTATCCCCGTGTGTTAAAACCCCAGTGGGTCAAGTTTGTTCTGAGTAGAGTTCATGATGATTTCATGTGGCTAGAAGAGCAACCATTTAAGATTACCAAGGAAATCATTCATCTGATTACCGGTTACCCTATTTATGATCATGCCCAAGCCCAAAAGATGATATCATAGAAGGAATTGATCAGTTTAACCGGAGTGGAATAAGATTGCAGAGGATTGAAATTGAACAATGTCATAGATGAAGAACTAAAATTTGCCATAAGAGTAATAGGTTACTATTTCTTCCAATCAGCAAGGGAAAACAGTGTACCCTATGCAGCAGTAGACCTAGCATACAAAAATGTGAAAAAGGGAATGAAAATTGATCTATGTGAGGTGTTGCTGAAGAACCTGTTGAGAATTTGAACACCATCAGGAAGCCGAAGAAGAACAACTCGACTAATATACTAAAGTTTAGATCATTACTTGTATGCATGTTTTTCTATTTTGAAAAATTCTTTCCATCAGTCGGTAAAGTTGTTTGGGAACTACACCGACCAATCACCCATCAGATCAATGACTTCATTAAGAAGTTAGGTGATAATTTCAATGATATTATGGATGAATACTTCAGTAATTTCCAAGAGAAAATACATAATAGGTATCGGATTCCACCCCAGCTAGTGGAGAAATACAAAAATGACATATGTTTTCAAGTTGACACTAATTACTGTTATGTGAATGCTATGGAGCCAAGAACTCAATCTTTGTCACCTATGGGATACAAGATTGATTTTGACATCACACAACAATAAATTGATACATTTCTTACATTGCCAAGACATGGTACCGAGCTGAGGTATGGAACCTATGAAGAAGTAAAGGAAAAAGTAAAAATGAGCATTGTAGTACCCAAAGCTACAAGAAAGGCAACAAAGATGATATAGGCATATCAGAGAAATTTGAAGAAGAATATTCCTCTACACCTGTCAAAGGCACCATTGCCATTACCGAAGAGGAATTTGAAGCCCAAGAGGTAGCTATAACATTGAGCACTGAATTGCCTAAGGGAAAAGTGTTGAAGAGAAAGAAACAGGACACATCAAAGGCCTCACCGACACCACCTCCAAAGTGACCTAACACTAGAGCATCTGCAGCTTCACTGAGTAAGAAAACAAAGAGTGTTACTGCTCCCAAGGTAACAAAGATCTACAAGAAATCTACTCAGAGACTAATTTTGGCAAAAGAGTCTAGTGATACCCAATCAGAGGATGCAAGCAAATTTCAAATTGTTAAAAGCAAGAAGGTAAATGTACATAGTGTTGAAAACTTCTATGCTAATCTGAAAGAATATGGAGGATTTTGATCATTTAGATATGTTAAATATGAAACCATAAATAATGATGAGAAGAGACAAATTGAAGAAGCTATCATCTGCACACTTCTAAAATTCCGGTTGGCTCCATTGGAACTAGCTAAGTCACTTCCAAATGAACTTTATTTGCATATTGATAATAGGTGGCAGTATGCAATGGACTCAGAGAAAGAAGTCTGGTTCATCTCTTTCCTAACATGTCAGTAGCTGAAATAAAAGAACATCTGACAGCCTACAACTCAAAGTTTCTTGTCAAACAGAGAGCCTTAAAACTAATGAATGGGTTGTATATTGAAGTTGAAAATGAGATGAAAGCAAAATGGCAAGAAATCTTCAAAACCAAGGATGTCGGTGAGCAAGCTACAATTGAAATTGTTGATGTCACTGAGCAAGATCCTGATGTTACCAAGCAAGACCCTGCTGACACCATTCAAATAGATAAAGATGTCATGGATACAGAGGCACTAGAACAGGAAATGATAGAAGGCAATGCATATGCAAAACTTGTATCTAGTGAATCAGTCTTGGAACAAGTTCAGCCTTATCCACTGGTCAAACAACCTGTCTCAACTGAAACCCCTCAGGATACGGATCAAGGCACCGAAGGTCACAAGTCTACAATAGGAGAAGGTACTACTCAAGAATAGACATCTCAAGCACCTTCAAGCACTGAGAATGTTGCAATTGAGACACCAAGTACTAAGACACCAAAGGACTCTATAGAGGCTAAAGAAACTGATCAAATGTTGCCTCTACCGAGCAACCTATCGAGGGTCATCAAGCCTCACAAGCCATTGTATTAGTTCCATCGCTGAAAGGTAAAGAAAAGAAGATGAAAAAGCATAGTTTTAAAGTTGATTTGTCAAAACCAATAGTGTTGCCCAATATAGATATATCAAAATTAAAGGGGCAAGCACTCATTGATTTCGGTGAACTATGCAAAGCAAAGGCCGAACAAGAAAGAAAATGGCAATTCAAGAGAAAAATAAAGTACTTCAGAAGGTGAAAGCACTCTTAATAGATATGCTACCTGAAGCTATAGTGTTAATAGATGCAACCATCCACACTCAACTGGATGAACTCCTAACAAAGATAGAGACATCTGGAGTAGATGCATCGGAGTATTTGAGCAAGCTAAAAGACAAAGAGCTCACTGCAAAAAAGATAGAAGAGGTATAGAAAGCTATAGCTATTGGCAAAGTTAAACTTGTCAAATTTATTGCTGAGTTGACTCCTCAACTCAAGCACATTCTTTATTTATTTCATAAACTCTACACATTTTCTTTATTCATTAAAGACATTAAGAATAAAACAGAGGCAATTGAGAAAGAGATCACCGATCTCTCAAATAAGTTGACCACAGAGCCAAATTCAGTTCAAAATTTCTATACAAGGTTACAACAGCTCATGGCTCAACAATTGGACCTAAGAAATGAAGAACACAAGATCAGGATGGACATAATGACACTTCAGACATTATTCCTTCCTCATCTTTCATCTGTCCAAGAACAGATCAACCGAGCCACCTCCTTATCTACTACACAAGAGGGAAGCACTCTAGATGGCTTAATATCATTATTAGCTGATATTCAAGTACAAAATTATTTAATGGACAGTGTAAAGATTGCACTCTCTGTCACTCTCACCGAAGCACGGACCAAGTACAAATCCATTTTTGACTAGTTACCACCCCCGAATGCTAATTAAGTTTTGATGTTTGTCAAAAAGGGGGAGTGTTGTATTCCATGTATCAAACAAAAGGAGTATAGTATACAGGGGGAGCATACTGAGCAGAGCAAGTAGAGTATGCAAGAGCAGTGAATCGAGTAGTGAACATGAAAGTAAGCAAAGATCAAGAGAAGCACACAAAACATTGATCACCAAGCATGCAAAATCAGAGTTTTGTACAAGTATATCGATAAGGGGAGTATATCTTCATTGACTATTGTATATACTATCAGCATAGTCACATTTTGCAACTATATAGATTATTGAGTTATAACTTTGAAAGTAGTTTTTGTCAAACATCTCAACTAATGTCAAAAGGGAAGATTGTTACTACTTATCAAGTTTCCATTAGTTTTATGTTCAAAGTTATTCTATATACTCTAGTCGGTTACTACTACTGAGATATTCAGTCGGTATGAACAGTCCAGTCGGTTATTGAAGAAAGTAGTCTCAGAATGTAGTATACACCGAACTGTCTAGCGAGTATCATTTCATGTCTACCGAGAAGCAAAGATGACACACCGAGTTGTTATACACTAAGTGAAACGTGTTACCAGATTCATTGAACCTGGACATACATATGAAAACATGTTACAAGATCGAGGAACATCTAACCGTTATCGCATTGGAAATTGCACTTAAAGATTGTGTATGATTTTGAGGTCATCTAACCAATGAAATATTTTGCATGGTTATTCATTCGATAAAACATGTTTGTAAGATCGAAGCAATGAAAGGATCACCATCATAAGAGATCTATTTATACAACATGGATTAAGATAAAAAATATACATGTAGCATGACAAAAAGGAAGATATAGAGATATATGAAGCAAGACATGTAAAAGCACTAAGTGTTATGACTGTTACAGAGACACAGAGGTCACTAAGAAGGATTTCAGAGAACAGTCAAAGAACAGAGTAAACAGAAGGGTTTACCAAGTTACTATATGGGTTACCGAGGTATGCTATAAGCAAGGTAATCTATTCTGAGCACATAGAATCTGTTATAACATTCCAGATGTAAAGTTGCAGAGATTTGTAATGATTTATTGTAATATTTTGAAGTTGTAAGAGAAACCTTTAACAGGGTAAAAGACTCTAATCAAGTCTATAAATTGTAAAGCCTCTAACCAGGTGCAACATTTAGTTTAAGTGTTGTAAAATCCTTTAGAAAGGTAGGTCTAACAGATCTTGTTACTCCTAACAGGGTAAGCTATCAGAAATAGCTAAACATGTAGCTCTAATCGAGCACTCTTTATTATTGCAGTAGTGAAGTTGTGGGTGCCATCTCCACTGTAGTTTTTCTCTCTAACCAGGAGTTTCTACGTAACCAAAATATATGTGTTATGGAATGAATCATGTATGATTGTTATTTATTTGTTTTAGCTTTATATTATGTTACCACACTATTCGGTTTATGCATAACAGTAAAGTTATTATTGAAGAAAAGTTTTGAAGTACTGATTCACCCCTCCCCTCTCAATACATTAGCTTTCCATATTGGGCCTAATAATTGGTCCAACAATCCGCAAATGCTAACACATACTCAAAATGTGTTACAAAATTTAATGTTTATAAATAATAACTAGTTGTCCACATAACCTCTTCTGAAGCAAAAAACTTCATGTAGATCCTCATATGCCATGATGAGACCCAAATTAACATCTCAATACATATTCCAACACATATCCAGACTGAAAGAATGTTGGCATTCTACACTCTTATGAGAATAGTTGATGTTGTCACTGATGGCAACCAACTAGAAACCCACTGGCAATAGATTTGTACATGACCAACATCACATATATTATATACTAGCATACAGCGGCACCGACATCCACTTACACCATCATTCACATTACATCAGCAACAAAGCATACCAGCAGTCTAGTCGACATGGGATGAACTTTTGTTTATTGCAATATAATTATCTTTTGTAAGCCGACATGGTATATTGTAAAAGACTCATATATGTATGAGATCTTATAGATCATTTTGATATGTGAGAGTGGTGTGAGATGTAGGATACATATGATATGCATGGTAGAAAATAATTGTTTAGTGACAACGAAGGTTTTTGGTTAAGGTATCTATCTGAGCTTAAACTAGTATTGAACTTGGCATTAGAGATGCTATTTTGAGTAGTACATTGTATTGGATTTAATTTTCCATTTTGTAGTCAGTGAGACTCTTATTTGAGCAGTGAGCTCTAGGCTGTTGGCCTCCCTGCATGTGCAGGCCCTTATTGTAAGTAGTATTTATTCATTAGCCAGTGAGTAAATATTGTGGGTAACAAATCCCACCGAGGTTTTTCCCACATCGGGTTTCCTCATTAAAATATCCTGTGTTATGGTGTGTTTCTATGTTGTCTCTATTATTTGTGTTTACTACAATAATTCTTATTTACCTGTACATTGTTTTGGGTTGCAAAGTTATCAATAAGTTTAAATATTCTGCTAATCGGTTAGATACTGATTCACCCCCCCTCTCAGTGTTTTTGGGACTGTCATTGAATCTAACAATTGGTATCAAAGCCCGATCATCTATTTGCAAAAGCCTAACAACTTGAGAGAGATTCTGAAACTGGTACAGATGGAGAACTTAAGAAAACAGTTGGAAGGAGCTCTTGAAGATTTTGATGCAGAAAAATTAAAGAATATCAAACTTGAAGATGATCTAAGGACTGCTAAGGAATTCATTAAAGGACTTTAGGAGAACCTTGTTCTAGCACAAAATAAGAGAAAGGAACTTTATCAGAAGACATAGAATGATGATGATGAAAAAGAAACTCTTAGAGACATTACAAATCATTTGAGACAAGAAAACGGTAATATGAAGAATGAAATGCAAGATATGACTATTAGGTTATGTAGGGATATTGAGGACAGAAAGAAGAATGAAGAAGACTTGACTAGGAGACTTAATGGTGTTGGAAATGAAAATCTGAGACTTGGTCATGAAAATGATATGCTAAAGATAGATCTGATTCACATGCAACATGATAAAGATGAGACAAGTTGGAATTCTAGAAAATGAGTTGGTTACTACAAATGAACACAAAGACAAATTCAAGAAAAGTTCAGAAAAACTTGATGACATACTTAAAAGATAGAAACCTAAAGGAGATACAAATGGACTTGGATTTGAATATGGAGAAAGTTTCGGTACAACAAATAATCAAGATCAGAACAAACTGGTAAGACAGCCTAATTCTTATACATTTAATGGGAAATGTTTCAATTTAAGCAAATATGGTTACAGAGAAAATCAATGTAGATTTAGAAATAATCATAATACAAACTCACCCACCGGTCAATGTTCCAAATGCAACAAAATTGGTCATAATTCAGAAAATTGCAGAATGAATGTGAAATGTTATGCTTGTGGTAGATTTGGGCATTTATCTAATCAATGCAGATCACAAACTAGTCAAGGATATGGAAAGGCTATTCAGAGGAATAATGTAACTTGCTATACATGTAACAAGATTTTGACATATTGCAAAATTCTGTAGAAGAAAGAATACACTGATGAACAATAAAGGATCTAGCTTGAAGGGCAAAGAAAAGGTAGATGAAGTAAAGCAAGAATTTTTAAAACAATGGATTAAGAAGAGTGATCAGAGAACTGATGAAACTATCTCTGCACCAGTAGAACAGAGTAATCCTCCACCTATAGGATATTATTCATCTAACTGAGGAATAATCCTTAGGGGGTATTGTAGCAAGTTGAAAATCATGCATTCTACCCTTGGTTGATGGTGAGAAGATATATTTCTTCTTTACTGGCAGCTGTGTTAAGTTATCACTTAATCGACGAGCATTTAATGGTGTTGTTGAAAGATATTTCATTATATAACATCGGAGATCCTTCATTTTTGACTCACTGAGCATTCAAACATCAGAGAGCACAAAACTAAGAAAGGCATCCTAAGGCGAAGCTGCAAAGTGATTTTCAAGCATTTAAAATTTTGGTTAATAGGTATTTATCTTTTGAAATGACATCCTCATCTTTTTTTCTTGAGTTTATTTCGAACCCTACCATTGTGGAAAACATCAAATGCTCTAGACTCATATTTAAGTTTATCCCCAAGATTGCAAAGTAGGATGATTTTGTTGGAGCTTTTTTGAAAATTCCAAAGGGTGTAGCATTTGCAGAAGACCCTAGAATCTACATACATTGCAACATAGAAAACCTAGGGATTGAGGGTTTGAAGAAAAAAATTAATGAGGTTATTACTGATGGAAATGGTGTGATTAAACCAGAACATAAGATTGTAGAAGACTTAGGTTTTGTAGAGATTCTAAACATTCCTGAATTTTCAAAGGAAGTTGTAAGACTTGTATTGAGAAGAGTCTATGGAGAGTTCATGTGGTTAGAGTCAGTTTGCAAGATAACTAGGAAAGCAATTAAGGCAGTTACTGGTTTACCTTCAACTGGTAGTAGGCCTAATAAAACCAAGAAAATACCTAACAAGGGAGTTATGGAGTTAACCGAAGCCACATATGATAGCAGGTCACTTAGAGTGAATTATGTTAAGGATATAAATGTGATATATGTGAGTATGGTACTAGGATACAAAGCAACTCATGCAAATAGACCGAATTATGTTTTTAGCCTTTGTATTCACAGTGCATATGAGATGGTGAACAATAATGCTAAGATAGATGTGTGTGAATGGCTTAAAGATGAATTAATTGACAATTTGAAGAAGATTAAGGGAGACAAGAAAGGTACTTTCTGTTTTGGAAACCTACTAGTATGCTTGATGCTATACTTTACCAAAGAGATACCCGACATAGGTCACAAGGATTCTGGTTATGACATTCCGGTAGGAAAACAGATACAAGAAGCTTTCACCAGTATGGGACCTAACTGTGATAAGAACATTACAAACTACTTCAAACTATTTCATGTTGGTATTTTGGTATGGTTTTGTCATTGATGTCAACACCTACTGAAAACAAGCACTTTGGAGATCCAACAACATTCACCGGCAAGCAAGTAAACTGTGCAATAGTTACTGGTATATGGTTCACCGATAGGATACAATGTTCACCGGTATCTGGAATGATATGGAAGACATTTGATAATGTCGAAGACATCTTTTGGACACTTTGTTTTGAAGAATTAATCATTGGTATATTCATATTTGCATATTTGCTTTTACCGGCAAATAGGTCCATGTTATCTAGGGTTACACCGGCAGGTTTATGTTTTTTTAGATCAGCATGACATGCCATGGAGATGATTTATTATTGATATAAATGCATTAAGCCGACATGTTTAATTGGTTATTGCATCGGATACTATATTGTTTGTAAAATAATTTTATTGTAATATCTTGTAGAGATGACCTACTAAAATTGGTCTTAGGGTATGGTATAAATGTAAGATCTTATTTGTAAGATCAAGTGTGGAAAGCGAAAAAGAATTGAGTGAAGGTATATGCGAGATCAAGCAGGGATATAAACGAAGACATCATTTGAAGGTGAAGTTAGGTTTTTGTAGAAGCATATCAGCATTACACCGGTACTGAATCCAGGACATGAAGATGCTATTTTGTGCAGTACATTCTTATTGGATTTAACCATCCAATTGTAGTTAGTGTGACTCCCATTTTGTGATTGAGCAGTGAGCTCTAGGCTGTTGGCCTTTCTGCATGTGCAGACCCCATTTATGTACACTTGCTATCTACAGTAGTATCATCTGATTATGGGTAAGGTTTTCCACCATGGTTTTTCCCCTTATAGGGTTTCCACGTACAAATATTGGTGTTATGTGTTGTGGATGACTTTATGTTTATGTTTCATGCATTAATCCTTACTGGTATAGCAATTTACTGTTAACACTGTCTACCGACATACTTAACTGATTTACCGGTATTAAGCATTAAGTTGGTTAATTGGTTTTTGGTTTGAATTTATTAGACAACTAATTCACCCCCCCCCCCCCCCTCTCAGTTGTCTCTAGGGCCTAACATTTCAAACTAAGATGAGAGCAAGAGAGAGACTACCACAGATCATAATTGATAAGTATGATAAAGAAATCTATTTTGTCATTAAGAAAGATGAAACTTGGATGGAAGCAGCAAGCCCTAGAACTATTTGGGTTACTGAGATGGGTTATGAGGTAGACCTATCTGTTCTGGAGACATATTCTAAAGCTCTACTTGATGCACCAAGGGAGCCATCTGAGAAATTCTTTGGTAATGCAGAAACTATTGAGAGTAATGTATCTATGCAAAAGAGGACAAAAAGAAGAGAAACATTTATCAGAGATACCTCCAAGAAGGTCAAAGAAATCAAAGAAAATGTCATGAATACTAGTGGTATATCAGAAAGTGAGCTTGAAGGACTGCAACCTGAAGCACATGTTTTATTGGTTGTAACATCTTCTAATACTAATAGTGGCAAGACTGCTGAGTTTAAGAGAGTGGAAAGGAAAAGGAAAACCTCATCGGTACCTTCTCCTACTCCTAAGAAAAACTAGAACACTAATGAAGAAGCAACAAACAATTAGGAAACCACAGAAGAAGCTTACACCAAAGAAGAAACAAACACCGGTTAGCCCCACACTAGATGATCTATTGAATAAGATTACAGAGGAAGGAAATTTGTCTAATGTGTGCAAATGGTATAATTCTTCCAATTATTCTGACAAAAACACAATTGAAGAAAACATTATTATACATTTGGACATTTACAAGAAAGTTTTGATAGAAGTGATTGATGAGTTACCCAATGATTTATACATGAGATTGGAAGCTAAAAGGCTATTTGTGATGGAAATGGACAAGAAGTTGAAAGTTGAAGCACTCTTGGTTGTACATCCGGTAAATTCTAAGGAAGAGATAAATGAGCTTATTTCTGAAGCTAA
This sequence comes from Cryptomeria japonica, assembly GCF_030272615.1. NCBI lineage: Eukaryota > Viridiplantae > Streptophyta > Pinopsida > Cupressales > Cupressaceae > Cryptomeria > Cryptomeria japonica. Next base: position 886,220,790 of record NC_081414.1, on the reverse strand, counting down.
CCAGTCAATATTTGTCAGTGGACACCTACAAGTAATCCTGATGGCTGGAAGGGTTACAAAAATTGCAGATGAGACTGCAGATAAATGGGACATATTGTTTGTAGAGAAGGAAAAGCAAGAGGAAAGAAGAAGACTAAAAATGGAAAAGACATTCAAGGTATATCAAAAGGACAAAGGAAAAGGTGAAGTACGTGGTGTACCTTCTATTAAAGTAACATATAACATCCCTCCACCAGCTCAGGACACCCCACCTTCAACATCATCGGTTCATACAACTAATCCACTAGATATGGCTACTGAAGGTATAACTCATGATGATACTAACCTAGAGTCTGAGATACTTTTCACCATGAGTGTAGATACTCAAGATATAAACATTATTGTGGACAAAGAAACTATAGAGGTTAAGGTAGATAGTGTTGAGGACATCAAGATTTCCGAGAAATTGACACACATAGTAGACTCTCAGAACACTAAGATACTAGCTCAAATAGAGAAACCAGAGAAACCAACAAAGGACAAGACAACTAGCATAGGGCCACCAGAATCTGAGAAACCAATAGTGGTGCAGATAAAGAAAAAATCTGAGGCAGAGGTTCATGTTGAGTCTGAGACATTGACAATTAGAGAAGTGCTTAATAAAACTGAGAAACCATCAAAGGTAGAAGTATAGACACAAAAAAATCCACTGGAATAAAATGTAAGTAAAGTGGATGCATCTAATGGAAACAAAGAGGATGTAGTGAAGGTGATTGGTCAGACATCTGTTGAGAAGAAACCTACAAGTGAATTTAGACCCACTAACATTACAACAATACTTTTGGATACTATTAAAATGATTACTGATTGCAATGCCTTAGAATGTAAGGCAATTAATAACACTTTAGCTATCTTGAAGATGATTGCACCTAATTGTAAGATAGATCACATTAGTGATTCTTTAGGTAATTGGACACATTGTCCAAATTCATTGTTGATAATGTAATAACTATAGATAAGGTGAATGAGGATACCATTAAGGACAAAGTTGACAAAGAGAAAAATACATTCTTTGAGAACACCATAAAGAAATGTATCGATCACTTGGATACACTTTTACCGGTACTTAATTCTACAATTTTGGAGTATAAGGAGTTATACAGAGAAGCATGTAAACCTCACTATTTGACAAAGGACATTGATGAGGAGATCAAAAAGACACAAAAAGAAATTGATGACATTGCGGATAATATAATAGGTTCATTTGGACTTATATCATTTTTTGAGCAGGAAATGGCAGTTTTTGAGGAGAAGTTGGAAAAACTTGAGAAAGAGAAGGCAAGAATAAGGTCTAATGCTTGGGAACCAAAGGATAAACTTGGTCCGAGGTTGGATAGTCTTATTACTAAGAGAGTTGAATTATCTAAGGCAACAGTTCAAGGAGAGTGATCACCGGAGCAGCGAATGCACTATCTCACCGGTATGATCTAGCAGATAGAGGCAAATCTAACTGACAACAACAAGTTTATGTAGAGTTTGAATCTGGTTTTGGCAGACATCTTTTAGATTGTAACTAACTTGTTACAGACCTTGAGGTAGCATTTTTGCACTCTTTTGATTATTTATGACATCCTTTGTCATTGATGTCAAAGGGGGAGTAGTGGAGAGAAAAATGCATGTACAAAGGAGATCACTTGCTCAGGGGGAGCACATCTTTTTGGATTTCAATTTTGGGATAATAGTTTTGGATTTTTTTCATGAGTGTTGCCGTCAATGCCAAAGGGGGAGATTGTTGGAATTCTACACTCTTATGAGAATAGTTGATGTTGTCATTGATGGCAACCAACTGGCAACCCACTGGCAATAGATTTCTACATTCTCGGCATCACATATATTATACACTGGCAGACACCAGCACCAGCAAGCACATACACTGGCATTCAGATTACATCGATAACAAAGCATACTGACACTCCAACCAACATGGGATGAACTTTTTGTTTATTGTAATATAATTATCTTTTGTAAGCCGACATGGTATATTGTAAAAGACTCATATATGTATGAGATCTTATAGGTCATTTTGATATGCTAGAGTGGTGTGAGATGTAGGATACATATGATATGTATGGTAAAAAATAATTGTTTAGTGATAGCGAAGGTTTTTGGTTAAGGTATCTATCTGAGCTTAAACCGGTACTGAACCTAGCATTAGAGATGTTGTTTTGAGTAGTACATTGTATTGGATTCAATTATCCATTTTGTAGTCAGTGAGACTCTTATTTGAGAAGTGAGCTCTAGGCTGTTAGCCTCCTTGCATGTGCAGGCCCTTATTGTAAGTAGTATTTATTCATTGGCTAGTGAGTAAATATTGTGGGTCACAAATACCACTGAGGTTTTTCCCACACCAAGTTTCCTCGTTAAAAAATCTTATGTTATGGTGTGTTTCTATGTTGTCTCTGTTATTTGTGTTTACTGCAATAATTCTTATTTACTGGTACACTGTTTAGGGTTGCAAAGTTATCAATAAGTTTAAATATTCTGCTGGTTAGACATTGATTCACCCCCCCTCTCAATGTCTTTGTGACTGTCATTGAATCTAACAAAGAATATGGTCCACTAAACTCCAATAAAATTAGTAGCATATCCATAGGGCACCAAAAGCATTCCAAACTACCCTGAATATAGAATGACACAACCGACACCAAGAACATTAACTGCAACATAAACATAATTTTGAAACAATCAAAACCATATCTAAACCAACATCCATCTGGATAATCAGGTTTGACAAAGCATATCTAGACCAACATCCATCTAGATAATCAAGTTTGACATTAATGACAACCATACAAGCTCAAGCTCCCTATAGGTTGTCCATATAATCTCATGCTTACTATAGGTTGAATTTTATTTTTTATCAAATCAGATGTTCTACTTTGAGGATTGAAAAGTTCTATATAAGTTTTGTTAGGAGCATCAAAATTTGTATTGGGTATCTCTTTTTCCCATGGAATGATTAAATTTCATAAAAATCAAATCAAATAGGGTGCACCTGTTGGTTATCGAGTGACTAAATTTATAATATTTTAAAAAATGCATACTTGAGCATATAGAGTTGAAATGAGAAAAATGAGATTTCATTATATAGCTAGTTTTGAGAAATTTCTAGTGGTGTAAGTATCAACTTCAAATTTTGTTACTAATTCATATCATTCATAGTCAAAGTTAGATTGTCTTTTTTTTTAGCTCATACCTTTCAATTAGTCCCTCTGATTTTGGTGTTTTTCATAACATTGAAAAGGTGATTTAGATCTCTTCAAATCCATTCATGCACTTTTTATAACATCTTCCCTTGGTGAATTTTATTCATAATTTTTGTGTTATCACATGGTAGTTAATTATTTAATCATTTTGGTGCTTGTAAAGGATCTATTTGCATGAGATCTCGTTGTTAGATCTTCTTTACATGAAATAAGATTATTCACATCTTATGTTTTCATTTTAAGGAGTTATGATGAGTTTTTTTTGTTTATCCTACTATTTTCATCCTAGAAAAGGGTAATTATTTCTTGGGAACATAACATCCTAACACATCCTAGGTGGCTAGATATTTTTCTATATTTGTATGGACTCATACCTAAGATAACTACACTAGGAGGTGGATCAACTTGGGGTATTCTCAAAGACCATATAGTAGGATTGATGTGTTATGTAGATCCTGAAACTATGTGTTCTATATCAAACATTTATCGTCCTTGCACATTTTGGACTAGGCTTTATGAGATTTATGAAGGACCTCGTGTCTCTCAATTCCTAGAGTATCTTGCAGAAAAATTATCTTATTCCCATTACACATGTATATTGTATACACTTTGACAATGATACTTTAGAGAAGATTGAGTACACCATATGCCCTGGATGTTCTGATGCATCAGAGGCTTGTCTCGAGGTTCCTACTCCTAAGATTGAGACCTAATCTTCAGAATTTTTTGTTCCTAATCAAATTTGAAATAGCACATGCATAACCCCTATTGACTTAGTGCATCGAGACATATCATTTTTTAGACATGACTACCTAGAATTCATAACTTATAAACATATCATACTTGTTTATTGAGTCTAAAATTGTAGATCATGAGGATTATATTTAGAAATTCATATCCTCTTTCATGACAAACACACCAATGTTGTCAACCCATATTCATTGCCTATGGCTATTGTTTTACTTCAATCTTCACATATTTCAAGATTAACATTATTTTTATTTTAAAATGAGAAAATTTGAGTTGTTTTCAAAGGTATGCATCATTTGGATTTGAATTCTTGATTCTTCTAGTTTATGGGAGTGTCTTCTCTAATCACCAACGGATTTGTTTCTTCCTAAGAGGATAAATTTTGTTTGCATGTAATGGATCGTGGTCTATCTTAAGGCATCAATCATTGGCATGTGAGCTACTACATTATGGGGGTGATTCCTATCCACATTTCACTTTTGTATTGGTGAACATCTATTATAATTTTATGATAGTAGGGGTCCTTAGGGTGTCAAATTGAGTCATTTTATCCTTCTCTTACTAGTGTAGTTATTTCATTTTCTCTCTTTTGAAGAGGAGTTTTTCTCATGTGGCTTTATCTGTTTCTCTAGTTATGAGAGATTATATTTTTTTATACATGGGAACCTCATTAGGCCTTATAGTTAGGAGCCATCCATGCATCCATTCATGAATTCATGCATCTATATTTGCATTCATCATTGGGGTTTGATCTTCTCCCTAAGTTGATCTTAAGAGGGTGTTGGAGTAATTAGGATATAACCTTGATAATTAATTAATCAATCATTAACTACTTAGGTCCCTTATAATTTTATTACAATTAAGCTAAACTTATGATATTGAGCTAATTATAGGCTGAGTTGTTTCAAGTCATATGTTTAAGGCACTTGTCATTGTCTATCTTAATGTCTTTTGAGCTTGCATAACTTCAATCATATCTTTTTCTCTTCATATGTCATAGTCCAATTTTGGTTGCAGGTTATTTTTTTGGGAGATGAGAGGTTAACCATCAAATCCAAACCAAAACTTTTAACTTATCATTTGAAACCTATAAAGTAGAAGCTTCAACTGCAAAACTACTAATGAATCCGCAACTACAATATGATTAAGATCAAAGTCATAGAAATCTTTGCATAAGAACCTCTAAGATTTACTCTTCAATGCCTAAAATTGTAGTTGGTATATAGTCTGTACTACTCAAATGAATCAGATTGAATATAAGGTACCCAATCTGTAGATATACAAGTGGGCCATTTGAATACACAAAGCGTTTTCACTTCAAAGATGTGCTCTAAGAGGATGAGCACTTTGATACCCTTTAATTGGGATAATGTCAAAATTCAAAAACACGTAGCCTTTGTTGGCTATCAGTTGAAAGAATGAAATGGAGCTCATTGATCAAATAGAATCTTTTTTCAAAATTTTATTACTAAATAAAACTTACATAATAAAATAATTATTATAAACCAACTAGTTACTTATGCCCCCATAGTAAAATTTTATTGAAGTTTCTATATTACCATGTCCCAAATTTCATATTTGACATGGTACTTTACCATGCAATGCTTTAGTAACACCTACAATTCTTAAAAGAACCAAAATGGAAAAAGATAGAGAGGAAAGGGGGGAATGTAGCAGGCTCAGGTTTATTCTTTACATCTTGCTTCATCACTGGTTGGAAAAAGATAGAGAGGAAAGGGGGGAATGTAGCAGGCTCAGGTTTATTCTTTACATCTTGCTTCATCACTGGTTGCCTTCTTAAGTTAAAAAAAAAATAAATTTAAAAAATGGATGAGTGAAGAGATAGCAGGAAAATCACGTCAGAGATACTAAACACCTACAATAAAATGAAGGTAGTGCAAACATGGGAACAGCAACCTTCAACAACTAACAAAGTTGTCAATATGTAATATGATCGACCTTTTACACAACTTGAAGTATGGAAACTCTACCTAAACAAAGCACCTTTGAAATGACCTCTAACACAAGCTACAAATCACTTTTGATTTTGGTCCCATGCCTTTGAAAAGGCAATTCAACCTTTGATCTATAGCCGTGGCTTTAACCTATGCAAAATTACGCAGGAATTTGGCACATGCATGCAAAACAAATGGCACCTGAACAAGGAGGAAGAGGTATCAAACTCACAAGCCACTCTAATACTATGTAGAAATTGTCTAATAGATGGATAGTACTTACGAGGCGAGAGATTAATGAAATCATTAAATTAGAAAGAAATAGCTGAAATATATAGCAAGATGATACATCATTTAGAATAGTAACTGCTATTTAGAATATAAGCATACAATCCCATGTAAGAGAGTACAACTTATCAATCTTATTCATGGTAGATATTACGCACAAGAAGTCTTATCTAAAAGAAGGAATGCCTATAGATTAATGAAACTACTAAATTAGGAAGAAATAGCTGAAATATATAGCAAGATGATAGACCATTTAGAATAGCAATTGATATCTAGAATATAAGCATGCAACCCCACACAAGAGAGTACAATTTATCAATCTTATCCATAATAGATATTACACACAAGAAAACTTATCTAAAAGAAGGAATGTCTACACTAACATTCATAAGATTGTGCTGTTCTTAGCTAATTAGACTATATTTCTCATATTCATTTTTGATAACTTACAAACAAATATCAAGAAAAAGAGAGTTCTCTCACTAGTTCAAAACCAATTTTTGATATCTATCCGTGTTGTATGTGGTATAGAAAATGATAGCGACCCTCATAATGGTGTACCTCTCACAACTTACTAGATTTATTATTTTTTTTTGGGGGGGCTTGAACACTGCAGACTTTGTTTTATGTATTTTTATTGATATTTGGCTTAGCCTTACATAGAATTTAAAGTTCCGACCTCTACAACCGTATTTTTTTTGCGTATAATTTGATATTCATTTTGTTGGTTTATAAAAAATAATTAAATCATCATTAAGAAAACTTATATTTTTTAATATTATTAATTTTGTGTTAGATATAGCAAACAAGAAAACAAGAATTTAAGGATGATATAAGACAAATTAGCTATGAATTTTTCTTTATGTTGGTTCAATTTTTTATTATTATTTTTTAAATCAATTTATATATTTTGTATTATTATTATTATTATTTTTTGATAAAACTGGATGAGACCACTAAAATTTTATTAATTATATATATATATTACATGGTGTCTGGTTCAAAGAGCACTGAGGGGAAAGAACCAGTAAGAAAACCCCTCAGTTTAGCTCAGAAACATAAGCCTACCCACCTAGTACAATAACCCATAAGCAGCCCAATAAATGAGTGGCATTTTACATAATATGAATGTTTGTCTAAATTAAAATGTTTTTACATTTTTTTCTGAATTGGATCATTAACTCCAATGCTTAGTATATAGATATTTTTTTGGTAATTATCATTCAATATTTTATACCTTGGTAATTTTTTAATGTGTACTAACAAAAATTTGAGATGTATATTTTATTAGAACATGTTTCTCTTGGCATATATAAAGAAAGTAAAATATTTTCCTATTAAAACAAGGACATTCATATTATAATAAGAAAATAAAAATATATATATAATATTAAAAATGAATCATAATGTTATAGTTTTCGTAAGCTAATATTGAGGTCATGTATACACATAATAATGTTTTCAATTAATTTAATTCTTGAAAGGTGAAACAAATTTAAAAAATATATTAGTGCTTTGAAAGACACAAAGGAAATGCCTCTAGATGTTTACTTCAATCTATATCGTGATTTGATAGCACTAAAGAAATTTATATTTAATTTTTGTCTATTTTTCAAAAGCAAATACGATTTCTAAAAAGAAAAACAAGACATGGTTTAGATGTGTGACTCATTGTTTTTCTTTCTCATGATATATGAACATAGTTGCGTGAGTGGATGTGTTTTTAAATATCTAAATATTTAGAAGAATAAACTCAATGCTACATAGAATTACATCATTTATTCCTATATACATTTATCAAACAATTTAATTAAAATAAACATAAAATTACACAATATTTCACTATAAATATATACAAGCTTATGTATATTTATTAATATATATAGAATAAACCGAGACATATCTTTGTCGAGGTGTCTATTCTAAATCAATTGATCACACCAATGTGAGATAGGCACCTTGAAAAGGATAGCTCTTGACTTATTCCATATATAAGCTAAATTTAAAAGAGAAGAAAAAGTTTTGAACAACCGTTTTCAAAGATAATGAATGTTATTATACGAAAATATTAACTATCAAATATATTATTATTTTTATGGATCTTTATTATTTTGTAATACATAAGAATTGTAGACACCCAAAAATGGTCAACGCTTGCGAGGTCATACTTTAACATTTGCGCATTGCCTCATTTTAGGTTTTTGCGTCACATTAACATTTCTCCTATGTTACGCACTTGGTTTTTATCATTTGCGAACATCGAGTCATTCTTCTACAGTTCTTCAGTCACCTCATCCTCAAATTTGGTCTTGTCGACAACATAATCTAGTCATGATTTTGATCGATTTTATCTTATTGCATCAATGTGCGTGCTAATTTCGCATCAATTTGGACATCATCAATCCTAATTAGGGTTTTGTCCTCTTATCAATCCTGTCAATCTTGCGATCGTTGTCCTTCTGTCAATCTTATCAATTTTATCATCAATCTTATCATTTTGGACATCGTCAATCCTAATTAGGGTTTTGTCCTATTTTCAATCTTATCAGTTGGCGATCGGTTTATCAATCTTGTCGATTTATTATCAATCCTTCAATCTTGTCATCTTGCGATCGATTTGTCATCGATCGTGGTCATGTCTAATCTTGTCATCTTGCAATCTATTTTGTCAATTTTGTCATTTTTCAACCGATTTGTCATCGATCGTTATCTGTCTCAATTATGTCAATTTGGATCAATTTGTCATTGTTCCTCGTCAATTGGCGCATCTATCAATCAAATCATTTTGTTGCATTGGTCATTTATCAAATCAAAACATGATCAAGTCAATTATAGACCTAATTGTCATTTTCGCACTTCTAATTCGTCTTCTAGGGTTTTATGATTTATTCATTTAACCTAATTTGCCATTTCTTCCTTTAGGATTACTAAATTATTTATTAATCCTAAGTTTTCTCATTACAATTAAATATTCATTTAATTGGCTAATTATTCCTCTTTGTGAGTGAATTAATTAATAAATGAAAAATTATTGATTAATTCACTAATTTCTAATTTCCTATTTTCATTAATTCCTAATTTCCACCTATTTCTTAATTCTTAAATTCAATTTCCACCTAATTATCTTGTCTCTAGTTCTCCCTATTTGTGTGCTTCATGCGTCATACTCTTGACATAGAAATTTGTCATAGAACTTGTCTTGACATAGCAATTTGTCATAGAATTTCTCTTGACATGGCAATTTGTCATAGAATTTGTCATAAAATCTGTCATAAGCCTCTTTGCATAGCAATTTGTCATAGATATGCTATTATTGATTTGAATTTCTATTCAAATCTCTTTCATACTAATTTGCTCATTTATCCAATTTCTCTATAAATTGGATGTTTTCTTCAATCAATTCCTTCATGAATCTCGAATTTTTACCGAACCTTTGTTTCTAGTACTCTTGAGCCTTTTTGCTTTCAAATTGTGTGAGCACTTGTAGGTGAGATCCACAAAACTATTGAAGAGGAAAGAACAACAATGGAGCCGCATGGAAGAAGCATATGGTTTGCATAATTTTACTTTTGAATGCTTTGTTTCCATACCTCTATTGAATGCGCTTTGGAATTAGGTTCATTTGCATTGAGTATTCTTATGATTATGTTATCATGTTTTGTGTTTTTGATTGATATATCTTATGTTTTGATGAATCCTAATTTTTACGCTACAAGAATATTTATGTGGAAGGGAGTATCACTGCCCATGAAACACTACATTCAGCAAGGAAATCCAAGGATGCTTCCATGATCCTAAAATTGGATATCCTAAAAGCCTATGACTTGGTGGATAGGTAATTCCTTTTTGAAGTTCCTAGGAAAATTCAGTTTTGGTGATAGCTGGATTAATTGGGTCAAGAGATGTTTGGTGACACCCAAATTCTTGGTCTTGATCAATGGATAAGCCCATGGTTTCTTTCCCTCTACTAGAGGTATCCATCAGGGAGATCCAATCTCTCCATTTCTCTTTATCATCATGGTGGAAGCACTAGGTAGAACAATTGGTAAATTGCATCAAGATGGCTCATGGCATGGGGTGAATGTGGTCGCTAGAGTTAAACATACCACTCACCTTCAATTTGCAGATGACACTATAATCTTTGGTGAATCTAGTAGGAGTGAAACTAGAACTAACAAGACATGTCTTGATGAATATTGTTTGGCATCAAGACAGAGCATTGATTGGCAAAAGTTAGAAGTTTTCTTCCTCAACACTCAACCCAAACTTCAAAGGGTATTATCTAGAATTCTCAATCTAAGAGTCGCCAATTTTCCTAGTAGATTTCTGGGCACTCCTTTGTTTATATGAGTCAACAAGGTCAATTATTGGGAGAAATTAATTAGTAGATGCAAAAGTAAACTAGAAAGTTGGAAAGGTAAAAGGCTTTCCTCTCTAGGGAGACTCACCATGATCAAATTTGTTCTTTTGCCTATCCCAATTTATTCAATGGCCTACCTCAAAATTTCGATGGTTGTGGAAGGGGATCTAATCCAAATCATGTGAAACTTCTTCTGGACTGGGGTTGGAGAGAAAAACAAACTGGGCCTCTAGTTGCTTGGGACAAAATCTGTTAGCTAGAGGATGTCGTGGGAACAAGGATTAGACAATGGTCAATCATGGATTTGGCCATGGGGGCCAAATATGGTATGGGCTCTCTATAGCAATGGCAATAAGAAATGGATTAGGATTCTCAGGAAAAAATATCTAGACTCAACTAAGCCCAAAAGGATTCTCACAACCCTGGACCCACCAAGAGGTTCAAGAATTTGGAACTATGTGGTGGAATGTAGAGACATCGTTAGCAAGCATGTTTCATGGGAAATTGGAAATGGTTAGAGTGTATCTTTCCGGAATGACTCATGGGGGCAGGCGTAGAGAGATTCTTAGGCATAATCACAATTTGAATGAAGCCAAGAAAATAACAACTAGATAATGAGGAAGTAAAGTTAGCGACTTTAGCGAGATCACTATTCATAATGGTGTCAAAAATTGGGTATGGCAATCTCTGGATTATCTAGACATTGGGCAAGAGTAGAAGGAGCTTCTACACAATATTCTAAAGAGTCATTTAATCAAACCTTCGGGTGATGAAGATGTTATCAGACGGTGTGGCTCTAAGGATGAGAAATATAGAGTGAGATTGGGATACAAAATTAAGGAAGTTGGACTATTGAGAAGCAAAAATGACCAATTAAACTTCTTTTGAAATTTGGCATTGATGGGCCTAACATATGTATTCTTTGTTTGAAAGACTCTGAATCGCTGGATCATCTACTCCGGAATCGTGATTATTTTGTAAGTGTTGGTGGCATTTCATGAACAAATTAAGCCTTTTCGGCCCGATGCCATTGGGGATTGATAGCTGGTTTAGAATGTGGCTTGGGAAACCATCAAAGACTGTTTATTTTTGGAGATTTATGGCATATCCTTCCCTCCTTACTAATATGGGAAATATGGAAGGAACACAATCACACAATCTTTCAAGATAAAAGCATGGATTCGGAAATCTTATTTCATAAGATTGAAGCACAGCTAGTGGAATTACTCAATGAAGTAGCCAAATAAAAAACATTCAAGAAGAATGTATACTCCAATTGGGATAATAAAATCAAACCGAACTTTCCTAGTCTCTCAATCCCTCCCTTATTTGGTGGAGGTAGTCACGATAAGATTACTAATACTAGAGCCGCTATGCATTGGTGTGCTCCTGATCCTAGTTGGGTAAAAATTAATTGGAGCATATTTGGGAAACTCTGGACCGAGTGGCATCAGATGTATAATAAGAGATGACAATGGGTTGTCCTTGAAGGAGATTGCAGAACATATTGGGCATATAAGCAACAATGTGGCAAAATTTTAAACTGCCATGCGAGGACTACAAGTTGGAATTGAAATAGGGGCAAAGTCGAGAATCCATTTGGAAGGGGATTCTTTAATCATGGTCAATGCGATCAGAAAAAACGAGACCCCTAACTAGGTTTTTAATCAAATGCTCTACCCAATCAAATCTACGCTTGACAGCCTAGATGACTTCAGGATGAGCCACATATACAGGGAAGGTAATGAGTTGGCAAAGAGGTTGTCCAAGGGAGCGACGGGGCTAGGACACACTTAATGTGAAGTGTTGTCAAAATAATTAAAGCTTACTTCTTGGGTGGATTTGGGAGCGATGTTCTAATAATGGTTTTTAATGGTATTTTCCTCCCCGTAGCTAGTTGCGTAACACCACATGTGCAATTGTTTTGATTACGAAGTATGCCTTGGTATTGATATATTAAACTCGGTGGAATAAGACATTTGATTTGAGGTTTATTCTCATATCAAACTTTGAGAAGTATATCAAATAGATAGAAAAGATCGTGAAAAGAAGATGCAATTAAGGCATGAGAGAGGGAGAGACTGTCTTATCATTTCGTGGCTAATACATAGACATTATCATTGTTTATAATTGTTGAGGTGGAGTGAGGGAGAGACTGTAGCTTGCAGTTATGAACACGCTGATAATGTTAGAAGCCACGAAATGACAGATTGCCTTTCTGGGAGAAGTCACAGAGAAGAGATTGCTATCTGTTCTGCCAACGAAGCATCCACTCATTTTGCATGCCACCAAGTTTTTAAAGGCTTACCACTGCTACCGGGTTAATTGTGGCATCTCGGCAATGTTCATTGCCATGCCTATTAATTACATGGGTGTGAGCAAACCCAGAACAAAGAAGGTTTGCCAAATCGTGTTTAAGCAGTCCTTTTTTGGGGAAATTGATTCTGTGATGGACAATGTGGACAATAATCTGCACACCCCGCTCCCACATAATTACTACATGTTTGTCAGTAGGGTGTTGAAGTGAAGAAATATGTGGTTGTGCAAACCCTCGAGCGGCAGAGACTGGTGGCCGAATAGGGTAGGACCGAAATATAGCCTTTTTGTTTAGGTTCACTGGCATTTTTTCAGGTTTTGGTAAAGCCTGGAAGAAGAATTTTATAGAGGCAGAGGGCTTGAAGGGTCACCAAGATAATGGGATTCTAGACAATAGAGAGGAAACCCCTGACAATGATTGGGGCTTGGGCCATGGAGAAGAATGGGTCCTATTGATAATAGCATAATAGTATGTGTTTTAAGTGAGTAGGTTGTTTGCTTTTTTTTTTATCAAGAATAATATAATTTTAACTGTAATGGCAACCTTTTGTCTATAACTGCCTGTTGAACTTTTATGGGTAGAGCCCAATTTTTTAATATAGTGGGCTTAGTAATTATTTTCACTTAAAAGAATTTTTAAAATTATTGATTTAAAAAAAAATATTCAATATATATTTTTTTAAATGGTTTATAATAAAATAATTTTTATATATTTTTTGTATATTGAAGTTAAATAAAAAAATTAAACACCTCCATGGATCGAGGTAATTTATATAATTCAATATATAATTCTATTAATATTAAATTTAATATAAACATGTTAATTAGGGTATAATGTTATTCTTAATATTAGTATTATATTAATATTTTTTAAGATTACTATATATATCAAATTTTATTTATATAGATTGTCTTTTGGTGAAAACATAACTGTCACCTCAGCTTTTCAACTATTTGTATCCATGTCAAATTTATTCAAAAATTGAAATGTTAATCAATACTTGCCATTGTAGAAAGCCTTTGCACAACAGCCCAACCAAAACACAAGATCTGCGAGCACAATGACCCAGCAAGAGTGAAAACAATTTCACTGTTCCAAAATTATATAATGAAAGTGATTCAATGATTATTATTAAATTTATTAATAACTAATTTTCTCCAAAGTGGAAATTAGGAAAAACTCAGATGCATTTAAACTCGTTTGAATCCTCAACCTTTACATAGAGAAGCAAATCAGTTGGCTGTGATTGAGAAGTTGTCCCTTCATAGGAATTTGTGAATTGAGAGTTTGGGAGAAGCAGAAGCTTATCATGTACGATTCACTACAAAATTTGCATGGATGACAAACTTGATATGATATGCATTTTCTTATTACCAATTGTTTTAGGAAAGCAAAAAAATAAGCCATATGTCATTGTCATATAAAATACATTCACATCATTAGAAGTATCGTCTTTTAAATTTGGGAAGGTTCATCATTTGATTTAAGTTTATAATGTTTTGGAAAATGAAAATGTTTGGAAAGGTTTATCATTTGATTTAAGTTTATAAGGTTCATCATTTGATTTAAGTTTATAATGTTTTGAAAAATGAAAATTTAAGTTAAACAGGGAGTATTTGAAGATATTAGTTTTTCACAATGTATAATAGATATTAATTGTTGTTATTTATTTAAATTATATTATATTTTCTGTATCAATTTTTCCAATCACACTCTGCAATCTATATGAAAATGATTAAAAACCCATAAAAGAAAACTCAATGAACAATTTATTATCATTAAGAATGATAAATGTTATAGAACAGTCTGCCTGTAATTATTTTATTAATCCAATTTAGTACACCTGTAAACTGCTTAGGAACATTTATATATGAAGTTCAAAACTATTGAACTCACATTGCAAAATGTTACAGTATGCATCATATTTATGATAAAACTATGTACAACGAGATGCTGTTTCTTTAATAGAAACTCGTTCTCCACGTATCATGAGATGGGATGCCTAGCAAAAGATTAATAGGAATCAGATAAAAGCTTTGCAACGCCTTGGAAAATCAAATTAATTACACACTCCAGGAATACCTTAAGTGCCTTTTTGGCCGAAGATTTTCTTTGAAATTCAATATAAGCATAAGAGTTACCTGCTCTCTGAATAGAAAAATTCCATATAAGCATCTTATAAAGAGATAAGATTAAGATTGGACAATTTTGATGAAATGAATATGTCATAATTTTTAACATTCAATCAAGGCTCTTGATTATCATAGTCAACTAGTGAATAATATGAAATTCTCTAACAAACAATTATTTCAAAAATAAAAGAAAAAAAAACAGATATAAAGAAAATTGTTTTGGAGATTTTACTTCTCCTCTTCGATGTAATCCGTCATATTATCTTCTCAATGAAATTTTTTATGAACAAGACCAGAGGTTTTTTTTTGGTGGTTTTTTCTTACCAATGTTCTTTGAACCAGGATTGTATAAATTTATAATTAATAAAATTAATGGTTCTCACTTTTATTGAAAAAAAAAACAAAAAGAAAACTGTAAGTGAAAAATCAATATGAACACCATATAAATATACATACCTCATTGAAAACACGGACTCTTGACAGTTCACCAAATTTCTGAAATTTCTTTTGAAGTTCAAAGGCATAAATCTCAGGAGGCAAGTTGAAAGCAAAAACAAAGTCTAACAACAAAATTTTAGACTGATTATTAGCAAGTTATCTAAAACCATCTAAGCTTAAAAAATTATACAAGTGCACACCTTTGGCTTCATGATTATTTATAGCAGTGGATTGGAAGCAACCCATGATCTGATATGCCCTCTGTATGATCAAATAGATTTTTCAGTTGAGACAAAGTATGCCAATTCCTTCTCCTATTATATAGATGGTATATTAAATGGTGTCAAAGAGTAGTGGAGTGTTGGGTTGTAATAAATCTACCAAACGTAAAGACCACTAAGTGTTATAAATCTCCCAACCACCAATGAATTCAACATGCACATATTATTTGAATGTGCGAGGAAAATGGAAGGACTAAAAGGAAGGCATAATTGCTGCCTAAGAGACTGTAATTTGCAGCAATAATTAGCTATCATAACTGTCTGCTGCATCTTTTATAGTCCGTTTTTTCAATAAGCATTCATTTTCATCTTCCTTAAATGATATAGTCATTTGGGAAAAGCTTGTGCGCAATTAATATTTAAATTGTTGGAGATTTATAGTAGTCTAAATATGGTACAGGGTGGTGGACAGGCTTCATGGAAACGGTTATAATTTCAAAATGTTGTTTTAGTAATTATGTTTCATATGTTAAGCTGAACGTTTTTTTGGTATTAAATTGTGTTAATTTATTTATTTATTAATGTTTGGGATTATGTTCTATAATCTATTATTGCATTTTTCTTTTCTAGTTCCCATTCTGATGATAGATCATAAAACAATGATCTTAAATATTGATGGAAAAAATTTAAGACAGCAAAATTCAGAAATCTCTAACTCAACTATTGTAGACTATGGAAATTCCATACATTTATTCTATAATAACTTCAATCAATTAGAAAAAGTAAAATAGTCTCTATCACAACAAAAATAGGTAACTTACCACTATAAATTTTTTTACTTAATTTATAAATTTTTTACTTAGGTTCATTTTTTAATTTTAGATTGACCTATTTTAAGTCATATTATCTCATTGTATAGGATGATGATACTTGTCATGATCTAGCTTAATCCTTGACAAAAGTTTCATCAAGGGTTTTACTTTCATAAGCATTCAATATATATTTTAATAATTGAGACGTATTCATTAAAATCATTCAAAATAGAAGTCATAATGCTTTTTTAGACCAAATATCCTTTCAAGGTTGCATAGAACAATCATGTTTTTTATCCTCATATGATACAAGTTTTGGTTGTAGGTGATTTTTGGGAGTTGGCATTTTCACTATCAACTCCAACATGACATCAAAACATCAAATCTATACCTTATTATCTAAAATTAGAAAGATTAAGTTTTGTAAAAAAAATTTGGCTCATCACCTTTTGTGTCCAAAATTATAAAAAGCTTAAAGATTGTCATGAATTTAATAAAGTAAAGTCAATTGAGAATCAAATATAATTTTACGAGGATAAGAATCTTGTAAAGCAATCCATATATATGAACAAACATAAAATTGCATATGACCCCAACCTCAATTATTTTTATGCATGGTACAATGGTCTTTAAAAAAAACTAATACTCATTTTATTTTTCTTTTTTCAAAAAATTATAAGTAGAAACTCATTTTTTAAAGGTTCACACAAGCCTAGGTAGTACTAAATAGAGGACACCTATGGGACAATTAACATAGGCCAAGTGGTAGTTGCTCATTTTCTTACCAATTCTACAAACCCCATGCAACCAAACGACCCCCATGAAATATTTTTCCCACATATAGAAATGGAAAAGGAATATTCTAGCCTCTTTTAATATTGCCATTGTACAACAAATATTCCATGAATATTATTCTAGCCTATCTATGCAATGCCACTTTGGTAAATATTTCATGAGAATCAGAGAGTATTTCAACCACATCAATTGTTTTTGTTAGTAGATCATGTTTTTGGTAACTTGAGGGAATATTTTTCCAAGTAAGGCGTATTTAGTCCATTGATATCAACCAATACCTTGTTGTGCCACTGCAATTCCTCATTTGGTCTAAACATTTCTATCTTTCTAACTACAACTTGGACATATGGTGTCATAATAAAAAAATTATTGACAAATGGTTTAGCATACTTTCTACTAGTACAAATCTCATAATTAGATTTTCCTATTGATACAGTTTAATCTTAGTTCAAGTTACACCATTACTTTTTTCTTGTAAGGTCACAATTATATTCTTGTATCTACCATTCTTGTGGTTCGTGTGGCATTAGAAAGGTATTTTAACACTCTTCATATTTACCCATTCATATTTTTCAAAATATTCATCTAGTACATTTTATTTAGGTTTTTGTAATTTCATGTTTGGATTTTACATGAATATCTTGGCATCTAAAAATAGTGTATTGCATGAGATGCCTTCACTAAATTTTCTTTATAGAAATTGAGGTAATTAGTCTTTAATTTTTTATTTAAGGAGGTATCATGTGATTTGTAGTCATCCTTTTGTTACCTCAGATTGGCAAAGGATAATTATAGGTCATGAGAAAATGACATCTTGAAACACCTTAGGTGGCTTAATATTTTTCCTTATTTTTATGGAGTAATACTTGACCTAGACACACAAAGAGCAAGCCAACATAATATAATCTTAGTGATCATGTTGTAGGTGTGACTTAGCCTAGTGTTGATCATGACACTATCTATGTTGTACCAAACATCAATGGTCTACACACAACTTGTACTGAACTACCTCAATGTCTCTCCATCTCAAAGGATCCTACTATATTTTTTTCATTTCCCTTGATAATGTGGTTTGTATAACCTATTGATGATGATGATACTTTAGATGAGATTGAGTATAACACAAGTCTTTCATGTTGTTATTGTTTAGAGACTTGTATCCTAGTTCATGCTTTTTAGAGAGGTAACCAAGCTCAAAAGATCATTAATGACCATGTTGTGGGATTTATTTTGTTTTTTGTTGATCTTGCCACTATGTGTGCTTTATTGGACATTGATTGTCCCCACACACTTTGGACTCACCTTTGGGAGATCTACAAAGAGTCTCATATCTCTCCATTTCTAGAGGATACTACAATAGATTGTGTTGTTCCCTTTGCACATGAAAAATAATCTATTAGACAAAGTGGTATTATGGCTACCTTGATTGAAGAAGAGATACCCAAAATAACTCCGAGTTAGTCACAAGAACTAAGGTAAAAATAGAGGGTCAATACCCTTATGAGAATGACTAAAGAAGGCAAAGATGAAATAAAAAAAAGAGTCGAGGAATTCACCACCCAAATCTTAAAAGAGATGAAAGTAGAAGGTGAAATAATAGAAGAACAAGTTCCTTAAGAAGATAATGGTTTAGAAGACATTGCTAATGAGACTCTTGATGCAATAGATGTTCTTCTAATGGAGACTTCTCCTTTAGAGAAGTTTGGAAATGATACTTTAGAGATAGAGAAAGGAAATAAGGAGAGTGTCCCTCCACTAGATAATGCAAATCAGAGTGTTGAGCAAAATATTATGAAGAACACCAATAATTTGGAAATGACTAGTGCAGAAGAGAATGTTGAAGAAGGAGAAAAGGAGAAGGATGATGCAATGAATATTGATAAAAAAGATCTGAAGAAGGAAGAGAATCATCTGAAGAAGACTTAAGATAACACATGAAATGTTTAGGATACTATTACAGATATAGTTAAAAAGAAATAGGCTTCTTGTAGTGGTGCAAGTATTGATAAAACCCTCACTAATTCATTTCAAGAACTATTAGGTCTTTAGATGGAATTTGAGCTAGGTGTGACTTTGCAACTATTGAGGATAACAAGTCATGAGGGAAAAATTGATTTTTCTTCTATTTCCACCCTCCATAAATTTCAATTGAGTGATATATTCAAAGATTATTAAGCTAACATGGAGAAGAATGTAGAAGAGGAAGCACAAAGAAGATTGAATGACAAGAAGATGGTTGAGGTTTTTTATCAATGTACTAATGAACATTTCTTACTAAAGGAGAACTTGAAGAAATTTAAAATCAGTATTGATGAGGTTGCAACTCTTTACAAATTTTGTTTGAGGTGTCCAAACTCTACAAAGAGTACTAAAGGATAAATTGACTCAATTTAGTCCTAGATCTTTCAGATGACAAGTGTATATGACATAGAGAAAGATGTTGATTTTCTACCAATAAGAATATATGTCAACTCCGTATGCAGCTGCCATTGGTATAGAAGAAGAGAAACCAAATTAAGAATCGATTTTGTTTGTTAAGAGAGACTGTAGAATTAAGGTTCGTTTCTTTATCCATTTTTTTGAGAGAGTTTCAGAAGATTGAGAAAAAGTTGAAGGTTATGGATGATGTTGATTTAGCAGAGGATTTATTTCTACAATTTTAATGTTAAAATTGGATTCTTTCTTTGGAAATAACCTCATGGGATATCACTCTGGCAAAACTTAAGGTGTAGTATAAAGGTATTCCACCTTCTAAAGGAGCTACTAAAGCATAGTTAAGACACATTTTGTTTACACTTTTGGCTATATAGTTGAATATTGTTGTACATATTTTTTTTGTTGAGTGCTATATATCCAAGGGGAAGAATTTTCATCCAAGTCATACACATTATTAGGGAGAGTATATACTATTGGACATTGTTGCTACTAGGATATGTTGTTGTCATTGATGTCAACATATTCCTATGATTTATTGCTCCGGTGGTTGCGGATTAGTTTATTGGGATCATGGTTTGGTATATGGAGTATTTATTGTATCATTATATATTTCTATATTAGTTTTACTGATTTGGGAGCTTAATTGATCATATCATATGATCTGGTTTATAGTTTGGTTCTTTTGATTAGTGCTTTGCAGAGTTTGATATTTCCTTTGGTACATTCCAATGTGATTTGATCTTGAGTTGAGATTTTGGGAGATTGTTTGTGATGTTCTTGTGTATCTTTGTTTCAAATGGTTCATGATTTGGTGCTCCACAAGTTATCTTTCGTCATGGCAATTGTTGTTGTTTGAGTGTTCTTGAGTTTTAGATGTTGATCGATGAAGATTTGATAAGTGGTGTTCGTGCAACTATTACAGATGATTCTAATGTGCTTGCTGGTGTTTAAAAATTATGTCCTATTTGTTTTGATGATCTAAATTGATCGTTGTGCATGGTTTTGGTGTTTTATTTATCCGGTGGTGTTATTCATGCTATATGAGACCTATTTGATGATGTAGCATGTTATCATTCATCTTGGCATGTTTTTTGGTGGTGTTGCATGTTTGGGCATTTCGTTTAGGTCCATGTTATGTCATGTATATCATTATATTGGTCCAGTGGATGATATTTGTATCATGTGATGTATTTTTGTAATTGTGAGTTGATGGTTTGGCCGACCTTGAAGTCAAGGTTGATAAATTGTATAAATAGGTGATAAAGTCATGTAAATTTTGGATCGGTGTTGTGTCTACATTATCATAGAATAGTAAAGGTACGAACAAGCGAATACATCCTTCAACATTGTGATTGAGAAGAGATTGGACTGTTGCAAAGCAGACAAATGTGCTTAATAGGAACCATCATCATGCATTTGCGGATGCTATTCTTTCAGTTCATTTGATTTTGGATTGTTGTCCAAATATTTTGTAAGTTAATAAGACTTCCTTGTAAGGTAGTGAATCTTCCTTGAGGGTTGTAGCCTTCTAGGTTATTGTATTTTGAGCAGTGAGCCTGAATGCATGTGTGTTTCCCTTTGTAATTATTTTCACATACTATTGTAGAGTATCATCTTATTTTGGGTAGGTTATCACCATGGTTTGTCCCTTAACTGAGTTTTCCATGTCAAAATCTTGGTGTTGTGTGTTGTGATATTAATTTTCTTATATTTGTTGTTGTTGCAATTAATTAGATTTGTATTTAAGGTTAAGTTTGTTAATCCGGTGAAAACTGAATCACTTGCTCCCCCTCTCAATTTTCCTTCATTGTTGTTGCCAACAATTGGTTTCTGAGCTAGATCCTCTAGAAGAAGCTTGACCGCTTGAGGTGATCCGGGATGACAATTGGAGGTGTTATTTTTAAGAAGGGAAGTCTGAGATTTGATGGAAGTAACTATGTGTAGTGTCATAAAATTATGACCCTAGCAATTTTTAACTGCATTAGGGTCCTCACGCACGTGAGTTCGAATCCTCTAGCCTAATCGGAGACCAAAGATTGCTCAACCTTCATAAACAACTTCTTCCTTGGCCTCTACATCACCCCATCTGCACTCTACCCTAGAGAAAGGGGTAGGACAGGGGCATGGTGCCACTGTCCCTCCTTGAACAGGGGCGTGTCACCCGTTTCCTCCCAGGATAGGGGTGTGGCACTCCTATCCTTGACCTATTTTGGGGTAGGACCCTTCCTAGGGTTGCATTGTTGGTTGTGCATCGGGTGGGAAACTCCCTCTATGTCGGCCTGTAACGAAAATCAAATCCATTATCATGTATTCATCCTCTCATTTGCATAAGTTGGATAGGTCAAAGTTGGATAGAATCAAGTTGCATAAGCGATCAAGTATTCAAGCATTCTTTTCCAGCATTGAGCATTCTCAAGTCTCCCTTCAAGGCTAGGTATTGCATTCAAGTCAAGGATTCAACCATTGAAGATAAGATTGATTTCAACATTTAATTCCACACAAGCATCTCTATCAACATGACTATCACAACCTCCCATGAGGTGATTTACAATTTAGTCTTTCATTTACAACTACTTGCAAGTACTTTCTTTCATTACTTGGTTAATTCCAAAACTGGGGTTTGACCTAAAGGAAAACCTCCAATCCCAACCCATTTTCCTCTCTTTTCTATTAGGTTGCAGGTGCACAATTGTACTTTTCAGATTCAGGCTTCATTTGCAGAGGTGGAAAAACTCTTTTCATTTCGTGGATTTTTTGGAGGACCGTGTACATTCCTGCTACGGTCTGGGCAAATTTTCCTCAAATTCACAGGGCAACATCATCTCGACATATTAATGCCAGACCTAGGTGCACAACTTCATCCCATATTTCGATCTCAAGTTATAATCAGTTCTTTGTCATGTTTGCACTACATAATTCAATCAATTTTCTTTTCATTTCAAACAAGGAAGAGGGGATCAACTTATCATTCCCAGTATCATTCAAAATTCAATCTACCATCTTCATGTGGAGAGATTGAATCTAGTGAATTATCCTCTCCTCTTCCTAATGTAACATGGTGAAAAGTGTTTGAAGGGTAACCAATAGTGAAACTCTCATCTTTCTTTGAGAGAAAGGGTAGTTTTCCTCTTGATCTATCATTCACCATTTTTCCACCATTACATTTTGGTGAAATTAACGTCTTGCATGCTTTCCTTTGAAAAAAATTGCATATTTTTCATTTACAAGTTTCACGTTTCTGCAAACTTAGTGGTTAAATCATTAAAAACCCTAGTTTTTATATTTAAAATTGAACTTGTGATTTGTAAAAAGTTACTTGTGGTTATCTTAGATCTGAAAATTGTTTTGATTGTCAAATTCAATTTCCTCATTGTCTTGTTTGATTTGCAATTAAGATTGGTTGATTTTATTGATTTTTGATCCCTCTAGAATCAGAAATACCTCCAAAATTCAACATTTCAAATTTCAAGAAAATTTGTAAAATTAAGAGGTTAATTATAGCCTGCCCTAATTTTAAAATTAAGTGGTATTCCCTTGACCCTAATTTTAAAATTCCAATTTCCTTTCATTTTTGGAAAATGTGTCATCCTCTTCCCCCAACAAAGTTCAAATTGTGTAATCATTATTTTCTTAAATTTTGCATTACTCAATTTTGTAAGCTTTGTTCTACAATTAAAAATTCAAATTTTCCTTCTAGTGCATGAGTTTTACCACTATTAGTCCTCCCTATCCCATCCCTGTTAGACGAAGCATTAGAATTAAGGCTTCCCAAGGTTTAATTACTGAGGAGATGGAGCCTAATTTGGGTGACTTCTTTAATGAGGATCGTGCTAATTCTTCCCATTCTAATCATGTGCCTATTCACCCCATTAATAAATCCCATGATGAAGAAGAAGCTTTTATTAGGGTTTCTTTAGATCAACTTTCCACATTGGACAATCAATTTGATAGCTTTCAATAATGGATGTCCCAAGAATACCCTAATAGTGAAGCTCTTCCATTAATTGAAGGCCTGGAACACATGCTTCAAAGTGATAAGAATGGAATTGATATATTGCGTTGCATTGCACATATTGTTAATTCTAATGTCATGCCTATCAAGATTTGTACCAAAACCCTAGGTTACTCACAACCTTCAACACAAGTCAATCCTTCAATTCCTTTGATTACTCCTATGATTAGTATTCCTACTTTCACATCTAACATCATGGCTACTTCAACTCAAAATGTCATCCCTACAATAATTAGTCATGGGGGCAATCCCTCTTCTTCATTTAATCATTCATTTTTACCTATGTTTTCCATGAATATTCCTACCATTCCTCAACCAATCAATGTGACACGAGGGGATGATTCCTTCAACAACTTTATTTCTCCTTTAAGTGTCCCTTTTCCTACTCAATCATCACCAATGCCTACTTATCATAATGTCCCACCACCTTATTCTCACTCCATACCTTCTTTTAATAACATCACAACACCTTCTCAATCACCTATGTCTAACATCAATTCTTCTACCAAAATGACAATTAACAATCTTGTTCAAACCGTGTCTTCCTTACAACAACAAATTGCTTCCATGAGTCAATCCAAGTTTAGTGTGCCAATCTCTGATGTTGCAAGCCCACTTTCTCTTGATATTGTTGAAGTTGTGCCACCTAAACATGTTGAGATCCCTCAATTGGAACTCTATAATGGAAAAGGTGATCCTCTTATGCATGTCAAAACATTTCAAACTTTGTGTACTAATTTTGCTTATGATCAAAGATTTCTTGCAAAATTGTTTACAAGAACACTAAGAGATAAGACTTTACAATTGTATTTCTCTTTGCCTTCTTATTCCATCACTTCTTTTCAACAGCTAGCAAATGCTTTCATCCAACAATTTCAAAACAACATTGGTCCTAAAATCACTTTGACTGATTTAATGCACTGTAGACAAGGTGTTAAAGAAAAAGTGACTGATTTCATTGGTAGATATAAGCATTTGTGTGTTCAAATTTCTTTTCATGTACCTAATAATGATATTCAAAGAATTTTAATTTCTAATTTACAAAAAGATATCAGGGAAATGCTTCTTTTGTCTGAGTTTACTTCCTTTCCGCAGTTGTGTGCAACACTCCACAATTATCAACTGGTTGTGAGTTAAATGGAGCACTCTACTCCTATGGCTCCGAGTGATAAGGGGGAGAGTGTTCAACAACAGTTTGTGAAGTTGAAACCAACAAAAATCTTCATCAAGTTCAATGATCCAATCAACAACAATGATGTGAATGCTACAACAGATGTGCCTTCTGTGTGCAGGAAAAGTTGGTCGATGAAACTTAAAATGTGAAAATATTGTTCAAAGGGACTTGTCCACACACCCACAAGACTTCTTGGTGCAAGTTATGGAGTCATGAGGAATGACTCAACTTCCCAAGGTAGCTTCCATGGTTCTCTATCTCACAAGGTCCCTCAAGCCAATGCCTTTGCTCTCAGATCACTGAGAAAAGTGACTTAGGGATGACGAATACAAGAATGAGGGATGATTTAGATTGATTTTAACATGAATGCATCCTATTTATGCATGATTCAATGAATGAGTTAAACTAGATTATAAGATGACAAGATTAGTAGCAATACTATCCTAACATGATATACCAGTTAATGATTTAAGCTAATGATAATAGAAATACTCTAAAATGCTTATTAGATTAATTCCTTTTACAAAAAGAGGCTAGATGTATGGATAAAATTGAGAATAAGTGAGATACTAAAAGCTTGGATGATGTTTGAAATGGAGGAATGAGAGCTCTATTTATAGGGAAAATAGGGCAATGGAAGGTCAAGATTGAAAGAGTTAATCAAGGGTCAGGATTGAAAGTTATCAATCCATGTTAACAATTTTGACCAATGAAATGGTGACAATTGTCAACATAAGACTACTTAAGAGGAGATGTAAGAAGCATTAAATGCTTGAGAAGGCCTCATGGTTACCTTAGAAGATAAGGGTTAAGGTTAGGTTAGGGTTATCCAATGGATAAAGCTTTTACCCGAAGGATAAACTCTTGTGCAAAGGTTAAAGGAATAACCATGGTCAAAGCAATGAGTGCTTGATGAGACCCCTAGGTTAGATGTCGGTTAAGTTAGTCAAAAAGTCTCTAACCATGCCACTAAGGGTTAGTTAACCATTAATGGTTTGAAGACTTTGGGGACAAATTTGTAAGAGTCCTTCCAAATTTGGGGGTATTCTATTAGGTCCCGAAGACAACTGAGAGGGGGGGGGGTGAATTAGTTGTCTAATAAATTCAAACCAAAAATAAGTCAATCAACTTAATGCTTAATACCGGTAAACCAGTTAAGTATGCTGATAGACAGTGTTAACAGTTAATTGCTATATCGATAAATTTTAATGCATGAAACATAAACGCAAAGTCATCCACAACACATAACACCAATATTTGTACATGGAAACCCTGTAAGGGGAAAAACCATGGTGGGAAACCTTACCCACAATCAGATGATACTACTGCAGATAGTAAGTGTACATAAATGGGGTCTGCACATGCAGAAAGGCCAACAACCTAGAGCTCACTACTCAATCACAAAATGGGAGTCACACTGACTAAAGTTGGATGGTTAAATCCAATAAGAATGTACTGCACAAAATAGCATCTTCATATGCTGGATTCAATACCGGTGTAATGCTGATATGCTTCCTAAAAAAAAAAACTAGTTGCACCTTCAAATGATGTCTTCGTGTATAGCTCTTCTTAATCTCACATATACCTTTACTTAATTCTTTTTTGCATTCCACATTCAATCTTACAAATAAGATCTTACATTTATACCATAACCTAAGACCAATTTTAGTAGGTCGGCTCTACAAGATATTACAATAAAAACATTTTACAAACAATATATTATCCGATGCAATAAATGATTAAACATGTTGGCTTAAAGCATTTACAACAACAATAAATCATCTCCATAGCATGCCATGCTGATCTGGAAAAGATAAACCTGCCGATGTAACCCTAGGTAACCCTGGACCTATTTGTCGGTAGAAGAAAATATGCAAATATGATTATACCAATGATTAATTCTTCAAATCAAACTGTCCACACGATGTTTTCGACATTACCAAGTGTCTTCCATATCATTCCAAGTGTCGGTGATCATTATATCCTGTCGGTGAACTATATACCATTAACTGAACAATAGTTACTTGCTTACTGGTGAATGTTGCTAGATCTCCAAAGTGCTAGTGATCTAGTAGGTGTTGACATCAATGACAAAACCATACCAAAATACCAACAATATCCCCCTTTGGCATTGCTGGCAACACAAGATGGAAAAACCATCAAAGTGTCAAAAACCAAAAACCAATAATCTCTCCAAAAAATTCATAACCAAAATACAAAGAGTAATAGTCTCTCTCAAACAACAATCTCTCCCCCTGGGAGCAACATGTGTTATCCAAAGTTCTCTTAAAAGATAATGTGTTTTTCCATATATATCTCTCCCCTTTTGACATCAAATGCCAAAGTTATAATAATAAAACCAAGTTCATATACAAAATACCAATCAATTCAATATACCAACTACTCCCCCTAAGAAGTAGCTTCCTCATCAAAGACCGGAGTAAAAGATTTGTCTTTTAATTCTGCTGGTTGATGACAATCATCAACTATCTAACTCTCTACTGGTGGTGGTATGACTCCAAGCTGATCTCTGAGATATTCAAAAGTATCCTTAGGCAAAGGTTTTGTGAAAATATCTGCAAGCTGTTCTTTAGTATTCACATAAACCAATTTTATCTCTTTTTCTTCAACTTTTTCCCTTAGAAAATTTAGTTTGATAGAAACATGTTTTGTTTGAGAATGTAATATCAGATTCTTAGATATATCAATTGCTGTAGTGTTATCACAATATATAGTAATAGGTTCCTTACATTTTACCTTTATGTCTTTCAACATTTGCTTAAGCCATAGTACCTATGTACAGTTAGTTGCTGGTGCAACATATTCTGATTCTGCTATTGATAAAGGTGTACAACTCTCTTTCTTACTCAACCAAGAAAATAATCTCTTTCCAAGAAAGAATGCTCCACCGGTGGTGCTTTTTCTATCATCCACATCTCCTGCCCTATTTGCATCTATGTATGCACATAGATCAAAATTTTCATCTCTAGGATACCATAATCCAAGATTTGCAGTGCCTTGTAAGCACTAGAAAATCCTTTTTACTACTGATTCATGATTTTCTCTAGGATTACTCTGAAATCTAGAAAGAATACATACTACATTCATAATATCAGGTATGGTTTGTGTCAAATATAGCAAACCTCCTATCATAGATTTGTATCTAGTTGGATTAACAGGTGTAGATTCATCCCTTTGAGATAATTTGTCATTTGTAGTCATAGGTGTGCTTACCAGTTTAGAGTTCTCCATCCCAAATTTCTTTAGTAACTCTTTCAAGTACTTGGATTGACTCAAAAATATACCTTTGTCAGTTTGTGAAATCTGCAATCCTAAAAAGTATTTTATTTCTCCAATCATAGACATTTCAAAATCTTGTTGCATTTTAATAGAAAATTCTTTACATAATCCATCTTCTCCTCCAAAGATTATATCATCAATGAATGCTTCTATAATCAAGATATCATCATTAGTTAGTTTGTAATATAAATTGCTGTCTGCATTTCCTTTAGAAAAACCAATTTTTAAAAGATACTTATCCAACCTTGCATACCAAGCTCTTGGGGCTTGTTTCAATCCATACAGAGCTTTTCTTAACCTGCAAACCATATTATTGTCATTTGTCAAAGAAAATCCATCAGGTTGTTCAATATAGACTTCCTCTTCAAGATCTCCATTCAAGAATGCACATTTAATATCCATTTGATAAACTTTGTAGTTCTTGTGAGCTGCAAAAGCCAAGAATAAACTGATTGCCTCAATTCTTGCTACCGGTGCAAAGGTTTCATTGTAATCAACTCCTTCTTTCTGAAAATATCCCTTACACACTAGTCTTGTTTTATTTCTAACAACCTTAACATCTTCATTAAGTTTTTTTCTAAATACCCATTTGGTTCCAATTACATTTTTATCTTTAGGTTGGGGAACTAATGTCTAAGTATTATTTTTCTCAATTTGTTCTTCTTCCATAGCTTTAATCCAAAATTTATCTTCACATGCCTCATTTACAGATGATGGTTCAATTTGAGAAATAAGACATACCTCTTCATTTGCCAATCTTCCTCTTGTCATAACTCCTTTAAATTTTCTTCCAATTATCTGATCTTCAGAATGATTCAATTTTACATACCGGGGTATCTTAGTTTGTTGTTGTTCTTCAATTACTGTGGAATCCTCTGATGGTACCGGGGTAACTGGATCTTCATTCTGTACCGGTGATCATTATATCCTGTCGGTGAACCATATACTAGTAACTGTGCAATAGTTACTTGCTTGCCGGTGAATGCTGCTGGGTATCCAAAGTGCTAGTGTTTTAGTAGGTGTTGACATCAATGACAAAACCATACCAAAATACCAACATATTCAACAAGTTAACTTGTTCAAGGCTTTAATGCCTTTAGAAGACTTTACTCCAAATTTGAGAAGTGACCTCCTCAAATTTAGGGAAAAGGGATAATGAATGGGTTTAGGCTAATTGATTAGGATTAGATGGATTCTAGAAGAAATTAGGAATAGGGTTAGGATGCAAGTGGGAGATGTAGGAAAATGCAAGTGGATGAGGAATAATAGGATTAATTAAGATAAATTGCTTTATTTCATTTTGGTTGCAAATTGGAGATTAAATAAATTAGATTTATTTAATTGGGGTAAACTATTCAATTAAATGTAAATTTAATTAAAAAAAGTAGGGAGAAGGGATTTAATTAAATAAAATGATTTATTCAATTAAATGATGCAAAGGGCTTAAGTGAATTTAAATAAATAAATTGAATAATTTATTTAATTAAATAGAAGAATGTGAGTGATTTGATTAAATTTGATTTAACTAAATAGAGGAATTAGAATAAAATGAACATTAAATATTCATTTAGGAATATGGTCATTTTTATACCTCTACATTTTTCCCCTCTTTGAACTGATGTGTGTGCACATGTTGATTCAAAGAAAAATGATGTGTCGTCATGATTGGGTTATGATCATTGTGATGTCATGTTGAGATGTTCATGTCGTGCCCCAGATTTGATAAACAATGTTGATAATGCCCCCTCGAGAGATGAATCAAAAATTTGAAAATTTGATTTGTTTTGATAAATTTGATTGCATTTTAAATTTTTGTCTATGTTGAATGCGATAAATTGATTCATCTCCTAATAATGATGTTTGTTATGGTTAGAAATGAGACCGCGAGCAATTTACATGCTCATCCACGCAACCCTAATTTTCATTTACCCTATATAAAGGCGAAAAGTGATTTATTTCATCTCATTTGTGCTTGTTGACTTTGGAGAAAGTGACATCTGGAGAAAAAGACAAAATATCGATTCCTTTTGCTTCTCATCGATTCGAGCGCATTCAGAGGTATCGGTGGCCCACCACATATGGACCACCAGTAATTCATCCTTTTTGACCTCTTTTGGATTTTTTTTTTATCATTTTTTATCATGTTTTTGAATTTTTACACGCGAATTTAATGGTTTAGCGCATCAGGGTTAAACCGTAGTGCATATGATAGGTTGCGTAGCGCATAGAGTTTAACGAAATAGGGTAGCATCCAGGTAGATTAGGATAGCACAGTGATAGGTTAGAGTAGCACATAAAGATAGGTTAGCGCATCAGGGGCACAGGGTAGCGCGTAAGAGAAAAGGGGTAGCCTGTAGGAAATACCTAGTGCATAGGGTTAGCCAAGGCTCGCATGGGTAGTATAGGATAGAGCATAGGTATAACCTTGTGTATAGGGTTAGGTTTGCAGCACAGGGACAAAGTAGGATAGCGCATAGGCTAGAAGTAGCATGGAGGGTAGTTTAGGTGGCACGTGGATAGGACAGGGTAGCACATAGGTGTAGGCTAGCGCATAGGGTTGATTGGGTAGCACTTTGATAGGACAGGGTAGCGCATAGGTGCAGGCTAGCGCATAGTTAAGATTGTTTAGCGCATGAGCGAAAAAATTTGGGTAAAGTATGATTTTGGATGAAGAAAAATAGGTAGGTTTATGCCAGTTTTGCCGAGATGGGTGCAAATTGTTAGTCTGCGTGTCTGTTGTCATTGTTTTAAAAAGTTGTCCAATATGAGTTCCAATATAACTTGATTTGATTTGCAATGTTTCAAGTTGATTTTGATCTGATGTTGATTTGATTTGATGTGGATTTTGATATGGATGTTGGATATGAACTTGATTTGATATGCATTGTTTCAAGTTGATATATATGTTGAACTTAAGTTATTTTACAAGCTGATATGGTTGTGGAACTTGAGTTGTTTTACAAGCTGATATGAATGTAAAACTTGAGTTGTTTTACAAGTTCATTTGATTATGAAACTTGAGTTGTTTGACAAGCTGATATGATTTGATATGGAAATGGATTTGATATGATGTGGAGCTTGATTAGATTTTCAATGTTTCAAGTTGATATGAATTTGATTTTGATATGAATTGATTTGATGAGGAAACTGATATTGGACTTGTTTTGCTTGTGATAGGAGCACATTAGAGTTGTTTAGTCACGAGAGCGATTTTTGAGACTGAGGTCATTGATACCATGATTGATGCAGGCAGATAGGGATATCATTGAGAGGTGTGGTTTATCCTCTTTGTTAGAGATACCCTAGTATATTATTAACCAAGGTTTGTTGACAGCATTGGCCGAGAGGTGGCATAGTGAAACGAACACCATTCATTTGGCAACAGGTGAGATCACAGTGACACTTGAAGATTGCTACCATATTTTGTAGATTCCCATTGTAGGTGCACTGCTACCCTATGAGTAGACTGAGGAGGGTGGTACAGAGGCTCTGCACCAGATTTTTTAGGATGATATGATTTGCAGGTATGGGATCCCATGGAAGGAGTTCATTGATTTGGATTACGCTCCTCTACCATCAGTGCTGGCAGGATTCATAGGTGGTTTCTTATGTCCCAACTGTAGGTCGAAGCGACTGGTTGTAGGATGGGGGTTGGTCCTAGAGGACATGGTGACACAGGGTCGCTGATTTGCATGGGGGTCGGCTATGCTGGCCCACTTATATAGGGATCTGCATTAGGTTGTGTACTTAGGGTATAGCAGTCTATCCGCTGGAGTGACACTGCTATAGGTATGGGTGTGGGAGCATATTCCCGTAGCCAGGCCACTAGTGGACAGAGATAGGCCTGCTGGGTGCGCTTATGCATATAGATATCGAGGGATAGTTGTCCAGTGTAAGATGGGAAAAATAGAGCATTGGAGGAGAGTGCTAGATGATATTGATACGATCATCTAGAGACTATACATGGAGTGTGAGGTATGGGTGGAGGATGGGATGGAAATGCCCTATGTCTATATGTCCCATTGTTTATAGGGTGGATGCCCTTTGTTATTGAGAGGTGGCAGCATGGTCGCCAGTAGGGAGTTCCATAGGGAGCATGCTTGTACACTCGACGGAGACAGGATATACTAGAGTGGGGACCCACTATTGATAGCGTGGCGGCAGTTCAGGAGTTCTTTCACTTGGCCAGCCAAATATGGGACTACGCCTATGGGGTAGTAGATGCAAGGATGACAGAGGAGTTTGCCACACTATTTGCGATACATGCAGTGGCTAGGATATCAGATCCAATGGAGATGATTCCCGCTTTTGACAATGATGAGGATGATGAGCAGCCAAGAGGCTAGGGAGACAGAGAGAGGATGGAGAGGAGCTGGATGTGGGAGGTAAGGATGGTGGAGGAGATGATAGTGGAGATGGTAGAGGAGGTGGCCAAGGTTAGCGAGTGGATAGAGGGAAGAGAGGAGATAGGGGTGGAGATCAGTGGAGGAGAGGAGACAGGGGTGGTGATGGTGGTGATAGAGGGATTCGGGTGGAGAGAGCAGTTCGGCAAGCTGTGGTGGATAGAGGGAGAGGAGGTTTAGCTATCAGAGCTAGGGGAGAGGAGAGGGTAGGAGAGGTGATAGCAGTGGTGGGAGGGACTAACAAGTTTAGATAGTCGATTCAAAGGGGAGGTCTAATGTGTTACCTCCACCAGCACTAAGGACAGGGAGAGGGATAGGGGGTACCACTTCACAGGTACGCATCCAAATGCAGATTCTGATGCACCAAGAGGATGCGTAGATAAGGTCACTACAATTATCAGTGTAGTACCTATAGACACAGCTACTAGCACATTAGTGGAAGATTATATAGCTGACCACAGAGTGGGATACAGTTTTGGAGTGGTTAGGTCAACCTGAGGCTCGAGCAGAGGCTTTGGAGAGAGCGGCGGTGGGTGGCTCGATGAGAGATACCCTGAGAGAGGTGGCTTTGAGAGCCAAGGAAGCAGAGTACTATAGGAGGAATTATGAGGATGTGGTTTGCAGGGAGTGTCAAGTTCTGAGTTTTACAGCGTTGAGATCTAGCCAATCTAGGGAGACTGGGTCAAGGACAGAGAGAAGAGGCATGACAGGGCCTACTAGATAGGATCCACCTAGAGATCTAGGTGCTAGAACATCTGCTATGAGACCGTCACCCTTAGGAGATAGTCATACCTGAGAGACATTGTCTCCATTGTATTTTGATCATTTTGTTGTATTGGCATAGACATGACATATTTTGCACATTGATCATTTTTGAGATATATATATATGACACCATTTTCTTTGATCCTCATGTGATGTGTTATGAATGATGCTTTCTATGTGATTTTGATTATTCTATGATGATGATGCAATGCTTAGATGTATGTGTTTTGAGATGCGATGAATAGGATGTGTTAATGCATGATGTTATTAGATGTATCTTGAAAATGAGATGTATGATAATGATATTTTGTAAGAAGTATCTTGAAAATGAGATGTATGGTAATGATATGCTATGAGATGTATCTTGAAAATGAGATGTATGATATTATATGCTCTTTAATTGTAAAATGATATGCAACTAATTGTAGAATGATATGCAACTAATTGTAAAATGATATGCAACTAATTGGAGCATCCTCATTCTACATTTGTCATCTTTCTATCGCCACATTTTGTTGCTTTCTTTGTAGGTATCATCATTGAGCATTGATTTGTTTGGGATATGTTAACAATTATACAAGCATTATGGTATAATTGAAACATAATGACCTAAGAAAAATTTACATGATTTTTTATTTTGCAAGATAGCACAAGCGCCAAGGTATAATTGAACCAGGATGACCTGAGTGCGGATTGCATATAAACAAACAAGATTAAACCATTTGTATGCGCAAAGTGGAATCATGTCTTCAGTGATATATTGTGAATCATGTCTTGAGACAAGTATTTGCATAGTACAAGTGATTGCCTCACAGATAGAAAACTTAAAAATATTTGAGTCCCCATGA
This sequence comes from Cryptomeria japonica, assembly GCF_030272615.1. Classification (NCBI taxonomy): domain Eukaryota; kingdom Viridiplantae; phylum Streptophyta; class Pinopsida; order Cupressales; family Cupressaceae; genus Cryptomeria; species Cryptomeria japonica. The sequence continues at coordinate 886,186,539 of NC_081414.1, read as the reverse complement.
CTTTCTCTAGCTTGATGCATTGTGGAGAAAATGTAGAGGATCCAATAGTGAAAAAAATGTTTAAGTGCAAAACAGTAAAAAATTCATGCAAGATGCAAACATTTGATACTTTACAAAATCATCCATCATGTTTTGTGAATCCTTTAAGTGATCAATGTTTGGTTTTGTGATTGTTGATCTATTTATTGGATATGATTGTTTGAGTTTGCTGCCAATTTTGCTGTCTTGAATTTGCTGCAAGTTCTAATCAATGCTACCCCTAGCTGAGTTTTCCTCTTAATGTGGATATGTATAGTGATTACCAAGCCATGGTGAGATGTGGCAAAAGGATATGTAGATAAACCAGGATAGTGACTACATTAAGTTTGTCCTCGATGGATAGTGTGATAAAAATGTCGGGCGATGGCTGATAGTGCTTGACTATGGATATAACGGTTTGGTAGTAAAGATAGATAGAGGATTTGTCCTCTCAAAATAGAACCTATTGCTAGGTTTTCACCAGTTGCTTTTATTGTACCTTTTTATTTGCTTTTTTCTTTTTTTTTTATATTTTTGATTTTTTTGATATTTTTGACTTTTTTGTGCATTAGACTGCTTAGGTATAATATTTCTTTAGATGGATATTGTTAGTTGGTTCATTGAGCACATCTCCTTCTGATGTTGTTAGCTGATAAGAACCTGATCCATAGGGTGATATGATGACATAGGGACCTAACCAGTTAGGTTCAAATTTCCCTTTCTTTTCCCGATCCTACTGATTTCTAGGATTTTCCTTGAGTACTAGATCACCAATTTTAAAAATTCTGGGAATGACCTTGTGTTTGTAGCTTTTGTACATGTGTTGCTGATATGCTTTGAGGTGAGTGTAGGCACATTGACATCTTTCATCTAGAAGTTCTAGCTCTTGCAGTTGGTTGACTCGATACTCTTCATCTGGAATTAGGCCTTTCAAAGAGACTCTCAGAGATGGAATTTCTACCTCTAGGGGTAAAATTGCTTCTAATCCATATCCCAATGAATATGGTGTAGCTCTTGTAGGTGTGTAGATGCTAGTTCTGTATGCCCAAAGTGCTGGATTGAGTTGTACATGCCAATCTTTGCTAGCATCATTCACTGTTTTCTTTAGGATTTTCAATATTGTCTTGTTGGATGCTTCTGCCTGACCATTCCCCTGTGGGTAGTAAGGTGTAGAGAAAAGATGTTGGATTTTGAATTTTTTACATAGTTCTTGCACATCTTGGTTATTGAAAGGTCATTCATTAGCTGTGATGATGGAATTTGGAATGCCATATCTGTAGATTAGATAATTAAGGATAAAAGAGGCAATTTGTTTCCCAGTCATTGTGGTCATAGGGACTGCTTCAATCTACTTGGTAAAATATGTTGTTGCAGTTATATTGAACTTGTGTCCATTTGAAGATGAAGGATGAATTTTTCCAACTAAGTCTAGCAAAAGGACCAGGATGTTGTGAATGGTTGTAGTTCCTGTGCTAGTGCATGTATAAGATTGTCATGGATTTGGCATTTAGGACACTTCTTTGCAAAATGGTAAGAGTCTTTTTCCAGTGTCGGCCAGTAATATCCCATTCTTAGAAGTTTTTTAGCAAGAGTAGGACCACCTGAATGTGTGCCACAGATACCTTCATGAAGCTCTTGTAAAGCAGAGTCAGATTCATTATGATCAAGGCAATGAAGAAGAGTACCATCTAGACCTCGACGATACACAGTATTAGCAGTGAGAGTATAATGGGCAGCTTGCCAAGTAAAGTTGTGTTTTTGGTTTCAGGATAGGTCAATGGGTAGAATATTTCTTTTAAGATAGTCATATATCGGTCTGTATAACGAAGATTTAGAACCAGTCAAGGCATAGATAACATGGGAATCATAATGGTCATAGGCTAGGGAGAACAGTTGGTCTACCAGAAACTCGTAGCAACTCTGTTGCTCTAGAATTTACAGTAGTGAAGTGATAGTAGCCATTGCATCATCTTCTCTATTATCAAACCTTGGTATTTGTTTGAAGGTGATGTGTACAAAATATAGTTTGAAATCATCCACCATTCGTTTATATGGTAGCAAATTGTCATCCTTTGTTTGATAGTCATTATTGATTTGATTGATGACTAGTTGTGAATCTCCGTAGACTTTTAATTTTGTGATTCTCCATTCCATGGCCATTTTGATGCCTATGACTAGTGCCTCATATTCAGCAACATTATTTGTGCATCGAAACATGAGCCTATATGATCTTGGTATGGTGTGCCCTTCAAGAGTGATGAACAAAATGCCCGCACCTGAGCCATGTTGAGTATAGGATCCATCAAAGTATAGGGTCCATTATTTGGTGGAAATAGAAAGAACATCCCTATCTAGAAATTCGATCTTCATTGGTTGTTTTCCAAGTAGTGGTGTTTCAGCTAGTTGATCTACAATTGTTTGTCCTTTGATAGCTCATTGCTCTGTGTAGTGGATATCAAATTCACTGAGAATCATGACCCATTTGGCCAATCTACCTATAAGAGTTGCTTTGCTGAGTAAATATTTGAGAGGATCAATTTTTCCTACGAGCTTGATGGTGTGAGCTAGCATGTAGTGCTGAAACTTTTGAGAAAAGAATACCACCATTAGACAAGCTTTCTCAATGAATGTATAGTTGAGTTCATATCCATTTAATGTCCTACTGATGTAATATATAGCTCGTTCCTTGCCTTGTTGATCTTCTTGTGCTAATAATGCCCCTGGTGATATATTTGTCATTGAAATGTAGAGAATGAGTGGCTTTCCTTCTATTGGTGGCACTAGAACTAGTGGATTCATTAGATATTGCTTGATTTGATAGAATGATTCTGCACATTTGGCCTCCCATCTGAATGGTACATTTTATGTAGCAAATGATTGAATGGTAGACTTTTATCTACTAGTTGAGCGATGAATCGCCTGATTGACTGGAACCGTCCTTGTAGAGATCTGAGCTGGCTGATGTTCTTTGGTGGTGGCATTTCCATTATGGCTTGTACCTTTGCTGGATCCACTTCAATATCCTTTGCTGAAACTATGTAGCCTAGTAACTTGTCTGATGTAACCCTAAAGACACATTTCTTAGGGTTGAGCTTGACTTGGAATTTCTCCAATCTATCAAAAATATTCTCTAAGATGCTTAAATGTTCTGCCTTAGTGAATGATTTAGCTAGTAAATCATCCACATAGTCCTCCATGAAGGTAGGCATCATGTCATGAAAGATTGTTGTCATTGCTCATTGATAAGTTGCCCCAACATTTTTTAAGCCAAAAGGCATGACATTCCAATAGTACGTTCCCCAAGGATAGGTAAATGATGTTCTATCTTGATCCTCTGGGGCTGTCTTGATTTGATTATAGCCTGAAAAACCGTCCATTAGTGATAGCATTGCATGGCCTGCTGTGAGGTCTACAATTATGTCGATACTGGGCAAAGGAAAGTCATCCTTTAGATAGGCTTTATTGACATCTCTGAAATCAATGCATATTCTGATACTACCATTAGGTTTAGATACTAGTACGTTGTTGGAAATCCATTTAGTATAGTCAATAGGTCGAATAAATCCAATGTCTAATAGTTTCTTTAGCTCAGCTTTGACCATGAGTGCTACATGTGGATTCATCTTTCTCAGTTTTTGCTTGATTGGCTTAGCTCCTGGAGTAATGGACAAATGATGCATGATTAATTGTAGATCAATCCTGGGCATATCTGCATATGACCAAGCAAAGTTGATTTGCTTTTCTTTGAAAAATTGGATAAACTCTGATTTTTCTTCCTCTGTCAAAGATTTTGCAAGGTGTATGTTTTTAGTTGGTTCTGTTATACCAATGTTGATTGATTGAGTGGGATCAATTAATATGGGTGATCACTCCTGATAATGTTCAGGAAGAGTGTCAAGTCTCCCATCTTTAGGTGCCTTAAAATGGTTTTCACCCTCAAATGCGTCCTTTATTTTACTTTTTTGTGATCTATTGCTGCCATTGACTAGTTTTCAACAGTAGATCCTTTATGTTGTTCATTTTTGTGACTAAGAGACTTGGCACTCCCCTGATTGCAGATGTCACTACTTTGTTCACTAGTAGAGTCTATTTTTGGATTAACGGTACACAAGTAATGGATAATGAATTCATCATTCAAGAAAATTGGTATATCATGAGTTTCAAGTTCGTCCTAGTCTATGAGGTCTGGAAAGACAAGTGGTAAGGAGTCATTAAGCGGATCAAGTTTAGTTGATGTAAGTGTCATGATGGAGGTATTATTGTGGTTGGCTGGGGTGTTAAAGAAGTTAAGGATTTTGTCGAAGTCTTTGATGGTATCATCTTCTATGTAGACTTGCTTGTAATGTCGATGTTCATTTTCCTTGGCGTCATAGATATTTTGTGGACCAAATTCAAGTGGTCTAGGTTCTGTGTCATGTTCTTCTTAAGAGATGGGTGTATGACTGTCATTTGCAGCAATTTCTTTAGTAACATTAGAATAGTTGCCCCATTCATATTCATTGGAATCAATCTCAGAGGCATTATCCCAGATTCTGGCAGTGCTATGGATGGGTATGTTGTAGGGTGAAAACAAGTCTTTGATAATTGATACAAGTTTGATAGTTTTCTTTGATTCTGTGTCAGATCCTGCTTCCACTCTTTGCATTTGTTCATATATTGTCTCTCCTTGGGGAGGAATGATGTTACTAGGAGGTGATTCCTCTTTGTCAGATATTGGCTCTTGAACATGATGTACTTCTGCAGTAGCGACCTCCTTCTTTTGTTTGATGGGTTTCTCTTGATGTTGCTTTCTTTCTTGATATTCTCATTCTTTACGTTTTGTCTCTGTTGATTCAAATAGTGCTTCCTGCTAGGAGTCCTCCTTGTATTTCTTCTTTGCCTTCCACTAAGGTTTTTGGTATTTGCTTGGTGGTAGAGTGTGTTCATAGCCCAATCATGTTTTGTCTTTACTGAATTGTGAAGGAGGATCTAATGGTTCTCTAACACCTTCCTGACGTTTTCTGATAGGTCCTTTTCCATTGTATCCCATTTGTTCCATGATCGAGTAGCCTTTTCCATACAAGTGTGTTGGTATAGCTACCTCCACAGTAGCCTCTCTGTCTTCCTCCTTATCCTTGTATAGCCAAATAAGGATGTCTTTCTCCTCTGATTCATGTGCTAGAGTGCCTAGTTGGATAAATTTGCCATCAAACTTGGTGATGGACTGGGTTGCTTGATGTGTTGATGTTGTAGGTAATCCATGAGATTTAGGTGATGCTGGTAAGTTGGCCAAACATAAGGGTTTCAAAGAGTATTCTCCCATGCCTTTCTCTTTGATTTTCATTTTTTGCTTGAAATCCATAGATAGTGATTTAGAATTTTCTTGCGAAAGGTGCTGAGTAACTTTGTTTTTCTCTATTATGTGGAACCAAGTTGTCTTGGGCTGCCCCCATAGCATTACAATGTTGAAATGGGTTATGATATGTTGATATAGAAATCTCTTGGCCATTGTAGGGGAACTTAACACACTGATGATAAGTAGAAGGTATTGCTTGCATTTCATATATCCAAGGTCGAATTAATAAGATATTGTATGTGAGGTCTATGTCTAAGACTTGGCACATAGTGTCCTTTTATATTGGTCCTACTTGAACTGGCAACATTACTATTCCTTTAGATGATATTTCTTTATCATAATATGCTTTGATAGTGATTTTTTTGCATGGATCAATAGATTTCTCACAGAAGCCTAATGCACAGATAAGTTTTAAGGTACAGATATTGAGTCTAGCTCCTCCATCTATTAATACTCTTTTGACTCAATGCTTGTAGATCAAGACTTCAATGTGGAGTGGAGTATTGTGTGGATGGCTCAATGAGATATTATCATGCTCAGAAAAGGTGAGGTTATGAGGTCCTATCTAATGAGTGACCATGGCTTGGAATTTGTCAGCATCCAGATCTTGAGGTACATTTGTTTCTAATAGTGCTTGTTCCAAGATGTCTTTGTGTTTTGGTGAAATTTTCAGCAACTCCAGTATAGATATTTGAGCATGAGTTTTGCACAGTTGACTAACTAGATCATATTGAATTTTGGGTATGGTGTTTGTTGTTGACGTATGCCCCTTCAAGACATATTTTTGAGCTCGGGTTGTTAGGTTGATGGATTCATGTTCACTCTTGTCTTTGATGGTGATGACGTTTACTTGATTGTCCTCAGCTGATATGTGATTGATACGAGCTCCATGTGTATCATTTGAGGTTGAAGCTCCATCCTTGTTGTAGTTCAGAAGAGGATTCTTAAAGGCTCCATGGTCACTGTTTGTCTTGAGACCATCAACTGTTAAATCACATCTATCAATCATGTTTTGAATAATGTTTTTCAGTCTCATGAAATCATTTGTTTGATGACCTTTGTTGCGATAAAAATCACAAAAGTGTGAGTCATTCCACTAGGGTGGTTTGATTTGTGGTTCAAAGTTATTGATTGCTGGTAAGGAGATAATTTAATTTGCCAAGAGTTCTTTGAATGCTGACTCCAAGGATTTCCCTAGTGGTGTGTAAATGCATTTTTGAAAGTTGTTGGTGTTACCTCGTGAGTTTGTATTAGGTCCTCGATTGGTGTTATTGCTTTGGGTATTGTTGGCATTGTTTGTGTTGAGTTGATCTTGATTGGTATTTGGTGCATAAGTGTTAGTCCCTTGATTAGCACCTTTTGGATTCTTTGTAGCTTGAGGATTTCTTGATAAAGCTAACACTAGTTGCTTGGATTTCGCATCATTAGGATCATTTCCTCCTTTGTTTCCATTGTTTTTGTTTCAGGTCCAGAACCTAGATTCATCTAAGTTGTTATTGTTTTGGTTGTTGTACTTGGATGAACTTGTTCCTTCTTTGAAGAATTTCAATGTTCCTTTCTTGACACACACTTCCTCTACTTGGATGGTATACATTGAAGCTTGAGTATGTAACTCATCTCACTATTCAAATTGTCGATGAAAATTTCCATCTTTTCTTTTTCAGGCACATCTCGAGGATATCGCGAAACCATACATCACCAACGTTAAAGGAATACCATGAATGTTTCATTGTTTTTCTGCTTGGTGTTATAGACATCTAGCATGGTGATAGCATGTTGAATGTTATAGGAATATTGAGTGATGAATTTGTTGACTAATTCATCGAATGATATGACAGGAGGTGTGATTTTGGATAACCATTCCATTGTTTGTCCTCCCAAGCTTCTTGGGAATAACCTCATCAAATAGGTGTCATCATGGGCAAATTCTAGGCTCATGGTACAAAATTCCTGAACATGATTACTAGGATCACTTTTCCCATCATATTTCTCAAATTTGAGAATATCTGAGTTTGGGGGAAAAGGCACCATGTTTAATTGTTTGTCAAAAGGATAAGGACAAATTTCAGTTAAGGAGTACCGTACTGTTGTCCCTTGTTGTATGTCTTGCATTTGCCTTTGTAACATTTGCATTTGCTAAGTGAGAGCAATCAAAGGTGCATTATTTTTTCAAGGGAAGAGTTCTTCCCTTGCATTATTTCTAAGCTGAAATGGGGTGTGGTGAAGTATGTTTTGCTCAGGGATATTTTGCTCAGGTAAATTTTGCTCTGGTAGATTTTTCTCAAGAATGTTTTGCTTAGGGTCACATGCTTCCTCCTCTCTTTGTCATTCTTGATAGTCATAATGTTCAGATCATATTCTAAATATGTCAGTGTCAAAGTCTTTAGGGATTTTAACTCCTTTGCTTGTGAGCATGAGTAGATATTTTTCTTTGTCATTCTCCATGAGTCTTTCCACAAGTTTTTGAAATGAAGCGCTTTCTTGGCACTCTTGGAGGAGTTCCTCAGAAATTTTGGTGTCCTCTATATTTTGACACTCGAAAGGATTTGATAATCTTCGGTTCATGCTGGACTCTGGTTGTATTTCGCTTTGTTTGTTTCGTTGAGAGTGAGTAAAAATAGCATCTAGTAAAAGATTTCTGTGACAAAAGGAACGAACTCCTCTTCGATGTTTTGTTTAGGGGTTGGTGGTTCAAATCGGGGTATGTTGTAAGTGATGCACTCTTCATGGAATAAGGCCAGATTGATCTTTCCTCCTTGATTCAGGCGTTGACTGAATGCTGATTTTTGACAAAATGCTCTACTCCTCAATGGTTCTTTGTCAAATTCGTTGGTTTCCTTTGATTTGTTTTGGATTTAGTTTAGCTTGTTTTGGAAACTCAAGTTTTACTTTATTAAATGAAGGTTTAGATGCCCCCTCACGACAAAGCGTGTCAAATGATATGGAATACGAACTTTCCTGATATGGAAACTTGATTTGACAGCTTGGAGTGTTAAAAACAAGTGTGTTTTGGATAGAAATCCTTTTGATTGAAGGACCTATTTGATACTTGTGATGAGGTTTCCTGATTTTGATAAGAGAGATGTGTGTTATCTTGCGACTAGTTTTCAGATTTTGACAACTTTGTTTTATGGAAAACTCTCTTTGAGAATAGGTTTTTGGTACTTGGTTTTGATTTTCTATTTGATGAAGTTTAGGTTGAGGAAGGAAAGCTTCTTAAATTGTTTTCAAATTTTTCAAAAATAGCCTCTGTTTTGCCCCCTCTTTTCCTAGTTTTTACCACGTGCTAAGACAGAGATGCAATGCGCTACAAAAAGTCCTCAACGTGCTAGAGAACAGACTCTATGCGCTAAGCTACCCTTGGTAACGCGCTAGCTAGTTTTCCTTGGATTTGTCTTGGTTTAAAAAGTGATGCACTAATGTGGGCTATTAATGTGCTAATTGTTGGTCTCCACATGCTAATTCTTGATCCCCACACGCTAAGTTGTTGCTTCAATGCACTTGAATGTTTTCAAAAAGTGCTACTTTTAAACTATTAGTGTTGGATTTTATGAAGCGCTAATGTTTAGACTTAAAGCGCTAAGGTAAAGGTCAAATGTGCTAAAGGATGGTTTCCACACACTAAGAAGTTGCTCTTACGCGCTAAACTGCCCTGATAGTTTGACTTGGTCATTTTTCTGCAATTTTTGGAACTTTTTTTTAAGTTTTCAATGATGATGGATGATTTGCTGAAGTAACAAATCAAAGTACAACACAAAAGAGACAACCATTTTTCTTAATCTAAACAATGAGTGTATGTTCTGCGAGGATGTGTTCAAATCCTCAATGTTTTAACAGGTTTAGATACAACATGCAATTCAGTTAGACTCTTTATTCAAGGGTCATAAGTAATATCATAGCCCATTAGTCTCGATACTCTGTCAACTCAAACAACCGTGTCACCCCCTAGGGGCACCCATTTTTTTGCCTTTTGCCAAAAATTAACCTAAAGGGAATTGCTTCACAATTTAGTAGTTATCTTGGGAGATATATGGTGAGCGATCTTGGGGGTGGATTCTTCCCCACCCTTGCACTATGATATTACAAATGTTTGGATACTGACTCGGCTCAAAGTTTCTATGCTACAGTTCATAATCAGGCTTCCCGTTCGTCCGTCAATGATAAACTCTCTCAGGAGGCTTACCAACCTTTAGAAAAAAGGCTTTACGTATCTCAAGGATACTGGGGGAAGGCGAATTGCTGTGCACAACCATTGAAAAGGACTTTAGTCACTTTCCACTTTTGATTATAGTGGGTTGGAACACTTGGCTTCAAAAGTCATTCCCCACTTAGGTCGCTCCCTTCACACTGGCCAAAGAATGGCTTTAAGAGTTTTTCAACCCCTCGGGAAGGAAGGCTTGCTAAAGGATTTAATGCAATAACATAGAAAGCATAAGAGTGGTTTGGACTTTTGTTCACCCAATTAAGGGGAGAGCATATTCCTTCCACTTTCGTAGCAAAGCAAACAAGTGTTCTTTTTAACTCTTCATTGCAATGATTTGTTAAAATCTATATGGAGATGTTTCTTCAAAAAAACATGGTATTTATTTTATCCCTTTAAAGCAATTATTTTCTGATCTAGGAAAAGAACCTGGTCAACAAAGCAAATTCGATGTTTGGTCAACAAAAGAAATTGATCAAAAGGGGAAGATCTTCCCTCTTTAAATGACTTTGGACATGTGTGATTCTTTTACTTTGCAAAAATTTGAAGTGGATCCTTTTATGCACCAAAGGATGGTGAAGTTCTTTTTAAACCCCTTTGTTTGCAAAAATGGAAATATTGCCTTGTTCTTTTTAGAGCCCAAAGTGAAAAATTTTCTCCTAGAAAAAGCAAAAAAGATTGTTTTTGTGGTTCTTTTTATTTGCCCAAAATAAGGTGAGTTCAATTTTATCCAACAAGATTTAAAAAGACTCTAAATTTTAACTAACTTAACTAACTTAGTAAAAATTTAAACTATTTGTAATTCTGAAAATAAAACTAAGCTCCATCTGCAACAAACTGTCAAAATCCTGCAAAATACCAATCAAAACAGTTAGAAAATATCTTGGATTTTGTAAACTTTTACAAGTCTAAATTTAAGCTTAGTTACAATTTTAATTTTTGCTTTCTGTCTGAGATGCACTACAGAAAAGACTGTATGCACTACAAGATAACTGGGATGCGCTATCGGATAGACCCGATGTGATTAACGATTTTCTAAATGCACTGCTTTGTTATTTTCCCATGATGAGACCTATAGGAAAAATGTTAATAAAGTTTATGCACTAAGTGATGGTCTACATGTGCTAGGGAATGAGTCCCACGCACCGAACAATGAGCCGGATGCACTAGACTATTAACCAAATGCGCTAAGGGATGTTCCCTACGCACCGATTCCTGTTTCTCGTGTACCTACAAAAGTGATTAGATTTAAAAACCGATTTGATTAATGGGGTTGAGCCCCACGGTGGGCACCAGAAATGTGTGCAAGAAAAGCGGGTCGATGAAACTTAAAATGTGAAAATATTATTCAAAAGGACTTGTCCACACACCCACTAGACTTCTTGGTGCAAGTTATGGAGTAATGAGGAATGACTCAACTTCCCAAGGTAGGTTCCATGGTTCTCTATCTCACAAGGTCCCTCAAGCCAATGCCTTTGCTCTCAGATCACTGAGAAAAGTGACTTAGGGATGACGAATGCAAGAATGAGGGATGCTTTAGATTGATTTTAACATGAATGCATCCTATTTATGCATAATTATATGAATGAGTTAAACTAGATTATAAGATGAAAAGATTAGTAGCAATACTATCCTAACATGATATACTAGTTAATGATTTAAGCTAATGATAATAGAAATACTCTAAAATGCTTATTAGATTAATTTCTATTACAAAAAGAGGCTAGATGTATTGATAAAATTGAGCATAAGTGAGATACTAAAATCTTGGATGATATTTGAAATGGAGGAATGAGAGCTCTATTTATAGGGAAAATAGGGCAATGGAAGGTCAAGATTGAAAGAGTTAATCAAGGGTCAGGATTGAAAGTTATCAATCCATGACAATTTTCACCAATGAAATGGTGACAATTGTCAACATAAGACTGCTTTAGAGGAGATGTAAGAAGAATTAAATGCTTGAGAAGACCTCATGGTTACCTTAGAAGGTAAGGGTTAAGGGTAGGTTAGGGTTATCCAATGGATAAAGCTTTTACCCAAAGGATAAACTCTTGTGCAAAGGTTAAAGGAATAACCATGGCCAAAGAAATGAATGCTTGATGAGACCCCTATGTTAGATGAGGGTTAAGTTAGTCAAAAAGTCTCTCAACATGCCACTAAGGGTTAGTTAACCACTAATGGTTTGAAGACTTTGGGGACAAATTTGTAAGAGTCCTTCCGAATTTGGGGGTATTCAACAAGTTAACTTGTTGAAGGCATAAAGGCTTTAATGCCTTTAAAAGACTTTACTCCAAATTTGAGAAGTGACCTCCTCAAATTTAGGGAAAAGGGATAATGGATGGGTTTAGGCTAATTGATTAGGATAAGATGGATTCTAGAAGAAATTAGGAATAGGGTTAGGATGCAAGTGGGAGATGTAAGAAAATGCAAGTGGATGAGGAATAATAGGATTAATTGAAATAAATTGCTTTATTTCAATTTGGTTGCAAATTGGGGATTAAATAAATTAGATTTATTTAATTGGGGTAAACTATTCAATTAAATGTAAATTTAATTAAAAAAAGTAGGGAGAAGGGATTTAATTAAATAAAATGATTTATTCAATTAAATGATGCAAAGGGCTTAAGTGAATTTAAATAAATAAATTGAATAATTTATTTAATTAAATAGAAGAATGTGAGTGATTTAATTAAATTAGATTTAACTAAATAGAGGAATGAGAATAAAATGAACATTAAATATTCATTTAGGAATATGGTCATTTTTATACGTCTACATTTTTCCCCTATTTGAAGTGACGTGTGTGCACATGTTGATTGAAAGAAAAATGATGTTTTGTCATGATTTAGTTATGATCAATGTGTTGTCGTGTCGAGATGTTCATGTTGTGCCCTAGATTTGATAAACAATGATAATGCCCCCTTGGGAGATGAATCAAAAATTTAAAAATTTGATTTCTTTTGATAAATTTGATTGCATTTTAAATTTTTTTCTATGTTGAATGCAATAAATTGATTCATCTCCTGATAATGATGTTTGTTAGGGTTAGAAATGAGACCACAAGCAATTTACGTGCTCGTCCATGCATTCCTGATTTTCATTTACCCTATAAAAAGGTAAAAAGTGATTTATTTTGTCTCATTTGTGCTTGTTGACTTTGGAGAAAGTGACACTTGGAGAAAAAGACAAAATGTCGATTCCTTTTGCTTCTCATCAATTCGAGCGCATTTGAAGGTATTGGAGGCCCGCCACATATGGACCACCGATAAGTCATCCTTTTTGACCTCTTTTGGATTTTTGTTTTGTCACTTTTGATCATGTTTTTGAATTTTTACACGTGAATTTAACGGTTTAGCGCTTCGGGGTTAAACCGTAGCACATACAATAGGTTGCGTAGCGCGTAGAGTTTAACAAAATAGGGTAGCATCTGGGTAGCTTAGGATAGGGAAGCTATAGGTTAGAGTAGCGCATAAATATAGATTAGTGGATCGGGGGCATAGGGTAGTGCGTAGGAGAAAAGGGGTAGCGCGTAGGAAAGACCTAGCACATAGGAAAGACCTAGAGCATAGGGTTAGCCGAGGCTCACATGGGTAGTATAGGATAGCGTATAGGTATGATCTAGCATTTAGGGTTAGGTTCACAATGTAGGGACCATGTAGGATAGCGCATAGGCTAGAAGTAGCATGGAGGGTATTTTAGGTATCGTGTGGATAGGACAGGGTAGCACATAGGTATAGGCTAGCTTATAGGGTTAATTGGGTAGCACTTTGATAGGACAGGGTAGCGCGTAGGTGCAGGCTAGCATGTAGATAAGATTTTTTAGCATATGAGTGAAAAAATTTGGGTAAATTATGATTTAAGAAGAAGAAAAATAGGTAGGTTTATGCTAGTTTTGCCGGGATGGGTGCGAATTGTCAGTCTGCATGTCTGCTATCATTATTTTGATAAGTTGTCCAATATGAGTTCCAATATAACTTGATTTAATTTCAAGTTATATTTTGATCTGATGTTGATTTTATATGATGTGGATTTTGATATGGATGTTGGATATGAACTTGATTTGATATGCATTGTTTCAAGGTTATATATATGTTGAACTTGAGTTGTTTTACAAGCTGATATGGTTGTGGAACTTGAGTTGTTTTACAAGCTGATATGGTTGTGGAACTTGAGTTGTTTTACAAGTTGATATGGTTTATGATACTTCTAATGTGGTTGTGATGTTAATTGATGGCTTCTCTTGTCCTACCATTGGCTCTATCACTCTTCCTGTTGAAGTTCATACTAAATCCATAGATGTTGACTTTGTTATCATACCTTCTTCTAAGCAATTCCGTGTGAAGTTGGGCTATCCTTGGATATCTTCCATGAAGGGTATTTCTTCTCCAATCCACAAGTGTTTGAAATTTCCTCACATTGGAGAGATAATAACTGAGAACCATAGCTTATTTCGTCCATCCGAAAGAAACCCCAGTGTTCCCTATTAATTTATTTTGGCCTAAACAATTTTAATCTCTTCCATTAAGGAGTGATGCTCTTTTTCAATCTTTTAAAAAATGGAAGAATGACATGATAGTATCCTTAAGTCAATCTAGATCTCTAACACTTGATATTCCTATTATTCTTCATGATCAAGGTTTTTCCCCTCTTGGATAGAACTAATCTCCCTCCTATGGAAGATCGTCGACCTATACCTATGGATGTGACTTTACCTTCTCTAAAGGAGAACAACAATATTCTTCCTAAGGTTAGACCTATACCTCCTCCTCATGATGGACCTGGTCTCCTTCCTACACCTAATATTCCTCCTTTTTATGGTGCAGTTCCACCTCCTTCCTCTTATCGAGAGAAGAGGCATGCTTCTCCTATTCTTCAACCAAAAACACCTCAACCTAAACCTTCCACTATCAAGGAGAGAAATATTCCTACTTTTTCAAGTGTTCCTCCTCCTTCTCAGCCTTCCACTAAGACTCGATGGAATCATTGTGTGAGATAATGCCAACACAAATGTCGTGTTCAAGTTTGTGAAGCTATCCCTAAAAATACTCAATCTCCTCAGACTCCGATAGTTGACATGATTCTATTTTCTCCTAAGAAAGATGTTCAACCTACATGTCCAAATCATAAGTTGCATAAAACATGTGATGGTTTTACTCCTATTCGTGTTCTTGCTCCTCTTTCTCTAAACTTTGATGAAGAAATGGGTGAAAATGTTATTCATAATGGCAATACAACTCCTAATACTTCTGATAGTGAGTATGAATATGTTGACATAGACAACGATTTATCAGATGAGTTTTCACAAACCCTAATCCTAGCTCCTAGAATCTAACAAAGTGACTTACAACATGAGCATAGTCCTTGTTTGGATCTTGTGATAGCTCCATCTATTGTGGTCAATGTCACTCCTCTGGCATGTTGCTTGCCTTCTCAAAATAGTGACCAGAAAGATTGAGAGGCGGATGTCATGCTAGATTGGTAATATTAGCATTGCAGATCTTTCTCTCTCTCCTTTCTTTCTTTTTTGTGACCATTAGTCTATGTGTATCTTTTTTCTTCTATTGTTCCCTTAATGTATACTTGGGGACGATGGAAAGTATTGAGATCTTTTCTTGGTCTCTTTCATGTTGACTCAAAAGACATCCTCTCTTCCCTTTCTTCTAAGGTAGTGTCCTTGTTTGGAGAATGAAGATTATTATATTCATATACATACATGATATACATGAGTTATCATACAACATACTGACCCCGAGGAAAGCAACACTACCTTGTGTTTTATGTTCATTATCCTTGGGTTTATTCCTTGATTGGGGGCTAAATCCTTGTGATAACGTGATCCCTCCTTCTCTTTCTCTTGGGTGTATCCTACCTTAAAGAAATCTCTCCCGATAAGGTGCGTGCGATCACTTTAACATGGGGGCATACACTTTGCTCATACTTTCCTTCTTGTGATACTTAGAATTACTTAGTGAACTCTATTTTGCTTTGTAATCTTTTGTATCCTTGCTTTCATGACTCATAGTGAAGGGAACTTAACTAATTGCAGTCATGGTTCTCCCCTTCTTGATCTTACCTTTTACCTTGTCAATCGAAGTCGTAAGATCCAAAGTCCACAAGGGGCTTGGCGCATCTTGCCTCCTTGACGTGGTAAAAGTCTTTCAATCTTATTTCCTTGTACTTTACTGATAGTATTGGCATACACTTATACTCCTGCTACAATAGAATGGATTATTTTGGAAGGATTCCCAACCCTATTCCTTACTCAAGAACTTTAACACTTACTAGTTTGGTGTTTTACAAACAAACTACACTTTTAGGCCTAACCAGAGACCTAATTCTTGTAGCCCTATTAGCGATGTATTATGCATTTACTGATTAAAATACCTGAACAACGCTATGAACTATTTTACATTATAGATACCCTTTTGGGGTTTACATACAATATCTCAAAACTGGAGGTGGGTTTTTTCATTAACATATCAAACCCTTACTGGTTAACTAGGTCTAATTCCCCTTCCTAGGCTTTAAATGTAGGGATTGGTTAAAACTCCTTCATCGGTCTGATTCCCTTACTGAACTGATTTTGGTTTGATGTCTGTATTTCCATATGGAATTCAAAAAAAATCATGCTTCATCTCCACCCACCAGATTCACCCATTTAGAGCCTGTTATCCATGATTCCTAATGCTTGCCAACTCAACATGCCAAACTTAGGGTATCATGGAAAATATTTAATGTGGCTTCCCCTATCTCAAAACCAAAAAGAAAACATATTATACAATGCAACCTAAAATTCCACAAGGTTTTAGAGAGGAAATCCACCATGGAACATTAGGTTGGAGCCATTTTGCTCTCAAAACCCTAGTTTTTAGGGTTCTTAAACCTGCCTGCAACAAAATGAAGTTTACTCATTAACTACAACACTTAAATACTCTAAATAAAAAACAAAATGAAGGTCAAACTCTATTACGACAATCCATGACCCTTTTTTGGATGTGTCAATCCGTACATGCCATACAAAATTGCAAAGGATAGGCGGTAACTCAGAAAAATAAACCAAATGAGAAACTAAATTAGTTTATTTGCTTTAGATCTTCCACAACCTTCAACAACCATTTATCTTCGATCTTTCTAGGCCTTATATTGGCCTTGGAGTAGTTACACATGCTCATAACCAACTGTGACAACCAACTAGTCGTTGGTGTATGAAAATGTTGCAAAGTTGCTGTGAACAACTTTTGCAACTTTTGCAATGTGTTGCATAGGTGAGCAACTTTGATCAAACCCAAACTTGGTCACTTTCAAATGACTCATAGGACCTCAACAACTTCAAAACAACATCAACTAACTTACATTAACCCAAAAACAACTTATCCTATTAAGTGCTCTACCTGACACCCTTAAGAGCTCACATGCCAACATTGGCCAAACACAGACTCTTAAGGCCCTTACAATAATTTGAGCACACACTCAATGGCCTCTTGGCCTTATTAAAAAACAAAAAACATGATTCCAACATCCTAGAAACAAACTCAACAAAAATTGCTTAAGTGCCCCTGCACTATACTCCCGGGGTAGGAAGAACTCAAGTCCTTTGAGTGGATAGGGCTTGAACAGTGGTTGCATGTTGTAGTATATCTCCCTCAGACATCCATGTAGCTTCAGAGTCAGGGAGACCTATCCATTTAACCAAGTAGTCTCTATAGACTCCTTTCCTAGTCCTTTTGACAATCTTGGAGTCCAAAATGCAGTCCAATGTTACCAGTTGGCTTGGAGGTAGGTCTTGTATCCAATATACATTTTTAGTAGCAGTAGACTCTTCTTGGTTTGTAGCTAACTGAGTTCCCTTATAATGGAAGAAATCACAGAAATTAAAGATTGGTGATATTCCCATGTTTTGTGGTAGTTCCACCTCATAGGCATTGTTGCCATACTTATGTACAACTTTAAGAGGTCCAACCTTCTTCATGCATAATTTGCTAGGCTGCCCCATAGGGAGTCTCTCTTTTCTCAGATAGGCCATAACCAGATCACCTACCTTTTAGTGTACTTCTCTTCTTATTTTGTTCACTTGCATCTTGTATTTCTCATTTTTCTGCTACAATGTGTCCTTGACTTACTCATGGATCTCCTTCATATTCTCTGCAAAGTTTTCACCTTGAGCACTCCTATGGTCCATAGAACTAAGTTCTCTGAGTTCTAAAATACCCCTTGGATGACATCCATATACAATCTAAAATGGACTCCGACATGTGCTCCTATTGATAGACTCATTGTAGGCATATTCTTCTTGTCCCAATACTAGATCCCAAACTTGACCATGTTGTTTGGTGAGACATCTTAGTAGATTACCCAAGGAACTATTAACTACTTAAGTTTGACCATCATATTGTGGATGGTATGCAGATGAAAAAGAAAGGTTAGTAGTAAGTTTCTTCCACAAGGTTCGCCAAAAGTGGCTCACAAATTTTGTATCTCTGTCACTCACAATGCTAACTGGTAAACCATGGATCCTTACAATCTCTTTGAACAACAACCCTTCTATGTAGGAGGCATCATTAGTTCATTTTGAAGGAAAAAAGTGTGTCATCTTGTTGAATCCATCCACTATGACATACACTATCATATCCTCTTGGAGTTCTAGGTAAACCAAGAACAAAGTCCATACTCACACACTCCCATGGCCTTGTTGGTATGGCTAGAGGCTGATATAAACCTACATTGCTGGAGGTATCCTTAGCCCTTTGAAAAATAACACATTTCTCCACAAATTTTCTAACATTTGACTGTAGTCTAGGCGAATGGTAGAACCTACCAATTTGCTCTAAGGTTTTGTCAAGACCAAAATGTCCACTTAAATTGCATTGATGCTTCTCCTTGATGATATTGTCTCTCATAGAACACCATGGTATACAAAGTAGGCATCCTTTAAACAATAAGCCTTCCTACAAAATAAAATTAGAATAGGCAACATGACAAGTATTAACAAACTTTGAGCAAACATCATATGCTTCACCAAAATATTTGTCACCTTGGTAGAGGTCTTTGAGGTCATTTAACCCCACACTCTATAGTTGCACTTCTTGGATGGTTAGAACCCTTCTACTTAAGGCATCTGCTACCTTATTGGTGATTCCTTTTTTGTGATTGATGGAAAAGGTGTAGGCCTACAAATACTCAACCCACTTGAGGTGTCTTTGATTCAATTTCTCTTGCCCATTTAAAAACTAAGTGCATGATTATCAATGTAGACTCTTAACTCTTTAGGTAACAAATAATGCCGCCACTTCTTGAGTGCTTGCACCATGACATATAATTATAGATCATAGGTAGAATACTTTTGTTTTGCTTCATTGAACTTCTCAAAGAAGAATGCAACCGGGTGACCTTCTTGGCTCAAAATGACCCCTATAGCCAAACTTTTAGCATCACACTCCATAGTGAAGAGATGATTGAAATCAGGGAGCCTAAGGTAAGGGAGTTCTGCTACCTTTTGTTTTAACAACTCAAACCCCTTGTCTGCTGCACTAGTCCATTTAAACTGACAATTTTATCCTACCTTTGATGTTGTTCAAGATAGGTGCACACACATAACTAAAACCTCTAATGAATTTCCTATAAAAAGAAGATAAACCATGGAAACTTCTTACATCTCCTATTGACTTAGGAGTAGGCCAATTCACTATTACTTCCACTTTTGATGGATCCATTTTTAAACAACCTTGAGAAACTACAAAACCAAGATATACCAATTCATTTTTGAAAAAATCACATTTATCCAAGTTGATCATCAAATTTTCTTGATGTAGCTTCCTCAAAACTTAATTCAAATGTTTGATATACTCTTCCTTTGACCTGCTAAAAATCAGAATGTCATTAAGATAAACAATGATAGACTTACCAATGAACTCTGCAAGAACTTCATTCATGAGTCTCATGAAGGTGCTAGGTGTATTTGTGAGCCCAAAGGGCATCACCAACCATTCATATAGCCCCTCATTTGTTTTAAAGGTTGTCTTCCATTAATCACCATGTTTGATCCTAATTTGATGATAACTTGATTTCAAATCCACCTTAGAAAAGTAGCAAGCTCCACCTAGGTAGTCCATTAGATCCTCAATCCTTGGCATTGGAAACCAATATCTAATTGTGATTTTTTTATGACCATTGAATCAGTTCACATCCTCCACTTGCCATCTTTCTTAGGTGCCAAAACTATAGGTACTACACATGGAATTAAACTCTTCTTTATCAACCCTTATCTAGCAATTCTTGCACTTGCTTTGCTATTTCCTCATTTTGAGTAGGTGTCATTTTATAATCAAACTTGTTTGGAAAAGTTGAACCAGGTATGAGATCTATCTGATGGTTAACATCTCTCATAGGGGGTAAGGCATCTGGTATCTCATTGACAACTATGTCTTTGTACCGGTTTGGTTTCAGTCTTTGTCTCTCCTTTGGGTTTCACTACGAGAGCACATCCTTGGTTCCCTTAATGCTTCAACTATTTGAAGAACTCTTTCCCACTTAGAAAAATAATATTTGATCCAAAATGTCTTTCATCACCCTGATCAATCAAAGGGTCTATTTGAAAATTTCTACCCTCCTTGGTGATAACATAGGAATTCTTCTCCCCATCATGTATGGTTTTGACATCATACTACCAAGGGAATCCTAACAGTAAGTGAAATGCATCCATGGGTAATATGTCACATAGCACACTATCCTTGTAATCTCCTATTTCAAAATCTACCCACATTTTCTCATCTACAAGAACATGCTGACCCTTACTCAACCAAGATACCTTATAGGGGGTGGTATGTGGCAACCTTTTCAATTTTAGTTTGTCTACCAACTCAACTACTACAATGTTCTTAGTAGACCTTGAATCCACTATAACTTTATAAATCTTACCATGAGATCTGCAAGTGGTTTTGAAAAGTGTCTTCCTTTGTGTAGGTTCTTTTGACTATGGTACCTTCAACAAGGTACTTCTTAGCATCAGGTTCTCTCCCTCTAGGACTAGTCCTGCCTTGCTGATTAGTGAGGTAACACTTTGAGAATCCTCCTCTTGCATCAAGTTCTCCTGTCTCCCATGTGAGAGATTGAAGTCTTTTTAGGACATCAATTCATGGTATGCCCCACTTGATGACAGTGATAGAATTTTCTAGTGAAGACTGTGGTTTCTCTTCCCGAATTTCCAAATCTGCCTCTATAGTTATTTCTCCCTCTAGAGTTGCCTCTAAACTATCCTAGTTTGTTACAATTATCATCATCATTCTCTGATTGATTTCCTTCATCATTCTTGCTGGGATTATAGCCCCTTCCAAAGATGCCTATTCCTTTGTAACCTCTACCACCTCTGCCCCTTTGATTATGTTCACCTTTCCTTTTGATCTTATCTTCTTCTCTCAAGGCTAATTAAAAGCGTTTATGGACTATGTCAGGTTCTATCATGCTGATATCATCTTGAATGTTTTGTCTAAGACCATTTAAGTACCTTGCAACCTTCTCCACTTCTTCCTCTTGCTTCCTATCTCTTAGAGTAAGTTTGTTGAACTCCTATATATAGATACTCACATCCATTTCTCTTTGTTTCAAATTTTGCAACTTCTTGTGCATCTGCACCTCATAATCTATAGGTAGGAATTGATTTTTAATCCTAATCTTCATTCTCTCCCAAGATATGATCTTCTTCCTCCCGATTTGTTCTCTTTTTTCTTGCATCATATTCCACCATACTAGGGCTGATCCCTTCAATCTTGACTTGGGTGAATTGACCTTCTTTTCTTCTACAACTCCCTTGTATTCAAAATGATTGTTCAAGGCTTCTATCCAATCCAATAACTCTTATCCATTCAGGCTTCCATTGTAGATAGGTAGACCTTCTATTTTGTCTTTATTGAGTGACTTGAGGATCCAAGAAGATCTGTTGATCTTTATCTAACTCCTTCTTTTCTGTTATGACTCCTATAAAATATGCATCTTCATCATCAGTTTCATCACCCCATTCAGTGACTTTGCCCTTGCCTTTCTTGGTTTCTTTCTCCCGGACTTCACTAAGCATATCTTGGATAAACTTCCTGGTGGCCTCTTTCCTCATTTCCTTTGGTGGCATGCTACTAGCTTCTGACTCTACCTCTTGGTCTAGCATACACCACTTTGTTTAATCAATTGGCTCTGATATCAATCTAATGTAGAGTGAGTTGTCTCTCATCGGTTTGTGCTACCTTGTCTAGGTATCTCCTCCAAGCTACACAAGAACCATCCAATGATTCTACACCACACACCCTCCAAGGGTCACCCTCTCTTACCTTCCTAGTGCCCTTAGGCTAGGATAGGCACTTGTTGTTTTGTGAGTTCCATTTTCTTGCTTCGGAGACCTTGTTTTCCCACTCTCTTTAACACTCAACTGGAGAGTTCAACCCCTCTACCACATGATACTCATTTCCCACACTAAAAACATTAAAATGGATTATTTTGCAAGGATTCCTAACCCTATTCCTTACTCAATAAATTTGACACTTACCAGTTTGATGTTTTACAAACAAACTGCACTTTTAGGCCTAATAGGAGACCTAATTCCTGTAGCCCTGTCAGTGAGGTATTCTACATTTATTGGTTAAACTTCCTGAACAACCTTATGAACTCTTTCATATTCCAAACACCATTTTTGGTTTTACATACAATATGTCAAAACCAGAGGTGGGTTTTGTCACTAACATATCTAACCCTACTAGTTAACTAGGCCTAATTGCCCCTTCCTAGGCCTTAAAAGTAAGGATTGGTTAAAACTCCTTCACTGGTCTGATTGCCTTTGTGAAATGATGTTGGTTTGATGTCTGTACTTACTTATTTAATTTCAAACCAATCATGCTTCACCTCCACCCACCAGATTCACCCAATTAGAGCTTGTTATCCATGATTCCTAATGCTTTCCAACTCAACGTGCCAAGCTTAGGGTATGGTGGAAAATATTTGATTTGGATTATCCTGTCTCAAAACCAAAAATAAAACATAGTGATGCTCTGCAAAAAGGATTAGAAAATCTATTTGATGGCAACACACACAAGAGCACAAGAAAACAAACGTTAGTGTTAGCAACAAAAGATTATCCTAAACAGGCATATCAAGAGAGATATTAAGCATGAAATAGAAAGCATATAAACATAGAATAAAATAGCTAATCAAGATGCTCATAGTTGCTCCTCCCTTGTTCCTCTCCTCTCCAAGTCCCAAATGAGTGTAGCTCTCAGCTTTTAGCACTAGCCATGGATGCCATATGGAGATTCAAGATGGTTGAATATGATAAGCAAATACTATGCAAGAGTAGATAGTGATGCTATGAAAAAGCTCTATGCTAACGCCAGTATAACAAAAATACTCTAATGCTTCTCTTTTGCTTGAGGAGAAGGGTTCTATTTATAGAAGAAATGGGGAAATGAAGGGTTAAGATTGAATGGTTTAATCAAGGGCCAAGTTTGAAAGTTGGGGATCCATGTGCACAATTGGCACCAATAAAATGGTGACAAGTGTCAACATAGGATTGGGTTGAGAGAAGAGGTTGGAGGCATTAAAGGCCTGAGAAGACCTCATGGTTATCTAGAGGCTAAGGGTCAAGTCCAAATTAAGATTACCCACTGGATTAAGAGTTAATCCAAGGATAAACCTTTGTGCAAATGTTTAAGAGATAATCATGGTCAAAGCATTAATGGCCTGATGAGACCTTTGGGTTGGGTAGAGGTTGAGTCAAAACAAATGTTTTAACCATGTGGGAGGGTTTGAGGTAACCATTAATGGTTATTGGAGACTTTGGGGATTAAGTGGTTGAAGGTTGAAAGCCTTCAATGGTTATCAAAGACTTTGAGCCATTTAGTGGTTGAAGGTTGAAAGCCTTTAATGGTTATCAAAGACTTTGAGGGTTTGAGAAGTGACTTCCCTTTTGCTTAGGAATGTGACAAAGTTTAGAGAAGGGGTTAGGTTATTTAGAAGTGATTAGAAAATTCTAGAAGGGGTTTAGGCATGCAAGTGGATTTTGTAGGAAAATGCAAGTGGGAGAAATTTTGGTATTTTCAATTAAAATAAAATCATTTATTTCAATTAAATGGTGTAATTTGCATTTGGATAAATATTCAAATAAATATTAATTTATTTAAATGAGAAAAATGAAGATAAAGCATTAAAATGCTTGAAGACTTTGAGGGAAACCATTAAAGGCTTGAAGACTTTAAGGAAAACCATTAAAGTCTTAAGAAGACTATAGAAGGAAGCCATCAAGTTTGAAGACTTTAAAGCCATCAAGTTTGAATACTTTAAGGGAAACCATTAAAGGTTTCAAGTGGGTGAGGATAAATAAGATTTTAAATAAATAATTTATTTAAAATAGTTGTGCAACTTGCTTTTGTAGGAAAATACAAGTGGGTGGAGGATAAAGGTGATTTAAATAAATTATTTATTTAAAATAATTGTACAACTTGCATTTGTAGGAAAATGCAAGTGGGTAGAGGATAAAGGTGATTTAAATAACTGTTAATTTATTTAAATGTGAGAGGTGGGATTTTGGGGGATTTAAATAAATATTAATTTATTTAAATGTGAGAGAAGATTTAATTAAATAAATATGATTTATTTATTTAATTAATGGTCTGAATTTGGTTAAGTGAATTAAATCAAATAAATTGAATAATTTATTTAATTAATAGGAGAAGAGGGTTAAGATGAATTAATTAAATATTAATTTAATTAATTATTAATTGATGGTTAAATAATCAAATAAATACTAAGTATTCATTTAATTAAGTGGACAGATTTATGTGACTAAATTTGCCCCTCTTTGAGATGGTGCGGTTTATCGTGTCGTTTCAAAGAAAGAAAAATAGGTGTGAAGAAATGCCCCATAAAATGTAAATTTAATGGGTGGTATGCCCCCTCGAGAGATGGGCCGAATTTTATTATTTTTTTTTTGTGAAAAATCGGGCGGTCTCTCGAAAAAGAATGAAAAGTGGAGGGGATGTAGAATAGAAGAAATTAGAACTAGTGATGAAAGAATGGGAGAAAATGGAGTGAATATGAAGAAACAACAAGCCAGCGAGTACCTTGAGGTCATGCAAGAGATACATAGCAGATGTAGTGTGGGGTTTTGATTGATGCTATACAATTGATCAAAATTGGTTGGACAATCTGGTGCAATCGGTTGAATTGCCCTGGTCAAGTCAAAGCGTGACAGTTGATGTTAGTTGGTTGCTTGAACATGATAAAGTCTGAGTAAGTGAATCAAAGTGACCTGATGGTGACTTAGACAATTGATGTAATTGTCCGATGAAGTCAAGGTATATGAAGCAAAATACTTGTTGAGACATAGACAATTGATGTAATTGTCCATTGGATTGTGTTTGATTGGTTGATCAATTGATAGTGTGTGCATGTGATGGATGGTTGTGGGGAATCATGGCAGCCCCGTTGAGACTAGGTCATTATGATAAATGCCTGTTGTAGTCTAGGTTTGCCATAATCGATTACCTGTTGAGACCCGAAGATACTTGATCAGAGTATCTGTTGATAGTCTAGGTGTGTGGGAGTCGATGTATTTGTGTAGACAAAGTAACTGGCTTAATTTTGTGGATGAGTGAGGATGGGAAGTGATGAAGGGATTAGGATGATGTTGATGATCAAGATAGGGAGGGTGAGGGGGGATTTGATGTTAGATAGAAGATATGGAGGACTAGGATCGAGTCCTATGGAAGAAGATGAGTAAAATAGAGTATGCATGATATGCAGCTATTATGAATGTATGGATGGGTGGAATGCAACGAAATGCAATATATATAGATGAGATGGAATGATGATCCATGGTGCTTTATTGTTCATCATTGAGCTTTAAAATGTTATAAGAAAATACAAGCAACTTGACATAAAGATTCAAGATGACCAGAGTATTTCTTACATGGATTTTGATATAGCAAGTTAATACAAGCAACTTGATATAATGGATCAAGTTGACCAGAGTATTGCTTGCGGAACAGACAAGGATTATCTCCTTTCATGCATGACTTGGATCGTCCTCCTTGATCTTAGGTTGATCATATCCTGAGACAACTGCATACCGTAATAAGAGATAAAACCTTTATCCAGTTTGGATGAGGTAGGAGGAACCAAAGAAAGAGAATTGTACCTGCAAACAAACAATATATACATAAAGAATAAAGAATATGGATCCTTGGTAATGGTTCATGCTCATATGGTCAAGGTATACGCTGTAGTCAGCAAGCTGTAGTGATCTATGACTGCATTTTGCATAAGATCACGTAGCTTAGTTAACTTCCCACGTAGACACCATTAATACATGCCCCAGTACTTCATTGGAAGTAATGCGCAAACGATACAAAACAATGCTGAAAGATCTCGCTATAAATTACTAGACCATAAATCAACCAAGTATTTGATAGTGTAAACTGAATTTTCTTGTCAAAGAAAATGTCATCTTGTCTTTGTTTTTGTAAGGAAGGATGCATCCTTGTTGAAGATAGTTTTGAGTGTTGATGTTGTTTGGTTTGATTGATAAAATGGTCATTTTGTTAAGTATGTCGCAATGTTTGTTTGGTATCTGCATGGACGAGTATGTACAATGTGTTGCCATGTTTTTGTTTTATTTTTGATGTTTTTTGATGTTTTTTGGATTTTGTGAGCCCTTTTTGAATGTTTTTGTCAATGAATCACCAGTAATGTAGAATCCACTTCCATCATCTAGATTTTTTAAGGGTATTTCCCCCAAGTGTAGACATGACTATGAAAAAGTGGGATGCAAGACGCATGAAGTACTATCTTTGATTACAGATCAAATAACAAGCCATGGTTTGGATGGATGGATGTATGTATGAAGTAAATGTGATCACAACAAGTCTGAAAAGATAATGGAGCCATAGCCCTTACGAGTGGCGCTTGTTTGCCACGTTTTCACCATTGCACTTACCCAAGGTGCCACCGGAGTGGTTGTTCACCATTTGGATGCATGATTTTTCTTTACTTTTTTTGAATGTTTTTGTATTTTCTTTAGGACATTTTCTGAATGTTTTTGATATTTTCTGATATGTAGGGGAGCCTGATGCTCTGTATACCTTAGGTATAAAACCATTTGAGGTGCATGCTATTGATTGGATCTGCGAGCGGTTCTCCGTCTGATGTAGCCAACTGATATGCCCTGGACCCGAATACAGCAGTGACAACATATGGGCCCAGCCAGTTTGATTCAAACTTGCCTTGATGTTCTCTGTTTGGTTGGTTGCGAGGATTTTCTCGAAGAACAAGATCACCTAGCTCAAATGTACGAGATCTAACTCGGTGATTGTAGCTTCTACTCATGCGCTGCTGATAGGCTTTGAGGTGATTGTATGCAGCTTGTCGCTTCTCATCAAGTAGCTCCAAGTCCTGTAGACGGGATACTCTGTATGCTTCATCAACGATGAGATTGTGCAAGGAAACCCGTAAGGATGGTATCTCGACCTCAATAGGTAAGATAGCTTCAGCACCATAGACCAATGAATAAGGAGTTGCACCTGTAGGGGTTCGAATGCTAGTTCGATATGCCCATAGTGCCGAATTTAGTTGAACATGCCAATCACGACCGACATCATTAACTGTCTTCTTTAGGATCCTCAATATGTTTTTATTGGATGCTTCGACCTGACCATTGCCTTATGGGTAGTAGGGAGTGGAAAAGCGGTGTTGGATGTGGAATTTCTCACAAAGTTCACGGACATCCTGATTTTTGAAAGGAAGACCATTATCTGTGATGATGGACATGGGTACACCATACCGACAGATGATGTAGTTGAGGATGAATGAGGCGATCTGCTTGCCGGTGACTTGGGTAAGTGGAACAGCTTCGATCCACTTTGTGAAATATTCAGTAGCAGTAATAATGAATTTATGGCCATTGGATGAAGATGGATGAATCTTACCCACAAGGTCAAGGCCCCATTGATAGAAAGGCCATGGTGTCATGATTGGTTGCAGTTCCTGGGCCGGTGCATGTATCAGGTCGCCATGAACTTGACATTTCTTGCATTTTCTGACAAAGTAGTAGGAGTCTTTTTCCATAGATGGCCAATAGTATCCATTGCGCAAGAGTTTCTTGGCTAGTGATGGACCACTTGAGTGAGTCCCGCAAATTCCTTCATGGACTTCTTCCAAAGCCTTTGTTATCTCACCTTGTTCCAGACATCGAAGGAGAGTACCATCAAAACTGCGTTGGTATAGGGTTTCGGCAATAATGGTATATCGAGCAGTTTGGCGAATGAAGGTTTTACGTTGGTTATTCAATTGGTTGGGAGCAAGGGTGTGATCGCGGAGGTAGGTGTAGAATTCACCGTACCATGGGGATTCAGAACCAACAAGGTGACATATCATCTTAGATTCGGGGATATCATAAGCGGGAATCCAAAGCTGTTCTACCAAGAACTCGTAGCGTGTTGAATTATGTGGAAGATCTAGTAGAGATGCGATGGTAGCCATGGCGTCAGCAGCTCGATTTTGATCTCTTGGTATCTGCTCAAAGGTGATAGTAATAAATGATGTCTTTAGATTGTCCATCATTTGCCTGTATGGCATGAGTTTATCATCCTTGGTTTGATATTCATCTGTTGCTTGTCGAATGACCAGTTGTGAGTCGCCATATACTTGTAGTTATTTTAATTTCCATTGTATGGCTAGCCTAAGTCCTGTGATCAAAGCCTCATATTCTGCTATGTTGTTTGTGCATGGAAATGTGAGCCTGTAAGACTTCGGGATGCTATCACCTTTAGGTGTGATAAACAGAATGCCTGCCCTCGAGCCATGCCTAGTGTATGAACCATCAAAATATAGTTTCCATGGCTGTGCTTCTGTGATCATGAATATCTCTTCATTTGGAAAATTGGAAATGAGAGGATGATCGCCTATGAGTGGTGCATCGGCCAACTGATCTGCAATAACCTGACCTTTGATAGCTTTACGGTCCACATACTCAATGTCAAATTCACTTAGAATCATCACCCATTTGGCCAAGCGACCTATCAAGGCTGCTTTGCTAAGTAAGTACTTGAGTGGATCAATCTTTGCGATGAGTTGTACCTTGTGTGTTAATAGATAGTGCCTCAGTTTAGTGGCTGCTAAGATTACTGCTAGGCAAGCTCGCTCAATAGGTGTGTAATTGAGTTCATAGCCAACCAGTGTGCGAGAGATGTAGTATACAACACACTCTTTGCCTTCTGCATTATGTTGTGCCAGTAATACACCTAATGCTGTACTTGTCGCTGAGATATAAAGTAACAACGGTCTACTTGGATCTGGTGGCATCAACAATGGTGGATTCATGAGATAGTCTTTAAGCGCCTGAAATGCTTGCTGGCATCGGGCATCCCACTGAAAGCGGATGTTCTTGTGTAGCAAATGTGTGAATGGGTGACACTTATCAGCCAATTGTGCAATGAATCTTCGGATGGATTGAAGTCGTCCTTGTAATGTCCTTAGCTGACTGATATTCTTTAGTGGTGGCATGTCCATTATTGCCTTAACCTTTGCTAGATCGACCTCAATGCCTTTGCTTGAGACAATGTATCCTAGAAGCTTCCCGGAGGTCACTCCAAAGACACATTTCTTTGGGTTGAGTCGAACATGGTATTGTTCCAGTCTATCAAAGATTTTATCTAAGATGTGGAGATGCCCATCTCTAGTGAATGATTTTGCTAGTAAGTCATCCACATAATCTTCCATCATAGTATGCATCATGTCATGGAAGATGGTGGTCATCGCTCGTTGATAGGTCGCTCCTGCATTCTTTAGACCAAAAGGCATTACATTCCAGCAGTATGTGCCCCATGGACATGTGAAGGCTATCTTATGTTGATCTTCGGGTGCGATCTTTATCTGATTGTAGCCTGAAAAGCCATCCATGAGTGAAAGCATGGCATGTCCTGCTATCAAATCCACTATGATGTCGATATTTGGTAGGGGGAAGTCATCCTTAGGACATGCCTTATTCAGATCTCTGAAGTCAGTACAAATGTGGATGCCCCCTTTTGGTTTGCCAACTGGCACAATGTTGAAGATCCATTCTGCATAATCAATTGGTCTAATGAAACCAACATCCAGGAGTTTCTTGAGTTTTGTTTTGACTAGCACTGCAATCTGAGGATGCATCTTATGAAGCTTCTGCTTGATAGGTTTGGCTCCTTCTGCTACTATGAGATGATGCATAACTAAACCAGGATCAAGCCCAGGCATGTCTGCATATGACCATGCAAAGTTGATCTGACGCTGCTGGAAGAACTCTATAAATTTAGGCTGTTCCTCTGGAGTGAGAAGAGATGCCAGATGTATGAGATGAGGATTTTCAAGAGTCCCCACATTGTATTCTTTGGTTTCCTCGATGAGAATTGTTGATCGTTCTTGTTGTGTACTAGTAGGGAGGATGTCAAACCCTTCATCCTCAGGTGCCTCAGAGAGGTTTTCACCGTTGGATACACTCTTTCTTTTTACTTTTGTCGGATCAAATAGTGCCACAATGTGGTTTTCACTGGAAGATCCATGTTTTATTGTTATATTTTTGTAGCTGAAAGGTTTGGCATTCGCCCTGAAGTATGTTGCGCTATTAAGTTCAATGGCGAATCCAGCTTTGTGATCCTCGCTTGGTAGATTATCCCTTAATTCCAAAAAGTCAATGTTAGCCTCATTGTTTTGGAAGAGGTCAAGACATGGAGGATTTGATTGGTTCCATTCGATGAGTTCAGGCTAGATAATGGGCATTACATCATCGATTAGGTTAAGTTCGTTAGAGGTATCAGTGAGGGTTAAGACAGTGTGGCGAAGGTCGTTGATGGTACTTTCCCTGTCAGAATCAGGCGTAGGATGAGACGTAGGGTCTGTGGAAGATGTTTCCAGCTCAGGTACCCAAGTGGTCTTTATCTGTGCTTCTCTGTAAACAGGGATGTCTTTGCGTGGTGGAGGTGGTGATGTGCCTTCCTCATCTGAAGTGTTAAGCTATACAGAATCAAATTCCCACTCATGTGAGTCAGTCTCTGATTCACTTTCCAGCATCCGATTGCTATACCATACTGGGATGTCGCTGGAGTTGAATACTGCAGGCGTGATTGGTATATGTACCTTTGTAGTGATCAGTGCTACAGGAATTTTGATGGGGATTAAAGGATTTGTTACTGGAAGTATCGGCAGTGTTGACTTAGTGGCTTCTATTGGAACGGCTGGTGCCATAGATGTTGTTGCGAGTTCGGATATAGTTGTTGCTACGAATGGTTTTATTGATGTGATGGCTACCGCGGATGGGATTACTGGTTTGATTGGTGGGATGTTTGGCATTGGTGATGGTTGCGGTGGAGTTGTGAGCCTTGATGGGGCAGTGGGGATAGTGCTTGATGGTGCTTTGATTATGAAAGGTGTCCTCTTTGCAGTAGGTGGGCAAAATGGTTTGCTGGGTTTTCCTTTGAATCTGAGTTTAGGAAGGATCTCTTTTTCAAATCCTAGGCCTGTATTACCTTTGGGCTTGAATTCTGGTAGTAGAGGTTCATGTCGTCCTTGTTTGCAGTATCCCAAAGCACTCTGGCCATCATATCCCATTCTTTGCATAATGAGGAGGCCTTTGCCATACTGTTCCGTAGGAAGTGTAACTTGCGGTTTATCAATGGTGATGGGATCTTTATAGATCCATTCCGCTAGGTCCTCATCTTGTGTCTCTTCCTCTTGACTCTTTCCAAGGATGAAAGGTGTCAAGGCACATGCTGGCGTGATTAGTGGTTGCTGGAGTAACTGCTGTGGTTTACCATGTGTTCTAGGAGAAGTGGGCATTTGTCCCACACAAAAGAGCTGACTCAAGTTGTATTCTCCAGGACCTTCCTCTGCTACTTTCATCTTAAGCTTTTCTTGCTTGGGTATAGGGGTGTTCGAACTCGCAAGAGAGGCGGGACTTACATATGATGTGGAGGAAATGGCTTCCCTATTATTAGGAATATTAATTTCTGGTTGATGGCTGATATTATGGCAAAATGCAAAGGGATTTGCATCACCCAGGATTGTGATCTCTGTACCGTTATGTGGGAACTTGATACATTGATGGTAGGTAGATGGAACAGCTTGCATGGCATGTATCCAAGGTCTCCCTAATAATAGATTATATGGTAGAGGAAGGTCCAGAACCTGACAGATGATGTGCTTTACCACAGGGCCCACTCGGATTGGTAGTACCACAGCTCCTTTGGATGAACGCTCTGCATCATCATAGGCCTTAATGGTGATCTTCTTGCGAGGATCCACTGATTCTATTTCATATCCCAATGCTGTGACCAACTGTAGTGTACAAATGTTTAGGCCTGCTCCATTATCTATCAAGACTCGCTTGATCCTGTGTTGGTTGATAAAGCCTTCAATGTGTATCGAAGCATTATGAGGTTGTTGGAAAGAAGAGTTGTCACTTTCGGAAAAAGTGAGACAAGGTGATGACTTTAGATTTCCAACCATGGCTTGAAACTAGTCCGTATTCAGGTTTGCAGGGATTGATGCCTCTTGGAGTGCTTGATCCAAGATTGTTTTATGAGATGGCGATAGGCGCAATAGCTCTAAAATGGATATAAGCGCAGGCATTTTATCTAAGTGTTCCACAAGATTGTACTGCTTTGGGATGGAGGTGGTGCCCTGTGGAGCTTCCTTGATGGTGACCTTGCCACGACATGTAACAACATTGCAATTTGAGGTGGGATTTTTGAAGGTTATAGTTGCAATTTGTTCACTGGCATCATACAGGTGATTTACAGTATAGTTATACGCAGCCTGTGTATAATCAGTGGTATCAGTGCCTCACCGGGAAGTGGAAGGACCCCTTTGATCTTGTGATGGAAGTGGATTCTTGAACATCAGATGATCATTATTGGTCGTTTTTGGGTCATGTCCTTCAATTTCAATTTCTCCTCGATCAATAAGATCCTGAATGAGATCTTTCAATCGGTGACAATTACTTGTCTTGTGTCCTCTTCCTTGATGGAACTCATAGTGTTCAGTATCTCTCCACCATGCCGGTTTGACCTGAGGCTCATAGTTTGATAGCTTAGGTAGAGTGATCAAATTTTGAGAAATGAGTTGTCGCAACACTATTTCAATGGGTTCCCCTAAGGGAGTGTATGTGCGTTTTTGTTTTTGCTGACGAGGTCTAGGTTCATCATGAGATGTGATGCGACCTTGATTAGAAGGAACATTTGTGTTGTTCTGAGGTGGAGGATTTTGTCCTGCAAACCGAACCACAGGTTGTGCATTTTGGATAGTTCGAGCATCCACAACCCCATCGTTGATGATATTCTTATTATTGTTCCAGAAGTTTGGTTTATCACTATTGAAGCGCGAGTGAGGACCATCTTTTGGTTCATTAAAGATTTTGATGAGTCCTTTCTTGATGAGTGCCCTTTCACATTTTAAACCCTTGGTGATCATATCGTTAAAAGAGTCTGTGTCTTTGACATCCAGGTGAAATTCCATTTCTTCGTTTAAGTTGGAAATGAAAATTTCCACTAGTTCTCGTTCAGGTAACTGAAGAGAACGTCTGCTAGACATTTGGCGCCATCGTTGCAGGAATACTAAGAATAGTTCACCTGGTTTTTGTTTGGTATTGCACAGATCAGCCATGGTGATGTCGCGTTCAATATTATAAGAGTAATGAGATAGGAACTTCTGGATGAGTTCCTCAAATGTTCTAATGCCACCTGGTAGTCGAGAAAACCATGATGTGGTTGTTCCTCCCAAGCTTTGGGGAAAAAGGCACATTAGGTATGTGTCTTCATATGCCACTTCAAGACAAGTGGAATGAAATTCTCTGACATGATCACGAGGATCTCCCTTTCCTTTATATTTTTTGAATTTTGGTGTTTCGAACCCGCGTGGAAAGGGTGGCATATAAAGATTCCTATCAAAAGGATAGGGACAGATGTCATTAAGTGAGAATTGATTGGTCTTAACACCACTATGAAGTTGTTGGGTGAGATTCTCGACTTGTTGCCACAACATCTCCATTTCATTTGGAGGAGGAGGTGGTGGGTTACCTCGAGGAATGTTATATCTGATGTGATTTCTACC
This sequence comes from Cryptomeria japonica, assembly GCF_030272615.1. NCBI lineage: Eukaryota > Viridiplantae > Streptophyta > Pinopsida > Cupressales > Cupressaceae > Cryptomeria > Cryptomeria japonica. The sequence goes on along the minus strand of NC_081414.1, from coordinate 886,152,877 downwards.
TCTTTCCTCCTCATGGTGACTTTGTCTTTCTGTTGCTTGTCTTAATTGGGCAAGATCAAAGTCAGAGGGGAGTTTGGCTCCTTCTTGAGAAAGTTTTAAGAAGTGAGCATCTGCATTGCTCCTGAGTATTTCATCAAACAATCTGTTAAAGTGAGGGTTATGCTGAACCCTTTCGATTGTTGAAGGAGTGGGAGTACTTGGGTTTTCATCATTTATATTTCCTCCAAGTGTTTCTTGAAATTCATTGAGATTTTCGTCTTCTTCTTCCTCAATTTCTATTTCTTGTTTCCTTGACCGTGATCGGGTTTGAGCCATTTTGCTTGCAAGTTTTTGTTGAAGTTGATTGAAGATGATGATGAGTTGTCGATGAAATGAAAGATTGATGGTTGGTCATTTGTATTGTATGGGGATCTCTAGCACTTTAAGGTAGATGTAACCGAAATTCCTTCTTTGAATTGCTTGTTTGTTTGATAAGTTTTGATGTGATAAGGTGTAGAGAAATCTGAGATGTGTTACAGATTTAACTACCTAGTAATGAGAGGATTCACTCATGAACTAGTTTTAACCTGCGTAGATGTGTCTCTTAGGATGAGCTTATCCTAGATGTAGAAACAATCTAAAAAGTGATGTGATGCGATTGATTCAAGCAATATCTAAAAAGAGAACTTTGGGACAAGAACCTCTTAATGTTTTGAGAGTTTGAATGGATTGATGATGAAGTGATGATGTATGAAAAAGATGATGGATGAAATGTTTTCAACTTCAATAAAAGCTTTGCGTTACAAATGGGACAAACTCCACCTCTTCTCTTTCGGGTGTTGATGGTATTTCTCGAGCTGTGTTGTAGGTGATATAGATGTTTGGGAAAAAGTTGGGATTAATCTTACCGCCTTGGTTTTTGTGATAACTCAGAGCTCTATATTGCATAAAAGCTCTACGGTTCAATGATTCTGAATCAAACTTGTTTGTTTTACCTTGAAGGTATAGACGCATGCGATGTAGAAAGACTCTATGTGAGACAAAAATTTGTCTATTGAGATAGAAGAATTTCCTCCTTTTGATCAAAGCCTTTGAGCTTAATGGTCTCCTTTTCAAGTTGATATTCTGATGACACTTCTTCTTTCGCAAGATGTGAAGAATGGTCATAAAATTTGTCTCTTTGTTGTTTGCACTTTGTTTTTGGTATTTTTGTTTGTTTTTGAGAAATGTTGGATGAATACTGTGTTTTTGGGATTGATTTTCTGATTTTTCTTTGACAAGAAAACAAAGCAAGCACACAAACACAAGAATGTTGCTTCAAAGGCACAAATGAGTATGGGTCTAGATCAACCCAATCCTTGGACTTTTATATAACCCTTCCTTTAGATGTATTTTAAGGTGTATTTCCAAATCCTGAAGTCGGCTCAATTTGCACTTGGTCTTTAAAACGAACACACTTCAAACACTTTTTATCCCTAAGGTCAAATGGCCAGTTGTGATAAATTTAGCCCACATCTTGATATTTCTTCGACTTTGGTACTACATACCTTATGAATCCCGCCGTGGCTAGTAAGGATGTGATATACTAAGTCTTGCACGAGCATAACAAATAGATGATCCCTATGATGGGGCAGTCACCACTTTTATCAAGCCACAAGTGACTTTTCAAAAAGCTATGTTTCTACTCAAGGAAATATGTATGGTGAGTATCTTGGGAGCAAAACCATCTATGCTCTTGCACTAAATTATATCGCAAATATCCTCAATCAATAGAACGGGTGGGCTACTACTTAAAAGTGTTTAGTCATGTTCGATGTTTTTGGACATAAGTTCATTCTGCAGTGACTCACTTAAGAGCCTTGTAACTGGTGGTGGGGCCCATTTGTCCTTTCGGCCAATTACACTGTAGGAACAGCTATACCCAAGGCTACAGCTTTCGCTCTCACTTGATTTCTATAGCGGCTCGAAGGATTTACCGCTCGAGGTCGTTCCCAAGAGTATCGATCCCTTGGTAGGCCTCTCTTAAAAAGATAAAATTTGAGTGTTACTAACACTTTTCTCTTGCACCTAGGACCACGAGAGCCAAGGGAGAGGATAGTGTGTGTTAGAGGTAGGACCACTCGACTGACCTTTTTGCACAAGTGTGCCAAGCATGAAAAACACTTGTTCTTTTTAATCTATCATTGCAATGTGATCTATTTATTTGGAGATGTTGCTCCAACAATCATGGTGTTCTTTTTAATTTTCAAAGGCAATTGTTTGAGTAAACTAGAATTTGAAAATCCTGGTCAACTTAATGAAAAACACGTTTGCATGAAGTAAAATTGCTTTGAAAATGAGACAAGTTGATTGTGAATTTTATTTGCACCAAAAATGGAAGTGTGGACTGTGAGTTTTATCTTGATGCAAGAAATAAAATTTGCCTTGTTGATTTTAAGCACCAAAACGAAGTTTGTTTCCTAACTTGCAAAAAAATAAAGTTGTTTTTGTATAAGTTTGTGGTTCTTTTTACCTTGGAACAATGAAATTCTTTTTAAGAGCCCCAAACAAATGTGTGATTCTTTTTTAAAAGCCCAAATTTGAAATGTGAAGTTAATTTTAAACCAAAATAAAAAGTGAATTCATTTTTAAAACCAACTTCAAAAAACAAGTTAGTAAAAAATATAAATCTACTTTTTAATCTAATTTAAATCTGCACAAAAGAGAAAAATAGTTAGTAAAATCCGCCTATTTGGTGGGCTTCTACAAGCCTAATTTTTTTTTTTTTGGTCTTTTTTTTTTTGGTTACAAGGTGATTTGTACAACGTTTTGTTACAATAGCGCTAGTCTGCGTTTGAACAGAGGCACTATTTAACACAAACGCACTAAAAGAAAGGGAAAGACAAAGAAGGAAAAAGCACTACAACAGGGTGAATAGCGCCAAAATAATGTCAAACGCACCAAAACAGTGTCAACAGTGCAACCTGTGTGACATTTTCAACATTCAAACATGTTATTGGTTAAAAAAAAAGTTGATCTTTTTGGTGTTTGGATTCACGTCGGGTTCACCAAATGATGCTCTACAAAAAGGATTAGAAAATCTGTTTGATGGCAACACACACAAGAGCACAAGAAACAAATGTCAGTGTTAGCAACAAAAGATTATCCTAAATAGGCATATCAAGAGAAATATTAAGCATGAAATAGAAAGCATATAAACATAGAATAAAATAGCTAATCAAGATGCTCATAGTTGCTCCTCCCTTGTTCCTCTCCTCTCCAAGTCCCAAATGAGTGTAGCTCTCAGCTTTTAGCACTAGCCATGGATGCCATATGGAGATTCAAGATGGTTGAATATGATAAGCAAATACTATGCAAGAGTAGATAGTGATGCTATGAAAAAGCTCTATGCTAATGCCAGTATAACAACAATACTCTAATGCTTCTCTTTTACTTGAGGAGAAGGGTTCTATTTATAGAAGAAATGGGGAAATGAAGGGTTAAGATTGAATGGTTTAATCAAGGGCCAAGTTTGAAAGTTGGGGATCCATGTGCACAATTGGCACCACTAAAATGGTGACAAGTGTCAACATAGGATTGGGTTGAGAGAAGAGGTTGGAGGCATTAAAGGCCTGAGAAGACCTCATGGTTATCTAGAGGCTAAGGGTCAAGTCCAAATTAAGATTACCCACTGGATTAAGAGTTAATCCAAGGATAAACCTTTGTGCAAATGTTTAAGAGATAATCATGGTCAAAGCATTAATGGCCTGATGAGACCTTTGGGTTGGGTAGAGGTTGAGTCAAAACAAATGTTTTAACCATGTGGGAGGCTTTAAGGTAACCATTAATGGTTATTGGAGACTTTGGGGATTAAGTGGTTGAAGGTTGAAAGCCTTCAATGGTTATCAAAGACTTTGAGCCATTTAGTGGTTGAAGGTTGAAAGCCTTTAATGGTTATCAAAGACTTTGAGGGTTTGAGAAGTGACTTCCCTTTTGCTTAGGAATGTGACAAAGTTTAGAGAAGGGGTTAGGTTATTTAGAAGTGATTAGAAAATTCTAGAAGGGGTTTAGGCATGCAAGTGGGAGAAATTTTGGTATTTTCAATTAAAATAAAATCATTTATTTCAATTAAATGGTGTAATTTGCATTTGGATAAATATTCAAATAAATATTAATTTATTTAAATGAGAAAAATGAAGATAAAGCATTAAAATGCTTGAAGACTTTGAGGGAAACCATTAAAGGCTTGAAGACTTTAAGGAAAACCATTAAAGTCTTAAGAAGACTATAGAAGGAAGCCATCAAGTTTGAAGACTTTAAAGCCATCAAGTTTGAATACTTTAAGGGAAACCATTAAAGGTTTCAAGTGGGTGAGGATAAATAGGATTTTAAATAAATAATTTATTTAAAATAGTTGTGCAACTTGCTTTTGTAGGAAAATACAAGTGGGTGGAGGATAAAGGTGATTTAAATAAATTATTTATTTAAAATAATTGTGCAACTTGCATTTGTAGGAAAATGCAAGTGGGTAGAGGATAAAGGTGATTTAAATAACTGTTAATTTATTTAAATGTGAGAGGTGGGATTTTGGGGGATTTAAATAAATATTAATTTATTTAAGTGTGAGAGAAGATTTAATTAAATAAATATGATTTATTTATTTAATTAATGGTCTGAATTTGGTTAAGTGAATTAAATCAAATAAATTGAATAATTTATTTAATTAATAGGAGAAGAGGGTTAAGATGAATTAATTAAATATTAATTTAATTAAATATTAATTGATGGTTAAATAATCAAATAAATACTAAGTATTCATTTATTTAAGTGGACAGATTTATGTGACTACACATAGTATACAATGCAACCTAACATTCCACAAGGTTTTAGAGAGGAAATCCACCATGAAACGTTAGGTTGGAGTCATTTTTCTCTCAAAATCTTAGTTTTTAGGGCTCTTAAACCCGCTTGCAATAAAATGAAGTTTATCCACAAACTACAACACTTCAAGACTCCAAATTGAAAACAAAATGAAGGTAAAACTCTGGTCTAACAATCCATGACCCTGTTTTGGATGTGTCAATCTGTACTGGCCGTACAAATTTACAAAAAACATGCAGTAACTCAAAAAAAACACACCAAATGGGAAACCAAATTAGTTTGTTTTCTTTAGATCTTCCACAACCTTCAACAACAGTTTATCTTCGGTCTTTCCAAGCCTTATACTACCCTTGGAGTAGTTACACGTGCTCATAACCAACTATGACAAGCAACTAGTCGTTGGTGTATGAAAATGTTGCAAAGTTGTTGTGAGTAACTTTTGCAACTTTTGCTGATTTGGTTTAGTTCCATAGCTAGGAGTTTGAATAAAGTGTCTTAAGTGTTGTGACAATGAGTTTGTCTTATGACTATGGGTTAGTGTTTTTCTCTGCATCATATAATGCATTGCACTTTTAGGCTGTGTGGCTATGGATATAATCTTGGTGGTTTCGTATGCACCTTCTATCAATATTTCAGCGTATTATATCTTCTACAAGAAAAGTTATAATTATTTGCCTCTTCAGTTCTAGTATGATAGAAAAGAATGTCTCGAGTCAATTCAAAGAATTCTCTACATCCATCCACATTGATAGATATGATAAGGATGGTGTAATGTATCAATGACATGAATTTTAGGTCTATTGGTGTTTTGAGGGATGCTTTCTTGCATGTTGTTGGTACACCATCTATCAACTCTACATAGTTATTACTAATTCAATAAGTTACTTCTTTTGTATCTGTTACTCTAATTTTTTATCTCCCTTTCAAGTGCTAATTTTACTTTTCAATCAGCCTTATCCTTAAGTACCTGCTTTGGGTTGACAAATTTTCAAACTTTTGAGCCTAGTCTTTGTAGTGCCAAAGTTCACCAAAGTGTTGATCACCCAATCCTTCTTTATTCTCAAAAATTCATGTTTTCAATCAACTCCTTCCCTTAGAATCACTTAGTCAGATATTATGAAACCTCGATACATCTTCACGTGTTGTTCTCAATTTCCCAAATTGATTAAAACCCTGACCATTCTCTAAAGACTACATATCACTGGGAGCTAAGTGCATTAATCAACACTCGAAGTTAACATGTTGGAGGATTTTTAAACTCACAATACCTCTTACTCAACATGCTTCTCAGTTCAAAAATTAATTAATATAACGTCATTATTGGAGCTCACATTTCCCAAGGTGCAATATTTTAGAGGATTCAAAAAGTATGACTTCTTTATGACAGATTGGATGGAGAAGAGTATGCAAGGGTGGTGGCATGGTATTTGAAAATAGGTGATATTAGTCCTCATGAGCCAACATTTAATCAGTTTAAAGCCTGAAAAAGGTGATATTTGTAAGCTCATTATTACTTGCTAAAGTTTTTGATTAGGATAAAACAAGTTTTGAAGGGGCCCCAAAATCCTTACAACTAGAGAGCTACTTTCAAATAATGTACAAGACTACATAGTAGTGAACAACATGTTTTGGAAAGGACCTAAAACCTTCTAGACTTACAGGCATCCAAAGCCCAAAATTGAAAGACTACACAAAAATTAAATAAAACTTAAAAGTAGTCGCAACCAACCAAACACCAGCTAAACATCAAGTGTAAAACATTATAAAACAGGCTAGTCCAAGCAGAGGGTTTAAGTCAGAAAAAAATAGACAACAAAAAAAAACAATGAGGGTTACATTAGGAACCCTCAGCCAACATGAATTGTTTTCTTAGGCTCCCACGACCTATAACATAATCTCCAGGCCACAAAAAACCCAATAATCCCAAGCCTAACAAAAAGAAAACACTAACCAAACTGAGCCCTTGAAAACTGCTAGCATCCAAGTTATCCCCAAGAAAAATAAAAAGAATAAGGTTTTTCTAGGCTCCCTCAACCTTGACAGTGGGATTTACAAGGCTCCGACAACCTAGACAATAATGGGTTTTTGAAAGGCTCCCATAACCTTGAACTTGAGAGTGCACAGAACTAAGCACGTTATATCATCCAATATCACCACCTCAATAGCTAATAAAGGAGAGAAACCAAATAAAAGACCATCCTTTATTCCCATACAACCAAGAAATAGGGCACCATCAGCCTCCCACCAGCACCTCCTACCCTCCACTATAGCACCCAACTCCACCTCAATAGGAGAAAGATTATCTCCAGCACCATCCATCTCCACCTCAAAAGAATATAGGGCTACCTCTATAAGGAAAACTAGATAAAACTGAGGCTGCAGGGAAGGGGCCATCCAAAATATGAAGCTTGCACAAACATAGCTAGACCAGAGATGCTAAACCTCCATCAAATCTTCAAAAAAATCCATAAGGCAAAGAAAGCTCCTGCTGAGACCACAAATGACCTTTGAATAAAAAGACTCCTTCTTCCCATCTATAGAGCCACCATTATAGGTTGACACCCCATCACAAAATCCCATTAAATCTACAATAAAGCTCTGACCAAGGAGAGAGAAGAAAAAAATAATCTGCATTGTTCAAAATGGAGACCGCTAGAGCTAGCAAAAAGATGAAAGTAAAGGGCATAGGAAGCAACAATTCGACACCCACCACCAGGGTGCTAAGCAATGTCCCTAAAAACCACCAACACGCTATAGTAGATCTGCCCTATAGTGAGCAAGAATTTGCCATCACCATCTTCATCAGAATCGGCCTCATCTTCCTATGATGAAACCCTAATGCCTCCTCTCCCACCTCTCCGGTCCATTCAAATCATAATTATTATTACTTGCTAAAGTTTCTCTGAGTAATGTATCAATTTTGACCACTTAGAGAAAACAGAGACTTGTCAGTCCCAATAATTCCCAATTTTAGTCAATATTTAGTATGGATTATTCTCCCATTTCAAACCAAAATGGTGTTACCCCAAGAAAACCAATTTTCTATAATTTGACCTGATTTGAATTGGCTACAAAGTGAGAAAAGTGACATCATTTCTAGACTCAGTGCACTGGCTTGAAAAGACCAGACCGATTTCACTAAATACATAAGGATAATTGCTACCTTAAGAGAAGAAGAGAGACAAGCAGAAAGTCATAATCAATTCCTACAAGAAGAAATTATCATAGAAAGAAATCCAGCTTCAACAAAATTGCTTTGGTATCTAGTCGGTGACATATTGTCAAGATAGAGTACCTTCTACCATTCAAAGAAAATTCAATCCTCAAATATGGTGCTATCAAGGGAAGTTGTTTCTCTAGTAGTTCAATTTGGTATGGAATTTATGGAAGACCCACAAGAATATATCCTCTCTGGATTGACAACTTTTGTATGGGAGTGGAATACAAGTTTCATTGAGCATATGAGAGTGCTCTTGGTGCCAGCAAAATAAGAGGAAAAGGTTGAATTTCATAATGCACAACTCCAATTGGTACTTGAAGCCGAAAGGAATCCAATTTCCTTGATAATTAGTGTCATTAACTTTGTACTAGTGTAACAGTATAGGATTAGGATATTTTGGTGTTTCAAAATATTGGCACTAGTGGGCCATGTGTGATTTAATAAGTTTTAGTCTTCTTTGTGGAAACAATCATTTTCTAGAAATCATTACTTCTTGAGATAGTTATGACTGAGTGTCTATATATACTAGAAAATAAGTAGTGATAAATAGAGCTTTTTCTTTTCGGGGAACCTTTCTTTCAAGAAGGAAATTTGCAAAGCTCTTGATAGATATTAATGAAATTATCTAGATGCAATTCTAGACATTGTAAACTTTGTGTTATGATTAATGGGTGTTTGTTCTTATGTTGAATACATTATTTCTTGAATGGTTCTTCTTGGTATATATTGAAAGATATTTATGATAAATTGTGAATATTGTTGTGAAAAATTTGGCTTTAAATAAATAATATAGTAATATTGTAGTATTCTAAGGAAATTATTCTATAGAAGAGAAAATCTTTGTATTATTTTCTTATCTCTATTATGTTTTTCACCTTTTAAAGCTTTCTAGTAAAATCTCTATCTTATTTTCTTTTTGGTTAAAAGCATCCATAGTTTTTTTAATTCATTGTTTATCATCAGAAGGTAGTTGTGCCTTATAAAATAAGTAGAGAATTGATTTAAAATACCATTGTTTTCAACTCAACTAGTGGTTATGGTCGTCACTTGCATGGGTAGCTGAATACATAGTTAAGTGACAAAATTTGCCAACCAACAATATCAACATTTGATGATTAATCCTTTTTGGAGGCAATTTTAGAATGGATACAGTTGTTCTTTAAGTCTTCATATTGGTTTGAATTGTTTCTTTCAACTCTCCCATGTTCCGCGGAGGCATTTTGATAAGGGTAAACGTACAATTTACCGTGCACATTTCAAGCCAACTTATTAGCACAAGTGAAATTAAGTAATTCTAACTAAAAAATAATTATACTCAAACAAGTGGTCTTTATAGATTCATTATAGTCAAGTTATGCATGGGTCACAACTTTTCTAATTGGAAGTGTCTATTAATAGTATATTTATACCACTTTGGGTCTAAGTACCATAAAAAAAAATTTTCTTGAAATACTCAATGTTTCAATAAATCCTACTCTTATAAATAATATTCCATGTTGAAATGTAAAAATACCGTTTTATAGATCTATAAGTGAATTTTTCAAAAAACACCTTTTAATTTTTTAATTATTTTTTTATATTTTATATTTTATTTTTATTGAAAGTAGGTCATTAGTACTAAAATATAAGGTTGATTATCTTGTCAAGAAAAATAATTTTTAAAAAAATATGTAATAGTAGAGAAAAGAATCCATGCTAAGATGATATAATTCTTTTCTAATTTCGATAAATAGTTAAGAAAAAAGGTAGTGCCAAATGGAAAGAGCAATATTTTAGTACATGCAACTTTTCAAATTTATTGTAAAATATATATTTATAAAAAATTGTAAAAAAATATATCCATGCACTAAAGTTTCAAGTTATCAATATACACAAAAAAAATGAAGAAAAAAAGGTCAAAATTACTATATAAAGTATGACGCCTTCTGTAACTTTAATTTCAACATTTTATCAGGAACTAAATTATAGTGCTTACTTTATGATAAGCTATATTCAAATAATTTTATACCTTTCTTTTAAATTGAAAACACAAAATACTAAAAAAATATACATTTTATTAGTTTACATCATTTCAAAATTTAAAACATATATTTCACTTTTTATTGATTGAATTTAAAAAGTTGAGTTGGCATTGGTCATTTCCTTTATAAAAGTGTGATACAACTTCGTGCTTGTACCCATAAGCAATTTTTATGTTTAGAGTCATGTGATGGTTCTTGACCCATTCTACTTGTGTTAAAGAATTATTGGAGGTGTTTTATCATGTTGTTAAGATGGAATATGATATTGGGTTGAGTTGTAACCCATTTTGTTGATGATGTATTGTGTTTTTATCTAACTTGTGCCTTGTCACACATTTCACTTATTAAATCCTTTGAGTTGACCTACTTAATATTTTGGGATGTAGAGTTGGATACATATAAGATATAATAAACCATTTGTAGTGTGTGAAATATACTTATCTTGATGGAGATGTGAGAGTAGATGTGAATTCCCATGCTATACAAAATAAGATAGTGAGATATCAGAGGTGTGCAAAGTCAGTGAGGCAAACTAGTTTTGAGCTATAAAAGAGGATTGCACTATCAATTTTTGAGATGCTTCTTCTACTCCAATTCACCATATGTTGTTCATTCTAATGATATTTTATTTGTATCTTTCTTTGGAGAAGTGATCTTTAGTTTACAAGTCATTGTATCTTGCCCTTCGATAGTGTGCCTTAACCTACAAGTCTAGGTGGAAATAAGCCTCCTTGGCAATAAGTGTAAAACAAGCATTGTAATACTTGTGTGATGAATTCTCTACTCTATACTTTATTTCTACAGATTTGAATTTAATGTTTTAAGAGTAAATGAATGGATGAGTTTTAGTTTATGTTTATTTATGCCCCCCCTCTCAACATCTAGTGTGTTCTCAACACAAATGACAACCTTTCAAATAGTATGAGACAAATAAATAAAATCAATAACAATTAATAAAATCCCTAATATTATGAGCTTAGATACTAAATACTATGTATACTGTTTAAAATGACCAAGGAAGGATCAATGATGTACATCTTTAAAAGAAACAATTTTATTCTTTTTTTTTGAAGACTATGCTATAATATTAAAAGCTATGGTTTTTTATTAGATGGATAACTGATAAGACTTGGTAGATTATGACTTATTTTATTATTTTTTTGTATTGGTTGAATCCATATCTAGGAAATGACTAATCAATACTTAAATTCATAATAACATTTAAAAATTGTTTGCACACATTCTAATGTTTAATATCTCAATAATGATGTGCATGTTCATGTATTTTGATAATGCGATATGACAATCTTTTGAATATATTGGATAATTGTATTTTAAATTTGGATGTATTTGGTTTGCAATGTTTAAAAGAGAATTAGCATTTTTTTTCTTATGTAAAATCATAGCACATAAATTAACACATATCAAACTCTTGTTAGCAAGTAATGATTACTCTAAAATGGAAGTCAACATAAGCCTATATTTAAATTTTTTTGAGTTAAGGACTTGAACTAGGTTCATTCACCTGTTTAGATTTGATCTAATATAATGAATAGATAAAATGAAGGTAAGTCTAAACTCATAAGGTGTGAGATGTGTGAAAGCATGATACACATATAATTATATTAGATGCTACTTTTACATAGAAACATCCTACTTATATACTAATCATGGTATGTTAAAACCACTCAACCAAAATAAATCCAAACAAAAATGGAAAATACGATATATACAATATTCAGCCTTACAATTATTACATAAATTTAAGTACAAAATTCATTTAAAATCTATAGAAATTAAAAAATAAAATTTTAAAATGTTAAAATAATTTTGAATATACATTTCTTTAAAAATAAATATACAATGATTTATAAAATACTCTTACACATTTTAGAAAAACTCAAAAAATTTCCCTCAATTTTCTTGAAAATTGCCTACTCACAATAAAGGAGAAAGTATCAGGCTGATGATAAAAATTAACGATTGCCATTGTCATTTGCATTATGAATTTGCAAAAGTTTTACAGAGGAGAAGCATCACCTTCTAAACTTGAGGAGAACTTTTCATTGATTCAAAGATCATAGGTCTTAAGAAAATATAAATGTTAACAGAGCTCTCTTTTGTTCAACAGTGAGTATTTATTAGCATTTACAGAAAGCCAATTGTTACAGGACAAACAGCCCGGTAATTCTATTATTAATCCATTTTTACATCCTAATTAAGTACAAGTGTAAACTGCTGAGCCTGAACATACATTTTAAAACTACAGTTGTCCAGCTTGTAGAAGATCATCACAACAAATGTATAGTGGTATGCATCATGTTTTGTATTTTCTACTATTAGACCAGGGCTCCGTTTTCTCAATAGAAACTCGTTGTCCAACTCCACATATCATGAGAGGAGATGCCTAGCAAAAGAGAATCAGATCGATGCTTAGTAAAGGACCTTCAAAAGCAAAAATCAAATAGTTGGTTCAAGTCTACACCTGAATTGCTTTTCTAGCCCCTGATTCGCTTTCAAATTCAACATAACCAAATGAGTTTGTTGCTCCCTGCATCAGCTACCTCGTAAATTTCATTTATCAATCATGAAAAGCTTCCAAAAATTTAAAAAAAAAACAAAACAGGAGAGATATTTGTTTCTAATTTTTTAGATTTGATCGTATAAATTTTGATGTTGACAACGTTTCGGATCAAACACCATGATCCATTGTCAAGACAAGAGAACAAATGAAAATAAAAGATCAAAGATCAGAAAGTAAAGTTATTCCGAACCCTTATGAATCAACGTACCTTGTGAACAATACGGATTCTCCCGGGTCTCAATTCACCAAATTTCTGGAACTCTTTTCTAATTTGAGAAACAGTAATTGTCGGAGCCAAATTGTAAAGTAAAACAGCACCTAACAGTAGAAATGTGTAGAGATTATTAGAAAGTCATAGAAAAGCATTTAGGCTGAAAGCAGAAAGTAATATATAGTTGCACACCTGTGGGTTCATCGTTATCACTGGGGCTAGGGAGCTGTGCACAGTACGTGAATGCAGTCGATTGAATGCAACCCATTATCTGATCTTCTCTGCTCTATATTTCTTTGGGCCTCTCTATGATCAAATCAATCGTTCACTAGAAGTAGCTCAATTCCTCGGGCTTCTCTCTATTATATAGATAGTATAATAAATGGTGTTAGAGTCGTTAAGTGTTGAGTGTGCGAGGAATTATAGTAAATTCAGAGTAGCTAATGACCATTTATGGTTATAAAGTTACATTACAGGAAACTCTAATTAAGGGACGATGATAAAGGAGAGTAGGAACGCATAACAGTAGCCTGTGGGACTGTATTCTCCAGCACTAATTGCGTGCCATTAGAGCAGGATAGGTTTTTTTGTATTCCAGTTTCTCTATAACTATTCTTTCAATCCCCCTTAATGTAATGGAGGTTGAAGGAAACATTGAGCACATTTAATAGGAGGTTTTGGAGATTTTATAGTAGTCTAAATATAGTGAAGGGTGGTTGTTAGGTTTCAGGTTTTATGGAAACGGCTATAATTTTTTTATCAATAGGTAGAGTTTTAATTATTATGTTTGATGAATGTTCTTTAGGATACAAATGATTTAAGCATTGTTAACTTGAGTTGAGGTGTATGTTATCTTTCTTATTGTTTTAATCTGAAGTTCTTTAAGAAAAGGTGAAGGCTTTTTATAAAGTTTATTACTAGTTATGTTTCTTTTTATTGATTCCAGTGGGCTTCTTTTGATTCACATATAACAAGACAATATATTTATTTGTGTTAAATGGTTAATTAGAGGTTTGAAAGGTAGTGAGATTTGGAAAAATATTATTCAGATATGATATTTATATTAGAGTTTTTTATGGGCATAAGGCTAGCAGAGATTTTATGTACATTTAATATATATCACAAAGGAACACATTCAAATTTAAGTTATTTTGCTATAAAAAATACATTAAAAACTTAAGAAATTATATAGTCATTTTATTTAGATTGGAATGAATTTGATTCCAGCTTCTCTATTAACCAACAATTTATTTGCTGATCTCTTACTAAGATATTACTCTTTTCAAGGTTCCCTGAGTTTGTCCTTTAAAAAATTTCAAGAGGCATTAATTCTCTCCTAAAGATCTTTGGAATATATTTAATGGCTAGAAGTCAAACTGAAAAGAGCTTAATAAATAAATAAAATGATCCTTTTCAAACTATTTTTAATCTATCCTACAAATGTGATATATAAAATTGGGATGAGGAGTTTTAAGGCATGACAAAAAATAAGAATTCATATCTTGATGCATTATTTTTTAACTACAAACTTTTTAAAGGGTGTGCTTCGTGTCACGGCACTTGCATTCACCACACTTGCATTCTGTAGTAACCCACCATAATTAACTCAACAAAATTGACCATTTTTTAAATTTTTTTTGTTTAATTTAATCATTGTGTTTGATTCAATCACATACTTTGGGCATCCATCCATTTGGATTAGGCATTCATCCATCTGGGATGAGCATCTAACCATACGGGTTAGGCATTTGTCCATACGGGACATAAGATTTCATCTATCCAATATGGGATAGGCATCTACCCATACGGGGTAGGCATCTATCCAATCAGGATAGGCATCTACCCATGTGGGGTAGGCATCTATCCAATCAAGATAGGAGGTGCTCTGGCCAGAGACTTAGACTCATCGGGACCATTCGGGTCTTGAGCCGCTCACTAAGTACTACACTCTTCTAACAGAAGTGTACCGAGGTCGCCGTCCTTATGAGTAATTAAATAACATAATACAAGCTTGAATTCCACCTCGAAATTTGGCTTAAAGCCTCAAGAAGTCAAGCGAATCCATAAAGGATTCCTTCCAAGTATGCATTGAATTACTTTTTCCCATTTTAATTATCTTTCAAATTAGGATTCTATTCAATCCTTCTATACCAAGCCTAGACACCACCCACAAATGCCTGAGTACGAGGGACAACACCATCCCAAGACTGCCTACATACCCGCTTCGGCACGGGATCAAGGCGTAAAGTATATAGTTCTATTTTCTACTCTATGGTTTGATGTAAACTGATTAGTGGGTACACAACCCTTTCTAGGGTCAATGTCCAAGACAGTTTCTCTACGATTGCTACCCATGGTGGTAGCACTTAAACAAAGGCTCAAGATGGCCTATTGTTTGTGGCCTAACAACAACATCCTAATGCCTATCATGAGTGTCACCCTTGACCAAATTGTCCATCCCCAATATCTCTTCAAGATTAAAATCAATTTCATAAAAGCATTTTACTTAACCAACCCTAAAGGGGGTTTACTATGGTTTATCTCAACAAATGTAAAATCATTTAAAAATTATCTTATTAAATTATCGATCCCAGGGAGATTACTCACCCCTCGGATTTTAACTTCCAAGTATCCCTTATTACTCCACGATGATTTACAGGGACGATGCCACAAATGTCGTTGATGTAGCTTTATTAGGTGTCAAGTGTAGTAGTTCAACATGATGGCATTACCCGTAAGCATGACCCAGAGGCACTGTATATACCGAACGCTACTAGGTTTAGGTTTCCATCTTTCTTTATTTAGTTTTCTAACTAAGAAGCTATGAAAACATCATGCTTGAAAACAATTACTAATTGAACGTGTATAATTTTAATTGATTGAAATAACTACTTGATGAATTACGTAGAATAAAAGCCATAACTTGAAATATAACTTGCATACGAAAAACTTGCATATTAATAATTACATGTGTACTTGCATGGAGATGATAACGTCAAATAAATGTAGTTAATCTATAAGTAATTTGCATGATATAAGAATAGTTTAACTTGTATGCATGATTAAGCAATCCAAAAATAGTGATTAATTTAGGCATTCAATTCAAATCATATTAATGTGAATTAATTGCTAAAGGCTAACTAAGTGACCAATGGATCTTAAATGGAATGAATAACTCTAATTAAATATAATTTACGAATATAAAATTTACCAAGGATAATTTAATCATGAATTCACTACACGATAATCCCCAATATTTATAAACTTTTCTAAGTTAAATTCAACAACTTAAAATTTATACTAAGGAAAGAATTAACATTTTCTAAATTGCAATTATTAGCAATTAAACTTAAAATTTAAACAGAAATAATTATTAGCAGTTAACTTGAAATTTAACCCCAAAGTAATTACAAAAAAAATTCTAATTTGAAAATTAAAAAGCATATATATAAAAAAACTATTTACAAAATAAAATAAGTGATTTTTTTTTTTATTGTTTTAATAGTAAATAGGGGGGAGTGGGGAGCACGGGTCCCATCACCCCTTGTGGTCCTGCATGTGCAGGCCCACAAGGTTGAGGGGACACCATGGTCCCCTCCACTCCCCTGCGGCCACTACTGTGGCAGTGACCACAAGGGTAGTGGGGGGTACCACTGCTCCTGGTGGTTACAATACCCGCCACCCCTGTACGCTACCGTTATGCATTCAAACATTTTTCGAAGATCGTGCTATAATTACATGCAACATTAACATTTGAAATAAATTTAATATAATTATAATGCAACATTAATATATTTTAACATTTGAAATAAACTTAATATAATTATAATGCAACATTAATATATTTTAATATTTGAAATAAACTATATATATATGGTTTCATATTCCCAATTACTTAATGATATATAAAAACAAAAGAGAATTTATTTATGAAAACAAGAACATGGATAAAATAGATGACCAAAGAATTGTTTTAGATTGATTCTACAGTAAACAGGAGGTTAACATTTACAAAGAGAGAGAGCTTATTCCAGCATTCACAGGGAGGAAGTTTATTTCCAGATTTCATAGGGGAATTGTTTATTTCTAGTATTTGTTTCCAGTATTCACAGGAGGATTTTATTCAACTGATATTCACAGAGTTTCAACCAATATTCACAGAGAGATTTTTATTCAACTCATTTCACAAAGAGATTTTATTCAACTCATTTCACGGAGAGATTTTATTCAACTCATTTCACAGAGAGATTTTATTCAACTCATTTCACAGAGAGATTTTATTCAACTCATTTCACAGAGAGATTTTATTTAACTAATATTCACAGAGAGATTTGTTTAACTAATAATCACAGAAAATAATTATTTAACTAATAATCTCAGAGAGATTAAAGAATAAGATTCAGATTTTCATTCGAAGAACTAGAGAATTGAATTAGAGGGAAGAAATAAAGATTCAAATCACACAGGAAAGAATTTTAATCTCAGAAAGATAGATTTTTAAACAAATAAAATAATATGATTTTCTTTTTGCTAAAATCTTTGGAAAAAAACAGAAAGCAAGATCATGTGCATATTTCCTTAAGGGAAATAAAATAAATAAATAAATATCTTTTGCATGCACTATATGGAAGCATTATCATTATTATTTATCCCCAAATAAATGATTTAAAATCTAATAAAAGAATTTCTTTATATAAAGGAAGATCTATAACTATTTTTTTTTTGATAATACAAATTCCTCATAAGTGAATGTGAAATAACAAGGAGAGAACCTAGTTTATCGAGCTTGATGTTGAATCCACTGGGTATCCTTTTTATCCTTCCTTGCAACTTGAGAGAAATCCTTCAACAACAACTTAAAATTCCTGCAACGAAAAAATGAGACTAACAAAGAGGATCTACTTCTAAAACTTGGGAAATTTTCTTCAAAACATAATCAACTCCCTTCTTTGAAACTTGCATATAATTTTATAAGAAAATTCCCTCCACTCTAGTATCTAGAAAATTCCCTCCACTCCAGTATCTAGAAAATTTAATTAAAAAGGAGATTCTTTCCCAATTTTGGACTTCATGCAAATTGATTAGGCTTAGTGGGGGAGTTACATGCAAGGTGGTGGAGAATCCTCTAGAAGCTTCTTATTCTTCCTACAACATGTGCCATAATTGGAAGTGGAAAATAGATAAATAAAAATAATGTATATTTTTCATGCGTGTGTGTGTGTGTGTGTATTATTAATTTCATTCTTTTTATAACATTTATTCAATCATTAAATAGCTTATCCAAAAATATAATAGAATTGTATTTTAAATCCAAAAGTGATAAAGGAGGGTTGTGACATCCTCCTCCCTTTAATTTGTGTATCATCCCGATGCACTTATTGAATGCATCCAAAAGAGTCTATGGTTCATGATTAAAACAAAAAAGGAAACAATTGCTACATTTCCTTAGTATCTTCCCATGTGGCATTCTTTTCATCATACGGGTCCCATTGTACTTTGCACTGATCAACCTCTCTATTGCACAACTGGCACTAGTGCCTCTCCAAGATTTTGAATGTCTCTATCATTATTCCTCCCATTTCCTGGACCTGTAGTTTCCACGGGAACATTCTGGTATCTTCCTCTTTGGTTCCTAACTACTGCATGAATCCTTTATTGGGGCCCTTGTTGGGGTTGATTGGCCCTAATCTATCCTTGCATCGTGGGACACTCTCTAGCAAAATGGTTTCCCCCACACATGAAGCATCCACCTGGAGGACCCCTCCTACCTTGATTCCTAGGGGGATCATTCCTTGTTTCATTGGCCCTAGGTGGATAAGTTACCCTGTTCTGCTGGTCATTCCTGTTATAGTTGCCTCTATTATTATTGCCCCTGTTATTATTATTATTATTATTATTATTTCCATTCCTCTGATATTGATTAGGAGGTGTCCTTCTTTTAGAAGAATTATTCCTTTGACCTTTGTTGAAATTAGTGTTTCCATTGAATTTCTACTTCCTTTTAAATGAGTGGTTCCCATTATAGTTCCGCCCTGCTAGTGTTTGAATTTTCCTCTCTTGCCTTAGGGACTTTTCAAGTACTTCGTTCATGTTTTTGGGTCCATGCATGTCAACCTCTACCCCTATGTTGGTATTTAGCCCCAAAATGAACTTCCTTTCTTGGCCTTCTTCATCTTTCTGGTACATAGGTACATATTTAAGCAACTTGGCGAACTTATCCCAATATTGTTGAACGGATAGGGGCCCTTGACGTAGATTATGTAATTCTATCACCATCTCATCAAAGAACAATTGAGGGAGCCACCTCTCTTGAAAGTGGTGAATAAATTGATCCCATGTGACCATATCCCTACTATACCCATTTTGTTCCTTGGTGTTGGTCCACCAACTAGCTGCCTCCCCTATGAGTTGATAGGAACCCCATAAAGCCTTGGTTATTTCACTAAAATCTCTTAGTTAAAAATACTTTTCCATTTCATTTAACCAATTCTCAGCTCCTTCACCAATTTGCCTCCCATCGAACTTAGGAGGGGTGATTTTCTTTAAGTCCTTGGAGAGTTCCAATATGTTATTTTCTTTTCTATTACCCATCATATTCCCTTGATTGCTACCAGGGTTTCCATTTTCAGTACCACTTCTATTTTCAAAGTCATTCTACCTTTCCCTAAGGTCCTGCATTGATTGTTCCAAGAAGTTGATTTTATCTCTTTGTTCAGTTAGAAGGTCAATTATAGCTTTGACCCCATCTTCATTATTTCCTAGGTTGTGTCGATCCTCTTCATGGTCTTCCTCATGGTTTTCTTCATGGTTTTCCTCATGGTTTTCGTCATGGTTTTCTTCCCTTTGACCCCTAGTACATCTTCCATTACCCCTTCCTCTTCCTCTTCCTCTTCCTCTTCCTCTTCCTCTATCCATTCTAGGTTTTTACCTGAAAGTTAAATTATCTAGTTAGTTCTTGATTTAGGATTTTAAAATTTAATTTCTACCATTGCAAAACATTCCATTAGTTGTATAAATTGAAGTGAGCACAAGGCATAGATTTGAACCTTTTCTCTGATACCACATGTAGTAACCCACAATAATTAACTCAACAAAAATGACCATTCTTTTTTTTTTTTGTTTAATTTAATCATTGTGTTTGATTCAATCGCATACTCTGGGCATCCATCCATTTGGATTAGGCATTCATTCATCTGGGATGAGCATCTAACCATATGGGTTAGGCATTTGTCCATACGGGACATAATATTTCATCTATCCAATATGGGATAGGCATCTACCCATACGGGGTAGGCATCTATCCAATCGGGATAGGCATCTACCCATGCTGGGTAGGCATCTATCCAATCAGGATAAGAGGTGCTATGGCCAGAGACTTAGACTCATCAGGACCATTCGGGTCCTCAGCCACTCACTAAGTACTACACTCTTCTAACAGAAGTGTACCAAGGTTGCTGTCCTTAGGAGTAATTAAATAACATAATACAAGCTTGAATTCCACCTCAAAATTTGGCTTAAAGCCTCGAGAAGTCAAGTGAATCCATACGGGATTCATTTCGAGTATGCATTTAATTACTTTTTCCCATTTTAGAACGGTGTCAAGAGGCAGTTGTCTCCCCCAAGGAAATCACAACAGAACGACATAGCAAAGAGGAATAACAGGACTATAGTGGAAGCGGCCAGAACTATGTTGATCCAAGGAAAGGTAGCTCACACATTTTGGAGAGAAGCGGTAAGCATTGCAGCCTATACTATGAACCAGGTACTCATCAAGAAAGGTAAAGACAAAACCCCCTATGAGCATTGGAAAGGGAGAACTCCTAATGTAAGTTATTTCAAATTATTTAGCAGCAAGTGCTATATCAAGAGAGGTGAGTGTTTATGATGAAAATGGAAACAACAATGTTGAAAGACTAAATGAATTCAACCACAAAAACCCTAGCCTAACAACAACAAAGATCCACCGTAACATATGAAGATTACCTAAGACAATGCAAATCAAATGAAATCACAAAGATTATACCATCACATGTCCAATAGGGTTTGGATCTCCATTCTTCCTATCTCCATTGATCTTGTTTGATATATTTGCTCTCAGATTTTATATGTGCATAAGAGCTCAACAAAGAACGGAAATGTGGTTGCAAGTAGGCTTGATCGCATATGAAAGTTCGAATGCTAGAGAAGTCGGGGAGTCAATTGATCAGGGTTGATAATGAAGGAAGCATCTCCTTATATAGAAGACACTATAAGAAATGGAGGGGTAAGATTGAGAGGTGTAAAAGATAAATATTCGGCTATGATTAGAGGGTAGGCAGAGAAAATAAGAAAATAATGAGAGGGTACGTAGTGTATGAATTAAGAGATGAATGACATGTGTCATAGGTAGAAAAAGGTTAATGAATTAATTAAATAAATAAAGATTTATTTAATTAATAGAAGAAGTGGGATCAATTAAATAAATAAAAGTATTTATTTAATTTAGGAAAAGGATAATTTAAATAAATAAATGTATTTATTTAAATGAGAAATAAGGCCAGAAGAGGATAAATGAATTAATTAAATAAATAAAGATTTATTCAATTAATAGAAGAATTAGGCTAAAATAATTAAATAAATAAAGATATTTATTTAATTAGACATGATAATTTTAGGTGTCTACATTTTGCCCCTCTTTGAGACAATGCAGCTTGTCGCATTGTTTGAAAGAAGATAAGATGAACCGATACAAAGTTGCCCTAAGATGGGAATGATATGCCTCCTTGAGAGATTGGATGAAAATGTCTGGAAAGATCACAGACAATCTCTCAACAAGAAAGAAAGGGTAGAATGGACTGACTGGATAGGATAGAGTGACATAGTCACGGGATAACGAAGACTGACATGGGAGACTAGGGCTAGGGCTAGGGCTAGGGCAGTCTATAAGATAGACCACAAGGGTAAAAACATCCTCATTGTCATCCACACATCCAAGAGATTAGAGTGCAGAGAGAGAATAGAGTAGCAACAATTACTAGCGATGGCATTGGTGCACAGATTCAATTGTGTTCGCTGATTTTAGAGGCTAGTAGAGGCAGGAGAGCCGGTAAGTACCATAGAACCTCCTTGTACTTTGTTGCATTAATTGTTGTCATAAATGCATGCTAGGTAGAGTAATAAATGCACTCTAGGTATGTTGTAGAAACTTGTCAAGTGGGGTAAAAATGCTAAGGCACATTTGTGTTGGTGCCAGGCACATCTGGGTAGGCTAGGCACATTTATGTCTTAAATGTGCGTTTATGTCTTCTAGGTCAAATCAACAGTTCTGTGATGAACATACGTTGTCGATTAGATAAGTTGCGTAGAGGATACACTCAAGCAGGTCCTCTAAGGAAGAATAGGATAGCAGATAGGGCTAGGATTGACAATTCTATGATAGAACATATGTTGCCAATTAGGAAACTACTCAAGAAGATACACTCAAACAGAGGCCCTAGGATAAAATAGATCGAGGCACTTGTGATGAACAGGGAGTACCAAGTCATAGTACTTTGTGATGAATAGGGTAAAAAAAGAAGCACTTTGTGATGAACAGTGAGTGCAAATATGAGTAGCACTTTGTGATGAATAGGGAGTGCTAAAACATGTAGTACTTTGTGATGAATAGTGAGTACCACTAGGATAAAAAACAACACTTTGTGATGAATAGTGAGTGTCACTAGGATAGAGTGCCATATGATAAATATAAGCACTAGGATAAAGAGCAGTATTTTGTGATGCACAGGGAATGCCATGATGACTGACACAGTTGATTTGCTTGACTATAGGAGTACCTACCTATGCTAGAGTCACGGGAGAGATTCCCATTGACTCAGAGTTTACGGCCAGAGCTAACATTTGAGGATAGGGCTATGATTGAGGTTATGGGCTTGCACCATATTCTATATGTGCCTGAGTTTTGGGTGAACATGGGGTTGCTGACTACGTTGGCTGAGAGATGGCACTCAGAGACTTACAATTTTCATTTAACGATGGGTGAGATGATAGTCACCTTAGAGGATGTATACAGGATACTGAGGATACTGATCGATGGGGAGTTAGTACCATACAATCAAGATAGAGACAGGGATGCACTGAGATGAGTGTTTCAGGATTCGGGACTGGAGATGAGGGCTGGACATGTGGCTTGGGATACCATGAAAGGTACAAGATTGGCACTACTAGTAGTATTGGCAGGAGTGATCAGTGGGTTCCTATGTCCAGACAGGGCTACACAAGGACTGACTATGGGCTAGGGTAGCACATTGGAGACACTAGTGACACAGCATACCAGATTTGCCTGGGGACCGTGTCTGCTGGCACATTTGTATTATGAGCTTCATCAGTTTGTATACCATGGATCCATAGGATTGGGCTGTGGAGTGACATTATTGTAGGTATGGGCTTGTGAGCATCTGCTAGTTACCCAACCAATTCATTTCAGAGGCAAGGGCCATGGGCGCACTTTTGTCCATTTATATGATATGATTACATCTTAGTCATGGATCGGGAGATTGGAGTACTGGTATCGGGTCATCAATGAGATTGACACTGAGGTATGGAGACCATACCAAGAGTGCAAGGAGTGGGAGGATGATGCAGTGGAGCCACCATACACATTCAAGAGTAGGTATCTGATTGGGTGGACGCCCTATGTGCTGGAGAGGCAGTTGGTGGACAGGGTTTGTAGGTAGTTCAGTAGGATTCAGCAGATGCCATGGGGTTTCGAGATGTATGCTTGGACAATGAGGGATCAGGCACACTTCAAGCCATTATTGTCATATGATCAGGCAATGGTGTAGCTAGCAGAGATGACTCCCTTGCCTTGGGATATGTGGATGGAGATAGAGTATGCAGGGATGGATGCAAAGTATACTGCATATTGGGCTGAGCATCCATTTCCACGATTGATAGACCTAGGGGAGCAGAAAGATGGAGATGGCGGGGGTGATGAGGATGATGATGGAGATGGCAGAGGTAGAGGTTGATGGAGGAGGTGAGGTGTGATAGGAGAGAGGAGAGTGGCTTCACAAAGAGAGGGTGGAGAGGAGAGATAGGCTCACGTGGTGAGAGGCAGAGGTGGATTGCCTTTACAAGTGCCAGCAGCATAGGGTCCCAGACAGGTACAAGGACAAGGACAAGGATGGGGATAGGGGCAGGGGCAGCCACAGGAGCAGCCATAGGTACATGGATAGGGGCAGCCACAAGAGCAGCCATAGGTAGAGGGGGGAGAGGAGGAGGATGAGCTATTGGCTTTGAGAGAGATTTGCTAGGCACAGGAAGATGAGATCCAAGATCTCGAGAAGGAGAGGGATAGGCTTAGGAGATAGTTGAGGGACACTGAGTGGGAGAGAGATCAGGCTATCCAATGTTACACAAAGGCTGAGACAACACTAAGGGCAGAGAGACAAGTGATAGAGGACATAGGAGCTAGATACACCTATGTTCTATGAGCTGGGGAGAAGATAGGCTACTGGAGAGACCTGTACTATGGGGTCATGCCACTAGAGCAGTGGGCTAGGAGCTTTCATAGACCATCATGGGCAACGATGACCACTGGATGGAGGGACATGAAGTAGGCATTGAGCGGTGGGGTCATGGGTCCTCCACCACCACCAAAAAGAGGGGACATGAGAGATGATCCTGGGGTAGGGCTTTCCAAGGCTTAGACTCTGTCGAGGCCTACTGGCTCCGAGGGAGGGAGTTCATCATAGCCTTAGAAGGCTCCCTATGTATCAGTTTTGTACCATTTTGTATGATGACGTAGACACCTTCGGGTGATTGTAGCCATATGATTTTGACATCATTGTATCATGACACTTCTAATTATATATATATATATATATATATATATATGAGATTCATCCTTGTGGTAGCTATATGCATGTGTACCTATCTGATGAGATGTTTCATGATGTATATTTCTATGTGATGAGATGTTTCATGATGTATGTTTCTATATGATGAGATGTTGACATGATGTATGTTTCTATGTGATGGTTATGATATGGATGCAAATATGTACATAATGAAATGCAATATTTTTTTATTTTTATGTTTTTAGATGTTATGCCAATGCAAATGTGAATGTATGAAATATAGATGAATATGATGATGCGAATGATTATTTACATGATTAGAATGTAAAATGTGCTAACTTGTGTTGTGTGCAGGATGTGGTGCAATTTTGATATCTATATGTGTATATGAAATGCCTATATGTGGTAATGCAGGTGCAACTACATGATATGCAAATATTTTGGCGTGTCATTATACTCAGTCATGTGATAGCAGGTTACAAAGACTCAAGAAGGATGATGGAAGTCAATCAAGAAAGGGGGATGGAAGATAGAAGATATGAAAGTGAAAGAGCTTCTTGTGTGTTATCATCCTTGAGCTTTATTATGGCAAAATAGGTAATGACAATCCAAACATAGGTTTGATCCAGAAAGTCATTGTACCCGTTTGCATGGAGATCAGATAGTCACAAATAAGGAATGCCCTAGTTCACACTAGACTCACAGTGTCCTCATATCCTTGGACAAGTCATAGCATTACTAAGAGACAATCCACTGATAGCAAAGAAAAATAGGTGACGATACCCCATCCTCGCCTTTCTTGTCAGAGACATCCTGGAGATAAAATATCTAGTCAGAGACATCCTGGAAAAGCTAAAAGACATGTCACCAGAAAGATAAAATCAAAAGAAAACCAAGACTCGACACCAACATCCACCGTAGTCCTCAAGTTTAGTGTCTCTTGTCACTTGTATAAGTCTATTTGATTGTGGTCACAATGTTTATTTTCACAAAAAGATAGATAGCATTGAACCAAACTGTTGCCTGAGTCTATTGAAAGATTTGATTTATTAAAGCCCATTGTTGCTGCAATGTCTCATCTGAAACTGATTGAATCCATGAAACTGATAATTTATTGCAGAGAAGATGAAACTTTATTGTGGATTGGTGATGCAAGTGTTGCTTTATTATGGATTGTGCGCAGATAGACTGAAGCAAATTGGAAGAAATTGTACTCCTCAAAACATGTGATGGGCTCAGTTCCACACCCATTACTAGACGTAGGATTTGCCTTAGCCACAGATAGGAGCTGATTTATTATGGATGGAAAGGGGTGAAAAGGGGGTTATTATGAATGGCTAACCAATCTTGGGTAGATCAATAACAAGCCATGATGGGAATGGGTAAGTTTATTATGAATGAAGAGTTTGTGATTGTGTGAAAAGTGAAGGATGAAATGGAATCCTGAAGGAGAGAGAAGCAATGTCTCTACGCATGGCACCGGTGACCTGGTTTTCACCATGGTACTTGCCCAGGGTGCCACCAAAGTGGTTTTCACCAATGGACGAAATGTTTTCTGGTTTTTTTTTCAATTTGTTTTTTTTGTGTCACAAGGCACCTGTTTGCTAGGTTTTCACCAAGTAATGATTTTTTAATTTTATGATTTTTTTTTTTGTGTCACAAGGCGCCTGTATGCCAGGTTTTCACCAAGTAATGATTTTTTTTTATTTTTATGATTTTTTTTGTCTTTTATTATTTTTTTGTATTTTTTATTTTTTTGATTTTTTTTTGCATTTTGTATTTTTGGATTAGGATATTCTAAAGAGTTATGTGTAAAAATTGCAAAGGTGCATGTTATTGATAGGATCCTCAAAGGTTCGCCCTTAGTGGTTGAGAGCTGATATGCACTGGATCCATAGGCTAATGTGATGATGTAAGGACCAAGCCAATTTGGTTCAAACTTGCCCTTCTTCTCTCTATCTTGCTAATTTTTAGGGTTTTCCTTGAGAACTAAGTCACCCACCTCAAGTGTATGAGGCTTAATTTTATGATTGTAGCTACATTTTTCCTTGACTAAATGATATGTAGCTCGAGCCACTGTCTTCCTTGATAAAAGAACTGAGATAGAATTACTAATGTGTGGACTACGTAGGCCCATATGCATGTCACCTAAAGAAGTTTGGGCATCCTTGACAACAAAGTCCCTCAAGGAAGTTCCATTAAAGGTCCATGATGTATCACCAAAGGGGATGTATGTGTAGAACAAGTGGATGAGTGATGAAGGCTTATGATTGTGAAAAAAAGTGAAAGTAGGATAGCATGATGGAGACTTAGGATCAACAAGTATGCTTTTTGACTTGAAATTTTAGAACTTTTTCCCCCAGATATTTTGATATTAGGGGAGATAAACTCTTGTTCTTTTTTCATTTATAGGATTTTTATCCTTGACTTTGATTTTTGCAGAGTCCAATAGCTTTTGATTTTGATTTGGATTGAAGGATTTTTCTTTATTTTTGACTTTTAAATTTTTCTGTTCATAGCTTGATTTTTCATCCCCAATTAGTAAGGGCTTTTGTAATTCTTGTTGATCCAAGTTGGGGAGCGAAGTGGAAATGGAATGAGTGGATGAAATGGTAAGGCTATGCGAGTTCTCAAGAGGGTTGGTGATACACTCAATAGATTCTTCGCTAGAACCACTCTTAGGACTATTGATATCAAGAGGTCCTTGCACCACTAGAGGAGATTTGCATTCAGACTTAGTAGCCACAACACTAGGTGGTTCACACCCAATTCCTTGGCATTGAAAATTGTTTGTACATTGTTCCTGTTGATTGAATACCTTAGGAGATAGCAGGAGTTGATCAACATGAAAGATATACTCACCACATCCTAGGTCTTTAACCTTGAATTTTTCTTTGATCTCTACTTGCTTTGATGTAGAAGCTTTTAAAGATTCTGGATCCACATATGTTGATGAAGGAATAGCTTGTCAATTGACTGGGATTGTTATTTTCGATCTAGGTCGCAAATTGTTGCAATATATGAATGGGTTAGGATCAGCTTTGACAGTCACTTGAACTCCATTGTGTGGGAACTTGATACATCGATGATGTGTTGAGGGAATAGCTCTCATTTCATGAATCCATTGATGCCCCAAGAGTATGTTGTATGTGAGATCTAGGTCTAGGAGTTGACAAACTACATCCTTTGTAACTGGCCCAACTCTAAGAGGTAAAGTGACTGTACCCTTGGATGAGCGCTCTTCGTCATCATATGCCTTGATGGTAATTTTGTTTGTAGCATTCACAGCTTTGTCTGAATATCCCAATTGTATTATTGTGTTCAAAGTACATATGTTAAGACCAGCTCCTCCATCTATTAGGACTCATTTTATTAGATGTTTCTGTAGGAAGGCTTCAATGTGTAAAGGTGCATTATGTGGTTGGCTTATAGAGGCATTGCCAGCTTCAGTAAATGTAAGGGAATGTGGAATAGAAAGGTATCCCACCATGGCTTGAAACTTGTCCATGTTTAGATTAGTAGGAACAATAGTGTCTCTCAAAGTTTTGTCAAGAATGGCTTAATGTGTAGGGGATATGCATAAAAGTTCAAGGATGGAGATAAGTGCGGGTGTCTTCCCTAACTGTTCTACAAGGTCATACTCATGTTTGGTTGATGAGGAAGTGGTCTTTTTAGCTAGCGCACCTTGCAAAGTGAATTTACCTCGATGAGTTGTAACATTAAATTCAGAGGTAGGTTCAGAAGAAGATCCAATTCCTTTTAGGACAACCTTGGGTCTTTGGGTAGAATTTTCAGGTGTTTTTCCCTTGATGATAATGGTAGAGACATAATTGTCCATCAAAATGTGATTGATAGTTGAATCATAGTTGTAGGATGCTCTGGTATAGTTTGTTTGGTCATCTGTGGCTTTAGCTTTTCCCTTGTCATGTTTTCAGAATGGTTCTTTAAACATTTCATGTTCTTGATTGGATGAGTGTCCTTCAATCTCAATGTCACCTCTATCAATGAGATCTTGTATGATGTTCTTTAGTCAATGAAAATTTCCTATCTTATGACCTTTTCTCTTATGAAATTCACAATAATAATCATCATTCCACCAATTTGGTTTAACCTTTGGCTCATATGGAGGCAAATCTAGGATTGTTATTATCTTGTTTGCCACTAGCTTCTTGAAAACTGATTCTAGTGGTTCTCCCAATGGGGTGTACTTCCTTCGTGACTTTGAAGTTATTTGAGTATTCACTTGATTGTTTGTAGAGCTTGATCCAAAAAAAGTGATTTTGGGTCGTACTATATTGGCATCAACAACACCATCATTGACTGTGTTCTTGTTTTTATTCCAAAATCTTGGTTTGTCTTTTTCTTTAAAGTCCTCTTTGTTTTCTTTGAATATCTTAATGACTCCTTGTGCAATTAGGACTTTCTCTGTCGTTAAGCCTTTCTCAATGATGTCCTTGAAGGTGGACAAACAAGCTTTTCTTAGATCATAACCAATGTCTTTGTTGACATTTTGGGTGAACATCTCTACCATTTGTTTCTGTGGAATTTCACAAGAGCATCTGTTGGCTAGATTCCTCCATCTTTGTAAAAATGATGAAAAAGATTCTCCATCCTTTTGCTTGGTGTTGCACAAAGTAGTGACTGATATGTCTGTCTCTATGTTGTATGAGAAATGTTGGATAAATGCCTCTGCTAAGTCACCCCATAACTTAATTCCAAGTGGAAGTTGGGAGAAACATTCCATAGCTTGATCACCTAAGCTTTATGGGAATAATCTCATCAAATATGTCTCTTCTACTACTACCTCAATGCAAGCTATGAAAAATTGTCTTATATGTGCCTTAGGATCCCCTTTTCCTCTATACTTATCAAACTTAGGTGTCACAAAGTGTGTAGGAAATGAAGGCATTGGAATGCTTTTGTCAAATGGATAGGGACATATGTCTCTCATTGTGTAAGTTGAGTTCAGTGTATTTATGTCCTCCATTTTCTTTTGTAAGTCCTTAATTTGATGTTCCAAATTGTTCTTAGGTGGAGACCGACTTCTTGGATCATACCCCATGCTTGAGGCACCGAGTGGAGGAGGAGCATGTTGCATATATGGATGATATTGATCATACATATGTTCATTTGGAGGAGGTCTATAATGATGCTGCGTATATGGACCACTTGGTATAGAGTCATGGTGAGGAATGGAATATCTACTTTGTCCATGTATACCATACTCTATAGGAATGTCATGAGTTTGTTCTAGTGTGTTGCGCCCAAATTTGACATGGAGTTTCCTTGTGTCCAAATTTTGAGCATGCCTTTGGATATCCAATTGCTTTGGTGGTTGGTCCTTAGCATTGGTATGTGATTGAGTATTATTTTCTGCATAAGACTTCCATAATGGTCTGCGAAGGTGAGTATCATATGCTTGACCATGTGCATATGGGACCTCATGTTTTTGAAACAAATGTGATGGTGATTCAAGCACAAGATGTGGTCCTCTATTGCCTCCACTATTAGGCCTCCTTTGATCCATGTTGCGGTTAGGTTGTTCCAAAGGTCGATTTTCCATTATTTGAGACATGTCAAAATCATGAGGGATCTTGGCTCCACTTTGTGCCATCACTTGTAAGAAATATTGTCTATCTCTCCTCATTATTTCCTCAACCAATCGATTAAAATAGGGATCCATAATGGAGTCTTCCACTTCTGCTGAATGTACTGAAATGTTGTCCATAATGTCATTGTGTGTATCATTGTTGTTTATAGTGTCCATGTTCTCAACAATTGGAATGTTTCTATAGGCATCCATGTTAGGTAATGTGGTATGATCAGAATTGAAAAAGACATCATTTTCATACTCATAGGCATTCATGTTTACAGACTCTTGAGCCTCTTTAGTTTCTCTCCTAGATTTTTGGGAGTGGGTTTCAACCGTGAAATAGGTCTTGACCAAGGTGTGTTAGACTAGATGAAAATGGAAAGAGTATGGAATACCAAGAGTTTGGATGGAATGTAAATGAATCTGAGGTGTACTTGCAATGTCCAAAGTGTAAGACCAAGTATGTATGTAGTAGAGTAGGTGTGACTTCCAAAGAGATGATAGTTTCTCTTGATGAGGTAAGTTGACCTTGACTTTAAGTAAGACCAAATGAGACCCAAAGGTGATAGACCTTGATGAGGGACCACTTAGCAAAATGCTGTTGTATGTAGTGTGTGGACAAAGTATGATGAGGACAAGCTAGTTGTTGGTATTTTGGTATGGTTTTGTCATTGATGTCAACACCTGCTAAATACACCTACTTTGGAGATCCAACAACATTCACCGGCAAACAGCAAACTGTGCAAATAGTTACCGGTATATGGTTAACCGACAGGATATAATGTTCACCGGTACCTGCAATGACATGGAAGATACTTGGTAATGTCAAAGACATCATGTGTACACTTTACTTTGAAGTAATAATCATTGGTATATTCTTATTTGCATATTTGCTTTTACCAGCAAATAGGTCCAGGTTATCTAGGGTTACACCGGCAGGCTTATCTTTTCCAGATCAACATGGCATGCTATGAAGATGATTTATTATTGTTGTAAATGCATCAAGCTGACATGTTCAATCAATTATTGCATTGGATATTGTATTATTTGTAAAATGTTTTTATTATAATATCTTGTAGAGCCGATCTACTAAAATTGGTCTTAGGGTATGGTATAAATGTAAGATCTTATTTGTAAGATCAAATGTGGAATGCAAAAAAGATTTAAGGAAGGGTATATGCAAGATCAAGCAGGGATATACATGAAGACATCATTCGAAGGTGAAGTTAGGTTTTTGTAGAAGCATATCAGCACTACACCGGTACTGAATCCAGCATATAAAGATGCTATTTTGTGTAGTACATTCTTATTGGATTTAACCATCCAACTGTAGTCAGTGTGACTCCCATTTGTGATTGAGCAGTGAGCTCTAGGCTGTTGGCCT
The DNA here is from genome assembly GCF_030272615.1 of Cryptomeria japonica. NCBI lineage: Eukaryota > Viridiplantae > Streptophyta > Pinopsida > Cupressales > Cupressaceae > Cryptomeria > Cryptomeria japonica. The sequence goes on along the minus strand of NC_081414.1, from coordinate 886,121,188 downwards.
TTCTGCATGTGCAGATCCCTCTTTGTACACTTACTATCTGCAGTAGTATCATCTGATTGTGGGTAAGGTTTCCCACAGTGGTTTTTCCTCTTACAGGGTTTCCACATACAAATATTGGTGTCATGTGTTGTGGATGACTTTGTGCTTATGTTTCATGCATTAATTCTTACCAGTACAACAATTTTCTGTTAACATTGTCTACTAGCATACTTAACTAATTTACCGGTATTAAGCATTAAGCTAGTTAATAAGATTTTGGTTTGAATTTATTAGACAACTGATTCACCCCCCCCCCCCTCTCAGTTGTCTCTGGGACCTACAATTGGTATCAAATCCTAGTCCACTTTTTGCAGAAGTTTAACAACTTGAGGAGATCCAATGTCTACTAATTATTTCAGAAAGGATAGTCCTAAACTTGATGGAACCAACTATGGGATATGGAAAATCAGAATGGAGACACATCTGAATTGCATTGGTAAAGACATCTAGGACGTTACTAACAATGGTTATACTACTGCTGTAGCTGGTCAGACTGCTCCCATTACTTTAGCTAAAGATGAAGAAAATGATTGCAAAGCAAGAGAAGCACTTTTGAGTGCATTATTAGATCAACAAATCATGTGATTATCAGATAGATCCACTGCAAAAGCTATCTAAGATCATTTGGAAACACTGAATGAAGGGGATTCCATAGTCAAAATTGCAAAACTTGAAAGCTTCCGAGTCAGGTATGAACATCTGAAAATGGAAGAAGATGAAAGGATTTCTTCTTTTATGGAAAGAGTAAATGAAATTGTTTTGGGTATCGAATGTTGTGGAGGAACCTTGAGTGAAGGTGAGATTGTTTCAAAAATCTTAAGAGGTTTTCCACCAGCATATAAAATCAAGGTTACTGCTATAAATGAGTTGAGAACAATGCCTAATACATCAGTAACTAGGGATACATTGATTGGAAAACTTCTAGCTTTTGAAATTGAGCAATTTGGTCCTGTTACTACTATAAAAACTGATTTGGCCTTCAAAGCATCAACATCATCTGCTCCATCCTTTAACAAATTAGACTGGAGAGCCTTTTATGAAAGAGAACTTGAAGAAACCAGGAAGGAGAATGAAGAGCTTGAAGAACTTGAAGCACTATTTGCAAGAAAAATGCCAAAAGGACCAATTGGAAGTAAGTATGAAGGTAAAGCACCCTTTAAATGTTTCAACTACAATAAGATTGGTCATATGGCTTCAAGATGCCCTGATAGACATGCTAGACTAAGAGAAGAAGCTAGAAGGACATACAAACCTAATCCTGAATATTAGAGATACAGATTTAAGAAAAACAAAGATAAATCTTGTTACATTTCTTATGATGGTGTGATTGATGATTCTGATGAGGATCCAATAGACAACGGATGGGTCTTTGTTGCTATAACAGAAGATCAACTGGTACCTATTGCTCAACCGGTAGAACAAGCCCTAGCAGCTAAGTTAAATCAAAGGATGAATGGATTATTGACTTAGGATGCTCACATCACATGACTGGAGACAAAGGTAAATTCTTGAACTTTCAAGAATGCAATGGAGGTTTAGTAAGATTCGGAGATGACAAAGCCTGTTTAATCAAAGGTAAGGGTTCAATATCTCTTGATGGTAAACATAACACTGACAATGTCTACTATGTTGAAGGATTAAAACATAACCTTTTAAGTGTTGGTCAATTAGTTGAGAACGGTTTTCAGTTACAATTTAAAAATGGAAAATGCAAAATCATGAATAGAATTGGTTTGGAAATTGCAACCGGTAATCAGACTAGAGGTAATATCTTTCATTTGAATAACAGTGAAAAGGCATGCTTAATTGCACATATAGATGAAAGTTGGCTATGGCATAAAAGACTATGTCATGTAAATTTTGATTGCATGGTAAAAATCAGTACTTCTAAGGCAGTTAGAGATCTACCTAAAATTGTGAAACCTCAGAATACAATTTGCAAGGAATGTCAATTTGGAAAATAAGTTAGAGCTAGTTTCAAAAGTATTCTAGAAAAATCCAATAATGCTCTTGATTTAATTCACACTGATTTATGTGGTCCAGCTAGAACTAAAAGTTTACAAGGTGATAGATATTTCATGCTAATTATTGATGATTATTCTAGAATGTGTTGGGTTACTTTTCTCAGAGAAAAATCAGAAGCACTTGGGAAGTTCAAACTATTCAAAGAAATGGTTGAAAATGAAACCGATAAGAGAATTAAATGTTTAAGATCAGATCAAGGAGGAGAATTCACATCTAGAGATTTTAATACATTATGTGAAGTAAATGGAGTCAAAAGACAATTATCAGCACCTCTGACACCATAATAGAATGGAGTTGTTGAAAGGAAAAATAGAACTATTTTGGATGCAGCAAGAAGTATGTTATCAGAAGCAAATCTACCACATGTGTACTGGAGAGAGGTAGTAAGCACTACTATCTATACATTCAACAAAGTTCACATCAAAGGTGAAACCAATAAGACCCCTCATGAACTATGGTTTGGTAATACTCCTACTCTTAAGTATTTCAAAAATTTTGGAAGTAAATGTTACATTAGAAGAGATGAGTATATTGGCAAGTTTGATCCTAGAAGTGATGAAGGAATATTTCTTGGTTATTCATCTAAGAGTAAAGCTTATAGAAGTTTTAATAAAATATTACAAAAAATTGTTGAGAGTACAAATGTAAAGATTGATGAACAATTCAGAGGAACTTCAAGGTATATAGACTCTAAACCGGTAACGGAAATTATGACAAATGAACCAACAGTAAATCCACCGGTACAGAATGATGATCCAGTTACTCCAATATCATCAGAGGATTCCACAGTAATTGAAAAACAACAACAGACTAGGACACCCCGGTATGTAAGACTGAATCATTCTAAAGATCAGATAATTGGAAGCAAATTTAAAGGAGTCATGACAAGAGGAAGATTGGCAAATGAAGAGGTATGTCTTATTTCTCAAATTGAACCATTATCTATCAATGAGGCATGTGAAGATAAATTCTGGATTAAAGCTATGGAAAAAGAATTAGGACAAATTGAGAAAAATAATACTTGGACATTAGTTCCCCAGCCTAAAAATAAAAATGTAATTGGAACCAAATGGGTATTTAGAAACGAACTCAATGAAGATGGTAAGGTTGTCAGAAATAAAGCAAGACTAGTGTGTAAGGGATATTCTTAGAAAGAAGGAGTTGATTACAATGAAACCTTTGCATCGGTAGCTAGAATTGAGGCAGTTAGATTATTCTTGGCCTTTGCAGCTCACAAGGATTACAAAGTTTATCAAATGGATATTAAATGTGCATTTTTGAATGGAGATCTTGAAGAGGAAGTCTATATTGAACAACCTGATGAATTTTCCTAGAAAGATGACAATGATATGGTTTGCAGATTAAGAAAAGCTCTGTATGGATTAAAACAAGCTCCAAGAGCTTGGTATGCAAGATTGGATAAGTATCTTTGAAAAATTGGTTTTACTAAAGGAAATGCAGATAGCAATTTATATTACAAAGTAACTAATGATGACATCTTAATTATGGAAATATTTGTTGATGATATAATCTTTGGAGGAGAAAATGGATTATGCAAAGAATTTTCTCTTGAAATGCAGCATGAATTTCAAATGTCTATGATTGGATAAATAAAAAAAAATTTAGGATTATAGATTTTACAAACTGATAAAGGCATATTTTTGAGTCAATCTAAGTACTTGAAAGAACTACTTAATAAATTTGGGATGGAAAACTCTAAACCGATAAGGACACCTATGACTACAAATGACAAATTATCTCAAAGGGATGAATCTACACCTGTCAATCCAACTATATACAAATCTATGATAGGAAGTTTACTGTATTTGACACAAACTAGACCTGATATTATGAATGCAGTATGTATAGTTTCTAGATTTCAGAGTAATCCTAGGGAAAATCATGAATCAGCAGTAAAAAAGATTTTTTGGTACTTACAAGGGACAACAAATCTTGGATTATGGTATCCTAAAGATGAAATTTTTGATTTATATGCGTACACAGATGCAAATTGGGCAGGAGATGTGGATGATAGAAAAAGCACCACTGGAGGAGCATTCTTTCTTAGAAAGAGATTAGTTTCTTGGTTAAGTAAGAAATAGAGTTGTACATCTTTATCAATAGCAGAATCAGAATATGTTGCAACAGCAACAAACTGTACACAGGTACTTTGGCTTAAGCAAATGTTGAAAGACATAAAGGTAAAATGCAAGGAACCTATTACTATATATTTTTATAACACTGCAGCAATTGATATATCTAAGAATCTAGTATTACATTCTAAAACAAAACATGTTTCTATCAAACTGAATTTTCTAAGGGAAAAAGTTGAAGAAAAGGAGATAAAACTGGTTTATGTGAATACTAAAGAACAACTTGCAGATATTTTTACAAAACCTTTGCCTAAGGAAACTTTTGAGTATCTCAGAGATCAGCACGGAGTCTTACCTCCACCGGTAGAGACTTAGATAGTTGATGATTTTCATCAACCGGCAGAATTAAATGGACAAATCTTTTATTCTGGTATTTGATGAGGAAGCTACTTCTTAGGGGGAGTAATTAGTATATTGAATTGGCTGGTATTTTGTATAAACTTGACCTTTTGTGACTTTGGCATTTGATGTCAAAGGGGGAGAGATATATGGAAAAACATTAGGGAAAGATATAGGGAAAGATATATGGAAAAATGCATTATCTTTTTTAGGAGAGATTGGTGTATGAAAGATTGCTATTGAAAATAAACCTTTGAATAAACACATGTTACTCCCAGGGGGAGAAATGGAGATTGTTGATTTTTGTACTTGGCATTTCTATTTTGGCACTTTGATGGTTTTTCTATCTTGTGTTGCCATCAATGCCAAAGGGGGAGATTGTTGGTATTTTAATATGGTTTTGTCATTGATGTCAACACGTGCTAAATACACCTACTTTGGAGATCCAGCAACATTCACCGACAAATAGCAAACTGTGCAAACAGTTACTGGTATATGGTTAACCGATAGGATATAATGTTCACCGGTACCTACAATGACATGGAAGACACTTGGTAATGTTGAAGAAATCATGTGGACACTTTACTTTGAAGTAATAATCATTGGTATATTCTTATTTGCATATTTTCTTTTACTGGCAAATAGGTCCAGGTTATCTAGGGTTACACCGGTAAGCTCATCTTTTTCAGATCAGCAAGGCACGCTATGGAGATGATTTATTATTGTTGTAAATACATCAAACTGACATGTTCAATCGGTTATTGCATCAGATATTATATTATTTGTAAAATATTTTTATTATAATATCTTGTAGAGCCGACCTACTAAAATTGGTCTTAGGGTATGGTATAAATGTAAGATCTTATTTGTAAGATCAAATGTGGAATGCAAAAAAGATTTAAGGAAGGGTATATGTGAGATCAAGTAAGGATATACATGAAGACATCATTTGAAGGTGAAGTTAGGTTTTTGTAGAAGCATATCAGCACTACCCCGGTACTGAATCTAGCATATGAAGATGTTATTTTGTGCAGTACATTCTTATTGGATTTAACCATCCAACTGTAGTCAGTGTGACTCCCATTTGTGATTGAGCTCTAGGCTGTTGGCCTTTCTGCATGTGTAGACCCCTCTTTGTACACTTACTATCTGTAGTAGTATCATTTGATTGTGGGTAAGGTTTCCCACCATGGTTTTTCCCCTTACAGGGTTTCCACATACAAATATTGGTGTCATATGTTGTGGATGACTTTGTGCTTATGTTTCATGCATTAATTCTTACCGGTACAACAATTTTCTGTTAACATTGTCTACTAGCATACTTAACTAATTTACCAGTATTAAGCATTAAGTTGATTAATAAGATTTTGGTTTGAATTTATTAGACAACTGATTCACCCCCCCCCTCTTAGTTGTCTCCGGGACCTACACAAGTGACATTTTGACTCAAGTTTAGACAAATGTGAATGTAATGCAAGGTATAAAGCAATGATGAACTTTGTGAGACCCAAAGGTAGGTTGAATGCTAAATGAAAACCTGGAGAAATAACCTAGGAAGCTCAAGAATTCTGAAACTGATTGTTCTTGTTTGTTGGACTATAAATTTTTCCAATTTGTGAAGTTGTTTTTTGTGACCCAATCTGAATTTTTGACTATTTTTCTGTGACAAGAGGACACAATGTTGATTAAGACTCAATGTTTGCAAGTGTTTAGACTCAAAATGACTCAAAGAAAGGTGTGATGTTTGATGTAAAATTGTTTTGCATACACTTGAAGAGACAAAAGACACAATGTTTTGATGTTTGGTGTTGAAATGTTTGATTGTTCAAAATAAGACAAGCACAATTCTTATGGTTGGCTAGGACAATAGTTGTTGATCTCACATGAGGCTACACTATTCAAAGCAGATACTTAGATGCTTGACCCCACTGGCTCCACCCTCAACACTAACTTCTTGGGGTAGCCAAGCATCAGTCCCCATGAAAACTCCCTGTGGTGAACTTTGTATCTCTACTAAGAACCGTATGTGTGTGGGTAGCTCCAGAGGTCCGACCTCCTACCCCAACAACGAGAAGTATTTTGGCTTCTAAAATAAAAAGGTGCTAGTAAGGGCATCTGCTCGTGTGGCCATACATGCAGCACTTTCAGCTCTGTAAATAAATTTGATCAAACAGGTTTATGGGGAGACATAGTGTTGGTATGAACTAATCAACACACGTTACCCATGGTTTTCACCATGGATACAGTTGTTTATAGTGGTTCGAAAGAGGATGGCTTCTCCTCGCTACCACTTGGGTCATTCTCTCCTCACTAGTAGTCCTAATGACCACACAGGGAGACGGGCCCTCTAAAGATTAAACAAAAAGAGCCTATTGCTCAAGACATAAAAGACACTAATTCAATTTTAGTGCACCAATTGAAGTGTTTGATGATCTATGAAAACAAGGCACACAATAAAGATAAAAAACCCTTGCCAAAATTTTGCAACAAGGATTTGTTAGTAGTTTTGCAATAATACCCCTCGTGCAAGCACACAAGTAGGTAAATTTTAGATCCAAAAGACTTTGTGAAATAGGGGCCTTCAACAATGCATTTTCTTTTTGACCAATTCAAAGATTTGATTCATCATAAAAAAAGACCACTTGTAAAATTTCAAGAAATTTCCAGAAATATAAGAAAATCCAAAGAATTTACTAATTTGCTCCAAAAATTAATTTTTTATGAAAAATCATAAAAAAATCATATAAAATGCAAAATTGATCCAAAAACTCTGAAATTTTTACTGGACAGTCCTGATGGTCTTCCAAACCTACATAAAAAAATATTTCTGCAAAATTTCTATGTGAGATATGGGCAAAATAATTCAAAACCCTTATTTCGAAAGATACAATTTTTTAGGATACATAAAAAATTCATAGAAACTTCAAATATGCTCCAAACAATCTGAAATTTTTACTGAGAACCTATGATAATGTTCTTGACGTGCAAAAAATTTTTTATGCCACAATTCAAATCTATTTGCGAGATCTGATCAAAATAATGAAAAACACTAATTTTTAAAGATCCAATTTTTTAGGAAATATTTTGCATCAAAATTAAAATCACAAAGAATAGATCATGTGTATAAATCAGGGATCTGTCCAAAAATATAAGAAAATCCAAAAAATTCGCTCATTTTCTCTCAAAATTATTTTTTTATGAAAAGTCATAAACAATTCATAGAAAATGAAAATGTTCTCCAAAAATTTTGAATTTTGGATTGAGAGCTCTTGATACTATCTTCAACCTACCAACAAATTTTTGTGTAAAAATTCCAAGCCATTTGTGAGATCAGATCAAATCTCTCCAAGATCTTGATTTTGTGTACAAAACCCTAGCTGCACATGGTTATTCTCCAAATTGTTTTACAAAACAACAATATATGGTTAGGAAAACCTACAAAAAACACATCTAACAAAAATTCATGTCCCACCAGGCATGCCAGAATATTTATGGTGAAAATGGAAATAATAATGTTGAAAGACTAAATGAATTCAACCACAAAACCCTAGCCTAACAACAACAAAGATCCACCATAACATATGAAGATTACCTAAGACATTGAAAATCAAATGAAATCAAAAATATTACACCATCTCATGTCCAATAGGGTTTGGATCTCCATTCTTCCTATCTCCATTGATCTTGCTTGATATATTTGCTCTCAAATTTTATATGTGCACAAGAGCTCAACAAAGAACGGAAATTTGGTTACAAGTAGGCTTGATCGCATATGAAAGTTCAAATGCTAGAGTAGTCGGGGAGTCAATTGATCAAGGTTGATAATGAAGGAAGCATCTCCTTATATAGAAGACACTATAAGAAATGGAGGGGTAAGATTGAGAGGTGTGAAAGATAAATGGTCGGCTATGATTAGAGCGTAGGTAGAGAAAATAAGAAAATAATGAGAGGGTAGGTAGTGTATGAATTAAGAGATGAATGACATGTGTCATAGGTAGAAAAGGTTAATGAATTAATTAAATTAATAAAGATTTATTTAATTAATAGAAGAAGTGGGATCAACTAAATAAATAGAAGTATTTATTTAATTTAGGAAAAGGATAATTTAAATAAATAAATGTATTTATTTAAATGAGAAATAAGGCTAGAAGAGGATAAATGAATTAATTAAATAAATAAAGATTTATTCAATTAATAGAAGAATTAGGATAAAATAATTAATTAAATAAATATATTTATTTAATTAGACATGAAAATTTTAGGTGTCTATAGTGAGCATCTAAGCAAGTTTGATGCTAAGTGTGATGAAGAAATATTTTTTGGATATTCCACTAAAAGAAAAGCTCTCAAGTGCTACAACAAGAGGACTCAGAAAATTGTTGAGAGTATCAATGTCAAGGTTGATGAATCCCCTGAGGAACCTAAGGAAACCTGCAGCAAGCAAGCAGAAGATGAATCGAGTGTAGTCTTCTGGGAACTGGTTGAGAAGGAAATAAGTTGCAAACACCAGAAAGACCTCAGTGTTTCAATAAGATAGAAGTTGGAGTGGGAGAAGAAGAAGATGAAGTGGAAGAAGAAGAGGAAAAGAAAGTGGAACCAACTAGGGTCATTCCTAGGTATGTAAAACTACATCATGATTCGAAGAAGATCATTCGAGACAAAGATGCAGGGATACTCACAAGGAGAAAGGTGAAAGAAAACTCCTGCATGATTTCAAAATTTGAGCCTAAGACCACTATAGAGGAACTTACCGATGAAGACTGGATAAAGGCAATGGAAGAGGAGTTGGACCAGATAGAGAAGAATGCAACATGGTCCTTGGTGTAATACCCTAAAAATGGTCATCTAAACCATAGGCCCCTAATCTCGACAACATCACCAAGGTCCTAACCAAAGGCAATTAAATCAATCGTGAGCACACAATTAATTCCTAAAATCATCAAATGTCACATGGCAAATCAATCACTCAATATTAATTAAATATTTATTTAATTAATTAAATCATTCCAAGTAAATCATTTTAAACAATTATCTTATTTATTTTAATTAAATATCCTAGCATATTTAATTAAATAAATCAATTTGCCATTAAATCATCAAAAAGAGGAATTAATTTAATTAAATAAAGCAATTTGCCATAAATCTTCAAAAAAGGAAACAAATCAAGAAAGAGGAATTAATTCAATTAAATAAATCAATTGAGCACAAATCTTCAAAAATGGAAATAAATCAAAAAAGGAATTAATTGACAAAAAAGAATTAAAATTTGAGAAAAGAAATTAATTGGAGATAATCTTGAAAAAAACAAATTAAAAATTGATAGATAATCTCAAAGAAAAGAATTAAAACAATTAAATATTAAAATTGAATGAAATAGAGAATAAATCAGTTTTTTCCTGATTTTAATCTTAATTTTAGTTCAATTTCCTTTAAATCAGTTTTTTCTTGATTTAATCTTATTTTTAGTTCAATTTCCTTTAAAACTGAGAAAAGCATACAATCACATCAATTCACTTGGATTGTGCTTCCTCTTGGAAAATCTTGACCACTCATCATCATTTGATCTTAGCCGTTGGTTTCTTTCTGAATTTTCTATAAATTTAGGCTCATCTCTCATCTAAAAGAGAGGCTGGAGAATATATTGTTCTTATACTATTTTTTCTCTAGACTCATTGAATATTGCATATTAATTATTTCATATCGATTAAATCATTTAGTTTAATATTGCAAAAATATTGTTAGATTAATATTGCATCCATCTAGCATTCATCATGTTCATATAGATAAAATCCTTTGTCTTGATGTTGTCTAGTCACTGGTATTGCTAATAATCTGAGAGCAATCTTATACTCGCATCTTTTAGAAGGCAATGGGTCGATTTGTTATGGTTTATTTATTCATTTATTATATCTGATTAACCATGCATGTAATGACTTAATTGAAGTGTTGTGTCTTGCAGATACAGATTCTCATACCACTTTTCACACACACATTTCTGGCGATTGATTTGCCATGTGACATTTGATGATTTTAGGAATTAATTGTGTGCTCAAGATTGATTTAATTGCCTTTGGTTAGGACCTTGGTGATGTTGTCGAGATTAGGGGCCTATGGTTTAGATGACCATTTTTAGGGTATTACATTTGCCCCTCTTTGAATTAATGTGGGAGCAGCGCGTTGGTTCAAAGAATAGTTGATGTCTAGGAGATGTCAGTTCTGAACTTGATTGAACTACATAAAAAAGCGAGGTGTTTAGTTTGATTCGAAGCAACAAAGCTGAATAAAGTCTGATTAATGTGATACCATTCCGGAACTTGATTGAACTTGGGAATGATAGAAAACAAAAGATACCGAACTTGAACTTGATTGATCAAGAAGTGGATCTTACTGATCTAGAACTTTATTGAACTTAGATACAATGAGTGATGATAAAAATCGATCTTGAACTTGATTGATCAAGATACGATGAAGATAAACTATTTAGCTTGATCAAGAAACGAATAAAACATAACACATGTTTAGATTTACCATGATCGAAGATACTCTTTAAACCCTTGATTGAGTTTAAACGAAAAATTAGCTTGATGAAAAGCAATGGAATTGATTAACGTAAAGAGATTGATTCAGATAAAAGACAAATATCAGCTTGATATGAAGCGATGAAACTGATATGCCCCTAGAGATTGATTTGGATGAGATGATCGAGAAATCTCAACTTGATATAAAGCGATGAAGTTGAGATGCCCCTAGCGATGAGGTCTTATTTGATTTTCTTTAGTTGAAAAGATTTTTGCTCGACTTTCGATGAAGATTTAAAAAAAAATTTGACATTGAAGAATGTGAGGTCATAAGGTCATGAGTATGCCCCCTCAGGAGCGAAATCGAAAAATAGCAAGGGTTCATAATGATTATAGGCAATTTTGAGCGATGATAAGTTGTTTTGAGCACAAATGATTCAGAGGAATTTTTGAAATTTTAGCGAGAAATTGAGCGCAAAGTTGATTTGTAGAAATTAAATTGAGATTCAACGTTGATTCACGAGAAATTGAGCGCAATTAGAAAAGAGAACGAGCTTTTGATGAAAAGCATTAAGTGGTCCAAATTTTGAAATTGACTAGCAAAATGATCTTAATTTTCGATTTCAATCCCGAAAATGGACTCAAGACAACCGATTTACAAGCTCGTGATTTGATTTCATCATACTTGTATTGATGGATTATGAGATGTTGTTCTATATGCTTTATTCTATATGTAAGCATTTCTTTTCAGCATGAATGTATGCAATGAGTATTGATGTCTATTTTTCTTTCTTTTCATATGCAAATAAATGATAATGCAAATGAGTAAGGAGAATGAGTAATGCAAAAAAAATTTTTATCTTTCTATGCAATCAGATGAATGCAAATGAATGATAGTGAATGTATGAATCTATATAATATGCTTATGTATGCAGCTAAACATCTCAAAACACAAGTACTCGATCGGAGAAATGATGAAAAGAGACCACTTAGCGAAGAAATGATGACGCTCCAACTCTCATTCAGCAGACAAAGAGGAAGTATTGTTACTATACCGAAATCACTCCAAATTCACAAAATGCAGAATGAAATGCAAGATGAGATGCAAAATGAGATGCAACCTAAACCTAGTCACTAGACTTTGAAAAGCTTAATTGTCATCATTGAGTGTTTTACAATTATAGCAAGTAGAATAGAGTTCATTTCTTTTCATGTGCAATTTTAATTATCTTGTCCGCAATGACCCTTTTTTCGTTCATATCCTTGGACAAATTACGCATGGACCCGGATTGCACAATGAAGAAATTCCCTCAAAATAAACAAAGAAATGATGGGAACCTCCCTGTAGCATTCAAATAAGCGGAGTCGAAGTATGTGAGGTGATTCCACCTTGATGTGAAGGCTCTTATCATAGACACCCAACTAATTTAGATGTTTCCAGATCATTGGGATCATTCCTTCAAGCAGCAAACAAGAAAATATTATGCCCCCAATCCTTGCTCCTCTTAATCAAGATAGACTTCCTTGAGTTACTCAGAGGGATAATAATCGAAAACCAATATAAAAGACAGCACACAAATACAATTTTCATGCATAGCTCAAATAGTTTAGTGATTGTTTTCCGTTATGTTGTTTTGCTTGTTAATTCAGTGATAAAACTCTTTAGTAGTCAGGAGATAGATAACTGACTCGGAGTGGACAACCAGGTTTCACTAATGTAAGGTTGACTTGGTTGACACTGCCTAGGACATATAATGTGCTTTGTGGATTACCTAAGACTAGGACATTGATCGATTTCAAGCCATGAGGGTTCCAACGAACCAGGATGTCACAAAAGTGACTGAAATATGTACAAGCGAAAGAAAATATGAAGGAAAGCAAGAATGCCAACGTTGTGTTGATAGATGGAGCGCTTGAGTACAAGAGGCACCTGTTTACCAAGTTTTCACTTGCTTGGCAGAGATTCTTTTCTTTTCTTTTCTTTTTTTTTTTTTTTTTTTTTTTTTTTTGAATTTCTTCAGGACTTTTTCTGATTTTTAGGATTTCTTCAGGACTTTTTATTTTATTTTTAGGATTTCTTCATGACATTTTTTGATTTTTAGGATTTCTTCAGGACATTTTTTCTGATTTTTAGGATTTCTTCAGGACATTTTCTGATTTTTAGGATTTCTTCAGGACATTTTCTAATTTTTAGGATTTCTTCAGGACATTTTCTGCTGTAAAAGCTGCTGGAACAGAGAATATCTATGTGAAGAATTTTTTCAGATGGATGGTGTTAATCGGTTCACGGAGTTGTTCTCCTTCTGATGTTGAGAGTTGATAGGCACCAGAGCCGAAAGCTGCAGTGATGATATAGGGACCCAGCCAGTTGGGTTCAAACTTCCCTTTGTTATCTCGAAACTGTTGATTTTTAGGATTCTCTCTGAGAACTAAGTCACCAACCTGAAATTCTCGGTGTCAAACTTTCTTGTTATATCCTCTAGACATTCTCTTTTGATACACTCTGAGATGATCAAATGCCACTTGTCGATGCTCATCCAGTAATTCAAGCTCTTGCAATCTAGATATTCTATAGTCTTCATCAGTAACAAGACCTTGCAAGGAAACTCTTAGAGATGGTATTTCTACTTCAATGGGTAATACTACTTCGGACCCATACACCAAAGAAAAAGGTGTAGCCCCAATAGGTGTTCTGATACTTGTTCTATAAGCCCACAGTGCAGGATTGAGCTGCAGATGCCAATCCTTCCCAGATTTGTTCACTGTTCTATGCAAGATAGTCAGTAGGTTTTTGTTAGATGCCTCTGCTTGTCCATTACCTTGAGGGTAATATATTAAGGACCAGTGTTATTTGGTTTTAGCAAATTTTATGGCTTCCTTCTCCATGTCTGGCTAGTAGTATCCAGCCCTTAGTAGTTTTCGCGCTAAATTTAGACCATTTGAATGAGATCCACAAACACCTTCATGGACTTTGGATAATGCGCGTTGGGACTCCTCAGTTTCTAGACATCTAAGCAAAGTATTATCTAAACCTCACCTGAATAAGTCGTTAGCAATGATGACATACCGGGATGCATTTCGGATTAGGTTTCTTTTTTCATTTCGGGAAAGATTGGTAGGGACAACTTGGTCACGTAGGTAAGAGTAAATGTGACTATAACGAGATGAGTCATGTCCAATAATAGAACAGACTACCTGGGACTCGGGAGAATCATAGGCAGGGTAATGTAACTCTTCCACTAGGAATTCAAAGCAAAAATTAGACTCTTGTAGCTGTGGTATAGATGCCAAAGTGGCCATTGCATCTACCGCTCTATTTGTTGTTCTGGGTATCTGCTGAAATGATATGGAGGTGAAATATTTCTTGAGGTCATCCACCATCCTCTTGTAAGGCATCAGTTTCTCATCTTTCATCTGATATAGGTCATTAATTTGGTTGATAATGAGTTGAGAATCTCCATAGATGTGTAATTCCATGATCTTCCACTCGATGGCCAGCTTGATCCCATTTACCAAAGCTTCATACTCTGCAATATTGTTTGTGCAAGGGAAGAGAAGTTTGTAAGATTTTGGAATTGAGTATTTCTAGGGAGTAACAAATAGTATCCTAGCACCAGAGCCATGTTGAGTAAAAGACCCATCAAAGAACATCTTCCATGATTGTTCAGTAAGGTGCATGATTGATTCATCTGGGAATTCTATATGCAGGGGTTGATCATCTTCAAGTGGAGCTTCAGCAAGTTGGTTTGTGATAACCTGTCCTTTGATAGTTGTACGTTCTACATATTCAATGTCAAATTCTGTAAGGACCATGACCCATTTGGCCAGTCTTTCTGTAAGCGTTGCTTTACGGAGAAGGTACTTAAGTGGATCAATCTTGGCTACCAGCTTAATTGAATGTGCCAACATATAGTGCCTTAATTTTTGTGATGCAAAGACTAATGCTAAGCATGCTTTTTCTATTATAGTGTAATTCATTTCATATGACACCAATGTTCAGCTGATGTAATAAATAGCTCGTTCCTTTTTATTGTTATCCTGTTGTGCCAGAAGTGCCCCCAGTGAAGTATCTGTAGCTGATATGTACAGGATCAGTGGCTTCCCTTGATTCGGTGGCATTAATATGGGTGGATTAGAAAGATATTCTTTGATTTGTTGTAAATGTAGTTCACAATCTTTATCCCGGTTGTATTGAATCCCTTTCCTTAATACCTTCGTGAAGGGTTGAGCCTTGTCAGCTAGCTGAGATATAAAATGACTTATGGACTGAAGATGACCTTGTAGACTTCTCATCTGACTGATATTCTTGGGTGGAGGCATGTCCATTATATCTTGGACCTTTTCAGGATCAACCTCAATTCCCTTTTTTGAAATTATGTAACCAAGTAATTTTCCTGATGTGACTCCAAATGCACACTTTTTTGGATTTAAGCGGAGCTTGAATCTTTCCATTCGATCTAATATGAGGCCTAGCTCTTGAATGTGTGTAGATCTCTTCATAGTTTTTACTAGGGTGTCATCCACATAATCTTCCATGTTTTTATGCATCATATCATGGAAAATAGTGGTTACTACTCTTTGGTAAGTTGCTCTTGCGTTCTTTAGACCAAACGGCATAACATTCTAGCAGAAGGTTCCCCATGCACATGTGAAGCTTGTCTTCTCTTGATCCTCAGGTGCTATCTTGATCTGATTGTAACCAAAGAATCCATCCATTAATGAATACATCTCATATCCAGCAGTCATATCTACTATCATGTCAATGTTGGGCAATGGAAAATCATCTTTTGGACATGCCTTGTTGAGATCCTTGAAATCTGTGCAAACTCTAATAGATTTGTCTGCTTTTGATATAGGTACTATGTTGGATATTCATTTTGCGTAGTCTATAGCTCTAATAAATCTAGCTTTTAGCAATTTCTCTAGTTCAGCCTTGACTAGTAGTGCCACATGAGGATGCATTTTTTTGAGTTTTTGTTTGACTGGTTTAACTCCTGGTATAATAGAGAGATGATGCATGATGAGATCAAGATCTAGTCCTGGCATATCTGAGTATGTCCATGCAAAGTTAATCTTCTTTTCTAAAAATAGATTGGTGAAATCTTTTAACTCTTCTGCTGATAGTGATTGGGCTAAATGAATGACATGCGGTATCTCTTGACTCCCAATATTCACTGGCTAAGTTGGTTCGATCAATATGGAAGATCTCTCCTGGAATTGGCTCGGCAGTATATCAAGTACCTCACCTTTAGGTGCCTCATAGAGGTTTTCACCTTTGGGTATGTCCTTTATTTTCTCTTTTTTAGAATTTGACACCGCCACAATGTGGTTTTCGCTATCAGATCTTTTATTCTTATTTTTCTTGTTTTTGTGACTAAGATACTTGATATTCGCTTCAGTCATGTTTTCATTTTGTTCGCTAGTGGAAGAGTACATGGATTCAACTGCATTGAGATAGTAGGCTAGTGTATAGTCATTGGCAAAAGTAGGCACATTCAAGGGTTGGTTATAAAGAGTATTATCAATCAATTCTAGATGTATTAAGGATAAGGTTGGTACAGGCTCAAGGGAGTTCACAGTACTATCATCATTATTTCGAACTGACCAGTCGAGTTCCAGAATACTACCTTGCATATGTGTCTCGAGACCAGGAAGAGTTATGACATGATTATCATCATTCATGTTAGTATTTATTGGACCTAACTCAACCGACCTACTTCTAGCATCATCGTGTACTTCATACTGGGCTACATACCGTGGTATAACAGTAGACAATATTTCATTATTCATGATAGAGTAGTCATAATGTGTTGTTGAATAGTTGTTGTCATAGATAGAGCTCCTGTCTGAGCCATCAGAGTCATAGTATGGAGTTGTTGACTCATCTTCAAGTGGTTTAGTGAAGGTATATATAGTATCAACACCCACATCCTTGATGTTGCAAGTTCCTTCTTGATTTGGTTCATTGATTGCTTGCATTTGACACACTTGTGGATATGACTTTGACGATTATGTTAACCCCTGTCGTCTGTTCCATTCAACTTCTTTTGGACTGATGACTAGTTCTCTTGCTCTAGCTTCTAGTTCTTCTTGTGTGATTCCGTACTTGATTTGTCCTGTCTCATTAGGATAATTGGTAAGTGAAGGACTTGCTTGTGTCCTTTCTTTCTTTAGTTGTCGGTCATAGTCTTCTTATCGTTTTAATCTAATTTCTTCTATTTCCTTTAGCATTCTTAGGCATATCATCTCTTGTGCATCATCTACGGTATCCCTGAGTTCTTCAAGTGTTTCTGTAGTAGATGTATCTGAGATGTGATCTAGACCCCATTCATACTCATTTGAATCAGTTTCTGAGTCATCTACCTATTGTCTGCCAGTATATGTGACCGGAATGTTCAGTGGTGCAAACAATTCTCTGATTCTGTATATTTCATCTCTCATATTCTCTGGAGCTTCTACTTCATGTGGTATCATAACTGATACAACTGGAACTTGATTACCATCTATTTCCTTTCCCTCGGTGGGTAATTCTTTTTGTTCACCATCACATTCCTCCTAAGTTTGTTGAGTATTAATTTCTTATGTTGTTAGAGGTAGTACCTTTTTCTTCCACTTACGTTGATGGCAAGGTGTGTGCTTCTGATCTGATGACTTTCTTGGATCATATCCCAGTCCAGCTTTATCATTGGTTGACTTAGTTTGTAGCTGAATAGGTTCAACAATACCTTTTTGACATTTGCCGAGAGGACCAGTACTTGAATATCCCATGCATTGAAGCATCTTATAGCCTGGACCATATTGCGTTGGAGAAATCTCACAATGTCGTATTTCTTTATCTGCACTGTCTTCTTTGAAGAGTGATTTAAGGACAGCATCCCCTTCTATTTCATCTGCAAGAGAAGTAGAGGACTGTATAAAGCTGCCATCATAAATGACTTTTGGAGTTGAAGTTTGTGGCCTCATGCCCTTTGATGGTTTTCTTGACTGTCTTGGTGATGGAGGAAGAGACATGAGTGAGAGTATAGGCTCTATCTTGTAACCATCCATGCCAGTGTTTGTGATTTTCAGTTTCTTTTCCAAATCTTTTAGTAGAGATTCTGAACTTTCAGATGTGGAAGCTACTCTATTATTAGGAACAAAAGCATCAGCACCTTGCGTTAATGCATTGCAGGCATAGCTTGTATCGGCAGGAATACTGACCTCTACTCCATTATAAGGAAACTTCAGACATTGATGGTACGTAGATGGTACTGCTTTCATTTCATGAATCCATGGCCTACCCAGTAAGATGTTGTATGAAAGATGAAGATCCAGGACTTGAAAAATGATATCTCTCTCCACAGGTCCTACTCTTATTGGTAATGATACCAGTCCCTTAGAAGTTCTTTCTTCTTCATCATAAGCCTTGATTGTTATCTTCTTTGTTGGATCAATAACATTTTCAGAGAATCCCAGCTGTGTTAATAGATTGTAAGAACAAATATTCAACCCAGCGCCTCCATCTATCAAAACACATTTAACGCGGTGTTTATGGATCATGGCTTCAATGTGTAATGGCTAGTTATGTGGATGACTCAGTGAGTTATCATCTTCTTCAGAAAATGTGAGGTAATGAGGGGAGATCAATTGACCTACCATAGATTGAAACTGATCTACGTCTAAATCTTTCGAAACACTGGTGGTAAGTAGAGCCTTGTCTAGGACTTCTTTATGAGCAAAAGAGATCTTAAGCAGTTCTAGAATGGAGATCTGAGCATTGGTTCTCTTTAATTGTTCAACAATACTATAGCCAAGAGAAGATGATGGAACTAGTTGCTTTGATTTGGCCATGATTGTGTCTGTTTCTTTATTTGGCAGTTTTGATATTGTTTGATCAAAAGTGGAGGAACTATCTCCTGGGAGAGAAATCTTCCTTTGAGCACGAGTCACGACATTAGTAGCTTGTGCTTGATTTTGATGATCCTGGACTATGATCACATTGCAATATTCAAGTTGAAAAGATTCAATCATGTTGATCACATTATCATTGTTAGTGTAAGTATAATTGACTCTAGCTCCTCCTTTGGATTTTGAGGAATCTCCTTGTTCATAAGTGGGTAAGGGATTTTTAAAGGCCTTATGATCAGCATTAGTTGCGTGACTTCCCACAATGATCTTTCCTGCATCAATGAGATCTTGTATTTCATGTCAGAGTTTCATGCAGTGGTTTATGTTATGTCCCTTGTTCCGATGGTAGTCACAGTACTCATTTTCTCTCCACCATTTGGGTCTAACTTCTGGGTCATAGGGTCAGGAATTGTCTGGCAGTGTTATCAGATTATTTGCCAATAAAGTTTTAAAAGCCGATTCATATGACTCATCTAGAGGAGTAAACTCACGCTTAGGATTTGAGACCCAAGGTTTGTCTTTAAACCACTCTCTTATTTTCTTTGGGGGATTCTCTATTGTAGTTTCAGCTACCTTGAGTGCTTGTGTGCCACTGGCTAAGTTAAATATTGTGGATTTTGTTTTTGCTTGAATAGTATCTACCACTCCATCGCTAACAACGTTCTTGTTGTTGTCTTTGCTATATTTCCAGCATTTACTCTTTTCTTTAGAGCTAGAACCTTGCAATGTTTCTTTCCAAAGTGATATATCTCCCTTTTTTATAAGTACATCTTCCATTCTGAGGGCGTTATCTACCATTTTGTTGAATGAAGGGTGCACTTGCATTTGGACACTGTATTTCAATTTAGGGACTAAGTTGTTGACGAAGATGTCCATTTTCTCAAGATCTGGGATAGTCTGTGAATATCTAAAGAACATCTTTCTCCATCGTTGGAGGATAGTGAGAAAGGGTTCTCCTATCTTTTGTCTGGTATTGCAAAGCTCTATCATAGTGACTGGATGACAAATGTTGTATGAGTATTGTTGTAAAAATTGTTGGATTAGTTCTTCAAACGTTTTTATCCCTTTGGATAGACTTGAGAACCATTCCATTGCTTGACCTCCTAAACTCCTTGGGAAAAGGTGCATGAGGTACGTTTGATCATGCATGAACTCCATACAAGCGGTACAGAACTCTCTGACATGGTCTTGAGGATCTGAGGTACCATCATACTTGTCAAATTTTGGTATCTCAACTCATGAAGGAAATGGAGACATGTAAAGGTTTTTGTCAAATGGGAATGGGCATATTGTGTCCAAAGAATATTGTTTTGGCGTTTTATCTTTGTTTTCTATTCTTGTGACTGCAGTTTGTAATGCTTGCATTTGTTTGCTCATTTTTCCTCATTTTGTCTCTTCCTCTTTAGCAACAAGGGCCTCCACATTATAACCAGTAGGGAGTTTGGCACCTTGTTTTGCTAATTCTAGGAAATAGTCTTCTTTTTCCCTGGCCATGATGACCTTCATCATTTTTCAGAATTTTTTATTATTCTAACATCTATGTACTTCGTCTTCAGGAGGTTCAGAAAGCTCAGACTCAGTTGATGAATCACTGTCAGTGGCATGATTGCTGAAGTCGTCGTGAGTGTTTTGTTTATTAGCTTCTCTTTCTTGTCTTTCCCCAGACATGGTGGGAGATAGGGGCTGATCTAAGATTGGTATATCATAAATTGGTATCTGTGATGAGGACGGTATCTATGACGAGGACAGTTTATTGTAAAAGGGGTTTTCTTTGAAGAATGGATTTTCTTTTGTCAAAAAGGGGGTTTCTTTTTCTTTGTCCTTTTTATTGCGAGAACTTCTGGTTTGAATAGGCATTTCCAACCGACAGGACCGAGAGTGAGATGTGTTGCAGAAGTCAAGATCAAATTGTAGCTAGTAGTTCATTTAACGTAGTAATTAAGAGAAGTAACTTAAGATCTGGTCTGGTTTCAGGAATGATCTATCCTGTGTAAGACGTTATCTAAGTTGACTTAGGTTTGATAAAATATTCGTTTGAACTAGCTTAAAGATGATCGACAAAATCGTGCAACGCAACGACAGAGGTACACTATCAAGGTTGTTAATGCTCAAGAGGATGATAACCAGTTTTAGGCTTGCTATAGACTGATCTAGGAAACTTTGACTATTTTGACTGACAGGATTAGGAATTCATATGATAGAGGATTGGACAGAGACGAGATTGTAACAGACAGAGTTTCAATGACTGACGACTACTAGTTTTTGATAAGGATTGATGTTTCAATGACTAATAGAGACCAGTTTGGACATAGACAGAGTTTATCACTGACTTTGTTTGTTGTTTTCTCCAATTTTGGTATTCCAGTTTTAGTTTTAGGGATGAAAACATAGAAAACACACAAGATATATAATAATTCAATCACAACACGCTAACCCTATGGAAGTTGGCTTAGAGAAGAAAACCTTTGCTTGCTGACTTAGGTACACACCCAATAGCTAATCAGAATACGATCGTTGAGTCTCACGCAATGGATTCTCAATGTCGTATTAGCCGACTCCAAACGCTAATGGGGGCACGATATGGCAAGTGTCTTGGGAGAGTTACTATCTCTCTTGCACAAAGATTATCAACCTTTCGGAGGTGAATCAGGTAGTTTCTATCTTATGGTTCTTAGTTAGGAATTCCATTTGAAATTATCCCTTGAAGTCATGCAAGCATGATTGAGGCCTATAGCCCAACAAGGTACTGAAACAAGATGTAGTCACGTAAATGTGATTGAGACCACGAGGCCCTACAAAATGCTCAATATGAGAGATCTCAAAGAGAAAACTCAAATAATCCCATCCTCTGAGACTTTAATCACCAGAGGCCTATTTATTATAGTGAGTTGGAATGCTCAGGTCCAGCTGTACTCACTTGGGTCGTTCTCACAGGGTGATTACTTTTTCCCACTGTGATAGGCCCGCTAAAGGTACACAAATCTCAAAACTTAGAAAAAAAAACTTCGAGGGTCTAGATTTCTGATTGTCTATAAAAGACAAGAGCATACTCTCCTACCTCTTAGATTTTTCTGAAAACATGAAAGACAGATTTGTTCTTTAACCAGATAGCAATTTAAGTGCCTAAGAAAATACTAAATGAATACACAATGTTTAGTCGACTCTCCTTAGGCAACCTGCAAAACCAATATGTCAGTAGTCATTTTCTTCTTGATTCTTTGGCATGCATATGTTTGATTGATAGATTCTTTGACAAGCATCCTGAAAACATTAAAATCTCAAAATTAGTTTCCAAGATAACATAAAAAAATCATCAAAAGAAAATTCTATCATGTAAACTTTAAACTAATCTAACAAGAATTTCCATTTTATGACTATCCTAGTTATGACAATTTTTGATAGTACT
The DNA here is from genome assembly GCF_030272615.1 of Cryptomeria japonica. NCBI lineage: Eukaryota > Viridiplantae > Streptophyta > Pinopsida > Cupressales > Cupressaceae > Cryptomeria > Cryptomeria japonica. The sequence goes on along the minus strand of NC_081414.1, from coordinate 886,098,821 downwards.
GCACTCTGTCGCTTATAACTTTTGAACCAGAAAGAAATTGGAAAATCTCTTTGGTGTAAATATGGAAAACTTGGGTTTACAAAACATATTAAAATTTGGGTGAGATCCAACGGTTCAATAAAAATCTATGCCCTCCGAACCGAGACCATTTTTGACTGTCACAGAAGAATAGGTAAAATGACAGTCCTGCACTCTGTCAATCATAACTTTCAAACACAAAATATTTTGTCAAATCCGTTTGGTGAACCTGTAGAAAACTTCATTTTAAAAAATATATCAAAAATTTGTTGAGATCCAACGGTTCAATAAAAAATTATACTCTTCCAACCGAGACCATTTTTGACTGTCATAGAAGAAGGAGTAAAATGATAGTTCTGCACTCTGTCAATAATAACTTTCAAATCCAAAATATTTAGGAAAATCCCTTTGGTGATCCTGTAGAAAGCTTGATTTTACAAAACATATCACAAATTAGTTAAGATCCAATGGTTCAATAAAAATTTATACTCTCCAAACCGAGACCATTGTTTACTGTCATAGAAGAACAATAAAAAAGAAAGATTTTTATTTGCAAATTTAACACATGTTTATTAGTTATAAAAATCAAACATTAAATTTGTTCAAGAAACATTATAAATATTGTAGTTGTGGGTTTGAGCCCCATGGTGGGCACCAGAAATGTGTGTGTGAAATGTGGTATGAGAATCTGTATCTGCAAGACACAACACTTCAATCAAGTCATTACATGCATGGTTAATCAGATACAATCAATGAATAAATAAACCATAACAAATCGACCCATTGCCTTCTAAAAGATGCGAGTATAAGATTGCTCTCAGATTATTAGCAATACCAGTGACTAGACAACATCAAGACGAAGGATTTTATCTATATGAACATGATGAATGCTAGATGGATGCAATATTAATCTAACAATATTTTTACAATATTAAACTAAATGATTTAATTAATATGAAATAATTAATATGCAATATATCAATGAAATCCTAGAGAAAAAATAGTATAATAACAATATATTCTACACCCTCCTTTTGAATGAGAGATGAGCCTGAATTTATAGAAAGTTCAGAAAGAAACCAACGGTTGAGATCAAATGATGATGAACGGTCAAGATTTTCCAAGAGGAAGCACAATCCAGGTGAATTGATGTGATTGGATGCTTTTCTCAGTTTTAAAGGAAATTGAACTAAAATTAAGATTAAATCAGGAAAAAACTGATTTAAAGGAAATTGAACTAAAATTAAGATTAAAATCAGGAAAAAACTGATTTATTCTCTATTTCATTCAATTTTAATATTTAATTGTTTTAATTGCTTTCTTTGAGATTATCTATCAATTTTTAATTTGTTTTTTTCAAGATTATCTCCAATTGATTTCTTTTCTCAAATTTTAATTCTTTTTTGTCAATTAATTCCTTTTTTGATTTATTTCCATTTTTGAAGATTTGTGCTCAAATTGTTTCATTTAATTAAATGAATTCCTCTTTCTTGGTTTGTTTCCTTTTTTGAAGATTTATGGCAAATTGCTTTATTTAATTAAATTAATTCCTCTTTCTTGATGTGTTTCCTTTTTTGAAGATATATGGCAAATTGCTTTATTTAATTAAATATGCTAGGATATTTAATTAAAATAAATAAGATAATTTTTTAAAATGATTTACTTGGAATAATTTAATTAATTAAATAAATATTTAATTAATATTCATTGATTGACTTGCCATGTGACATTTGATGATTTTAGAATTAATTGTGTGCTCAAGATTGATTTAATTGCCTTTGGTTAGGACCTTGGTGACGTTGTCGAGATTAGGGGCCTATGGTTTAGATGACCATTTTTAGGGTATTACACTTGGTACCTAGGTCAAAACTCAAGAATGTCATAGGTACCAAATAGGTCTTCAAGAATAAGCTAAATGAAGAAGGCATAGTGGTAAGAAACAAGGAAAGACTTGTATGCAAAGGATATGCTCAGGAAGAAGGAGAAGACTATGGCGAAACCTTTGCCCTAGTGGCTAGATTGGAAGGTGTTCAAATGCTACTTGCATTTGCAACATTCAATGGATTCAAGGTATACCAGATGGATGTGAAGTTTGCATTCTTGAATGCAATCCTAGAGGAAGAAGTGTATATTGAGAAACCTAATGGGTTTTCTTTGTCAGAGGATAGTGACATGGTGTGTAGGTTACATAAGGCCCTGTATGGATTGAAACAAGCACCAAGGGCATGGTATGAATGGTTACACTCTCATCTTGTGAAGATAAGATTTCAGAGAACAAGTGAGGACAACAACATCTACCTAAAATCTGAAGGTGATCAGATACTGATCTGTGAAGTATTTGTAGATGAAATAATCTTCAGAGGAGATGATGAAATGAGTCATGCATTTACTGATGTGATGAAAAAGGAGTTTGAAATGTCTCTGATTGGAGAGATAAAGTTTTTCATTGGTGTACAAATACAATAAATGAAAGAAGGTATCTTCATTACCCAGTCCAAGTATATCAAAGAGGTATTGAAGACCTTTGCAATGGAGGAGAGAAAACTGGTTGGAATGTTGATGGTGACCAGCTATAAACTAACAAAGGAGGATGATACAACATTGGTGGATGAGAAGGAGTACTGGTCAATGATTGGTAAGCTGCACTATGTGGTGCATAACAAACTAGATATTTCTCATGCAGGCATAGTTGCTCATTTTCAGAAGAATCCAAGAGAATCCCACTTGGTAATGGTAAAGAGGATTCTTAGATATTTGAAGGGAATGGTTGATTATGAGTTGTGGTATCTATATAATGGAGACTTTGATCTCAAAGTTTAAAATGTTTACCGATGCAGATTGGGTAGGTAACATGGATGACCAGAAGAGCACAACCGGTGGAGCGTTCTTCCTTGGTGGAAGACTAGTCTCATGGACGAGTAAGAAGCAGAGTTGTATCTCCCAGTCTACAGCTGAAGTAGAGTATGTGGCAGCATTTATGAACTGCACTCAGACAATTTGGATGAAGCATGTACTGAATGGCTTCAAAGTGACTATATCTGAACCAATGAGTATTTTCTGTGATAATACTAGTGCAATCAATATTTCCAAAAATCTAGTATTGCATGCTAGGACCAAGCATTTTGAGCTCAAGTATCATTTCTTGAGAGAGAAGGTTCATAATAAAGAGATGGTATTAAGAAATGTTTCCAGTAAGGAGCAGCTAGTAGATATATTCACTAAGCCCTTACCAAAGACTACATTTACCTATTTGAGAGGTGAATTAGGGGTTCTGCCCGGTCATGAAATACATTAAAGATGTGTGCTCCACATTAGTCAGGTACTGCAGTGACCAATCTTATGAGATTGATGTGTTGAAGGATGCTACTCCATAGGGGGAGCAACATGATGGAGCTTGGAAGCTTATGCCTCTACTTTGGCATTGTTGTCAAAGGGGGACAAGATATATTGTTTGGGGAGAAGATGTTGAGCATGTACATACTAATCAGTCTAGGTGATGGTGATCTTTTAAGTTACACATGTATAGTGTCAACCGATGTATATATTTTACTGAGAAATGATTCACTAAGTATTGCCATCAATGCCAAAGGGGGAGATTGTTGGCATATGATGAAGCGATGATAATGTATGTTGTCATTGATGTCAATAAGTGAACCGGTATATGGTGCTCAAGCAATTGAATTAGTATGAACTTGTGTGAAGACTGGAAGCGGCTATAGTCAAATGCGATGGAGTGAACTGGTGTCAGGGTTCATAGTTTGATTATCGGTTTGTAGTCTCAGTTCAGCTTGAGGGTTTTGGGTTTGGCAATCTGACTTGTTTGGTGCAATTGATGACATTCTGTGATGAGTTAGTTAAGAGATAAGGATAAGATCGAGATGCCATGTCAGCTTTGTGCATGTGAAGAATCTCTTTGAAGATCTTGTGCATGAGGAGAAAATGCATTTAATTTCTACCCTGGGAATGTGCGTTTCTCTTAGCGATGTGTGAAGAACATGTAATGGGTTACTGATTTCTAGATGCAGTGAAGATTGGAGAATGCATAATAACTTGAGATCTTTCTCAGATTGTTTTATTGTATGCAATGCATTTTAATGGTCAGGATCAGATTTCTTATAACTGAAAACCTAAATGTTTAGGGTTTAGGGTTTATGCTACTGACCTAATTGTTATCTCTAAGGTTGATGATGTTTGTTATTGTTTGTGTTGGCAAAATTAGTGTTTATCTTTGTGTGTTGGAGACTTTATACTTGCCAAACTAGAGTAAGGAGTCTGCATAGTGTGATTGCAGAAGAGAGGAACTAAAAAATATCTGCCTTAGCAAAGTAGTGACGTTATCAGATTGGATCTGTTGTCTTCTTACCATTTCAAAAGAAAGAAAATCCCTTGACCGGGTAGCTTTAAAAAGCTTGTTGCAAATCCTCTAACCAGGTGACTCAAGCGCATTGAGTTCTTTAAATCCTCTAGCGAGGTAACCTTTAACAGGGTTTCAACCTTTTATAGAGTTTATAGCCATCCCTTAACCGAGTGATCCCTAACAGGATCGATTCCTAATAGAACCTTATTGTAAAGTCTTTATCCGAACTAGGCTCCTAACAGAGCGAACTTCAAAAAAGTTCAAAAACAAGCTTGTGGGTATTCATCCCCACTGTGGTTTTTTCCATTTGGGTTTCCACATGAAATTTTTTTGTGTCATAGGCTATGTATTTTTCATGTGATGATTGAGTAGTTTTTGTTCAGTTGAATATGTATGCAGAGCTAATGGTTGTGATATTACTAATACAACTCATGCATGATCAAATTGGTAAAATAGCTATCTAGATTTGAGAATTGTTGAATTCTATTTGAAGTACTTTTGTTTTACCAGTTTAGCTATCTGAAGTATTTCTATTAACCAGTATTTCTATGGTTAAGTATAGTGGTATAGACAAATGATTATCTGTGTTCAGAGAGTTAAAATCTTGAAGCAAGTTTTTGTGTGTACTGATTCACCCCCCCCTCTCAGTACTGATTAGGGTATTAGTTTTTCATCATTATTCATCATGGACTGATGACAAGAAGAAGACTAGAAACTAATGAGGTATGTTTAATTTTACAAGTTGAACCAGTATCACTAATTGAGGCATGAAAATATGAATTTTGGTTAAAAACTATGGAAGAAGAATTAGATCAGATTGAGAAAAATAACACATGGACTTTGGTTCCCCAGCCTAAAAATAAAAATGTTATTCTAACTAAATGGATTTTTAGGAATAAATTGAATGAGGATGGTCAAGTTATAAGGAATAAGGATAGATTGGTTTGTAACGGATATTCTCAGAAGGAAGGAATTGATTATGGAGAAACTTTTGTACTAGTAGCTAGGATTGAAGTTGTAAGATTATTTCTTGCCTATGCTACTTATAAAAACTACAAGCTTTATCAGATGGATGTTAAATGTGCATTCTTGAATGGGGATCTTGATGAGGAAGTTTAGATTGAGCAACCTGATGGTTTTTCACTATGAGATGATACTGATATGGTTTGCAGGTTAAGGAAAGTTTTATATGGATTGAAACAAGCACTTAGAGCTTGGTATGCAAGGTTGGATAAATATATTTTGAAGCTTGGTTTTACTAAGGCCGGTGCTGACAGTAATTTATATTATAAAATCACTGATGATGATATACGAATTGTTGAAGTATTTTTTGATAACATAAGTTTTGGAGGTGAAAATAAATTATGCATAGAATTTTCTAAGAACATGGAAAAAGAATTTGAGATGTCTATGATTGGTGAGATGAAATTTTTCTTAGGTTTGCAGATTACTCAGACTGAAAAAGGTATTTTTATTTGTCAAACTATGTATGCTAAGGAATTGTTGAAGAAATTTGGAATGAGAGATTCTAAACCGGTAAGTACATCTATGGTTACAAGTGAGAAATTGACAAAGAAAGATGTTTCTGCACTGATAAATCCTACAAGATACAAATCTATGATTGGAGGTCTACTTTATTTGACTCAGACTAGGCCTGACATTATGAATCTTGTTTGTATTATTTCAAGATTTCAGAGTGATTCTAGAGAAAATCATGAGATGGAGGTGAAAAGGATTTTTAGATACTTGCAAGGTACATCGAAATTTGGTTTATGGTACCCTAAGAATGATAACTTTACTTTATGTGCATATACAAATGTTGATTGGGCTGGAGATGTTGATGACAGGAAAAGTACTTCTGGTGGAGCTTTCTTTCTTGGAAAGAAGTTGGTTTCATGGATCAGCAAGAAACAGTCATGTACTTCTTTATCTACTGCTGAAGCTGAGTATCTTGCTGCTGCTACTAATTGTACACAAGTTTTATGGATGAAGCAAATGTTGAAGCATATAAAGGTGGATTGTGATGCACCAGTAGTTACTCATTGTGATAACTCTGCTGCTATTGATATATCAAAGAATTCGGTATTTCATTCTAAGACAAAGCACATATCTATCAAGTATAACTTTTTGAAGGAGAAGGTGGAAGAAAATAAAGTTAAACTAGTTTATGTGAACACTAAAGAACAGATTGCAGATATTTTCACTAAACCTCTATCGAAGGAATCATTTGAGTACTTGAGAGATAGATTGGGGGTTTCTGCCCCTATGGCAGAGACTTGATTGATGTGATTTGGCATCAATCTGGCATGCATTATCAGAGATTGATTAATAATGATGAACAAATAATACCCTAGCTGGTACTAAGAGGGAGGGGTGAATCAGTATAGACAAAAAATTTCTCAACATTTCATCATATTAAAATAATGTTGATAGTTTGTCGTCACCACTGAACTTAACCATGGATATATTGGTTAAACATAGATACTTTAGACAACATTTAAAAGATCTCAAATCTTGATGACTACTTCCTGATATAATCAAGCATGAGTTGTATCAAAAATACCACAATCATTTAGCACTGCATGCATAACTGACTTAATCAACATCTACTCAATCATCACATGAAAACTCACCACCCATAACACAAATTTTTTCATGTGGAAACCCAAATGGGAGAAACCATGATGGGGATGAATACCCACAAGCTTGTTTTGAGCTCTTTCGAAGTTCGCTCTGTTAGGATCCTAGTCCGGTTAAAGAATTTACAATAAGGTTATGCTAGGAACCGATCTTGTTAGAGATCACTTGGTTAAGGAATGGCTATAAATGTTGTTAAAGGTTACCTCACTAGAGGATTTAAAGAACTCAATGAACTTGAGTCACCTAGTTAGAGGATTTTCAACAAGCTTGTTAAAGCTACCCAGTCAAGGGATTTTCCTTTTGTTGAAATGGTTAGAAGTCAATAGGTAAAGCTTTGACCTGATAACAACACTACTTGCTAAGGTAGATCCTTTTCAGTTCCTCTCCTTTGCAATCACACTCTGTAGATTCGACACTCTAGTTTGGCAAGTATCTCAACATGTGAACACAAACACATAATTTTCCAACAAAAAACAATAACAAGCATCATCGAGCTTATAGACAACAATTAGGTCGGTAGCATAAACCCTAAACCCTAAACATTTTAGGTTTACAATTACTAGCAGTCCAATCCTGACCATTAGATCCATTACATAGAATGAATTGATCTAAAATAGATCTTAAGTCATTCTGCATCGTCCATTCTTCACTGCATCTGGAAATCAGTAACCCATCATGTGCACTTCATACACCACTCAGAACATCACGTAATATTGAGGTAGACATTAAAATGCATTTGATATTAATTCTCACAAGCACATAGCTATCATGGCACAATGATATCATCCTTATCTCTTAACTAGCTCATCACAGAATGTCATCGGTTGCACCACATAGGCCAAACTGGAAATTCTAGAGTTGAACAAGGACTACCATCCGGTAGTCACACTTAGTGAACCCCGACACCGATCCACTCCATCCTGGTTGACCATAATCGCTCCCAATCTTTATACTGGTTCATACCGGTTCACCTATTGACATCAATGACAACATACATTGTCACTGGTTCATTATATGCCAATAATGTCCCCTTTTGTCATTGATGGCAATACATAGTGTATTATTGCTTAGTAACATCTGGTTCAGTTTCAAATGGTCACTACCACCACCATATGGACTGGTCAATGTGTACATGTTCAATATCTTCTCCCCAAACAATATTTCTTCTTCATCAGTTATATTCTCCCCCTTTGACAGCAATGCCAAAGTGAAGGCACAAGCTTCCAAGCTTCACTATGCTTCTCCCACTATGAAGTAGCATCCTTCAACACATTAATCTTGTAAGATCTGACACAGTAGTACCTGATTGATGTGGATCACACAACTTTAGTTTACTTAATGAAGGGGCAAAACCCCTAATTCACCTCTCAAATAGGTAAATGTAGTCTTCGGTAAGGGCTTAGTGAATATGTCTCCTAGTTGCTCCTTACTGGAAACGTGTTCTTATAAAACCTCTTTATTCTAAACCTTTTCTCTCAAGAAATGATACTTGAATTCAATCTTCTTTGTCCTAGCATGCCATACCAGATTTTTAGAAGTACTAGGCACTTTGAAGCCATTTAGTACATGCTTCATCCAGATTGCCTAAGCGTAGTTCATAAATGCTGCCACATACTCTGCTTCAGCTATAGACTGGGAAATACAACTCTGCTTCTTGCTCGTCCATAAGACTAGTCTTCCACCAAGGAAGAACGCTCCACCGATTGTGCTCTTCTAGTCATCCACATTACCTACCCAATCTGCATTAGTAAACACTTTGAGACCAAAGTTGCCATTGTATGGATACCACAATCCATAATCAACTGTCCCTTTGAGGTATCTAAGAATCCTCTTTACTGCTACCAAGTGGGATTCTCTTGGACTCTTCTGAAAATGGGCTACTATGCCCACTGCATGAGCAATATCCATTCTGATGTGCACCACATAGTGTAGCTTACTGATCATCAATCGATACTCCTTCTCATCCACCAACGTTCTATCATCCTCCTTTGTCAATTTGCAATTGGTCACCATCGGTGTTCCAACCAGTTTTCTCTCCTCATGCCAAAGGTCTTCAATACCTCTTTGATATACTTGGATTGGGTAATAAAGATACCCTCCTTCATCTACTAAATCTGTAGACCAATGAAGAAATTTATCTCTCCAATCAGAGACATCTCAAACTCTTTCCTCATTTCATCTATGAATGCATGGCTTATTTCATCATCTCCTCTGAACATTATGTAATCAACAAATACTTCACAAATCAAAATCTGATCGCCTTCAGATTTCAAGTAGATGTTCTTGTCCTCACTCATTCTCTAAAATCCAATCTTCACAAGATGAGAGTGTAACTATTCATACAATTCCCTTGGTGCTTGTTTCAATCCATACAAGGCCTTGTGTAATCTACACACCATGTTACTATCTTCTGACAAAGCAAATCCATCTGGTTGCTCAATATACACTTCTTCTTCTAGGATTCCATTCAGGAATGTAGACTTCACATCCATATGGTATACCTTAAATCCCTTGAATGCAGCAAATGTAAGTAGCATTCGAACACCTTCTAGTTTGGCCACTAGGGCAAAGGTTTCTCCATAGTCTTCTCCCTCTTCTTGAGCATATCCCTTGCTTACAAGTCTTTCCTTTTTCCTTACCACAATGCCTTCTTCATTGAGCTTATTCCTAAAGACCCATTTGGTACCTATTGCATTCTTGTGTTCCGGTTTGGGTACTAGGTGTTGGCAAATGCACACTCCAATGAGAAATTGTAGTTGATTGAAGGTATTGTCATTGATGGCAACCTTGAAATCTTATGATACTGGTAGGCATTGGAAATAGCAGACTCTACACTGGCACACAAAGCACCAGCACCGAAAAGGAAGATTACCGGCACCCTGCTGACAAGAATTTTGTCTATTTATATTTTGTAATTAATTGTAAAATCTTTGTAAGCCGACATGGAAAATTGTAATATGACTCATATATGTATGAGATCATTGTAGATCATTTAGGATGCAATGTATGGAAAGATAATAGTAGACCTAATATGCAAATTATTGGATAAGAGTTTATGTATGTAGCAGAGCTTAAATTGGTACTGAATCTAGCATAGGAGATGCTAATCTGAAGCAGTACAAGACATTGGATTTGTATAATCCATTTTTGTAAGTTAGTGCGACTTCCTTTGTAATTGAGCAGTGAGCTCTAGGCACTTGGCCTTCCTGCATGTGCAGGCCCCTATTGTAAGAGTAATATTCCCTTATTGGCCAGTAAGCAAATATTATGGGTCACAAATCTCACTGAGGTTTTTCCCACACCGGGTTTCCTCATTAAAATATTGTGTTATGGTGTGCTTTTCATGTTGTGGTTATTGTTCTTATTTGCTGCATTATTTTTGGTTTACCGGTACACAGTTTTAATATGCTTTTCATGTTTTAAGTCAAGTAAATTAATATACCAGTCAGATACTGATTCACTCCCCCCCCCTCTCAGTATCTTTGGGAATCCTAACAATTGGTATCAGAGCCTGGTCCTCTATTTTCAAAAGCTTAACAACTTGAGGAAGATCTTGACACCAATAGAGATGGATGAATTCTTATACAGTACAAACAAAGTATTAGAATATTTGATTATATTTTAGTCACCTATATTTAGTTTATTGTTTAATGGTCATTTAGCTTTTTAGTTAATTAGCTTTTAAGCTTTATTTAGAATTTAGCTTTTTCTTTTTAGTTAATTAGCTTTTAAGCTTTATTTAGTGTTTAGCTTTTTGGTAGTTCACTTTAAACGACTATGATGCAGAAAAGGTGAAGAATATCAAGCTTGAAGATGATCTGAAGGCTGCTAAGGATATTATTCAAGCACTTCAAGAAAATCTTACTATTGCAAGGAACAAAAGGAGAGAACTTTGTGAAACGATGCTGAATGAGAATGATGAAAAGGAAACTCTTAATGATCTGGTAAACAAGCTAAGACAAGAAAGCAGTACAACAAAGAATGAGATGCAAGATATGACTATGAGATTTTATAAAGAAATTGAAGATAGAAAGAAAAATGAAGATGACTTGACTAGAAGACAAACCTAATTCACTTAGAACATGATAAAATTGAACTCATGAGACAGAGGGACTTCTTGGAAAGTGAATTGGCTACTACAAATCAACACAAGGAGAAATTCAAGAAAAGTTTAGAGGAACTTGATGACATGCTGAAAAATCAGAAACCTAATGGTGATACGAATGGCCTTGGCTTTAAAATTGGTGAAAGCTTCGGTACTGCAAACAATCATGATCATAGAAAATCGGTAAGGCAACCTAATGCTTACAAATTTAATGGGAAATGATTTAATTGTAACAAGTATGGCCATAGAGAAAATCAATGTAGATCTAGAAATTATCAGAACACTAATATACCCACTAGTCAATGTTCTAAATGTAACAAAGTCTGTCACAATTCAGAAAATTGCAAAATGAATGTAAGATGTTATGTTTGTGGAATATTTGGACACTTATCTAATAAATGCAGAACACATACCAGAATAGGATATGGGAAAGCTATTTAGAAAAAAAATGTGACTTGTTATGCCTGTAACAAGATTGGACATATTGCTAAATTTTGTAGAAGGCATCACTGGCAAATAACAAAGGTCCTAGTTTGAAAGGTAAAGAAAAGGTTGAAGAGGTAAAGCAAGAATTCTCAAAACAATGGATCAGAAAGTTAGATCAGAATGTTGATGGGAATACTCCTCCACCAACAAAATAGAGTAACACTCCACCAGCAGGAGACTCTTCATCTAACTGAAGGAAAATATTTTGAGGGTTTAGAAACAAAATGAAAAACATGCTATTATTCTCTCGGTTGATGGTAAGAAGTTGAAATTACTTCTATATTGGTAGATGAGTTAAGTTGTCACTTAACTGGTGAGCATTAAATGTGGTAGTTGGAGAAAATAACATCATAAAGCAAGTGTTTTGGCTCCTTTTTCATTCACCAAGCATTCAAATCTTTGAAGAGTGCAAAAATTCCCAAGAGAAAGCATTCTTAGCAAAGAAGTGAAGAAACTCATCCAAGCATTCATCCTTAAGGCAAATTGAGGTATTTATAACTATGGCTTCTTCATCCACTCCTAAATTTATTGCAAACTCTACTATTGTTGAGGTTGTTAAATGCCCTAGACCTATCTTCAAGCTTGTCCCTGAAATCGAGAAGAAAGATGATAGCATTGGTGCATTTTCTCAAATTCCTAAGGGAGTAGTATATGCCGAAGACCCTAGGATGTATATATATTGTCATATTGAGGAATTGGGTAACGATGAGATCAAGAACACGTACAAGACTATGATTTGTGATATAGATGGAAATGTCAAGCCAGAACACAAGATAGTAGAAACCCTAGGTTTTGTGGACATTCTTAGCATCCCTAATTTTCCCGAGGATATCATAAGAATTGTTCTAAGCAGATTACATGGTGAATTCTTCTAGTTGGACTCAATTCATAAAATCACAAAAGAAGTAGTAAAAGCTGTAACAGGGTTACCTTCCACCGGTAGCAGACCTGACAGAACAAAGAAGGTCTCAAATGACACAGTGGTAAACCTAACCGGTGAAACATTTGACAAAAGGTCTCTAAGGGTAAATGATGTAAAAAACATCAATGTCAGATTTATTAGTATGATCTTAGGTTATAAAGCTACACAAGCAAATAGGTTGAACTTAGTTTCTAGCCTATGTATCAAAAGTGCCTATGACATGGTTAACGATAATGCAAGAATAGATTTATGTGAATGGCTCAAAGATGAATTGATAGAAAATCTGGGAAAGATTAAAATAGATAAGAAAGAAACATTCAGATTTGGAAATTTGCTTGTTTGTCTAATGTTGTATATAACAAAACAAGTACCCATTATTGGTGCAAGAGATTTTGGTTTTGATATACCGATAGGAAAACAACTGTTGGAATTATTGACCAATATGGGAGAAAATTGGGAGAAAAACTTAAATGAACATTTTCAAGCATTGAAGGCTCGAATGAAAACTAGAGTAAGGCTGTCACAAGCTATTATGGACAAATATCAGAAAAAAATTTATTTTGTAATCAAGAAAGATGAAATTTGGATGGAGGCAGTTATCCCTAGAACTATCTGGGTAACTGAAATGGGCTATGAAACAAATGACAATATTATTGAAACTTATGCAAAAGCCCTCCTTGAAGCACCCAAGGAACCCACTAAGAAAGTTTTTGGAAATCCTAAAACAATTGAAAGTGGAATTCAGTCTAGGAAAAGGGTTAAGAAAGTTGAAGAAATAGTAAGGAAAGGAACCCAACAAGAAAAGGCAATTAAGGAAGATGTTTTGAAACAAATAGATATAATTGAAAGTGAGTTGGAAACACCTCAACCAAAAACTCATCTTTCACCGGTTGGAACTTCCTCTGAGAGTGATATACTGACAGTATTTAAAAGGGTAGAAAGGAAAAGAAAACCCACACCAGCACCCTCTCCTACACCAAAGAGAACCAGACAAAAACAACAGGTAGTAAGGCCTCTAGTGAAGAAAATGACTCCTAAGAAGAAGAAAATGAAACAAGATATCACTCCAATAGAAAAACTTCTTAGTGAAATTACAGAGGATGGTAAGCTGAAGAACATAAAAAAAATATACAACACACTATTTGCAGATGACAAGGAAAGCATAGAGAATAGTGTAGTTTTACACTTAGATATATGCAAGAATTCTTTTATGGAAGTTGTTGATGAAATACCAAATGATCTGTATAGGAGACTAGAAGCTAGAAGGTTAGCCATCATTGAGTTGGACAAGAAAATTAAGATTGAAAAATTACTTGCAGTACATCCAATCAACTCAATTGATAAAATAGATAAACTAATCAATGAAGCAAACCTGACAGTATTCTCCACTGCTCACCGACATGTAGCACTGATGGCTGGTAGAGTAAAGGAAGTCTCTGAGGAAAGAGCAGATGCATGGGATATATTCTTTGTGGAAAAGGAAAAACAAGAAGAATTACTTAGACCAAAGACTATTAAAGTATATCAAAAGGAAAGGGATAAAGGGAAAGGTAAGGTAGGTGGACCTCCAAGCCTTAAAATAACTAATAATATGCCCCCACCTCCTTCAAATACTCCACTAGTAGATACTACTGACAGTCAAATGACCACAGAGAGTATGGAGACTCCACTTGAGGATACTAATCCTGAGTCTGAAATTTTGTATACTATAAATATAGACACATAGGAAGTAAATGTTGTGGTTGATAGAGAAACCACTGAGGACAAGACGACAGATGTGACTACTGAATCACCAGATGCAGAGGTTGAGATAAGCATAGAATAACCTACTCAAATAGAGCAACTGGCAAAGGATACCACTGAGAAATTGGTAGATACAACTAAAAAACCATCAGAGGAACCAAAAAAGGAAAGTACAAAGGTACAAACTGTGACTACATCTGAGAAACCGATAGTTGAAAGTTCAGAGAAACCATCTGAGAAATAGATAGAGAAAACAAAACTGAAATGGGTTGAGGCAGAAGTTGAGACTGAAACAATGCCATCGGTACAAACTGAAAAGCCCAAACCTTTACTTATAGAAATGTAAACACAGACTGACCTACCAAAGGTCGAATCAAGCAAGGTGATTACTACAACCAACAACAAGGAAATTGTGAGAATAGTTGGGGAGACATCTGGTACTTCTATGGCAGAATTTTGACCTACAAATGTAATAGAGGTCTTATTGGATTCAATAAAGAAGATCACAGAATGTAATGCACAAGCCTATAAGGCTATTGATGATACAATTCCAATTCTTAAATTGATAGCACCAAAGTGCATTGTTGATAATAAGGATTCTTTCAGTCAACTAGACACATTGTCTAAGTTCATCACCGGCAACATATTGACTGTTGATCAAATAAATGAGGATACATTTAAGGAAAGAATGATTAAACAAAAAGAGAAATTCTTTGAGGACATTGTGAAGAAGAACAAAGAGAAAATGGATACCCTATTACCGAAACTTGGAGAGATAATTTTTTACTTCAAGAAACTGTATAGGTACACTTGTAAAACAAATGTCTTAACAAAAGATCTAGACAAGGAAATCAGCAAAACACAAGATGAGATCAATAATATTGGTGGCAATCTGATAGGTATGTCAGATTCATTTTTGGAGATAGAAAAGAAGATTGCAGATCTAGAAGAGAAAATCAAGAACTTAGAGAATGACAAAGAGAGAATAAAGGATAAAGCAAAGGACTTGAAATGTAGACTTGGTCCAAAACTAGATTACCTCATTTCTTTGAGAAAAGGAATTTTTGGGGCTCTGGTTCCCAGATTAAAGACACCGGAAGAGAAAATTCACATACTCACCAGTACAGTTCAGAGAACACAAGAGGTAATGTAGGACAACAAAAGATTCAGCGACAATATAAACTTGATTTTAATAGATATTTTTTCAGATTGTAATGCACTAGCTACAAGAATCTAGGCACGACTCCACTGATAGTGAATGACAAACTTTGTCATTGATGTCAAAGGGGGAGTAGTAGATGAGAAAAATCCAAAAGTAGAGATTATCTGCTCAGGGGGAGCATACATTTTTGGCATACAGTTTTGATAACACATTTTTGGACATACAATTTTTGGCAAGATTTTTTTGACTTCAATTTTTGGATACATTCCTGAATTTTTCTCATGAGTGTTGCCATCAATGCCAAAGGGGGAGATTGCTGGAAAATGCGCACTCCAATGAGAAATTGTAGTTGATTTAAGGTATTTTCATTGATGGCAACCTTGCAATCTTATGATATCGGCAAGCACTGACACCAGCAGACTCTACATCGACATGCAAAACACCAACACTGAAAAGGAAGATTACTGACACCCTAGCCGACAGGAATTTTGTGTATTTATACTTTGTAATTAATTGTTAAATATTTGTAAGCCAACATGGTGGATTGTAATATGACTCATATATGTATGAGATCATTGTAGATCATTTAGGATGCAATGTATGGAAAGATAATAGTAGACCTAATATGCAAATTATTGGATAAGGGTTTATGTATGTAGCAAAGCTTAAACCGGTACTGAATCTGGCATAGGAGATGCTAATTTGAAGCAGTACAAGACATTGGATTTGCTTAATCCATTTTTAGTAAGTCAGTGTGACTTCCTTTGTAATTGAGTAGTGAGCTCTAAGCACTTGGCCTTCTTGCATGTGCAGGCCCTTATTGTAAGAGTAATATTCCCTTATTGGCCAGTAAGTGAATATCGTGGGTCACAAATCCCACCAAGGTTTTTCCCACACTAGGTTTCCTTGTTAAAATATTGTCTTATGGTGTGCTTTCCATGTTGTGGTTATTGTTCTTATTTGCTGCATTATTTTTGGTTTACTGGTACACAATTTTAATATGCTTTTCATGTTTTAAGTCAAGTAAATTAATATACTAGTCAGATACTAATTCACCCCCCCTCTCAGTATCTTTGTGAATCCTAACACTAGGGACCATGTTGCATTCTTTTCTATCTGGTCCAACTCCTCTTCCATTGCCTTTATCCAGTCTTCATCGGTAAGTGCCTCTCTAGTGGTCTTAGGCTCAAATTCAGAAATCATGCAAGAGTTTTCTTTCACCTTTCTCCTTGTGAGTATCCCTGAATCTTTATCTCCTATGTTCTGCTTCGGATCATGATGTAGTTTCACATACCTAGGAATGACCCTAGCTAGTTCTACTTGATTTTCCTCTTCTCCTTCCACTTTATCTTCTTCTTCACCTACTATAGTTTCTACTGGTATAGGAACACTAAGGTCTTTTTGGTGTTTGCAAGTTGTTTCCTTCTTAATCAGTTCCCAGAAGGCTACACCTGGTTCATCTTCCACTTGCTTACTGCAAGTTTCCTCAGGATGCTCAGAGGATTCATGAACCTTGACATTAGTACTCTCAACAATTTTTTGAGTCCTATTGTTGTAGCATTTGAGAGCTTTACTCTTAGTGGAATATACCAAAAATATTCCTTCATCACATTTAGCATCAAACTTACTCAAATGCTCACCTCTCCTGATATAGCACTTACTACCAAACACTTTGAAATAACTCACATTAGGATTTCTCCCATTGTATACTCATAGGGGGTTTTGTCTTTACCTTTCTTGATGAGTACCCGGTTCATGGTATAGACTGCAGTGCTCACTACTTCTCTCCAAAAAGTGTGAGCAACATTTCCTTGGATCAGCATAGTTCTGGCTACTTCAACTATAGTCATGTTATTCCTTTCTGCTATGCCATTCTATTGTGGTTTCCTTGGGGTAGACAACTACCTCTTGATGTCAATCTCTTCACAATACTTGTTGAATTCATTAGAACTAAATTCACCTCCCTGATCAGTTCTTAGGCATTTTATTCTTCTACCACTCTCATTTTCCAACAATGCTCTGAAGGCTTTGAACTTTCCAAACGCCTCAGACTTGTCTTTCAAGAATGTGACCCACATCATTCTTGAGCAGTCATCAGTAAGAATCATAAAGTACCAATCCCCCTGAATGCTTCTAGTTTTCATTAGACCACACAAATCAGTGTGCACTAGATCAAGTAGGTTCTCTGCTGAAAAAGACTTACCTTTGAATGTTGAGGAAGATATCTTCCCAAGCTAACATTCTCTGCATAAAGCATTCTCTGATTTGTTCAGCAAAGGCAATCCTCTTACTACCTTGACCTTACTCACCTTTAGAATATTGTCAAAATTCATATGACAAAGTCTCCTATGCCATATCCAATGCTCATCAAACTTTTCCATCAAGCACTAACTAATCTTGACATTCAGCTAAAACAGGTTTCCTTTGGTCTACTTACTGGTGGCAATAAGTTCACCACTCTTTCCAATTCTTCTGCAGACTCCACCTTTGAACTCCAGAATGAATCCTTTGTCATTTAGGTAAGAAACACTCAAAAGGTTGTGCTTAAGGCCTTCCACCTAGTAGACATCATCTGCACTACTTTTTCCATTCAATGAGATGGATCCTTTTCCTTTCACCATGCAAGGTGCATCATTGCCAAACCTGACAACACCTCCATCATATTCTTCTAGAGACAAAAACTTTCTTCGGCCACCAGTCATGTGGTGAGAACACCCACTATCAATGATCCACTCAGTAGAGTTTTCAATATGAGAGACAAGGGCTTTCTGATCAGACACCTCTTCCTTTACAACTACAAACACTATGTCCTTATTCTCTTCATCCTCAGATTCTTCATTGGTAACATCTTCATCTACTACAACAAGACAATTTCTCCTACCTCCTCCTTTATACTTTCTAAACCTTTCCAGTTTATCCTTAGTCATTGTTAGGACAGTTAATAGCTATATGTCCTATCTTATTGTAGGAAAAATATTTTATAGGAAGCTTACCTCTATATTTTTCGGTGCCTTTTGGAAGTCTCTATTGGAAAATACACACTCTAATGAGAGATTGTAGGTGATTTAAGGTATTGTCATTGATGGTAACCTTACAATCATATGACACCAGTAGGCAGACATAGGCATCAACATCAGGAAACTCTACACCAACATACAGATTACCAGCACCAAAAGGAAGATTATCGACACCCTAACCAACAAGAATTTTGTGTATATATATTTTATAATTAATTGTAAAAAATTTTGTAAGCCGACTTGGCGGATTGTAACATGACTCATATAAGTATGAGATCATTGTAGATCATTTAGTAGTGCAAGATATGAAAAGATAATAGCAGACCTAATGTGTGAATTATTGGGATAAGGGTTTATGTATACTGTAGAGCTTAAACCGATACTAAATCTTGCACAGTAGATGCTGATCTAAAGCAGTACAAGACATTGGATTTGTATAATCCAATTTTGTAAGTCAGTGTGACTTCTTTTGTAACTAAGCAATGAGCTCTAGGCACTTAGCCTTCCTACATGAGCAAGCCCCTATTGTAAATAGTAATATTCACTTATTGGCCAGTAAGCGAATATTGTGGGTCACAAATCCCACCGAGGTTTTTCCCACATCGGGTTTCCTCATTAAAATATTGTGCTATGGTGTGTCTCTTATGTTGTGGTTCTTCTTTACTACATTATTTTTATTTTACCGGTACACAATTTTGAAGTGCTTTTCATGTTATAATTCAAGTACATTATTTTACTAGTTAGATACTGATTCACCCCCCATCTCAATATCTTTGGGAATCCTAACAATTGGTATCAGAGCCTGGTCCTCTATTTTCAAAAGCCTAACAACTTGAGAAAGATCTTGACACCGACAGAGATGGAGAACTTAAGAAAACAATTGGAAACAACTCTTTCAAACTATGATGTAGAAAAGGTGAAGAATATCAAACTTGAAGATGATCTAAAGGTTGCACAAGATATCATTCGAGGACTTCAAGGAAACTTCACTATAGCAAGAAACAAAAGAAGAGAACTTTGTGAAAAGATGCGGAAAGATGAAGATGAAAAGGAATCTATTAATGATCTGGTAAACAAGCTGAGACAAGAAAATAGTACAATGAAGAATGAGATGCAAGATACAACTATGAGATTTTATAAAGAAATTGAAGATAGAAAGAAGAATGAAGATGATTTGGTTAGAAGACTAAATGATGTTGGAAATGAAAACACAAGACTCAGTCATGAAAATGATATGTTGAAGACAGATTTGATGCATACACAAAATGACACAAATGAACTTATGAGACAGAAATGAATCTTGGAGAGTGAATTGGTTGCTGCAAATCAACACAAGGAGAAATTCAAGAAAAGTTCAGAAGAACTTGTTAACATGCTGAAGAATCAGAAACCTAATGGTGCTACAAATGGCCTTGGCTTTGAAATTGGTGAAAGATCTGGTACGACAAACAATCATGATGATAATAAACTGGTAAGACAACCTAATGCTTACAGATTCAATGGGAAATGCTTTAATTGTAACAAGTATGGTCATAGAGCAAATCAATGTAGATCTAGAAATTTTCAGAACACTAATACACCCACCGGTCAATATTCTAAATGCAACAAAATTGGTCATAATTCAAAAAATTACAGAATGAATGTAAGATGTTATGTTTGTGGAAGATTTGGACACTTATCTAATCAATGCAGAACACATACCAACATAGGATATAGGAAAGCTATTCAGAAAAAAACAATGTGACTTGTTATGCTTACAACAAAATTGGACATATTGCAAAATTTTATAGAAGCAAGACTTCACCGGCAAATAACAAAGGTCCTAGTTTGAAAGGTAAAGAAAAAGTTGAAGAGGTAAAGAAAGAATTCTCAAAGCATTGGATCAGAAAGTCAGATTAGAATGTTGATGGGAATACTCCTCCACCGGTAGATCAGAGTATCACTCCACCAGTAGGAGACTCTTCATCTAACTGAAAGAAAATCCTTTGGGGGTTTAGCAACAAATTGAAAAACATGCTATTATACCCTCGATTGATGGTGAGAAGTTGAATTACTTCTTTACTGGCAAATAAGTTAAGTTGTAACTTAACTGAAAAGCATTAAATGTGGTAGTTGGAGAAAATAACATTATAAAGCAAGTGTTTTGGCCCCTTTTTTATTCACCAAGCATTCAATTCTTTGAGAGCGCGAAAATTCCTGAGTGAAGGCATCCTTAACGAAAAAATGAAGTAGTTCATCCAAGCACTCATCCCTAAGGCAAATTGAGGTATTTATAACTATGGCTTCCTCATCTACACCTAAATTTGTTGCAAACCCTACTACGATTGAAGTTATCAAGCACCCTAGACCCATATTTAAGCTTGTTCCCAAAATTGCAAAGAAAGATGATACTATAGGTGCATTTTCAAAAATATCTAAGGGAGTAGTATATGTTGAAGACCCTAGAATATACATACATTGTCATATAGAGGAATTAGGAGATGATGAAATCAAGAACATGTATTGGACTGTGATTTGTGATGAATCTGGAAATATCAAACTAGAACATAAGATAGTGGAAACCCTAGGTTTTACTGAAATCCTTAGTGTCCTGGATTTTCCCAAGAATATTATAAGGATTGTGCTAAGCATAGTTCATGGGGAATTCTTTTGGTTGGATTCAATCCATAAGATCACCAAAGAAGCAGTAAAGGTAGTAACAGGGTTACCTTCCACTGGTAGCAGGCTTGAAATAACTAAAAAGGTCTCTAATGACACAGTAATGGACCTAATCGATGCAACATTTGACAAAAGGTCTCTAAGGGTAAATGATGTGAAGGATATCAATGTCAGATTTGTCAGTATGATTTTAGGCTACAAGGCTACACATGCAAATAGGTTAAACTTAGTATCAAGCCTATGTATCAAAAGTGCATATGATATGGTTAACAACAATGCTAGAATAGATGTGTGTGAATGGCTCAAAGATGTTTTGATTGACAATCTGAATAAGGTAAAGGGAAATAAGAAAGGAACCTTTAGATTTGGAAATCTACTTGTATGTTTAATGTTGTACATTATTAAACAAGTACCCAGTATTGGTAGGAGAGATTTTTTTTTTGACATACTGATAGGAAAGAAACTTTTGGACACATTAAACAACATGGGACATAACAGGGAGAAAAACATAAATGAACATTTTCAAACACTAAAAGCTCAAATGAAAACTAGAACAAGACTGTCATGGGAAATTGTGGATAAATATCAAAAGGAAATATGTTTTGTAATTAAGAAAGATGAAATTTGGATGGAGGCAGTTGTCCCTAGGACTATCTGGGTAACTGAAATGGGCTATGAAATAGATGATAACATCATAGAAACTTATGAAAAAGCCCTCCTTGAAGCACCAAAGGAACCCACTAAGAAAGTCTTTGGAGATGCAGAAACAATTGAAAGTGGAATTCAGTCAAGGAAAAGGGTTAAGAAAGTTGAACAAACAATGAAGAAGGGAACCAGACAGGAAAAGACAATTAAGGAAGATATTTTGAAACAAACTGGTATCAAGGAAAGTGAGCTAGAAGGACTTCAACCGGAAGCTCATCTTTCACCAGTTGGAACTTCTTCTAAGAGTGATATACCAGTCATATTCAAAAGGGTAGAAATGAAAAGAAAACCCTCACCGACACCCACCTACACCTAGGAGAACAAGACAAAAGCAATAGGTAGAGAGGCCTCCAGTAAAGAAGTTGACTCCTAAGAAGAAAAAGGTAAAACAAGACATTGCTCCACTGGATAAGCTCCTTAGTGAAATAACAAAGGATAGAAAGTTGAAAATAATTAGCAAACTATATAATACACTTTCCACTGATGACAAAGAGAGCATAGAAAATAGTGTAATTTTACACTTGGATATTTACAAGAAATTTTTGATGGAAATTGTTGATGAGATACCTACTGATCTCTACAAAATACTTGAAGCTAGAAGGATAGCTATTGTTGAGCTGGATAAGATAATAAAAATTGAAAAATTACTTGCAGTTCACCCAGTGAACTCATTGGAAGAAATTGATCAATTAATCAGTGAGGCCAACCGGACTATATTCTCAACCAGTCACTAGCATGTAGCACTGATGGCAAGGAGAATGAATGAAATTTCAGAAGAGACTGCAGACCAATGGGACATATTCTCTGTTGAAAAAGAAAAGAAAGAAGAACTCAAAAGACCCAAGACAATAAAAGTATATCAAAAGGACAAGGACAAAGGGAAAGGTAAGGAAGGTGGACCTGCTAACCTGAAAAATAACATATAACTTACCCCCACTTCCTTCTGATACTACACCAGTATAATCAGTTGACACTTAACCTACTACTGAGAGTATGGAGACTCCTCTAGAGGATACAAATCCTGAGTCTAAAATTTTGTATACCATGAATATTAATACACAAGAGTTAAATATTATGGTAGATAAAGAAACCACTAAGGAGAAGAAGAAAGATGTGGCTACTAAGCCACCGACTGCAGATGTGGAAATCAATGTTAGCACAAAGATAGAGAAACCGATAGAGGACGCTATTGAGAAACAATTAGAGAAATTGGCAATGGAAAGTGCAGAGGCAAATACACAAAAACTGGAAGTACATTCAGAGACTATATCTAAGAAACTGGTAGTTGAGAGCTTAGAGAAATCCTCTGAGGCACCGAAACAAAAACAAGTTGATGTACAGGTTCAAACTGAGATAGTGCCACTGGCAAAAACTGAGAAACCAAAACCTTTGCTAATAGAAATACATACCCAAACAGATCCTCCTGAGAGAGAGAGGAAAGAAAGGTTATTACTAAAATCAGCAGCATGGAAATTGTAAAAATAGTTGGATAGACATCTGGTACTTCTATAGCAGAATTCTGGCCTACAAATGTGATAGAGGTCTTACTGGACTCAATAAATAAACAGAGTGTATTGCACAAGCCTATAAGGCTATTGATAACACAATTCCTATTCTTAAATTGATAGCACCCAAGTGCATTGTGGATGATAAAGATTCTTTAGGTCAACTAGACACTTTGTCTAAATACATCACCGATAACATTTTGACAGTTGATCAAATAAATGAGGACACATTTAAGGAGAAAATGAATAAAGAGAAAGAGAAATTCTTTGATGAAACAATAAATAAGTGCATGGGGCACATTGGCACCCTTTTACCGGCACTAAACAAAACAATAATGGAGTTTAAGGAACTCTACAAAGATACATGCAAGACAAATGTTCTGACAACAGATATAGACAAGGAAATAAGTAAGGTACAAAAGGAGATCGACAATATAGTTGATAACCTCATCAATTCATCTAAACCATTATCAGTTATAGAGAAGAAGATATACAGTCTTGAAGAAAAACTTGAGAAATTTGAAAAAGAGAAAGATAAAATAAAAGGGAAGGCAAAAGACCTTAAATGCAAACTCAGCCCCAAATTGGACTATCTCATCTCTTTGAGAAAAGAGATCTCTGAGGCACTTGTTCAAGGACTGAAGACACTTGAGGAACAAATGCCTCACCTCACCAGTACTATTCAAAGGACATAGGGCGCACTGAAAGACAGTGAAAAGTTCACTGAGAGTCTAAATTTGGTAATAGCTGAACTCTTTCAGATTGTAACCCACCGGATATAAGGATCTAGGCAGGAAACACACTCCATAGATAGCAAATGACAAGGGGAGTAGTGAGATGAGAAAAATGATCAGAATAGGACATGATCAGCTCAGGGGGATCATGAATTTTTGACAGCACAGTTTTGGTAAGATATTTTGGGAGATTCTTTTTGGACATCATTTTTGGAGACTTTTTGATTTTTCTCATGAGTATTGCCATCAATGCCAAAGGGGGAGATTGTTGGCAAATACACACTCCAATAAGAAATCGTAGGTGATTTAAGGTATTTTCATTGATGGCAACCTTACAATCATATGACACCAGCAAGTAGATACAGGCACCGGCACCGACACCAAAAGGAAGATTACCGGCACACTGGCCGATAGGAATTTTATTTATATATATTTTATAATTAATTGTAAAATATTTTGTAAGCCAACTTGGTGGATTGTAACATGACTCATATAAGTATGAGATCATTATAGATCATTTAGTAGTGTGAGATATGAAAAGATAATAGCAGACCTAATGTGCAAATTATTGGGATAAGGGTTTATGTATATTGCAAAGCTTAAACCGGTACTGAATTTAGCATAGTAGATGCTGATCTGAAGAAGTACAAGACATTGGATTTGTATAATCCAATTTTATAAGTCAATGTGACTTATTTTTTAACTGAGCAGTGAGCTCTAGGCACTTGGCCTTCCTGCATGTGCAGGCCCCCATTGTAAATAGTAATATTCCCTTATTGGCCAATAAGCGAATATTGTGGGTCACAAATCCCACTGAGGTTTTTCCCACACCGGGTTTCCTCATTAAAATATTGTGTTATGGTGTGTCTGTTATGTTGTGGTTCTTCTTTACTACGTTATTTTTATTTTACCAGTACACAGTTTTGAAGTGCTTTTCATGTTATAATTCAAGTAAATTCTTTTACCAGTTAGATACTGATTCATCCCCTCCTCTCAATATCTTTGGGAATCCTAACAGTGTCTTGGAAAGAAGAGCTTCAAACTCCATCAGAATCTCCTCATCATCCATGTCTTTGTTTAGCCTAGATTCATAACTAGTGCTAACTTCTTTTCCTTTTCTGGTCGATACAGAGGAAACATATGCTCGAAAGGTTGACTCTATCTTCTGAACAGAACCATCATAGCTATTCAATTCATATGCAGTCAACTTTGTAATGATAGAGTCTAGAGATACTTTTGTCTTGTCGATAGACCTTAACTCCTGAATAGAAGCAACCCTGATTGCATAGACCAGTAACAATGATCTCAGAACTTTACTGACAATGATGGCATCATCAATTGTTCCACCAGTGCTCTTGATATCACCAACCACAGTCTTGATCCTTATGCCATATTTAAATGGTCTCACCTTCAACCATCCTCATGTCTTCAAATTTTCCTTTAAGGCTTTCCTCCTTAGCTTGCTTGACATGCTCATCACTGCCATAAATGGTTTCTACTGTGTCCCATACATTCTTAGGAGTGTCCTTATCTTTTACATCAATGAACTCAATATCAGACATGCTACTAATAAGGGCTTCCATGACTTGCCCATTTTCTTGATTATCTCTTTTCTGATCATCAGTTAGAGTGCCAGTGGGGATTACATAGGCATTCTCAACATACCTCCAGTGTTGAGCACCCAAACTCTTGATATAAATATTCATTCTATCCTTCCATATCTTGAAGTTATCCCTATTGAACTTAGGACCTTCCCTCTTCATCATTAAAGCAAGATCTTTTGCCTCAAGTGGTTAAGCTTATATCCCTGAGGACCTGGAGTCACTCTGATACCAATTGATGAATAATGATGAACAAATAATACCTTGACTGGTACTGAGAGGGGGGGTTGAATTAGTATAGACAAAAAAATTCTCAACACTTTATCATATTAAAACAATGTTGAACGGTTGTCTTCACTACTGAACTTAACCATGGGTATACCGGTTAAACACAAATAGTTCAGATAGCATTTGACAGATCTCAAATATTGATGACTACTTCCTAATATAATTAGGCATGAGTTGTATCAACAATACCATAATCATTTAGCATTGCATGCATAACTGACTTAATCAACATCTACTCAATCATCACATAAAAACTAACAACCCATAACACAGATTTTTTCACGTGGAAACCCAAATGGGAAAAACCATGATGGGGATGAATACCCACAATCTTGTTTTGAACTCTTTTGAAGTCTGCTCTATTAGGAGCCTAGTCCGGTTAAGTACTTTACAATAAGGTTTTGTTAGGAACCGATCCTATTAGAGATCACTTGATTAAGGAATGGCTATAAACCCCGTTAAAGGTTGAAACCCCATTAGAGGTTACCTCGCTAGAGGATTTAAAGAACTCAATGAATTTGAGTCACCTAGTTAGAGGATTTGCAACAATCCTATTAAAGCTACTTGGTCAAGGGATTTTCCTTCAGTTGAAATGGTTAGAGGTCAATAGATAAAGCTTTGATTTGATAACAACACTACTTGCCAAGGAAAATCCTTTTCAGCTCCTCTCCTCTGCAATCACACTCTAGTTTGGCAAGTATCTCAACATGTAGACACAAACACATCATTTTCCAACAACAAACAATAACAAGAATCATTGAGCTTATAGACAACAATTAGGTCAGTAGCATAAACCCTAAACCTTAAACATTTTAGGTTTACAATTAGAAGCAGTCCAATCCTGACCGTTAGATCCATTGCATAGAATGAAGTGATCTAAAATAGATCTTAAGTCATTTTGCATCGTCCATTCTTCACCACATCTATAAATCAATAACCCATCACGCACACTTCATACATTGTGTATTCCAGAGGTAGATATTCTAATGCATTTGATCTTCATGCTCACAAGCACATAACTGACGTGGCACCATGATCTCATCCTTATCTCTTAACTAACTCATCACAAAATGTCATTGGTTGCACCGCATAGGCCAAACTAGAAACCCTAGTGCTGAACAGGGACTACCAACCGATAGTCATACTTAGTGAATGCTGACACTGATCAACTTCATCCCGGTTGACCATAACCACTTCCAATCTTCATACCAGTTCATACTAGTTCATCTATTGACATCAATGACAACATACATTGTCATTGCTTCATCATATGCCAACAAAGATACTATTCATTCCAGCACTGATGTGGGATGCTACTGCTCAAGGGGAGTAGTCAGCTTTGAGATTCAGAGACTTATATTTTTGCTTTGATTTTTTTGTCAGATTTTTGGCATTGATGTCAAAGGGGCAGAAATAGTGATGTGAATAATAAATTCAAAAGTTTACAAAGATATTATTCAAAGGGAGAGAGCTATTGTTGGCTGTCTTCCACAGGGGGAGACTTTTTTGGCATTTCTTAGTACTTAGATGTTTTTCACATCTAGTGTTGCCATCAATGCCAAAGGGGGATATTATTGGCTATTTGGTGGAATTGATTATGTTTTGCATTGATGTTTTGTCATTACTGCCAACACTAGTTATTTGGATGCTTTACCGACACTCTTCTAGTCCTGGTAGGTTGAGTAGTTTTTGGTTAACTTGGATCCGGCATGATCCAGTTGACTCTAATATATTCCGGTGATGGAATTGACTTGTTCATAATGCTTATACTCTTATTTGGTTACTTGATTTTGGTCTGGTGATTGGATGCTATCCTGCTTTCTATGAAGATTGGTTTCTAGTTCTAGCGAGGATTTCATCGACAAAGCTTTTGGTGGAGATCTTTGATGTATTGAATAATTGGAGTTGGTGCAACTTCTGATGGAGTTTCAGGATGTTGTTGGTGATCATGTTCAAGACGTGGCATTTGGAGATCATTGCTGAAGCATGTTGACCTATACTTGGTCCTGGTTGATCTATGTTATGGACCAACATTAATGTAACATGTGGATAGGACCTATTGTTATATTTCTCGAATGTCTTATGTGTTGGATATTATTTGTTTTGGTCTAAGGCCGACATGGTTTGTAATTATGTAATTGGTTTATTCTTTGGTGGCTGACCTAATTGTTTATGGTCAAGGGTTTGTATAAATAAGATGTAAGATCTCATTGTAGATCATCATGGTTATTGTAAGAGATCATGATCAAGGAATGTAATATCATTTAGGTAGAGGAGTTGGTTGATGATTGGAGATTGAATTGGGTTTGTGTAAGAGGATTTAGTCCTTTGGTATTGAGCTTAATTGAAACTGTACTTAGGCATGGGAGGTGCTATCTTTTATAGTTCAACACTTCTCTAGATTGTAGTATGGATTTATATGTAGTTAGTGAGGCTCCTTTTGTGATGAGCAATGTGCTCTAGGCTATTGGCCTTCCTGCAAGTGTAGGCCCCTTCATTGTAAATTCACATACTTCCTGCAGAAGTATTATCTGACTATGGGTAGGCTTCCCACCATGGTTTTTCCCTTTATCGGGTTTTCCACGTAAAAATCTTGGTGTTGTGTGGATGGCTATTATTTTGTGATTATTGTTTATGCTTAATTGGATTAATTGTTATTCAGATATTATTATTTTGGGTTTCGGTATTGCTGTTTTAAATTGCTAATGCAATTGGTAATCTATGACAACTGATTCACCCCCCTCTCAGTTGTCTTCCAATTATCTAAATTGTCTAACAATTTTAGTGCATTTGCATTTCCAATTGCAGTTTCTAGGATTTTCTTCTAACAAATCTTTTCAACCGCCGAAGACAAAATCTCTCAAACTACTAACTAGTGGTTTTGTAGGTGTTTTTACATGCATTGATTAATCTAGAATAATTAGGGGATAGTAACTTGGCCTTTTTTGCTTCACATAGCTTAACTAGGTGGTCAATTTACAACATGCAACTTGCATCTTTATCTTCTTAAAATAGATGCACTTAGAATAAGATAGGGGTTAATTCATCAATTGTTTACTGTGTTTGCACAAAGTGTAAGGTTATTATGCTCTCACCTTAACCAAGTGATTAAAAAACCATATCCACTTTCTAGAATGTGTAACCTTTAGAGGGCCTGGCTCTCGAGTAGCCCTTAAGGCTCAGTGAGAGGGAATGACCCAAGTGGTAATGGGATAAAGCCAAGCTCTTTTGATCCACTATAAATAAACATGGTTGTGATGGAAGTTGCAAGAAACAGGTGCTAAGAATGTCATACCGACATTATGACTCCCCATAAACCCTATAGAGCACAACCTCTATAGATTGGGAGGCCTTCCTTAATGGAGTGTAACACGCCACATGTATGATGACCCAAATGGATGCCTAGACTAAAAAATCTTGTTTAGAAGCCAAAAGTCTTCTAGCTATTGGTACAGGAGGTTGGACCTCTGATGACACTCACATTCTTATAGTTCTTAGTAGAGATACAAAGTTTTCTATGATGAGTTTTCATGGAAATTGACATTTGGCTGCCCCTGAGAAGTGAGTGTCATGGAGTGCAGGCCAATGGAGTCAAGAATCTAAGTATCCACTTTGAATAAGCATAGTTGGGGATAACTATTATCCTGGCCAGCCATAAGAATTGTTCTTGTCTTTTCAATTTACTTTTTCAAATATTGTGTCTGCTATGTTTGTGTTATGTTCTCATCAAGATAGAAAAATCATCCCTTTTTTAAATAGCACAAAATTGAAAAATTTGAAGGAAAAACACAGAATCACGGATATAAAATGTAGAAAACTACATTTGAGAGATTCTATAGTGAATTTGAATAACATTGTAGCGCATCGACAGAAAATTTTAACGCATTTGCAAACCTTTTTGGCACATCTCTTAAATATTAGTACATTTGCACAATTCTATAATGCAAATATAATGTAGAGTTGCACATTTAAAACACAATGTAGTGCATTTTTGAATTTTTGTTGTACATTTGTTAAAACCTATAGCACATTTGTTTTGGCACATTTGCAATAGAGGGTACTTCCACTAGTCATAAGAAAATTTTGAAAATAGATTCGGATACCCATTTTAGAGAAGATTTCATTTTGACCATCACATACTTCATAGCTAGTCAAATAAACAAGGTTCTTGAACATTTTTGCACATAAAGCTAGATCACACTTAAGGTTTTTACAAGTATTCATTTCAACAAGTTTTAGATCCAACATTTCAAAGTACATAATTGCTTATCTTTGATAAACTGATCTTACAAACATAGTTTCTCATCATGATTTATTATCCTTTATCATGAAACTACAAAGCTTGATCAGATTAACCTTGTTTTTTGCATTGGATATTTTGTTCCTCTTTGAACTTGTTTATATCAAAATTTCACAAAATTTGCACTCTCATTAGGATCAAAAACTTGCAAATTATCACAATACTCATATGATCATTTCGCGTCATCTCAAAAAGAAGAAACTTAGTTATAAATAACTCTTGAAAGGATATGCAGAATGGAACAAGTGCTAAAAGATATTCCTTGGAGGATATATGTAAAAATATGTGATGTTTCAACACAAGTGTTAAAAGATATTCCTTGGAGGATATAGGTAAAAATATGCAATTTTTCAAACACAAGTGCTAAAAGATATTCCCTCGAGGATATATGTCCATATCCTTTTGACAAGAGTTTGAACATGGTTCCATTCCCACAACATTGTGATCCCAAAATATGATAAATATGATGGGAAAATGGATCCTCAAGATCAAATTAGGGAATTTTGCACCATGAGTATGGAATTTGCACATAATGAAACCTATCGCATGCATTTATTTCCTAGAAGTTTGAGTGGACAATGAATGGAATGGTTCTTTAAATTACCACTTGGGATTAGATCATTTAAGGAGCTTGTGAACAAGTTCATTTAACAATACTCATATAAAATACACCATGAGATAACAATTTTGGATTTGTGTAACATGAAACAAAAGAATGGGAATCCTTCATGGTCTTTCTACAGCGATGGAGACAATTGTTTAATTTAGATACCCTAGACCAGTGTCAGATCATTAGAAAATGAACATCTTCATTGACAATATTAGTGAAATGAGTTATAGACTTAAGTTACAATGTCCTCCTAGTTTAGCAAAGATGATTGAAAATGGTTTAAAAATAGAGGATGGTATGGTCAAGAAAGGAGAATTGAAACTCTACAAAGAGGGAAGTAATTCCTCTAACTTCAACAATAGCAACAACAATGATAAACCAAAATTTTGGACAAAGAACATAAATGTTGCTAATGATGGAGTACCTAATAACAACGGTGTTAAACCAAAACAACCTATTTTCAATCTCTCAAGTCAAGCACCAATGAATAACCAAGATAATAATAAACCAAAACCTTTCTTTTCCAATGCTTGCACAAAATTTACCAACAATGGGGAACTATTGGAATTGGCTTTGAAAACTCTTCTTGAAAACAAGTTAATCACATTACTAGAAGAAAGAGATTTCAAACCCAAAATTAAACCAAGTTGGTGGAATGGCAACCATTTTTGTGATTTTGATAGAAACAAGGGACACCAAACTAGTGATTGTCAAAGGTTAAAACATCTTATCCAAGATTTAATTGACAATGAAGTTATCACAATGGATGGTCACAAAACAAATGAATCACATTTAGCCTTCAAAATTCCACTCCCAAACTATGAAAAAGGTGGACCATCAAATACACAAGATGACAAAGGAAAAGTAAAGGTAAATTATGCTCACACCTATGACAACATAGTAAACATCATCATTATTAAGGATAAAATACTCTCAAAACTAGTGCATGCCATTACTCAAAGTAAGGCTAAGGTAACATTCCTGGGTGTAACAAATGATACAACCTCTACCTCAAGGTAGCATAACTTAGTAGATCAATTTCAGAAAACACCCATGTAGATATCAATCCCAGAGCTCCTAAAAATCTCACCAATGTATAAAGAAATATTGAAAAAGGCTTTAGTAGAAACAATAGTCTCCAAAGACTTGGATGTTGGTCAGTTTCAAAACATGGTGGAACATATCATAGCTCCTCATTCCTTATAATTAATAGAGCATTACGACTTATCATTGCAATATCCTCACAATGCTCCACTGCACATTGAAGTACTTATTCATAAAACGCGAGTCAAACATGTTCTCATAGATGGAGGTGTAGGCTTAAATATTTGTGCATCGAGTTTAGTAAAAGATTTGGGTTTTTTCAGAAAATATAGTGGATCCCAGAAAGAGAATAATAATCAAAGCATATGATGAAGAAGAACATTCTTCCAAAGGAATAGTGGTTTTACCACTCAGAATAAGACCAATTCAAAAAGATGCAGTTTGTCAAGTCTTGGACTTGAATTTATCCTATAACATAACTAGACTAGACTCCTAATAGAGTGAGCTTCAAAAGAGTTCAAAACAAGCTTGTGAGTATTCATCCCCACCGTGGTTTTTCCCATTTAGGTTTCCACGTGAAAAATCAGTGTGTCATGAGTTGTGCATTTTTCATGTGATGATTAAGTATTCTTTGTTTAAGTGATTATGCATGCAGAGCTAATGGTTATGGTATTGCTGCTATACCACATGCATATGTTTATGGGTGAAGTAGTTATCAAGTATTGATTGTATTTGAAGTATTTAGTTTTACTTGTTTATGTTATCTGAAGTCTTACTATGTTTAACCAGTATTGCCATGGTTAAGTTTAGTAATGAAGACAACCAGTTAGCATTGTTTTAACTTGATAAGTTGCTGAGAAGTTTTTGTATGTACTGATTCACCCCCCTATCAGTACCAATTAGGGTATTCATTTTTCATCATTATTCATCACATTTCATATCCTATTTCTCAACCTTCAATGGTTATTTTCATTCCTCCTTCCATTCCTAAAGGAAAAGAAGAAAAGGAACCAATATTGAGTTAATGTCATTCCAAGGCTCATGAGCTATCTTCTAAAATTGATTCTTCTCCTAAGAAGTTGAATGTAGATTTGATCCAGTCTTCTTATCCTTCACCTAATCCTAGAGAGGAGCATAACTTTGACCAATATCACCAAAATTTGAAGTTGTTGATGTGTAAAGATTCTTCTTCTCCTCCTCCTCACATGAGATTTTCTATTGTGATTTATTTGGATGATGATTTTACTGATAATTTTGACAATTGATGATACTAATGATGATTTGTCTTTGATCTTTTCCAGAGCCTTAACTCTTGCTCCTAGTGGCACACATAGTGGCACATCATAAGATCATTTTCCTTGTTTGGAACTAGAGATACCTGTAATACCCTAAAATTGGTCATCTAAACCATGGGCCCCTATTCTCGACAACATCACTAAGGTCCTAACCAAAGGCAATTAAATCAATCTTGAGCACATTATTAATTCTTTAATCATCGAAAATCACATGGCAAATCAACTACTCAATATTAATTAAATATTTATTTAATTAATCAAATCATTTCCAAGAATATCATTTTGATCAATTATCCCATTTTAATTTATTAAATATCCTTGCATATTTAATTAATTAATTAATTTGTCATTCAATCATGCAAAAAGGATTAACTTATTACAAAAGATGAATTAATTTATTACAAAGAGTTGAATTGAAAATAAAACAAAAAGAATTGAATTGAGAGAGAAATCAAACTTGAGATATTATTTCTTTTTCTAAATTTAGAACTTGAAATCAGAAAAGCAATTTAATTGAATTATTGAATTATTCTCTAAAATTGGAACTCAAAGCTTTTCAGAAAAGAAGTTCAGTTGCATTGAAAAGACCCTTTTCTTGAATAAATTAAAGAATTATCAATTTTTATCCTATATGCATGGAATTTGTAGATAGGAATCTGGAAATCATCAAAGCAAATAACAAATTGGACTAGCTCAATCACAGAAACTCAATTGCAGTGATAAATCCTAATTACATTCAATGAAAGCATGAAAACAAGACATTCAATATGAAATCTAAGCAAACCAAATGCAGATGTCTCCTTCATGTGGCTCCATTGTCCTTATTTCTCCTTCAAATTGCTTTTTTTTGTGGATCTCACCTTCAAGTGCATAAGTATAGTATGAAAGCAAAATTGACAAGACAAGATGACAACATAAGGGTACTAGAATTGTGATTGATTCGACCTTTTTGATTGAAGAAATTCATCCAATTTATAGACAAATTGGAGAAAAGATCAGATTAGCATGAAAGTGATTCGAATGTAAATTCAAATCAAGAATAGCAAAATTATGACAAGTGTATGACAAATTGCTATGCAAGGATTTATGACAATTTATGACAATTTATGAAAAATTGCTATGCAAGGATTATGACAAGAATTTGAAATAGAAATAGACATTTAGGAATTTAAGAGAAATTAGAAAATTAAGTTAGAAATGATGACTTGGAAATTAGGAAATTGATGAAAATTAGGTAAATTAATTAATAATTTTTCATTCATTAATTAATTTACAAAAATAGGAGGAATTAATTAGCCAATTAAATAAACATTTAATTGTGACAAGAAGACTTAGGATAAATAAATAAATTATTTAACCTAGAGGGAAAATGACAAACAAGGTTAAATGAATAAATCATGAAACCCTAGAGGATGAATTAGAAATGCAAGAACGACAATTAGGTCTTGATGTAGGATCGACTTGATCATGATTCTGACTTGATAAAAGACCAATGCTGATAAGTGATTTGATTGATAAATGTGCCAATTGATGAGGAACAATGACTAATTGATCCAAATTGACATGATTGAGAAGGACAATGATCGATGTCAAATCAATCGCAAAATGACAAAAACGACAATGATTGATGAAAAATCGATCGCATGATGATAAGATTGAAAACGACAACGATCGATGACAAATCGATCACAAGATGAAAAGATTGATAAGAGGACAAAACCCTAATTCCATCATCAATTAGGATTGACGATGTCAAAATATGCCAAATGAGAATGCACATTGATGTGATAGGATAAGATCGACCAAAATCATGACTGAAGATTGTTATCGACAAGACCAAATTTGAAAGTCGGACAACTGAAGAATGCAGAAGAAAGACTCAATGCTCACAAATGATAAAGACCAAGTGCGCGACATAGAAGAAATGTTAATGCGATACAAGAACCCTAAAATAAGGCAATGCGCAAATGTTAAAGTATGACTCCGCAAGCCTTGACCATTTTTAGACATCTACATTTTGCCCCTCTTTGAGACAATGTGATTTTAAGCGTTGTTTCAAAGAACAATAATGAAAATGCCCCAGATAATGACAATGACATATGCATGCCCCCTCGAGGAAGTGGCCGGAAACATATAGAAAAGAGGCCAATTCATCGATAAGAATGATAGAAAATGATAGGATCAAACGGCTCGCCAAGATTGACAGAAGAAATGTTAGTAAGAAGAAATTAGATAGAGGACAGTTAGAGATGAAGAAAAACTTGCTTTCACAAATGCACATAAGTAGGTGAGAACCTTTATTTAATGTAGCAAAGTGGATGCAGAGCATCATGGCATTGAAGGCCAGAGCTGAAATGCAACCCTTTTTGCAAAAGACAGACACATCGCACACAAGGAATGAGTGAAGCATCCTAGGGTGCATACATCAAGGGTCGAGGTATGTGCTGTGTTCACAAAGAGAACGTACTTATCATAGACACCCAATGATATAGTTGCCCTAGTTTGCGACAAACATTCCACAAACAACAAACACAACAAAGAAAAGAAAGGGACCATGAACCATCCCGGTCACTCTAAATCACTCAGTGACATCATCGAGCAACATAGGAACATGATCGAAGCCAAAGATAAATCAGTAAAAAGATAAGACGCACAAATTCAACCAAGTCAAACAAACAGTCAGATTGTCATTGTCAAAAGTGGAAAGCAATAATGATCATGTTGTCTGGTTCCAGGGAATGTGGTACCCCGTCTAAGATAGGACACAATCTAGTTTCGAGTATACCACACCCTGTATAAGACCCATGATAGTGTGCCAAGGATGAATGATATTGATGTTGATTGATTGATATGACAATTTTAATCAGTTTGAATGTCTGGTTTGATTGAAAAAGTTCATCAGTTAATGCATGATTTCAGTAAAGCGCAGTGTGTGATTGAGAGTCGTTGGAGGTATGCTTAGTGATCTGTCTATGCACAAAGGGGACATTTACGGACAAAATGCAAAATGCTTGTTTTTGGATTTGGAGTTTCTTCAGGACATTAGTTGATTTTTTGGGGATTTTTTCAGGACATTATTTGATTTTTTTGGATTTTTTCAGGACATTATTTGATTTTTTTGGATTTTTTCAAGACATTATTCAATTTTTAGGGATTTTTTTCAGGACGTTATTTGATTTTTAGGGATTTTGCCCCCAGTGTCTAGCAAGTCAAGGAATATGACAGGTGAATAAATAGGCTTTCTGAAATAATGGTGGATAGAGGGAAGACAAAGGCCTTTTATTATGGAGACAATGGGACACGAGACTAGATATGACAATGTAAATCAGTGACATGGCATGAGGGACATGTCAAGAGATTTTTGAAAAACATGTTCAAATTTTGCGTCCTTATGTTAGATCAAGATCAAGGAATGAAAAAGAGTGTATGGATAGTGATAAGAGATGGATAGGATAAGAAAGACCAAGAATGGATAAGGGACATGGATTGAAGGTCGGGATTGGCTAAGGGATAGTGGCAAAAAGTTGCAATAAGCTAGGGAATATGGATGAAAGGTTATAATAAGCAAATGGATAAATGACCAAAAGCTATGATGGACTAAAAGCTACAAACAAGATGCATGATGCTCATGATGATCCTCAGCCTTGTCAAGATCAAAGGTGGAAAGGGAAACTGGACATGAGGGACAATAAGATAATGGAGGGTAATGACATGGTATGATAGGATAATGGAACAATGAAGGACAAAAGGATATGATAGGATAAAACCTGTGCCTAAGTACGGTATGAAAGAAGTTCATAGATTATGCATGATGCCTATTTGCTAGGTTTTCATCATGGTACTTGCCCAAGATGCCTGTTTGCCAGGTTTTCACCAGTGGACGAATTATTTTTACTTTACTTTTTTCTTTTTTTCTTTTTTTTTTTCACTTTTTTTTCTCACTTTTTTTTTAAATTTTGACTTTTTCAATAGAAGATGGACACATGATAGGGGATGGAAGAAGGACTCAAGCGTCTTTTTTTTTTTGGATAGTAGCCTTGAAAAAAGAGGACCATGACCTTTAAAAGTATGCTTAAAGACGTTGGTAGGATAAGGACATGTAAAAAGAGATAAAACTAAGGCAAGGATTTATGCAAAGGATTGGATCAAAGGGATCGAAGGATGAAAAATATGCATTGGATAATGGATAGGGTATTGGAAGAATTGGGTTTGAGCAGATGGAAATGTTGGAAAGATCAAAATTGGAACACACCTTGACGGGTGGTGGATTGATGGAGGAAAAATGGATCTCAGATTGTGAGATTTGGATGGAGGAATAGCTTGGGATTTTGGGACATAAGGGCCCAAAATGGATGAAGAAGGTGATGGAGGAAAAAATTTGAGAGGGTTGGATGGAGGAATAGAAACTTTGGATGCCAAGTTGGATGTTTCTTGAGGCTTTTGTGCTTCAAGGAGCCGCTCAGGGATCCACATGGTTTTTGATTTTTCATGCTTTTGTGGTTCCTTGGAGTGCATTGCTTGCACAAGGGATTTAGGAACCCATATATATTTAACTTTTGTTTTTGATCAATGGGCCTTTGTGGCCTTTTGGATATTTATTTTTCTTTATAGATCATATTGTTCTTTGTTTTGACATGTCGATTATATTGGACATATTGATCCTTGAATACATGTGGATTTCTAGACTTATGACTTTTATACTTGGCATCCAAATTGCTTGGAGGGGGAAAGGAATGCATGGATGGATAGGAATGAAGTGGAGTTATTTTGGATGGATGAAATTTACTCAAGGATGTGTGCCTTTGCTGACCTTGCATAGAGGATGAAGGGATATAAGGACCTAAGATGGATGGAAGGTGTGATGGGGAAGGTGTATGTTTTGATTTTGATGGAGGGATACCAATGTCTTGAGAGTGAGTTGTGTAGACATGACCCTTAACATTTTCTTTCACATGAAGGGATTATTGCTTATGGAGATCTACTCCTTTGCCTCTATGAATATCTTGACTTGTAGGATACTCTTTTCTTTGGGAAGAAGACGCGAGTCCATTATGAGGTGGATATGATATGAGAGAAATAATGAGATCTTGAAGTGGATTGGATTGCACCAAAGTGGAAAAACCCATTATGCATGTTGAGGGTTCATGAACATCTTGCACTGACACGTTAGAATCATGAGGGGGATTAGGATCATGAGGGGGACTAGGATTGTGTAGTGGAGATGGTTCAATGATAGGCTCTTCAAGAGATGGAATGGGAGAAATAATGGGATCATCAAAAGAAATGAGACCTTGGAGTGTATATGGAGCATTAAGACAAGGAGATGGAGGAACAAGTGGATCTTGTGGAGGATTTAAAGGAATAATCTGATCTTGACAAGGAGGAAGATCATTGGAATCCTCTTTAAAGGTGCTTTGCTCTTGACTTTTAATGGGATCATCAGAAAGGATGGAAGGGATATCTTGATCTTTCTTTGGAAGTGGAATGTCAATGGGATTTGAAAGGACATTTTTTTCATGAAATGGAAGGGGATTGTTTGGGATTGGATGGACTGGGATATCTTGATCTTACTTCGAGAATGGAGTGTCAATAGGACTTTGGATATGATGGACAAGAATAGGGGAATCATCGTGAGTGTCTGGGAACATGGGGTCCTGGTCAACAATTCGATGGGATGATAAGGTTTGATCTTGATCTATTTTAAGACATGTTTCTTCATGCTCTAAATTATCTTCTTGACATGGGGTTGGACTTTGCATATGCATGGGGGATTTTGGCAAGGGATTAATGCTTTGGCACGAAGGAAATGCAATTTGAACATTTGTAAGATTAGACATTCCAGTCGTAAAGCTTTCTTGAATCTTAGATTTGGATCCACTTTTAGGTATTCAAGGAATCACTTCTTGTTGAGGGACACCTGTCATCAACATTTGTGTGGCCATCATTTGATCTAGTATTAAAGGTGTTGCATTAAACAATGGATTGTTTATTGTTTCAAATGTTGACTTTTGAGGAATAGTCACTGTCAATGCCTTTGAAGCACGTTTACTCATCAAGGTGTGTTGAGTTTTTTGTTGCACATTTTCTTCATTTAGACGTGGAGAGAAACTTAACAGCTCACCACCTTGTTGTTTTTGCACATGAATTTGCTCACTTGAGGAGGTCACTTTACTCATCATGTCAAGATATTTTTGTGGGAACATCTTAAAGACTTTGTTCAAGAATTTATCCATCTTTTTTGTCAACTTTGGATCTTTAAGGAACATATCAACATCATCAGAAGCATCGGAATCTGATGAAGAATCTGGTAAAACATCTGGATTTATTTCTTGTTGAATGCCTTGATTTGAACCAAATCCTTGTGAAAGAGTTTGTTCCTCATGTAATGTTTGAATTTGAATGTCATGCTCCAGATTTGGTTGATTCCAATCAAAAGGTGCATTTCCTCTTGGTGTTGGTGGAACACTCCCATATCTCAGTTTCATGGGTACAAACACTAGTTCATATAGTGGAGGTGGTCCAAGTTGAACCATTCCATATGGTGGTAATGATGTGCTTGATGAACCTTCAATTTGTACTATTTGACTAGTTTGAAACTGTGAGTTTGATATGTTGTCAATGGGTTGATATGTTGGTTTGCCCATCTTCTTAGATTTTGACCTTGTTTCAACAGGCATGTCACTATGCAAATGCAATATTTTTGGAATTTTTCAGGGATAATGTATGATATGCAACTAAATGCAAACTAAATAGATGGAAATGTAATCTATAGCAAGAATGCAACCTATGTTTTTGGTTGTTTTTTGAGATTTTAACAAACTTTTTGGAATGCAAATCTAAAAAGAGACCCTTAGGAAATTGAAATGATGTCTAGACCTCAAAGGACAAAAGGACCAAGTGACAAAAGGACAAAATGACAATGTCTCCCCTATATGCTTGGATACTAAGCTAGGTGTAAAGCAGAAAATCGAACCCTAGGTGTTCCCCCACTCCAAGGAGAGAGAAAGGAGGTCACTAGGATTGATGGTTTTCACTTAGGAGAGACTTTACATTCAAAAGAGGGGTTGAAACTCACAAGATCCAATCCCACACAATGCAAGATTGAATTCTAAATGAGTTTCAAGGGTTGAGACAGCAATGATACCCTCTTTTGTAAAGAATGTAGATAGAAGGATTGAACTAGGAGTGTATGTGAAAGTAAGAAAGATTCACTTGTATATGGAGATAGAGACACGGGATGAAGCTATAGACCTGAAATTAGCAGTAAAATGTTGAGATGATGCTGTCCTGCAAGTTTGAGCAAAAGTTGATAGGACGATGGTGCCCGGAGTGCACACGGTCCTCCGAAAAATCTCCGAAATGAAGGGGGATCTGTTCGTCTCTGCACAAGGATTCTAGATCTTCAATTACAATCGCGTACCTGCAACCTACACACAGAAAAGAGAGGACGATTGGGAGGTTAGGGATTAGGGGTTTGCCTTCAGGTCAAACCCCAGTTTTGGAATTAACCAAGAAATGAGAATGCTATAAATGTAAATGTTTGTAATGTAATCAAGTACTGATACCTTGTTGTAAGAATGTTTGTATTCTTATATGCGAAGGTGTAATGATGTTGTATGTTGTATGTTGTGTGTTGTAGGTGATCTCCTCTTCAATGGTTGAATCCTTGTCTTGAATGCAACACCTAGCCTTGAATGGAGACCTAGAATGCTCAATTGCTTGAAGGGATGCTTGAATGTTTGAATGTTTGAATGTTTGCCTATCGCTTCCGCCTCTTGCACATATATGTTTTTTTCTCTTTTCCTTTTCTGGGAGAGGAAATGTAGTTTATATACTTGTCAACTAGGGTTAGGAGACTGATTTTTTTGACCTTAGGCTGACCTAGGAGCATTATTTTCCAAATTGAAAACTTGAAGACCCGATGCCCAACAAGAGACCGGGCCCAAAATAGGACCAGGGACCAGGGCACTGGGCGCCATGGTCCCACCTCCCGGGACAGCAGGGTGCAAGGAGGATCAGGCCAAGGTGCAAAAAGATGCAGTTTTTGATGTCGTAAATAGGTTTCAGGGTCTCCATTCAGGTTCAGTGTTGCGTCGCCATTGTGAAGACCCAAATGTAGTCAAAATTGCAAGTGTCACAATTTTATGACGCTACACTAGGTTTGACCAAAAATGATATTTATGACAAAAAGACAAAAGTTTGATAAGGTCTAGAATTCCTAACAATAACTTAGGGTTTATCAAAGATTTGCATTACTCAAGCATGACAAAACCTAGTTTTCACACTATATGCAAAGGGACAATTACTATGCAAATGACCCTAATATGATATGATAATGACCTAAGCTTAATGAAGAGACCTAGGGTATGCAAATGTGACCTAATGTTATGATGACAAAGATGCAAATGCAAATGTATGACAATGTCAACCTAAGACAAAACCTAAGGTTGAATTATGAAATGGTATTACTCTAATGCAAGAAGACACATGCAAATGGATGACCCTTATTGATATGCAAAGGAGTATGACCTAGGTGAAACCTAACCTTGGTAGTTGACAATGAACTTTGCAAAATGCAAACCTAGGATGAACCTAAATCTAAGTGACATGACTGTTGAGACAAGATTTTGAACAATGTTTGACAACCATGTTTGAAGGTGTTTTGAACTTTGTTGGATGAAATACTCTTGTGTTTAAACTTGTTTTGAATCAATTTGTCTTGTTTTTGAAATGAGACACAACTCAACTTTTGACAAGCAAAGAAGACAAGATATCTTAACTTAGATTCAAGACAACCATGCTCATTCACACATTTCTTTTGGTAGGTAAGGACATTAAGTACTTGAGAGGTAGACTTGTTATGAGATTCAAGGAGAATACATAGATGCTTGACCCCACGGGCTCCCCTCCATGACACTCACTTCTCAGGGCAGCCAAGCATCAGTCCCCATGGAAATCTCCCCATGCTGAACTTAGTATCTCTTCCAAGTATCCGAACTTGTCCTTCTCAATAACTAGAAGGATTTTTGGCCTCTAAATACAAGGTGTTTAGTAAGGATTTTTGTTAAGTGTTACTCCTTGGTGTCACGCAAGCATGATTGAGACATTAAGCCCACCAAGATACCAAACAAATGTAGTCCTACAAGCATGATTTAGACCATGAGGCCCTACTTAGATGTTGATATGAGAAAGAGTTCAAGGGTCATCACTTCCCAAGTAACTACAATTCCCATGTAACCCTTCCTTCAAAGCTTTCGCCCATCGGGTATTTATTTATAGTGAGTTAGAATGCCAAGGTACTCTAGCTGTGCTCACTTTGGGTCGTTCCCTTCTCATGATTGTCACTTGCTTGCAAAAGAAATCAAATGGTCAGGAAGGTAGGCCCTCTAAAGGTAACGAATAATCCAAGACATGAGAATGGTATCGAAGATCTGGATTTCTGATCGCCCTAAGAAGGATGAGAGCATACTCTCCTACTCCAATGTCAAACTTGACAATAAAAGAAAACACATGTTCATTCCATCCTACTTAGTAATCATACTAGGTGCCTAATTATGAATCACAAACACAAAAGTTCAGTTGAAATACAAGGCAACTTGCAAAATCACCCAGTTAGAAGTTTAACTTGTTTGGTCTTTGACTAGCGAACCTGCATAAAATTTGTTAGTAGTTTCATTTTTGTCTTTGCCATGCATAATGCCAAGGTGTTGCATAGAGAATCAGTACAAAAGAAAAACCAAAATGCAGAAACAGAATGCAAAACAAAGTAATTTGCAAGTAAAAACACTGATTTTTACCTCTGTTTCTGGCCTTACACAGGCATAGAATGTCTTACATAGGCACAAAATGCAGTAGCATAGGTGTAGAATGCAGTAACATCACAGATCCCTTTGACACAGGTATAGAAGTCCTTGACATAGGCATAGATCACTTGACATAGGCGCAGATTACTCCTACACAGGCACAGAAGTTCCCAGAAAGCCCTGAATTGCCCTGTTTCTTGGGTTTTTCACCTGCAAATCAGCTCAAAAGCACTCAAAAGCATGGTTAGGGGGTTAGTTCATGTCGGGTTCACCAATTAATGTAGATAGGAATCTAGAAATCATCAAAATAACAAATTGGACTAGCTCAATCACAAAAACTCAATTGCAGTAATAAATCCTAATTACATTCAATGAAAGCATGAAAACAAGACATTCAATAAGAAATCTAAGCAAACCAAATGTAGATGTCTCCTTCATGTGGCTCCATTTTCCTTCTTTCTCCTTCAAATTGCTTTGTTTTGTGGATCTCACCTTCAAGTGCATAAGTATAGTATGAAAGCAAAATTGACAAGACAAGATGACAGCATAAGGGTACTAGAAGCGTGATTGATTCAACCTTTTTGATTGAAGAAATTCATCCAATTTATAGACAAATTGGAGAAAAGATTAGATTAGCATGAAATTGATTCAAATGGAAATTCAAATCAAGAGTAGCAAAATTATGACAAGTGTATGACAAATTGCTATGCAAGGATTTATGACAATTTATGACAAATTGCTATGCAAGGATTATGACAAGAATTTGAAATAGAAATAGACATTTAGGAATTTAGAAGAAATTAGAAAAATAAGTTAGAAATGATGACTTGGAAATTAGGAAATTGATGAAAATTAGGTAAATTAATTAATAATTTTTCATTCATTAATTAATTTACAAAAATAGGAGGAATTAATTAGCCAATTAAATAAACATTTAATTGTGACAAGAAGACTTAGGATAAATAAATAAATTATTTAACCTAGAGGGAAAATGACAAACAAAGTTAAATGAATAAATCATGAAACCCTAGAGGATGAATTAGAAATGCAAGAACGACAATTAGGTCTTGATGTAGGATCGACTTGATCATGATTCTGACTTGATAAAAGACCAATGCTGATAAGTGATTTGATTGATAAATGTGCCAAT
Organism: Cryptomeria japonica; assembly: GCF_030272615.1. NCBI lineage: Eukaryota > Viridiplantae > Streptophyta > Pinopsida > Cupressales > Cupressaceae > Cryptomeria > Cryptomeria japonica. The sequence continues at coordinate 886,054,678 of NC_081414.1, read as the reverse complement.
TGATGAGGAACAATGACTAATTGATCCAAATTGACATGATTGAGAAGGACAACTATCGATGTCAAATCGATCACAAAATGACAAAAATGACGAAACAACAACAATCGATGACAAATCGATCGCATGATGATAAGATTGAAAATGACAATGATCGATGACAAATAGATTGCAAGATGACAAGATTGATAAGAGGACAAAACCCTAATTCCATCATCGATTAGGATTGACGATGTCAAAATATGCCAAATGAGCATGCACATTGATGCGACAGGATAAGATCGACCAAAATCATGATTGAAGACTATTATCGACAAGACCAAATTTGAAAGTGAGACAACTGAAGAATGCAGAATAAAGAATCGATGCTCGCAAATGATGAAGACCAAGTGTGCGACACAGAAGAAATGTTAATGCGATGCAAGAACCCTAAAATAAGGCAATGCACAAATGTTAAAGTATGACTCTACAAGCGTTGACCATTTTTAGACGTCTACAAAATTAATTTATTATTATTTTCCAATGCAACTTGGACTTCTAATTTGAATGCATTTCAATTAAACTATAATTGGAATCTATCTCAAGGTTAACTGAATCTTAATTCCCAATTATTTCAATTAATCCTAAATTAAGCTTTTTCTCTTGTGATTCTCTATAAATTCAATCTTCAAATCTCATTCCAATTCACCCTAGATATTTTTGAGAACACGCGTGGAGATTATTATCATGCTAATTTCTCTTTGGAGTCATTGAAGATTATTGTGCTTTTTAGATTATTTACATCCATTTTACATCCATTATTACTTGCATCCATTATTGCTTGAATTGATTATTATTTGCTTGAATTATTCATCCATCTTGCATCCATATAGCTTAATATCATATAGACTAAATCCTTCATCTTGGTGTAGTCTAGTCACTGGTATTGCTTATAAAAATCTAAGAGAAATCTTATACTCGCATCTTTTAAAAGGCAATTAGTCGCTTTGCTATGGTTTATTTCTTATTGATTATTTATTACTAACCATGCATATAATGACTTAATTGAAGTGTTGTGCTTGTAGCTACAGGTTCACTTTTTCACACACACATCTCTAGCGCCCACCGTGGGGCTCGAAGACTACATTTTTTCAGCCTCCAAGACTGACTATTTTATTTTTTGTTATTTTCCACGTTTTAGATTTTTCAGTTTTTCATTTGTACATCTCGTATGACAATTTTTACAGGCTAAAACAACAAATTGCGAGTGTCACATGAATTGTAAATATCCTATCGTACGAGCAGATCCTCTATCATATGAGTATATTCTCTATTGTACGAGCATATATCCTCTGTCGTACAAGCAGACATCATCATTAATCTTCTTTCATATGATACTGAATCTTGTTTCATACGAGTCAAGTGTCTATCGTACAATTCTGTATTTTCTAGTAAAAGAGGCAAATTTCATATTTTTTTCATTTCTAATTGATTATTTTGATGACTGGCCCTGACTATTTATCTGTCTATCTCAGAGTTTTTCATAGCCTAACTAGTTTTTGCAGAATGCTTATCAAAGAATATGCTTGTCGCACAAAGACAATATGACTACTGATTCGTTGTTTTTGCAAGTTGCCTGAGGAGAATCAACTAAATATCATGCATTCTTTAAATTCATTTTTAGGAACCTAACTTTCTATTTGGTTAAAGAACAAATTTGTCTTTCATGCTTTTAGAAGATTCTGAGAGGTAGGAGAGTATGCTCTTTTCTTTTTCTAGACAATAAAAAATCCAAACACTTGAAGCTTTTTCTTTGTTTGAGATTTGTACATCTTTAGTAGGCCTCCCTCCCGAGGGGTTGAAAAACTCTTAAAGTCGTTACGGTCGGTGTGAGGGGAACGACCTAAGTGGGAACGACTAGATGCCAAGTACTCCAACCCACTATAAAATAAATGTGATTTGATGAAAATAAAGTCAACGACAGTGCTCGAGAATAGCTCTCCTCTGTACCTTCGGGTATATTAAACCTTGGTTTTCAAGGCTAGAAGACCTCTTAATTGAGTTTATACCTCGACACGCCAAATGGATCCTTGACTAAATCCAATTTAAAATTAGAAGCTACCTGGTTCATCTCTGAAAGGGGGATAATCTTTATGCAAGAGAGATAGTAACTCTCCCAAGATACTTGTCATTTCCTGCCCCCATTAGCATTTGGAGTCGGATAATATGACATTGAGAATCCATTGTGTGAGACTCAGCAACCATATTCTGATTAGCTATTGGGTGTGTACCTGAGTCTACAAGCAAAGGTTTTCTTTCCTCACCAAATTCCTTAGGGTTTGCATGCTATGATTGGAGTCACTATACATACTACTTGTTTTCTGTGTTTTCATCCCTGAAACAAAAATTGAAATACCAAAAATTGGTGAAGACCAAAAACAACTTAGTGAGTCGAAACTCTGTCTGTGTCAGAAACTAGTCCGTCCTAAGTTGAAACTCTATCTGTGTCAGAAACTAGTCCATCCTGAGTTGAAACTATGTCCGTGTCAGAAACTAGTCCATCCTGAGTTGAAACTATGTCCGTGTCAGAAACTAGTCCATCCTGAGTTGAAACTCTGTCCGTGTCAAAAAAACTAGTCCATTTTAAGTCAAAAATCTGTCCGAGTCAGAAACTAGTCTATCCTGGTAAAAAATCAGTCCATCTCAGAATTGGTCATACTTAGTTATCATACTCAGCAATCGGAAATACTCAAAATTTCTAGGCTCTGTCCTATGAACAGTCATATGAGTCTAATAATTCATCATCCTATATTACATCCTATGTCATACGAGTTTTCTGGTTTGTCATATTAGACCCAATCCTATGCCGTACGAGTCATTTTATTTTGTCATCTGACTCTGTATCTTGTGTCGTACAAAATAGAACTTCTTTGAGTCTTTTGTCATCCTGCACATGCCCATTTGTCATATGGTACGAGGCAACAAATCATATGAAACAAAACTATTGTCGTCCTATAGCTGCTAAATTATCATCCAGTCCAGAAAATCCTATCGTATGAGTCTCTGGTTTTGTCTGAACAGAATAGTCAAACTTGCCTAAAAACATCTTACAACAAACATAATATTGGTTATCATTTTCCAGAGCATAAATAGATCAACATAGTGTACCTCTGCCATTTGCGTTGCACAATTTGGTCGATCACCTTTCAGCTAGTTCAATCAACTACCTATCAAATTTTAGTCACTTAGACAATGTCTTATACAGGATAAATCATTCCTAAAACCAGACTGAATCTTACACTATGCTTAGAATCAACTTAGATAACATCTTAGATAGGATAGATCGTTCTTAAAATCAGACTAAATCTCAATTGTTTCTCCTAAACAATACTCTAAACAGAACAACTAGCTTTGAAATTGATCTTGACCTTTGCATCACAAACACATTGAGGTCACACCAATCCATTAAGATGCCTATTCAAACCAGGAGTTCACATAAGAAACAAGCCAAAGGAAAAGAACAAACCTTCACCTATCAAGATAATCCATTCTATGTGAAGGATCCACTCACTAACATGCCATTGTCATCAGGCGGACCAATTTTTTATGAACCAAAATCTCCCACTATACATGAGATAGAATACAATGATGGCAACAAAAATGATCATAATATTCCTGAAAATCATAATGACTCCTTGTCATCAAGTGAGATTGATGAAGACCCTGAACCTCTAGAAAAAGAAATCCTTGACTATCAGAAAGACAAAGACTTTAGAAAAATGATGAAAACTATCATGACCTGAGAGAAGGAAGACTGTTTCTTAGAACTAACAAAATAAGGTGCCAAACTTCCTATTGGATATGATATTCAGACACTTGTTACTAAAAGGGAAGACTCACCTATACTCATGGTACACAAATAGTTACTAGCTTTGCGAATGGAGGTCATAGAACTGAAGAATAAGGACAAGTCCCCGAAACAATATTCTTTGGAAACAATATGTCCCTTTCCATTTGACAACAATAAATCCCAAAATTTGACAAATATGATGGTACCTCAAGTCCTCAAGATCATGTTAGGGAATTTAGTGCTTCTTGTATAGAATTCATGCAAGATCAAACGTACCTCATGCGTCTCTTCCCAAGAAGTTTAGGGGGTCAAGCAATTAAATGGTTCTCAAGTCTACCCAAAGGAATAAAAACATTCGAAGAACTAATCCAACTATTTTTACAACAATACTCATACAACATTCAAGATCCTATAACTATGATTGATCTTTGTAATACTCAACAGAAAATAGGGGAACCTCTTCTTACTTTTCTTCGACACTGGAGAAATATGTTCTCTAGGTACCCACGACCTATTCCAGACTCTGAGAAAATGGATATATTTGTCAATAACTTGGTCCCTGAACTGAAATATAGTGTACAAATATAAGTACACCCATCATTTAACAAAATGGTAGATAATGCCATTTGAATGGAAGATGTGCTCATAAAGAAGGGGGATATCACACCTTGGAAAGAAACACAAACAAAATCTAGCTCTAAAGAGAAGAACAAGTATTGGAAATTTGGCAAAGATAACAATAAGAATGTTGTTAATGATGGAGTAGTAGACACTATCAAAACCAACTCAAAATCCACAATATTCAACTTGGCTAGTGGTACACAAGCACTTAAAGCTGCTGAGATTGCAGTAGAGAATTCACCAAAGAAAACAAAGGAATGGTTCAAAGAAAAGAATTGGCTTTCCAAACCTAAGCGTGATTTTACTCATCTTGAAGAATCTTATGAATTTGCTTTCAAAACTTTATTGGAAAACAACTTGATAACACTACCAGATAACTCTAGACCATATGATCCAGATGTCAAACCAAGATGGTGGAGAGAAAATGAATACTATGACCTCCACCAGAATAAGGGTCATAACATAAACAATTGCATGAAGCTAAAACATGAGATTCAAGATCTCATAGATGCTGGTAAAGTTGTTGGGAATCATCCAACCAATGCTGATCATAAAGCATTTAAAGACCCTTTGCCTACTTACGAACAAGGTTATTCCTCAAAGACCAAAGGAGATGCCAAGGTAAATTATACTTATGCCAGCCAGGACAACGTTATCAGCATGACTGAACCTTCACACTCAAAATACTGCAATGTGATTATAGTTCAAGATAAACCAAATGAATCATGATATACAAGAGCTCTGACCCGATCTCAAAAGAAAGTTACCCTCCAAGGAGCTAGTTCTTCCGACCCGGCTCAAGAAACATCAAATCCAACAGCCTTGCCAAACAAACAAAAGGAATCAACCTTGGACAAATTTAAAAGATTAACCTCATCATCATCCTCTGGATATAGTGTGGTTGAATAGTTAAAAAGGACAAATGCTCAAATTTCAATTTTTGAATTGCTACAACTCTCATCTACTCACAAGGAAATCCTAGACAAAGCATTGCTCACTACCAACGTTCCAAAAGATTTAGACATTGATCGGTTTTAGTCTATGGTGGGTCATCTGACTTCACCTCACTATTTGACCTTCTCTGAAGAGGATGACAATTCGTTAAATCATCCACATAACCAGCCATTGCATATTGAAGCCATGATCCACAAACACAGAGTCAAATGTGTTTTGATAGACGGAGGCACAGGGTTGAATATATGTACTTATCATCTACTTACATAGCTAGGATTCTCTGAAAATGTCATTGATCTAGGAAAGAAAATAACAATTAAAGCCTATGATGAGGAAGAGAGGACCTTCAAAGTTCTAGTATCATTACCAATCAGAGTGGGACTAGTAGAGAGAGATGTCCTTTTCCAGGTTCTCAATATTCCATTGTCATACAATATATTACTGGGTAGGCCATGGATTCATGAAATGAAGGTAGTACCATCAACATATCACCAATGCTTAAAGTTTCCTTATAACGGAGCTGAAGTCAGTATTCCTATTGATACAAATGTCATCTGTAATGCATTGACAAAAGGTGCAGATACTTTTGTGCCTCATAATAGGGCAGCCTCTCCAAATGAAGATCCAGAAACATTGATGAAAGACTTAGAAAAGAGATTGAAGATTACAGATACTGGCATGGATGGCTACAAGATAGAACTGGTACTATCATTAGTTTCTCTCCCTCCATCACCAAAATAGTTGGGCAAGCCATCATAGGCTATGAGAACACAAACTTTGGCTTTGAATACTATATATGATGGTCTCTTTATACAGTCTTCTACCTCCTTGGCAGATGAAATAGAAAAGGATGTTGTGCTTAACTGGCTCTTTAAGGAAGATAGTCCAAATGAGGAGGTACGACATTGTGAGATTTCCTCAAACCAATATGGTCGTGGTTACAAAATGATTCAGTGCATGGGGTACTTAGGTACTAGTCCTTTTGGCAAACAAAAAGAAGCTATTACTGAACCAATTCAGCTACAAACCAAATCCACACATGATAAGGCTGGACTAGGATACAATCCGAAAAAGACATCAGAACAAAAACATGCTTCTAAGTCTAAGTGCTCAAAAAGGATATCACCTTTAACATTACATGAAGCAGACACTAAACAAACAAAAGTAAAGTGTAGAAAAGAGAAAGAGGAATCAACAGCCAAGAAAGAAGAACTAGTCAGTGCTCAAGCTTCGGCGGTATCAGCTATGATAATACAAGAAGTTGAGGTTCCTGAGGATATAAGAGATGAAGTCATAAGAATCAGAGAATTGTTTGCACCATTAAAAGTTCCAATCACATATACTGGCAGGCAATAAGTAGATGATTTGGAGACTGATTCAAATGAGTATGAATAGGGTCCTGATTATCTTTTAGACACATCCACTACAAAAATGCCAAAAGAATCTAGTGGTGTCATAGATGATACTCAAGAGCTGATGCACATAAAAATAGAGAGGGAAATACAAGAAATTAGACAAAAGAGGCAAGAAAATTATGAACAAGAATTGAAAGAAGGAACAATACCAGAAAGCTTCTCATCTATGTGTCCTTAGCCTAAAACAAAACAAATCAGTTATGGTACTACACAAGAAGAGTTAGAAGATAAAGAACAAGAACCAGTCATCAGTCTAAAATAAGTTGAATGGAGTAGATGCCAAAAAATCACAGAAGCAATGAGATCATGTCAACAGGTGTGTCAGATACAAATGACAAATGAACCACAACATGAAGGAACTTGTAGCATTAAAGATGTTAGTATTGATACCATACATATGCTTACTAAATCACCTGAAAGAGACTTGGAAACTTCATCCCATGACTCTGATGACTCTGATGACAGTCATGTTCATGAGGATACCCACTCGGCCCCAAATTCTGAATCCTCTGATACAAACAATGAAAAGTTGTCTACTAGTCTTATTGCTGTTAAACCACGATATGACATCCAGTCTAGTGTAGTAAACGATGTTACAAGTATGTCTATTGGATTAGATCACTTAAATATTAATGTGAACTTTAATAATCATGATCTGAATCTTCCTGGTCTTGAGACACTTACGCAAGGTATTATTCTAGAAATCAATTTTTTGATCCACAGTTGTGATAACAATACCGTGAACACTCTTGAACCTATCCAAAATTTGTTCTTAGTACATCTCAAATTGATTGACTGTACTTTAGCGAATCAACCCATGGATATACCTACTTTTGCCAATGACTATACATTATCCTATTATCTCAATGCAGTCAAACCTATAAACTCGTCCACCAGTGAACGGAGTGAAAATATGACTAAAGCGAATATCAAGTATCTTAGTCGTAAAAACAAGAAAAATAAAAATAAAAGATCTGATGGCGAAAACCATATTGTGGCGGTGTCAGAATCTAAAAAAGAGAAAATAAAGGATGTACCTAAAGGTGAAAACCTCTTTGAGGCACCTGAAGGTGAGATACTTGGTATACTACCCAGTCATTTTTAGGAGTGGTCTTCCATATTGATCGAGCCAACTCAACCAGTGAATATCAGGAATCAAGAGACACCACAAATTATTCACATAGCTCAATCACTATCAACAGAGGAATTGAAGGATTTCTCTCAGCTATTCTTAGAGAAGAAAATAAACTTTGCATGGACGTACTCTGATATGCCAGGATTGGATCCTGATCTCATTATGCACTATCTCTCAATCACATCAGGAGTAAAACCAGTTAAACAAAAACTCCGTAAGATGCACCTGCATGTAGCATTATTAGTCAAAGTTGAACTAGAGAAACTGCTCAAAGCTAGATTTATCATAGCAATAGATTATGCTGAATGGATTTCCAACATAGTGCCTATGTCAAAGGCAGATGAATCTATCAGAGTTTGTATAGATTTTAGAGATCTCAACAAAGCATGTCCAAAATATGACTTTCCATTGCCAAATATTGATATGATAGTCGACATGATAGCTGGGTATGAGATGTACTCACTAATGGACGAATTTTTTGGCTACAACCAGATTAAAATCTCTCCTGGAGATCAAGAAAAGATAGCTTTCACCTATGCATGTGGAACCTTTTGCTAGAACATCATGCCATTTGGGTTAAAGAATGCAGGGGCAACTTATCAAAAAGAAATTACAACTATCTTTCATGACATGATGCATAAGAATATGGAGTATTATGTTGATGATACCTTAGTGAAGACTATGAAAAGATCAACACATATTCAAGAGTTAGGTCCTATACTTGTTAGAATGGAAAAGTTTAAGCTCTGATTAAATCCAAAGAAGTGTGCATTTGGAGTGACATCTGGTAAACTACTTGGCTACATCATTTCAAAGAAGGGCATCGAGGTTGATCCTAAGAAGGTCCAAGCTATAATGGAAATGTCGCCTCTAAAGAACATCAGTCAAATGAGAAGTCTATAGGGATGTCTCCAATCCATTAGAAGATTCATTTCTCAGCTAGCAGATAAGGCTCAACCTTTTACAAAAGTATTGAGAAAAGGAATAATATACAACTAGGATCAGCAGTGTGAACAACATCTTCAACAGATAAAAGAGTACCTATATAATCCATCAATATTGATGCCACCTATTCAGGGTGAGCCACTAATCTTATATATACTGGGGGCACTTCTGGTGCAACAAGATGACAACAAAAAAGAAAGAGATATTTATTACATCAACAGGACATTGGTGTCTTATGAAATGAACTACAATATAATAGAAAAAGCATGCTTGGCATTAGTCTTTGCATCACAAAAACTGAGGCACTATATGCTACCACATTCAGTCAAGTTGGTGACCAAAATCAATCCACTCAAGTATCTTCTTAATAAAGAAACACTCACCAAAAGATTGGCAAAGTGGGTAATGATCCTTACAGAGTTTGACATTGAATATGTGGAATGCAAAGCCATAAAAGGACAAGTAATTGCTGATCAACTTGCTGAAACTCCATTTGAGGATACTCAACCACTACACATCTGGAAGATGTTATTCAATGGTTCCTTTACTCAAAATGGTTCAGGTGGTGGCATATTATTCATTAGTCCTTAGAAGTATTCAATTCCAAAGTCTTATAAGATTCTATTCCCTTGCACAAACAATATTGCAGAATGTGAAGCTTTGGTGAATGGAATAAAACTAGCTATTGAATGGAAGGTTGATGAATTACATATCTATGGAGATTCTTAGCTAGTTATCAATTAGATCAATGATACATATCAGACTTGAGATGAGAAATCGATGCCTTGCAAGAGGATGGTGGATGATATCAAGAAGTACTTTGCTTTTGTATCATTTCAATAGATTCCTAGATCAGCGAACAGAGCAACAGATGCTATGGCCACTTTGGCATCTATACCTGAGCTATAGAAGTCTGATTTTTTCTTTGATTTTATGGTGGAAGAGTTATATTACCCTGCTTATGATTCTCCTGAGACCCAAATAGTCTTTTCTATTATTGGACATGACTCATCCCGATATAGCCACATCTATTCCTATCTATGTGATCAAATTGTCCCGAAAAACCTTACTCGTAATGAGAAAAGAAACCTAACTTGGAATGCTTTGTGGTATGTTATCATAGCTAACGATTTATTTAGATGAGGTTTGGATGGTACATTGCTTAGATGTCTAGAAACTAAAGAATCTAAACATGCATTATTGGAAGTCCATGAAGGTATTTGTGGATCTCATTCGAATGGTTTTACTTTAGCTCGGAAACTATTACGGGCTAGCTACTACTAGCCAGATATGGAAAAAGATGCCATTAAATTTGCTAAGACTTGTGAGAAATGTCAGCTTCATGGAAATCTCATACATGCTCTGGCAAGGGACGTCATACCATTTATAACACACTGGCCTTTTCAGCAATGGGCCTTTGATCTCATTTGTCAGATATATCCAGCTTCATCCAATAGACATAAATTCATAATAACTGCCACTAAGTATTTCACCAAGTGGGTAGAGGCAGTTCCGCTCACCAAAGCAACTGGTAAACAAGTCGCCTTATTCATCCTAAACTATATAATTTGCAGGTATGGGATACCTTCGTCCATCGTGACTAATAATGGAGGACAATTCAATAATAAAGATCTGGACGAGCTTTGTGAGAAATTAAATATAAAGCAACACTAGTCATCAGTATATTACCCTCAAGGTAATGGATAAGCTGAGGCGTCTAACAAAAACCTACTAACTATCTTGCACAGAACAGTGAACAAGTCTGGGAAGGATTGGCATCTGCAGCTCAATCCTACACTATGGGCTTACAGAACCAGTATCAGAACACCTACTGGGGCTACACTTTTTTCTTTGGTGTATGGGTCCGAAGCAATATTACCTATTGAAGTAGAAATACCATCTCTAAGAGTTTCTTTGCGAGGTCTTGTTACTGATCAAGATCATAGAATATCTAGATTGCAAGAACTCAAATTGTTGGATGAGCGTCGACAAGTGGTGTTTGATCATCTTAGAGTGTATCAGAATAGAATATCCAGAGGGTATAACAAGAAAGTTCAACAAAGAGAATTTCAAGTTGGTGACCTAGTTCTGAGAGAAAATCCAAAAAATCAATAGTTTTGTGACAATAAAGGGAAGTTTGAACCCAATTGGCTGGGTCCCTACATTGTTACTGCAGCATACGGCTCTGGTGCCTATCAACTCTCAAACTCAGAAGGAGAACAACTCCATGAACTGATTAACACCATCCACTTGAAGAAATTCTTCACTTAGCACTCTCTGCTTCAGCAAACTTGTACAGTTGGAAAAAGTCCTTAAGAAATCCAAAAAAAAAAAGAAAAAACGAGAAAAGAAAAGAAAAAAAAATAAAAAAGAGCGAAATTGCCCTAGTGAAAACCTCGTAAACAAGCACCTTGGTAAAAAAAAAATGAATCTCTGCCAAGTAGGTAAAAACCTGGCAAACAGGCACCTCTTGTACTCAAGTGCTCCATCTATCAATGCAATGTTGGCATTTCTCGCTTTCAAGCATCTTTTGCTTTTGCTTCTACATATTTTCAGTCGCTTTTGTGACATCTTGGTTCGTTGGAACCCTCATGACTTGAAACTGATCAACGTTCTAGTCTTAGGTTACTCGACAAAGCATATTACATATCCTAACAAGTGTCAACAAGTCATTCTTCTATCAGTGAAACCTGGTCATCCACTCTGAGTCAATTACCTATCTCCTAACTACTAAAGAGTTTATCACTGAGTTCACAAGGAAAACAACATAATGGAAAACAATTACTAAACAATTTGAGCTATGAATGAAAATTTTCGTTGTATGTTGTCTTTTATATTGATTTCCAATTATTGTCCCTCTGAGTAACTCGAGGAAGTCTATTGTGACTAAGAGGTGCAAGGATTGGGGGGCATAATATTTTCTTTGTTTTCTGCTTGAGGAATGATCCAGATGATCTGGAAACATATAAATTAGCTGGGTGTCTGTGATAAGAGCCTTCACATTAAGGTGAAATTGCTTCACATACCTCAACTCTACTTATTTGTATGCTACAGGGAGGTCATATCAGTTCTTTGTCTATTTTGAGGGAATTTCTTTATGATGCAATTCGGGTCCCTATGAAATCTGTCCAAGGATATGAATGAAAAAAGGGTCATTGCGAACAAGATAATTAATATTGCACATTGAAACTGAAAGGAACTCTTGTTAGGCCCAATATGGAAAGCTAATGTACTGAGAGGGGAGGGGTGAATCAGTACTCCAAAAATTTTCTTTAATAATAACCTTACTATTATGCATAAACAAAATAGTGCCTTAACATAAAATAAAGTTAAAACAAATAGATAACAATCATACATGATTCACTTCATAACACATGTATTTTGGTTACATAGAAACTCTTGGTTAGAGAGAAAAACTATGGTGGGGATGGCACCCACAACTTCACTACTGCAATAATAAAGATGCTCGGTTAGAGCTACATGTTTAGCTATTTCTTATAGCTTACCCTGTTAGGAGTAACAAGATCTATTAGATCTACCTTGCTAAAGGATTTCACAACATTTATTCTGAATGTTGCACCTGGTTAGAGGCTTTACAATTTATAGACTTGGTTAGAGTCTTTTACCCTGTTAAAGCTTTCTCTTTCAACTTCACAATATTACAATAAAATCATTACAAACATCTACAACTTTACATCTGAAATGTTATAGCAGATTCTATGTGCTCAAAATAAGATTATCTTGCTTATAGCATACCTCGGTAACCCATATAGTAACTCGGCAAACCCTTCTGTTTACTTTGTTCTTTGACTATTCTCTGAAAACCTTCTCGGTGACCTCTGTGTCTCTGTAATAGTCTTCCTTCATACATATATGCACACACCTTGCTCTTAATTCATGTTGTATAAATAGATCTCTTAAAATGGTGATCCAATTCATTGCTTTGATCTTACAAACAAGATTCCTCGAATGAATAACTAAAAAAAATATTTCATTGGTTGGGCTGACCTCATAATCATACACAGTCTTCTAGTGCAATTTCTAATGTAATAATGGTTAGATGTGCCTTGATCTTGTAAAACATTTTCATATGCATGTTTAGGTTCAATGTATCTGGTAACATGTTTCACTCAGTGAATATCAACTCGGTGTGTTAACTTTATTCCTTGGTAGCCATAAAAAGATACTCGGTAGATAGCTTCTGTGTATACTGTGTCCTGTGACTGCTTTCTTCTGTAACAGACTAGATTGTGCATACCGACTTCTCTGTTTATACCGACTGCATGATTCGGTAGTGCTGACCGACTAGAATATATAGTATGACTTTGAATATAAAAACTAATGGCAACTTGATAAGTAGTAACAATCTCCCCTTTTGACATTAGTTGAGATGTTTGACAAAAACTACTTTCAGAGTCATAACTCAAAAATCTATATACTTGCAAAATGACTACACTTGACAATATATACAATAGTCAATGAAATAGTATATGCAGATATACTCCCCTTATCATTATTTTGTATATTACTTGAATTTTGCATGCTCGATTCTATTATGTGCTTGTGTGCTCTGCTAGCTCTACATGCTCTGCTCAGTATACTCCCCTGTATACAATACTCAAAACTGTATTACCAAAACTGTATCATTCTCCAAATATAGTATATTACTCCCCTTATGTATTATTATATGTAGTATTACTCCCCTTTTTTTGACAAACATCAAAAACTTAATTTCCATCCGAGGGTGGTAACTGATCAAAAATAGATTTATACTTGTTTTGGGCATCGGTGACTGCAACTGAGAGTGCATCCTTTACACTTTCCATTAAAGAACTTTGTGCTTGAATATCAGCCAATAGTGATATTAAGCCATCAAGAGTGCTTTCCTCTTGTGTAGCTCAGTGAATCTACTCTTGAACTGATGAGAGATGAGGAAGGAATAATGTCTGGAGGGTCATTATATCCATCTTGATCTTATGCTCTTCATTTCTGAGTTCTAACTATTGAGCCATGAGCTGTTGAAGCTTGGTATAAAAATTCTGAACTGAATTAGGCTCGGTGGTCAACTTAGTTGAGAGATCGGTGATCTCTTTCTCAATTGCATCAGTTTTATTCTTGATATCTTTAATGAATAAGGAAAATGTACAAAGTTTCTAAAATAAATAAAGAATATGCTTGAGTTGAGGGGACAACTCAGCAATGAATTTGACAAGCTTTACTTTTCCTATAGCAAGAGCTTTTTGTACCTCTTCTATCATCTTTGCATTAAGCTCTTTATCTTTTAGCTTGCTCAAGTACTCAGATGCATCAACTCCAAATGTTTCTATTTGAGTAAGGAGTTCATCCAGTTGAATATGGATGGCTACATTAGTTGACACTATTGCTGAAGGTAGCATATCTATTAGTAGTGTCTTCACCTTCTGTAGTACTTTATTCTTCTTTTGAATGGCCAATTGTTTTTCTTGTTCGGCCTTTTCTTTGCATAGTTCACCAAAATCAATAAGTGCTTGCCCTTTAACTTTGAAATATCCACATTGGGCAACACTATCGGTTTAGTTAAATCAACTTTGAAACTATGCTTTCTCACCTTCTTCTCTTTACCTTTGGTCGGTTGTACTAAGACAAGTGCTTGTGAGGCTTGCTGACCCTTGGTAGGTTGCTCAGTAGATGCAACACTTTGGTCAGTTCTTGTAGCCGTTGTGGTGTCTGTGGGTGTCTCAGTACTAGGGGTCTCATCTGTAACATTTTCAGTGCTTGACGGTGCTTGAGATGTTTAATCTTTAGTCGTATCTTCTGTTGCTTCAGACTGGTGACCTTCGGTGCCTTGTTCTATATCCTTAGGAGCTTCGGTAGAGACAGGTGGCTTGACCGGTGGATAAGGCTGAACTTGTTCTAAGAAAAATTCACTAGATACAAGTTTTGCATAGGTAGTGCCTTCTATCATTTCTTGCTCTGGTGCTTCTGCATCCATGACATCTTTATCAATTTGAATAGTGTCAGCCGAGTCTTTCTTGGTAGCATCAGGACCTTGCTCGGTGACATCAGGATCGTGCTTAGTGACATCAACAATTTCAATTTGAGATTGTTCACCGACATCCTTTATTTTGAAGATATCCTACCATTTGGCTTTTGTTTCATTTTCTACATCAATGTATAGCCCATTCATCAATTTTAAGGCTCTCTATTTGACAAGAAATTTAGAATTGTAGGTTTTTCAAATGCTCCTTTATTTTTGCTACAAACTTATCAGGAAATAGATGGACTAGACTTCTTTCTCTTATTTGTTTCTCTGAGTCCATTGCATATTTCCATCTGTTATCAATATGTAAGTATAATTCACTTGGAAGTGACTTTACTAGTTCTAATGGAGCTAGCTGAAACTTTAGAAGTGTGCAAATGACAGCTTCTTCAATTTGTCGCTTCTCATCATTATTCCTAGTCTCATACTTGACATATCTAAATCCTGAAAATCCACCATATTCTTTAAGATTGGCACAAAAGTTTTCAACACTATGAATATTTACCTTCTTGCTTTTTACAATCTAAAATTTGTTTGCATCATCGGATTCTGTATCACTAGACTCTTTTGCCAAAATGAGTCTCTAAGTATATTTTTTGTAGGTCTTGGTTACCTTAGGAATAGTAACACTCTTTTGTTTCTTACTCAATGATGCAACTGATGCTCTAGTGTTGGGTCTCTTTGTTAGTGGAGTCGGTAGGGCCTTTGAAATGTCTTGTTTCTTTCTTTTCAAAACATTACCCTTAGGCAACTCGGTACTTAATGTTATTGTTTCCTCTTGAGCTTCTGATTTTTCTTCGATAATGGCAAGAGTGCCTTTGACAAGTGTAGAGGAGGATTCTTCTCCGAATTTCTCAGATAAAACCTTTATCATCTTTGTAGCCTTTCTTGTAGCTTTAGGTACTACAATGCTCATTTTTACTTTTTCTTTCACCTCTTCATAAGTTCCATATCTCAGTTCAGTAGCATGCCTTGGTAATGAAAGATAGGCATAAATTTGTTGTTGTGTAATATCATAGTCAATCTCATAACCCATTGGTGGCAAAGATTGAGTCCTTGGTTCAACAGCATTCATATAACAATAATCAGTGTCTACCTCAAAACATATATCATCCTTATATTTCTCTACCAGCTGTGGTGGAATCTGGTACCTATTGTGCATCTTCTCTTGAAATTTTCTGAAATAGTCATCCATTATATCATTAAAATTATCTCCCAATTTCTTGATAAAATCATTGATTTGATGGGTGATACGTCGGTGTAGCTCCCAAACTACTTTACCAACTAAGGGAAAGAACTTCCAAAAATAGAAAAACATGCATACAAGAAGTGAACCAAACTTCAGTGTGTTTGCCGAGTTGTTCTTCTTCGGCTTCCTTATTCTGTTCAGGTTCTCAAACAAGTTCTTTAGTAGCACTTCACATAAATCTACTTTCATTCCCTTTTTCACTATTTTGTAGGCTAAGTCAACTACTGCACATGGTACACTGTTTTCCCTTGCTGATTGGAAGAAACACTAACCAACTAGTCTAATTGCAAACTTAAGTTCTGCATCAGTGACTTTGTTCAATTTCAGTCCTTGGTAATCAGATTCTACTCCAGTTAGACTGATTAACTCCTTCTGTGATATCATTTTCTATGCTCGTGCATGATCATAGATAGGATACCCAGTGATCACATGAATGATTTCCTTGGTGATTTGAATGGTTGCTCCTCTAGCCACATAAAATCATCATGAACTTTTCTTAAAATAAACTTAACCCACTGGGGTTTGAACACACGGGGATAGGCTAGGGCTTCAGTTAATCCCTTGATTTTGATATGCTTGTACTTGCTATCCATTTTGCCATTGGTACAAAGTTCATCATATGTGTCACTAATCTCAACATGTCTGAGTTCTTCAACATGACATTTGGTGAAGAATCTAACATCTTCGACTAACAAGACTCGATCAGGGATGAGTGAAAATTCAGTTTTGTCATCCAGTTCAGAGGTGACTTTAGGAGTCAAAGAGTACTTCAGTGAGGGCTTCTCCACATTCTTGACAACTACGGGATCTTGGATCTTGGGCGCCATTGTAGATTTTAGGTAAAGACTTAGCAAACTATCCTTAGGGTTTGACAGTTTACAAATGGCTGACGCTTCACACTCGGTAGATAATAGCAATTTGACAAGATCGAAAACCAGCTTAATAGTGTGATGAGATTTGATGTAAATACCTTGAAATTTTCTCTGAATGAAGTTTGATCGCCTTGATTCGCTCTACTCTACTCTCTTGAAAACTTGGTGAATGAGAATGACCGCAAAAATACCTTTAAGTACAGAAAATACCTTATCGGGCTTCGTGCAAGTTAGGTCAAAACATTAAATGCACTCAGTTTACCTTTAACCAATTTACTCCTTTTTTTTTCATTTTAACCGAGTAACCAAATTTCCTTCATTTACCGACTTGATAGGCTTCTTGTACACACTGACTTGACAAGTTTCCTGTAAAGTACTTTTGATAGAATTTCAAACTTACTAATGCATCTTAACTATACAAATTTTGAATTTTGTACATAATAAAATAGGAACTGTTATGATTTAACCTTTAGAGAATGCAGTCCCTTCATACCTTTGCTGATTAATTTGGAATAGGTGCACCTAACTCGGTAGGTAAGGTGCTTTCTTCATCTGACATGATTTCCTTCTTTTTCCAAATCATCTTAAATTTTTCTTTTATCTCTTCAGTGTCTCTTCTAGGTTGATCTCTGCAATCTCCAACTAAATGTCCAACTTTGTGACAATGAAAACATGCCATACCAGGATTTCTCCATGATCTTCGGTTGTTCATTCCAAACCTTATAAAACAGTTGGCACTAATATGTCCATATCTTCCACAACATTCGCACCATATCCTTGTATTGTAATCCCATGGTACTAATGCATATTGTCGATAAGGATCTGTGTGAGTTCAGTAACCTCTAGTGTTTGCTCGGTGTGCAGACCGCATGTGATTCTTTTGCTTAAACCAACATTTCTCGATACTATGTCCATATCTATTTCAGTTTTTACAAAACCCTTTGAATTTTGCCTTCTGATAGTTGTTAATAGATTTTGTCCTACATTGATTAGATGTGTGACCATATTTATTGCAATTGTAACAATATCCATTGGACTTAGTCATATTCGGTTGCTTACCTTTTCTAATCTGGCATATGTTGGCAGTATGACCTTGATTTCCATAGTAGTAGCAAATAGGCTTCTTCTTTTTGATTTTATTCCTATTTTCAGCTTGCTTTGATTATTCTCCTCTCTCAGTAGTATGAATTCCTTTCTCGGTTGATTCTTTTCCTTTGTAACCAAGTCTTGCATCTTTGTTGGGTCTTCTTGTATTCAGTTGCTCATCCAACATCTTTGATGCATCATAACTCTTCTTCAATGTTTCTTTGGATTTCTTCTCTATTTCAAGTTCATCAGTCAACCTTGATACTTCAAGTTTTAATGCTTGATTTTCATCATTCTTTAGAATTGCTTCATGATGTGCATAACCTAGTTGATCTGTCATATTTTGTTGAATCCCAGTTAACCTTATTATTTCATCATTCTTATCAGATACTAAGACTTCAAGTTGTTGTTTCTCTCTTTGTAGATCTCTTGCTTTATCCTCTGTTGTCCTTAATGCATCTATATTTTCAGTCATCTGTGTACTGAAATGCTCATGTTCTCTTTTCATTGCTTTTAGTTGATCAGCTAATGCTTTGTTCTTTTCTTTCAATACTCCAATCATTTCTTCAGTCTCTTCAGATATACTATTCTCAGATGATGTCTCAATTTTCTCCACTAACTCTTGAGAATCCTACAAGTCATCAGATAATCTTCTTCTTAATTTTAGAGATTTTTGCATTTGCCTTTGCATGTCTGCAATCATTTGATTTGCATGATCCAGCTCTTCTTGCAGATACACAATCCTCCAAGATTGTTTATAGCCTTCCATTGATAATATCTTTCTCTTTAGGTAGTTAAACCCTTTTCTAAGATTACAGCTCTGATACCAATTGTTAGGCCCAATATGGAAAGCTAATCTACTGAGAGGGGAGGGGTGATCAGTACTCCAAAACTTTTCTTTAATAATAACCTTAGTGTTATGCATAAACAGAATAGTCCCTTAACATAAAATAAAGTTAAAACAAATAGATAACAATCATACATGATTCACTCCATAACACATGCATTTTGGTTACGCAGAAACTCTTGGTTAGAGAGAAAAACTATGTTGGGGATGACACCCACAACTTCACTACTACAATAATAAAGATGCTCGGTTAGAGCTACATGTTTAGCTATTTCTTATAGCTTACCCTATTAGGAGTAACAAGATCTATTAGATCTACCTTGCTAAAGGATTTCACAATGTTTATTCTGAATGCTGCACCTGGTTAGAGGCTTTACAATTTATAGACTTGGTTAGAGTCTTTTACCTTGTTAAAGCTTTCTCTTTCAACTTCACAATATTACAATAAAATCATTACAAACATCTGCAAGTTTACATCTGAAATGTTATAGCAGATTCTATTTGCTTAGAATAAGATTACCTTGCCTATAGCATACCTCGGTAACCCATATAGTAACTCGGTAAACCCTTCTGTTTACTCTGTTCATTGACTGTTCTCTAAAAACCTTCTTAGTGACCTCTGTGTCTCTGTAATAGTCTTCCTTCATACATATATGCACACACCTTGCTCTTAATTCATGTTGTATAAATAGATCTCTTAAAATGGTGATCCAATTCATTGCTTCGATCTTACAAACAAGATTCCTTGAATGAATAACTAAAGAAAATATTTCATTGGTTGGACTGACCTCGTAATCATACACAATCTTCTAGTGCAATTTCCAATGTAATAATGGTTAGATGTGCCTCGATCTTGTAACACATTTTCATATGCATGTCCAGGTTCAATGTATCTGGTAACACGTTTCACTCGGTGTGTTAACTTTACTACTCGATAGCCATAAAAAGATACTTGGTAGATAGCTTTGATGTATGCTGTGTTCTGTGACTACTTTCTTCTATAACCGACTAGACTATGCCTATCAACTTCTCTGTTTATACTGACTACATGATTCAGTAGTGCTAACCAACTAGAATATATAGTATGACTTTGAATAGTAAAACTAATGGCAACTTGATAAGTAGTAACAACTCTAACCTGCCTGTTGTGTTCATTATGCTTAGTAATGAATCTTAAGTATTTTAAATCCAGTGACTAGGTTTAGGTTGCATTTCGCATATCGTTTTGCATTTCATTTTGCATTTTTGTGAATCTAGAGTGATTTTGGTATAGTAATAATCTCTTTATCTTCTGAATGAGAGCTAAAAGCATCATCATTTCTTATGCTAAGTGGTCTTTTTATCATTATTTCTCCAATCGAGTACTTGTGTTTTGAGATGTTTAGTTGCATACATAACATTTCATATAGATTCATTCATTTCATTATTATTCATTTACCTTGATCTTATTGCATAGAAAAACAAAAAAATTGCATTACTCATTTTGATTCATTTATTTGCATATAAAAAGAAACCAAAAACATAGACATCCATATTCATTTGCATTACATACATTCATGCTGAAATAAATGCATACATATAGAATAAAGCATATAGAAACATCTCATAGTCGATTGGAACAAGTACAATGATGTCAAAATGGATCTCGTATATATATAATGTCAAGTATAAGGGTACAAAATGATGTCCAATGACATATACAAACTCCCATCAGAGCAAGAATCGTATCGGCTACAAAAAATGGGTGTGTCTACAAAAAATATCCCAGCTACAGAAAGAATCATCTAGTTGGCGCCCTCTCCCTCATTGCCTGGTGGAGGAGGAGGAGCCTGATGCCCGGGATCCTAGCGTAGTGCTCATGCTCCCTCTGATCTAGCCATATACTATGAATAGGGTTGCACCTACTATGCAATAGGAACTGCGACACTATATGCCGCCACATAATATGTTTCCCTACTTCTCGAGAGAAGCACCTCCTATCATAGAGACTCTATCTCTACTCTCGACTCAGCTCTCAATGATGTGATCTGGCGATCACACTCAACCCTAACCTCGACTAGCTGTCGATCTCACTCCGCCAGCTGAGTCTGAGCCACTGTCAATTGTGACTATAGCTCCACAAGACATGCTCTCATCAACCATCCTATGTTAGCCCCCTGCTCTCTCATAGGCTCTCCGCCACCATCTCCACCACCATCTCCATCTGTGGCTCCACCCTACTCATCCTGCCCCTACCAGACCTTCCTCAGAGTTGCTCACTCCTCCTCTTTGCCACCCAACCTCACGCCTACTCTGGCCCTTTCCCTTCCTATGGCCCTATCTTTGTGCCTGTCCCTATGTCATTGCGGGGGCATCATCCTCAATATGAGGAGCATGCTCTGTTGGATCTGCAAACTAAGGGAATGGATGCTGCTAAAAGTAATCCCTGTGCTGGGGCAATACCCCCGCATCTGTTATATCATCTAGGTAATCCCACCTCAGACGATGTAAACCTGTTAGCTCCTGCATCGCTAAAGCATAGGATAGCCTAGGTGACCATCCCTGTCTCTCCTCATTGGCGTATCAAGCATACACTATATACTCCTGAGAGATCCCTTGAGGCCAGCCATACTGCCTCATCACTTGTGAAATGATGAATCACTCCACAATAGTCTGTGACCTCCCAATCAGTGGGCATGTAACAAAAAGGTCTTTGAACCACCCACCAATCATCCCATGACTCCAACCCCCTATACGGTCTCCATATGATAGCTATTAGATCATCGAGTTGTCATTGCCAGAGTTCTGTCTTGCCCATATGGGGCTACATAATATATTTGGCATACCTGTAAATAATCGGCTGCCTTGGCTCTCTGCTATCAACTATCAGCTGACAAATGGGAAGGTGCTCCCAAGCCCACACTTGTAAAATGTACACCCCAACGGCCATGCTCCGCCCATCTCTGTAAACAATCTCATGCATCTCCTGATACATATGGGCCAACAAATAAGAGCCCCAGCCAAGTCTTTGAGGGGTCTCTATGAACCTCTCTAGCATACGACCCCATCCACTCTGAAAACCTTGTTGCCCTCTGTCTGGTATTAAGAAGCATCTAATGAAACCTGTTAGGACACATTGCAGTGGATACTCCTCACTGTACCTGCTCATCAATATATCCCAACTCATGGAACGAGTCAAGATATTGGGATCCCTGAATATGTTCCTAAGAGCCTGTAGTCCAGGTAACAATGCAGTATCATAATCCACCTTATCCCCAACAAAAGGGATATGAAGGATCCTGTACACATCCTTGGGAGTGATATTCAACTCCCCAACTGGCGAATGAAAGGTATTATGCTATGAATGAAACCGCTCTACCAACACTGTGAGCATCCTATGGTTCACACGGATATTAGGTAATCACAATAGGTGAGTTAAGCCACACATATCAACAGGAGCCTACTCAACCTTAGACAAATCATGAACTAAAGACATAGCGGGAGGATATACACATCTTAAGAGCACAAGAGGTAAGCACACCTACAAAAAACTCAATAATAAGCATCAGAAAACATTCCAAATGAGCCTACAAGAGAAGTTAAACATCACCCAAATCCAAATAAGTCAAATGCAAAAGCAAACTTTCATGTTTACACTTTCAAAAATGATCACTGTCTTTCAAACAACAAAACACAGTCAAGCAGCATATCGTACGAGTCAGGAATGGCTCTCGTACGAGAAAACAACCTCGAATGACAAACTTTTAAACATCGTATGACAAAATGGTCTTCTAACTGACCTATCGTAGGACACAAGGGTTAATCTCATATGACAAATCTAATGGCTTCAAATGACAAAAGAAAATTTGCCAGTTTCTCGTACGAGATAGGATCCTGTCTCGCCTGATAAACCCTGACACTCGACCCAAAACCCATGAAAAACGTGAAAAATGAATAAAAAAATTCAAAATTGGAAACATAAAGAGGCTAAAGATCGATCACTTACCGTTGGCTCGTAGTTTCGGGGTCGATTGTGATGTCTCTAGCGCTCAAATTGATGCTGACGAGTAGGGACCACCATTTTTCTTCGCAGAAGGCTTTTTGAATTTTCAAACTTGGATGGTTAAAATGATTTGAAAATGACACTTTCATCCTATATATAACCTAAAACCTAATTTTTCAACTTGCTCTAATGGTTATGAAAATTG
Organism: Cryptomeria japonica; assembly: GCF_030272615.1. Classification (NCBI taxonomy): domain Eukaryota; kingdom Viridiplantae; phylum Streptophyta; class Pinopsida; order Cupressales; family Cupressaceae; genus Cryptomeria; species Cryptomeria japonica. Next base: position 886,031,522 of record NC_081414.1, on the reverse strand, counting down.
TACCCTTAGCTAATTTGCCTACTCTGATTCCATTTTCGGGATCGAAATCAAAATTTGAGATCATTTTTCTAGTCAATTTCACAATTTTGACCACTTAGTTCTCTTTTCATCAAATGCTCATTCTTTCTTCAAATTGCGCTCCAGTTCAACGCTGAATCTTATTTCAATTTCATTTTGCACATCAACATTTCAATCAACTCTACGCTCAATTTCTCATCAATCAACGACAAAATTTTCAAAAAAATCCTCAAAATCAATTTGTGCTCAAATAACTTATTTTCACCAAACAATTGCCTATAATCAATCCCTCGCTATCTTTCGATTTCCCTCCCGAGGGGGCATACTCACGACCTTATGACCTCACATCCTCATAGTCGAGAAATTTTTTCAAATCTTCATCAAAAGTCGAGCAAAATCTTTTCAATTAAAGAAAATTAATCCTTATTGCTAAGGGGCATCTTAGCTTCATCGCTTCACATCAAGTTGAGATCTCTAGATCATCTAAATCAAATCAATCACTAGGGTCATATCAGTTTCATCACTTCAAATCAAGCTAATATTTGTCTTTTATCTGAATTAATCTCTTAATATTAATCAGTTTCATCACTTCAAATCAAACTGATTATTCATTTAAAGCTCAACCAAAAGTTTAAAGAGTTTCTTTGATCACACTAAATCTAAGTAGGTGTTCAGTATTCGTTTCTTGATCAATTTGGATGGTTCATTCTTCACTCATCATGCCTTGATCAATCAAGTTCAAGACCAATTTTTATCATCACTCATTTTATCTAAGATCAATCAAGTTCTAGATCAGTAAGATCCGCTTCTTGATCAATCAAGTTCAAGTTCGGTATCTTTGTTTTCTATCATTCCTCAGTTTAATCAAGTTCAGGATCGGTATCACTTTAATTAGACTTCATTCAGCTTTTTCGCTTCGAGTTAAGCTAAGAACCTTGCTTTTTATCTAGTTCATGATCAATCAAGTTCAGAAGGTAACAAATAACATTCATCCATCAACACAGGATACTCCACCAATAACTTCAGATACACCGGTACATACAGACAATCAACCGGATAAGGCAACTGAAGAAGTAACAATTGATGACACTAACCCAGATTCTGGAATTCTTTTCACTATGAATGTTGATACACAAGATTTTAACATTGTTGTGGATAAAGAGATTGCAGAGGTTGAGGCAGCTGATGTTAAGAACAATGAGATCTTTGAGTCACCGACACACATTGTTGACTCTTAGAACACTGAGATACCTACAGAGGCTAAGGTAACTAACTTTGAGAGACTGGAGACAGAAAAACTGGTAGTTGCAGAGGTACTTACTCAGACTGAAAAACCAAAAGATGCAGAGGTAATAACATAGACTGAGAAACCGACAGATAATGTGAATAAAGAGGAAGCAATTGATGGAAACAAGGAAGAAATAGTTAAGGCAATTCGGCAAGTATCTGCTGAAAGGAAATCTATTGCAAAACCAAGCACATCTACTAGAGAATTCAGGCCCACTAATGTAACAAATGTTCTATTGGATTCAATTAAGAGGATAATAGATTGAAATGCCTTAGCATTTAAGGCTGTTGATGACACATTATCTATTTTGAAGATGATTGCACCAACTTGTAAGATAGATCACATTGAGGATTCTTTAGGTAAATTGAACAGATTGTCCAAATTTATTGCTGAGAATGTTCTAACCATAGATAAGGTGAATGAGGAAATGTAAAGGAAAGAGTAGATAAAAAGAAAGGTGAATTCTTTGAGAAAACTATCAAAGACTCTATTGAGCACAGGGATTCACTATTATGAACTCAACAATTTTGGAATACAAGGAGTTGTATAGAGAAGCTAGCAAGCCTCACCACTTGACTGAAGATATTGATGAGGAAATTAAGAAGAGTCAAAAGGAGATAGATGACATTGTAGATAATATGATAGGTTCTTCGGGACTTATCTCATTTTTGAATAGGAAATGGTAGCTTATGAGGAAAAGATTGAGAAAAATGAAAAAGAGAAAATAAGGATAAGGTTAAAGGCCTGGGAACTGAAAAGAAAACTTGGTCCAAGATTGGATAGTCTTATTACTCAGTGGGTTGAGCTATCAAAAATAACAATTAAAGGAGAATGGTCACTGGAGAAATAGATGCACTATCTGTCCGACATGATCCAACAGACAGAAACCATTCTTTCTAACAATAACAAATTCATGCAGAGCCTGAATCTAATTTTGGTGGATATTTATCAACTTGTAAGCAGCTAGTTATAGGCTATGAGGCAGCATTTTTGTATTTTTTGATTCTTTTTGACATCCTTTGCCATTGATGTCAAAGTGGGAGTAGTATGGAGAAAAATATAAATGCACAGAAGAGATCACTTGCTCAGGGGGAGCACACTTTTTTTGGGGTCATATTTTGGATTTTTCTCATGAATGTTGTGATCAATGCCAAAGGGGAAGATTGTTGGAATTATACACTCAATGAGAATGGTTGATGTTGTCATTGATGGCAACCAACTGGTAAGAGGTTGAACAAGTTCACCGACAACACAAACATCATCTATCGGCACCAGCAGGCACACCAAGGTCACTCACCGACTTCCAGATTACACCGACACTTAAGCTGATATGAGACAATTTTTTGTTTATGTGAATTGTATTGTAAATATAATTAATTATTTGTAAGCCAACATGATGTATTGTAAAGACTCATATATGTATGAGATCTAATAAGTCATTTTTGTAATAGAATGTAAGAGGATGGGATAGAAGAATATTATGTAGAAGATAGTGAAAGGATTTTTTAATAAGGCAGATAGGTTATATCACCGGCAACGTTTTTGGTTAAGGTTTATGATAGAGCTTAAACCAGTACTGAATCAAGCATTGTAGATGCTATTTTGAGCAGTACATTGTATTAGATTTAATTATCCATTTTGTAATCAGTGAGACTCTTCTATTGAGAAGTGAGCTCTAGGTTGTTGGCCATCCTCAATGTGCAGTTCCCTATTGTAAGTAATATTTATTCATATTGGCCAGTGAGAAAATATTGTGGGTCACGAATCCCACCGAGGTTTTTCTCAATCTGGGTTTCCTCGCCAAAATATCTTATGTTATGGTGTGCATTTATGTTGTCTCTGTTATTTCTCTTTGTTGCACTATTACTTGTTTAGTGGTACATTAATTTAAGTTGCAAAGTTATAAATAAGCTCAAATATTCCACTAATCAGTTAGACATTGATTCACCTCCCACCCCATAGTATCTTTGGGAGTTGGGACTATCATTGCATCTAACATAGAGGCCCTAGATCTCAATTTTGTAAGCCTTAAGATAAAAGGAACTTTTGACATGCGAAATTATAAAACCAAATAGGAAATAATACACACTCCAATATGGATTGTATTAGTTTGCCAACTAGTAGCACACTTTCACATTTTTGAGAAACAGATCCACCACTAAACCTTTGAAGCAAAGATTAGAGGATGCCCACTAGGACAATCTTGTGATAGACACTTTTGGTGTAATATAGTGACTCCACACAAAATGGACCCAGGTGACTAGGTTGACAACAAGGCATATTGTGGATTTGCAAATAAGGGAAATGATTTAAGGATGAACTTACAAAAATTGTAAAACCAATTAAATGACTCCACAATTGGAAAGTATGGGAAATACCTTTAGGAGCTCAGTAAGGATAACATAAGTCATTTAAAAAGAATGTGACAAATGGGGGACACTAGTAAACTTAAGAACAAAGGGGCTAGTCAGTGAAGGATTTAGAAGGCTTCAAAGGAAAACGTAGGTTGGAATTTGTCCTATGTGACAGGTCAACATAAATCTAGAAAATTTAACACAAACCACAACATAGGGTTTAGGTTTTAGCCAAAATAGGGAGATAAACCTTATGACACAGAGAAAATCTTAAATTATGCAAATGTACAATCATTATGTATTTGTGTGAGAATTATTTGAGTCATGATGTCTTGTCATCCTCTTTGATTTTCTTCTCTCTATGGTAATACTCTCCCTCCTCGTCTATGAGGGGGAACTAGTTTCTTGAATATACCTCATTTTACTAACAAGATAGTTAGTGTGAGAAAAATAACAAGTGCGGAAAATTTGCAAAGAAGAATAATAGCACATAATACATAGATTTATGTGGAAAAACCTAGTAAAAATATATCAGTAAAACACCACAAGAAAATTATGTTTCGCATTGATTCTCAGGAATTACAGAGTTAAAACAATCTTCAAAATTGTACATCAAAACATGACTTCGAGTTGCATAAAACAACCGAGTTGCAGAGTCCTACTTGAAGACAACTTATTAAATATAGTAAGTATGACTCGCACAACTACATGTAAAACACATGTCAAAATTACTATTTACAAAAATTTTCCTACCAAAACTTTCTATTTATAGTAAGTCTCAAAAAAAATTAACGGATAATCCATGATGATGCAACCACTCCTACCTAAGAAGGTCATGATGACTCAACCACTGCTAGATGAGAGTCCAAGATGACTCAACCACTGCAAGCTAAGAGCCCAATTTGGACTTCACATTCCAACAGTTAGTCCAATAAACATGACACCCATAATATAATTAAAATATTTATTAACAATCATCATAACAATGAGAATTCACATTTAATTATTTTAATCATTATTGAATATATATTCTTTCCACATATCATAAACAAAATATAACTATATATGCACAATTATCTTAAAATCATAAATTTTGATACCATAATATATGACATTTAGCTAGTTTAAAGTAACTAAATTAGCTAGTCCAAAAATGTAGGATGAATATGATCCAACAAAGATTGAAGAGCTCATTTATTACTATAATTTTGAACTGAAGGTGTCACAACCCTCCTTTATCACTTTTGGATTTAAAATAATATTCTATTATATTTTTGGATAAACTATTTAATGATTGAATAAATGTTATAAAAAGAATGAAAATAATAATACACACACACACCCACATGGAAAATATACATTATTTTTATTTATCTATTTTCCACTTCCAATTATGGCACATGTTGTAGGAAGAATAAGAAGCTTCTAGAGGATTCTACACCACCTTGCATGTAACTCCCCCACTAAGTCTAATCAATTTGCATGAAGTCCAAAATTGGGAAAGAATCTCCTTTTTAATTAAATTTTCTAGATAGTGGAGTGGAGGGAATTTTCTTATAAAATTATATGCAACTTTCAAAGAAGGGAGTTGATTATGTTTTGAAGAAAATTTCCCAAGTTTTAGAAGTAGATCCTCGTTAGTAGTCTCATTTTCTCATTGCAGGAATTTTAAGTTGTTGTTGAAGGATTTCTCTCAAGTTGCAAGGAAGAATCAAAAGGATACCCAATGGATTCGACATCAAGCTCGATAAACTAGGTTCTCTCCTTGTTATTTCACATTTGCTTATGAGGAATTCATATTATATAAAAAAAATAGTTATAGATCTTCCTTTATATAAAGAAATTCTTTTATTAGATTTTAAATCTTTTGTTTGGGGATAAATAATAATGATAATGCTTTCATATAGTGCATGCAAAAGATATTTATTTATTTATTTTATTTCCCCTAATGAAATATGCACATGATCTTGCTTTTTGTTTTTTTTTCAAATATTTTAGCACAAAGAAAATCATATTCTTTTATTTGTTTAAAAATCTCTCTTTCTGAGATTAAAATTCTTCCCTGTGTGATTTGAATCTTTATTTCTTCCCTCTAATAAAATTCTTTGGTTCTTCGAATGAAAATCTGAATCTTATTCTTTAATCTCTCTGAGATTATTAGTTAAATAATTATTTTCTATGATTATTAGTTAAACAAATCTCTTTGTGAATATTAGTTAAATAAAATCTCTCTGTGAAATGAGTTGAATAAAATCTCTCTGTGAAATGAGTTGAATAAAATCTCTCTGTGAAATGAGCTGAATAAAATCTCTCTATGAAATGAGTTGAATAAAATCTCTCTATGAAATGAGTTGAATAAAATCTCTCTGTGAAATGAGTTGAACAAAAATCTCTCTGTGAATATTGGTTGAAACTTTGTGAATATCAGTTGAATAAAATCCTCCTATGAAAACTGGAAATAAATAATTCCCCTGTTAAATCTGGAAATAAAGTTCCTCCCTGTGAATGTTGGAATAAGCTCTCTCTCTCTCTCTCTGTAAATGTTAACCTCCTGTTTACTATAGAATCAATCTAAAACAATTGTTTGGTCATCTATTTTATCCATGTTCTTATTTTCATAAATAAATTCTCTTTTGTATGTATATTAAGTTTATTTCAAATATTAAAATATATTAATGTTGCATTATAATTATATTAAGTTTATTTCAAATGTTCAAATATATTAATGTTGCATTATAATTATATTAAATTTATTTCAAATGTTAATGTTGCATGTAATTATGGCATGGTCTTCGAAAAATGTTCGAATGCATAATGGTAGTGTATAGGGGCGGTGGGTATTGTAACTGCTGGGGGCAGCGGTACCCCCCACTACCCTTGTGGTCACTGTCACGGCAGTGGCCATAGGGGAGTGGAGGGGACCATGGTGTCCCCTCAACCCTGCGGGCCTGCACATGCAAGACCGCAGAGGGTGATGGGACCCGTGGTCCCCACTCCCCCCTATTTACTATTAAAACAATTTAAAAAAAAAAGAATTCGCTTATTTTATTTTGTAAATAATTTTTTTATATATATGCTTTTTAATTTGCAAATTAGAATTTTTTTTGAAATTACTTTGGGTTAAATTTCAAGTTAACTGCTAATAATTATTTTTGTTTAAATTTTAAGTTTAATTGCTAATAATTACAATTTAGGAAATGTTAATTCTTTCCTTAGTATAAATTTTAAGTTGTTGAATTTAACTTAGAAAAGTTTATAAATATTGGGGATTATCGTGTAGTGAATTCATGATTAAATTATCCTTGGTAAATTTTATATTCGTAAATTATATTTAATTAGAGTTATTCATTCCATTTAAGATCCATTGGGCACTTAGTTGACCTTTCACAATTAATTCACATTAATATGATTTCAATCGAATGCCTAAATTAATCACTATTTTTAGATTGCTTAATCATGCACGTAAGTTACACTATTCTTATATCATGCAAATTACTTATAGATTAACTACATTTATTTGACGTTATCATCTCCATGCAAGTGCACATGTAATTATTAATATGCAACTTTTTCGTATGCAAGTTATATTTCAAGTTATGGTTTTTATTCCATGTAATTCATCAAGTAGTTATTTCAATCAGTTAAAATTATGCACGTTCAATTAGTAATTGTTTTCAAGCATGATGTTTTCATAGCTTCTTAGTTAGAAAACTAAATAAAGGAAGATGGAAACCTAAACCTAGTAGTGTTTGGTATATACGGTGCCTCTGGGTCATGCTTATGGGTAATGTCATTGTGTTGAACTACTGCACTTAACACCTAATAAAGCTACATCAACGACGTCTGTGGCATCGTCCCTATAAATCGTCGGGGAGTAATAAGGGACACTTGGAAGTTAAAATCCGAGGGGTGGGTAATCCCCCTTGGATCGATAATCTAATAAGATGATTTTTAAATGATTTTACATCCGTTGAGATAAACCATAGTAAACCCCCTTTAGGGTTGGTTAAGTAAAATGCTTTTATGAAATTGATTTTAATCTTGAAGAGATATTGGGGATGGAAAATTTGGTCAAGGGTGATGCTCATGATAGGCAATAGGATGTAGTTGTTAGGCCACAAACAATAGGCCATCTTGAGCCTTTGTTTAAGTGCTACCACCATGGGTAGCAACTGTAGAGAAACTATCTAGGACAGTGACCCTATGAAAGGGTTGCGTACACACTAATCAGTTTACATCAAACCATAGAGTAGAAAATAGAACTACATACTTTATGCCTTGATCCCGTACTGAAGCAGGTATGTAGGCAGTCTTGGGATAGTGTTGTCCCTCATACTCAGGCATTCGTGGGTGGGGTCTAGGCTTGGTATAGAAGGATTGAATATAATCCTAATTTGAAAGATAATCTCTTCAAAGTACTTGTTGAATTCATCAGAAGTGAATTCACCTCCCTGATTGATTCTAAGGCATTTTATTCTTCTATCGCTCTCCTTCTCAACCAATGCTCTAAAGGATTTGAACTTTCCAAATGCCTCAGACTTGTCTTTCAAGAATGTGACCCACATCATTCCTGAGCAGTCATCGGTAAGAATTATGAAATATCAATCTCCCTGAATGCTTCTTGTTTTCATCGAACCACACAGATCGGTGTGCACTAGATTAAGTAAGTTATCTGTTGAAAAAGACTTACCTTTGAATGTTGAGGAAGGCATCTTCCCAAGTTGACATTCTCTACACAAAGCATTCTCTAGTTTGTTCAGCAAAGGAAACCCTCTAACTGCCTTGATCTTACTGGCCTTTACTATATTATCAAAGTTTATATGAAAGATTCTCCTATGCCATATCCAACTATCATCAAACTTCACCACCAGACACTAACTGATCTAGGCATTTAGCTAAAATAGGTTTCCTTTGGTTTATTTACTGATGGCAATAAGTTCACCACTCTTTCCAATTATTTTGCAGACCCCATCTTTGAACTCTAGAATAAGTCCTTTGTTGTTCACCTAATCAACACTCAAAAAGTTGTGCTTAAGTCGTTCCACTAGTAGAAATCATCTGCACTACTCTTTCCATTCAGTGAGATGGGTCCTTTTCCTTTTACCATGCAAGGTGCATTATTGCCAAACCGAACAACACCTCCATTATATTCTTCCAGAGTCAAAAACTTTCTAAAAGACCAGTCATGTGGTGAGAACACCTGCTATCAATGATCCACTCATTAGAGTTGTCAATGCAAGAGATAAGGGCTTTCTGGTTAGACACCTCTTCCTTGATAGCTACAAACACTATGTCCTTACTCTCTTCATTGCTAGATTCTTCATTGGCAACACCTTCATCCACTGCAACAAGACAATTTCTCCTACCTCCTCCTTTATACTTTCTAAACCTTTCTGATTTATCATTATTGTCATTGTTAGGACAGTTAACAAGTATATGTCTTATCTTATTGCAAGAAAAACACTTCAAAGGAAGCTTACCTCTATATTTTCTGGTGCCTTTTGGAAGTCTCTTGGTGAGAAGAGCTTCAAAATCCATCAGAATCTACTCATCATTCATATGTTTTCTTGGCCTGGATTCATAGCTAGAGCTAACCTCATTTCCTCTCCTGGTGCATGTGAAGGAAGCAGATACTCTGAAGGCTGACTCAGTCTTATGAATGCTACCATCATAGCCATTCAATTCATATGCAGTCAATTTAGCAATAATCAAGTCTAAGGATACCTTTGTTTTATCGATAGACCTTAACACTTGGAGAGTGGCAACCCTAATTACATAGACCGGTAGCAATGATCTCATAACTTTACTGACAACGATGGCATCATCAATTGTTCCACTAGATCTCTTGATATCTCCAGCCACAGTCTTGATCCTTATGACATATTGTTGAATGGTCTCACCTTCAACCATCCTCATGTCTTCAAATTTTCCTCTGAGGCTTTCTTCCTTAGCTTGCTTGACATGCCCATCACCACTATAAATGGTTTCCAGTGTGTCCCATACATCCTTAGGATTGTCCTTGTCTTGTACATCAATGAAGTCAATATCATACAGGCTACTAATAAGGCCTTCCATGACTTGCCCATTTTCTTGAATCTCTCTTTTCTGATCATTGGTCAGAGTGTCAGAAGGGATTACATAGGCATTCTCAACATAGCTTCAGTGTTGAGCACCCAAACTCTTGGTATAAATCTTTATTTTGTCCTTCCATATTTTTAAGTTGTCCCTATTGAACTTAGGACCTTCCCTCTTCATCATTAAAGAAAGATCTTTTGCCTCAAGTGGCTAAACTTATATCACCAAGGACCTGGAGGCTCTAATACCAATTGATGAATAATGATGAACAACTAATACCCTAATTGGTACTAAGAGGGGAGGGGGTGAATCAGTACACACAAAAAATTCTTTCAATATTTTGACACTCTTTGAACACAAATAACCAGTTGTCTATACCACTGTACTTAACCATAGCAATACCGGTTAATAAAAATACTTCAGATTGCTAAACCGGTAAAACAAAAGTACTTCAAATAGCAATCAACAATTCTCAAATCTAGATAGCTATTTTACCATTTTTATCATGCATGAGTTGCATTAGTAATATCACAACCATTAGCTCTACATGCATATTCAACTCCACAAAAACTACTCTATCATCACATAAAAAATACATAGCCCATGACACAAAAAAATTTCACGTGGAAACCAAAATGGAAAAAACCATGGTCGGGATGAATACCCACAAGCTTGTTTTTGAACTCTTTTGAAGTCCGCGCTGTTACGAGCCTAGTCCGGTTAAAGACTTTACAATAGGGTTATGTTAAGAACCAATCCTGTTAGGGATCACCCGATTAAGGGATGGCTATAAACCCTGTTAAAGGTTGAAACCTTGTTAAAGGTTACCTTGCTAGAGGATTTAAAGAACTCAATGAGCTTGAGTCACCTGGTTAGAGGATATGCAACAAGCCTATTAAAGCTACTTGGTCAAGGGATTTTATTTCTGTTGAAATGGTTAGAAGACAACAGAAAAAACTCTGATCTAATAACAACACTACTTTGCTAAGGCAGATCCTTTTTAGTTCCTCTCTTCTGCAATTACACTCTGTAGACTCCTTACTCTGGTTTGGAAAGTATCAAGTCTCCACCGCACAGACATAAACACAAATTTTTCCAACACAAACAATAAAAAACATCATCAACCTTATAGACAATAATTAGGTCGGTAGCATAAACCCTAAACCCTAAACATTTAGGTTTTCAGTTACAAGCAGTCTGATCTTGACCATTAAAATGCATTGCATAGAATAAAACAATCTAAGAAAGATCTCAAGTTATTCTGCATCATCCAATCTTCACCGCACCTAGAAATTAGTAACCCATCATGCATTCTTCACACACCACTAAGAGAAACACACATTCCCAAGGTAAACATTCAATGCATTCGCTCCTAATGTGCAAGATCCTCAAAGAGATTCTTCACATTCACATAGTTGACATGGCATCTTGATCTCATCCTTATCTCTTAACTAACTCATCACATAATGTCATCGGTTGCACCGCACAAGTTAGATCGCCAAACTAGAAACCCTCAAGCTGAACTGAGACTACAAACTGGTAGTCAAACTGTGAACCCCGACATCGGTTCACTCCATCCCGATTGACTATAGCTGCTTCCAATCTTCACACTGGTTCATACTGGTTCACCTACTTGACCACCATATACCAGTTCACTTATTGACATCAATGACAACATACATTATCACTGTTTCATCATATGCCAACAATCCATTTCTCTTATCCCCAATGATTTGATCTTCAGAATGATTCAATCTTACATACCTAGGAGTCTTCTGACTCTCTGTTCCTCTTCCATGTTCTTTATTTAATGTAGAATTATTTGATGTTGTCGGAGTAACTGGTCCAACTCTCAATTCTAGTAAAGGTGCTATCGGTTCAGATATAATCATTTCTACTGTCAGTTCCTTCTCATAAATTCTGATTTGACTTTTTCTCAGTAAATCTACTTTGACTTTAGCACTCTCCACTATTTTCTACAAACTCTTGTTATAACATCTGTATGCTTTGCTTTCATTAGAATAACTAAGAAATATGCCTTCATCACTTCTAGGATCAAATTTCCCAATAGTATCATCTCTCCTGATATAACATTTACTACCAAACAAATTGAAATACTTAACTATAGGTGTATTTCCAAACCACAATTCATAAGGTGTCTTACCGGTTTCTCCTTTGATATGTACTCTATTGAATGTGTAAAAATTTGTACTAACTGCTTCTCTCCAATAGATATAAGGTAGATTAGCTTCCATCATCATTGTTCTAGCATCCAAGATAGTTCTATTTTTCCTTTCCACGACTCCATTTTGTTGAGGTGTCCGGGGAGCAAAAAATTGTCTTCTAATACCATGCTTGTCACAAAAGTTATTAAACTCATAGGATGTGAATTCTCCACCATGATGTGATCTCAAACATTTAATCTTCAATCGTGTCTTAGTTTCCACTTTAGGCTTAAAGATTTTAAACTTTTCAAATGCTTCATATTTTTCTCTCAAAAAAGTAACTCACATCATTCTAGATTAATCATCAATGATTAGCGTGAAATATCTAACACCATGAAAATTTTGAACTCTAGCAGGGCCACACAAATCAATATGAATAAGATCATGAACATCATTTGATTTATCTTGTATACTCCTAAAAGAGGTTTTGACCTGTTTACCCATTTGACATTCTTTACATACCAGATTATAGGGCTTCATAATCTTAGGTATATCTCTAACAATGTTAGTTGAACTGATCTTCACAATGCAATCAAAATTCACATGACACAACTTTTTATGCCATTACGAAATCTTATCAATCTATGTAATCAAACATGTCTTCTCACCAGAGTTCAAATGAAATATGTTACCTTTTGTCTGTGTACCAGTTGCAATCTCTAAGCTAGATTTGTTAATGATTTTGCATTTTCCATCCTTGAACTGTAATTGAAATCCCTTATCTACTAATTGTCCTACACTCAAAAGATTATGCTTTAAAACTTCAATATAATTAACATTGTCAGTATTGTTCCTACCATCCAATGATATAGTTCCTTTTCCTTTAATCATACATGTCTTGTCATCTCCAAATCTAACTAGTCCACCATCAATTTCTTGCAAAGACAAAAATTTCGCTTTATCTCCAGTCATATGATGTGAACAACCACTGTCAATTACCCATTCATCCTTATCCTTAATTTTAGCAGCAAGTTCCTTCTCCTCAAGTACATTCTCTTCTAGTGCGACATCATATTTCTTGATAGCCAAGAATACCCATTCCTTCCCATTGTCAGATCCACTAGCAAAGCCTTTTGCCGGTTCATCATCTAAATCAGTAATGCCTTTCTCATCTGCTATGTAGCATGATTTGTCTTTGTTTTTCTTGAATCTATACTTATTCTGATATCCAAGGTTAGGTTTAAATGATCTCTTAACTCTTTCTTCAAATCTTGAATTTCTTTTAGGACATCTAGATGCAAAATGACCAATCTTATTGCATGCAAAATATTTAAAAGGTACTTTTCCTTCATACTTACTTCCTACCAGTCCTTTTGATACTCTTCTAGCAAATAGTGCTTCAATTTTCTAAAACTCATCATCTTCTCTCTTCATATCTTCTAATTATTTTGCATATAAAGCTTTCCAGTCTTTCTTATTGGTTGTAGATGTAGATGCATGAAAAGAAGGTTTGGTCTTCATAGCTCTAGAAGATCCAAATTCCTCAAGCTCAAAATCAGATAGTTTCCCAACCAAAGTATCTATGTTGATAGATGTATTGGCCATAGTTCTCAACTCATTAATAGCAGTAGCCTTCATTTTGTAAGCTAGTGGTAGGGCTCTCAAAACTTTAGAAACAATTTCATCTTTTCTCAGAGTTCCAACACAACATTGAATTCCCATAACAATCTCATTTTCCCTTTCCATGAATGCAGTAATCCTTTAATCTTCTTCCATCTTTAGGTTTTCATATCTCACTCCGTAACCATCAAGTTTAGCAATCTTTACTATAGGGTCACCTTTATTAAGAGTCTGCAACTTATCCCACATATCCTTTCCAGATGATTAGTCGGTTAATCCCATTATTTGTTGATTAGAAAGTGCACACAAGAGGGCTTCTCTTGCTCTACAATCATTCTCAAGTTCCTTGTCCAGGTTTGCTAAAGGAGGATTGTCAGACTCCATATTAAAGGGTGTGACACCATTCTATGTGATCTCATAAATCTCCTTGCCAAGACATCTGAGATGAGTCTCCATCTGAATCTTCCTTAACATATAATTTTTTCCTTCAAGCTTCTATATATCCCTTTGAAAGAGCTCCAAAATAACTGGTTGAACTTGAACTATTAGTCACTATAGGATCTTCCTCAATCAGTTAAGCTTTCTATAGAGAGGACCAAAGCTCCGATACCAATTGTTAAATAGTTCAAATAACTGGAAGACAACTGAGAGGGGGGTGAATCAGTTGTCACAAATTACCAGTTGCATTAACAATTTAAAACAACAATAGAAAAACCTAAAACAATAATACTGAAATAACAGTTAATCCAATTAAGCATAAACAATCATCCCAAGAATAAAATCCATCCACACAACACCAAGATTTGTATGTGGAAAATCTGGTAAATGGAAAAACCACGCTGGGAAGCCTACCCACAGTTAGATAATACTTCTACAGTAGGTATGTGAATTTACAATGAAGGGGCCTACACTTGTAGGAAGGACAACAACCTAGAGTATACTGATCATCATAAAAGGAGTCTCAGTGACTACATATAAATCTAGACTACAATTCAGAGAAGTGTTGAACTACAAAAGATAGTGTATATGGTGAAAATGGATAACAATAATAACAAGATTGAAAGGCTAAATGAATTCAACCACCAAACCCTAGCCTAACAACAACAAAAATCCACCATAACATATGAAGATTACCTAAGACAATATGAATAAAACAAAATCACCAAGATTATACCATCACATGTCCAATAGGGTTTTGATCTCCATTCTTCCTATCTCCATTGATCTTACTTGATATATTTGCTCTCAAATTTTAGGTGCATAAGAGCTCAACAAAGAACGGAATGTGGTTGCAAGTAGGATTGTAGTGCCATCAATTGATCAAGTAGTCAGGGTTAGATAATGAAGGAAGCATCTCCTTATATAGAAGACACAATATGAAATGGAGGGATAAGATTGAGAGGTGTAAAAAGGAGGTCAGCTATGATTAGAGGGTAGGTAGAAGAAATAATAAAATAATGAAAGAGGTAGGTAGTGTAGGAATTAAGAGATGAATGACATGTGTCATGGGTAGAAAAAGGCTAATGAATTAATTAAATAAATAAAGATTTATTTAATTAATAGAGGAAATGGGATAATTAAATAAATAAGATATTTATTTAATTTAGGAAAAGGATAATTTAAATAAATAAATGTATTTATTTAAATGAAAAATAAGGCTAGAAGAGGATAAATGAATTAATTAAATAAATAAAAATTTATTTAATTAATAGAAGAATTAGGCTTAGATAATTAAATAAATAAAATATTTATTTAATTAGACATGACAATTTTAGGTGTCTACAGATAGCATCTCCCATGCCTGACTACAGTTCTAGTTAAGCTCAATACCAGAGGACTAAATCCTCTTACACAAACCCAATTCGATCTCCAATGTTTGACCAACTCCTCTGCTTGAATGATATTACATTATTCACACATTACATTCCTTGACCATGACCTCTTACAATAACCATGATGATCTAAAATGAGATCTTATATCTTATTTATACAAACCTTCGACCATAAACAATCAGGTCAGCCACCAAACAACAAACCAATTACATAATTACTGATGCTCTGCAAAAAGGATTAGAAAATCTGTTTGATGGCAACACACACAAGAGCACAAGAAACAAACGTCAGTGTTAGCAACAAAAGATTATCCTAAATAGGCATATCAAGAGAGATATTAAGCATGAAATAGAAAGCATATAAACATAGAATGAAATAGCTAATCAAGATGCTCATAGTTGCTCCTCCCTTGTTCCTCTCCTCTCCAAGTCCCAAATGAGTGTAGCTCTCAGCATCTTTTTGCACTATGGATGCTTATGGAGGATTGAGATTTAATATTAAGCTTCAAATATGAAATGAAAAGCCTAATACTATGCTATTGATGCTAAAATGATTGATTTTACCAAAAAGACAAGATTTTAGTTATGCTATGCTAAATGCTCTCTAAAAATGTCTATAGCCTAAATGCATACAAGTTTTCAGGATCTGGATTATGAAGGAATGGGCTCTATTTATAGGAAAAATGGAGCAATGGATGGCCAGGATTGAAAGGTTTAATCAAGGGTCAAGCTTGAAAGTTGGGGATCCATGTGCACAATTTGCACCAATGAAATGGTGACAAGTGTCAACATAAGATTGGGTTGAGAGAAGAGGTTGGAGGCATTAAATGCCTGAGGAGAACTCATGGTTATCTAGAAGGTAAGGGTCAAGCCTAAATTAGGATTACCCACTGGATTAGGAGTTAATGCAAGGATAAACCTTTGTGCAAATGATTAAGAGATAATCATGGTCAAAGCATTAAAGGCTTGATGAGACCCTTGGGTTGGGTAGAGGTTGAGTCAAAACAAATGTTTTAACCATGTAGGAGGGTTTGGGTTAACCATTAATGGTTTTTGAAGACTTTGTGGATTAAGTGGTTGAAGGTTGGAAGCTTTCAAAGGTTATCCAAGACTTTGAGACATTTAGTGGTTGAAGGTTGGAAGCCTTTAATGGTTATCAAAGACTTTTAGGCTTTGAGAAGTGACTCCATTTTGCTTAGGAATGTGACAATAATTAGGGGATGGATTAGGCTAATTAGGAAGGGGTTAGAAGAATCTAGAAGGGGATTAGATTTTGCAAGTGGATTTGGTGGGTGAGGGAAAATAGGATTTTATTTAAAATAAAAATTTATTTATTTCAATAAATGTGTGCAAGTTGTATTTGGATAAATATTCAAATAAATATTAATTTATTTAAATGAAAAAAAAAGGAAGATAAAGCATTAAAATGCTTGAAGACTTTGAGGGGAACCATTAAAGGCTTGAAGACTTTAAGGAAAACCATTAAAGGCTTAAGAAGACTATAGAAGGAAGCCATCAAGTTTGAAGACTTTAAAGCCATCAAGTTTGAAGACTTTAAGGGAAACCATTAAAGGTTTCAAGTGGGTGAGGATAAATAGGATTTTAAATAAATAATTTATTTAAAATAGTTGTGCAACTTGCATTTGTAGGAAAATACAAGTGGGTGGAGGATAAAGGTGATTTAAATAAATGATTTATTTATTTAAATGTGAGAGGTGGGATTTTGGGGGATTTAAATAAATATTAATTTATTTAAATGTGAGAGGTGGGATTTTGGGGGATTTAACTAAATATTAATTTATTTAAATGTGAGAGGTGGGATTTTGGGGGATTTAAATAAATATTAATTTATTTAAATGTCAGAGAAGATTTAATTAAACAAATATGATTTATTTATTTAATTAATGGTATGAATTTGGTTAAGTGAATTAAATCAAATAAATTGAATAATTTATTTAATTAATAGGAGAAGAGGGTTAAGATGAATTAATTAAATATTATTTTAATTAATTATTAATTGATGGTTAAATAATCAAATAAATACTAAGTATTCATTTAATTAAGTGGACAGATTTATGTGACTACAATTACAAACCATGTTGGCCTTATACCAAAACAAATAATATCCAACACATAAGACATCCCGAAAATACAACAATAGGTCCTATCCACATGTTATATTAATGTCGGTCCATAACCTAAATCAACTGGGACCAAATATAGGTTCACACGCTTCAGCAAAGATCTCCAAACGCCAAGTCTCAAACATGATCACCAACAACATCCTGAAACTCTATCAGAAGATGCACCAACACCAATTATGCAATGCATCAAATAGCTCCACCAAAAGATTTGCTAGTGAAACCCTCACCGGAACTAGAAACCAATCTTCATAGCAAGAAGGATAGCATCCAATCACCTAACCAAAATCAACTGACCAAATATGAGTATAAGCATTATGAATAAGTCAATTCCATCACTAGATTATACCGAAGTCAACCAGATCATGTCGGATCCAAGTTAACCAAAAAGTACTCAACCTATAGGCACCAGAAGGGTGCCAGTAAAACATACAAACAACTTGTAGACACTTAAAAATAATTATTTTAATTATTTTTAATTCCTCGCATAATTAATTAATTAATTATGTTAATTCAAATTCCTCTCAATATTAATTAAATATAATTAATATTGTCACTATAGCATATGATTGATTTATTTAATAAATCAATCCCTTTCTTTATTCTTCTAAAAAAATCAAATCCTCACAAATCTTCCTCTTAGCTAATTAATTTCAATTAATTAGTTAACCTACATGATTCCTACAAATCATCTTCTTAATTCATTCTTCTAGAAACCCCCTAAACTCACTTAACATTATTCTTCTAATTTTTTATTCCCTCCACTCATTCTCTCTCCTAGTCAAATTCTCCTACAAATATTAATCCCACCTAACATTTCTTCTAATCCCTCTCCTAATGAGTCGTTAATGGTTAATCATCATGATTAGCCATAAAGTCAACTCTTTGTCTTTTTCATCCAACCACTAGCTTTAAATGCTCTTTTCCTAGGTGAATGTAAGATTTTCAAAATCACACATTCCTCTAGGCATCCCCTCTCCCAAGGAATTTTTAATTCCTTTTTTTTCCTCCAATCTCCATGATATCCTTTTTTGGAGAATTTTTAATTCCTCCAATGCACCTTGTGGAGTGTGGAGATATGAAATGCCTTTAAGGCATATTTCTTGGTCTCCACACCCTCTCTTGGAGCTTGTGTGAGCTCACAAGTAAATCTTAGCCCTTCATCTCGAATCCATCCTAGCCATCCATTTTTTTTTCCTCTTCCTATAAATAGGGCTCCATCCCTTCATTCAAAACATCTTGAAATCTAGTAAGCTTATGCTACCCTTTTGAGCCCAAGAAATCATCTTGGCAACTTGATCATCTCATCCTTATCATTTTCCAAATCCATTCCATTTGTGCACAACATTGGAGAGTCATCCACATCCAACAATCAAAGGAGCACATCAAGTGGAGCATTATCAAAGGACACCTTCATTTCATCAAGCTCAGTCCGAAGGAGAAGGTAAAATAGCAAGGTGAAATGGTCTTTTAATGATATTTTAGCATTCTGCATGTTTATTTCGTTGTGTTTTGATCATTTGACCTTCAAATCTATTTTCCCCTCTTCATTTTGGTACACCTGGTGGGACCCACATCCCTAAGAACTAATATTTTTTTTTTTTAGGTTTTTGTGAGTTGTGAGATGTAGGTTCCAGGATAGCGCAACTGCAGAAAAAAAATAAAATCTTTTTTGCAAGTTCCAGAATAGCGGCTCTATATTTCTGCGCAATAGCTTCTTTTCTATTTTTGTTTTGTTTTTGTTTCTGTTCTTTTTCTGTTTCTATTTTAGTTTTAGCATGATAGCTCTGCGATTAGCACGAACATTTTTGTGGGAATTTGAATTCCTGTTATCCGATTTGTTATTTGCTCTATTATCTGCTCTGTTTAATTATAATCTATGTGAAAGTAGGAGAGTATGCTCTTGTCTATATAGACAATCAGAAATATAGACCTTTCACTTTTCTATTCTATTTAGCACAACTATATGCTCTGACCATAGGAAAGTGTGAAAATAGGAGAGTATGCTCTTGTCTATCTAGACAATTAAAAATCTAGACCTTTGACACTTTTCTATCTGTTTAGTGCTACTGTCTGCTCTGTTAATCTGTCTGAAATTTTTAGGTGCTAACTATAGTCTGCATTTCTTTTTTTTTCATTTCATGTTATCTGTTCTAGTTAAATATAATATGTTTGATTGCAAGAAAGTGTGAAAGTAGGAGATTATGCTCTTGTCTATCTAGACAACTAGAAATCCGGACCTTTGACATTTTTTTATTTTGTTAAATTTAGGGTTTCTGCTCTGTTAAATCTAGGGGGGGTCCTCTGTTAAATCTAGGGTTTCTATTTTTTTGCCATATCTTCTTTATCTCGACTCTATTTTCCTCCAAACTTCACCAGATTCTCCATATTGCCATTTTCCACATTTCCTTCCTTATTTTAGAGTTTGTCATAACTCCTTCCCCTTTTATCCAATCACCTCCAAATTTTTCTCATATTATCCATCTCCAACTTTTTCTTTTTTGTTCCTCTTGGACAAATTTTCCCATTCCTTCATCTCTCCTCCCAAATCCCTATTTTTCACTTGCCTATCCCTTGGAAAGTGGCAAAAACCTAGTTAAACCCCATTTACCCATCAAAGCTTTCTTCAAATCCACATTTGTCATTAGTAAAAAAAAATTTATTCATGTTTTTCTATTCATTCCCAAAAAATCAAAAAAATTAATATTTTTGTCATTTTGTTGTCTTTTTTGCAGGACGCTTGTTGAAGACTCTATTTTTCCAAACTACTAATCAAGTTGTTTTGCAGGATGCTTTTTGAAGACTCTATTTTTCAAACTACTAATCAAGTGGTTTTGTAGGTTGCCTAGCTGATTCAACCAAATATTGTGCATTTATTTAAATTAGGCACCTAGATATTAATTAAAATGGAATGAACCGTTGTCTTATGTGTCTTTAAGAAAAGTGTAAAGGTAGGAAAGTATGCTTTCATCTTACTAGACGATCAGAAATCTAGACTCTCCAACCTTTTCTTGTTTGATTATGTGTTTACCTCTAGCGGGCTTGCCCTCCCAACTTGCTCTTTAAGAAGGTAAGAGGGGAACAACCCAAGTGAGTACACCCGGACCTGGGGTTCCCAACTCACTATAATAAATAGGCCATTAACTACAAAAGGGTTAATGGTTGGGGCTATATGAGAGTTCACTCTCACATCAGGTGCTTAGTAGGATCCTAGAGATCTCAATCACGCTTGTGTGACTACTAAGTTCTTGGTGCTTCGTTGGGCTATAGGCCTCAATTGTGCTTGCGCAACTTCGAAGGGTAGCTCCTAACGGGAAGACTTACTAAACACCTTGTTCATAGTGGCCAAAAACCTTCTATTCATTGGTGCAGGAGGTCAGATCTTTGAAGCGGCCCATATTCTTATGGCCCATAGTAGAGACACAAAGTTCGCCATGAGGAGTTTTCATGGGAATTGATGCTTGGCTGCCCCGAGAAGTGAGTGTTGTGGAGGGGAGCCAGTGGGGTCAAGCATCTAAGTGTCTGCTCTAGGTAAGCATAGATGGGAAACCAATTGGGATTCAATGACTATTGTCCTTGCTAGCCTTAAGAATGTTGTATATGAGCATGAGTGTCTTTGATATAATATGCATTTGATCACTGTGTTTGCTTTGTTTGATACATACTTGCCAAGAGAAGACTCAAAACACATCACTATCCCCAAACACTTTGCAAAAACATTTGTCAAGACACAAACAATTGTCCAAAATTGTGTCAAAACTCTATTCGTCCCATTTTTCATAAGCCTAAGAGAGAAGCTAAGAGTCCATCAACATTCAAGTTTGTCCTTTGAAACACCAACTATCATCCAAATCAGGGTGGTCATATCCCTTCATACAACTTTCCATTCGAATCGATCCTTCATGTTCATACCAAAGACAACCTAGTTCTCAAGTTTCTTCTAAAACATCACTACCATACCTTCTTCATCAATCATCCTCAAATTTCTTAAATCCTTTCATCCTCAATTTTCTTAAATCCTTTCATCACAAATTTCTCAAGTCCTTTCATCACAAATTTCTCAAGTCTTTTCATCCTAAAATTTCTCAAATCCTTTCATCACAAATTTCTCAAGTCCTTTCATCACAAATTTCTTAAATCCTTTCATCACAAATTTCTTAAGTCCTTTCATCACATTTTTCCTAAGTCTTTTCATCACAAATATCGTGTATGGTCGCAACTCGATCCCAAAAGAAAAAGATGGCTAAACAACAATATGGCATGCCAGACATTGGTGTCCTATATGAAGATCCCAGACAAGATCATACACAAAGTGGGCAACCTAGCGATCAAGATCAAAGTCAAAATCTTGACATGGTTAACCAAGATGAACTTTGTCTGGAAGTGCAAACTTTCCTAGCGGATTCTTAAAACTAAGAGATGAGGGAAAATTTTATTAAACACAATCCTACTGCACTTCTAAAAACTCTCCTTGGACATGGAGCTCAACTTTTGCCCGAATTTAATAGATCCGCTCTCACCCAACAACCACAAGGAGACCTCACTCCCACACAAAGTGTTGCACCTACTATTAAAACTCAATCAATTGCAGCCCCATCAATCATCCAAGCTCAATCAATGCCATCCGCGGTACCTCCCACCGTGGTCTCCATCCCACCTTCTTCCTCCTTACCATCCATACCAATATCAAATCTGATCTCATCCATTCTCCAACAAACTTCTATACCACCTCCTTCTATTCAACCACAAATTTCTATTCCACAGACTTCCCTTCTTCCCAATAATGTCACAAATTTTATCTGGGCAATATTCAATCTCATCACAACAGTTGGTGGACTGCAACTGTCCCTCAAACCCCAGTGACATTAGTCATCACATCCCATGCTCCCACCTCTTCATCATATCAATATATTGGTGGTGGTGCACCTTCTTTGGTTCATCCAATTCTTGGGGTAAATACAATTCATCAATATCAAAGTCTACAACAAGACCTCATCAAGGAAATTCAAGACATGAAAAATATCATCAAGGACATGAAACAAAGGACTAATAAAAGGAAAACTTACTCATTAAAAGAGTTTTGCCCTTGTCCTTATGATCCATATATATCAGTTGCACTGTATCCCCCAGGATTTGAGATGCCTAGATTCACCAATTATGAAGGCAAAGGAGACCCCCGCAATCATGTTTGAGAATTCCACATCTTATGCCAAGAAGTCTCCTATAGTGACCTTTATCTTTGCAGACTCTTTCCCAAGAGTCTCACGAGAGATGCCCTGGCATGGTTCTCATCTCTACCATAAGGTTCCATTGTCTCTTTTCCAGACTTGGTAGAAACATTTGTGGCCCACTATGCATACAACATGGGTAATGATGTTTCTATGATGGACTTATGTAATACAAAACAAAGGCCTGGAGAAACCTTCACCAATTTCCTACAAAGATGGTGACATCTTATCAATAAATTCTAGTGGGACATGCCAGAACAACATCAAATTGAGCTATTCCAAAAGAACTTGGTGCCTGAACTTTCAAGACCTTTAATATCTCAATGTATCAAATCCTTCCAAAAATTGATAGATAAGGGCCTTGCCCTCGAACATGTCTTTTTGGAGGAAGGAACCTTGAAATATTACCAGAAATCAACACAAAGTTTTTCCTCTTATTATAACAACAAGCCAAAATTCTGGTCCAAAAACAAAAATGTGGTCAATGATGGCATAACTGATGCAAAGCGGGTCCAAACTATGGCTACTCCCCCAAAATCCACCACCAACAATCATCAATTCAACAACCAAAATCAACCACAAAAACCTCACAACAATGTCTCAATCTAGGGACGACCACCCCGATTGAATAACAGGACTCCAAGAGATTTCACTCCTCTGGTTGAGCCTATTGAAGTGGTATTTCAAAAACTTGTCCAAGTAGGTATATTGGTTTTTCCAGTCACTCGCCCGTTTGACCCCAATCAACCTAAACCAAGATGGTATAATGAAAATGAGTATTGTGAATACCATCGTATCAAGGGACATGATACACGAAAGTGTATGAAACTAAAGATCTACATACAAGATCTCATTGGTAGAGGTGAGATTGAGATAGCAAATACAGAACCTGGTAATAACAATGACAAACTCAAAATGTACCAGGAACCCTTCCCGAATCATGATAAAGGAAAAGGCTCATCATCTAATGCAATGGGTTATGACTACGCTAATCACATAACCGGTATTGATTTTTTGGTAGGTCGCATTGAACCTGTAGACAATATTGTCAATGTCATAACCATCCAAGGAGTTAACCCTCCTTCTTCCCAAAGTAGACCAAATCCTGCTAGGATAGTCATTCAAGGCACCATGCCTTCCACCTCCCATTTCCAGAATGACTGCAATGCAACTACACATCGAGGAAGAGTCACCATCCAAGGAGTCCCTCCCCCACCAAACCCCCCATCCATGTCTTCCACCCATCGACATGACCTCCTTGATCAACTTGGGAAGACACCTATGCAGATCTCCATTTTGGAACTTCTCAAGACTTCCCCGATCCATAAAGAAATTTTGGAACAAGCCCTTCTCCAATCATGCATTCCAGATAACATCAATGCCACCCAATTCCAAGCCCTCATTAGAAACCTTGCTGCCCAGCAACACATTGTATTTAACTTCAAAGATGCTCAATCTGTGTACATACAAATTAATAAAACAATTGGGACTTTTTGAGGATTTGATAGACACATCAAGAAGGATCACAAAAAAGGCATATGATGATGCAGAAAGAATTTCAAAGGGCATGATCACCTTACCTCTTCAAGTGGGCCCCATTACAATTGAAACTCCTTGCCAAGTACTAGATCTTGATCTCCCCTACAACATTCTCCTCGGGAGGCCATGGATTCATTCCTTATAGGCCGTACCCTCCACCTATCACCAATACATCAAATTCCCCTATAATGGAAGAGTGATCACTATCAAAGGTGATCCCCAACCTTTTCAATATTGCAAACTATTAGAGGGGAAGCATCCATATCATTGCCCACTAAATAGACCCTCACCAATGCCTCCATCTAATGCATCAAATGTTGCCTCCACATCATCCCAACCAAAAAATCAAATCAAGATCTTGGACAATGGCTATGGAGAATACAAATTGGAGGACATCTTATTAATAGGCAACCTCCCTCTCTCTCCTAAGTCATTTGGCAAACCAAAAGAGATAAAAAAGGACCCAAAATGAATCATGCAATACCAAAACACCACATTCCAGCAATGAGGCCTACTTGATAATGAGAGCCTCGAAGCAGATATCTCTTCATGGCTGTACTAGGAGGAAGATGAAGATCCAACAAGAATATCCAAAGAAATGTACCCAAAAGCATCTGCCATTGTTGAAAAAATGGGTTACAAAGGACACGGCCTAGGACCAGAGGAGAAAGGAAGAAAAACACCCATAAATCTTATCTCCTACAGATACAACAGAGGCTTGGGGTACACCTCAGTGCCTAAGATTACTATCGTTGGTGCCCCTTCTAGTCCTTCTTCAGATATCAAAAGCGTTGACAAAGAGGAATTCCATGAAATGCCTTATGAATATGAGAAAGATATCTTCTTGGATGCTTACATCAATACCATCACCCCCGTAACCCCTCCCACTTCACATGAGCTACATCTTGTCCATCCTGAACTCATTGATTGGGGCCAATGAGACAAACCCACTTTAGATATCTGTGCCAACGATAATGCTCTCATTGCTCTCCTAACAGCGCAAAATATGGAAGATTGTAACAGAATCGAAGGTATTCAACTACACAAAAAGGGATACTTTGGTAGTCAAGTCAATGCCCTTATCCACAAAAAAAATAATAAAAGAAAAAGATTCCCTAGGTGAAAACCCCCCTGAGGCACCTTTGGATGAACAAGAAATAAAAACAAAGGGCGTATCTGAAAGTGAAAACCTAGAAAAGGCACTTGACGATGAGGGATTTGACCTCCCTACCATTGGTTACCTTCCACAGGACAAATCAAATTTGTTGATAGAAGAAACCTACAACATCAACATGAGCACCGAGGTCATTCCAAAAAATGTGCTCATTGCCAAATCCCTCACAGAAATCGAGAAACAAGACTTCATCAACTTCCTTACAGAGGTAAAAATCAATTTAGCATGGTCCTATTCCGATATGCCAAGGTTGGACCCTGCCTTGGTGGTTCACAATCTCGTCGTCCGCCTAGATGCAAACCCTGTAAAACAAAAATTGTGCAAAATGCACCCACATATTGCACTCCTGGTCAAGGCGGAACTCCAAAACTTGTTAGACACAAAATTTATCAAACCAATAGATTATGCTGAATGGGTCTCCAACACTGTACCTGTCGGCAAACCTGCTGGGGGCATCCGCATCTGCACAGATTTCTGAGATCTAAATATAGCTTGTCCTATAGATGATTTCCCGCTCCCCAATATAGACATGATTGTGGACCTTACAACAGGACATGAAATGTTATCACTAATAAATGGGTTTTCTGGATACAACCAAATCAGGATAGCAGATGAGGATCAACATAAAACTGCATTCACAATACCATGGGGTACTTTTTGTTATCTGGTCATGCCTTTTGGCCTTAAAAATGATGGAGCTACGTATCAACGGGCAATGACAACAATTTTTCATGACCTCTTGTACAAAATTATTGAGGATTATGTGGATGATCTGCTAGGCAAATCTAAGACAAGACAAGAACACATTCCCATTCTAAAGCAAATCTTTGAAAGATTAGAAAAATACAAACTACGGCTGAATCCAAAATAGTGTGTTTGGCGTCACATCGGGAAAACTACTGGGATTCGTTATTTCCCACAGAGGCATCGAGGTTGATCCCGCAAAGGTAAAAGCTATTATGGAAATGCCTCCGCCAAAAACTCTCAGACAATTGCGCAGTCTCCAGGGAAAACTCCAGTCTGTCAGGTGTTTCATTTCACAGCTAGCAGACAAGTGCCATCCATTTGCACACTTGTTGCATAAAGACACAAAATTTAAATGGGATTGCCTATGTCAAAAGGCCTTTGAGAAATTAAAAGAATATCTAGCATCACCTCATGTATTAATGTCTCCTGCTCCTGGAAAACCCCTTATTTTGTATATATGTGCTACTGCAGTGGCATTGGGGGCATTATTGGTGCAAATAGATGATCAAGGGAAGGAACACGCCATTTACTACATCAGTCAGACGTTGGTAGGATATGAACTCAATTACACCCCCATTGAAAGAGCATGCTTGGCATTGGTGTTTAGCACACAAAAACTCTAACATTATATGCTAAACAACAGAACAAAACTAATTGCTAAAATTGATCCACTTAAATATCTCTTGTCCAAGGCTACTCTCACTGGCCAAACGGCTAAATGGGTGATCTGATTTATGAAAACCAGATTACAATACCTAGTGTGATACTTGCGGTATTGTAGATTTCAACACAAAAAGAAATTGACAACAAGAAGATTGCAAACCAAAAACTGTCTCCATTCTATTCAAAATTGGAGTTTATACAAGTCGAATGTATCCCAAGGGTCACACAAATCCCTTGGAATTTGAAATGAAGAGTCATCATAATGTTTATTACAATTAAACTATTAAAACTATCAAAATTATCAAAAAACTAAATATAAAATTTCAGTCCACTTTGAGAAGGCATAACTTTCTCATCCTAGCTCCGAATTACAAACCGTTTGATGCGTTGGAAAGGTATTCAAATAATCTAGAACCAAATTTCGGAAACATCAATGATGTCTCATCATGTTTCCCACCATATTTGTCCAAAAATGCACCGAAGACCCTCAAAATTGCAATTTACTAAAACATATAAAATTTTGGAAAAATTAGATTTCAATATTTTCCCAATTTAATCCTAATCATTCCTCCCCCCTTAAGAGGCAATGGGCCCCATTGCACTAATCTGCTGCAACAGATGAGGAAATTGTTCTTCAATTTGTTCCTTAGTAAGCCACTTGCCTTGATGAGAATGCTGACCAGCTCGAACCACCCGATACAAAGGGATTTTCTGATTTCTCAAAGTCTTTAAAATGGCTTCAGTAACATGGTCACACTGGACTGGAGCAGTAGTAGAGGGGTTTAACTCTGTAGCTTGAATGTATTCAGTAGCTTGGGAGATATCCAATAAAGGAGGAAAATAGGGTCTCAACAACTCCACATTGAAAACTGGATGCAGTCCCAAAAAGGATGGCAAATTAAGTTCAAAAGCATTCTCACCAACTTGTTTCACAATAGTGTATGGTCCATAACGAAGAGGTCGAAGCTTCCTATTTGGTCCATGCAGGCGCTCTTTCTGAAAATGTAACCATACCTTGTCACCAACCTGAAACTGATGGGGAGTTCTATGTTTATCATGTCTTTCCTTATACTTCTGATTACTCTACTCCAATATCTCATAAACTTGTTGTTGTAGGTGTCTAATGTTATCAATGAATTTTTCTACTTTATCTACCTCCTTGTCACCATTCAATGGACTACTAGACTGTAGAGATGGTATTGCTACATCCATAGGTGCCAATGGATGGTACCCAAGAGAAACCTCAAATGGACTATGCCCTGTAGTACTATGGAGTGCATGGTTGTAGCTGTGTTGCACATAGGGTAAGCTTTCATCCCACGTGCGAGGATGTTTTGAATGATACATCCGTAAAATATGAATAATCATTCGATTCACCACTTCTATCTGCCCATCTGTTTGGGGATGGAATGCTGTGGACTTTGTCAGTTTCGTGTCCATTTTAGCCCATAGTGCAGACCACTTTGAAAAGGCATAACTTTCTCATCCTAGCTCTGAATTACAAACCATTTGATGCATTGGAAAGGTATTCAAATAATCTAGAACCAAATTTACTAAAACATATAAAATTTTGGAAAAATTAGATTTCAATATTTTCCCAATTTAATCCTGATCAATGGGTCATGCTCTTAAGTGAGTTTAACATTAAATATGTGGACAAAAAGACAATCAAGGGACAAGTCATTGCAGATTAGTTGGCTGAAGCTCCACTTCCAGGTGACCATCCTCTTCTCACAAAATTACCAAATGAGTTCATTATGACTGTTACCACATCCTCCACATGGAAATTGTATTTTGATGGCTCCTACACTCAAAATGGATCGGGGGCAAGAATATTATTGGTCACACCTCAAGGAGATGGCATCCCCAAATCATACAAGATAGCCTTTGCATGTACCAATAACATAGCAGAATATAAGGCCCTCATCATAGGTTTACGCTTGGCTATCCACTGGAAAATAAAGGAATTAAAAGTCTATGGTGATTCCCAACTCATCATAAAACAAGTCAATGATGAATACTAGACAAAAGATGATAAACTCCTTCCCTACCGTACCATGGTTGAAGATCTTAAGCAACATTTCATGACAATCAAGTTTGACCAAATCCCATGAACAAACAATAAGGCTGCAGATGCAATGGCCACCATTGGCTCCCTCCTTCAAATGCTAGCACATAGTCAGAAGTGCGAGTTCTTGGTCGAGCAATTATTTATACCAACATACAACCTACCAGAGTCTAAAATGGTGTGTGTTCTCATTGGTCTCGAGTCCCCTTGGTACCAAGAAACCTTCGCTTTCCTCAAAGACAATACCATTCCCCCACACCTGACCAAAAGCCAATAGAAAACCTTCATCCACCGATGTGCCCGTTACACCATCCTTGTAGACACCTTGTTCAGAAGGCATTTTGATGGTTCCCTCCTAAGGTGTTTAGATAAACAAGAAGCAGAATGGGCATTACATGAAGTACACAAGGGTATCTGTGGGGCACACTCAAGTGGACTCACATTGGCTAAAAAACTTTTGAGAATAGGATA
This sequence comes from Cryptomeria japonica, assembly GCF_030272615.1. Lineage (NCBI taxonomy): Eukaryota > Viridiplantae > Streptophyta > Pinopsida > Cupressales > Cupressaceae > Cryptomeria > Cryptomeria japonica. Next base: position 886,002,139 of record NC_081414.1, on the reverse strand, counting down.
CTATTGGCCTAAAATGGAAGAGGATGCATACAATTATGTGAAGAAATGCATCCCTTGCTAGCAACATGGTGACAAGATTCATGCACCATCACAAGAATTGCAACCATTCATTACACCATGTCATTCTCATAGTGGGGGCTTGATCTCATTGGGAAAATCCACCCTTCATCTTCTAACAGACATAAATTCATTATCACCACCACCGAATACTTTACCAAGTGGGTAGAGGCTATCCCTCTTACTTTCGCCACCGACAAGCAAATATCCAAATTCATCTTGAACTACCTAATCTGCCGATATGGCATCCCAAAAGTTATCATCATAGATAATGGTAAACAATTTAAGAACTAGGATGTCAAAGAACTCTGCCAAAAATTCAACATCCAACACTGCTTCTCCACTCCATATTACCCCCAAGGCAATGGCCAAGCTGAGGCTTCTAATAAAACCCTAATAAAAATCCTCAAAAAAATAGTTAATGAAGCGGGTCGTGATTGGCACCTCCAAATCCATCCTGCATTGTGGGTATACCACACCTCCATCCACACCCCCACAGGTGCCACTCCTTATTCCCTAGTATTTGGTTCCGAAGCCATCCTTCCCCTTGAGATCGAGATCCCCTCTCTAAGGGTATCGCTGCAAAACATCCTACCAAAGGAAGAATACAGAATTGCCCGCTTACAAGAGCTAGAATTGTTAGATGAAACATGCCTCAAGGCCTTGAATCATCTCTGGGTATATCAAAACCGTATGCACATGAGTTATCATAAAAAAGTCAAAACCCAGGAATTCCAAGTTGGTGATCTTGTCCTCATGGAAAATCAGAAAAATCTACAAGAAAGAGAAAAGAAAGGCAAGTTTGAGCCTAATTGGCTTGGACCATATGTAATCATAGTGAAATATGGATTAGGAGCTTATCAGTTGGCTACTCCTGAAGGCGATCCTTTGGATGATCCAATGAATATCATGCACCTCAAAATATTTTATGCTTAGTCCTTAGAAAGTCTTAAATTGTCAAAAAAATCAAGAAAAATTTTTATAAAAAAAATGAGAAAAAGATCCTGAAAAAATCATCACTTTGGTGAAAACCTAGCAAACAGGCACCTTATGACACAAAAAAATTAAAAAATTAGAAAAAGAAAGAAAAAACAATTCGTCCATTAGTGAAAACCACTTGGTGGCACTATGGACAAGTACCTTGGTGAAAACCTATGTGCAGGCACCAAGGTAAATAACCGGATCCACTGTCTATCAGGTCGATACTACAAATCATCTACCATCCAGCCCACCCATATGCAACATTCCTTCTTTTCTGCCTCCCAATAAAACATTCGTATGATGATGAAGTCTTCACCTGAGTCATGAACAAGGAATGTCCCATTGAAACTGAGATTTTATGCCTCTGTGTATAAGCTTCAAGAAGTCTTGAGAAACAATCCCAAGTCCATCCTAGTTCTACTCTTGGCAAGAGGTATCATGTGGTCGCAAGGAAGAAACTTGTTAGATTTTGTTAGATCTTTTCATATAGGCTTGCATCTTTTTCCCTATGACTACCACTATTTATGACTATCTGGGTTCTTCCATATCCAGGTATGTTATGATAGGTGCATACTGGGGCATATTTCATAGTATGGCATGTTTTGGATCCTTCTTGTATAAATCGGCGACCTGGTACTAGTGTTTATCAACACTTACCTTCTCATGTACAAGAGGTATCAGTGTGTTTGAGGGTTTCCTTGCACAAACCCACAACTCTATATTAGCATTTCTTAACACTCACATTGTTGTGTGCAAGAAATTCCCATTTGTCTACAAAGTCAGTCCATGCCCTGCATTTCTCATGGCATCCTGATTTCTATAATCAATGGTGCAAGTCACTTAGGGAAACATCAAACTAGGTTGGCTCTCCACATTTGTTGTGCACAAAATCTCACCATCATTCCATCAAATCCTAAACTCAATAATCCCATGGAGTTCTCAATTACCCCCATTTTCCTCTGCGGTCTCGCATCTCGTATTCTTCTTTCCAAATACCTCACGACTACTTCATATTTGTTCCTCATCTATCCCTTCCACCTTAATTTTTCTTCCTCTATTTTTTCTTCCTCACATAATCAATTCTGATTCTGATTCATTCTTATATAGGATGAATCCTTCCTGAAACTAGACGTGATCTGATCATGTCTTATACAGGATGAATCCTTCCAGAAACCAGACGTTGTGATCAATCATGTCTTATACAAGATGAATCCTTCTTGAAACCAAACGTTGTGATCTGATCATGTCTTATACATGATGAATCCTTCCTGAAACTAGACATTGTGATCAGTCATGTCTTATACAGGATGTATCGTTCCTAAAACCAGACACTCTGATCATGTCTTATATAGGATGAATCCTTCCTGAAACCAGATGTTGTGATCAGTCATGTCTTATATAGGATGTATCCTTCCTGAAACCAGACACTCTGATCATGTCTTATATAGGATGAATCCTTCCTAAAACTAGATATTGTGATCAATCATGTCTTATACAGGATAAATCCTTCTTGAAACCAGACACTTTGATCATCTCTATCTTATATAGGATGGATTCTTCTTGAAACCAGACTGAATCTAGATCTTATCAATCGAATCAAATCAAATCTATCAGGATATCAATTTTGCAAAACTCCAAAGATCAAATACCTCAATTGATCTCTCGAGGGGGCATCACCATACCATAATCTATCAATCAAGAGCCGGGGCATCCTATCAAACCAATATCAACATCAAAACAAGATTATTCTTTGAATCAATGTGTCATCACACCTTGCTTCAAAGAGGGGAAAAATGTAGACACTTAAAAATAATTATTTTAATTATTTTTAATTCCTCACATAATTAATTAATTAATTATGGTAATTCAAATTCCTCTCAATATTAATTAAATATAATTAATATTGTCACTATAACATATGATTGATTTATTTAATAAATCAATCCCTTTCTTTATTCCTCTAAAAAAATCAAATCCTCACAAATCTTCCTCTTAGCTAATTAATTTCAATTAATTAGTTAACCTACATGATTCCTACAAATCATCTTCTTAATTCATTCTTCTAGAAACCCCCTAAACTCACTTAACATTATTCTTCTAATTTTTTATTCCCTCCACTCATTCTCTCTCCTAGTCAAATTCTCCTACAAATATTAATCCCACCTAACATTTCCTCTAATCCCTCTCCTAATGAGTCATTAATGGTTAATCATCATGATTAGTCACAAAGTCAACTCTTTGTCTTTTTCATCCAGCCACTAACTTTAAATGCTCTTTTTCTAGGTGAAAGTAAGATTTTCAAAATCACACATTCCTCTAGGCATCCCCTCTCCCAAGGAATTTTTAATTCTTTTTTTATTCCTTCAATCCCCATGATATCCTTTTTTGGAGAATTTTTAATTCCTCCAATGCACCTTGTGGAGTGTGGAGATACGAAATGCATTTAAGGCATATTTCTTGGTCTCCACACCCTCTCTTGGAGCTTGTGTGAGCTCACAAGTAAATCTTAGCCCTTCATCTTGAATCCATCCTAGCCATCCATTTTTTCTTTCCTCTTCCTATAAATAGGGCTCCATCCCTTCATTCAAAACATCTTGAAATCCAGTAAGCTTATGCTGCCCTATTGAGCCTAGGAAATCATCTTGGAAACTTGATCATCTCATCCTTATCATTTTCCAAATCCATTCCATTTGTGCACAACATTGGAGAGCCATCCACATCCAATAATCAAAGGAGCACATCAAGTGGAGGATTATCAAGGGGCGCCTTCACTTCATCAAGCTCAATCCGAAGGAGAAGGTAAAATAGCAAGGTGAAATGGTCTTTTAATGATATTTTAGCATTTTGCATGTTTATTTCGTTATGTTTTGATCATTTGACCTTCAAATCTATTTTCCACTCTTCACAACTAGTGTTGACATCAATGACAAAACATAAATGCAACACATAACCAATTCCACCAAATGGCCAACAAAAATAATATGCAAATGTGCTACACTGCACTACAAATGACTTAAATTGCATTATGAATGCGCTACCTAAACTAACATATGTGCTACCTAAACTAACATGTGTGCTACCTAAACTAACATATGCACTACCAAAAAGTGCAAATGTGCTACAAAAAGAAACATATGCACTAAAAAGTATTAAAAATACATTATTAAACTTTTCAAATGTGTTGCATGTTAGATAGTTCAAATAACTGGAAGACAACTAAGAGGGGGGTGGGGGGGGTGAATCAGTTGTCATAGATTACCGAAACCTTAAGCAATTAAAAATTTAATACCATAATAGCAATTAAACCAATTAAGCATAAACAATAATCATAGAATAAATACCATCCACATGACACCAAGATTTGTACATGGAAAACCTGGTAAAGGGAAAAACCATGATGGGAACCCTACCCACAGTCAGATAATATTTCTATAGTAAGTATGTGAATTACAATTGAGGGTCCTGCACTTGCAGGAAGGCAAATAGCCTAGAGCACACTGCTCATCACAAACAAAATAGCATCCAATCACCAAGTCAAAATCAACTGACTGGATATGAACATGAGTATCATGAATAAGCCAATTCTATAACCAAACCATACCAGAGCTTACTAGATCATTTCGGATCCAAACCAACCTTAAAATACTCAACCTACCGGGACCAGAAGGGTGTCGGTAAAGCATCCAAATGGCTAGTGTTGTCATCAATGATATAACATCAATTGAACACATAATCAATTCCTCCAAATGGCCAACAATCTCCCCCTTTAGCATTGATGGGAACACTAGATGTGAAAAACATCTAAGAACCAAGAAATGCCAAACAAGTCTTCCCCCAATGGAAGACAGCCAATAATTTCCTACTCAAAGATATAGCAATGAAGTTCTGAAACAAAGACTAGACTCCCTCTATGAATAATATCTCAGTAAAGCTCTGAATTACACATATATCTCTCACCCTTATGTATAAAACTCCTTAATTTTTTCTTTTTCACATCAATATCTCCCCTCCTTTGACATCAATGCCTGAAATCTGACATAAATATCAAAGAAAAAACATAAACCACTGAATCACAAAGCTGACTACTCCCCCTGAGCATGAGTATCCCCACATCAGTGCCGGAATGAAAAGTATATCTGATAATGCATACCTGACTGATGCCAAACCACATCAATCATGTCTCTATCAGAGGGGCAGACACTCCCAATCTATCTCTTAGGTACTGAAATGATTCTTTAGGCAAAGGTTTAGTGAAGATATCTGCAATCTTCTCTTTACTGTTCACATAAACCAATTCAACTTCATTTTCTTCCACCTTTTCCTTCAAAAAGTTGTACTTGATAGATATGTGCTGTGTCTTAGAATGAAATATAGGATTCTTTGATATCTCAATAGTAGCAGAGTTATCACAGTGAATAACTACTGGTGCATTACAATCTACCTTTATATCCTTCAACATTTTATTCATCCATAGAACTTGTGTACAATTAGTAATAGTAGCAACAAACTCAACTTTAGTAGTAGATAAAGAAGTACATGATTATTTCTTGATGATCCATGAAACCAACTTCTTTCCAAGAAAGAAAGATCCATCGGAAGTGCTTTTCTAGTCATCAACATCTCCAGCCCAATCAACATCTGTATATGTACATAAAGTAAAGTTATCATCCTTAGGGTACCACAAACCATATTCTGATGTTCGTTGCAAGTATCTAAAAATCCTTTTCACCACACTCTCATGATTTTCTCTATGATTACTCTGAAATCTTGATACCATACAAACAACATTCATTATGTCAAGCCTAATCTGGGTCAAATAAAGAAGACCTCCAAACATAGATTTGTATCTTGTAGGATTTACCAATGTAAAAACATCTTTTCTTATCAATTTGTCACTTGTAACCATATGAGTACTTACCAGTTTAGAATCTCCCATACCAAATTCCTTTAGCAATTCCCTAGAAACTTAGTTCGATAGATGAAAATACCTTTATCCGTTTGAGTAATATGCAAACCTAAGAAAAATTTCATTTCCCCAATCATAGACATTTCAAATTAATTCTCCATATTCTTAGAAAATTCCTTACACAACTTATCTTCACCTCCAAAAGTAATGTCATCAACAAATACTTCAATAATCAGTATATCATCATCAGTGATCTTATAATATAAATTACTGTTAGCATTACCCTTAGTAGAACCAAGCTTCAAAAGATATTTATCCAACCTTGCATACCAAGCTCTAGGTGCCTATTTCAATCCATATAAACCTTTTCTTAACTTGCAAACCATATTTGTATCATCTGATAGTGAAAAACCATTAGGTTTCTCAATATAAAATTCCTCATCAAGATCCCCATTCAAAAACTAATATATTTGGACTAGATTTTCGACTAAGGTTTCCGATAGAGAAGGTATATTGTGGCCAAATTTGATTTTTTTTTTTTAAAATGCCCGCATTCGTCGTAATTCCAATGGAAATTACCCATTTAGTTTCGATGAAGAAGGCATTAGCAATGAGAATTTTCTTTTTTCCAAAAATGTGCTCGATTTGGTCATAATTCTGACGACAATGGCCATTACAAAATAAAAAAAGAGGTAGGGAATTCATTTGTGAATTGCAACCCCACGTAGGCGTTCGTGGCGACTTCAACCCCCAAGAACATCAAACCCATGTCGAAGGCAATCCCACGCAGGAGGTAGATTCAAATTGCCCTAGTTTTTAATTTCATGTTGCAAAAAATATACACATGGTGGTTAATTGTCCTAGTTTAATCTCATAAAACCATAGAACTATGATTGAGGAGTGAGCGTTCAATTTTGTATCAGCAATCCCTTCCTCCCATATATGCGCATGTTGATTGTTCACATGAGATCACATCTCTTTGTGGCATCGTATCAATCAATTCATGAGCCTTGTCCATGTTTCCACATTTTGCATTCATGTCAAGCAGGGCATTTGCAAGTACAACACCTAACAAAATTCCTCTATCTGTTATGCTTTGATGGATGTCCATACCCTATTCCAAAGCTCCCATTTTTGTACAGGCAGGGAGGATGCTTGCAAAGGTTATGGAATTTGGCTTTATGCCTTCCAATTTCATTTGCTTGAAAGTGTCTAAAGCCTTTTCAACAAATCCATTTTGTGCATATCCAACAATCGTTGCAGTCCATAAGACAACATTTCTTTCAGGCATTCTATCAAATAGTTCACATGCCTTGTCTATGCTTCCACATTTTGCATACATGTCTACCAAGGCAGTTACAACTACAACATCTAACAAAAATTTTCTATCCTTTATACTTCGATAATGTCCATACCCTGTTCCAAATCTCCCATTTTGGCACAGGCAGGGAGGATAGTAGCAATGGTCGTGGAATTTGGCTTTACACCTGCCGATTGCATTTGCTTGAGAGTTTCTAAAGCCTTCTCAACAAATCCATTTTGTGCAGTTGCAACTACATCTGACAAAATTCCTCTATCTTTTATGCTTTGATGGATGTCCATACCCTATTCCAAAGCTCCCATTTTGGCATAGGCTAGGAGCAGGCTGGCAAACGTAACTAAAGAAATGCAATGATCAGCTCCAAAGACATCAAACCACTACTAAAAAAATCAAGAGTCTAAAATATGATAGGGAATAGTGTGAGCTGTCCTAAAATTAAATATTTTATTTTCAATTTCTACTAAAACATAATTACTGAGCCATTTAATGTTATTAATAAGTGTTTAATTTATGAAAGAGATAAATGGTTGGCCACAAATACATGAGTTACTAAATGCACACAAATAAGTGAATTTGATATTCAAAACTATCTACAAGGAATTCAATTCTTGTCCATTAGTCATTTATGTTTGCAATAAGCATCTTTCTTTGTTTTTCTTAATCTTTACTCATAGTTATGTGCATATTTCACATTCTATAATTAGGATATCAATTGCTATGGCTGAACACTAGCATGATGTTTGTGTTGTGGTATAGATGCATGGAAACATAATTATTGGATTGTTATATTATAGAGATCATAAATCTAGATATCACATTTAGTTATAGCTCTTCCTGGATTGAGTCTAAAGTTGGCATACAGTCATAAAGCCATTATTAGCAGATCTATCCATTTCTTGTAAAGACAATTGAGAAAGTCATTTTGATATTGAGAGTTTCTTATCTGTTTACCTATTGATCATTATTAAGCCATAATATTTAGGTCTATTTATCTCTCTTACAAAACCTCTGTAAGTGTCCTAGATTGTCCCTACTACTCACTCTTCAATTTAGAAAAATGGAGTTCTAAAGATTTGTTGCACAAGATGGTGTTGAATGTATCAACAAGGCTAGCATGGAAGACATGTTCAAGCTTCCACTTGTACAACTTACAACAAATGATTTGTTGATAGAAGAAATTCTTGAAATAGGGATACAATCAAAAGATAAGTAAGTACATACAAACCTCCTCAGTTGAAAGTAAAATCTGTGTATAAAAAGAGTACATTGAATCCCAATCCATAAACACAATATAGATATCGATGGAGACTTAATTGGATGTAGCATGTTGCACCAAAGTTGTTAGAGTATGCTAAGCTAGTACATAATGTTTTGTAAAGCCACAATAGTATTTTACCCAGATCATTATGTACCAAAACTAACTATAGTAATCCTTTTGAGGATTAATTTCATGGTGCTAGATCTTCATTTAGTTCCACTTCTTGTTGGAGATAAGAACAGTTATTTCTTGAGGTAGATGAATATCCCTATTGGGACTCATTAAAATTGAGTCAGTTTTAGAGGCCCATTTCAAAATTTTGCCCTGCATTTCCAAATGATTAAAATAAGTCAGTTTGAATGCCTAGTTAGAAAGGGGGTAAAATGGAGCCAGTTGATTTTTAGAGGGTAAGGCTTGGGATTCATGTCTTACACCTTTCATTTGGCCTATTCAGTGATGTGCAACTTTTAGAATTCAGTTTGGATAAGTTTATGAGGTACCAATTTTGAGGGGTGAGCTGAAAGTGCATTTTAGGCACAAATGCAGATTTTATTGAGTAGCCTACTTTGAGCAAGTACATATTTTTCCTTGTTGATTGTTATGAATAAATTCAAAATTGATTCAATTCTATGCATAAATGTGAGTCAGCCTACAAAATTTCAAGTCCTAACGAATCCATTTGCAGTTTGTGTGGTTTGACTAGTCCCTGTTTCGACAGCTAGTCGGAGCCTTGTTTTGCATGAGTGTAAAAGTTGCCTCAGTGGGTGTCATGCCAAAATGTTTTGTCCAAGTTAATGCTGGTATAAATGATGAGCTAAGTTTTAAATTTCAAGCCTCTGTCAATCTGTTTGATCAGTTTTCAAAAGGGTTCATTTAGCTATCATTTTCAGTCTTCTGTACTCTCAGTGTTGTATCAGTTAATGTAGCCATTTTCATGAGCGTGCCATTTGCATCCTATCAGTCTAGTGATCAAACTGAGAATTGTAAGTTTTAATATGTACTTCAAGGTACTTTTTTTCCAAATTTGGGGGCCTACAGGGGTCATTTGATATTTTTGAGAAAGGTATCATGTGTTGCCAAAACATTGACTTCGTCAGGTCCGTAGTGTCGACAAAGCCAGTTGGCCATTTTTGCTGATTAATATCTCTTCGCTTGAGACTCATCTTGGGAAACCGTTTGGTAGATTTTATGCTTGCATATCAAAGTACACACCTATTAGATGGCAAGATCCAAAAAGGTGTTTTGACAGGTTTAAAAATTACGTCTTTGCGATTAAATGCGAAAATGTGACGTAGGTGCATGAAGGTTGCAAAATTCAGTTTGATGATCCGAAAATGATGTCGATCATTTCCAGAGGTATGGGTAAGGTTCCTGAAGCATTTTAGAGGTCAGTTGTGTGAAAACAAATTTTTTTTTAGTCGGACCCACTTTGGGGCCCGAACTGGCTCGACTATAATTCGGCAGTGGATGGTGAGAGGTGACTTTAGTTTACTTGTTGTTAATGGATTGATGAGTGTGTGTCTTGCATTCTAGTTTCAAACCTCAAATAAAATAGAAATAATGTCAAGTTTACCAATATATATTATCAAGTGAAAAGTGATGAAGTATCAAGTTCGAAATGCCATTTGAATCAAATAGAAGAGTTATTGCAATCTATATGTTAGATCCAACCACTCAAAACCAATGGTCTAAGATGGGCCCAAAGGGGTAAATTTTGCAAACATTGACTACTCAAATTCAAGTGATGGTGTGATGTTTCTAAATTCTTCAATTATAGACATGAAATATAAGCACATTATGCATAATCTTCAGGTTGCTAGGTATGCTGGCAGTTATTCATATGCAATTACAAAGGCATACATTTTCATTGAGAAATATAAACCAGAGGTGAGGGGTGTTGAAAGCACAAGAGAATGAAAACTTTGGCAAATTAACATGCCAATCAAACATAGAGACCTCCCTCCATGTGATGGGTGAGTTTGTAGAAACCTCCAACAAATACCAGCCAGCTCCTCCCTCTGCATGACATGGAGTTGGAAGAAGGCGCCAAAGGTAATGGAGCTGAATGTGTGGAGTTGAGCGTGGAGATTGGGTAACATGGTGTTTGTGAAGGGAGGCATAGAAACCTTCAAGAAAATACAAAATGTAGCAAGTGTAATGCCATCCCCTTCGTGGTCTCCTTCTAGTAGCAATAGCAATTAAAACCATCAAACAAATGAAACAACTCCTCTCTGTTTATGGCATGTGGTAGCTGGAAAGGGGCAATTGGAGACAACAACAACAATCAAAAACCATTAATGCATTGAAACTGCAACATCTTCCTCCTCCCACGTGAAGCTCCAGTAGGTGATTGAAGCCAGTTAATTCTCCCTCACATGTCCGCATGTCCCTCCAACCTGGACATAGGCATTGAAGTTGGCTGCAACAGAAAATTAGCAAATGAAATTGCTAAGGGCTACGTGAATGACAATGTTCTGAGGAGGAAGGAAGGTATTGATCTGTACCTTATGCATAGAAACCATTAGTAAATGCATCATGGCAGGTGTAAAATGCCAGTGTCCTCCCTGCATAGTGGCTATTGGGAAGCCATGTTTAAAAAATTAAGAAAATAGCATTTGTTTTCCTCTCTATATGGTCCATGCCTCCTGCGTAGTGTTTTAGGGAGCCTGCAGTTAAGAGCCAAAGTCTCACGTGGCATGTAAAAAAGACCAGAAAAAACATTCAAACAAATGCAATGCAAATTTGGTAAGTCAAAACTAGCGACTCCTCTGCGTGGGGATTTTCAGATTGCACCAAATGCAAAGTGCGTGATGAGGAAGGCGGCCATTAAAGTCTTGGAAAAGCTCAGGAAAATGCATTCCAAGGAAGATGCATATATCCCACATTTGCTGGGAAGTGATAGTTTTTAATGTTCATAACCATGAACACACACATCTATAATGTCAAAGCCTTCTAGGCTTTTGATGGATGGTGTTGTTGGGTGCCCAAGGTGGGCCCATGCATGGGCACAAATCCCAAGGCAATGGAGGAGGTGACTGAGTGGTGACAGGTGGACTCCACATAGGCACATTTCCCAAGGCAGATTGGGAAAATTTTGTAGAGAAAGGTCGGCTTAACTAGTGAGCAAGTCTGAGATGATCCGATGAAGCGCGTTGATTCGCAAGCCGAAGATGCCTGCCAGTTAAACCCTGTGAAACAGTGAAAAGAGGTAAAGGTCATGCAGGTTCCAGCCAATCCAATGGTGCATGCAACTTCATGAGGGCAAGATGCACATGAGTTAAAGGTTGTGTAACAACAAAAAGCATGTGCGAAAAATGAGCAAGGTTAAAGAACATGCTGGTTTGATGAAGATTGAGGGCTTGTGCGATTTTGTGGAGTGGAGATGCACACCAGATAAAGGCCGCAAAATGGTGAAAGGAAGATTGTAGTCTGGGTCTCAATGAGGTGGCGAGTCCAGTCAGTAGTCCAACAGGCGGGCCCCTGTGAGGTGGCAATAATGTGGTGCTGAGGTGGCTGACAAGCATGTAGACACGTGGCGGAGTGACGAGGTGTCATCCCAGGTGGCACCCAGTGGACCCCATCGACCAATCAGGTCCCGCCAAGTGGAAAAGTGTCAAAGCACAATCAAAGAAAAAATCAAAATTAAAATCAATTTATCATATAGTGCAGACTATATCGAACAAAAATTTAAATGATGTGCACACATAAATGATTAATTTGCTTAAGGTCTCATTTTTGCTCAAAGTATGAAGTGTTATATATCACCGAAAAGCTCTCGAAATGAGGAATCTAGTCAGGAAGTTAATTTTAACAAATGTAGGATATTTCAAGAGCAGTTTCCATGGGAGTGAAATTTAGTTAGAGAGGAGATACTTGGCAATTTAAGTTGCAGATTTGATTTTCTTCCCTCTCCTTATTCCCAATTCTTCTCATTTGTAGGGGTTCTAGTTTTAAAGAGATTTTCTCCAAGGGAGAAATCCGAAATTGCAGGTTCTAGTGATGGCATCCTTTTATTTGTGCAAATGACAGTGTGTTCTTCTATGTTTTCAGTGTTGTCTTTATTGTAGGTTTTGTTTCAGTTTGTAGGTTCACACATATGCAAGGCATGTGTGAGTTTCCATGAAATTGTCTCCAAAATGTACTTAGATTTATATAATTTCATATTATCAAGGATAATTTGAGTTGTCTCTTTTAGATTCCACTAAGAGTGTAATGTTTGTTTTTTGGGTATTCTTCAAGGAAGGATTTAAATCCTAAAACCCAACATTAATAATTTTGAATGCATATTATATATATATATATATATATATATAAGTATGGTTTTGTGACAGAGTAGAGGATTGTATTAATGCAAGACATTTGTACATGAAAATTTAATGTTGAAAAGAACTTGCATCTGAGATTTCTCTTCCAGTTTTATGCATGACTCTGTGGCCTGGATAAGGCACTGGTCTTTTGTAACATTGAAAGGTTGTCAGAACATCATTCAAAAATTCTAACTCAAAATATATTTTTATATTTTATGTTATGTGGAAGTGTCCCTCCATCTCATGATTCAAAATGTTGAGTTGCAAGTGTGAATCTAGCCCATCTGCAGTAACCTCCTATTTTTTGAACCTTTTGAGATCCACCTGCTTTTGATTGATGTAGTCTTGTGTGTAATAGGTGTGATTAAATGCATCATAGGTACACCCACCTAGGTCTTGCAGAGCCTAAAGAGTAGAAGGTTTTAGGTCCTTGTTATGTTGTCCAAGCCCTGAAGTGTTTCATTGATTGAGAATGGCTATCTCATAGATAGATTTGTAGATGTTCTTGGCTTATCACTTTTGGTGAATAACAATCCCATCAACAAAGGACAAGAACCTTTCTAGAATATAACAGATTCTACTCCAACAAAAGATCACGAGGGTTTCACTAGAGATATTGAATAAGAGATAGACTTCTAATGCTACATTAAGAGCATTGGCATGTTCTTCATTTATTGATGTAAACTCTCTGTGATGCCACCACAACCAACAAAGGTGTAAAAAGTTTTTTGCAATGCATGGATTTTTAGGATTGTCCTTTGAGAAAATAGAATTAAAGTATGGAAGTAGGATCTACCAGCTCCTGAGGGAAAGACCATGTTGGACAATAATTTCTATTTTCTTGCCTGTGAAGAAAGACCATGTCAGACAATATCAACGAAAAACAAAATAAGGAGATAATTGCTAGATTGTGGTCTAACTTGAAAAGAAAAGGTGATGGAAAATGTTATTGTCCGTGCAAAATTTGTAAGGGGTTAAAGACTAGAAGACTTCTAATCAAAACATCAAAGAAACATTGTAGGCTGCATGGTCACATTGAAGGTGGACATGATTATCATCCATTTGTAAGTTTTTCATTATATCATTTTGACAATTTATATACATAATAAATCACATGATGATGAGATCATGATCACGGTTTATTTATGTATATCAATTTTATATAGGTCGAGCACCCTGGAGCACATGGTATGGATCAGCACAACCCTGAGAATATGATTTTCAAAGTGGACGAACATGGAGGTGTGAATATCAAATCTGAAGATAATGATCCCATGGAAGATGATGATCATGAGCCAAAAAACACAATTGAAGATGATGGTACAAATACATTGATCCATGACTCATTTAGTACTCGCACAGCTAATCATGATTATGAAGATGACCTTGATGTTGTTCATGATGTCCCTCTACTTGAGAAGGCATCTGAGGCCCTTTATGAAGGCTCACAGGCAACTCTTCTCTCCGTTGTATTGTTGTTGGTGAACTTGAAGGTTATGAATGGTTTATCCAACATAACAATGTCACGTATGTTAAGGCATGTCATATATGTCATAATAAATTGTGAATCATGTTGTACCATTAATATTCTTTATTATAACAAATTATATTTTGTTGTTGTAGATTGATAGGTGAGTTTTTGTTACCACCATCAAATATTCTACCTCGCTCATACCGAGAATTATCTGTCATTATGAAAGATATTGGAATGGAGTATCAAGTAATAGATGCTTGTCCCAATGATCATATTATATATCACAAACAACATGAATTTTGAACTAAATGCCCTGAATGTCATATCAGTAGATATCGAACAGATCAAATAACAAAAAGGGTTCCTCGCAAGGTTCTTCATTATATTCCCATTATTCCATGTATGCAACGATTATTCAACTGCACTACCTTGGCACAATTTATGGATTACCATGCACATAATAGAAGTCAAGATGACATTATTTGAATGCCTATGGATGGTTCAGCATTTATGGACATAGAGGAAAAGTGGCCACACTTTAAAGAAGAACCTCATAATCTTAGGCTTTCATTAGCAGCGAACGGTGTCAATCCATTTGGAGAGATGAGATCTGTTTACTCAGTGTGACCTATTTTTGTTATCAACAATAACATTCCTCTATGGATGTCAATAAAGAGGGAGCACATAATGTTGGCAATGATTGTTCCAGGTATTTTATCATTTAAATATAGTCGTCTAAATTTAATTATAAATATTGCAGTAAAATGGTCATAATAATTATGTAATGTTTTTGTTCATTTGATTAGATAAGTACCAAGTTAAAGATATGAATACCAAGTTAAAGATATGAATGTATATATCAAGCCTCTTATCGATGAGTTGCTGGAGTTATGGAATGGTGTCACTATGTATGATGTCTCTAGACCAATAGGACAAAGACAATTTCAATTCCATGCAATGCTTCTATGGACAATACACAATGCCCCAGGGCTAACACATTTTTGTGGTATATTATAGTGTTTAAGTTGTGCATGAACATTATAATTCAAAAAATTATCATATTTAATCCAATTATACATTATCTTGTAGGTCTTCAAACAAAGGGAAAATTTACATGTCCTGTTTGTGGTCCAAAGATGAAATCTCGTCATTCAAAAAGTTTAGGAAAGCAAGTGTTTGATGAGTATAGGCACTTTCTCCACAAAAATCATAAGTATCAAAATACTGAAAAACATCTTTTCAATGGGAAAGAAGAGAATACATCAAATCCACGAAGAATGACACCTCACCCATGGAAGTTGGAATATAATAGAATTAATCGTCAAGGTAATGTCATTCCATCTATTGGTTTGTCATAAAACATGTTTTCTATTTTGTTTTGTTTATTGATTATGTGATTGATGATCGTGATGGTCATGAAGGCATAAATGACCACCTTCCTAAGGGAGTAAAAAGTTATCCCTGACAATTTAGTAGGTTGACCTACTATGAGCAGTTACAAATTGTTCATTTGTTTGATAGTATGCATATTGGAAAGAATATAATAGAGACTTTATGGAAAATATTGGATGGAAGGCGTGACAAAGAAAAAATTATCAAAATATGTAGTGACATTCAGGATTCCAATCATGCAATGATAAATGTCATTCAATCAAATAGCCATGGAGACCACATTAATATAAGTGAGCTTCCTTGGTTATTAATGGACCAGCAAAGCAATGCTATAAAAGAAGTCATACGAAAAATTTGATTTCCCATAGGATTTGCTGCGAACATAAACAATCTCAAATCAAAGAAAAGTGAATTTGGGCTAGGGATGAAAATGCATGATTGGCATACCTTCATTAGGGTAATTCATGTTCTTGTGTTTTTAGTATGTATTTAAGTACTAATCGTATGTGTACTTTTCATTATGTTACAAAAAAATGAAAAGATAATTTTATAATTGCTGTAGTACATTCTACCTCTATCTCTCCCAGACGACTTTGACAATAATGTCAAGCAAGTCATATATGATCTTGGAAAATACATAAGGTAAGTAATGATATTTGTTTAGTTCATTGTATAGATATTATATTTGCTATTTGTTTTACTTCTTATGTAATATATTTTTTTGCGTCTTGAATACCTTGTAGGTGGTTGTCATGTAAAGAAATCCATAAAGACAATATAAAATATTGGAAGAGAAAAATTCCTCATTTAATGTGTGAAATGCAAAAGTGTCTACCTCCATCTTTTTTCAATCTAGAAGAACACTACCTCATACACCAAGTTGAGGAGATTGAATTGTGTGGACCTATACACACTAGGTCAATGTGGATGGTTGAGAGGCACTTGAAATTTTTAAAGGCTTTGGTTCAACAAAGAGCACATCCTGAGGGTTCTATGGTGGAGGGATATATGGTATACCAGACTATGGTGTACATTTCTGAATATCTTCCTAAGTTTGTAGCAAAGATCCATGTGGATCGCATTTGGGATCCCAACACCATTAAAAAATTCAAAGGGAAGTACTTGACGAGGAACAGTAGATTGAGGAAAGTGAGAGGTAATTATAAAATGTTATTGTAGTTAATTAATTCTTAATCTTCAAAATAAATCGATTGTAAGACATATATTTATTTTTTGTATAGTTGGTCGAGAGTGGGATGCACTACATTTGTATATTGCAAACAATCTTGATTGGATGATGGTATGGATTGAACGTTGTCAACATTCTGGACGCATGTTAACATGGGAAGGTGTGGCTTCATTGGTTAAAGAAGCACATCGTAATGGAGATTCCAATGTTATGCAAAGGGAAATTGATTTAGCATATGGTTTAAGAGATAAACAGGTACGTATAATTTATTAATCACCCATAAGTCATCAACTCACAATGCAATAAATTTTACATGTTTGACATATCGCAGGTCAAACACCACAACGCTATGTGCTGCAATGATCATAAATTTCGCATAAAAAAGTTGGATGACACAAAGAAAACTTGTGATTCTGGCATCATTGTAGTCTTTGAGGTGACAAATATTTCATCGAGAAATGACATTCATCCTCAACAGTCTCAAAATCGATACTATGGCATTTTGGATGATATACTTGAGTGTGACTTTAATTCCTTCAAATTAGTTTTGTTCATCGTCAAATGGTACAAGCTACGATTGAATAAAAATGATCCTGATAGAACTGTTATTGAACATGATAATGGTTTTATAATGCTAAATACAAGGTCATTTGAACCAGTTGGGGATGAGCCCTATGTTCTTCCAAGCCAATGTGAGCAAGTATTTTACTCTGAGGTTCTACATAAACTGGGTTGGTCATTTGTTGTTAGACATGATCCAAGAGCAAGGCCGATAAAGTATAATATGATGGAAGAAGAAGATACTGAAGAAGTAGAAGATGAAGTGGATGATGATCATGATCGATAGTTTCACAATGACGATGAAGAAGAACAAGAAGAAGAAGAAGAAGAAGATGATGATGATACTGATGATGATGATGGTGATGGTGATGATGGATGATGATGGCAAAGACGTTGATGATGATGATGACAACGACGATGACGATGATGATGATGATGATGATGATGATGATGATGATGATGATGATGATGATGATGATGATGATTATGATGATGATGATGGTGATGATGATGATGATGATGACAATGATGATGATGATGATGATGATGATGATGATGATGATGATGATGATGATGATGATGATGATGATGATGATGATGGTGATGGTGATGATGACCTTGATGTTCATGATGATGAGGAATGAAATGTATGAGGAATGTGATTAGTATATTATCTATTGAATATTGACTTCTTGATAGAATTTTTTTTACATAATTAATTCATTCTGTTTTGAATTCTAATGCCATTACATAATTAATTCATGATGCACCTTTTAATAAGGAGATGGAGATAGGGGGTGTGACTATTTATGTGACAATTTTTAAACTGTGTTTATTTATGGGAATTGGATTGTTTATTAGCTATGTGACTATTTATGTGACCATTTAGTTGAGGATCCTGCATAGTCTACATAAAGTAAAGGTAAGGAATTACAAAATTTACAATGATTTTGATGACAACATCTTTTTATTATTTAATACTCTTTTTGTCTACAAAGTTCATGTTGTTCATGTTGTGTATGATGTAATTTAGCTAACATTTTTTATATTTTTTCTTTGTCACAGGCTGACATGGATCCATCACATATCGCAGACAAAGATGTACCTTGTGACACTTCTACCGAGCAGGTAAACCTCATTGTAATTGAACAAATTAGGTAGAAGCAAACTGTTACATTATTATGTTCTTTTTTTTTTAGTGATTTATACAAATTTTGTAATTGTTAATGATATTCTTGACACAGACGGATGTTCAGGGAAAGAGAAAGGGAGTTGTAGTACCTGAGCACCTTTCTATGGATGTGGAATCATTAGGGTTATGTAATGATGACCCTGAAGATCCCATAGACCTTGTGAAATTATTTAAAATGCCTCTTATAAAAATTAGAAAAGAGATTGTTGCTTTGGCAGTTGTGCATCCTACCATTGATGAGATATGACAGAGGGTGGAATTACTATATAAGACAACAGAAAACTTGCAAGTAAGTAGTAATGAAAGCTTTAATTATAACAAAAGTTTGATAATGGTTTATATTTTATTCTCTTTTTATGTCATTAACTAAAATATGTACGTATTGTTTTTACAGCAATTTATCCGCCCTCATGAAAGTCATTCCTACGATCAAGGTGTTGTAGGATCAGGTGATGACGATTTTCTTGTATTATCACTTGCTTGGCTTATCACTCTGAGTACCCAAAACACATCATACTCGATACTGTCAATTTTTAAAATAAAGGTTCATCCTTGTTTACAATTCTTGCACTTTTCATATATTTAATGTATTATTCTTTAGGTGCTGTCAATGTTACTATGCAAATGCCGACGCTACCTCATCAGAGGTCACCCTCACCTGTATTGCCAACTGCAATGTCGGCAACACATAGCATGCAAACATCCTCTAGTGCATGTCATATTGGCCCGCCCACTATTGGTAGATCCCTCTTTTTCTCTATCTTTTATCATGTGTTTATTTCCCTTCAAGCATTCTTTCTTGAATTCTAATGCCATTTCATAGTGGATTCATTTTTTGCAGGAGGAGATGCACATGAGGATGTGCCACAAGCAACTACTATTGATAACATAGCATTGTTTCCTAGATCTTCTTGTATTGCTAGTACGGGAACATTGCAAGCCACATTTGTGGTGAGCAACAAAGAAATGCTTCCCTTAAAGATACAAAAGGCTCCAGGTACTTTAAAATTATTATTATATATACTCTAATTGTAATTTACTTTATGATCACTCATTTTGGACTAATATTGATCCCATGAATTTTTTGCAGGCAATGATATTTTCTATAAACATCTTAGTGACATTGCATTGTAGATATTTGGGCCCACCATACATAAAAGGTGGTACATCATATGTGAACTAACCCTTATCCACTTTTGATTTCATATCATTGCTAGAATACTTTTCCTTTGATCCATTTCTTGAAGTGTAATAAATGTAGCTTCAGTTCATTTCTGAATCTAACATGTTTGTTTTTTCTTTAAAAGGTGGAATGACCAAGAAAAAAGGTTAAAAGATGAATTGACAAACCAAATGGTTGAGTGGTTTGGAAATGACACCTTTGACAAAACCAAGCTCCTTGAAAAAGCTGGCACATATCTAAAGTATGTGAGGGACCAATACAGGACCCATTTGGAGAGGAACCCAAAGTACAAGCATCCCCCCATGATTCCAGAGAGGGAGTGGAAGGACCTGATTTTGGATGCCAAGGAGAGAATTGAAAGGAAAAAAGGAAATACACTAGTAGACACCAGAAGAAGGTACGAGATACTATTAAGAATGTAATTATGTACTAATTAATTACTCTTTATATTTATATAATATAACATATTTCAAACTTTTTATAGACTGAGTGACACGTCAAAGGCAACCAAGGCAAGGCAAGAAAAGCACGGCAACACAAACTTAGCTCTGGTGGTTACATGAAACTTGCTACACGGCTTGTAAGTATCTCAAGTAAACTCCCATATTGTCTCAAAATATTAATAAATTGCAAACATTTTTTTTTATCAAACAATGCAAGCAAAATTCACAGTACCAAGCAAAAATGCAGGGCTCTGAATTCAATAGAGCACCCACAGAAGATGACAAGAGAATTGCCTACCAACAAGGCTATTCAGTCATGGCTGATCGACTATGAGAATTGAGTGGGCATACACAACATTTGAGTGCATCCGTCACACAGGTAAATATGGTAAATGGAAGTTATTTCAAATTGAATACTTTACCAATAATCTAATTGATGTTGAGTTCCAACATAAAGTGACTATATTTGTTTTAAATAAGCAAGCAATGATAACAATGTGTTTGTCATTGGAATGCAGCCTGCTAATTGTGAAACACCACCTGCACATGAACGTCCGAATGTGCATCCCAGTAGTGGAGGTATTCATTTGCTATTCAAATTTATTTATTTAGCTATTAATACAATTAAACATCTGAATTTGTAATTAGAGTAGTAATTAATGTAACCTTTCTTGTTAATATTTTAGAGCATGTAGTCGGTGGTGAGCAAGTGGAGCATGATCTGGGTACACAACCTCAAGAACATGATGTTCCCCACTCATGTGAAGAGGACTGTGGTGTTCAGCATGTTGAGGTTGAGGCTACACAAAATGATGTGGCCCTATTAGGTAAAGAGCACAACAATTATGTTCTCTAAATTAATAAAATGCTTGTAACAATAATATTATTTTCTTTTGAATTTAACCCATTTCTTTGTTATTGCAAAGGAGCCCCATTCGCTTCTGTGTCCTCATCCTTAGTATAGGACTAGGCTTACATTGAGATCACGAGCAGTTGGCGGAACATCTACAGAGGGGGGAAATGATGAAGACACTGATGTTCCACTTAGTCTTTTCATAGCTTCAAAGAAAAAAAAAGAAAGAAATGATTGTAATCTAGCTTATTTGATAATGATTGATTTTTATGTGTTAGTGAATGTAATTATGTGCTAATTAATGGTTATGGATGATATGTGTTAATTAATATTGATGAATGTTGCATGTTAATTAATGTTAATCAATGTATGTGTTAATTAACATTATGTAATATTAATGAATGAATGCTATATTTTATTAATGGTAGAAAGAATTAATGAATCAATGTTATAAGATGTTAACGGGGAATTTAGAGTGATGTTAAGGGGGGGGGAGGGGCCAAATGAGCTTCCACCTTCACGCGGTTGGCCCTATTAAGTAGAGAATATTAAACTATTCTCGAAACCAAGAGAAGCTCAACAAGGTAACACACTTTTCAATATTTCTTTATGTTGCATAGTTAATCTTATTGAATCTTAATTGTAGGGTCCAACAGAGCCAACATGAACAATATGAGTTGCTTCTAGTGTTGATATCCAAGGTGGGACTGCAAAAGTTATGAATATGCCTCATCCTTGTAAGTTATTTTATTACAACTCCTAATTCTTGAGACTAAACTTTTTGTTCTTGATGTTTTTCACTAGTTATCATAACCTCTAACTTTGATGCTTGTGCCTTAATAGAACTAGATGTTTCTTGTATGCATACTTGGTCAAGGACTGCATTATGATGCTATAGGGCTACAAACTAAAATTATTTATTGTATTGAGTTGCACATTTGACATGAGTTTCCCTATGACTGCTATGCACATTTATGTATATACACTATTTCTAGTCTATATATTGATATTAATTTGGAGAAAATATTACAAAACTCAGAGTATTCTCCATAAGACTAGAAAAAATCTTAGATAAATTTCTGTAGTGTTTTCTTACAATTACTTGCGATCATTTTTTTAGGAGTCCTAGTATCCATTTATAATAGTATGGATGCATACAAGCTTTGGACCCTTCAAAAGAAAGTTTGTTCAAACAACCGATCATTTTCAAGAAGTCATTATAAGTCCTTTTTAGCATCCGCGGCTTCCTCTGCTTGTTGTTTTGTTGCAACCTCCTATAACTGCTCCTGAGCATCTTCTTTATGTCCCATATACTTACCTTTCTACTCCTGATACACATCATCACTAGGCCAAGTAAAACTAGCAATCTTCTATTTCATATCTTCTAGCCGCTTCCAAGCGACTCGTACATGCCCAATCTCTATTTCTATGAAACCATAATGAGATTTCACTTTTTCAATTTCCTCAATTGGTTGGACAAATAAGGATGTGTCATCAGTACTAATAATCTGATTGATCCTTAGGGACAAATTATGGTCCACCTCCTTTAACCAAGTCTTCTCTTCCTTTAGCTGGATAGGACCAATGAAACCTCCTGGAAACATTTCAAATTTATGATTTGCATATTCTTTCCTATAAATTTGGGCTTTTATTTTTATACTTGCTCCTTCCACTGAAAGAATATTCATCTCTTTTATAAAATCACATGTAGACCTTAGATTGTCATTCTCTTTTGCATCTGCATGGGAAGAACACATGAGCTCTAACTCTTTACCTCTAGGCACCCACTTAATCAAGATTGGTTCCAAAGTGGCTTCTTCTTCTCTCAATTTGATCAAAATATCAAGAATCCTCTTCATATTTATGTATACATTGGAGGTTTTGACTGAGTCAGCAAACTTCAAGATGGTGGCTTTCACCTTCTCCTCATATTTGTTTGCATACAATGTTTGAACTTGTTTCAATTTTTCCAACTCATGTTGGACATTTTCAAGTAATTGGGAAATAGAAGGCATAGGAGAAGGGGGATATTCAATGATGGGACTAGTAGGAGGGGGTTTTGCTAGAGAGGAGGCTATCATGAGTGTAGAAGATTCACTGGGATGATATTGACCTGCCAGTTAACTCTGGAGTCTAGCAATTATGCTGCCTTTGTTGGCTATTCCTTCTTTAGCATCATTGTAAGCTTTTAAAATAGTCTCCAACTTCAATTAGAGATTAGCCTTTTCTTGTGCCTCTTTCTCTGCCACCACAACACTAAATTTTGTAGTCTCTAGGACTGTGTTTGCAGCTTCCACTACCCCTGTGTCTTGGACTCTTTTAACTATCATGCCTCCTAAGAGGCTATAATCTGATGCATCCTTCCTTCTTTTGTTTTCATTCTTTTTTAAAGACCACATGACAAGAGCAGCATTATCTTTGTTTAATGTCACTCCCTCCATAGGCTTTGTTTCTTTCCTCACTACATCAAGCACTAAGGCATCAACTATATCCCATTCAGGGAGAATCAACACACCAACCTTTGCTACCATTTCTCTTCCTTTCTCAGGGGTGATTGCTTTGAACTCCTCCATAATTTATTGCTTAACCTCTTCTTCTACCTGAGTTGTAATTTTAAGAGGCTATTCACTTTTCCTCTATTCACATCTAGTCTTGAATTGATCAATATTTTGCTTCCATAGAAACTGTATAAAAGCTCCTGATGTGACAAAATTACTGTCAACTAAGAATTCTTCACTAGCTTTCTTAACAGTAAGGTCCATTTCTTGGTCCTTTAACTCACCATCAGTCAAATCCATTTCAGCATTAGGTGGCTCTTTGGGCATCCCCTCTTGGGTCTCCTCATAGGTATAGGCAATCTCACCGAGACTCCCTAACTGCAATAATTGTTCAGCCACAACTTGTTCATCTCCAATGTGGATAGGAGACTAAGATGGAGAATATTGAGGCTCATCAGTTTCAATTTCCTTTCCCACTCTCTACTTCTTAAGGGAATCCTGGATGTCAATGGCATCTTCAATTTTCCTCTTCCCTTTTGAAGTGGAAGGCTCACCTATCACTGGCATTATCATAGTGTACTTTGACCTTTTGTGCATTACATAGTCACCACATGGGATATCTCTAGAAAAGGAAGGCTTAGCCAATACCATCTTAGCCTTATTAGGCTCATTTTGCATTATGGCCTCCCTCTTTTCTTTTAAGGTCTGCATGAGATCTTCAAAATAAAGAATTAGGAATTTTATTTTCTCCTCAAATGGATTAAAGCTAGAAAGGGGGTCATAGCCAGTGTCAAATTGATGGATAAAATAAAGGGCTTTCTCATATGCCACCCACTTCTCCTTCCTCAGTTCTTTCTCATCTAAGCTGAATTCATTTCTAATCAGATCTTTTGGGAACTGAAATTGATGTGGCCTACCTTTGCACACTGCTCTTTTTCTAAACAAGCTATTGAAAAAATCCTTGGGGTCTGCACATCTTGACACTGTAGTAGATAGCCTATATGGCTTAAATAATTCTTCAAAAAATCTCCATCCACCCTTAGTGATCACAAAATGGTGAGCCATGGTAATAGTTGGGAAAATAGTCCCTTTACCTCTATTGGTTAGCTCTACTTCTTGTACTCTCCCAATTTGTCTCAGGACTTCTGCAATCCCTATCTTCAATGGGACCTGATGGGGTAGTAAAAAGGTGGTGCCTCTAAATCCAAACACTCTAAAAATAGTAGACACAGGTTACAAATATATGTCTCCCCAATTGTGAACAATCTTGATATCCTCTGCAAACTCCTTTGGTCTGAGAAACTCCAAAAGAGCCTTAGGAATTCTAGGGTTTTCTCTGCATAGAAGAATCCTAATTTTAGATGCAAAGCATCTATCAAACTTTAAATAACTTGCATCTTCTCTATCCCAAGATAGAATAGTACTCCACAATTGCACTGGCATATCCTCTTTATCCTTGACCTTAATCAATTCCATCTCCTTTCCAAAATAATCAGCCCCTTTGAATAGAAACATATGCATTAACATGGAGTACCATCCAAATGGCCTATCCACCTTACCATTTTTAATTCCTACTAGCCCTTTATGAATTGCATCAGAAAGGTATGAGACATAATCAAATGTTATTGCTAGGGAGGGGTTTAGAATTTGTGCAATCATTAACATATAATGGGTTGGCATATTCTTTTCAGCATCCTCTCCAAAAATCTGGCATAATGCCCAATACATACCCTTAGCTCTCAAAGTGAATAGGTTGAGAGAGAATGGTTCCATTGTGTTGGGGCCTACAACTATTAACCCCCCTATCTTTACAAAGAATTATTTCAATGGGCCACTTCTAAGATGATCCCTTTGTATGTTGTAAACCTGGGCTAATGACTCAAAGTCAATAGGTTCTAACAAATTGGAGGACTCACTGAGTTTAAACACTTTCCTGAATTCATCTTCATTTATCTCAATCAAGACTGATCCCATTATGTTCCTGATGCATCTTTCCACAGAGTCATAATTCTATGCAATCAGGGCTAATAGATCTAAATCCATAAAAACACCTGGGACCACAAGCTTTCCTACATCCTGCTCCCATATGCCATTTAAAGAAGCTGGGGAATTCCTCTGCCCAAAACCGACTTTGAAGAGTCCTAAGCCTGACAATCCTATTTCAGGGTCCCTCAACCAATTACTCTTATCATAAAGGCCATCTCCAATTTTTAGATGAGGATTCTTAGGTACTAGCTCTTTGGCCTTAGCCCCAGCATTGGTGGACATGGTTAATTTCTCTAAAAAATCATCACAGATATTTCAGTCCTGGTAATTCACTTTCCCTATAAATTCTCTTCTGGGTGCCATTCTGGTCAAACAATTATACCACTAGAAGCTAGCACAGACCTCTAATGAAGTAATTCACACAACAGTATTTGAGAACAAACCAAGAGTTATCAAGAAAAGAACAAGAAACCTGATTATTCGCCTGAAGAAAATCGCTCTACAACAAACTTCGATGAAAAAATACTTAGCAATCAAGTTGATGCGAACTAAAAAGGGCAAGTTGGCATTTAAGTTTTTAGAAATTAACTCTACATGCTTCAGTTTTCTTTTCAAAATTAAATTCGCCAAATCGAATTCAAAACTAGCTCCAACGGGTCATAATTTCTCTAAGTCTTTCCTCTGTTTCACTCTTTCACTACTTCACAGAACATAAAATCCGTGCTCTTTTCTTTCATGAAACAATGCTGGCCATTGGATCTCAAGAACTTACATCGCCTTTATCTCCATTTAATCTCTTTGCTTAAGTGTTGGGCCCTACGTCCTTTTCGCCACTTTGTGGAGTTTAACAGTCGTGCACTTTTCCTTCACAAGGCTACGCCAAGCGTTAGATCAAACTCAAATCACCCAACCTTTAACTCCAACCGGGACCGTCAATCCTTTTAACTAACTGCACCACATCTTGATGGCTAACAATTTTCACCATTTCGCTGAGGTTAAGCTGTGGGTATCTTCGGGTCATGAAACAACGAGAAGCGTTGGATCAATCTTGAGATGAATGCCTTTTAAGTGGGCCCTTTATCTCGGAATTACTTACCCCACTTGTTATCTGGTTAATAAATGCCACATGGTAGTCGACCATTAGCCTTGGAAACTCCTTTTGGTTCCACCCTTAAAACGCCATGTGTTCCCTTTTATTATTCCCACATAACTGTTAGTTACACCTAGGCAGGCCCTCAACCACTTTTTAAAACCACATGTCATGTCACTCCTCTATGTGATTTCCACCTGTCTTTTGTGACTTCATGAACATTATTCTTTGTTTGGCTTGCAGCCATGAAACCACGAGAACCGTTAGATCAAAATAGACCTGATCTACTTTTAACTTCATACCATGCCTATCCCTTGGGCCCATCGGCCTTTTTGCTACTTCGCAATGACTAACTTGCTAGCATCTTATCTTCGTGAATTCACGTGAGCTGTTAGATCTCAAGAACTTGCTTGTTGTCTACTCTTTTTATGACAACCTTGCCCGGACCCACTGCATACCACCAACTCAATGCCTTGTCACCACCATGTCATCGCCAACTGGGGTTACCACATTTACTACCACTCTTAGCGGGACCCTCCACCTTTTCACTATTTCGCTGAAGGTATAGCTCATGCATCTCCTAGCCATGAAACAATGAGAAGCCATTGATCTTTTTCCAAGCTCTACAAAAAGCTCTACAAAAAGTGGTAGTTGTTATGCCACATCACTCCTCCATGTGATTTCCATTTGTCTTTCACAACTTTGTGAACATTATTCTTTGTTTGGCTTGCAGCCACAAAACCACAAGAATTGTTAGATCAAAATAGACCTGATCTGCTTTTAACTTCATGCCATGCCTGTCCCTTGGGCCCATCGGCCTTTTCTCTACTTCGCAATGACTAACTTGCTAGCATCTTATCTTCGTGAATTCACGTGAGCCATTAGATCTCAAGAACTTGCTCGTTGTTTACTCTTTTTATGGCAACCTTGCTCGGACCCACTACATACCACCAACTCAGTGCCTTGTCACCACCATGTCATCACCAACTGGGGCTACCACATTTACTACCACTCTTAGCGGGACCCTCCACCTTTTCACTATTTCACTGAAGGTATGGCTCGTGCATCTCCCGGCCATGAAACAACGAGAAGCCATTGATCTTTTTCCAACCCGATCATTCTTTAATCAAAGAAGACCGCTTATCTCTAGGACCCGCCAAACCCTTTCACCACTTCACGAAGGTTAAAACACATTCAGCTTGATCTCACGAAACCACGCTGTCCGTTCGATCAGATGAAACTTGATCAGTGTTTAGCTTTGGTCCAAACCTATATGCTGGGTCCACCTTCGCCTTTCACTACTTCGTGGAAACTAAGTTTCAAGCACTTTTTGGTCACGAATCAACACAGGCCGTCAGATCAACTGAAAATCACATGATACTTATAAGGCCCGACAGACATTAGAAAAGGTAGATTAAAAGTGAACAAGAATAAAATATTTAAAGGGACCGCCTAGGTAAATGACAAGGGGAGAACACTTTTATGATAAATGGGCCCATCGCTTAAGTGAATAGTACAGTAACGCCAAATTAGAAACCAAAAGGGCTTTTCTCAGGTATTATTTTTTTTATATCGATGATAATTATTACTTTTTTTTATAAAAATGGTCATCATCGGAATTACGACGAATACCAAGCTCTCGACCGACGACTTCTTTGACCGTCAGCAGAGTCCATTGGATTGTCGAATTTTTGACGAGCATGGCATCATCGACCAATCCGATGTCGAGTTTTCGACGATGGATTTTGTCGACACTCCGATGAAAATTCATCAAAAATCTGACAAACGCCCGTCGGAAATCAGCTTTGAATGTACTAGTGAAAAATGCACACTTAACATCCATATGATAAACCTCGTAGTTCCTATGAGTAGCATAGGTGAGAAATAATCTTACAACTTCAATCCTAGCTACCGGCACAAAACTCTCTCCATAATCAATTCCTTCCTTCTGATAATATCCTTTACAAACCAATCTAGCCTTATTCCTTATAACTTGACCATCCTCATTCAATTTACTCCTAAAAACCCATTTAGTTCCAATAATATTCTTATTTTTAAGCCAGGGAACCAAAGTCCATGTTTTATTTTTCTCAATCTGATCTAATTCTTCTTACATATCTTTCAACCAATATTCATCTTTACATGCCTCAATTACTGATACAGGTTCAATTTGTGAAATTAAACATACCTCATTAGTTTCCAATCTTCTTCTTGTCATTAATCCATTTTTCTTATGCCCAATGATCTAATCTTCTGAATGATTCAATCTCACATACCTAGGAGTCCTTTGAATCTCTGTTCCTCTTCTCAGTTCTTCAGTTACTATAGAATTTTTTGATACTGCCAGAGTAACTAGTTCAACACTCTATTTTGGTAAAGGTGCTACTGATTCAGATATAATCATTTTGACTATCAATTCCTTTTCATAAACTCTGATTTGATCTCAATTTAGCTCATCCACCTTGACATTAGCACTCTCCACAATTCTCTACAATCTCTTGTTATAACATCTATATCCATTTTTTTCATTAGAATAACTAAGAAATATGCCTTCATCACATCTAGGATCAAATTTTCCAATAGTATCATCTCTCCTAATATAACATTTAATACCAAAGATTTTGAGATACTTAACTATAGGTGTATTGCCAAACCATAATTCATAAGGCATCTTATCAGTTTCTCCTTTGATATGTACTCTGTTGAATGTATAAACTATTGTGCTCACTACTTCTCTCCAGTAGATATGAGGTAGACTAGATTCCATCATCATTGTTCTAGTAGCATCCAAGATAGTTATGTTCTTCCTTTTCACAACTCCATTCTATTGAGGTGTCTAGGGAGTAGAAAATTGTCTTCTAATACCATGCTTGTCACAAAAGTTATTAAACTCACCGGAGATGAATTCACCACCATGATCTGACCTCAAACATTTAATTTTCATTCCTGTCTCAATTTCCACATTAGCCTTAAAGATCTTAAACTTTTTAAATGCCTCAAAATTTTCTTTTAAAAAAGTAACCCACGTCATTCTAGAATAATCATCAATGATTAGCATGAAATATCTATCAGCTTGAAAAATTTTAACTCTAGTAGGGCCACACAAATTAGTATGAATAAGATTAAGAACATCATTATATTTATCTTGTATACACCTAAAAGAAGTTCTGACCTGTTTACCCATTTGACATTCTTTACATACCGGATTATAGGGCTTCATAATATTAGGTATATCTCTAACTACCTTAGTTGAACTGATCTTTACAATGCAATCAAAATTAACATGACATGACCTTTAATGCTATAGCCAACTCTCATCAATCTATGTAATCAAACATGTCTTCTCACTAGAATTCAAATGAAATATATTACCTTTTGTCTGTGTACTGATTGCAATCTCTAAACCAGATCTATTAATGATTTTGTATTTTCCATCCTTGAACTATAATTGAAATCCCTTATCCACCAATTGTCCTACACTCAAAAGATTATGCCTTAAACCTTCAACATAATAAACATTGTCACTATTGTTCTTACCATCTAGTATATAGTTCCTTTTCCTTTGATCATACATGCTTTGTCATCTCTGAATCTAACCAGAACACCATCAAATTCTTGCAAAGATAGAAACTTCCCTTTATCTCCAATCATATGATGCAAACAACCACTGTCAATTACCCATTCATTCTTGTCTTGAATTTTAGTAGCAAGTGTCTTCTCTTCAGGTACATTCTCTTCTAGTGCTAGAACATCTTCCTTGATAGATAGGAACACCCATTCCTTCCCATTGCTAGAACCACTAGCAGAGTCTTCTGTCAATTCATCATCAGAATCAATAATGTCTTTGTCATCCTCTATGTAGCATGATTTCTCTCTATTTTTCTTGTACTTATACTTGTTTTGATATCTAGGGTTAGGCTTAAAATATCTTATCACTCTTTCTTCAAATGTTGAATTCCTTTCAAGACATCTAGATACAAAATGACCAATCTTATTACATGCAAAACATTTAAAAGGTGCTTTTCCTTCGTACTTACGTCCTATCAGTCCTTTAGGTACTCTTCTAGAAAATAGTACTTCAAGTTGCTCAAACTCTTCATCTTCTCTCTTCATATCACCCAATTCCTTTGCATATAAATATTTCCAATCTTTCTTACCAGTTGATGATGCAAATGCATGAAAAGCAAGTTCAGACTTCATAGCTTCAGAAGGTCCAAATTCTTCAAGCTCAAAAGCAGATAATTTCCCAAACAAGGTATCATTTTTGACAAATGTATTAGCCATTGTTCTCAACTCATTAATAGAAGTATCCTTCATCTTGTAAGATACCAGTAGGGCTCTCAAAACTTTAGAAACTATTTCATCTTCACTCAGAGTTTCACCACAACATTGAATTCCCATAACAATTTCATTTACCCTTTCCATGAATGTAGTAATCCTTTCATCTCCTTCCATCTTCAGGTTTTCATATCTCACCTAGTAACCATCAAGTTTAGCAATCTTCATTGTAGGATCACCTTCATTAAGAGTCTCCAGCTTATCCCATATAGCATTTCTAGATGATTTGTCAGTTAATCCCATTACTTGCTAATCAGAAAGTGCACACAAGAGGGCTTCTCTTGGTCTACAATCATTCTAAAGCTCCTTATCCAAGTTTTTTGGAGGAGGATCGCCAGATGCTGAATTATAAGGTGTGACACTATTCTATGTGATCTCTCAAATCTCCTTACTAAGACATCTCAGATGAGTCTCCATCTGAATCTTCCATACCATGTAATTTGTTCCATCAAGCCTAGGAATATCTCTCTAAATGATAGCTCCAGATGAACTGGATGAACTTGAACTGTTAGACACCATAGGATCTTTCTCAAGTGCTTAAGCTTTCTATAGAGATGACCAATGCTTTGATACCAATTGTTAGATAGTTCAAATAATAGGAAGACAACTGAGAGGGGGGGATGAATCCATTGTCATAGATTATCAGAACCTTAAGAAATTAAAAATTTAATACCAGAACCCAAATAATTAATATGGGAATGCTTCAACCAAATATCAGAATAGAAGTTAAACCAATTAAGCATAAACAATAATCACAAAATAAATACCATCCACATGAGACCAAGATTTGTACATGGAAAACCTGGTAAAGAGGAAAACCATGGTGGGAAGCCTACCCACAGTCAGATAATACTTCTACAGTAAGTATGTGAATTACAATTGAAGGGCCTGCACTTGCAGGAAGGGCAACAACCTAGAGCGCACTTCTCATCACAAAAGGAGTCTCATTGACTACATAGAAATCCAGACTACAATTCGGAGAAGTGTTTGAACTGCAAAGATAGCATTTCCTATGCCTAAGTATAGTTTCAGTTAATGTCAATATCGAAGGACTAAATCCTCTTACATAAACCCAATTCGATCTCCAATGATTGACTAAATCCTCTACCTAAATGATATTACATTATTCGCACATTACATATCCATTTCCTATTCCCATGACCATGACCATGATGATCTACAATGAGATCTTACATCATATATACAAACAAACCCTCGACCAAAAACAATCAAGTCATCCACCAAACAATAAACCGATTACATAATTACAAAACATGTCGGCCTTAGACCAAACAAATAATATTCAACACATAAGACATGCTAGAAATGTATCAAGAAGTTCAATCCACACACTTCATTAAATTGGTCCATAACCTAGACCAACTGCGACCCAATATAGTCCACATGTTAAAGTAATCATCTCCAACCACCAAGTCTCGAACATGTTCACCAACAACATCCTAAAACTCCACCAGAAGTTGCACCAACACCACTTATGCACATCATCAAAGATCTTCATCAAAAGCTCTGTCGGTGAAACCCTCACCGGAACCAGAAGCCAGGCTTCCAAGCAAACAGGATAGCATCCGATCACCAGACCAAAATCAACTTATAGAATATGAACATGAGTATCATGAATAAGCTAATTTCATAACCAAATAATATCGGATCTTTTTGGATCATGCCAGAATCAAACCAACCAGAAACTACTCAACCTATCGAGACCAAAAGGGTGTCGATAAAGCATCCAAACAACTAGTGTTGGCATTAATGGAAAAACATCAATGCAACCCATAATCCATTCCTCTAAATGGCCAATACTACACTTTTAAAAATGTGAGAATGAAGGAAAGAAGATAGAAAGTGTGGTTATGCTGCACGATGGGCACCAAAATGTCTAACTTGGAAATATTTCAACAAACGAACCTGCAAGATTTGTTAGTTTCACAATAATATAAACCTTTAGGAAATTCCAAAATTACTAATGAAATAATTAAAAGAGAAATACTTAAGATAGTAAACCTCCACTTGTTGTCTCATTGTGTCCTATCATCTTTGATCTTGTTGCATATGTTTCTCTCAAATTGCACTAGTTGTAGCTTCCAAGATGACAAAATTTAAATGGACTATTGATAACTAGATGTTGTATGGAAAGCTAAATATGAAACTATATAAAATATTAAACTAAAATGCCAAAGGCACATTTTAATTGCTAAAATTCTTGGATACTCAAAACTCACATGAATGCAAGATAACTACTAGATTCAAAATGCTAGAGAAATTCTCTTTTCATAGATTTTCATGAGAAAAATCCCATGTGACAGAGATCAACAGTTGAGATTGAATCATTTAAGATTGATGGCTATGAAGGATTAGTTGGAATGTGATAGAAAAAGGAGGAAGGGGAGTCCAAGTGGCAAGATGCTCACCTTGACTAAAGATGAAGACCCCAAGAATATAAGATGGTTGGAATATATCATGAATAAGCCAATTTCAATTATTAATTAGCCATATTGATCAATAGAAAGTTGTGTTGAAGAGTCATTCTCATCATGAGAAGCATAAGGGAAGGATTCTCAATAATACTAGGCAAGATAGGTGTTCAATTAAGAGAAGAGAATTCACCCAAGCTCCTTGGTGGTAATAAGTAAACAACAAACTAAGGCTTGTAGGCTTTAATTTTTAAACCATAGGAAACCTTGAGTATATAATTTTTTCTCACAAGGATATTGGATTTATAATAATGGG
The DNA here is from genome assembly GCF_030272615.1 of Cryptomeria japonica. Taxonomy (NCBI): domain Eukaryota; kingdom Viridiplantae; phylum Streptophyta; class Pinopsida; order Cupressales; family Cupressaceae; genus Cryptomeria; species Cryptomeria japonica. The sequence goes on along the minus strand of NC_081414.1, from coordinate 885,968,362 downwards.
TTATGAAAGTCAAGTACAAGCAGAAGCTCCAACAATATATGTAATTGCTCCTAGAAAACAACTAAGGCTAGAGGCCAAAGAAAAAGAAATAATTTATGATCTTGATGCCTTTTATACAATTGTCAATAAAATGTAAGCAACTAATAAATCCTATTCAATTATAGCAATGAGAAACTCATTAAAAAATGCAATATAGCAATGAAATAATCAATTAACCACATATTTAGGCAATAGGAGCTAAAGAAATGATGATTAATCAATTAATGCAAGAACATAAAGGATGAATTTCATAAATTAGTATCTCTAAATTAGAAAATTTTATCTAGTTAAACTCAAGTACAAACATCCAAATTAGAAATAAAGTGGATGAGCTAAAGGAGATCCAGGAGGTCCTAAAGAAAAGAGTCGAGGAAATGTCTGCACTAAGCCAGGAGATGACATTAAAGAATTCAGCCTCCTTGAATGATATACAAGAGGAAATTAAGCGCATAAAGGTGAAATGGAAGAGACAAATGGATTCTCCCTCTACAATGATGGATACCCTACCCTTTTGGTCAAGGCTACCTCGGAGTCTGACAATCTAGCCTTTGCAAAATATTTGAACAAAAATATTTCCTTTTTGGAAAAAGTAAAAGGTCTATGTAATTAATGGCAAGAGGGTAATGCCCCCATCTAGTAGACCATTCCTTTGTTTCTTTGATGGGTGGAAAGTTGGTTTTTATTTTTTTGTTGTCTCTAGTTTTTGTCTATTCACCCAATGGTTTCTAGCATGTTTTGGTGTCTTCTATTTTTCAGCTAGGTTCACATTCCTCGTGCACCCTAGGTGTTGTTCTTTAGTGTATATGTAATGGTTTGGGCCTATCCCAGTTTAATTAATTATAACATCTAAATGAAAAATTATTTAAGCTATGTTGGGTTCACCAAAATAAGAAAGGATGGGATTAGGTGTTCACTAGTCTAAACATGCAAACTATGAATCACTTCCAATCCCATATAAATCATTGGAGAATAATCAATTAGGCCCAACTTTAGTAGCTTAAGGGAACAAGGCACTACAGTTGATTGTTATCTTTTAATATCAATATGATTAGATATGATAAAGATAAGAAATGATGCAAGAACTAGGTAAAACTCTAAAAAATTGACAATATTCAACATAAAGAGAAAGATATAGAACTGAAATTCAACACAAAAGAGTAGATCTAGAAATAAAATATGGAAAGGAACCTTTCACTAAAATATGGGCCTGATAGCGATAGAGCAATTTTCTAGGCACTTTAGTCCTAATAGGTGTCATAAAGCCTAAGACTACAAACCCCGAATTATGTAATGCTCTTCATATCACACTCTCCAAAACTTATCCAAAAAATGTTAGATAGGTGAGTGACTAGACATAATATAGGGGTTACTTCCTATTCAATGTTTGGAATTGTAGGTCTCATTTTTCACTTAGCAACTTTGTAGATTTTAGCAATCCGATCTATTACGCACCCACAAAAAGGAAAGAAAAGTGTACTAGTTTGTATTGCAGATTTTTAAAGAAAAACCCTAGGTAAGAGATAACCTTGACTACAAAAATTATGATTAGCAAAGAAAGCTTACCCTTGGTAGGGTAGAGGCTGAAAATGTTAAGCAAATGTAGAATTGACAAATGATACCTTTTCTATGATCTTCTTGTCTTGAAGCTCCATGAAAGGTTTATGTTTCTTGATGGGAGTTAATGCTTTCCATCATTCATGAACGAAAACATAAAATTTATCATGGATGCTAACTTGATTGCTTGAATGATTTACTTTATATCTCTCCTCTTTTTCCTTGAAGATGTCTTATTGGAAGTTCTCAATTGAAATGATAGGAGCAGTAACTTACAAGAAAATGTTCAAATGAGGTGGCGGTTGTTGTATTTATAAACAAATTCACACATTTCACGTTTAAATTTTGAGAAAGGCCGACATAAAGGAGGAAATTCCTACTTTCCATTTTATCAACCATAGGAGTTTCAAATTTTGGCCCAAAAAGGTAGGACTAGGATACTAGGCACCATAGGCCTAGAATTTTGTGTCAAATTTAAGGTTAGTGAGCTTAGGACTATGTCGAGCATCTAGATTTGGCCATTGGATGTGCACAATCAATCAAAAATCAAGGGTATGAGTTATAACTACCAAATTGAGCCCAAAATAAGTGTGAATTGTATAAGTATACAATTTACAACGTTACAAAAATGTACTATATCAATCCTCATCTTATATCCCATCTCTTTCTCTTTGTCCTTTGGTTTGTTTTCCTTTCCTCAAGCTCCTCCAAATTATTGACTTTAACCTTCAAAATATCTAGCTATTCTACCACTATTGTGTCCACTAATTTTGATGCCTCTCCTTCTTGTTGAGGTGTTCCACGTAGCTCTATGATTATGGAGATGTGCTCCCTCAATTTCCTATTCTCTTTATTCAACCTGGACACATTATTTGAACAAGTTTCATGGCTATTTCCACTATAAACAATTTTGTATTCATTTTTAATTGCATAGTTGTGAGACACTTGTGTCTTCTATCCTTCTAGTAGTCAGGTTGCCAGTGAGTTCTCCTATATCCTTGACAATTTTTGGCTTATTTGAGCCTTGATAAACATGCCAAATAGTCAATTTCTCATGTTTTTTATCAAACCTACTAAAATTCCTTTGTGGTGATGAATTGGTCATCATCGATAAATTTAGCACATGCCACTTCTCTTACATCATTAATAACACCACCTCCCTCACTTAAACTAACAAGTGCTCTATCACTAGGAGGGGACTCCACAACAATCCTTGATGGGGCATTAAACTCACTATTTTCCTCTTGGCAACTTGAACTGGCTATATATCCACCTGATGGGAATTACAATATAAGATCATTACTTAGTGGTAGAAATTGTAGTGGAGTGATTGGTTGGGAGCTTTGAGGTATCTTTATAGGTGATGAAGAAGAGATGCCCCCTCCATTACAGGAAATTTTATGCTTTCTAAAGTATTCTTATACTCATCTACCAATAATATAATCTTCAAGATGGATCATTAACCTCTGCGTGGGTGTATTTGGATGATGGATGGCCCTTTTTTATATTTAATGAATTTGATCGATTAAATTTTCTCTTTTTTTGATCACCTCCTTTTGGGTGTGAATTTTTTTTTATCAAATATTATACCTCATTATATTGATGTACATATGTAGATAATTTATAAGAAGCCCCTACGTCATGAATGAAATTCTTAGGATCAAATTTCCTTTTCTTATCCACCTTCATTTTTCTAGGTATTAAAAAGTTGTAAATTAACTCTAGAAATTTCTTTGGATAGTATAGTTTAAAATTTTGAGAAGATAATTAAAGGGAGGAAGGAACCTTTCTCAACATTCTTTAATTTCATTTTGTCTACTTCATTAAAATACTATATATTCTCTAAGAAATAAATCTTGTCTAGGATAGATCTTGGTAGTATGTGAGGTGCCATTGGTGTGTCGTAGATTCTTATAATAGGGTTGTCCTTATAAAATAACCAATCTCCCCATTTATGGCTAATTCTCTTGTTGGGGATAAATTCCTTGGGTCTTGAGAATATTTTTATAGTATCAGACTATCTCCAATATATCTTCTCCCCCAAGTTGATCAAGATCTCCTCAAAAATAATTCTTAAAAAATGATGTAGCTGGCCTTATCTCATTGATTATCTCATATGTATGTCCATTATTGCATTGGAAAAGGCTTATTGTTCTCTTCAAATCTTACCCTAAGATAGGGCTTCCATATTTTTGTTGCATTGTAAACAATAATGTGGCAAAAGATCAAGTGCCATTTGAAATGCACTATATTGGGATTCTTCTTTATATATTTGAGGAACTTGTGGGTTCTCTTTACAACAAAAGTGGCATAATAAAATGGTCTATTCTTACTCATATGACTTAAGATCAATGGCAAGAACAATTAGATGAATTTGTATCTAAACCTAAGAATCTATATTGAACACCTGGCATAAGGAAAAACAAGTTTTGATAAAGTAATCTTTGAATATTTCATAGCATTTGATAAGTGAATCATCTCTCTTATTTACTCAAGGATTTTAGCCTAAATTTGATGATACATCTTCCATTACATAATACCTCTTCATTTAGTCATATTCTCTTCTTAATTCCTCAAAGTCAATGGGTACATTGGCATTTTGATCTAGGCCAAAAAATTCACAAAAGTAACCCATATCTAGACTTATCCCTCATGTCAGGACCATATGCTTTCATGAAAGGTCTAATTAGTTCTACATCTATGAACGTATTCGGGACCATCATCTTTCTTAATCCTAGTGTTTAAATGTTACAAATATGGGGCTTATATTTGCCTTTATTGTATCCAAATTTGTAGAGGGTCAAACCAAAATGAGGATACTAGGGTCCTTGCAATAGACATTCTTATTCACAATTTTATTTGATAGGATTCCTACATCGCATGACCATTTAATTTTTTAGGAAGATACTAATGATTGGGAAATGATATCCTCATCTAATTTTATTTTAATTCCCTCTAAAAATTCAATCATTTTTAAGAACTAGGGTTTTATATAAGAAAAGTGTAACAAGGGTTCCTCAGCAATTTTAAATTTTCAAACTTCTATCAGCAAATTTATGGGAATGACCAAATCCTATCACTCTTAATCCTACTCAGGTAGCTCAAGAAATAAATATTCCATTCTTTTAGCACTTGAATGAGGGCACAAATAGAGAAATTGAACTTACTAGTTTTATACAATTGAATAAATTGGAAATGAGAAAACCCTCAGCAACTTCAATTCTAAAAATTTAGTGGATAGGACACTTCCTTAGAGCTCTAAGGATGAAAGAGATTTCAAATGAATGAAGTGGGAAAAGTTGAATCTAATTTGTAATCATTTAGGGTGTCAATAACACCATATGCACAAGAGAGGTTTTCAAAACTAGACATACTCTAGGTTTAGATAATCTCAACCCTTGAATTGCTCAATCCAATGGTCTAATGTCTTCCCACCCACCTTTTAAATTTTTTATTAAAATGTGAGAAGACTTCATTTTTCAGAGAAGATAGTGCGATCAAGGACATACGATGCAATCTAGGAAACTCCTAACAAGATATTTTTGACAAAACTCCTTATTATGCATGAAACACCACCATGTGGAAAAGGAAAGCCCCAAAGTCTCAATTGGAATGTGGGGCCATTTCATGGTCTCACAACTACAAAAATCTAGAGAGCCTTTGAGCAAAGAAACTGCATAGTGAATGAAAGAATGTCGACTAGATCTAGAGTGAGCCCGAGAATATTCTTGTACCAAGATGGATAGAGTGTTGGCATTCTACACTCAATGAGAATGGTTGATGTTTTCATTGATGGCAACAAACCGGTAACAGGTTGAACAGGTTCATCGGCAACAGAGACATCATTGACCAGCACTGGCAGGCACAACAAGGTCACTCACCGACATCCAGATTACACTGACAATGAAGTATACCAGCACTCAGGATGACATGAGACAAAGTTTTGTTTATGTGAATTGTATTGTAAATATAATTAATTATTTGTAAGCTGACATGATGTATTGTAAAGAATCATATATGTATGATATCTAATAAGTCATTTTTGTAATAGAATGTAAGAGGATGGGATAGAAGAATATTATGTAGAAGATAGTGAAAGGATTTTGTAATAAGGCAGATAGGTTATATCGCCAGCAAGGTTTTTGGTTAAGGTTTATGATAGAGCTTAAATTGGTACTAAATCAAGAATTGTAGATGCTATTTTGAGTAGTACATTGTATTGGATTTAATTGTCCATTTTGTAGTCAGTGAGACTCTTCTATTGAGCAGTGAGCTCTAGGCTGTTGGCCTTCCTACATGTACAAGCCCTTGTTTGAAGTAATATTTATTCATATTGGCCAACAAGTAAATATTGTGGGTCATAAATACCACCAAGGTTTTTCCCAAACTGGGTTTTGTCTCCAAAATATCTTTTGTTATGGTGTGCATTTATGCTATCTCTATTATTTCTGTTTGTTGCATTGTTGCTTGTTTACTGGTACATTAATTTAAGTTGCAAAGTTATAAATAAGTTCAAATAATCCACTAACCAGTTAGACACTGATTCAACCCCCCCCTCCTCTTAGTTTCTTTGAGACTGTCATTGCATCTAACAATTGGTATCAGAGCCTAGTACTCTATTTGCAAAAGCCTAACAACTTGAGGAAGATTCTAAAATCAGTATCGATGGAGAGTTTGAGAAAATAGTTGGAAGGAGCTCTTGAAGATTTTGTTGTAGGAAAATTGAAGAATATCAAACTTGAAGATGATATGAGAACTGCTAAGGAATTCATTAAAGGACTTCAGGGGAACCTAGTTATAGCACAGAAGAAGAGGAAGGAACTTCATGAGCAAATGCAAAAACATGATGATGAAAAGGAAAATCTTAGTGATATTGCAGAGAAGTTGAGACAAGAGAGCACTAACATGAGGAATGAAATGTGAAATTTAACCATGAGGCTATGTAAGGATATTGAAGACAGAAAGAAGAATTAAGAAGACTTGACTAGGAGACTTAATGATGGAGCAAATGAAAATTTGAGACTTTGTCATGAGAATGATATGTTAAAGATAGATCTGATTCACATGTGCTACATGATAAAGAGGAGCTTAGGAGACAAATTGACATTCATGAAAATGAGTTGATCACTGCAAGTGAACATAAAGACAAATTCAAGAAAAATTCATAAAGACTTGATGACATGCTGAAAAGACAAAAACCTAATGGAGATACAATTGGACTTGGATTTGAACATGGAGAAAGTTCCGGGACTGCAAATAATCAAGATCACAATAAATTGGTAAGATAACCTAATGCTTATAAATTTAATGGGAAATGTTTCAATTACAACAAATTTGGTCATAGAGAAAATCACTACAGATTTAGAAATAATCAGAATACAAACTTACCCACCGGTCAATGTTCCAAATGTAATAAAGTTGGTCACAATTCAGAAAATTGCAGAATGAATGTGAAATGCTATGTTTGTGGTAGATTTGGACATTTATCTAATCAATGCATAACAAAAACCGGTCAAGGATATGGAAAAGTTATTCAAAGGAATAATGTACTTTTTATACATGTAACAAGATTGGGCATATTGCAAAATTTTGTAGAATCAAGACTATACCGGCGAACAGTAAAGGATCTAATGAGAAGGGAAAAGAAAAGGTAAATGAAATAAAGCAAGAATTTTTAAAACAATGGATTAAGAAGAGAGATTGAAGAGTTGATGAATCTATCTTTGCATTGGTAGAATAGAGTAACCCTCCACTGGTAGGATATTCTTCATCTAACTGAGGAATAATCCTTAGGGGGTATGGCAGAAAGTTGAAAATAATGCATTTTACCCTTGATTGATGGTAAGAAGACACATTTCTTCTTTATCGGCAGATATGTTAAGATTTCACTTAACCGACAAGCATTTAATGCGGTTTTGAAGAAATTTTTGGTTATAAAGCATTGGAAAACCCTCATTTAAAACCACCAAGATTTCAAGCATTCAAAGGGCACGAAATCGAGAAAAGGCATCCTAAGACAAAACAGCAAAGTGTTTTTCAGGCATTCAAGATTTCAAGCAAGAGGTATTAATATTTCAAAATGGCATCTTCATCTTTTGCACCTAAGTTTATTCCAAACCCTATTGTGGTAGAAAACATTAAGCTCCCTAGACCCGTATTTAAAATAATCCCTAAAATTGCCAAGCAAGATGATTCTATCAGGTTTGTTTTGAAAATTTCGAAGGGAGTCGCTTTTGCCGAAGACCTGAGGATTTACATTCACTGCAACATAGAAAATTTAGGGACTGATGATTTAAATAACATGTACAATGATGTTATTACTGATGAACAAGGTTTGGTTAAATTGGAGCACAAGATTGTAGGAGACGTAGGATTTGTTGAAAGTCTAAACATACCTAAATTTCTGAAGGAGGTAGTTCATCTTGTACTGAGAAGAGTTCATGGAGAGTTTATGTGGCTAGACTTTGTTTTTAAAATCTCAAAGGAAACAATCAAGGTAGTTACTGGTTTACCCTCAATCAGTAGTAGGCCCAACAAAACAAAGAAGATTCCTAAAAAGGGTGTTATGGACCTAACCAGATCCACATATGATAACAGATCTCTTAAGGTTAATGACATTACTGATGCAAATGTGAGATATGTGAGTATGGTACTTGGCTATAGAGTAACTCATGCAAATAGATTAAACTCTCTTTCCAGCTTATGTATTCATAGTGTATATGAGATGGTCAAGAGCAATGCTAGGATTGATATATAAGAATGGCTTAAGGATGAATTGATTGATTACCTGAAAAAGATTAAGGGTGACAAGAAGGGGACATTCTATTTTGGCAACCTACTTGTGTATTTGATGCTTTACTTCACCAAAGAGATACTCGGTATTGGTCATAAGGACTTTGGATATGACATCCTGGTAGGCAAACAAATCATGGATGTTGTCACCGATATGGGCTCTAACAGTGATAACATTATATCAGATTACTTCAAAAAATTCCAAACTAAGATGAGAGCTAGAGAAAGGATACCACAAAGCATTATAAATAAGTATGATAAGGAAATTTGTTTTGTAATCAAACATGATGAAACATGGATGGAAGTTGCTACTCCTAGAACAATTTGGATAACAAAAATGGGTTATGAAGTTGATCTAAATATTCTTGAAGCATATGCTAAAACACTTCTTGATGCACCTAAGGAACCATCTGAAGAAATTTTTGGTAATGCTGAGACCATTAAGAGTGTTGTTTTGATGCAGAAGAAAAGAAAAAGAAGAGATAAATTTATTAGAGATGCATCCAAGATGGCTAAGGAGGTTAAGGAAAATGTAATGAACTTGAGTGGTATATCTGCTAGTGAACTGGAAGGATTGAAACCGGTAGCTCATGTTTCACCGGTTGTCACTTCTTTGGATATAGACAGTGGAAAAGAAGCTGAGTTCAAGAGAGCAAAGAGGAAGAAGAGAAAACCCTCACAAGTAACTTCTCCTTCTCCTAAAAAGGCAAGGACATTTAGGAAGAAGCATCAGGCTATAAGAGAGCCTAAGAAGAAGCTAACTCCTAAGAATGAACAAACTAAAACACTGGATACCCTTACACCAGAGGAACTGGTAAATGAGATAACACAAGATGGTAATCTTTGTAATGTAAACAAATTATATCATTCATTAATGATTCTGACAAGGACACAATAGAGGCTAGTATTATTTTGGATTTAGGCATCTATAAGAAGGTTTTTTTTTAAGTTGTGGATGATCTTCCAAATGAATTATATCTAAGATTAGAAGCTAAGAGAATGTCAATGATGGAATTAGATAAAAAGGTAAAAGTTGAAGCATTATTGGCAGTGCACCCTATAAATTCTAAAAAGGAAATTGATGAATTGATTTTTGAAGCAAGCTGGTCAGCTTTTGTGAGTGGACACTAGCAGGTTAGCTTAATGGCTAGGAGAGTAAAAGAAATTGCTAATGAAACTGCAGACAAATGGGACATATTTTTTGTTGAAAAATAAAAGAAAGAGGAAAGGGAGAGACATAAAATGGATAAATCTTTTGCTAAGGTGTACCAAAAGGAAAAAGGTAAAAGAAAAATTGGTCGTATACCTGATATAAATGGATCCCTTAGGTCCTCTTTTCATGTCTTATGAATTATTTATTTGATTTTCCTATTTGGAGGCATCTCATTGTTGTGACATTTTTTGTCTTATGGATGCATGTATGCTACCTTAAATCAATTATTTCCATTAAGGCATAATAAATTACTTTAATGTGTTATCATAAACTCCACTATATGTTACACTTTGTTCACACACCATGAAGTTTGGTTTGTACACTTTTATGAAAAACCATGATATCTTTTGTGCACACTACAACACCTATTTCATAGTCAAATTTTTGGATTACTTAGCAAATATAGCTTTTATTTTGTAACATTTTTATTTGGTCCATGATACAGTAAACATTTTGTAGTCACTTTTTTGTTTAAGATTAATCTAGCAAACATATATTTTGTTTTGTAATCATTTGTAAGATTCAACTAGCATAACACACCTTGGTATACCTATTTGACTCTCCTCTAACATGACTATTAGTAAGCAGCCCTTAATAGACCAAGATTTCATTCTTATTTTCTTATGGCTCCTAGAGAATATACCTTACTAGAACTAGATATATTGCATGTTGCAAGTGTATGTGTAACTTATGTTGATCATGTTGGTCCTTTTATCTTGATATTTTAGACTACTAAGATCCTAAGTCCTGGGGATTGGTGCTAGCTTGGATCTTTAATTTCTTGGTAATTTTTTTTTTATGCTATCTTTTACTTTACCAAGAGTATGAGTGTAAGGTCATAATTTTTCTAAAGTGGAGGCTAAATTTAGTGTTGTAAACTGCATCCTTATACAATTCACTCTCATTTTGTGCTCACTTTGGTGGTATTCACTCATGCCCCTAATTTCTAACTAATTGTGCTCATCCTATGGCCAAATATGGATTCCCAATGTATTCCTAAGAGACACTGACCTTAAATTTGGCTCAAAATTCTAGGACTATCTCCTAGCACCCTATTTCTCCTAGATTATGGTACCTAGCACCCTAGTCTAGCCTTTTTACAAAAAAAAAATGAACCTCCAATGAATGGGAGAATGGTGAGTGGGAAAGTGCTCCCTAATATCAAATTTCCTTAAAATTTAAATATAAAATGTGTGAATTTATATATAAATACAACTTCCACCCCATCATTTGGAGATCTTAATACAAGTAAGCACTCCTATCATTTCAATTTAATCACTTTGAATCATGCATCTACAAGGAAATAGAGGAGAGGTTTGAAGTCAAGCATTCAAGTTAGCATCCATGATCAACTTTATGTGTTGCTTCATGAATGAATGAATGCATTTACTCCTATCAAGAAACAACAAACTTTTATGAAACTTTAAGGAAAGTGAGATCATAACAAAAGGTATCATTTCTTTCAACTTCTTCCTTGCCAAGGGTAAGGTCTCTTTTCTAATCATAATTATTGTAGTGAAGGTTTATTCCTACCCGAGGTTTGATTTAGGAAATCCCCTATATATCCCAACACTTTTACTCTCTTTTCTATCTATAAGTAATAGATCTGATTGCTAAAAGTTATAGATTTTTAAAGTGAAAACTAACACCTAGAGTTATAGATTTTAAACAAGAAAAAACCATTAGACTATGTCAATTCACTCACCTATCTGATGTTGGGGTCCAACAACAATGAGAGGGGGGAGTGAATCAATGTTCTGCAAGTAAGATATGATTTTACCCTTTTATAACATACACATATAAACCGGTAAATGAAGAAACACATAACTTGAAGCAAACAAACCATCCACATAAATGAACACCATAACACACTGAATTTATATGTGGAAAACCTCAAAGAGGAATAACCACGGTGGGATTTGTGACCCATAATATCAGTTCACTAGCAATATGAAAGGATATTACATAAAATGGGGGCTTGCACATGCAGGAAGGCACACTGCCTAGAGCACACTACTCATAACAAAAAGAGTCTCACTGACTAAAAGCTTTTGCTGAAATAAAACAATAATAATGAACTCACAAAATGCATCTACTATGCCAAAAAGAGTTCTGGTTATAATTCTGCTCTATACCAGTTCATAAACCCTGAATACTTCTACCAGTATCTCTTCTCCTCCAAGAATGCTTTCGAAACTATCTACAAATCATTGCATGATATAACATTCATATAAAAATGATCATCATACATATTCTTCTCATGATATAGTTCCGCTATTATTCTCTTATATCACTCTTTACAAAATGACCTAGCATACTGACCTATATATGCTTACAAACAATAACCTTATGTCAGCTTGCAATGTATTACAAAAGATATACAATGTCGGCTTTATACAATAATTACAAAATGATTTTACAAATAAAAATTCCTTCAGGTCCAAGGCTAACATCAGCTTCACTGATGTGTGGGATGCCAGGGCTGGTGTAACCCTAGATTCTCTAATGTTGGTATCTACCGGTGAATGCCTCCTAGTGGTGGTGTATGCCAGTGTAATATTCCTTATGAATCTTGTTGCCAAGTAACCATGTTTCCATGTTTCCATCAATGACAACATATGAATCCAATGAGTGTCAATTTCCAACAATCTCCCCCTTTGGCATTAATGGCAACACTCATGTGAAAAATAGATTTCTTGTCGGTTCAAGTTGAAGTATGCTCCCCTTGAGAAATACACTCCTTCCTAATATCCTTCCCATATTTTCTATCTGATATTTTTCACATTATATAAACTCCCCCTTTGGCATCAATGCCAAAGACCGATGAAATAATTTGAAATAATTAATGAATACAGATTACTTTACCAGAGCTTGACCAATTTCAAAATTTTCAGGTGAGCCTTATCTAGCAATTATAAATATGTATCCCAGCTGGTTTTGAAGGTATGAGATATGGATACAAGTCCATTTAGTAAGTGTGTAAATGTTTCCTTCTCTTTGACTTCTTCCAGTGTGGGCTTAGCAATCATATCCATACATTCCCTCTTATGTAAACCGAGTGAATCCAATCTAGGACTCACCAATCTTATAAGACTCCTTTCTCTCTGAATGATCTTGTCTCTTTCCTTTTCAAAAGAAAAAAATTGGTTCTCCAAGGACAAAATTTGTCCATCAACAGATGTTGTTAGTGAGGTTAATCCATCAAAAGAATTTACAATATTGGCCCTATAGATATTTGTACATTGTTTCAAACAATTTTCCATAAGAATCAATTTTCCTTCAATTTTCTTTTTCTTTGTTTCAATAATTTGATCAAAAGTGGCTCTCTTAGCCATAGTAAATCTCTCAAGTGCCTATTGTGTTAGGTCCTAAAGACAGGGGGAGGAGGGGTGAATCAGATGTCAAATAAATTCAAACCAAAAACAACTTAACCAACTTTAATGCTTAATACCTATAAACCAGTCTTTTATGCCGGTAGACAGTTTTATCAGTTAATTGCAATACCGGTAAGGATTAATGCATGAAAGATAAAGACAATGACATCCACAACATATAACACCAATATTTGTACATGGAAACCTTGTAAGGGGAAAAACCATGGTCGGAAAACTTACCCACAATCATATGATACTACTGCAGATAGTATGTGTATACAAATGGGGTCTGCACATGTAGAAAGGCCAAGCACCTTGAGCTCACTGCTCAATCACAGAATAAGAGTCACACTAACTACAACTGGATGATTAAATCCAATAAGGATGTACTACTCAAAATAGCATCTTTCTATGCTAGATTCAGTACCGGTGTAGTTCTTATTGTCTTCACAAAAACCTTGCTTCACCTTCAAATGATGTCTGCGTGTATAGCTCTACTTATTTTTGCATATACCAAATTACTTCTTCTTTCGCATTCCACATTTGATCTTACAAACAAGATCTTACATTTATATCATAACCTAAGACCAATTTTAGTAGGTCGGCTCTAAAGGATATTACAATAAAATCAATTTACAAATAAAACAATATTCGATGCAATAATTGATTTGACATGTTGGCTTGATGCATTTACAACAATAATAAAACATCTCCATAGTGTACCATGCTGATCTAGAAAAGATAAACCTATTGGTGTATGACCTGGACCTATTTGTCGGTAACAACAAATATGCAAAGACAAATATGCTAATGAATAAATCTCCAAGAAAAAGTGTCCAAACAATGTCTTCGACATAACTAGGTGTTTTCCATGCCATTCTAAGTGCTGGTGAACATCATACCTTGCTAGTGTACTAGATATCGGTGACTATGCATAAGTCACTTGTTTCCTAGTGAACATTGCCGATTCTCCAAAGTGCCAGAGTTGATAAGTATTAATAGGTGTTGACATCAATGACAAAACCATATCAACATAACCAAAATAGAAATAGTCTCCCCCTTTGGCATTAATGGCAACACAAGATGGAAAAACCATCAAAGTGCCAAAATAGAAATGCCAAATAGCAAAAACCAACAATCTCCCAAAAAGAGATCATAACCAGAAATCAAAATATAGATACATAGTGTAATCAGTTTCTCCCAAAATAACAATCTCTCCCCAAATGAATAATCTCTCCCCAAGAGATAATGTGTTTTTCCATATCAATCTCTCCCCGTTTGACATGAAATGCCAAAGCTAATACAAAATCCATATAAAATACCAACCAATTCAGTATACCAACTACTCCTCCTGAGAAGTAGCTTCCTCATCAAAGCTGGAGTAAAAGATTTCTCTGTTAATTCTATCGGTTGATGATAAACATCAACTGTCTAAGTCTCAACTGGTGGGGGTATGACCCCAAGCTGGTCTCTGATATTTTCAAAGGTCTCCTTAGGCAGAGGTTTAGAGAAAATATGTGCAATCTATTGTTTAGTATTCACATAAACCAGTTTTACTTATTTTGCTTCAACATTCTCTTTTAGAAAATTCAGTTTGATAGAAACATGTTTAGTTTTAGAATGTAATACCGGATTTTTAGATAAATCAATTGCTGCAGTGTTATCACAATAGATAGTTATGGGTTCCTTACCTTGATGTCCTTCAACATTTTCTTAAGCCATAATACCTGTGTATAGTTAGTTGCTGCTGCAACATATTCTGATTCTGATGTTGATAAAGATGTACGACTTTGTTTCTTACTCAACCAAGAAATTAATCCGCTTCCAATAAAAAATGCTTTGCCAGTGGTTCTTTTTCTATCATCCACATCTCTTGCCCAATTTGCATCTATGTATGCACATAATTCAAAGTTTTCATCTCTAGGATACCATAAGCTAAGATTTGTAGTACCTTGTAAGTACCGGAAAATCCTTTTTACTGCTGATTCATGATTTTCTCTAGGATTACTCTAAAATCTTGAAACAATACATACTGCATTCATGATATCAGGTCCGGTTTATGTCAAATACAGTAAACCTCCTATCACAGATTTGTACCTAGTCAGATTAATAGGTGTAGATTCTTCCCTTAGTGATAATTTGTCATTTGTAGTCATAGGTGTGCTTACCAGTTTAGAGTTCTCCATCCCAAATTTCTTTAGTAAATCCTTCAAGTACTTGGATTGACTCAGGAATATACCTTTATCAGTCTATGAAATCTGCAATCCTAAAAAGAATTTTATTTCTCCAATCATAGACATTTCAAATTCTTGTTGCATTTCAATAGAAAAGTCTTTACATAATCCATCTTCTCCTCCAAAGATTATGTCATAAATAAAAACTTCTATAACCAAGATGCCATCATTAGTCACTTTGTAGTATAAGTTGCTATTAGCATTACCTTTAGAAAATCGAATCTTCAAAAGATACTTATCCAATCTTGCATACCAAGCTCTTGGAGCTTGCTTCAATCCATACAAAGCTTTTCTTAACCTACAAACCATATCTTTGTTATCTGTCAAAGAAAATCCATCAGGTTGTTCAATGTAAACTTCTTCTTCAAGATCCCCATTCAGAAATGCACATTTAATATCCATTTGATATACTTTGTAGTTTTTGTGTGCTGCAAAAGCCAAGAATAATCTAACTGCCTCAATTCTAGCTACCAGTGCAAAGGTTTCATTATAATCAATTCCTTCTTTTTGAGAATATCCCTTACACACTAGTCTTACTTTATTTCTGATTACCTTACCATCTTCATTAAGTTTGTTTATGAATACCCATTTTGTTCCAATCACATATTTGTCTTTAGGCCAGGGAACTAATGTCCATGTGTTATTCTTCTCAATTTGCTCTAATTCTTCTTCCATAGCTTTAATACAGTGTTTATCCTCACATGCCTCATTAATTGATGATGTTTCAATTTGAGAAATAAGACATATCTCTTGATTTTCCAGTCTTCCTCTTGTCATAACACCTTTATACTTGTTTCCAATTCTCTGATCTTTAGAGTGGTTCAGTCTTACATACCGAGGTGTCTTTGTTTGTTGTTGTTCCTCAGTTACAGTGGAATTTTTAGATGATACCAGTGTAACTGGATCTTCATTCTATACCGATGGGTTCAATCTAGGTTCATTTGCCAGTATTTCTGTTGCCAGTTCAGAGTCTATATACCTTGAAGTTTCTCTGAATTGGTCATCAATCTTCACATTTGTACTCTCAACAATTTTTTGCAATCTTTTGTTAAAACATCTATATGCCTTGCTCTTAGATGAATAACCAAGAAATATTCCTTCGTCACTTCTAGGATCAAACTTTCCAATATACTCATCTCTTCTAATATAGCATTTACTTCCAAATATTCTGAAATATTTAAGAGTAGGAGTAATACCAAATCATAGTTCATGAGGGGTCTTACCAATTTCACCTTTGATGTGAACTTTGTTGAATGTATAGATCGTTGTGCTTATTGCCTCTCTCCAATACACATGTGGTAGATTTGCTTCTGATAACATACTTCTAGCTGCATCCAAGATAGTTATGTTTTTAGATATATGCTCAATTAATGCCTTAAGCTTGTCAGGAGGGCTTGCTTCATTTTCAATCTTACAATCAAGAATTAGTCTATACAAAACTATGATTGAGTGATCTATTATTCCTTTATCTACCGATCCCTCCTTTATTAGTTTCTAACTAGCCATCATCATTAACTCAGTGGGACTCATCTCAGTGATTGATTTCTTCTCAACTTGAGAAGTGTCATTTGCCAAAACCTTTTCCATGGAATCAATATTAACTGTCGCCGGTATAGTATTAGTTCCCTTTGCCTTATCCTCCTTAGCATCGGTGGCTTCGCCACTTGGTGCAGTATGTATTACTGCTAGTGGAGTATTATCCATAATATTGTCAGTAACCTATATAGTTGTTTTTGTTGGTATTGACTATACACTCTCCTTTACTGCCAGTGGTGTCTGTATACTTATAGTTACTATCAGTTTATTCTAAATTGGAGTTGAACTATCCAAAATAACTTTCCCTTTAGATTTGTCCGGGATGGTGGAAGTTGTTGCTTTTACAAATTATTCTTGGGAGTTGAGAAAATCAGGATTCTTTTGGAAGAGTTTGGTCCAACCATCTTTGGTCTCATTTACTACCTCATTTACTCTACCCATCATTAGGCTTATTTGTCAAGGTTTGCTACTAAAAATTGTTATGTTTGCAACATCAATGCATCGTTTCAATTCCTTATTGTTTATTGAACCACACATACCCATAAGTTCTACTTCCTTAATTTCTCTATCCCTCTTGATTGCATCAAGTCTTCTAGCATCTAGTTTATTGTACAGTGATAGAGAAATTTCCTTCAAAATTTCTACTAAGGCTTTCTTATATATATCCATGTATAACAAAATTGCCTCTTCAATCTCATTTTTCTCATTATCCTCTAAACCTTCATAATAAATGGATACATTTTTCAACATCCCATCCTTGGTTACTTCATCAATCAATTCAACATAGGTTATTGTATCCTTACTAGATTTAGTATCATCATCATTCTTCTTCTTCTTGCTATGGGTTGTCAGAGTGGATGTGACTGGTTTTCTCTTCTGAATGGGTTTCTCTGTCGAAGGTGGTGGTGCAGTTGGTTTTGTCACTTTTCTCACAAGCTTCCTCCTTGTCTCCACCTTCTTCTCTTCTATCAAAGGCTGGTCAACACTATTTCTTTGTACTCTTCTGAATGCTAGAGGTTCATTATCCTCTGGATCAGATTTAGAAGTGAAAAAAGAAATGAAAGTTTCAAGCCTCTTTGCCTCTTGAGCACTAACCATTGTTGGTTTGGATCCAGAAGCCACTTGAGTGTCTATCTTATGGATTACATCTTGTATATATGCAGACATCTTATCTATTTTCTTCTCTCTTCTTTTCTTGTTGAAGCCAATCTTGACTTCAAGAGCCTTTTCTTCAGAGGTACCAAAGTGTTCTGTCTTATCATCAAATGGAGCTTCAAGCAAAATTTTTGCATAAAGTTCAAAAATGCTATCATCCACTTCATATCCAAGCTTAGTGACCCATATGATCCTAGGTTCTACTACCTCCATAAGAGTTTCATCAGTTTTCACCATAAAACAGATGTCAGTGGAGTACTTCTCCACAATGTGCTTGATATTTTTTCCCTTTGTTTCATATTTTCCTGGATTGTTTTGAAATAGCCCCAAATCTTTTCATCCCTTCCAATACCAAGACTGGTGATTGCTTCCTTGATTTGCATACCTACTCACATGTCATGAGCCCAACTCTTCTTCCCTAGACTAGGTAGCTCATTCATGAAGTAAAGCATTAAACAAACAATGAGATTTTTTTACCTAAAAGTTCCTTTCTTAACACTCTTAATATTTCCAAGATTTATCATTAACTCACTTCTCAACCATTCACATAAATCATACTTCTCATTATTCTTTAACATCTGATAAGAAGCATGGATGCGGGAACTACCAACAGAGTTTAGTCGACTAGATTGAGTTACATTATAGTCGATTATCATGCTAAAAAAGTTCACATCTAATTCCTTGATGGTGCTGACTCTCATAGATCTTCCATCATGGGTTGCATCGATGAGCTTCTCAACCACAACAGTGATCTTCTTGCCAAGTTCTTGTTTGACTTTGGGTAAGTCAGTGACTAGTTGAATTGATTCCTTTGTGATCATGTAGGGCTGATCCAGCCATATGAACTCATTTGATCACCTCATCTTTGAATTTCGGTATGTACAGAATACTAGTTAACCCTAGATCTTCGATGATCTTATATTTTGACTTGATTGTTCCAGAGTCTCCTAGTATCAAAGATTGATACATGACCTTAATCTCTTTTGTACCTAGATCGTCCAAGGTGAGGTGAATATATGCCCTTACATCTTCAACATACATCACGCCATTGGGAACCTTAGAGAATGCACCGACAAAGTCTTCTTTCTTAACTATCTAGGGAACTTCCTTAAAAATGAGTCTCAACCTATCCTTAACTTCAACAATGGTAGGATTTGTAATGAAAGTAGGAGTAAATGATCCAGATGCCATTTTGAAGAAATAGTTGAAAAATGATCGTTGGTGTTAAGATTTTGATTCCTTCTCTAATGATTGTTGGAAACCCTTTCAGAATGATTTTGCTCACTCTTAATCAACTGAAATTCACCTTTGCTTCACTCTAGATTTCTTGAATGATAGGTGATTGAAAATGAGTTCACTTTCTCCTTTTATCAGCAAGAAAACCCTAATCCTTCACAGTCATAAATGCTTTATGATGTACTGTACCAGATGTCACTTTCACAATCTTATACCGGGTAATCCTTCATCAATGTTTAAGACAACTCTCTAGATCTCTTTCAGATCTCCTCTGGGGAATATGCAAGATTTGCAATAGATTTTTCAACCCCTAAGGCGTATGCCTCAGTTACTTGTGGAATTTCTTGTCGGTGTAGGAATGCTCTGTTCTATCAATGTAGATCCATCTCCATTTGATTCTTTAGACTTTCTAACCCATCTCTTGGTGTGATATTGTTGTATTTCATCTACCTTCTTCTTTCCTTCATCATTTTCTTTATTATTGCTAATCGGTTGAGTCTTGTTTCTACAGTACTTAACAATATGACCTATTTTGTTGCATGGATAATATGTAACATTGTTCTTTTGAATTACTTTAACATATCTAGTGTCATTCCTTGAACTACATTGATTGGCCAAATGACCGAAATTTCCACTTGCATAACATTTGACATTCATTCTATAATCTTTTGATCTATGACCATATTTCTTGCAATTTGTGCATGGATTGGGAACATATTTGTAGTTTTGATTTTCTCTATTTCTACATTGTTTAGCCATATGCCCAAATTTATTACAAACAAAGCATCTACCACTAAATTTATAAGCATTAGATTGCCTTATCGATTTCCTCTGGTCTGATGAGTTCTGCATACTAGTTCTCTGATCTTCATTTGTAGTACCAGAGCTTTCACCTTGTACAAATCCAAGTCCTCTAGAATCATCATTCTGCCTTTGTCCTTTCAATAAGTCATCCAACTGTGCAGTACTAATCCTAAATTTTTCTTTATACTCACTTGCAGTAGTCATATCATTTCTCAAAGTTGTTATTTTCCTCTCAAGTTCTTGTTCGTTATTCCGAGAGTGTGCCAAATCAGTTCTCAATGGATTATTCTCATGAGTCAATCTTTCACATTCATCAAATTTGTTCTTCAGAGATATAACAAGATTTTCCTTCTTTCTATCCTTAATATCTTTTGATAACCTCATAGTCAGGTCTTGCATTTCATTCTTCATGAAAATGTTTGCTTGACTCAGTTTTTGACATTGTTCCTTAAGTGCATTTTTCTCTTCATCATCGTAGTTTTGCAAAAGTTCCTTTCTCTTGGCTTGAGCTGATGATAACATTTCTTTTAGGACAATAATAAATTCATTATCAGAATTAAATTCATCTTGCAATTTGAAATTCTTCATCCTTTTAGCATCATAATCCTCAAGAGCCATCTCAAGTTGCTTCTTCATAGCCATGTTCAATGATTTTTGTTTCAAGATCTTCCTCAAGCTATTAAACTTCTTCTGAGGAACTAGGATCTGATACCAATTGTTGGGGTCCAAGAACACTGAGGGGGGGGTGAATCAATGTTCTGAAGGTAAGATATAATTTTACCTTTTATAACATACACATATAAACTGGTATATGAAGAAACATATAACTTCAAGCAAATAAACCATAACACACAGAATTTATATGTGGAAAAACTCAAAGAGAAAAAACCACAGTGGGATTTGTAACCCACAATATAAGTTCATTGGCCATATGAAAGGATATTACATAAAATGGGGTCCTACACATGCAGGAAGACACACTGCCTAAAGCACACTGCTCATCATAAAAAGAACCTCACCAACTACAAGCTTTTCCTGAAATAAAACAATAATAATGAACTCAAAAAATGCATTTGCTATTCCAAAAAGAGTTCTGATTATAGTTCTTCTCAGTACCAGTTCATAAACCCTGAATACTTTTACCGGTATCTCTTCTCCTCCAAGAATGCTTTCCAAACTATCTACAGATCATTGTATGATAGAAAATTCATATACAAATGATCTTCATACATATTCTTCACATCATACAACTCTTCTATTATTCTCTTATATCACTATTTACAAAATGACCTAGCAGACTGACCTATATACCCTTACAAACAATAAGCCTTATGTCTACTTGCAATGTATTACAAAAGATATACAATGTCGTCTTTATACAATAATTATAAAATGATTTTACAAATAAAACTTCCTTTGGGTCTATTGGTAATCAAATTTGTCTTTCATTATGTAATTAAATAACATCAGTGTGTAACACAGAAAAAAAGACAATTTCTCCTACCAAACAGTTGGAAAACTATTTAATTGATTAACCTCTGAATTTAGGTATAGCTCCCTCTAGTTAATGTTCATTCGGCTCCAAATTACATACAATCAATGGAATATTTTTCACCAAAAAGAACTTAAAGGCAATTGCATACACCAGTCAATACAAAATGAATGTAGGTACTGATCCATATATAATTTTTTATATAAAGCCAACAGACTTCATATGATCGCTAAAACAAAATGAAAAGACTTCCAAAATGAATCTAGCTAAAAACCTTCTACATATATAAAAAGTATAATAGCTCTTTCTTCAAAATAGACTTGCACAGAAATCAAATTTGAAATCAAACACACAGATGTGAAATTGAAAATAGCTGTTAAAAAGATTCACATTCACAGATGTTCCTCCACTTTCTTCATACATAAAATGTATCTAGCTAATTTTAAACCTAGTCTTTTCAAAAACTTAGCCAACCTCGACAAAGTCATTACACTAGATACTTATAGGTCTCGAGACCCAATAGTTTTTAACCAAAGTAAAATTGACTCATAAGAGTTAATAGAAATTAACCCTAACTACAATAACTGAATTTTAAAGAAAATAACTAGACCTGCTGGCAAGCAACTGCCAGCAGTGCTAGTCATGCAGACTACTCTATTTCGGTGTTATCACTTGGATTAGTGTCTTGGATAGACACCATCACCACCTTGGTCATGATCCATTCTTGATGTACCTTTGAAAACTCCTGGATCACCATTACGTGCGGCAAACTGATATGAATAACCCTCTGCTTCCAAATCTCCTTCTTCCTCTTTACCATTTGCACTTTATCCCTGTGGGAATCCAGATGATCGAGGCACATGGTGAGCATTGATTCCACCTTATATATCCATGTAAAATCTTTCACAGACAGGGTTTTCTCTATTTTAATCTACCTGATGTGACTGTTGAATTGGTTAATCATTTCCATGGTGTCCTCCATAGTTTTACTGCCTTCCTTAAGTAATTGAACATCCACACACTGCAAGTCCTTCTGCATGGTTGTCCTCAGGGCTGTTAATTCACCGTATAGGCTAGTTGATTCATTATAACCCTACTCAATAATCTGATTGCACCATTCGATACTTTCTTTGCAAATGAACATGACATCTTCATTCAGGCCAGACACTTGGTTCTCAGCAAGAAAGTTCATTAGCCCATAACATTGGATATCCCTCATCTGCTTTGAAATCATAGTCCATTTAGACTTTTCTTTTTGCCATGAGACTAAGTCAGTGTCTAAGGTTTTGGTGACCTCATTGGCATCCTTAAAAATTTGAACCAAGTCGGTTATGTAATTGGTTTCCTGGCACATGATTATGGTGAGCCATTTTGAGAAAACCTCGGCGATCATCCTGTTCCGTTGAACTTCATCTAGGAATTTCTGATCGCTAGGTGACTTTGGACTAAAAGGTCCTAAATGTTGTGATAATGACAACAGGCTATTTTGCAAGGCATGGATATATTGAGCCATTTGTGTAAAACTTTGTTTCAACTCAGCCTTGTCCCTTTCATCCTTCCAGGTATGGGAGATGATTCATTTGGTAGAAGTCTCCAGGTGTTTTACATCCACAGTTTTGGTTCTGACTCCCAAATCTATCTGTTCCATAGCATAATCCACTTTTGAGGCCGTAGCAACATCTTTGTTAGGCTCGGGTCTAGCGATATCCATAGTCCAGTGCTTCGTATTTTCATCAAAGTCAATCATTGACTCTATTTTTAACTTTCTAGGCTTCACAGACCTTCCTAGGCATTTTCTTCCAACGTCCTCCATTGATACTGAAATTGGAACTACATTCCTTTTTCTAGAGATGGAGTCATTTAGCCATTTTGGTGCTAGGGTTAACTCTTTTGAGGGCATGGATGGAAACCCTGTTGAGGATGGGGGAGTGGTATGACCTACATGAGACTGAATCTCAAGTGTTCCTGAATCCTAAAAAATGGTATCAATGTCAATTGAAAGCTTGTCAGCTTCTGAGATAGGGGATGTCATTTTGCTCAGTGTTTCTTCTGGATCCAAATCTAGAATGAGGTGAGAAGTTGATGGTTTGAAACCCTTCTTGGATCTTGATCTGGTTACTCGACCAACAACAGGAAATTCGACCCCAATGCTAGATTTCTCCTCCTTAATCTTTCCCTGTACTTTCCCTGCATCAGAAACAGGAATGTTAGTGCTAGTAGAAATTTTATTCACAGTATTCCTCTTCCCACTTTTGCTTCTTGGGCTAGTGGGTCGCTCTAGGTGGGAATGATGACCCCTCAAACAATTTTCTGTCCTCCGGATTACACCAAAAGTGCACGTTTGAACACTTTCACTCATCTTCTTGTTCCAAACTACTTCCAGAAGAGGTTCATTATGAACCCGTCTCATAAACTTAGAGTCAAGTGTATCCTCATCATCACTAGTGACACCTGTAGTATCCATAGGTAACTTCATATCATGAATTTGCTTCAAAGTTAGCCTTGACCAACTCCTCCTCCGTACTTCAAATTCATCTTGACAACCCTCCCAATAATCTTCCAACTGAGAAACATGTTGATCAGACACTGCTTTCTTTACATACTGAGGAATGAAACACCTACTATCAAAGTTATCTCTCTTTACAAAAGACTTCAAATGAAACTTTTTAAATTTGAGCTCTAGGTTCAATGCATCAGAAACTGATTTGCAGCTATAATGTCCTAAATCAATGGGAAAAATCCCGCTTGTGTTGGAGTCTTTGCCATAATCTTTGGCCATGTAAGCGAGCTATCTAGATACTTCAATCAATATGCAAGAGTCTAAGACGTACCTCGGAAGCCTAAAGGGCTCACCCTTAAATCCTCCGACTCTTAAATAAGTGAAATGGCTGAACTATATGAAGAAACAACCATATACATTGACAAGTTCAACTGCTTCCATAGACATTATTCTATGCAAATTTCCCTGTAACTCAAAAGTTAGCCTTCCAGCAAAAACATCATTCCAATGGAGGTAATCATTAACATGCCCTTTCAAGGTTAAACTAGGATGATACTCATAAATTCTCATACTTTGAACCCATTTTACGTGTGACAACCCGGACCACTTTTTGACACAAGCAAGCATGTATATCAGATAGGATGACATATAAAAATTGGACATTTCAAGATAGTTACTCAGACCCTCATGTAATCTCTCTGCGATAATAGTTCCCCAATCAATAAACTAATTTTTATCCAGAGTAACTTGGATGAAGAAATACATCCAATCTTCCTAGTAAAAAGAATGAGAATTACCTTTTACCTTGCTTAGTAGTGTGACCACATCTCGGATTACTGGGATTAAGTGTTCACAAGTTACGGGTCTCGGTAACCTTGAGCCTCCCTTTTGGAATTTTATTAGCCAATTTTGGGCAATCACTATTCTATAATACTGCTTCTTCTCAGAGAAGATCCCGTATGATTTACCAATGGTCCAGTCTTCATAGGGTTCCCGGTGCGGGATACCCATAGCTACCATTACCATCTGTCTGTCAATAGACAACAAAAATTCACCATCATTTTTTCTTATGCACCTATTGCCCTTGTCATAATTATTCATACACTCTAAGACTAATTCTGGACAAGGAGCAGTAGTGGGGAAAGTAGCGGCTTCCAATAAACTGCTCTGAGCCACATCTTTCATCATGTCTGTGGTTGAATTTTTAATTCTCCCCAAAAAGACCTCTAAATCTAGCTGAACCAGGGCTATGTCTCCCAATTCTAGTAAAGAGCTTACAAGGGAAGACAGGCTCACCAATTTGGGTAAAATAGGCCTCATCTTCTAGTTCATGGTTTTTCCAAAATTAACCCCAGGTGAAGGAAGAAATTGAACACAAAACAAGCAGCTAAAGAATACCCAGATCTTTTAAAACAAACTACAACAATTTAGGAAATTGTTGAACATACCTTCCTTTTCTCTTTGTACACCCTTATCGCTGCCTAATTTTCCCGCTCTGGAAACTTCTTCCCCAAAATCTTCCCACGAAAAATAATACTTCTGATGAGATGACTACTCAGTTTTAATGCAGAAAAAATCTTACCCATCATTACTAAAACTGCCCTCATTGCTCCTTGTTCATGTGAAGTTACTTTGAAATGATTATGTTGTGGTTTGCCTTAACCATTAAGTCACTTCTCTTCTGACATTGCCGATTTTCACACATACTTGCCATAAATGGTGGATTTCAAATCAATGGAAAAAGAATATTCTTTCCTTTGACAGTCGTCAATCGAGTTCTAAAAACTTGCACCATCACCATGTGGCAAGTCACATGCCTTCCAAAGAACCTGAACATATTACTTAGAACCTTGTACAAGCACCACAAAAAAAAACATTAACAGGACAAATGTTGAACTTGAACCTTGAACCAAAATGATTCAAGTTCAAGGTTCAAAGAATACAAAATGCAAGTAAGGCTAGCAAAGCTGAAAGCTACACAGGAGGAAAGGATGCTCAAAACCACGCTCATTGAACTTTGAACCTTGAACCAAAAAGGTTCAAGTTCAAGTTCAAAGCAATGAAGACTAATGAGGATCGAAAAACAAGAGCAAAATTTAGACAAGCCTTCGACCAATGAACTAGACCAGCATGACTAGAAATAGGGGTGCATATAGAATGGAAATTTGTATATGGGCCCAATAGGGTCCAAGGTTGATGTTGGATTCACTGAAGTGCAAGATGCCAATTTTGATGCTGGCGTAACCCTAGATTCTCCAATACCGGTATCTGCTAATGAATGCCTCCTGATGTTGGCATATGTTGGTGTAATCTTCCTTATGAATCTTGTTGCCAAGTAACAATGTTGCCATGTTGCCATAAATGAAAAAATATGAATCTAATGAGTCTCAATTGACAACATATGATACTCTTTAAATTTGGAGAGTTTGATCTTAAGAGAATTTTGATCTAGGATCCAAAGTCTCAAGCTATAGGACACGATGTAGTGAAGGATGAAGGGTCTAAAATGGACTGTCCATCTTTCTAGTATAATTGAACACAAAACTAAATGAAAAACAAAAAATATGAAATTTTATTAATCAAAAAAAAGTTCTTACTTGATCGCAAGCCTTCCACAAGAAAATTATATTAGGACCCATTGGATCCACATGCATTTACATAGGTTACCATGGGATTATTACAATTGAAATACAAAAAATGTCCTCCAAATCCTAATTACATGACTCCTAAATCTCTATCTATAAAAATTATTCTCCAATGACCTTTGAAGGTGATGAATAATGATGAACAACAAATACCCTAAATGGTACTGAGAGGGGGGGCTGAATCAGTACAAACAAAAACTTTACAACAACTTATCAAGCTAAAACAACACTAACCGGTTGTCTTCATCACTGAACTTAACCATGGAAATACCAGTTAAACACAGTAAGACTTCAGACAATATAGACCAGTAAGTCTGAACACATCAAATACATTTAATACTTGATAACTACTTCACCCATAAACATATGCATGTGGTATGTCAACAACACCATAACCATTAGCTCTGCATGCATAATCACTTAAATAAAGAATACTTAATCATCACATGAAAAATGCACAACTCATGACACACAAATTTTTCACGTGGAAACCGAAATGGGAAAAACCACAGTGGGGATGAATACCCACAAGCTTGTTTTCAAACTCTTTTGAAGCTCACTCTGTTAGGAGCCTAGTCCAGTTAAAGACTTTACAATAAGGTTATGCTAGGAACCAATCCAATTAAAGATCACCCGGTTAAGGGATGGCTATATACCCTGTTAAAGGTTGAAACCTTGTTAAAGGCTACCTTGCTAGAGGATTTAAAGAACTAAATGAACTTGAGTCACCTGGTTAGAGGATTTATAGTAAGCCTATTAAAGCTACCCAACAAATGGATTTTCCTTCTTTTTAAATGGTTAGAAGACAATAGATAAACTTTTGATATGATAACAACACTATATGCTAAAACAAATCATTTTCAGTTCCTCTACTCTGTAATCACACTCTGTAGTTTTCTCTTACTGGTCTGGCAAGTATCTCATCACTTGGATACACACACAACATTTGCCAACAACTTACAATAACAAGCATCATCAACCTTATAGACAACAATTAGGTCGATAGCATAAACCCTAAACCCTAAGCATTTTAGGTTTACAATACAAGCAGTCTAATCCTGACAGTCCAAACACTTTGCATAGAGAAATACAATTTCAAATAGATCATAAGACAATCTACATCGTCCATTCTTCATCGTACATAGAAATTATTAACACATGATGCTTTCTTCTCATACTACTAAGAAGAATGTTCATTCCTAAGATAGAAATTTAATGCAATCAATCTTCAAATGCAAGATCCTCAAGGAAATCCTTCATGTGTGCAAAGCTAACGTGGCATCATGATCTCATCTTCATCTCTTAGCTAACTCGTCACAGAATGTCATCGGTTGTATCGCACAAGCGAGATTGCCAAACTGGAAACCGTAGAGCTGATACTACCAACCGGTAGTCACACTCAGTGAAACCCCAACACCAATTCACCAACTTCTTCCAATCTACATACCATTTCACTTGCACTTATTCACATCAATGACAACATACATTATCATCATATCACCATGTTGGTTCATCATATGCCAACAATCTCCCTCTTTAGCATTGATGGAAATACTTAGTGTAGCTTTGTAACTGTAAACATCATAGACCAATATATTCTGCATCATCAGATATCTTCTCCCCATACATCAAATATCTTCTCCCCCTTTGACAACAATGCCAAAGTGGAGCCACAAGCTTCCATTCTCCACTATGCTGCTCCCCCTATGGAGTAGCATCCTTTAACACATCAATCCTGAAATATTTGACATTGTAGTACCTGACTGATGTAGAGCACACAACTTTAGTTGACTTCATGAAGGGTCAAAACCCCTAATTCACCTCTCAAATAGGTAAATGTAGTCTTTGGTAAGGGCTTAGTGAATATATCTACTAGCTGCTCCTTACTAGAAACATGTTTGAGTACATCCTCCTTATTCTGAACCTTCTCTCTCAAGAAATGAAACTTGAGCTCAATGTGCTTAGTTCTAGCATGCAATACCGAATTCTTGGAAATATTGCTTACATTAGTATTGTCACAAAATATACTCACTGGTTCATATATAGGTACTTTGAAACCTTCCAATACATGTTTCATCTAGATTGCTTGAGTGCACTTCATAAATGCTGCCACATATTCTGCTTCAGGTGTAGACTGATAAGTACTATTGGCAAATGTACACTCCAATTAGAAATTGTAGGTGATTGAAGGTATTGTCATTGATGGCAACCTTGCAATCATATGATACTAGCAGGTACCGGCACCAGCAAACTCTACACCGGCACACAGAACACCGACAGTGAAAAGGAAGAATACTGACACCTTGGCCGACAGGAATTTTGTGTATTTATATTTTGTAATTAATTGTAAAATCTTTTTTAAGCCGACATGGCAGATTGTAATATGACTCATATATGTATGAGATCATTGTAGATCATTTTTGTAATGAGATAGGATGTGAAATATGAATAGAAGGTAGCAAACCTAATATGCGAATTAAAGGTTAAGGGTTTATGTATGTAGCAGAGCTCAAACCGGTATTGAATCTAGCATAGTAGATGCTAATCTAAAGCAGTACAAGACATTGGATTAGTATAATCCAATTTTGTAAGTCAGTGTGACTTCTTTTGTAATTGAGCAGTGAGCTCTAAGCACTTGGCCTTCCTGCATGTGCAGGCCCCTATTGTAAGAGTAATATTCCCTTATTGGCCAGTAAGAAAATATTGTGGATCACAAATCCCATCGAGGTTTTTCCCACATCGGGTTTCCTCATTAAAATGTTGTGTTAAGGTGTGCTTCTCATGTTGTTGTTATTATTCTTATTTGCTGCATTATTTATGGTTTACCGGTACATAGTTTTAATATGCTTTTCATGTTTTAAGTCAAGTAAATCCATATACCGATTGGATACTAATTCACCCCCCCTCTCAGTATCTTTGGGAATCCTAACAAGTACATCTCTACTTCTTGCTTGTCTAGGAGAGTAGTCTTCCACCAAGAAAGAATGCTCCACCGGTCATCTACATCACTTGCCCAATTGGCATTGGTATATACTTTGAAATTAAAGTCACCATTATATGGATACCATAATCTATAATCAACTATTCCTTTCAGATATCTAAGAATCCTCTTGACAACTACCAAGTGGGATTCTCTTGGACTTTTCTGAAAATGAGCTACTATGCCCACTGCATGAGCAATATCTGGTCTGTTGTTCACCACATAGTGTAGCTTACCGATCATTGACCGATACTCCTCATACACCAATGTTGAATCATCTTCCTTAGTCAGTTTATAGCCAGTCACCATCGGTGTACCAACTAGTTTGCTCTCCTCCATGCTAAAGGTCTTCAATACCTCTTTGACATACCTCGACTAGGTAATAAAGATACCCTCTTTCATTTGTTGAATTTGTAAACCAATGAAGAACTTTATCTCTCCAATCAGAGACATCTCAAACTCTTTCTTCATTTCATCTGCAAAAGCATGACTCATTTTATCATCTCCTCCAAAGATTATGTCAACTACAAATACTTTAGAGATCAAAATTTGATCACCTTCAGATTTTAGGTAGATGTTTCTATTCTCACTTGTTCTCTGAAATCCTACCTTCACAAGATGAGAGTGTAACTATTCATACCATTCCCTAGGAGCTTGTTTCAATCCATACAGGGCTTTGTGTAATCTACACACCAT
The DNA here is from genome assembly GCF_030272615.1 of Cryptomeria japonica. Lineage (NCBI taxonomy): Eukaryota > Viridiplantae > Streptophyta > Pinopsida > Cupressales > Cupressaceae > Cryptomeria > Cryptomeria japonica. The sequence goes on along the minus strand of NC_081414.1, from coordinate 885,938,112 downwards.
GGTTCTATCTTCTGATAAGGCAAACCCATTCGGTTGCTCAATATACACTTCCTCTTCTAGGATTCCATTCAAGAACGCAAACTTCACATCCATCTGATAAACCTTAAATCCCTTGAATGCTGCAAATGCAAGTAGCATTCGGACACCTTCCAGTCTAGCCATGGGAGAAAAGGTTTCTCCATAGTCTTCTCCCTCTTCCTAAGCATATCCTTTGCATACAAGTCTTGCCATGTTCCTCACAACTATGCCTTCTTCATTTATCTTATTCCTGAAGACCTATTTGGTACCTATGACATTCTTGTGTTCTGGTCTGGGTACCAAGGACCATGTTGCACTTATTTTTATTTGGTCTAGCTTCTCTTCCATTGCCTTAATCTAGTCTTCATCTATAATTGCTTCTCTGGAAGTCTTGGGCTCCAATTTAGAAATAATGCAAGATTTTTCTTTCACCTTTCTTCTTGTGAGTATCCCTGCATCTTTATCTCCTATGATTTTCTTCAGATCATGATGTAGTTTCACATACCTAGGAATGACTCTAGCTGGTTCTGCTAGTTTTTCCTCTTCTTCTTCACTTACCTCTTCTTCTTCACCTATTGTAGCTTCTACCAGTATAGGAACAATAAGATGTTTACTTGTTTATTTCTTAATCGATTCCAAGAAGGCTATACCCAGTTCATCTCCCACTTCCTCGTTGCAAGTTTCCTCGAGTTCCTTAGGGGATTCATCAACCCTAACATTGATACTCTCAAAAAAAATTTGTGTTCTATTGTTGTAGCACTTGAGAGCTTTTCTCTTAGTGGAATATCCCATAAATATTCCTTCATCACATTTAGCATCAAACTTTCTCAAGTGCTCACCTCTCTTGATGTAACATTTACCACCAAACACTTTAAAATAACTCACAGTGGGAGTTTTCCCAGTCCAATACTAATAAGGGGTTTTAACTCTACCATTCTTGATGAGTACCCGGTTCATAGTATAGACTGTAGTGCTCACCGCTTCTCTCCAAAAAATGTGAGCAAGCTTTCCTTGGATCAGCATTGTTCTAGCCACTTCAACTACAGTCATGTCATTCCTTTCTACTCTGCCATTCTGTTGTGGTGTCCTTGGGGCAGATAACTACCTCTTGATACTGCTATCTTCATAGTACTTGTTGAATTCATTAGAAGTGAATTCACCTCCTTGATCAGTTCTTAGGCATTTTATCTTTTGACCACTTTCATTCTCTACTAATGCTCTAAAGGCTTTGAACTTTCCAAACGCCTTGGACTTGTCTTTCAAGAATGTGACCCACATCATTCCTAAGTAGTCATCAGTAAGAATCATTAAATCCCTATCTCCCCGAATACTTTTAGTTTTCATAGAACCACACAAATCAGTATGCACAAGACCAAGTAAGTTTTCTGCTGAAAAAGAGTTACCTTTGAAAGTTGAGGAAGACATCTTCCCAAGTTGACATTCTCTACACAAAGATTTCTTCAGTTTGTTCAGCAAAGGCAATCCTCTTACTGCCTTGCTCTTACTAGCCTTTACAATATTATCAAAGTTCATATGATAAAGTCTCCTATGCCATATCCAACTATCATCAAACTTCACCGTCAGACACTAACTTATCTTGGCATTCAACTGAAACAAGTTACCTCTACTCTGCTTACTAGTGGCAATAAGTTCACCACTTTTTCCAATTATACTGCAAAATCGACCTTTGAACTCCAGAACAAGTCCTTTATCATTTAGCTAAGCAACACTCAACAGGTTATACTTAAGACCTTCTACCTAGTAGACATCATCCACACTGCTCCTTCCATTCAGTGAGATCGATCCTTTTCCTTTTACCAAGCCTAGTGCATCATTGCCGAATCTGACAACACCTCCATCATATTATTCTAGATACAAAAACTTTTTCCGATCACCAGTCATGTGGTGAGAACAACCACTATCAATTATCCACTCATTAGAGTTGTCAATGTGAGAGACAAGTGCTTTCTTGTTAGACACTTCTTCCTTTATAGCTACAAACACTATATCCTCATTCTCATCCTCAGATTCTTCATCAATAATGCCTTCATCCACTGCAACAGGACAATTTCTTCTATCTCCTCCTTTATACTTTCTAAGCCTCTCTGGTTTATCCTTATTCTCATTGTTAGGACAGTTAACAGCTATATGTCCTATCTTATTGCAGGAAAAACATTTTAAAGGAAGCTTACCTCTGTATTTTCCAGTACCTTTTGGAAGTCTCTTGGCAAGAAGAGCTTCAAACTCCATCAAAATCTCTTCATCATCCATACCTCTACTTTGCATGGATTCATAACTAGTACTTGCTTCTTTTCCTTTTCTGGTTGGTGCAATAGATGCTCTAAAAGCTGACTTAGTCTTCTGAACACTGCCATCATAGCTATTCAACTCATATGCAGTAAACTTTGCAAGGATAGAGTATAAGGATACCTTGGTTTTGTCAATAGACGTTAGTTCTTGAATAGCATCAACTCTGATTGCATAGACCAGTAACAATGATCTCAAGACTTTACTGACAATGGTGGCATCATCAATTTTTCTACCAATGCTCTTGATATCTCCAATAACAGTCTTGCTTCTTATGCCATATTATTGAATGGTCTCACCTTCAACCATCCTCATGTATTCAAATTTTCCTCTAAGGCTCTCTTCCTTAGCTTGCTTTACATGCTCATCACCACCATAAATAGTTTCCAATGTGTCCCATGTTATCACTATTTAAGAAATGGATTTTCTTTTCCCATGATTGGCTAGGTTTTGAATTTTTTGGGTTAGGTATGCTATTAGTTGTTTCAAATCTATTCTAGGTCTTTAAGGGTTAAGGGTTTAGTTTTTAATCATTCAAATGTCTGATAAAAAACCCTCTGGCTTCTATTTCTGCATTACTTTATTCACTTAAGTAATGTGTCTTTAAGTCGTGTAAAGTGTCCCCCCCTTGTTACTTGCCTAGGCAGTCGTTAAATAATTCTAAAATTTTACGCCTAATGCTTTTTCCTAACATTTGTTGAGCCCAGTAAGTATCGTGCAACTCTCAGATAGATCTACGACTTTCACTGTTTCATTGGGCAGAGTTGCTAGTGTGTTAGCCTTTCTGAAATAGCAAAAGGCATAAGTGCGCCTGACTGAGTACACTAGAATCCACCTTAATGAGACTCCATCTCGCTTTGAATCTAATGACTTGCATTCATTCACAGCCAAAATAAGCAAGTAAGTTACCTTTCACAAAATGGCGAAAAGGTTTGGTGAGACCCAGTGGTGAAGACTTTTCTATGGCTAAAAGGTGATCAAGTTTAAAAGAAATTGACAGCTCTCGTTGTTTCACGGCTGAGAGATGCTCATAGTTTATTCTTTGTGAAATAGCGAAAGGTTTTTGGGCCCAAGCAAAAGAGGTTCCTAAAAGGCATAACAGACACATAGGTCCCTGAGATCTAACGACTAGTGTAGTTTCGCATGAGGAAGGTGCTCAAAAGATAGCTTTCGTGAAATGGCGAAATGACATGGCATTCCAAGCAAGCAGTCCAGCTGGCTGAAAATAGCAAGTAAAAAGTTGACACATCAGTTCAGGAATGACCAAATGCCAGGTGGATAAAGCTGAGTCAGAAGACCCACGTCTACCAGTTTTAAGTAAGCTGTTGAGCATCATGCAAGTTCTTGAGACCTGATGGTTTGCATGAATTCACGAAGGTAAGATGCTAGTACTTTAAAGCCTGCGATATGGCGAAAGAGCCAGTGGACCCACATGACAGGTAAGGCATAAAGGTAAAGACCATTCAACTTTGTTTTGATCCAACGGTTTCCGTGACTTTGTGGCTGCAAACCAATCAGAGATTAATGTTCACGAAGTTGTGAAAGACAGACACAAGTCACATAAAGGCATGACGTGGCATGACAGTTGTTGCATTTTGTAAGAGCTCAATGGTGATGTGTCGAATGACACGTGGTTTTAAAAGGTGATTGAGGGCCCACCAAGGTGTAACCGATGGTTATGTGGGAATAGTGAAGTAAGACACGTGGTTGACTCAGAACTGAACCCGAAGGGGCTTCTAGGGCTAATTGCCAAATGCAATGTGGCATTTGTTAATCGATGAACAAGTGGGGTATGTAATACCTAGATAAAGGTCCCACTTAAAAGGTGTTCATCTCAAGATTGATCCAATGCTTCTCATTATTTCATGGACCAAAGATGGAAGCAGATTAACCCCTGCAAAATAGCAAAAATTGTTAGCTATCAAGATAAGGCACGGTTAGTGAAAAAGGTTGACGGTCCCAGTCAGAGTTAAAGGCCAGGTGGTTAGAGTTCCATCTAACGCTTGGTGTAGCTTCACGAAAGAAAAATGCTCAAGGGTTAAAACTTGCGAAGTGGCGAAAAGGAGGTAGGGCCCGATGCTAAGGAAAAGAGGTTAAGATGGTGTAAAGACCGATCAAGTCTCATCTGATCAGATGGCTGACATAGTTTCGCTAGGTTAAAGTGCACGGATGTTATGCCCTGTGAAATGGTGAAAGAGCAGAAAAGAAAATACACAGGTTTGTTATGACCCGTTGGAGCGAAATTTTTGAATTCTTCTATGAATTCAATTCTAAAGGGACGAATGAAGCATGTGGTATCAATGTCGCAGTTAAGAGCCTGACTACCGTATATGATCTCACATCAATTGAATGAAGGCATCATTTTGAAGAGCTGTTGTAGAGAAGCGGGTGCAGAGCAGAATTCTTCAAGCCAAGAATAGGTTCTCTTGTACTCTTGCTTAGCAATTACTTGATAGTCTGTTTAAATTGGGGTTTTGATCTATTACAAAACTATTATGGTTAGTAATTAAGTTGCTTGCATAGTAATTTCAAGATGGCACCTAAAAGGGAGTTCTCAGGAAAGGTTAATTACCAAGAGAGGGCAATATGTGATGATTTCCTAAAATAGTTGACCATGTCAACTAATGTGGTAGCTAAGGTAAAAGAGTTAGTGCCAAGAGCTCCTTGCCTAAAAATAGGAGAAGGATTGTATGACAAAGGCAATTGGAAAAGAGACCCACAGATTGGGTTGTCTAGGTTGGGTATATTCAAGGTCGGGTTTGGTATGAGACACTCCGCAGCCCCAATGAACGGTATTTGGGAGTTGGATGTAGGCAAATTGGTAGTCCCTGGAGTATTCATGGATGTGGATCTCCTAACTCAGATTGCACACAACTATGACGCAATTACAAGGAGTGTTAGGGATATAAATGAAAAAACCCTCATTGAAATAAATAATGAGGAGTTCAAAAATGCTTTTGGGCTTAGTGAATTTTCCAATTTTTTAGAACCCATCAAATTTAAATCACTAGCTCAGGTTTACAATGCATAGAGGAATCACCTTAGGAATGGGCCTCTTAAAGAATTCTTTGTGAAGATAGGTGGATTAATAGTTGTAGGACCCAATACTATGGAGCCTTTCTCCTTAAATCTATTCATCCTTAGAGCCAAGGGATTATACTGGTCACTCTGCCAAATGTTAGGAGAGGATGCTGAAGCAAACATGCCAACTCATTACATGTTAATGATTGCTCAAATTTTGAATCCTTCTCTGGCAGTGACCTTTGATTATGCCTCCTATGTTACTGATGCCATCCATAAAGGTTTGATAGGGATAAAGAATCAAAAAGTGGATAGGCCTTTTGGATGGTACTCCCTCCTCATGCACTTATTTTTATTCAAGGGTGGTGACTATTTTGCAAATGGAATGGATCTTGTGAAAGAAAAGGATGGAGAGAAGATGCCAGTTTAATTGTGAAGCACAGTGCTTTCATGGGATAGAGAAGATGCTAGGTACTTGAGATTTGATAAGTGCTTTGCATCCAAGATCAGGACTCTTTTATGCTCAGAAAATCCAAGAGTCCCTAACGTTCTTTTGGAATTCATTAGGCCAAAAGAGTTTGCTGAATATTAAAATTGTCCACAATTGCGGTGATATGTACTTATACCTTGTCTCCACAGTTTTCAGAGTGTATGGTTTCAGAGGCACTCCATTTTTGTTGCCATATCAGGTCCCTCTCAAAGTGGGAATTGCAGAAGTTCTCAGGCAAATTGGTAGTGTGCAAGAGGCAGAGCTAATAGGTAGAGGTAAAGGGACCATTTTCCCTACAATAACCATAGCTCATCAGTTTGTAATAACTAAAGGGGGCTGGAAGTGCTTTGAAGATTTCCTTCAACCATACCATTTATCAACTATAGTATCAAGGTGTGCTAACCCTGAAGATTTCTTCAATGGCATGTTCAAAAAGAGGGCAATATGCAGAGGTAGACCTCACCAATTCCAGGTCCCTGAAGACCTCATCAAGAATGAGTTTGATTTGGATGAGCAAGAGCTAAGGAAAGAAAAGTGGGTAGCCTACAAGAAGGCCCTCAATTTTGTGCACCAATTTGACACCAGCTATGACCCTTTGTCTAGTTTCCACCCCTTTGAAGAAAAGGTAAAATTCTTAATTCTTTCTTTTGAAGATGTAAAGTAGACATTGAAAGAGAAGAGGGAGGTGTGATTAAGAATAACCCTGAGAAAGCAAGACTAGTTTTAACTAGGTCTACATCTGCCAAAGAAATCCCTCCAAGTGATTACATGCTACATAAGAAGTCCAACTATAGTGTGTTGGTGCCAACAATAGGGGAGCCTTCTACCTCAAAAGGGAAGAGGAAGATACAGGATGTCATTAACATTCAGGAGAGCCCAAAGAGGCAAAGAATGGGAAAGGAAGCATAATCTAATGAACCCTTGTATTCCCCATCTCAATCCCCTATTCATATAGGAGATGAACATGCAACAACTGAGAAACTATTACAATTAGGCAGTCTTGGATAGATAGCCTACACCTATGATGAAGTGGAAGAGGGAATGCCAGAAGAGCCCCTTAATGCTGAGATGAACATAACCACTAATGAGTTCAAAGGCCAGGAGTTGGATCCTGAGATCAAACAAGCTAGTGAGGATTTCTTGGCTAATAATAAGTTTGTCACATCAGGAGCTTTCATGCAATTCATGTAGAAGCAGAATATTGATCAATTTAATGCTAGGTGTGAGAAGAGGAAAGGTGAGCAACCCCACAAGGATCCAGCTATGGTGGAGGAATAAATAAAGCAAGAAATGGTCACTGAGTTCAAGACCATCACTCCCGAGCAAGGAAGAGACATGGTAGCAAAGGCTGGTGTACTCATTCTCCCTGAATGGGACATAGCAAATGCCTTGGTTTTAGAAGAAGTATGGAAGGAGACTAAACCTATGGAGGGAGTCACTTTAAGCAAGGATAATGTTGCTCTGGTCATGTGGTCTCTGAAGAGAGATGAAAATAGAAAGAATAAGGACACCCCAGGGTCAAGTTACCTTGGAGGTATGATAGTGAAAAGAGTACAAAGCACTGGAGTGGTAGAAGCTACAATCATAGTCCTAGAGACTACAAAATTCTGTGTTGCAGTGGCAGAGAAAGAAGCAAAGGAAAAAGTAGATCTCTAAGCTAAGTTGGAGATAGTTTTAAAATCTTATAGTAGTGCCAAGGAAGAGGTAAGGGGTAAAGATAGCATCATTGCCAAGCTACAAAGCTAGTTGGCAGGACAATACCATCAAGGTGAGTCCTCAACATTGATGATCTCCTCTTCTCCTGCAAGGCCTCCACCTACCAGCCCCATTATTGAATTCCCACCATCTCCAACACCTTCTAGTTCCCAATTTATTGAGATCACTTCCCATGAATTGGAGAAGCTAAAACAGGCTCAGGCCCTGTATGCAAAGAAATATGAAGAGAGAGTAAGGGTTACAATTTTGAGTTTTGTTGACACCATAGGGTCCTCACTAATGTACAGTAACATAAGTAAGATTTTAGAAATGTGGAATGAGCTAAATGGAGACAAGGCTGCTCTAATGCCTATTTTTGACAAGTGGAAACCCAGAGAGAAGGATATAGAACTTATTTGTGTATCCTATGATGAGCCATGGGCTGACCCCATTATTAAATCTACCAATGATATGACAAAGGATTTAGTAAAGTTAGCAGAAGGAGTAGATAATGTAGATAGAAAGATCAAATTGTACAAGAAAGAGTACATTGATCAAGTTTTTGAATTACTCCCAGGGGGTTTTGCCAGTCCAACTCAATTAAAGGACAAACAAATATGGCTTAAGGAATTAGAAGCTAAATTATCATTAAGAATAAAAGGAATTATTAATTTAGAGGATGCCTCCATATTTATCAAAACAATTGAGGAGATTGCGAAAATCAAATCTCATTATGGTTTTCTGAATTTAGAGGTCAACAAAATGGGGAACTCTTGGAAAAGATTAGCCAAGACAAAAGGAAAATTGATTAACTTCTCATGGTCTGCAGATGATGTGTACCAGGAATGGACAAGAAAATATGCAGTACTAGATGTAGAGCAGTTAGAAGTTGTTGCAATAGAACAACAAGTAGAAGAAGCCATGGATGTTGAAAAAGACTTGTAACCACATTTGGAAAAGCTTTTGTAACTACTTCTTAAGAGAAGTAATGATTGTAACAAACTCTCTTAGGAAAGTCCGAAGATTTGTATGCATCCATGTTATTATAAATGGATACTAGGACTAGTAAAAAGGGGATCGCAAGGAATTGTAAGAAAACGCTACAGAAATTTATCTGAGCTTTTTTCTAAAGTCTTCATGGAGAATATTCAAATGTTTTGTAATACTTTCTGAAATAATATCAATACACAGACCATCGGTTTTGAGCTTAAACTTTTTGTTGTCTTCAAGTATGTTTTGCAAATATTTACTATTTCATTCTGAGTAATCTAGGGTTATTCCTTTTGAATATGGGTTGTAAGGCAACTTTAAGTAGTTGTGCTTCTTAACTTTTCTCTTCAGGAGGGGAATTAAATACGTGGGAATCATTTCTATCAGTAAATTCTTTGTGGGATACTTTGAATTTGACAAATGCAGTTTGGTTTGGTATGAGTGAAATTCTTACATATGTCAGGCATATGTGGGGATTTGTAGAAGCCAAGCTAATAGGATGTGTGGAGATATTTGATTGTGGGAGTATTATCTAAACTTAGATGACTCTGTGGCCTAGATAAGGCACTGGTATCTATTGTGGTTGTCTTTTTACACATCTTGTAGGTCAATAATGAACATGAGTACAAGTTTTATTTATTTGTTTTAGTTGGTTTTAAGGTGATAAGATCCACTGGTTTTCAGACTAGTTTACTATGGATTTGTCTTTTAAAAGTGTGAACTCAGTTCACAAAAGGGTATACCCACCTGAACTTTGGAAAAGTTCAAAGTGTAGAAGGTTAATCAAACCTTGTCATATGTTGTTCTGAAAGTTTCCTTCTCCTTGTCTTCTCTCTCACACATAGAGTTATTCTTTTATTATAAGAAGTTTGAAGGGGAATCAAATATTGAGGAACATCCCATACATCTTTAGGAGTGTCCTTATCTTGTACATCAATTAACTTAATACTAGACAAACTGCTAATAAGGGCTTCCATGACTTGCCCATTTTCTTGAATCTCTCTTTTCTGATCATGGGTTAAAGTGCTAGTGGGAATTACATAGACATTCTCAACATAGCTCCAGTGTTGAGCACCCAAATTCTTGGTATAGATTTTCATTCTTTCCTTCCATATTTTGAATTTATCTCTATTGAACTTAGGACATTCCCTCTTCATCATTAAGGCAAGATATTTTACATCAAGCGGTTAAGCTTATATCACCGAGGACCTGGAGTAGCTCTAATACCAATTGATGAATAATGATGAACAACAAATACCCTAAACAATACTGAGAGGGGGGGGTGAATCAGTACAAACAAAAACTTTTCAACAACTTATCAAGCTAAAACAACACTAACAGGTTGTCTTCATCACTGAACTTAACCATGGAAATACTGGTTAAACACAGTAAGACTTTAGACAGTATAGACCAGCAAGTCTGAACACTTCAAATATATTTAATACTTGATAACTACTTCACCCATAAACATATGCATGTGGTGTGTCAAAAACACCATAAACATTAGCTTTGCATGCATATCACTTAAACAAAGAATACGTAATCATCACATGAAAAATGAACAACTCATGACAAATTTTTCACGTGGAAACCCAAATGGGAAAAACCATGGTGGGGATGAATACCCACAAGGTTGTTTTTGAACTCTTTTGAAGCTCACTCTGTTAGGATCCTAGTCTAGTTAAAGAGTTTACAATAAGGTTTTTCTAGGAACCGATCCTGTTAAAGATCACCCAGTTAAGGGATGACTATATACCCTGTTAAAGGTTGAAACCCTGTTAAAGGTTACCTTACTAGAGGATTTAGAGAACTCAATGAACTTTAGTCACCTAGTTAGAGGATTTACAATAAGCCTATTAAAGCTACCCGACAAAGGGATTTTCCTTCTGTTGAAATGGTTAGAAGACAACAGGTAAAGATTTGATCTGATAACAACACTATATGCTAAGGCAGATCCTTTTCAGTTCCTCTACTCTGCAATCACACTCTGCAGTTTTCTCTTACTGGTCTGGCAAGTATCTCATCACTCGGATACACACACAACATTTTCCAATAACTTACAATAACAAACATCATCAACCTTATAGATAAAAATTAGGTCGGTAGCATAAACCCTAAACCCTAAGCATTTTAGGTTTACAATACAAGTGGTCCAATCCTGACCATCCAAACACTTTGCATAGAGCAATACAATTTTAAATAGATCACAAGACAATCTGTATCATCCATTCTTCATTGCACATAGAAATCAGTAACTCATCACGCTTTCTTATCATACCACTAAGAAGAATGTTCATTCCTGAGGTAGACATTTAATGCAGTCGATCTTCACATGCAAGATCCTAAAGGAAATTCTTCATGTGCACAAAGCTGACATGGCATCACAATCTCATCTTCATCTCTTAGCTAACTCATCACATAATATCATCATTTGTATCACAGAAGCGATATTTCCAAACCGGAAACCCTAGAGATGAGACTACCAACTAGTAGTCACACTCAGTGAAATCCCGACACCGATTCACCAACTTCTTCCAATCTGCATACCAGTTCACTTGCACTTATTAACATCAATGAAAACATACATTATCATTATATCAACATGTTGGTTCATTATATGCCAACAGAAGGTGGTCAAATACTAGCTCCAAGAACTAGGAGTAACCTACATTGACCTCAATTAGGTCCCAAGTCCTATCTCTAGTGAAACATGTAGGTTAGCTCCATAAGGTTCAAGAATATATAAAATTCAAAGTGGATCGGTGCAGATCCATTTGAAGGTTTCCTTACCTTATATCTATCATCTAATGTATTGTGAAATCTCTACAAAGTTTGAAAAATTTATGCATGTTACTTCCTTTAGGTCCAATCCTAGACTGCTTGATAGGGTGAGCTTTTGCCAAAGGGATATTTTGATTCACAAGTCCCCAACTACTACCTTCTTGGTATGTTGTAGTAGCCTTATCATGCTACCTCAATTTCATTATAAAGAGAAAATTAGTCTAATGTGGTATGATATAATTAGGTTCTTCAAGATGCTCCTACATGAGGCCCCCAGGGTTATTTAAGAAGTGTGCCTCACACATTGCTAACTTTGAGTATGTTCCCATTCATTCCAATTTGGTTTTGGAGATACATTTTACATCTTGTAGAGGCCCACCCTTCCACTTGGCCAAGTATTCCTTATAATTCATGTTTTGGGTGTTGCACTTCTTCTAATTATCCATAATCTACTCTATCTTCTACGGTTGTAGTTGTGCTATTTGGTCCTAAAGTGATGCTTCTATGTTTTCCTCATTGCTCTATGCTCCATGAAATTGGTAGAGGTCTACAATGTTGAAGATTGGTGATATGTCAAAGTCTTCTAATATCTATATCTCATAAGTGTTGCCATAATCAATTTTTTGAAGTACCTTGCAAGGTCCAAACTTTTTCATCTTTAACTTGTTGTATGTTCCATAAATTATATTTTAATAGAAATGGGAAGTATACAAAAAATTGTGTTTGAAATGTAGACTTGAAAGTGTAGGACAATGATTCTTGGGTGCCACTATCCAGGAGAGTCAGATATGGACAACAAATATGTTTTCAAGATCAAGATGTTGTTTTGAGTGTTTACGTAAAATTACATCAAAAAACTATTGCACAATAGTGTACAAGTGACCTTGTTGTTACTTTTTTACCTCTACAAAAGCTAGTTCTATATGTCTTTATCTTCTCATTCTGAGTTTATTCTTGTTGCCTCTAAAATTTGTCACCTATACATAGTAAAGAGAAAATTGATGTTGGGTTAATAGGGGTTTGCCTAGGTCAAACCACAGGTTTAATTTAACCTTATAATTGAATTGAAATTAAAATGGAAATCATTCCTTGAAAGGGTAGAAGCTAGATCTAAAATTGCAATGCTAAATTATAATGTTATAACTTTATGAATCTTTTTTGTTGTTGAAGTCTTTACAATATATTTGGTGTTGTCATATAGGAATGCATAGTGTTGGAAACTGACACTCTACTAGTTAGGTTTCACTATGTTGTCATTGATGGCAACATGTTTTTGGGTTCAGGCTTCATATGGTGTATCGATAGGCACTTCACAAACTCTACACCGATACTGGTAGGATAGAAGATTTCTTTGGTCACCGATAATGCAAGCTGACATGGTATGGTAAAGGATATCAGTATTGGAGGCTGACACATCTTGGATCTAGCATCGGAAACTTGTTTTAATGCTTATTCATTTATGTTATAAGACTGACATGTAATATGATATTTTATATATCCTTGTAAGCCGACATAAGGCACAAATTTGTATAGGGTATATAGGGGAGATTGTTTAGCTCACTTTTGATATGGATGGATGGAGAATGTTATAGATGTAATGTAATACGAAATATATTTGAAAGACTAACTATGTGAGCAATTCATTGTAAGGGTTATTTTGGTACTAAGGTTTAGGGTTTTAACCGAAACAGATAGAGCTTAAATTAGAATTGTATTCTGGCATAGGAGATGATATACTAAGCAATTCTCTATTCTCTAGATTGTTGTCTGGACTTTTATGTAGTTAGTGAGGCTCCTTTTGTGATGAGTAGTGTGCTCTAGGCTGTAAGCCTTCCTGCAAGTGCAGGCCCATCATCTATCATAATATCTCTTCATATGGACAATGAATTGATATTGTGGGTCACAAATCCCACCGTGGGCTTTCCTCTTTGAGGTTTTCCACGTATAAAGTTGTGTGTTATGGTTCTCATTTATGTGTTTGGCTTATTGGTTACATTACTTCTTTCAATTCTATTTGTATTGGTATACCAGTTGGTGTATGTATGTTTTTCTAAGGCTAAAATCTTTTATTTCGGTATAACACTAATTCACCCACCCCCCCCCCCTCTTAGTGTTATTGGTTTCCAACAATTGGTATCAGAGCCTTGTTCCTTGAAGGAAGTTTAACAACTTGAGGAAGATCCTGAAACTGGAATCATTAAATATGGCTTTGGAGAAGTAGCTTGAGATGACACTTGAAGATTATGATGCTAAAAGATTGAAGAACTTAAAGCTACAAGATGAGTTGAATTCTGCTAAAGAATTTATTCTTGTCCTGCAAGAAAGACTTTCATCGGTTCAATCTAGGAGGAAGGAACTTCTGCAAAATCAGGATGATGAAGATGCACTTAAGGAACAATGTTAGAAATTGAGTCAAGAGAACATGGTTACAAATAATGAAATTAAAACTATGACTATGAGGTTGTCCAAGGATATTGAGAATAGAAAGAAAAATGAAGAAAATCTTGTTGTATCCCTGAAGATAAAAATTTGAAGAATGTGGTAGGTTGACTCATGAAAATGAGATATTAAGGTCTAATTTGGTACAATCCTTGAACAATGAGAAAGAGCTTGAGAGACAAATGACAATACTAAGAGATGATTTAACTGTTGTAAGTGAGTACAAAGAAAAATTCAAGATCAGCTTAGCACAACTTAATAATTTACTAAAGAGATAGAGGTAGATTGGAGATTCCAGTGGACTTGGATTTGAGCAAGGACAGAGTTCTGGTACTGCTAATGAAGATCAAAACCATATGGCACTGTTAAGGCAATTCAATGCTTATAAATTCAATTGTAGATGTTTTGTTTGTAATAGATTTGGTCACATGGCTAGGCAGTGTAGAAACAGAGCAAATAAGAACCCTGATTTTGCTCCCGGTAAATGTTCTAAACGCAATAAAATTGGTCATAAGACAAAAGATTGTAGAATGAATATAAAATACTATGCTTGTGGAAAATTTGGACATATGGCTAATCAGTGCAGGTAAAGCAATTTCACCGATTTTAGCAAGGCAATTCAAAAGAACAATGTTACATGTTATGCATGCAATGAAGTTGGTCATATTGCTAAGTTGTGTAGAAGCAAAATCCCATCGATTGGAAATGGAGGATAAAATGATAAAGGCAAAGAGAAGGTTAGTGAAATCCAACAAGATCATACTCAGAGATGGGTTAGAAAGACAGAAGAGCAATCATTAGATGGGAATGTCTCAGTTACCTATCTAACATAAGAGGGTACTCCTGTGCCTGTAGTGAGCTCATTCGGTAACTAAGGCAGATGCCTTAGGGGTAGGAAAATTTCATGAAAGATGATGCATATGCCCCTGGAGGAGATTCTGGAAGATGTTCCAGATATTGGAAAGGATTATCTGACATTGATATATTCAGAGTAAGATCCAATATCATTCATTGGTAGTCATTTATGTCAACAGAAAATTAGGGTTTTCTTGATGAAGAAAAGGTCGATTATACTTCATTATTATTCACCCATCATTTAGAATGATTTCAGAGTCATTCAGAGAGACAATGCAATCATAATCTATTCAGAGGTGATTAGATTTCATCTTGAATGATCACACTGGCATCTGGAAGGATTTATTTAGAGGTTTTCATCGGCAGTGTTCTAAATGTATTTTTCTTGAATCATAGAATTAGGATCACCTTCTACTCCTATTTTCATTGCAAATCCAGCTATAGTAGAAATTAAGGACCGCCCCAGGCTAATTTTCAAATAGTATCCACATGTGGCTACCAAGGAAGATTCGGTTGGAGCATTTTCTCATGTCGTGGAGGGAGTAATATATGTAGAAGATGTTAGGGTCTATATTCATTTTCATATAGAGGAATTAGGCACTTCAGAGATCAAAGGGATGTATATGAATAAACTTATGGGAGAATTTGGTAAAATCAAACCAAAATATAAACACATCAAAGATCTAGGGTTCACTAATATTCTGGATATTCCAGAATTCGAGGATGATATTGTTAGATATAGACTGGGAAGAGTATATGGAGAATTCATATGGCTTGACCGACCCTACAAAATCACTAAGGAAGCTATTCGGGAAATTACTAGTTTACCGTCAATAGGGAAACATTTGAATAAGAAAGTATCAAATGACTTCATAAGAAAGATCACCGGTACTGCATTAGACAAGAGATCGATGAGGGTGAGCACTATCACCAACACTGACATCAAATTTGGTAGCATGATCATAGGCTACAAGGTAACTCAGTCTAACCGGCTAAATTCAGTTTTTCAGTTCATGTATTTTGGTCGCATATAGGATGATGAGAGAAAATATCAAGTTAGATCTTTGTGACTGGATGCTTGAGAAGTTATTGAACAATTTAGGGAAGATTAAAGGTGAGAAGAAGGGCACCTTCTAGTATGGAAATCTGTTAGTGTGCTTAATGTTATACTTTTTGAATGATACCCCCCATTCTGGAAGGAAGCAATGGGCTTTTGACATCCTAGTAGGAAGACAACTTAAGCAATCAATTTCTGCATTGGGAAGTCTTAGAGATGATAAGGTATGAGGTTACTTCAAGGATTTTCAGAAATCTATGAGGTCTAGAATAAGGATACCTGAGAAAATAATAGAGAAATACTCTACCGACATTTGTTTCATGGTTAAGAAGGATGTGACTCTCATGGAGGTAGTCAAGCTCCAAAAGGTTGGGATAGAGGAAATGGGATATGAGGTGGATGCATATGCAAAAATTCTACTTGATGCAGAAATAGATGAAAAAAAAAATAACCTTGTGGAGCATCACAACAAAAGACTTTTGAGGTTTAAACTAAGTTCAACCAGAAGAAGAGGGAAAAACAAGAAGGAAAGGCAAGCAAGTTTGTATAGAAAGTTTCTAAAGATATTAAGGCACTCATTGATGTTGTCCTGAAGAAAGGGAGAAAGAGGAAGGATCTGGTAGTTCAAATTGAACCTGTGGCTACAGATTCTGAGACTAATGATGAGACACCATTAGCTTTCAAAAGGGTTGTGAGGAAGAAACTGAAAGAATCTAAAGTTGAACCAAAGAAACAACTGGTTAGTAAGGTTACCATCAAATTACCAACATAAAAGCAGGCACCCAAAGCTACGCCATCAATTGCATCTAGTACTACTAGAAGGAGGAAGAAGAGTGACAATGATTTGGCACTACGGACTGGTAATGTAACAATTATTTCACCTAAGACTTGTTATGAAATTCTAGATGAAATAACTAATGATGGGATGCTGAATAATGTTAAGCCTTATTATGATACATTTGAAGATGATGAACAATGAGAGATAGAGGAAGAAATTCTTCTACATTTAGACATCTATAAGAAAGTATTAATTGAAATAAAAAATCAAATATTGATAGAGCTATACAACATGTTAGATTGTATAAGGTTATTAGCAATGCTAGAAGACAAACACATTAACATGCAAGAAATTTTAGCTATATGTGTTGCTATAACTGCAGATGAAATGGAGAAGATAATGGAGGCTGCAGATAGGAAGGTTTTTAACAACAAACATAGAATAACTAGCCTGATGTTAGGAAGGATGAATGAGATAGTAAAGGAAACACATAAGGATTGGATAAATTTTTTGGGAGAGCATAGAGGATTCTTCACTTCACGAGAGACAAAAAAGACAGTACAGATACACTAGTTGAAGGGAAAGGAAAAGGAATTATGGGTACTCCACCCTCAGTTTTGAAGAATATCAAAATAGTAGAAATTGAGCCACCGGTTAACTCAAATGCACAAAAAAATATAGAGACACGGATTAATGATGAGAACATTATACAGGATACTAACTTTGAGGACACTTGTCCTCCAGATACTATTGTATAGGTTGATGATACTATTCCTAGAGAGGAATCAATAGTTGCACAGACTGCACCAAGTGACGAAGCCACCGGTGCAAGTGAGGAGGTAATAAAGGATAAATCACTAGAGAAAATAGGGGAATCCGGTAGGGAACTAGTTGTTGGCATATCATTATTGACAATTGAAACTTCTCTAGTGGAAAAGAAAAACATCACAGAGATGAGTCCCACAAAATTGATGATGATGGTTGCTTAGAAACCGATGAAGGAGGGAACCACAGAAAAAGGGATTATAGATCAATCCATAACTATTTTGCATAGATTGGTCCCAAAATGTAAGATTGAGAATGAAGCAAGCCTTTCTAGAAAGCTTAAGATAATAACATAACATATCTCTAAATATTTTAAATCATTACAACAGATCTCTAACCGGATAGAACTTGAAAAATTCACTTTGGCTAAGAGAGCCATTTTTTATCAGATCATTGACAGACAGAAGAAAAAGATTGAGGAGAAGTTAATTTTGATAGAAAATTCTTTGAAAGAAGGTACTAATATATTCACAGTATGTTGCAATATAGAGATTCTTACAACAAAAGTGGATGAAAAGATAAAAGAGGTACAGGAAAGTATTTCTAGTATTGGTAACTCTTTTGATGGACTAGTTTCACTGACAACATCTATTGATGGACAAATTTTGACTTTGGAGAATCAAATTTTTTCTCTTGAAAAAGAAAGAGATAAGATCATTCGAAGAGCAAGAATTCTCAGAGGTTTGGTGAGTCCAAGATTGGATTCACTTGATGTACATAAAAGGGAATGCATGGATATGCTTGGTAAGCCCACACTGGCAGAGGTTAATGAGAAAGAATCACTTGCATATTCACTAAGTGGACTTGTATCTATCTCTGGCACATTCAAAACCAGCTCGGATACTTATGTGGAGTTATTAGAGAAAGCTTACTTGGAAATCTTGAAATTGGTCAAGCTCTGGTAAGACATTTTTGGAGGTATTCTGTGTATAGTTATCATTCTTTGACATTCCTTTTACAATTTTTGGACATTGATGTCAAAGGGGGAGTAGTATACATGTGAAAAATGATTGCAAGGGTTGCATATATTAGAGGGAGTTGTTAGTCTCAAATCCTAATTCCCTTCTATCCTTCCTGTAAGAAATTAAATAATTATGTTTGCATATGAAGAGGACATCAAGAAAATATAACTCTAGAATAACATATAATAAGGTTTCAAAACCTTCTACACTTTGAATTTGTCCATAGTTCAGGTGGGTATATATTCTATGAATATTTTCACACTTTAAGATTGAGATCCACAGTAAACCAATGCTAAAAACCCAAGGATTTCATCATCTCAATGGAACTGAAACGTTAAAAGAAAAACTTGTGTTCATTTTCAGTATTGATCCTCAAGAAAGATAGAAAGAATTCCACAACTAATTCCAGTGCCTTATCTGGGCTACATAGTCACCCAAATCAAATTAGAATTCCAAAACTGAACATTCCCATACATTTCACCACCTCGGCCTTAATTAACCCCATACATGCCTGACATATACATGAGTTTTATCCTCTTAAAACTAAAACCACTCATCAAATTCAAAATAAGCAAACAATTGATTTACTGATAGAGATATTTCATGCATATTTAATTCCTCTCCCTTGAAGAGAAAAGATAGAAACATATACATATGACTGCCTTACAATCCATGTTCAATCAAATAACCCTAGACTATTCAAATGAAACCAACAAATCAATGAGTGCACACTAGAAGACAACACAGATTTAGGCCTAAAAAGTTTTGATTTGTATATTAATATTCATTTTGAAAAAAACCTTACATAACTCAAAGTATTTATGAGATGACCAAAAAAAACCCTTGATATATTTTAGCAGAGTTTCTTTACAAAATTCTTGTGATCCTTTTTTTCTAAGTCCTGGTATCCATTTATAACCATATGGATGCATACAAGCTTTAGAAATTCCTAAGAATAGTTAGTTACAACCGCAATTCCCTTCAAAAAATAGTTACAAGTCCTTTTTAGTCTCAGCAGCCTTTTCAGTTTGTTGCTCCACTGCAGCATCTTCTAACTATTTTGGGACTCCCTCTTCTTGCATAGCATACTTTTTAGTCCATTCTTGGAACATGTCATTAGCAGGCCACAAGTAGCTAACAATTTTCTTTTTCAATTTAACTAACCTTTTCCAAGAGTTTCTCACTTTCTTAACCTCTAATTCCAAAAAGTCGTAGTGTGACTTTATCTTTTCTATTTGTTCAATTGTCTTAACAAACAGAGATGTGTCATCTTGATGATTTCATTCACCCTTAAAGACAAGTTAGCTCCTATCTCATCAAGCCATACCTATTTGTCCTTCAACTAATTTGGGCTAATAAAACCCCCAAGAAACAATTCAAATTTATGCTCAGTATATTCTTTCTTGTATAAGTTAGCCTTTCTCTCTACACTGGCTCTTCCTTCTACTAGCTTGGTCATGCCTTTTGCTAACTTACATGTGGATTTAATAATGGCATCAGATCCTGCCTCATCATAGGATGTACACATAAGTTCTAGATCTACTTCTCTTGGCATCCACTTATTCAAAATTGGCTCTAAAATAGCCTTGTCTTCATTCAACTCACTCAAAGTATCCAGAATTATTTTCATATTAGTATGCACAATGGGGGCTTCTACTGTATCAGCAAAACTCAAAATTGTGGCCTTTACCTTCTCTTCATATTTATTTGCAAATAGGGCTTCAGCCTGTTTTAACTTCTCCAATTCATGTTGAATGGTCTCAGCTGGTTGAAAACCGGAGGTCATGGGAGAAGGGGGAAATTCAACAATAGGACTGGTGGGTGGAGGTCTTGCTAGAGAAGATGCGATCATCAGAGTAGAGGATTCACCTCCTTGGTGTTGTCCTACCAATTGACTTTGTAGTCTAGCAATAATACTATCCCTATTGGCTACCTCCTTTTTGGCTTCATTATAAGCCTTTAGAATTGTGTCTAGATTCACTTGGAGATCAACTCTCTCCTTTGCTTCTTTCTCAGCCACTGCCACACTGAACTTTATAGTTTCTAGAGTTGCGCTAGAAGCTTCTACCACTCCTGTATCCTAGACTCTCTTCACTATCATACCTCCTAGGAAACTGGTTTTTGAGGTGTCCTTCCTTCTTCTACTCTCATCCCTCTTTAAGGACCACATGACCAAAGCAACATTATCTTTGTTGAATGTCACTCCCTCCATAGGCTTGGTTTCTTTTTTGACTGCTTCAAGTACCAAGGCATCTGCTACATCCCATTCAGGGAGGATTATAACACCAGCCTTTGACACCATTTCCCTTCCTGCTTCAGGAGTGATGGCTTTAAATTCTGCCATCATTTCTTGTTTCACCTCCTCCTCTACTGAAGTTGCATCTTTGTGAGACTGCTCACTCTTTCTCTTTTCACATCTTGCCTTGAATTTCTCTATGTTTTGCTTCTAAACAAATTTCATGAAGGCCCCTATTGTGACAAAATTACTATCAGCCAAGAACTCCTCACTGGCTTGCTTGACAATAGGGTCTAGCTCTTTACCTTTGAACTCATCTACTGTTAAGTTCATCTCAGCACTCAAGGGCTCTTTTGGCATTCCTTCTTGTGTTTCCTCATATGTATAAGCAATCTCTCCAAGACTCCCTAACTGCAATAATTGTTCTGCTAATGCCTGTTCATCTCCTATATGGATAGGGGATTGAGATGGAGAGTACAAAGACTCACTTGTTTTCACTTCCTTCCCCACCCTTTGCCTCTTAGGGGAGTCTTGGATGTCAATGCCATCTTTAATTTCTCTCTTCCCTCTTGAAGTAGAGGGCTCACCTGTTACTGACATCAACACACTGTATTTTGACTTCTTCTACATTACATAATTACCTGGAGGGATGTCCTTAGCAAAGGCAGGCTTAGCTAGAACTAACTTAGCCTTATCAGGATTATCTCTTATTATAGCTTCCCTCTTTTCTTTCAGAGTTTGCATTAAATCTTCAAAACAAAGAATTAAGAATTTAATCTTTTCCTCAAAGGGAATGAAATCCAGACCCTTTTTATATGCCACCCACTTTTCTTTCCTCAATTCGTGCTCATCCAAACTTAATTCATTTCTAATCAGATCCTCAAGGAAATGAAGTTGGTGTGGCCTACCTTTACATACTGCTCTCCTCCTAAACATGTCATTGAAAAAATCTGCAAGGTCAACAAACCTTGTTACTCTAGTAGACAACCTATATGGTTGAAAGAAGTCATCAAAGAATTTCCAACCACCCTTGGTGATCACAAATTAATGGGGGATTATGACAGTTGGGAATATAGTCCCTTTTCCCCTATTTGTTAGCTCTACCTCTTACACGCCTCCAATTTGCCTTAGGACCTTTGTAATTCCTATCTTCAATGGGACTTGATAAGGCAATAAATATGGAGTGCCTTTGAAACCATAAACTCTGAAAACTATAGAGATAGGGTATAAGTATATATCACCCCAATTGTGCACAATCTTGATTCCTTCAGCAAATTCATTAGGCCTAAGGAATTCTAAAAGAACTTTGGGGATCCTAGGGTTCTTTGAACATAAGAGAATCCTAATCTTAGATGCAAAGCATCTGTCAAACTTTAGGTAGCTAGCATCCTCTCTATCCCAAGACAAAATTGTGCTCCACAATTGCACAGGCATCTCTTCATCATCTTTCTCTTTAACTAAGTCCATTTCATTGGCAAAATAATCAGCACCTTTGAACAAAAACATGTGCATGAGAAGAGAGTACCACCCAAAAGGATTATCCACCTTACCATTTTTTATACCTACCAGCCCTGCATGAATTGCATCAGTGAGGAAATGTGCATAGTCAAAAGTTACTGCCAAAGAGGGGTTTAGGATCTGTGCTATCATTAGCATGTAATGAGTTGGTATGGTGGTTTCAACATCTTCCCCAAAGATCTGACATAGTGACCAATACATGCCTTTAGCCCTCAGAGTAAAAAAATTCAAGAAGAAAGGTTCCATGTTAGTAGGGCCTAATACAGTTAACCCTCCTATTTTAACAAAAAAACTCTTTCAAAGGACCACTCTTAAGGTGATCCCTTTGCACGTTGTAAACCTGGGCCAGGGTATCAAAATTTATGGGCTCTATATAATTAGACACCTCACTGAGCTTAAACACCTTTCTAAACTCGTCATCATTGATCTCAATTAGGGCTCTTCCATTCATATTCTTGATACATTTAGCAACTGGGTCATAATTATGTGCAATTTGAGTTAACAAATCTACATCCATGAAAACCCCAGGGACTATGAGCTTTCCTACGTCGAATTCCCATATTCTATTCATTGGGGAAAGGGCATGTCTCTGACTGAATCCTACTTTGAAAAGACCCAGACCTGATATCCCTATCTGTGGATCTCTCAACCAATTGCCTTTGTCATACAAACCGTCTCCAACTCTTAGACAGGGGGCTTTAGGTACCAATTCTTTAATTTTGGCTGGGACATTTGTGGACATGGTCAGTTGTTCCAATAAATCATCACATATGTTTCTATCCTGATAATTCACCTTCCCTATGAAATCCCTTCTTGGTGCCATCCTGGAATCATAGTTATATTAATTAAAGTTTTGACTAACCTTTGAGTAAATGAACATACAATGATCCCAATTCAAGTAGTAACAATCAGGCAACATGCAGAAACTCATTGGTTGTTTGAAGAAATTTGCTTTGTGCATGGACTCCTCTATAGAACACTTCAAAATGATGCCAACGTCCAATTGATGTGAAGCTTAATACGGCAACAGAGAAATGAATTGAAGCATTTAAAACCGCATGCTTCGACAATCAACTCAGAATTGAATTCGTAGCTGAATTCAAAAATTGGCTCCAACGGATCATAACATTCTCTAAGTGTTTCACCTTTTTCTACTTCATGAAGCTTAAAATCCTCGCATCTTTCCATTGCGAAGCAACGACGGTCACCGGATCCTAAGAAACCTACACGTCTTTTACCTTACCTGAGCCAAGCTACTTAAAACTAGGCCCCACTTTCTTTCGCTGCTTTGCGAAGGCTAAACCTCACGCATTTCTATCATGCGAAATAGCGTTGTCCACCAGATCTTCTATTATCTACTTAACCTTTACTCTATACGGTGGCTGCTTGTCTTTTCACTAACCGTAGGGAATCATTACCGCTAATGGTCTTTGTTGCTTCTCGAAATCTAAAGACCTTGCATCTTCAAGCTATGAAACAACGCTCATCATTGGATCACATTTGAGATGCGTGGCCTTTAACATCCTCTAACCTTCAAAGTGGGCCCTCTGCACAGAATCCATGTGCCCTTTTATTTCCAGTAGATAGCTTTGACATGTTAGCTACCAATTCGTCTAAGAACTCTATTGGAGTCCACATCTTACCAACCACGTGTTTTATTTTGCCATGGATTTCAACACCATCACCACTCAATCAAAGTGGGCCATCCATGATCTACTTGGAACCGCATGTCATATCGACAGATCATCATTTGCCCTAGCTGGACATCCAGTCGTTCTACCACATCATCTGTCGTGCAACCACCACCTCATTTCGCTACTTCATGAAAGGTAAACCCCATGTTCTTTCAGCTACGAACCAACGTAGGTCATTGGATCTTGAGCTAGATGCTCAATCTTTAACTTCATTCTTTAACCTAGCCGCTCGAGTCCACCATTTCTTTTGCTGTTTCGTGGACTCTAAATCTTTGGCAACTTTTCTTCGTGAATCAACATGAACTGTTAGATCAACTAGGAGATGCACTTTCTTTAGTTTCCATGTCAGCTTTTCACCGAGCCCACTACCTTTTCACTACTTTGCGAAAGGTAAGTCTCACACATCTTTCCTTTGCGAACGAACACGGACCACCTAATCAATCTTGAGTCGATCGGTTTGTAACTGTGGGATCTGCTTGCTTTCTGGGTCTGCTACCTTTTCACTACTTCACAAAGCTTAAAGTTTGGGCTACTTTCGGCTAGGAATCCACGTGCACTATCGGATCAACTCCAAGTTGATCGGCCTTTAATACCACAAACTACTTACTTGCTGGACCCACCTATCCTTTCGCTATTTTGCGAAGGATAAAACACATGCTCTTTTGCCCAGTGAAACAACGTGGGCCATTAGATCTTCTTGAATTGATCGGTCTTTAATCGGAGGATTCACTTAACTCTCAGGGGCCGCCAGGCTTTCGCTATTTTGCAAAAGGTAAACTTTGCACATATTTCCTTCGTGAGACCGCACGCACTGTTGGATCAGCTGGAACTTGCATGATCTTTACAAAGCCCGACAAGGAAATGAAAACTTTGGAAAAGGGCGCTAAATAAAAGACTTAATAAAGACCCACCTATGACAATTTGTAAAGAGGGGACCCTTCTACGACAGACCTACCCTTCAGGTTAAGTGGAAAAAGGTAACAAAAAAATAGAATGCAAAGGGCTTTCAGAACACAGGAAGGGTTAAATTAAAAAACCCTAAACCCTTTTTGACACAAAGACTTAGAGGCAACATAAAATGCCAAGCACAACCTTGCAAATTTTAGCCAATTATGAAACAAAATCACCCAAAGTCAAAACAGTGATAATAGGAGTTATAGAGTTTTTTTAGAATTTTTGAGTATTGGAACATTTTGCATATTCAGGTCAGGGGGAGTAGGGCAGGATGAAACCAACAGTTGAAACCATGACCATTTTTCACATTAGTGTTGCCATCAATGCCAAAGGGGGAGATTGCTGGCAATTGAAACTCTACTTGTTAGGTTTCATTATGTTGTCATTGATGGCAACACATTTCTGAGTTCAAGCTTCATATGGTGTATCGACGGGCACTTCACAAACTCTACACTGACACCGGTAGGATAGAAGATTTCATTGGTCACTGGCAATGCAAGCCAACATGGCATGGTAAAGGATATTTGTATTGGAGGTCGACACATCTTGGATCTGACATCAACAACTTGTTTTAATGCTTATTCATTTATGTTATAAGGCTGACATGTAATATGATATTTTATATATCCTTGTAAGCCGACATAAGGCACAAATTTGTATAGGGTGTATAGGGGAGATTGTTTAGATCACTTTTTATATGGATGGATGGATAAAGTTATGGATGTAATGTAATGCAAAATATATCTGAAAGACTAAGTATGTGAGGAATTCATTGTAAGGGTTATTTCGGTACTGAGGTTTAGGGTTTTAACCAAAACAAACAAAGCTTAAACCGAAACTGTATTCTGGCATAGGAGATGCTATACTAAGCAGTTCACTATTCTCTGAATTGTTGTCTGGATTGTTATTTAGTCAGTGAGGCTCCTTTTGTGATGAGCAGTGTTCTTTAGGTTGTAAGCCTTTTTGCAAGTGTAGGCCCATCATATATTGTAATATCTCTTCATATGGCTAGTGGATTGATATTGTGGGTCACAGTCCCCACCATGGTTTTTCCACATTTGAGGTTTTCCACGTATAAATCTGTGTGTTATGGTTCTAATTTATGTGTTTGGCTTATTGCTTGCATTACTTCTTTCAATTATGTTTGTACCGGTATATCGGTTGGTGTATCTATGCTTTGCTAAGGCTAAAATCTTTTATTCTGATATAACACTGATTCTGTGCCCCCCCCCCCCTCTCAGTGTTATTGGTTTCCAACACATAGATGTCTTCATAATATTTGATCATGGATGCCATCTTGAATACTTGAAATCTCAATAATTGACCTTTCCTTTGGTGGCCTGATTATTCTTGATTGCATGCTCACTTGAATTTAAATTATGGAGTAATTTTCCTTGATTAGAGAGGCCTCAAATGAGGGGGTGTGGTTTTCTTTTATACCTCACTTGATGAAAAATGTTTAAAATTATGAAGCAAGCCGACACATAAAAGAAATTCCTACCTACATTGTTTTACCATTGAAGGGTCCAAAATTGGGCCCTTTTGGTTTGGACAAGTGCATTTTGGCACCATTGTCCAGAGAGTAATGGAATTTGGGCACCCATGTCCAATCCACCAAGGCTAAACAAAGGACCAAAGAGAAAGGTGAAAGATAAGAATTGTGATTTTAAAGCTTCTTTGAGCATAACCAAGTACAGTGAGAACATAGAAGGCTAGAATAATGAGGCTAGGCCTAAGTAAGTATCAAATAGTATAGGGATACATTTCAAAATGCTACAGGTACAAACCCTAGTTATGACCAACACTATGGAGTTGTATGCTTCCAAGGTACAACTAAGGATGAATTTGAAGTGCTAGTTGGGAAAGTGATATTTTTTCCATTTGAACTGTGAAATACTCTAATATTTACAATATAGGATTATAACTGCATCAATCACATCATTATAGGTGGATGTTAGTCATGAAATAGTTTTACTTCAGTATAAAAGAAACAAAAATGATCATTATCATAAAACAATTGTTTATGGCATTGTGTAGACTACCATGATTATAGTAACATACACTCTTTATTACTTTAAACCTTTTACAAAGGAGGTTTATTTATCAAACTTATTATTGGTGTAATAAAAAAGCTACATGATATGTTGCATAGACAATCATTGTTCATAGCAATATATACTCTCCACAATTTAAAGTTCCTTCACAAAATAAGCATATGCATAGGGCTAAAAACATGATGAATATCTTGGAGAGATTTACCAATAAGAAAACAATGGTAAAACTAATGATTTTTCACTATTGAAATAAGGTTTTCTCCTAAAGATGATTTTTTTTGTGGTTAAAGAGGAAATTGGTATTATGAATAAATATTCATACCTACAAGATAGATGGACATTTTAAGGTCACTAAATAAAGGCATATTATATATTGGCATGTGTACTAATATCTTATATGCAATTATGTCTTATGGTTCATAAGAGAGTGCAAATTATTTAGTGCTAGCAAGTGAAAAAATTAGAAGTTGGGGGTCTATTACTCTCTATTTATATCTTCTCACTCGTGGGAGCTTTTTTTTATGTGTTTGGTATGATATTTATCGAATTCAAATAAGGAACATTATTATCTCTATGTGTTTGTTTACATTTTTTAGCAAGATGTTTTTACTTAATGATATCAAGTTTCCACAATCCATGGATATTACTTCTAATTTTTTTCTAGAGTAAATTTTTTTAGAGATTTTTGGCATAAATATTTTGGATCACACTGCGTGATCCATCATAAAGATAATAATAGAGAGTATAAGAAAAAAATGGATAAGCTAAAAACCAAGAGCAACCTAAAAGGGATAGAGGTTGGGAGAAGGGAGAGACAAAG
This sequence comes from Cryptomeria japonica, assembly GCF_030272615.1. Taxonomy (NCBI): domain Eukaryota; kingdom Viridiplantae; phylum Streptophyta; class Pinopsida; order Cupressales; family Cupressaceae; genus Cryptomeria; species Cryptomeria japonica. The sequence continues at coordinate 885,910,618 of NC_081414.1, read as the reverse complement.
AGAAAAGGAGAGGTTGCACAAGGACTAAAGCACCAAGAAAGAAAGAAGGAAATTAAGTCCATTTAGTAAAAAATAAAAAGACTTAAAATGAGAGAATATATTTAATAAGAAAGAAAATAAATTAAGCTCCAAAGAGCCAAAAATGTCCCAATTAATCTAAACAAATAATGAAATAATTAAAAGACAAAAATATTGAATTATTGTATTCTTTGTTTAGATGAATTGGGACATTTTTCTCCCTTTTGTGCTTAATTTATTTCCTTTCTTATATCTTTATTATTTATTAGGTACTTTCTCTCATTTTAAGTCTTTTTGTTTAGTTCAAAGGTCTTAATTCCTTTCTTTATGTCCCAATATCTTGGTCCTTGTGCAACTTCCCCTTCTTTCTCTCTTCCCGCCACCCTTATCCTTTTAAGTTTTTTCTTGGTCTACAACTATTTCATTTTTTCTTTATGCTCTCTATTATCATCTCAATGATGGATCATGGAGTGTGATCTGAAATGTTTATGCAAAAAATCTATAACACAATCTATTTCTAGCATGCATTGTGGAAAATAATTGAAAGTCGATTTCTTTCCACCCCCCAAAATTATGCAAATGGAAGTGGTTTCTACAAGTATTAAGAGGTTGTAATTAGGGGCATCAAAAGATATTAGGTATTAGTCTTTCATATGTATAAAAAATTCATAAAAAAAAATCATTTTTCAATGATTCTTTTACCATTTGGAACATATTTTTCATGCCTACCTCAAAATCCTTTAAATTTTGTTATGAGATAGTCTAAATAACAAAGATAGTGTGCACCTATAGGTCCAAAAGGATAGAATTTTTTTAAAGGGACATATACAAATGTATATCCACGTGTAAGAGAAACTAAAACAAATAATCTGAACAAGTAGGATAAATATAATGCTAAAAACCAAACTAAGTACAAATAAATATGGGAGGTAGGGTATGGATATATTTAAACAAGGAAAAAGTTGAATATTAATCCAATAAATTTTTAAAAAAAACACTTTTCATATTGAAGATCACATGTTAACATCATTATAGGGTTTAAATCTCACTTGTCATATTAAAGAACACATGTTAAAAGCATGCCATATTACTCTTGATATGTAGGAAAAGTGATTCTAGAATAACATGTACAGTAATCTAGAACAATCCTTCTCCCATGTTGATGTTGATAATTAAATGGTGTGAATGGGCTTGGCTACTATTTTGAAGGATGATCCAAGCTATCTTTCATCCACACCTTCTCTTTGATTGTATGTGACTAGGATTGGTGGAGTGTGTGTAATAAACAAATTTAACTAAATAGAAAAAATATGAACTAAAAGTATTAAAAAAACTATATCTAGAAATAAGATGCAAAGAGAAACTTGGTGTTGAGAAATTAATTTGATTGGGCAAGACTCTAGCATTGTGTGCTAATTTCATGAAGTTGTATAAATGAGAGATATAGTTGAGAATTGCCTGAGTAGAGATTTGAGAACCTATCATCAAGAGCCAAAATAGGAGGAAAAAAGTGATAGGTACTATATTCCTATGGTTTTGGGCCATTCATTTTGTATCATATTCTATTCTATTAATTGGTGCCATTTTCATAGTTTAAACCTTTTAGATATACAATTGTACACAAAAAATAGTGGAAAAGGTTGTGTTGTATAAGGGATTTCCTTAGTTAAAACTAATGTTTGTGATCTCACCTCTATAAAATTGGTGATGATGATGATAAAGAGTATTTTCTCTAGAGTAGAAAAGGAAAATGCATAAATAACATAAATGGGGTAATGCTCTCCTGCAGTCCTACAAGATGTTATTATACATGCATGACAATAAATAATAAGAAATAAAAACTATAGATTCTTATCTTTATTGATCAATGAATTCCTTAGAGTAAGTGGATAGATAGATTATTCGACTAGCCTTTAAAATGAGAAAGGGATTCACATCTATATGTAACTTACACCTTGCAATAATAACCTTTCATGTTTAGGATGACAAAAAGATCTTGCTCATTAAGGACTTAATTCTGACATATAAACTTCAAAATTTGGAGCCTAATGAGTAGGATGCTAGTGTTGGGCACTAGAGTCATACCCTATTTGGTAGTTCAAAGTACCATGTACTAGGAGATATAACCAAGATTGCTAAACTGAAACTAAGACAAGCATATTCACACAAGGTTAAACACAACCACCAAAACAAGTACTACGCCTAGCATGAACTTTTAAGGGATAACAATTTACAATCCTACAACTATAATCTATATATGACTAAATTATAATAAACAAAAGAGATATTTCCAAACACTTTCAACTTTCATTTTCTTTTAAGATTTCTCTAGAATAAATTGCATTATTTCAATCATTGTCATGCTTACTCTTTACACGTTCTTAGTGTTTTCTACATATTGTCTTGTGTTTTCAACTATACAATTAAATTAATATTCTTATTATGTACTTATTTTTCATTATAATACTCATAACAAGGTTAAAGAAGAGATTAAGTTGAAAATTTATAATTAGTAAAATATTAACATATATCTTTTAATTAGTGATGAAGACAACATGATATGGCTCCTTTGTAATGGTTAAGGAATCATATTTAACATAAATCGTTTGCTTTTCCATTCTAGTAACTCCTTCAACACACTGCTTAATTTTGAAATCAAACATTCCATTCACATAAAACACAAAATCATTACGATTCTTCTCTTCACTCTTTCATTCTTATTGTTTTAAAGAGCATTGTTCTCCAGTTATATATATACTCTCTAAATCAAGAATCAGATCTTGGGAAAAAAAATTGAAGTATCCTCTCGAATAAAGATGATTAATTGCCAACAGAAAAAGTAGAATTCAATATACTTGTGGTTAGATCGATGACACTCTCATTGATTATAGTCGAGCAAAGTGATAATAATATAATGTGGAAAGTAAACCATTACCTCAAAGATGTCTTGATCGTTTATATACTCTTGCCCACACATCCTTACCTCGAATGATAAGCTTAGCTTTATCATGCCTCTTCAAAATTTTGTGAACAATATTAGCTGATTGAAATATAATTCGAGCATATAGTGGCTGAGCCCCACATGTAAGTCTTGGCATTATAACTCTCTCCACTACCCCTCCTTTAAATTGACTATCAAGATAAAAGAAATTTGAGATAAGATAAATGTACAAAACTGTTCTAACAACTTCTAAAAACACATTTTACAATCAAAAGAATATTGATTATCAGCACCATAATGTGCAGAAGTCTCTCCAATAAATAAACTTATGCTGTAATGCCAAATTCATAACATAATTAATCTAAATGAAAGAAATGCAGAGTAATGACAATACCGGTTGAAATAGTCTATTAGATCTTTCTCCATTAGAGGAGATCCTTTTGAGAATGTTAAGAACATTGCTCTCTCATTACCAGGAATGGTGGCCAACTTCAATCGACTTTTATCATCTATGTCATGCTTATCAGTATGACCCCCGACCTTATTATTGAGGAACTGGGTTTTATCAGAAGAAATTGAATTGTTTTGGGGATGAGAGTGATTGGTAATCCCTACACTTCTTGTTTGAGGACGAGTTAAATGTGGACTATTCATACGACGTGATTTATGAGTTGATCTTGACAATGGCAATGTTGTTATACTTTTCTTCTGCTCAATAGTTGAACTATAAGTTTTGGGTTTGCTTGTGTTGTCATGTACAACAAGAGTAGAATCCTTAGTGATAAAGGGGCAAATATTGACAAGAATTCTCTTTATGTGAAACCATGCAAAAGTTGCGTAGTCTGCCAAATTGATAGGCTGTTTTATCACACGGCCATGAAATGTAGGAAGGTTGGTATTATTAGGGTTTTCAACAGTGAGATCGGCGTTGGAATGAATATATAAAATACAAAGGCAAGCCTCTTTAAAAAGCTTTTCCAGGACTGGAGTTGAAGAATCCATTAAATTCTTGACGACGTTAGGGCATCCCATTTCTTCTAAATATAACCAAAATGCTAAAACTTGCATTGCTACGTTTGACTCTATACTTAGATTTAGTACAAGTCTTTCGTAAAGTTGGCGATCCATCTTGTGAAATAGTTTTAGTTGTTCATCAGAGATGCATGCCATTACAACAACAGCCAAATCCAGAGGACACGAATGACGAATGAGATTGGATTGGATGGCGCCTTCAGCTACTAATTTATATGTATACTCTCAAACGACACACTACATCGATTCTCTCTTTACTTATCCATCATGAAAAGATATATATAATTTTATTTCTAACACAAATTTAAAAGTTTTTTGTTTTAATTTTTCTTTTAAAAAATATGTCTGCTATGTATGTTTAATTACACATTATACAAAAGTGTTTTTCGTATTTTATATTTAATTTGTACATATTTTTATTCTTTGTTTCTAGTATAATAGTTATGTTTAAATATTGTATTTCTATATGAGTGTTGGTATTCAATTTCAGTTTGAGCACTCATTTCTCAATTAGAATTCAATTTAAACTTGAGTTTCAAATCCTAAGCCTATTGTTTTCAATCATGAGATGAGGTTGTTGGGGTGACCTTTAACCTAGTTTAGGAGCACATATGCATAGTCCTGATCCCCAATAACAAATTAAAAGTTAATCATTAATCATTGGTCCAAAATGATCTAATTGCAACTAGTTGTCACCTATCAACTCAAATATGAAAAGCTAAAATTTGAATGATTGCATGTTGAATAAAGTGACAAAGCCCTAGATCGTTTAGATCATTTAGACAATTGAATTCAACTATTATCATTCAGTCATGATTGAATTGCATTAGAATTTAAGATTATAATGATAGATATGTACATGTGTATTTGCATTCTACTAAGTAGTGTATCTTCAAACTTATACAAATATCATTTATTAAAAACATAGGGCCTATCTTCCATTAAGATAATTTATGGATTTCTCACGCTTGATGGAAGGGCTTGCATGTGCTTTTTAGTACAACCTAGTCCCCACACACAAAAGTAAACATCTTTTGAAAATTTAAAATTAACAATTTAATATTACATAAAAAATTTAATATCATAAAAGAGAAGGCGACAATTCTCTAAAACAAGGTCACACATCTAGTTATGAACATTGATAGAGTAAGTGTGTGTGTGTGTGTGTGTATATATATATATATATATATATATATATATATATATAGAGAGAGAGAGAGAGAGAGAGAGAGAATTTTACTATCATAAATATAATATCACAAGTTTAAGTTGGATTAGAGAATAACACATCTCAATAGGGTCACTATAATACATACAAAGCTAAACAATTGTTTCCCTCAATAATTTTAATACTTTTAAATGCTTTTCTTAAACTCAACTCTTTTATGAGTTAACTATTGTATTGTTTGCTTAATTAATTATTTCAACTAGATATATATTTAGAAGACTATTTTTACAACTTTAATTTGATTCTAGTATATCAATAATTATTACCATTTTTAAATAATTATTTTTAAAAAAATATGCATATAATTTGGTGGAGTGATTAAATAATTTACCTACTCTCTCATTTGAAAAATGTGTGTATAAATTCACATAATAATTTTATTTTTTTTAAAATGGTCACTTATTCAAATATCAAGAGTTCTTTACTTAATAAAGAGTTCAATTTGAAAATTAATCTTGATAAATTAAAAAAATAACTAAAAATTATTGTAGTTGATTTTAAAGAGATGAATATAAATTTGTCTATGATGAAGGTTATATATCTAAATCTAAGGATAGATCTAAAAATAGATGACAATGGTGAATGTGAATGACCTTGATCATGCCTACACATGGCTCATAACCTACTATCTATAACCTTATTTTAAAATGTGTATATACTATATTTTACCTCCTATGTGGGCTTAAACATTAAATATTTATAAATTTGGTATGTCTAATAAATGTTCACATATATGATCACTTACAAATGAAAAATTTGGCAGTGTTTTTAGGAACCTACTATACTATAGGAATATGAAGTTACTAAACACTTTTTATAACTTTTATCTTAAGAATGTTAAGTCCCTATCACATGCTTCATACATTTATATCCTTCTATAGGTATTTTATAACTTTTATATTGTTATTCTACTTGTATACTATCAATGTTATATCTTTTTAACTTTTTTTTTTTATTAAGGAAAACTAGGTTTTAAGGGACCCAAAACACGCTTACATAACGAGAAGATGAGAATAAGAGAAACTAGAAAGAATAGGACAAAGAAAGAAAGGCTTCAAAAGAACAACAAAGAAAACAGTAGCCAAGGAAAAGAACAGCAAAAGGCCAATGAGAAACTGACAGCCTAAAACTAGATTACTTGTCAGATGAAAATGTTTATAGACTCTTTCGCATCCTTAACCAGCATCATCATAGCATTAGCTGCCTCTTTCAGGTCTTTGTTTTCCTGCATCTGATGGGTGTCTTTGGTCTTCAACTCTAGCTCACTAGTAGTTTGCCTGGTTCTGCGTCTGGAGGAGTGAAGAACAAAACTAGTGGTCGGCACATCATCAATGATCACCATCTCTTTATTATGCTTGTTCTTCTCCAGACAAGCAACCAAAGTGTTCATGTTTTGAGAAGACACGTTCAAAACCTCAAGACAATGCTCCATGAATTTCTTCAAGGCCTTCTTAGTTTTTGTAATCCGGTTGATTATAAGTTCATTATCAACCTCTCCCTTTTCTTTGATGATTCTGATCACATCTTCAAGATGCTTCAAATCTCCCTTAATCATATCCTTTTCCAGCCAGTTCAAAATTTCTTCTTCGTCCTCTGCCTCACTGGTATCCTTCGCAACATCCTCTTTACCTTTAGTGTTGGTATCCTTAATCAAGTTCTCAATTTTTTAATTCAAATCTCTTTGTTTATTCTAAATATTGGAGATGTTATCAATTTCCCATTTTTGAAAATTGAACATTTCTAGGGTACTATTTCTGGCAGCATTCAGAATGGAGTCTGCGTTCTCCATAACCAGAGTAGAGCCACATACCTAGGGTTTCCCTCTTCCATGTTGTGCTAAACATCATTCTTTCTATACGAGACATAAGGGTTATTCTTCGCTTCTAGCTCTTCAACATCCTCTTTTCTATGCTCAATCCCTTCCTCGCCCTCAACCTCTTTCTTCTGCTCATTCTCCACCTCTTCATCTACCTCCTTCCCCTATTCCTCCTCTGAACCAGCATTCTCTTCTGTGTCTTCTTTATCTTCATCACCAGCCCTCAATTTCTTATGCAGAGGAAGATTAGAAGAATCTTCATCAGAATCAGAGCCATCATGACCCTCAGAAATGTGGGCATTTTCCACCAAAGGATCTTCCCTATTAGTTGAAGCTTTATCCTTCAAATGCTCATAAATTAACAAAATAAGGCTGTGGTGAGCAATGGGGTAGAATTTAGGTTTTTTGGCATGGTCGACCAGGCTATCGTTAAGGGAAGAAGCTAAATAGAAGGGCAACTAAATATTCAAGCCATGGTGAAAATGGTTAAGGATGACAAAATGGTAATTGTAAACCTTCAAAAACCTACCATCAACCGTTAGGTATTCCATTAAAACTCTCAAAAAATTTTGCCAGAAAGATTTTACCTGGTGAGGGAGGTAGTAGGACACATTGTCCTTCTTAGCGAGTCAAGCCCTTTCTTCATCATTTTGATGGAAATTCTTGGTAGCTTCCGTCGAGAACTTGCGGTCTCTATAAAATTTGGTGCCTTCCTTTTGCAATAATGTTTTTTTAACTTGTTATTAATGGAGGATCCCTATAGTTAGGCCACCTTTTAAGTTTTTAACTTAATAAAATATTAGATTCTACTACCCAAAGTGTTTTTAGTCTAATAATAAGGTCACAACTTAAGTCAAAATCATGTATATTCCTTGATATATATAGTTCTTCATCCTCTGATATAGCACATTAGAAACTGAGAGGGGGGGGTGAATCAGTTGTCAATAGATTATGAAACTTTAAGGACACAAAACCTTTTACCAAAATGCATAAACCAAATATTAGAATATAAGATATATCAATTAAGTACAAATGTAAATCATAAACCAAATACCATGCATCCGCAACACATTACACTAATATTTGTACGTGGAAAACCTGATAAAGGGGAAAACCACGTTGGGAAGCCTACCCATAATCAGATGATACTTCTACAGTAAGTATGTGATTACAATAAAGGGGCCTGCACATGTAGGAAGGCCAACAACCTGGAGTGCACTGCTCATCACAAAGGGGCCTCACTGACTGCAAAAGATATCCAAACTACAATCCAGAATAAGAATGAACTATAAGAATAGCATCTCCTATGCCTAAGTATAGTTCCGGTTAAGATCAATACTGGAGGCCTAAAACCTCCTACAAAAACCCAATTCGATCACTTATGATCGAAAAAAAACCTCTCCATATGATTACAACTTTATTCGCACACAGATAATCCCATGACCACGATCTACAAAGAGATCTTACATCATATTTATACCAACCCATGACCTAAACAATTAGGTCGGCCACCTAAGAGATAATATAATAATTCTATTACATAAACCCACAAACCAATGATAACAAGTCGGCCTAAGACCGAAACAACATTAACCAAACAATAAATTCAATTGGTAATGTAGACACCTAAAAATGTCTCCTTGATCATGTACTAATTATTCCTCTAATTATTTAAATAATTCTTTAATTAATTTAATTAACTATTTCTTCTAATTTCATATTTCCTCATCATCTTACTAATTATTCTATTTCTTATTCTATCATCATTTAATCATTTTAACCATTTTCTGAATGTTAATTAAACATTTGTTATTTAATTAATTATGATTAATTCCCCAATTTAAATAATCTTCTTTATTTAAATAAATTAATTCTCAATTTAATCCTATCGTAATATAATCATTCAACCCTCTTCTAAATATTAATTAAATATTAATTATTTAATTAATTGTGGTTTAATTCCTTTAATTTAAATAATCTTCGTTATTTAATTAAATTTCATTTCTAAATAATTAAATAGTTTCTTTAAATTATTTAATTAACTAATTAATTCTTCCATTCCCAAATCCCCAGATTCTAATTTCATTTAATTTCATATTCTTCTAATTTCTTCCAAATTCAAATACATGTGCATGATTTCAAAAACCAAATTGAAAATCAAAGTCAAGTTCTAAATATATTCAAATACTAGATTGAATTAAATAAATTCAATTATTTGAATAAATATCATGCAAATATTAAATTGAAAATCTAAGTTAAAATGCAAGCACATGCTAAATTAATTAATTAAAGCATTATCTTTCCAATCTCTATTTCCATCTTTCAGTTAGTTTTTTCTAAATTAAGCTTTCTTTGTCATCTTCTTTATTTCCTCCAATCGTTGTTTTTCTTCCTCCTGTCAGCTTTTTCTTAATCAGTTGACTCAATTAATCTATTCAATCTATTTAGTTTCACTCCTACAATCAACAATTCAACTATCAATTTTTATGTGAGCTCACCTGAGTTCCACCTCTTGATCAATCTATTCCACCTTTCAATCAATCTTCTCGAAAAATCTATAAATTGAGCATCCAATCTCCATTTTCAATAATCACGAACTTTGAATCTTTGTGTCACTTGTAGGTTACCAGTACAATATCTAAGAGCCATCATACCATAGAGAAGAGAAGAGCAATGGAAGTTATATGCAATCTTGGAATAGGGAGTTTTTGATTTGAATGATTTATAATTCTTATTTCTTGATATTGCATTATTTCATTGTCTTGTTTGTTAGATTCTTTGATTAGATAGGGATTCATTATTTCCTTTTGATTCTAACTGATACATTGTTATTAAGATGAATTTTACATGCATACATTTTGGTGAACCCGACGTGAAGCACGACTAACTTACCTTCTCTGTTCTCTGTGTAATTTTTGCAGGTCGTACGGATTTTTGCATTTTTTTCAGATTTCGCATAGATTTTGAGAATAGATATTCCATTACGCAATCGTGATTACATCATCCCACAATCACATAAACAACATCACCCATTTGACCCCTCGGGGTCATGCATCCATTATGACAGGGTTACACACTCGCCCTGTCCAGATCACCCAATTGCCCTTTCCCAATAACGCATTCGTAGGGAAAACTGATGTCAAATTTTTTATTCCATCTATTATTACGTCTATCTAATTCTGTCTCAAATTGGGTTAATCTGGGATCAAATTGCTTTTATTTCATGATTTGATTATAATAGTTTATGGCAAGAAAAGTACAGTTTAGGATTTCAGGTGCAAGAAGGACCAAACAATAAAGAAGAGAAGCCAAATGCTATCAAAAGGTTCTTTAGGCAGAAAAATTGATACAGGATTTGGAAGAACAACTTGCCTTTGATAGATATAATAGCTTAGTTCTTTCTTATCAAGTTAAATATGATCTAATCAATATTGAATGGCTGATGAGAGATTTGGCTAGGGTTTCACAATTGGTTTTGCAGGTTCCTGATCGGGTTTAGTTTTCTTATTTTTTTTAGTTTTTAACTTTTGTTGTTGTCTGTCACACAATCGACCTGTTAGTGCTATGCAATCGATCAGTCATCATCATGAATTCGGTCTATCAGAATTACGCATTGGCTCTATTAGGTTCACACATTAGATCTGTAAGTATTACGCAATCGCATAGGTAGGATTACACATTCCTTTTTGTCAAGTTTTGAGTTTATGTTTTCTATTGGTTGGACTTTAGTACTAATCTTCTGTTTATAGCCTATGGTAGATTTGCAGAGAGGATTAGATTAGTATTTTTGCATGCATCACCTCTCACTTCATTTTCTGGTGCTTAAAATCAACAATAGTTAAAATGGACATGCATGGATAATTTCACACTTCGTTGTTGGTGCTTAAAATGAACATGGGCTAAAATTGACATGAATGTATCTCACACTTAGTTTTTTTGGTGCTTAAAATCAACAAATGGTTAAAACTGACATGTATGCCTTCATATTTTAATTTGGTGTTTAAAATAGACATGCACATGCGTATCTAACACCTAAATTTGAGCTATAAAATGAATGTGAATTAGGCTGCATTAGATTAAATCATTTTTCTTTTTCTTAAGGTAAAGAATTTTTATTGTGTCTGGGGTGGACCTACTGTTGCACTAACTAACTTTTCACCCACCTTCGGGCTCTTGGGCGAAAGGAGGAAGGTGACAAATACATCCAAATTTTATTTTATTCTATGTAGTGAGGGGTATCTTTGACTAGGGATTTCATCACCCTACAAAGGTACTTCGAATTGGGATGCATTGGGGATATCATCTCTCCTAGCGTACTCTCGAGCGGGTTTTTCGAGCCACTATATAAATATACTAGTCAGGCGGCTATAGTGTTGAGTGAATTTGATGTATGTGGGGACCTTCCCTGCATCGATAAGCTCAACTAAAGTCTTAAGTGGCTTGTTATGAGAATCCATCATTGGATCGGGACCCCTTGAAACCTAATACTACGAACCAATTTAGTTGCCAAAAATCCTACATTTAGTGATTTCAGGAGTGTGGATCGTACCCCATAGATACCCTTCATGTACCTTACACTATGATACAGAAATCCCTCAGCTATAAGATCTTCATATCTTTGGGGTAAGAGAGACTGGCATGCCTGAGAAGTGTGTGTCGTGGAGTGGAGCCAGTGCTGCCAGACTCTCTATCTGTTCATTTTGTTTTGGTATTTTATTGTAAGGGCCTCATTTGAATGGTTTCCCCTATCTAGCCTAAGACTATTTCCTAAAAGTCTGGGAGGTTTGGCTTTAGAGTGGTTTTCACATTTACCACCAACCATCACATCATGGGCAGAATTAGCTGAACAATTTATTGCAAACTTCTCACACAACATTGACACCCCAGTTACTTTGATGGACTTGTGTTCCGCTAAACAATATGAGAATGAAACATTTGCATCCTTCATACAATGATGGAGGGGTCTCTATAGGAGGTGCAAGACTGTTATCCTAGAAACAGAGCAAGTGGATATGTTCACGGAAAATTTGATTCCTAAGATTAAATATCCGATACAAATGCAATGCTTAACCACATTCAAACAAATCACGGAAAAGGCTCTCAAATGTGAGAAGGGACTAGTAGAACAAGGTCTTATTAAGTATGTCAAGACCAACAACAATGACAAATCTAAGTTTTGGTCAAAAAACAAAAATGTGACCAATGATGGTATTGTAGATGCCAGAATGATAAGGATTCGACCCGTTTTATTTTTGGGAATGAGTCAGTCATCTAATCCACATATAGGGAATAACACAACCTCAGCAAATGTAAATGCTACAAAAAACATGAACACAAGATACCCCAGGGTAAATGCTCCAAGAAGAAATTACACACCTCTAGGAGAACCTATTGAGTCAGTGCTCAAAAAGTTAATATAGACAAACATGATCACTTTACCTGAAGTAAGAGTGTATGAACCAGGTCCTTTCAAACCCACATGGTAGAATGATAATGATTTCTATGATTATCATCAGACTAAAGGTCACAAAATAGCAAGTTGCTACAAATTGAAAAACTTGGTCCAAGATATGATAGACCAAGGGGGCATCACAATTGATACCGATAAAACCTCAGCAAACACAAATCATATGATTTTTAAGGATCCTTTTGTTAATAATGACAAAGGGAAAGCTACCACATCAGGTACCCAAGACAATACAACTAACTACACAAAGGTCTCATACGACTACACTATTCATGCCATTACCTCAAGAGATATAGAAAATAATGATTCACAAGAAACACTTGATCAAAATGATCAATATCAAGACACTCATAGAGATGATAACCAAATTTGCATGATATCAGATGCACCGAAGTATGATGATGATAGAAATCTTTGTCTCAGAGACTGGGAGCATGATCAACCATCTCACTCGAGTTGGTTTGAAGATGAATTCATAGAACACATCATGGATGTCAAACATACACATAAAGACTATGAAGAGGGATTTAACATAAATCTTGATAAAATAACCTATGATATAGACAAATCTTGTACGTCAAATGATACAGTCGCAACAATCACCATAACTCCCAGAGATAGAGACTGTGCAGTAGTTACTCGCAGATCAAAGGTAACTTTACAAGGAATACCACAAAATCAACCACTAGCAATAAGGACTTACAATGTTGTTGAGCAACTTAAGAAAACTTCGGCACAAATATAATTATTTGAACTATTGTGTATTTCACCCACTCATAGTGCTATACTAGACAAAGCACTTCAAGATTCGGTAGTGAATAGAGATATAGATGAAAATGCCTTCCAGTCTATGGTGGGAAATCTGACACAAGGCACACGTATTGCATTCACAGAACAAGATATTCCTAGTGATAGACTGCTTTATAATGACCCACTACATGTGGAAGCTTACATTCATAAGAGAATAATCAGAGGAGTACCCATAGATGGGGAGCCAGTCTCAACATTTGTACTTTAAAACTGGTCAAAGCACTAGGATATTTTGAACTTCACATTGATTCTTCCAAGATGATAAATATCAAGGCTTACAATGATGAAGAAAGTCCATCAAAAGGAATTGTAACATTACTTGTACAAGTAGGACCTATAACAACAGAGGTCTCTTTTCAAGTCTTGGACAGAGAACTAGGATATAACATGTTATTGGGCCGCCCATGGATCCACACCATGCAAGCAGTACCATCCACATTTCATTAGTGTGTCGAATTCCCATACAATGGTATTGAAATTGCCATAAAGGGTGATCCAAATCCATTCCAACATTACAATTACCTGAAAGATAGTGTGGATAATCAAGTACCTATCAATCAAGCCGCATCTCTCACTACACAAGAAACATTAAAAATCACAGAAACAAAAAAGGAAATGCCTACAACATTCTCCTTACAAATAAAAGATATGGGTTATGGAGAGTATTTTATTGCAAATACTTTAAGTGGGAGATAGTTGTCTCTTTCTCCTAAGTCCTTTGTGAAACCGCACACTATAGTCCAAAAAAAGGACAAAGGAAAAGAAATTGTCAAATACGCAGACTCGTACTCTTTCATTAGATGGGGTGACTTACAAGAAGAATCCTTGAACAAAGATGTTAACCATTGGATATATAGAGAAGAAGATCATATGAAAATACCCAGAATACAAATAGATCAGTAGGGCAATGGATTCAAAATACTCCAAAGACATGGATATGATGGTACCACAAGCCTCGGGTTGCAGAAACAAGGAAGACTAGAACCCGTTGTTCCTAATGATAATCCAGGGAATCAAGGATTGGGATATAAGAATGTATAACATATCATAGAAGCAAGACAGCGTACCCTTGATATAATAAATCAACCAAGAAAACCATCAGACTACATACCACAAAGGGATTTGTCCACATGGGCACTTCCATCTTCATCTCAAACAAGTAATCAGGTACCCACATCACCTAGTGAAGAATCAGATGGAGAAGACATGAGACAACTCCTGCAAGAACCTACCACCGAGCTACAAAATGATGCAATTGTTGACACAACAGTACAGGCTAATGTGGCAATAGATGCAGGTTTACCACCACCACCCGAATTCCATCCGTAGTTATTGTCACTACTTCTACCATGAGAAAAAACTCAGGCTCGACCTAATGAAATAGATGAAGAAAGATTGCAAAAGCTTATACCAGGCTTAAGAATGGTAACTAATGTCCAAAGAAGAAAAGTCAACCTACAACAAAATCAGAGACAAGAACAAGAAGAAATAAGTGATGATAGCTCATATGATGAAACATACATTGAAAGTGAGACAGACTCTCACAACTACGAATTCTTATCACTCAATAATTCTAGCCCACCAGAAAGTGTAATATCAAGGTATCAAATAAAGCTTATACAGGATGAAGATACACAAAGTAAGTCAAACAATCAAGCCTTCATGTTATCAGAGTCTACTAAAGAAGGGAGTAATGATTTACCCCTAGTGTATTCACACTTGATTGATTGGGGGCAAGAAGGAAAACCAATGCTGGATTGGTTTGAAAACGATGAAGCAATTTCAAAATTTCTAGGAGTCAGAGAGGGATTTCCACAAGGTGATCATAAAGCAGGGTTTGTTATAGACCTGAATAGAACGACATACTTTGGAGAAGAAAGTACTTCTGCAATAGAAGATAAGGATCAAACAACCCATAATGACAAGAGTGAGTTCATCATAGAATAGTTGATGCTACTTGCATATGAGACTCCCCTATCAGAATATGTATGTGCAATTGTGGGTCCAGAATCACCTTGGTACAATGAAATATATACATATTTGCATACGCAATACATGTCACCAGAATCAAAAGAAGATATTTATTCGTCAGGCATCTAGATACACCATTATAGCTGATACTTTGTATAGAAAGGGTTTCGATGGAACTCTTCTCTAATGTCTAGATGAGAGTGAAGCACACCTTGCTTTAAAAGAAGTCCATGATGGAATCTATGGGGCTCAACAAAGTGGCCCACCATTGTCAAAGAAATTGTTGAGAACATGTTATTATGGGCCAGCTATGGAAAAGGATGCTTACAAGTATGTATAGAAGTGTAAACAATACCAAATGCATGGAGACCTCATTCATGCACTAGCACGAGATCTTCAACCCATTACATCACCATGGCCATTTTCACAATGGGGATTAGATCTAGTGGGTAAAATCAACCCTACTTCTTCCAATCGGCACAAGTTTATCTTGACAGCCACTAAGTACTTTACCAAATGGGTTTAGGAAATTCCTCTAACATACACTACTAGAAAGCAGATATCAAAATTCATGCTCAACTACATTATATGTAGATATGGAGTTCCAATGTGCTTTGTTACAAATAATGGACGTCCATTTAAAAACTAGGAAGTGAAAGAGTTGTGTGAAAAATTTTATATACAATAGAGATTTGCCACACCATATTATCCACAAAGTAATGGACAAGCAGAGGCTACAAATAAAACAATATTAAAAATTATTAAGAAAGTAGTCACTGACACAAGATGAGACTGGCATCTCTAGTTAAATCCCGCTCTTTGGGCTTACAGAATAGGAGTACGCACACCTACAGGAGTAACACCATATTCCTTGGTCTATGGTACATAAGTGATACTCCTGATTGAAATAGAAATACCGTCTCTAAGAGTCTCCTTATAGAACATCATATCAGAGGAAGACTACAGGGTAGCAAGGTTACAAGAACTCGAAACCCTTGATGAAAAAAGACAAACAACGTTCAACCATCTACAAGGATATCAAAACAGACTGAGATGGAGTTATAATAAATGGGTCCGCCCATGAAATTTTCAAGTAGGAGATCTAGTGCTTAAAGAGAATCAAAGGAACCTAGCGGAACAAGAAAGGCGAGGGAAATTTGAACCTAACTGGCTAGGTCCTTCCATTATAACAAGGGTTATAGGCAATGGAGCATATAATTTGGCTACCATGGAGGGAGATCCACTATCTGACCCTATGAACATCATGCACCTTAAGCGATATTATACCTAAGGGCTATGTAGTTTAGGTTTTACTTTTTGCATTGCATATCATATCATTTAAAACATTGCATTACATATAGTTTCTATTTTTAAAATGCATCGCATTCTCAAAGTTTCAGCAATTACATATAGCAGCATCAATAAAACAATGCAACTGTCCAAGTTTATCATTCATTTGCATCTAAGGGAAGCAAGGGTCATCTCCTTTCTTAGATATTTGAGCATGAATTCTTTAAGGTCCTAAGGTCACTCATTTTCAACATTACCCTGTGACGATGCTTTACTTATGATTGGGTAGTGATTTCACTATTTGAGACTTGTTAACCCACAATCTATAAATTGCTATATCTCAAACATATTAAGAAGATCTCTAATTCATTCTAGACACCTAGTTGATCATATGACTAGTGAAAAATCTAAAATTCTACTTCAGCACCACTAAAATTGTCACACCCAAGTAGGTTTCATTACTTACAAGTCAAGGCAAGAAAATAAAAAGAAAAAGAGCTATGCCAAATATCCATCTAAAGGCAAAAGATCAATGATATATAACTAAAATATCACACATGCAAGTGCGACAAAAAGCTTGACTATGGGAGCATGCAAGTAACTCCATCAGAGCTATGAAGGCCTACTGGCAATGGAGCAATATTTGAGAAATTACAATCTATAACCTCATCAGAGATGTCAAGGCTTGCTAGTAGCGAGGCTCTATTTGGGATGCTTTTGAAGTGAGGATAATCCATGTAGCTAGTCATATAGGATGCTAAGGATCTTTAGTGAACACAAGAGCGGGAATTAACTCATCTGCGTACACATTAGCAAAAGAAGATCAAAGTTTCAAGAACCAATGGGGAAGTTTTTCGTGTCTCCATTTATAAATCCTAGTCATTAAGTGTGTTGAGATGAATGTTCCAAAGGGCCTTAGGGGTCGACTGACCGCTTATCTATGAAATGATTTGCACCTCCAATTCAATTGGTGTATTACAAATGCTAAAAAAAACACAGTCAATCTTGTTCGAATAGGAAATGCATCTTCATCATGCATATTGCATTAACATAGGTCATACCAAAAATTCATTTGTCTCCACATAAATTCTATAGATCATCATGTCATACAGGTCTGCACACTAGGGGCATAACTGAAAAAAAAAATCAAAAAATCATATAAAGTCCTGAAAAAATCCAAAAAATCCTATAAAGTCCTGAAAAAATCCAAAAAATCATATAAAGTCCTGAAAAAATTCAAAAACCAATGAAAAACAAAAAATCCAAAAATGATGAAAAACACAGAATCCAAAAACAATGAAAAACTCAAAAACATTAAAAATCGAAAAAACAATCAAAAACATCCATATAACGTCCTGAAAAAAAAATCAACCAAAAGAACATCTAAAAAATATCCTGAAAAAAAATCAATCAAAAACATTCAAATATCAATCTACATAATCCAAAAACATCGAAAAAGATCTTGGAAAAGAACTAAAAATCAAAAATCAATCAATCAATCAGAAAAACTTGCAATAAAATGTCTTGTGAGAAACAAATATCCTAGCAGATATCTAGCAAACACTTCGCACGAAGTTAACAAAGGATATGACTATCTAGTCAAACATCTGCAATCAACTGATCAAATTGTCTTATCAATCATATCATATCCATATCAACATGATCATTATCTTGTCTTAAATAGAAGAGGATACACTTAAAATCAGACAGATCTGTCTTAAATGGGGTCCACAACTTTTTGAGATCAGACATTATCAACCATCACATCAAGCAACTGAGAATGAAAGCACAAAGTCAGTATAGCTGCTGAATTTTGTCTGGGTTAGTCTTTATCTTTTATCATTTAGTGATAGATATTGTTCATATGCTACTCTAGGATGTCCACAAGTGACTAGAGGAGCTATGATGGGCACTATCTTTTTCTTTGTTTGCTATTTGTGGTGTGAACTGATGAAATTCTAGGGAAATTGCTCTAGTGGGTGTCTGTGATAGGAGCTTCCAACTATTGGATGCAACACATACCTCGACCCCTAGCATAATTCCCAGAATGGAGGGTTCACTCCTTGTCTACTACGTGTTTGTTTCTACAATGTGATATCTTTGCATCTTGGTTCCTTATACCTTGATGTGCTAAGCTTCATTGTTCAATAATAAGGCTCAGTGATGAATATATATTGATGCAATAAAATATGTGACACAGGTTCGTGATTCCTTCAATTTTCATTCTCATCTCATTTGCTTATTGATAGTTTTTTGATTTCTCATCTTCTATCTAAATCACATTCTTTCTAACATTCTTTCTATCATCAATCTCTTCTCTCTATCATCTAACTAACATTTCTTCAAGGTGTATCTCAGTTAAAATTGGTTCAACCATTATCATACATAAAACATTCATTATAGATTCATTGCATTCATATAGATTCATTGCATTCATATAGATTCGTTTGCATTCATATAGATTCATTGCATTCATTATAGATTCATTTCATTCATTTAAATTTCATTTGCACCATTAATACATACATGAACTACCATTGCATATAGAATCAAATAGATAAGCATCATAAAACTCATAGCATCATATAAGCATACATGGAAAACAAAGCATAAATAGATCACTATCAAAAACTATATATCATATATATATAACTCAAAAATGATAATGTGTCTGAATACAATAAATAAGCCCAAAGGCTCAGATAACATGATCAACCAACACTGCCTCTATCAGTAGGTGGATCCTGTCCACTAGATCCTGCCCCAGGATGTCGAGGTGGCCCCATAATGCCACCACTGCTAGTCTGTCATGAAGTAGATCTACTCGATCTCCTCCCCATAAACACACTGAAGCTAAGCTCTCTCTGACCCTCAGGGATGGCTCTCTTATATGCCTATCTATAATAAATAGCCTCCTGCACAACAGTGAAATACCTATCTACCTGATCGCATGCATCTGTACCTGCTCTAAAAAGCTGATCAAAGGCATCCATGGTAATTTGACATCTCCACATTGCCTCATCTCTCTCCCTCTGGAGACGATCTCTCTCAGCCTCAAGGGAACCATAATCTGCACGATAAGTCTCTCGCTCGATATCTCATCTATCGACCTCATCCTCCAAACTCTAGACTCACGCTCTAAGAGTCTGGAGCTCATCCTCCTCACCAACTTGTCCTCTCCCACCCTTGGCAGTAGGCACATCCTCTAGCTCTGGCATATCCTCATCATCACCTCCATCCTTGCTACTCGATGACTTGGAAGAATCATCACTATCCCCACTGCTAATAGACTTGGTGTCTCCACCAATGCCTACATCCTCAACTCCCTCATCTCCTCCCTCATCTCCTCCCTCATCATCCTCACCTCCTCTCTCAGCTCCACCCTCTCCTCCTCTGGCTCTCTCCCCTGTGTCTATCCTCAACCGTTGTCTAGGATGGTGAATCTGTTGTGTTGTAATCGAAATAGCAGGATCAGTCAAAGGCACTAGCCTATGCCTAGCAAACCATTCATCATACTTCGTTGTTGTCCTTGGATCCATTGCACCTCTACCCCAACCCCAGAGTAATGGCTGTAGAGAATCAAACTTAGCAGAAGCAACATGTGGCTATATAGAAACACCCCAATCAAATACCTCTTGCGATACACGAGAAAAATAAGTAGTAACCACAGGTGTCACTTGTACCTCACCGAATTGTCTCAGAACTTGCCCTGGAAGATACATCTCGATAATTTGTTGGGTCTCAAATGTCCTACCAATAAGATATCTTTGATGTCAGTAGAAAGGAAAGTGCACCACATCATCAAGCCAATCGGGGAAATCCAAGTATTGTCTCCAAATAAAATGTTGCAGAATGTCAAATTGATGTCTCCAATACAAGGTGTTCTGCGAACCCCTGTGTCTGATACCTGTTGTATACCTAAAAGCATAAGGCTCGCCAAGCTGCAAACTACATGAATGACAGGCCTAGAAATAAAAATATGCTCCCATGCCCATGTCTAGAGCAAAGTAACACCACAACTAATAGAATGGTATCCAAGATACACAATACCATGCAACTGATAGTACAACATGGCTAGAAGACAAGGACCCCAAGCATATAGTCGATGATGAACAATCATATCATGGAGCACTCTGCCCCATCCAATTGGAAACCCATGACCTCATATGTCAGGTATCAGTAAATCACCGATAACACCGCATAAAACAATAGTCAGGTCATCATAGTCTAATCAGGCCCAAGGAATGTCATAACGGCCACTGATCTGCAAGTCCTGTATCTCACACTCGAAAAGTGCACATAGTCTAGCAATGCCATCATCATGGTCATATACAACTCTCTCACCATGAATAGGAATACACAGTATACATCATACATCCTCTAAGGTAATGGATGCCTCACCAGTCGGAAGATGAAATGAATAAGTCTTAGAGTGCCACCATTCTATCAAAGCTGTAATCATGGCACTGTTGGCCGTAACCTCTAGCAAATGTAAAACATGATATACACCAAGTTGTCGGATATGCTCGATTTCCTCATCTGGTAAGTCCACATGAAGATCCAGTCCACTAGGTCTACTCTGTCAGCAGTATAACACTCCAATGTTCTCCTACGATGAGAAAATGTCCAAAATATCAAATATCGGATCCCAAAAAACTTAAATATTTTCAAACGCATGACAAAAAATTACACATACAACGAATGCGTGATAGTAATGTCTAATGCAGAACAATTATGACTCTTGCATGATGTTTGATGCTAATGCATAATGATATGAGCTCCTGCATAACAATAAACACTTATGTGTAATTCTATACATGAATGCAGCATGTTTAAAGCTAATGTGTAACACTTAAGATGCATGTGTAATAGTAAAAGAATTTGTGACACATTAACAATGAATACGTAAACATTGACAAGCGATTGCGTAACACAATGCAAAAAATTGATCATGGAATTTTTTTTAGAAAATAGCATAAAACAGGCAAAAAAATTGGAAAAATACCATGCCACCAGTCCCAAGAGGACTCTGATATGAACATACTCAGTCAGATAGGTGCAATCGAGCTCTATAACCAGCCATGACGATCAAATACTCTGAAAAAAACACACAAATTGCAAAGAAAACCAAGGAATTACCAAATTGCAAATGAAACCTAAAAAATCTCTATATATAGCACAAAATTGGGGTTTTTTGACACCTCGATGCCCATGGTCCCCACCAGCTTCAAACACCTTGTAGCCTACTCAAACTATCTCAAAATCACATGAAATTTTACACGCTTGCTTGTTACACTGATATCGAAAACATGGTCTCAATTTTGGAATTTGTTGACCACCTTTTCTGAGGCATACTTATACTATACAGCAGTACCGAGGCATACTAGGGCAGAATTTTTTGTTTTCTTTGAAACAATGTCATTTCGATTTTGTCTCAAAGAGGGGCAAATGTAGACACCTAAACATGTCTCATCCAAGAACATGTTAAATTAATTAATTAAATCAATTAATTAATTAAATCATTATCTTTCCAATCTCTATTTCCATCTTTTAGTTAGATTTTTCTAAATTAAGCTTTCTTTGTCATCTTCTTTATTTCCTCCAATCATTCTTTTTCTTCCTTCAGTTAGCTTTTTCTCAATTAGTTGACTCAATTAATCTATTTAGTTTCACTCCTGCAATCAACAATTCAACTATCAATTTTCATGTGAGCACACTTGAGTTCCACCTCTTGATCAATTTGTTCCACCTTTCAATCAATCTTCTCCAAAAATCTATAAATTGAGCATCTAATCTCCATTTTCAATAATCATGAACTTTGAATCTTTGTGTCACTTGTAGGTTACTAGTGCAATATCTGAGAGCCATCATACCACAGAGAAGAGAAGAGCAATGGAAGTGATATGCAATCTTGGAATAGGGAGTTTTTGATTTGAATGATTTATAATTCTTTTTTCTTGATATTGCATTATTTCATTGTCTTGTTTGTTAGATTCTTTGATTAGATAGGGATTCATGATTTTCCTTTGACTCTAATTGATACATTGTTATTAAGATGAATTTTACATGCATACAGGTAAGGCATCGGGAGCATCGACCAACACGTTACATAAACCAATCCATAACCTAACAGAATAACATCGGACCTAAAATAGGTCAGCATAATCCAAATGCAACACCACCAAATAACTGGAACATGAACATGATAACCATTAGCATCCCAAGAACCTTCTATAAGCTGCACCAACACCACTTATCGAATCCATCAAAACATCTTCAATGAAGCTCTACTGGTAAAACCCTTACCGATAACCAAAAGGCTTACTAGAACATATGATAGCTTCCAAATCACCAAATCCCGAACCAATTGAATGTTACACACACATGAATGACCAAACCAAACCAATTCCACCAGTCAGAACATGCTCGAGACAAATCTCTTGATCATCATCAAAGTCCAACCACTCTACCGGAATCTGGTAAACCAAAGAAGATAGTGTTGACATCAATGGAAAATATCAATGTAACACATAATCAATTCCTCCATATTGCCAACAATCTCCCCCTTTGGCATTGATGACAACACTAGATGTGAAAAACATCCAAGTTCCAAGAAATTTCAAACAAGTCTCCCCTAATGGAAGACATCCAACAAATGATATATCAATGAAGTTCTGAACCAAATAACCAGACCATAGACCAAACTCCCCTTGTGACTAATCTCTCCAGTAAGCTTTGTTTTTCACATGTATATCTCTCCCCCTTTGACATCAATGCCATAAATATGACATAAACATCAAATAAAAACCATACAACCTCTGAACCACACAACTGACTATTCCCCTTGAGTAGTAGCACCATCTCATCAATCTGGAATGAATAATAGTGTTGATAAATGCATACCGGACTTATACCATTCAACATCACTTAAGTCTATATCGGAGGGGCAGAGACCCCCAATCTGTCTCTAAAGTACTCAAATTATTCATTGGGAAAAGGTTTAGTGAAGATGTCTGCAATCTGTTCTTTATTATTCACATAAACCAAGCTGACTTCATTTGCTTCCACCTTTTCCTTCAAAATGTTAAACTTGATTGATATGTACTTTGTCTTTGAATGAAATATTGGATTCTTTGATGTGTCAATAGCAGCAGAGTTATCATAGTGAATAACTATCGGTTCCTCACAATCTACCCTTTTGCCTTTCAAAATTTGCTTCATCCAAAGAACTTGTGTATAGTTTGTAGTAGTAGCAACATACATAGCTTCAACAGTAGATAAAAAAGTACATGACCATTTCTTGTTGATCCATGAAACAATTTCATTTCCAAGAAAGAAAGCTCCACCGGATGTGCTTTTCCAATCATCTATATCTCCAGCCCAATCTGCATCTGTACATGCACATAATGTAAAGTCATCATTTTTAGGATACCATAAACCATACTTAGTTGTTCCTTGTAAATATCTGAAAATCCTTTTCACTGCACTCTCATGATTCTCTCTTGGATTACTCTGATATCTTGATACAATACAAACTGCATTAATTATATCTAGTTTAGTCTGAGTCAAATATAACAAACCTCCAATCATAGGCATATACCTTGTAGGATTTACTAGAGCTGATACATCTTTCTTTGTCAATTTCTCACTTGTAACCATACCTGAGTACCAACCAGTTTAGAAATTTTCATACCAAATTTCTTCAACAACTCTCTAGCATACTTAGTTTGATAGATGAAAATACCTTTATTAGTCAAAGTAATCTGTAAACCTAAGAAAAATTTCATTTCTCCAATCATAGACATCTCAAATTCATTCTTCATATTATCAGAGAATTCCATACATAACTTTTCTTCACCTTCAAAAATGATATCATCTAGACAAAGGCCTCAATAATCAATATGTCATCATTAGTGATCTTATAATACAAGTTACTGTCAGCATTGGCTTTAGTGAAACCAAGATTCAAAAGATGTTTATCTAATCTAGCCTACCAAGCTCTAGGGGCTTGCTTCAAACCATATAAAGATTTCCTCAATCTGCAAACCATGTTTTTGTAATCTAAAAGTGAAATTCTATCAGGCTACTCAATGTGGACTTCCTCTTCAAGATCTCCATTTAGAAATGCACACTTAACATCCATCTAATAAACCTTGTAGTTCTTATGGGCATCATAAGCAAGAAATAATCTCACAACTTCAATCCTATCTTCCAGAGAAAAAGTTTCATCATAATCAATTCCTTCTGAGAATGTCCTTTATAGACCAATTTAGCCTTGTTCCTCACAACTTGTCCATCTTCATTCAATTTATTCCTAAAAACCAATTTAGTTCCAATAAAATTCTTATTTTTAGGTCAAGGAGCTAAAGTCCATGTGTTGTTCTTTTCTATCTGATCTAATTCTTCTTCCATAGCCTTCATCCAACACTCATCCTTACATGCTTCATCTACGGATGTCGGTTCAATTTGAGAAATTAAGCATACCTCTTCAGCTACCAACCTTCTCCTTGTCATCACTCCTTTGATTTTGTCTCCAATGATCTGAACTTCTGAATGATTCAACCTTGCATGCCTGGGAGTCTTCTAACTTTATGTTTCTCTACTCTGATCTTCAATTACTGCTGAATTTTCTGATACTGTCGGGGTAATTGGTTCAATATTTTGTTCCAGTATAGGTGTTACCAATTCAATTATGATCAATTTCACTTCTGGTTCTCTCTCATAAGTTTTGATTTGACCTTTGTACTGCTCATCCACCTTAACATTAGCACTCTCCATAATTCTCTGCAATCTTTTGTTATAACATTTATATGCTTTGCTTTCATTTGAATAACCAATAAATATTCCTTCATCACATCTAGGATCAAAACTTTCCAATGGAATCATCTCTTTTGATATAAAATTTATGACAAAATATTCTGAAGTACTTAACTGTAGGTGTAGGACAATTTGTGGATAAGGGATTTCAATTACAATTCAAGGATGGAAAATGCAAAATCATCAACAGATCTGGATTGGAGATTGCAATGGGTACTCAAACTAGAGGTAACATCTTTCATTTGAACTCTGGTGAGAAGACATGTTTGTTTGATTGCACATATTGATGAGAGTTGGCTATGGCATAAGAGGTTGTGCCATGTGAATTTTGATATAGAATATTTGTTAGAAGTACGGTTGTTGTTGCACCAAAAGATCAACCTGTTAATTCCCGATACAACCACTAGACTTATATAATCCATAGGAGGCGGTTAAGCCATGTCATAAATCCGAGCACTGCGCTGGACAACACAAGGAGACCAAGGGAACACACCTTGGAACAATCTCCCTCCCAGTGCAAGCAAGGAGGTTTGAACCTATGACCTAGGCTCTAATACCACTTGTTACAAGTGTGGTTGTCATTGCACCAAAAGATCAATCTATTAATGTCTGATACAACCATTAGACTTATTGAATCCACAAGAGGTAGTTAAGCCATATCACAAACCCAAGCGTTACACTGCACAACACAAGGAGACCACGGACACACACCTTGCAACAACATTATGGAGGAATTACAAGTCAAAATGTCATTGATTATTAGTATATGGAGGTTATTTTTTCTATTCATATCTCAAGAGGAGTTACATTTACTATTCTAAAAAGAGACTATACATTTTGAATATGGGAGTTTCTTAATTTTACCATGGTTTGAGTGTATATCATTTTGGGAAACTATTTAAAATATTCCTCTCCAATTTATCTCTAAATTAGAGGCATGAAATCATAGTTTCATAGGTTTATTTTATAGGTACACAATTTTGGCTAAAGTTTTATCAAAATTAAAGAGGGTGTGATTGTATTTAATGTATCTCTTTGTTCAAGATTAATGCATACTTGTAGTCTTTCTTGTGATGATATTTTACCTACAAGGGATTCTCCACATAAATTCTATGTTCATATTATTTTCCTTTTTATTTAATTCATGAAATCATGTAATCATCATAGGGGCTTCCTTGGCTAGGCAATATTATATTGCGTGCATTCATATTGGGGGGTTTAACATCCCAAAAATCTAAAACAATATATTGCATATTTGGTGAAAATAGGGGGGGTTTAATTGGGGCTATAAAAAATACAATATCTAGTATAGGGGGGTTTTTAATTTAGGTTGCGTATTGGGAGGGAGTGACCAAAAGAGAGTTAAGGGCAATATCTTTTGAAAATAGGGGGATTCTTTAGTATGCCATGATTGTACGTGCTATAACCCAAGTTCACTAAGTGAAGCCCTCATGGTAATCATAATATGATAATCTTTGTTTTGGTAAAAGGATCAAATATAAATCTTTTTATGCTTTTAGATTTGATTGTGTGCAAATGTTTTCATCAACATTTTGAATCACACTTTGTGATTCATCATCAGGATGAGATTTCAAAGGAGGAGAAAGATCCTTTCAACTCTCATCCTGATGACGAATCACAGAGTGTGATTCAAAGAGTTGATGAAAAAAATTGCACACAATCAAATCCAAAAGCATCAAAAGATTTATAGCATGGATTGTGGAAATCTGATATCATTAATGGATCAAAATATATTAATAAATAATTCAAAAAAAGATGCATAAATATTTTTTGATAGAAATAGTTGCAACAAAAAGTAAGAAAAAGAAAAAAGGAGTCTCTCCATAAATACAACACCACCTAGAACCCATAGAACTAAAAAGGTTGAATCTAAATATATTGTGCTCAACCCTTGTCAAACTAAGCAATTTGAATAGGGGATAAAGAGACCCAATAAAAAATATTCTTTCATTGAGGAGCCTCTAATTTCCATTTAGTTAAATAATCAACAACCATATTCCATGCATGAAGAATACAAAAAAAGGATATGGTATCAAAACTTTGAGAAAGAAAGAAGTTAAGAAACCAAAGATGTAAAAGACCAAGAAAACCCATTAGAAGCCTTGTTATTCAATAAAGAAGTCAAGATCAAAGAATCTGTCTCATAAATAATGTGTTTCCATCCCAATTCATGAGATTTCTCCAAACTGACAAGAATGGCACAAGCCTCTATGCTATTATTAGTACCAAATCCTATAATGATGGAGGAAAATAAATGAACTAAGCCAATAGTATCACATCCAACACCATCAATCTTAGTCACATTTGGATTACCTCTAGAAGAATCATCAATATTAAGTTTGGACAAATTTGAATGTGGAAGGTAATAATTTTCCAAGTTTATTAATATTATGACAAGGTTTGATATTAGATCTAAGAGAAGAAAAACTAATCAAGTTACGAAAGTCTAAATTCTTGATAATTATAATTGATGTCATGGAAATGGGAACAAGGCAACAACAAAGTTCAATGTTAATAAGTTAGTTTCAACCATAAAACCAAAACAAAGAACTAAAAACCATTCCAAACATATCAAAAGAGATTTCAAAAAGCATGAAAGAAGTTTAACAAAATAAAAGAAAGGAGAAGAGCCTCCCTAAGATGCTTCCATGATGTCTTTTGATGCTTCTCCATTGTTTCTCTCATCTCCAAGTCCCAAATGAGTGTAGCTCTCAGCTTTTAGCACTAGCCATGGATTCCATATGGAGATTCAAGATGGTTGGATGTGATAAACAAATGATATGCAAGTGTAGATAGTGATGCTATGGAAAAGCTCTATGCTAATACCAATATAGCAACAATACTCTAATGCTTCCTTCTTTGCCTGAGGAGAAGGGTTCTATTTATAGAAGAAATGGGGAAATGGAGGGTTAAGATTGAGAAATCTTAACAAGGGTTAGGATTGAAAGATATTCAATCCATGTGAGACTTTCAACCCAATCATATGTTGACAAGTGTCACCATGAGGAGGCTTGAGAGGAGAGATAAGGAGCATTAAATGCTTGAGGGGACATGATGGTTACCCTAGGGGGTTGGGTTAAGGTTAGGTTAATGGATATTCCTTTTATCCAAGGATAAATGAATGTGCAAGGGTTAAATGGTTACCTTAGTCAAAGAAATAAATGCTTTGAAGAGACCCATGAGTCAAAAGGATGGTTAAGTTGGAGGAAAGTCTCTAACCAAAGGTAAAAGGTGAGTTAACCATAAATGGTTATGTAAGAGCCTTTAATGGTTTGGAAGACTTTAGAGGTTAACCATTTGAAGACATAAAGCCTTTAATGGTTATTGAAGACTTTGGAGGTTTTTGAGAAGTGACTTCCTTTTATTTAGGAATGTGACAATGATTAGGATAGGATTAGGCTAATTAGAAGGAGTTAGATGAATCTAGAAGGGATTTAGGCATGCAAGTGGATTTTGTAGGAGAATGCAAGTGGGAGGAATTTTGGGATTTTCAATTAAAATAAAATCATTTATTTCAATTAAATGGTGTAATTTGCATTTGGATAGATATTTAAATAAATATTAATTTATTTAAATGTGAATGTGAATTTTGGATTTTATTTAAATAAATCTTAATTTATTTACATGAAAAAAAGGAAGATAAAGCATTAAATGGTTGAAGACTTTGAGGGAAACCATTAAAGGCTTAAGAAGACTCTAGAAAGAAACCATTAAGTTTGAAGACTTTAAGGTAAACCATTAAAGGCTTGAGAAGGCTCTAGAAGGAAGCCATTGAGTTTGAAGACTTTAAGGGAAACTATTAAAGGCTTGAGAAGACTCTAGAAGGAAGCCATTAAGTTTGAAGACTTTAAGGGAAACCATTAAAGGTTTCAAGTGGGTGAGGATAAATAGGATTTTAAATAAATACTTTATTTATTTAAAATAGTTGTGCAACTTGCATTTGTAGGAAAATGCAAGTGGGTGGAGGATAAAGGTGATTTAAAAAAATGTTAATTTATTTAAATGTGAGAGATGGGATTTTGGGGGATTTAAATAAATATTAATTTATTTAAATGTGAGAGAAGATTAATTAAACAAATATGATTTATTTATTTAATTAATGGTTTGAATTTGGTTCAGTGAATTAAATCAAATAAATTGAATAATTTATTTAATTAATAGGAGAAGAGGGTTAAGATGAATTAATTAAATATTCATTTAATTAAGTGGACAGATTTATGTGACTACATTTGCCCCTCTTTGAGACGGTGCGGCTTTATCACGTCGTTTCAAAGAAAGAAAAATAGGTGTGAAGAAATATGCCCCATAAATGTTAATTTAGTGGGTGGTATGCCCCCTCAAGAGATAGGCCAATTTTTTTTGAAGAATCGGGCGATCTCTCGAAAAAGAATGAGAAGTGGAGGGGGGTAGAATAAAATAAATTAGCAATAATGGTGAAAGAATGGAAGAAAACAGAGTGAATACGGAGAAATGGCAAGCTAATGAGTACCCATAGGTTATGCAGGAGATAAAGTGCAAATGTGGTGTTGTGCTTTTGATTGATACTGTACAATTAATCAAATTGGTTGGACAATATGGTGCAATTGGTTTAATTGCCTCGGTCAAGTCAAAGCATGACAGTTGATGTTAGTTGTTCGCTTGGATAGGATAAAGTCTAAGTAAGTGAATCAAAGTGACCTAATGGTGACTTAGACAGTTGATGTAATTTCTCGATGAAGTCAAGGTATTTGAAGCAAAATACTCATTGAGACAGACAAATTATGTAATTGTCCGATGTGATTGTGTTTAATTGATTGATCAATTGATAGTGTGTGCATGTGATGGATGGTTGTGGTGAATCATAATAGCCCCGTTGAGACTAGGTCATTATGAGAAATGCTTGTTGTAGTCTAGGTTTGCGATAATCGATTACCTGTTGAGACCCAAAGATACTTGATCAGAGTATCTGTTGATAGTCTAGGTGTGTGGGAGTCGATGTACCTGTGCGGATAGAGTAACTTGCTTGATTGGGATGACTTGGGATGGGAAACGCAACCCCTCCTGTTAGAGATGGATGGCAATGAATGTGGCTTGATTGGGTTGATGGGACACGATGAAGGGATTATGATGATGTTTGATGTTAGATTAAAGATATGGAGGACCTATGACCCATTCCTATGGAAGAAGAGAAAAATAGAGTATGCACCCATTATCATTACTATGTATGAATGATATGCAACTATTATGAATGTATGGATGGATGGAACGCAACGGAATGCAATATATACAGATGAGATGAAATGACAATCCATAGTGCTTTATTTTTCATCATTGAGCATGGTAGTATCAATCTTGGACGAGGCAGTAGGAACCAAGGATGGAGCATTGTACCTACAAAAAAGCAACATAAATAAAGAATAAAGAATATGGACCCTCCATAATGGTTCATGCTCATATGGTCGAGGTATACACTGTAGTCAACAAGTCATAGTGATCCATGACTATATTTTGTATAAGATCATGTAACTTAGTGAACTTCCCACATAGACACCATTAGTACATACCCCATAACTTCATTGGAATAATTCGCAAAAGACATACAAACAATGCTTAGGAACCATCTCGGCCACTCTAATCACTTGTGGATATCCCAGGGTAGCATAGGAACCTAATATAAATGAATAAACAACTTTATCAAACTGACCAAGTATTTGATAGCTTAAACAAATTTTCTTGTCAAAGAAAATGTTATGATGTCTTTGTTTTGGGTAAGGAAGGATGCATCCTTGTTAAGACAGTTGTGTGTACTTGTGTTGATTGTGTGGTTGATTTGATAAGTGATCATCATTTTGTGTAGCTTAAAATATTTGTTTGATGTCTGTTTCGATGCATATGTACAATGGATTTTTTATGCGTGGCCATGTTTTTGATTGATTTTTTTGATGTTTTATGATGTTTTATGATGTTTTTGGATTTTGTAAGTGTTTTTGAATGTTTTTTGTATTTTATGAGATAGTTTTGAATGAAGAACCCAATAAATCATAAGTAATGTAGAATCCACTTCCATCAATAAGTTAAAGGCATTTCCCCCAGTTTAGACATTATGAAAAAGCGGGATGCAAGATGCATGAATTGTTATCCTTAATTGCAGATCAATAACAAGCCATGGTTTTGACTGATGGATGAATGGATGCAATGAATGTGATCACAACAATTCTGAAAGACAATGGAGCCATAGCCTTTATGAGTGGCACTTTTTTGCCAGGTTTTCACCATTGCACTTACCCAAGGTGCCACCGGAGTGGTTGTTCATCGTTTGGATGCATGATTTTTCTTTACTATTTTCTTCAGGACATTTATCTGAATGTTTTTGGTTTTTTTTTGGTATGTAGGGGAGCTTGATGCTCTGCACGGCTTATGTATAAAACCATTTAAGGTGCATGTTGTTGATCGAATATGCTAGTGGTTCTCCTTCTGAAGTAGCCAACTAATATGCCCCAGACCCAAATACAAGAGTGATAACATATGGACCCAACTAGTTTGATTCAAACTTTCCGTGATGTTCTTTGTTTGGTTGGTTATGAGGATTCTCTCAAAGAACAAGATCACCTACCTCAAATGTATGAGTTCTAACTCGATGATTATAGCTTTTTCTCATGCATTGTTGATAGGCTTTGAGGTGGTTGTATGCAACTTGTTGTTTCTCATCAAGTAGCTCTAAATCTTGGAGATGTGAGACTCTGTATGCTTCATCATCTATGAGATTATGCAAGGAAACCCATAGAGATGGTATCTCAACCTCAATAGGTAAGATAGCTTATGCTCCATAGACCAGTGAGTAGGGAGTTGCGCTTATAGGGGTTCGAATGCTAGTTCGATATGCCCATAGTGTTGGTTTTAATTGAACATGCCAATCACGACCAACATCATTGACTGTCTTCTTGAGGATCCTCAATATATTTTTGTTTGATGCTTTAGCCTGACCATTTTCTTGTGGGTAATAGGGAGTGGAAAAGCGGTGTTGAATCTGAAACTTCTCATAGAGCTCACAGACATCCTGATTTTTGAATGGAAGCTCGTTATCTATGATGATGGACATGGGTACACCATACCGGAAGATGATGTAATTAAGGATGAATGAGGTGATCTTCTTGCCGGTGACAAAAAGGCCATGGTGTTGTGATTGGTTGCAATTCTTGTGCTAGTGCATGTATCAAGCCTCCATGAACTTGGCACTTCTTTCATTTTCTGACAAAGTAGTATGAGTCTTTTTCCATGGATGGCCAATAGTATCCAGTGCGTATGCTCTTCTTGGCTAGTGAAGGACTGCTTGCATGAGTTCCACAAATTCCTTCATGTACCTCTTCCAAGGAATTTGTTATCTCTTCATTTTCCAAACATCGAAGGAGAGTACCATCAAGACTGCATCAGTATAGGGTTTCAGCAATAATGGTATATCAAGTGGTTTGGCAAATGAAGGTTTTGCGTTGGTTATTTGATTGGTTAGGAGGAAGTGTGTGATCATGGAGATAGGTGTAGAACTCACCATACCATGGGGATTCAGAAATGACAAGGCAACATATCATCTCAAATTCAGGGATATCATAAGTAGGAATCCAAAGTTGTTCTACCAAGAACTCGTAGCATGTTGAATTCTGTGGAAGATCTAGGAGAGATGCAATGGTAGCCATGGCATTAGCAGCTTGATTATGATCTTAGGATATCTGCTCAAAGGTGATAGTAGTAAATGATGCTTTTAAACTGTCCACCATTTGCTTGTATGGCATGAGTTTTTCATCCTTTGTCTGATATTCATCGGTTACTTGTCGAATGACTAGCTGGGAGTCACCATATATCTATAGCTCTTTCAATTTCCATTGTATGGCTAGTCTGAGTCCTATGACCAAGGCTTCATATTCTGCTATGTTGTTCATGAATGGAAATGTGGGCCTGTAAGACTTCAGGATGTTGTCACCTTGAGGTGTGATAAAAAGAATGCCTGCCCTCGAGCCATGCCTTGTATATGAACCATCAAAGTATTAATTTCCATGGTTGTGCTGCTATGATCATGAATATCTCTTCATCTAGAAAATTGAAAATAAGAGGATGATCACCTATGAGGGGTGCATCAGCCAACTGATCTGCAATAACTTGGCCCTTGATAGCCTTACAGTCCATATACTCGATGTCAAATTCACTTAGAATCATTACCCATTTGGCCAAGCAGCCTGTCAATGTTGCTTTTCTGAGTAAGTACTTTAGTGGATCAATCTTGGCAATGAGTTGTACTTTATGTGTTAACAGGTAGTGCCTCAGTTTAATGGTTGCCAAGATTACTGCTAGGCAAGCTCATTCAATAGGTGTGTAATTGAGTTCATAGCCAACCAGTGTGCAAGAGATGTATTAAACAACACACTCTTTCCCTTCTGCATTATGTTGAGCCAAAAATACTCCTAATGTTGTATTAGTTGCTGAAATATAGAGAAATAGAGGTCTACTCGAATCTGGTGGGATCAGAAATGGTGTGTTCATGAGATAGTCTTTAAGCATCTGGAATGCTTGTTGGCATCTAGTATCACATTGAAAGTGGATGTTTTTGTGTAATAGGTGTGTAAAGGGGTAACACTTATCTGCTAGTTGTGCAATGAATCTTCAAATGGATTGAAGCTGCCCTTGTAATGTCCTTAGCTGACTGATGTTCTTTGGAGGTGGCATGTCCATGATTTCTTTGACTTTGGTTGGGTCAACCTTAATGCCTTTTCTTGAGACAATGTATCCTAGAAGCTTCCCCGAGGTTACTCCAAAGACACATTTCTTTGGGTTGAGTCGAACATGATATTGTTCCAATCTATCAAAGATTTAATCTAATATTTCTAGATGACCTTCTCTTGTTAGTGATTTTGCCAATAAGTCATCAACATAATCTTCCATTATGGTATGCATCAGATCATGAAAGATGGTGGTCATTGCTCTTTGATAGGTTTCCCCTACATTCTTTAGACCAAAAGGAATTACATTCTAGCAATATGTTCCCCATGGACATGTGAAGGCCATTTTATGTTGATCCTCTGGTGCGATCTTTATCTAATTGTACCCTGAAAAACCATCCATGAGTGAAAACATGGCATGTCCTATTGTTAGGTCCACTATTATGTCAATGTTGGGTAGGGGGAAGTCATCTTTAGGATATGCTTTGTTCAGATATCTAAAGTCAGTGCAAATACGGATGCCCCCATTTGGTTTGCCAATAGGTACAATATTGGATATCCATTCTGCATAATCAATTGGTCTAATGAAACCAACATCCAAGAGTTTCTTAAGTTCTCCTTTGACTAGTACCGCAATCTGGGGATGCATCTTGCAAAGCTTCTATTTGACAGGCTTAGCTCCTTCTGCTATGGTGAGGTGATACATGAATAAATAAGAATCAAGACCAGGCATGTCTGCATATGACCATGGAAAGTTAATATAGCATTTTTTGAAGAATTTGACAAACTTGGGTTGTTCCTCTGGAGTTAAAAGAGATGTCAGGTGTATGTGGTGAGGAGTTTCAGGAGTCCCCATGCTGTATTCTTTTGTCTCTTCAATAAGGATTGTTGATCATTCTTGTTGTGTATTGGAGGGGAGGATGTCAAACTTTTCATCCTCAGGCACCTTCGAGAGGTTGTCACCATTGGATACGCTCTTTCTTTTTACTTTTGTGGGATCAAACACTTCCATAGTGTAGTTTTCACTAGAAGATCCATGTTTTATTGTTATATTTTTGCAGCTGAAAGGTTTGGCATCTACCCCAAAGTATGTTGCACTATTAAGTTCAATGGCAAATCCAGCTTTGTGATCCCCGCTTGGTATGTTATCCCTTAGTTCCAAAAAGTCAATGATCACCTCATCATTTTGGAAGTGGTCAAGGCATTGGGGATTAGATTGGTTCCATTCGATGAGTTCGGGATGGATAATGGGCATTACCTCATTGATCAGGTTAAGTTCATAAGAGGTGTCAGTGAGGGTTAAGACGTTGTGATGAAGGTTGTTGATGGTACTCTCTCTATCAGAATCAAACATAGGATGTGATGTAGGGCTGGTGGAAGATGTTTCTAGTTCAAGAACCCAAGAGGTCTTTATCTGTGCTTGTCCGTAAACAAGGATGTCTTTGTGAGGTGGAGGTAGTGATGTGTCTTTCTCATCTGAAGTATTTAGCTAGAAAAAATCAAATTCCCACTCATGTGAGTCAGTCTTTGAGTTGCTTTCTAGTATCTGATTACTATACCATACTGGGATGTCCTTTGAGTTAAACACTGTAGGTGTGATCGGTTGATGTACCTTGGCAGATGAAATGATTGGTGTTGTAGGAAGGATTATTGGGATCAATGAATCCGATACATGGAGTATCGATGTTATTGAATTTGTTGTTTCTGATGGAATTGTTGGTGTTGTCGATACAGCTGGGGGTTCTGATACTGCTAATGGTGCTATTGATGTGGTTGCTGCTATTGATGGGGTTGTTGGTTTGATTGGTGGGATGATTGGTGTTTTGGATGTTATTGCTGGGATGTTCAACTGTATTGGAGCAATTGGTGTGGTTCTTGGTACTTCTGATATAATCAAAGGTGACCTCTTTATGTTTGTAGTAGGTTGATATAGAGGTTTGTTGGGTTTCCCTTTGAATCTGAGTTTAGGAAGAGTCTCCTTTTGAAAGCCTAATCCTGTGTTATCTTTAGGCTTTAATTCCAGCTACAATGGCTCATGTCATCCTTGCTTGCAAGGTCCCAAAGTACTGTGACCGTCATAACCCATTCTTTGCATAATGAGAAGGCCTTTTCCATATTGATTTGTGGGAAGCTTAGCTTGTGGGATTTCCATGGTGATAGGATCTTTATAGATCCATTCTGCTAAGTCCTCATCTCTGGTTTCTTCTTCTTGACTCTTTCCAAGGATGAAAGGCATCAAAGTGCATGTTGGCTTGACTAGTTGCATTTGAAGTAACCGTTGAGGTTTACCATGAGTTCTAGGAGAAGTGAGTAGTTTCCCAACACAAAAGAGTTGGTTGAGATTGTACTCCCCAAGACCTTCCTCTATCATTTTCATCTTGTGCTTCTATTGCTTGGGTATAGTGGTGTTTGAACTAGAAAGAGAGGTGGGACTTACGTATGAGGTGGATGAGGTGGCTTCTCTATTGTTAGGAACGGTAATCTAGTTGATGGTTGATATTGTTACAATATGCAAATGGATTTGCATCACCCATGATTGTAATTTCTACACCATTATGAGGGAACTTGATACACTGGTGGTAGGTGGATGGAATGGCTTGCATGGCATGTATCCAAAGTCTTCCTAACAATAAATTATATGACAGAGGAAGGTCTAGAACTTGACATATGATGTGCTTCACCACTGGGCCCACTCGGATCGGTAACACAACTGCTCCTTTGGATGAACACTCTACATCGTCATAAGCTTTTATGGTTATCTTTTTTTGGGGATCCATTGATTCAACTGCATACCCCAATGCTATGACCAATTGTAATGTATAGATATTTAGGCCTGCTCCATTGTCGATCAAGACTCACTTGATCTTATGTTGGTTTATAAATCCTTCAATATGGAGTGAGGCATTATGAGGTTGCTGGAAGGATGTATTGTCACTGTCAGAGAAAGTGAGACATGGTGATGACCTCATATTTCCAGCCATAGCTTGAAATTGATCCATATTTAGATTTGTAGGGACTAACGCTTCTTGGAGAGCTTGATCCAAGATTGTTTTATGAGATGGGGATAGGTGCAAAAGCTCTAATATGGATATAAGTGTGGGTGTCTTATCTAACTGTTCCACAAGGTTATACTACTTTGGGATGGAAGGTGTGCCTTATGGAGCTACTTTAATGGTGATCTTACTGCGACGCATAACAACATTGCAGGTAGAGCTTGGGTTTTTTATGGTAATGGTTGCAATTTGTTCATTGGCATCATATAGGTGATTCATAGTGTAATTATAGGTAGCTCGCATATAATCGGTTGTATCTATGTTTCACCCTGAAGTGGAAGGACCCCTTTGATCTTGTGATGGAAGTGGATTCTTAAACATAAGATGATCATTATTTGTTGTTTTTGGGTCATGTCCTTCAATTTCAATCTCGCCTCAGTTAATGAGATCTTGAATAAGATCTTTCAATATGTGACAATTGCCTATTTTATGCCCTTTCCCTTGATGGAATTCGTAATGTTCATTATCCCTCCACCATGAAGGTTTGACCTGAGGCTCGTAATTGGATGTTTTTGGTAGGGTCACCAGATTTGAAGAGACCAACTGACATAATATTATTTCAATAGGTTCCCCTAAGAGTGTTACGTTCATTTTTATTTATAATTTTGCTGGCGTTGTCATGGTTCTTCTTGTGGTACACTGTGTCCTTGATTCGGTGGGGGAGGAACCATGTTGGTCTTAGGACGGGGGCTTGTCCTGCAAAGCGGACCATAGGTTGTGCACTTTTGATAGTCCTTGCATCCACAACCTAGTCATTGATGACTTTTTTGTTTTTGTTCCAGAATTAGGCTTATCACTATTGAAGCGCGGGCGAGGGCCATCCTTTTGCTCATTGTATATCTTGATAAGACCTTTTTTTATGAGAGCCCACTCACATTTTAAACCTTTTGTGATCATGTCATTGAAGGATTCTATTCCTTTCATGTCTAAGTGCAATTCCATTTCTTCGTTCAAGTTGGAAATAAATATTTCCATGAGTTCTTGTTCAGGTAATTGAACAGAACATCTGCTAGACATTCGATGTCATCATTGCAAGAAAATTGAAAATAGCTCTCTTGGTTTTTGCTTAGTGTTACATAGATCAACCATGGTGATATCACGTTCAATGTTATGTGAGTAATGTTCTATGAATTTCTGGACTAGTTCTTCGAATTTCCTAATGCCACCTGTTAGTCGGGAAAACCATTGTGTGGTTGTCCCTGCCAAACTTAAAACATGATGAAATATTTAACTATGGAAGCAAATACAACAAGGAATCTCCAAATGCCTTCTAACATGCTCTTAGCTCCTTCTCCCTTGTTTCCTCTCTAAGTCCCAAATTAGTGTAGCTCCCAACTTTTAGCACTAGCCATGGATGCCATATGGAGATTCAAGATGGTTGGATGCGATAAACAAATGCTATACAAGTGTAGATAGTGATGCTATGAAAAAGCTCTATGCTAATACCAGTATAGCAACAATACTCTAATGCTTCCTTCTTTGCTTGAGGAGAAGGGTTCTATTTATAGAAGAAATGGGAAAATGAAGGGTTAAGATTGAGAAATCTTAACAAGGGTTAGGATTGAAAGATATTCAATCCATGTGAGACTTTAAACCCAATCCCATGTTGACAAGTGTCACCATGAGGAGGCTTGAGAGGAGAGATAAGGAGCATTAAATGCTTGAGGGGACATGATGGTTCCCCTAGGGGGTTGGGTTAAGGTTAGGTTAATGGATATTCCTTTTATCCAAGGGATAAATGAATGTGCAAGAATTAAGTGGTTACCTTAGTCAAAGAAATAAATGCTTTGAAGAGACCCATGAGTCAAAAGAATGGTTAAGTTAGAGGAAAGTCTCTAACCAAAGGTAAAAGGTGAGTTAACCATAAATGGTTATGTAAGAGCCTTTAATGGTTTGGAAGACTTTAGAGGTTAACCATTTGAAGACATAAAGCCTTTAATGGTTATTGAAGACTTTGGAGGTTTTTGAGAAGTGACTTCCTTTTATTTAGGAATGTTACAATGATTAGGATAGGATTAGGCTAATTAGAAGGAGTTAAAAGAATCTAGAAGGGATTTAGGCATGCAAGTGGATTTTGTAGGAGAATGCAAGTGGGAGGATTTTTGGGATTTTCAATTAAAATAAAATCATTTATTTCAATTAAATGGTGTAATTTGCATTTGGATAGATATTTAAATAAATATTAATTTATTTAAATGTGAATGTGAATTTTGGATTTTATTTAAATAAATCTTAATTTATTTACATGAGAAAAAGGAAGATAAATCATTAAAACCATGAATCCTTTTGTGGGACATACACAAACACAAGGTATACCTTTGACACAAATAGATATTCTGACACAACAAATACAAAATTTACAACAACAAATGACGACCATGCAAATTGGTAATGATAAAAAGAGCTACACAATGTAGGACTTACATCCTTATCCATTTGATCACACATTATACATGTCGCCTTTCCCACAACATTTTGAAACACCCAAATTTGATAGATATCGAGGGAAGGGTGATCCTAGAGATCATATCAGAGAATTTTTTTACAACATGTATAGAAGTTGCCTCAGAATATACTTATTTAATGAGCTTGAAGACTTTGAGGGAAACCATTAAAGGCTTAAGAAGACTCTAGAAAGAAGCCATTGAGTTTGAAGACTTTAAGGGAAACCATTAAAGGCTTGAGAAAACTCTAGAAGGAAGCCATTAAGTTTGAAGACTTTAAGGGAACCCATTAAAGGTTTCAAGTGGGTGAGGATAAATAGGATTTTAAATAAATAATTTATTTATTTAAAATAGTTGTACAACTTGCATTTGTAGGAAAATGCAAGTGGGTGGAGGATAAAGGTGATTTAAATAAATGTTAATTTATTTAAATGTGAGAGATGGTATTTTGGGGGATTTAAATAAATATTAATTTATTTAAATGTGAGAAGATTTAATTAAACAAATATGATTTATTTATTTAATTAATGGTCTGAATTTGGTTAAGTGAATTAAATCAAATAAATTGAATAATTTATTTAATTAATAGGAGAAGAGGGTTAAGATGAATTAATTAAATATTAATTTAATTAATTATTAATTGGTGGTTAAATAATCAAATAAATACTAAATATTCATTTAATTAAGTGGATAGATTTATGTGACTACAATAATATCATAGGAAACAAGGTCTTGTTCAATAGAACACTTATCTTTCAACGTCTCTATGAGTAATTTTAAAACCTTCTAACAAACATATTAATTAAGATGTTCATGTCGCTATAAAATTTGATCATCAATCTCTAGCCAAATATTTCAAAGGAGAAATACTAATACAGTGATTGAAACCACAAATAAAAAATAAACATGAGTAGGAGAATATCCCAAGTAAGCCAAAAATTATATCAAAGAGTTAAAACACATAATAGGTTGATTATATCATTTTCATCACTATTTTTAGAGACCCGCAAAAAGGGGGCATAGAAAGAAAGGATGGAAGTCATTGCCAAATTAAAAAAATTACATTTGATTCAAGAAAATTTATTCCAAACCTTTCTTCACCAAGAAAATACATTTTAGCTTTTAACAATTGATGGAAAAATATACACACAATCGAATCCAGAAAAAAAAAATACACTAGAAATGCAAAATGGATTGTGGAAATCTCATAGCTTTAAGGATGGAAAAATATACACACAATTGAATCCAGAAAAAAAATACACTAGAAATGCAAAATGGATTGTGGAAATCTCATAGCTTTAATTGATAGCCCCTTGAAATAAAATAAACTCGTTTAGGATCAATTCCCAAAACTAAAGGATAACTTTTTTCATAAAAAAAATAAAGATAGTTAATAATCAATAAGAATATAAGCTAGGAGAGCCCTAGATGTATTATCACCTTGCTGAAGATTGAAATTCTTATGCTTCCAATGAAATAGAATTATTTCTTAACTAATCATTTCCTTGAAACCAACAGCTCTAAACCATCAAACAATCATAAAATAGTATCTCAAATGACATAGAAGAGGGGAGGAGGATGTTGGCATATAACATCAGTTTTTTAAGATAGTTTAAATAGTTTAATAAATAAATAGTTAGTTTCTGATAGTGAGTGAATGGGAAGTTAGTGTGATGGTTGTATAAAGCCAATGTTAAAGCAACATAAGGATATCAAGATATATCATATAAATTAATGAATCTTTCTATTCTACAATCATGATTTAGCTTTCTTTGTTCCTGTCTCATTTGGTCAAAGCAGCACGACCATGGAAATCTTCTCAATGTTGACTGGTTCCTCTATCTGGGTTCAATAGTTTTGGGCAGGCCTGGAATTTGACAGGCAAAATGGCCATTTTTTCACTTTTGCACTGTATTTGACAGCTTAAAAAATTAGTAGAACGTATGCATTGACATGCTATTTTTTTCTAGAACCATATAGATGACACTTCAAATTATAAATAAACCGTAAAAAAATATAATAGGTAATATATATATTAGTTTAGAATGTTTATTATAAAAATACAAATCTATTTAGAATATTTTGAAATAGAAGGGTTTAGAATATGGAAGGATATAGTTGTTTCTAATTTTATAATATTTTAATATGATTTTTTTAGAATACTTCTATTTTTTCATTTGAATTTAGAAAGTTGTCATAATTGAAATGATAGAATATAATCGATAAAATATTTTAATATGAATTTTTACAATATATTCTATTTTTTTATATATGAATTTAGAAACTTAGTCAATTTAATTTTTTAAATATATTTAATAAGATTGTTATATA
Organism: Cryptomeria japonica; assembly: GCF_030272615.1. NCBI lineage: Eukaryota > Viridiplantae > Streptophyta > Pinopsida > Cupressales > Cupressaceae > Cryptomeria > Cryptomeria japonica. Next base: position 885,868,692 of record NC_081414.1, on the reverse strand, counting down.
AACTTGTCATAATATATATAATTTTAAAATTTAATTGTTTATTATTACTAAATTAGTAATTATTAATTGATTATCATTAAATGTTAATATATAATATATATTAGAGTATTAATTTAGAAACTTACTTAGTAAATTTAAGATTTTTGCATATATTACTAATTTATCATTATTTTCTCATTAAGATAATGATTTTCATTTCTTCCAAAGAAAGATGCACATTGATTTTCATTGCTTCAATCTTCTACTTTTATATTTTTTGACAGTTAATATTTTTCTTAAAACGTCAAATGAAAGGCATTAAAATGACTAAACCATCATCAAAAATTCATATGACAGGTAGGGGTGACTGTCAAATTCCAGGCCTGGTTTTGGGGCACATTGTCATTTAAGCAAAAATGGAATCTCCATAAGCGGCATGATAAGAAGAAGAATGACATTGTTATATCATTTTATTCCTACGTTGAAGTTTCCTGAATAGAGACAGCTATGGGATGTTTGTCATTGTTCACTATTGTTGATATGAGCATAAGAGAAGGCAGATAAAAGTTGCTTCTCAACGAGAAAACTAAAGCATTTGTTCCCCTCACATCGATGGACCCCTATCCTTTTGAGTATACTGGGCACATACTAAGACCTACATACCTGCATGAAACGAAGAGCGATGTACATTGTGTGGATAGAATTACTAGCGTAGAAAATTGCATCGTTTTTTTCTTTTTCTTTTTCCTTTTTCCTCTAAAGTTAGTTACATTTGGTGTTGACTACCTACCATCTTATGTGTATCAATGATATGATTTATGTGCACAAAAGGTTAGAATGGAATGATATGATTTATGTGCACAAGAGGTTAGTGTAGTCACATAAATCTGTCCACTTAATTAAATGAATACTTAGTATTTATTTGATTATTTAACCATCAATTAATAATTAATTAAATTAATATTTAATTAATTCATCTTAACCCTCTTCTCCTATTAATTAAATAAATTATTCAATTTATTTGATTTAATTCACTTAACCAAATTCAGACCATTAATTAAATAAATAAATCATATTTATTTAATTAAATATTCTCTCACATTTAAATAAATTAATATTTATTTAAATCCCCCAAAATCCCACCTCTCACATTTAAATAAATTAACATTTATTTAAATCGCCTTTATCCTCTACCCACTTGCATTTTCCTACAAATGCAAGTTGCACAATTATTTTAAATAAATAATTTATTTAAATCACCTTTATCCTCCACCCACTTGTATTTTCCTACAAAAGCAAGTTGCACAACTATTTTAAATAAATTATTTATTTAAAATCCTATTTATCCTCACCCACTTGAAACCTTTAATGGTTTCCCTTAAAATATTCAAACTTGATGGCTTTAAAGTCTTCAAACTTGATGGCTTCCTTCTATAGTCTTCTTAAGCCTTTAATGGTTTCCCTTAAAGTATTCAAACTTGATGGCTTTAAAGTCTTCAAACTTGATGGCTTCCTTCTATAGTCTTCTTAAGACTTTAATGGTTTTCCTTAAAGTCTTCAAGCCTTTAATGGTTTCCCTCAAAGTCTTCAAGCATTTTAATGCTTTATCTTCATTTTTCTCATTTAAATAAATTAATATTTATTTGAATATTTATCCAAATGCAAATTACACCATTTAATTGAAATAAATGATTTTATTTTAATTGAAAATACCAAAATTTCTCCCACTTGCATTTTCCTACAAAATCCACTTGCATGCCTAAACCCCTTCTAGAATTTTCTAATCACTTCTAAATAACCTAACCCCTTCTCTAAACTTTGTCACATTCCTAAGCAAAAGGGAAGTCACTTCTCAAACCCTCAAAGTCTTTGATAACCATTAAAGGCTTTCAACCTTCAACCACTTAATCCCCAAAGTCTCCAATAACCATTAATGGTTACCTCAAACCCTCCCACATGGTTAAAACATTTGTTTTGACTCAACCTCTACCCAACCCAAAGGTCTCATCAGGCCATTAATGCTTTGACCATGATTATCTCTTAAACATTTGCACAAAGGTTTATCCTTGGATTAATTCTTAATCCAGTGGGTAATCCTAATTTAGGCTTAACCCTTAGCCTCTAGATAACCATGAGGCCTTCTCAGGCCTTTAATGCCTCCAACCTCTTCTCTCAACCCAATCCTATGTTGACACTTGTCACTATTTTATTGGTGCCAATTGTGCACATGGATCCCCAACTTTCAAACTTGGCCCTTGATTAAACCATTCAATCTTAACCCTTCATTTCCCCATTTCTTCTATAAATAGAACCCTTCTCCTCAAGCAAAAAAAAAAAGAAACATTTAGAGTATTGTTGTTATACTGGCATTAGCATAGAGCTTTTTCATAGCATCACTATCTACTCTTGCATAGTATTTGCTTATCATATTCAACCATCTTGAATCTCCATATGGCATCCATGGCTAGTGCTAAAAGCTAAGAGCTACACTCATTTGGGATTTGGAGAGGAGAGGAACAAGGGAGGAGCAACTATGAGCATCTTGATTAGCTATTTTATTCTATGTTTATATGCTTTCTATTTCATGCTTAATATCTCTCTTGATATGCCTGTTTAGGATAATCTTTTGTTGCTAACACTAACGTTTGTTTCTTGTGCTCTTGTGTGTGTTGCCATCAAACAGATTTTCTAATCCTTTTTGCAGAGCATCAGTTAGAATAGAATGTTGAGAGGGTTTTTTTTTTTTTGTTTTTGTCTTGAGGGTAGCATTTGAAGATAAGGCATAGAAAGTCAATGAGCACACTGCTCAGTCACAAAAGGAGTCTCACTGACTACATATAAATCCAAACTACAATCAGGAGAAGTGTTAAACTGCGAAAGATAGAATCTTCTATGGTAGAATACAGTTTCGGTTTAAGATCTGTTTGTTCCAGTCTAAAACCCTAAACTCTTTGCCGAAATAACCCTTACATAAATACCCTCACATACATGATCTCTCTGATATATTTTACATCATATCCGTCACCATATCTATATCAAATGATCTACTCCAACTGACCTATATACCCTATACAACTTATCATGCCTTATGTCGGCTTACAAAGATTATTACAATATCAAATTATATGTCATTCAGATAACAAAAATACATGAATAACAAAAACAATTGTCGATGCTGGGTCCAAGAGATGTTGACCTCCAATACTGATAACTATATTCTAAACCATGTCAACCTGCATTACCGGTAACCAAAGAAATCCTTCTATCTTGTCGGTGTCGATGCCATGTAGTGTCTATGAAGTGCTTGTTGGTACACAACTGAACCAAAATATGAAGCCGGAACAAAATACCATGTTGTCATCAATGACAACATAGTGAAACCAACCAATTGAGTGTCAATTTCCAACAATCTCCCCCTTTGGCATTGATGGCAACCCTCATGTGAACAATGGTCAAGGTTTCATCTATCGATTTCATCCTGCCTGCTCCCCTTGAGATGAATATTCATCAATGCAAAATACTCCATGCTCCATGTCTCCCCCTAATGTATACAACTCCTCTTTTCTTTTCACATCTATATCACTCCCTTTTTGATTCGAATGCCATCAAAAATAAAAAATGTCAAAGATCCAAAACTGTACAATGAGTATCCCAAAAATATCTTACCGGAGCTTAACAAATTTCAAAATTTCCAGATAAGCCTTCTCCAATAGATCAAGATAAGTATCCCAACCAGTTTTAAAAGTGTTGGAAATAGATACAAGTCCATTTAATATATGTGCAAATAACTCTTTCTCCCTTATCTCTGCCAATGTGGGCTTTCCAACCATATCCATACATTCCTTCTTATGTACACTAAGTGAATCCAACTAGGGACTCACCAAACCTTTCAGACTTCTGACTCTTCTTATGATTTTATCTTTTTCCTTCTCAAGAATAGAAATTTGGGCTTCCAAAATCAAAATTTGACCATCAATGGATGTAGTCAATGAAGTCAATTCATCAAACGAATTAGCTATACTTGCAATTTTCTCCTTAAATTCTTTAATCTTTTTATCCATATTAACTGTAAGTATATATGTATTACAACATACCCTATAAATATTTGTATGTTGTTTCAAAGAATTATCTATTAGTTTCAACTTTTCATCAATCTTCTTCTTCTTAGATATCCGTGGTGATTTCATCTACTAACTCTACACAAGTTTTTGGTGGTATGATAGTCACATTACTAGATTGAATAGCCGCATCAATGTCATTCTTCTTCTTCTTCCTTCTTGCAGTACCGGATGGAGCTGAAGTGGTTACTTTTGGTGCTTGATTTTGTGTCGATATTTTGAATGTAACCTTCCTAACCAATTGCTTTTTAGCTTCTACCTTTGTTTCTTCTATTTTCTTCCTTACAACCCTCTTGAAAGCCAAAGGTGTGTCATCCTCAGATTCAGACTCTAGTGTAACAGGCTCAATGTGTACTTATATATTCTTTCTCTTCCTACCTTTCTCTGAGACAACATCAATTAATCCTTTGATGACCTATGAAACCTTATCTACAAACTTGCTAGCCTTTCCTTCCTTCTTTTCTCTTTTTTTCCAGTTGAGCTCTATTTCAACCTCTTATTTTTTCTATTTTGCAGTACCACAGGGCTTCTTTGCCTCATCAACAGGTGCATCAATCAACATTTTTGCATAGGCATCAAGGATTTGTGCATCAACTTCATGGCCCATTTCCTCAATCCAAATCTTCCAGGTCTTAACTACTTCCATAAGTGTTTCATCTTTCTTCACCATGAAGCATATGTTATTTGAATATTTTTCAACAATATGCTTAGGAACCCTTTCCCTAGACTTCATTATCTTTTGGAATCCCTTAAAATATCCCCATACTTTATCATCTCTCTGACTTACTAAAGTAGCAATTGACTATTTCAATTGTCTCCCTACCAGGATATCAAATGCCCATTAACTCTTCCCAAAATTGGGAGTGTCATTCATAAAAAATAACATTAAGAAGACAATTAAGCTACCATACCAGAAAGTTCCTTTTTTTTCACCTTTAATCTTTTCTAGGTTTATTTACAGTTCATCTAACATCCAACCGCATAGATCCAATTTCTCATTTTCTCTCATCATCTTATTTGCTGTGAAAAATGTAGGAACTGGAAACAAAACTCAGTTGGTTTGACTGAGTTACCTTATACCCAATGATCATGCTACCAAATCTGATGTCTATGTCAGTAATAGTGCTTATTCTCATAGATCTCTTGTCAGATGTTGCGCCAGTGATTTTATTCACATAATCATTCGAAGCCTTCTTGTCTAGACGTTGCCCAACCTGTGGAAAACTAGTAATTGCTCTGATGGATTCCTTGGTGATCTTGTAAGGTCTATCCAACTAGATAAATTCTCCATGTACTCTGCTCAAAACATACCTAATTATTTCATCTTCTAATTTTGGGATGTCTAAGTCTTCAATGTGTTTGTATGTCGGTTTGATCTTTCCATAATCTCTGATCAGTTAGCTCATGTACATGCCCTTTATTTTAGATGTCCCCAAGTCCTCAATGTGACAATGTATGTATGTCCTAACATCTTCGACATAAACAACTCCCTCTGGAACACACAAACATGCTCCAACCAAATCTTCTAGGGTAGCCACATGTGGATATCTCTTGAAAATTGGCTTGGGATGGTCCTTGACTTCTACAACAGATAGATTTGCAACAAAGATTGGAATAGATGATGATCTTGCTTCCATATTTAAAGATAAATACCTGATGATCGCTTTTGATGAAAACCCTTAACAAATTCTTCCAGTCATTGGTGAAATTGTTCATCTGATCACACTGAATCACTCTTAATCACACTGAAATTGTTCTGAATGCAAGGTGATCAATAATGAAGTGAATTCAACATTTTATCCTCCAAGAAAAACCCTAATATTCCATTGACATCAATGACTGCTAGTGAAAGATATCGAATCTCAAAGTTAACACCTCCATGCTGAATAATCATCTCCAATGTCTAAAACATCTTCCAAAACCTCTTCTTGAGGTATATGTAGCATCTTCATGAATTTTTCTACCCCTAAGGCATCTGCCTTAGTTACCAGATGAGCTACCTACTGGTGCAGGAGAAAAATCCTCTGTTGGATAAGTAACCGATGCATTCCAATCTGTTGATTGTTTTTCAGTCTTCCTGACCCATCTCTGAATATGATCTTGCCGAATTTCACTAACTTTTTCTTTTTCTTTCTTATTTTATCCTTCATTGCCAATTGGTGGATTTCTATTTCTATAGAATTTAGCAATATATCCAACCTTATTGCATGCATAACATGTAACATTGTTCTTTTGAATTGCTTTGCTAAAACCAGTATAATTTCTTGCCCTACACTGATTAGCCATATGTCCAAATTTTCTACATACATAGCATTTAACATTCATTCTTCAATCTTCTATGTTATGACCATACTTATTACATTTAAAACATTTACCGAGAGCATAATCGGGGTTCTAATTTGCTCTATTTCTACATTGCCTAGCCATGTGACCAAATCTATTGCAGACAAAACATCTACCATTAAATTTATAAGCATTAAATTTCCTTATCAATGCCTTATGGTTTTGATCTTCATTAGTAGTGCCAGAACTTTGTCCTTGCTCAAATCCAAGTCCATTGGAATCTCCAATCTACCTTTGTCTCTTCAACAACTCATCTAGTTGTGCTGAACTAATCTTGATTTTTTCTTTATACTCACTTGCAGTAGTTAGATCTTCTCTCAAAATTATCATTTGTCTCTCAAGCTCTTGTTCATTACTCTGGGATTGTACTAAATTAGTTTTCAACATATCATTCTCATGAACCAACCTACCACATTCTTCAAATTTGTTCTTCAGGGATACAACAAGATTTTTTTCCTTTTTATTTTGGTCCTCAATCTCTTTAAACATTCTGATAATAGTTATAGCTTGCATTTCATTTCTCATAACTATGTTCTCCTAACTTAGAAATTTGACACTATTCACATAAATGAGAATCATAACACAAATAATTATATGTAGAAAACCTCAAAGAGGAAAAACCATGGTGGGATTTATGACCCACAATATCAATCCACTGGCCATATGAATAGATATTACAAAATATAAGGGGCCTCCACTTGTAGGAAGGCTTACAGCCTATATCACATTGCTCAATCACAAAAGGAGCCTCATTGACTACATATAAATCTAGACTACAATCTGGAGAAGTGTTGAGCTACAAAAGGTAGCATCTTCTATGCCAGAATACAGTTTTGGTTTAAGCTTTATATGTTCCAGTCTAAAACCCTAAACCCTTTGCCAGAATAACCCTTACATAAATATCCTCAAATACATGATTTCTCTGATATATTTCGTATCATATCACATCCACATATCCATCACCATATCTATATGAAAATGATCTAATCCAACTAAGCTATATACCCTATACAACTTATCATGTCTTATGTCGGTTTACAAAGATTATTACAATATCAAATTGCATGTCGGTTAGATAACATAAATACATTAATAACAAAAACAATTGCCAATGTCAGATCCAAGAGATGTCGACCTCCAATACCGATAACCATATTCTAAACCATGTTGGCTTGCATTGTCGGTAACCAAAGAAATCCTTCTATCCTACCAATGTCGGTGTATGTGTACAGTTTGTGAAGTGCTTGTTGGTACACAACTAAACCAAAATATGAAGTCGAAATAAAATACCATGTATCCATCACTGACAACATAGTGAAACCAACCAATTTAGTGTCAATTGCCAACATATAAAACAAAAATTGTTCAAGATGAAGATGAAAGAGGGACATACTATTGTTCAACACATAAGTACATTCTATTGTCTCCTTAATCAACTTATAGGTGTAAAATTCAAAGTCAATGATTACGATGCCAAGGCAATCTTACTTGGTAGTATGCCTCCAAATTTTGATCATATTGTTTTCACTTTGAACAAAATTAATCCCAGTTTAAAAATTGTGATTTCTTCTTTGATTGATGAAGAGAGTAGAGTAAACAAAAGTCATTTAATTGTTGAGGAAAGTTCTTTTATTGGTAAGATGAAGTCTAACATTTCAACAAGGAAAGAATTCACATGCTATTATTGTTAGAAAATGGGACATGTTTAGATGAATTGTATTCAATGAACCAAAGATCTCATCATTGGGAATTTGAAGAAAAATAAAACTCTTGCTACCACTAAAGGTGAAACTCAATTTTGTGGTTTTGTAATAGATACAAATGATCCATTTGATTATGATGACTCACCTCATGATGCTAAAACTGATGAAAGATTTGTGCTTTAAAGAGTAGAGAATATCTTATCAAAGGTTGGAGGTAATAGAGGTAGGAGGATATCTTGTTGGAAATTCGGAGAAATTGATTATGTGTTGCATTGATGTTTGTCATCGATGTCAACACTAGTTGTTTTTCTATCTACCGAGTTTCGGTAGAGTGGTTGGGTTATGATGTTGATCTAGAGATCTTCTTCAGTATATTATGGCTTTTGGAATTGGTTCGGATTGGTTATTTATGTGTTCCTCGTTCATATCACATTCAATTGGTTTGAGATTTGATGATCAGAAAGCTATCATTTGTTCTAGTGAGCCTTGTGGTTACCGGTAAGGGTTTTACCGACAAGGCTTTGAAGAAGATCTTTCGATGAATCCAATAAGTGGTGTTGGTGTGGCTTCTAGAAGGTTATCAGGATGTTGTTGGTTATCATGTTCATGTTCTAGTTGATCGGTGGTGTTTTATTTGGCTTATGGCGACCCATTTTAGGTCTAGTCTTATTCTGTTATGTTATGGAGCAATTTATGTAACGTGTTGGTTGATGCTCCCGATGTGTTACCAGTTGAATTTTTTGATTGGTTTATATTGTTTTATTCTTAGGCCGACTTGGTTTATCATTGGTTTCTGGGATTATGTAACAGATTTATTGTGTTATCTTTTAGGTGGTCGACCTAATTGTTTAGGTCCCAGGTTGGTATAAATATGGTGTAAGATCTCTTTCTAAATCATGGTATGTGGGTTATGAGATTATTTGTGTGTCAATAAAGTTGTAATCATATGTAGAGGTTTTGGTCGATCATAGGTGATTGAATTGGGTTTGTGTAAGAGGTTTGAGACCTCTGGTATTGAGCTTAACAGGAACTGTACTCAGGCATAGGAGATGTTATTATTGCAGTTCAATCTTCATTCTATATTGTAGTCCTATGTTTTCTATAGTCATTTAGACTCCTTTTGGGATGAGAAGTGCGCTCTAGTTTGTTGGCCTTCTTACATGTGCAGGCCCCTTATTGTAATATTTATTCATCTAATCAGAGGATAGATATTGTGGGTCTCGAATCCAACCGTGTTTTTTCCTCATTGAGGTTTTCCATGTATAAATATGTGGTGTTATGGTGTTCATCTTTGTGGTTGCATTTTTACTTATTGTTATATGCTTTTATGTTTACCGATTGTTGAGTTGTTGTGTTAATAAGGTTAAAATTCATCATTACGGCAAAACACTGATTCAGCTCCCCTCTTAATGCTCTTAGATCCCAAAAATTGGTATCAGAGCCTAGTGCCTTGGAGTAAGTCTAACGGCTTGAGGAAGATCATGTATCTGGAATCTATGAAGATAGGTTTAAGTAAGGAACTTCAAGTAGCACTTGAAGACTATGATGCTAAAAGGTTGAGGAATATGAAGTTGCAAGATGAGCTAAGATGTACAAAGGAATTCTCTTTTACTCTATAGGAGAGGTTGTCATCTGCACAAGCTAAAAGGAAAGAACTTTGTGATCAATTACAAAATTAGGATGATGGGCAGAAGGATGCTTTAAAGGAATTATGTCAGAGGTTGAGTTAGGATATTGAAGACTAGAAGAAGAATGAAGAAAATCTTGCTATATCTCTGAAAGACAGATCTAAGGAATACATTGGGTTGTTGCATGAGAATGATATATTGAGAATTGAATTGGTGCAATCAAAGAACAATGAGCAAGAGTTGGAAAGAATGGTGACAGTCCTAAGAGGTGATCTAGATGTGGCAAATGAAGACAAAGATAAGTTCAAGGATAGTTTTGTGAAGCTTTATGAATTATTGAAGAATCAAAGGGACACTAGAGACACTAGAGGTCTTGGATTCAAGCATGGAGAAATCTCTAGTACTACAAATCAGGATGACACATCTAGTCAAGCTCTGGTATTGCAAATCAGGATGACACATCTGGTCATAAGGTCAACCAAAATCAGAAATCACTGGTAAGACAACCCAATGCACATAAATTTAATGGTAGTGTAGCGTCCTAAAATTGTGACACTTGCAATTTTGACTGGATTTCGGTCTTCACGATGGCGACGCAACACGCAACCTGAATGGAGACCCCGAAACTTGTCTACGACACCAAAAACTGTATTTTCTAGCACCCTGGCCTGAACCTCCTTTGCACCCTGCTGTCCAGGGAGGTGGGACCAGAGCGCCCAGCGCCCTGGTCCTTCAGGACTAGGACGCCCAGCGCCCTAGTCCCCCAGGACCATGGCGCCCAGCGCCCTAGTCCCCCAGGACCATGGCGCCCAGCGCCCTGGTCCCTGGCCCTATTTTGGGCCCGGTCTCTTTTGGGACTTCGGGTCTTTATGTTTGCAATTTGGAAAATAACCTTTTCTGGTTGGCCTAAGGTCGGGAAAATCAGTCTATTAACCCTAATTGGCAAGTATATAAATGACATTTTCCTCTCTCATTTGGATGGATGGAAAAAAGGCGAAAGCGATATTCAAACATTCAAGCATTCAAGCATTCAAGCATTCAAGCATTCCTTCAAGTAATTGATCATTTCAAGTCTCCATTCAAGGCTAAGTGTTGCATTCAAGACAAGGATTCAACCATTAAAGAGGAGATCACTTACTACATGCTACAACATACAACAAACAACAACATCAATACCTTCGCACATAAGGATACAAACATCCTTACAACAAGGTATTAGTACTTGTTTTACATTACAGACATTTACATTTACAGCATTTCTCATTTCTTGGTTAATTCCAAAACTGGGGTTTGACCTAAAGGCAAACCCCTAATCCCTAACCCCCCAATCGTCTTCGCTTTTCTGTGTGTAGGTTGCAGGTACGCGGCTGAAATTGAAGATCTCGAATCCTTGTGCAGAGACGAACAGATCCCCCTTCGTTTCACGGATTTTTCGGAGGACCGTGGCGTCGGGCGCCATCGTCCTAACAACTTTTGCTCAAATTTGTAGGACAGCGCCGTATCGACATTTTACAGCTAATTCTAGGTCCACAGCTTCATCCTATATCCCTATCTCAGTTTATAAGCGAATCTTTGTCACTTTCTATGCATTCCTAGCTTAATTCTTCTATCAACATTCTTTACAAAAGAGGGTAGCCTTGCTTTCTTAACCCTTGAAACACATTTATCATCCAATCTTGCATTGTGTGGGATTGGATCTTGTGGGTTTCAACCCCTCTTTTGAATGTAAAGTCTCTCCCCTAAGTGAAAACCATCAACCCTAGTAACCTCCCTTCTCTCTCCTTGGAGTTGGAAGAGGGGAGAGCAACTAGGGTTCGATCGCGATTTTTCGCTTTACATTTTGGTGAACCCGATGTGAACATCCTTTCTGATTATTCATGATTAGATCTGAAAATTGATTCCTTGATTACATCTCCATGTTTGATCTTTTGCAAAATTTTAGAGGTTAATTGCATAAAAACCCTAAAATTTCTTTTTAGTAATTGAACTTGTGAAATATTTAATTGTTAATGCTTATTTCAGATCTTCCCTTCTATTACAAATTATCAATTCATATTTGTGCTTTAGTTTTGAAAATTAAGTGGTTAAGTGTCAAAACCCTAATTTTTGAAACCCTCTTGATTCAACCTTTGTCCGACAATTTCACTGATCAAAACATCTCCAAATCAGCTGTAACTTTAGATTCCGTAATAAAATCACAATATCTTTCATCCTTGAAAATTTGGAAAAAAGTTGCGAGGACCGTGTGCACTCCGAGCGCCATCGTCCCTGACATTTTTTTCAAAATTTCAAGAGCAAGATCTTACTGTATTTTCCTACTAAAATCCAGAATTTTGGCTGATTTTATCAATTATAACACTTTCAAAATTACAGTCAAAGTTGGTCTTGTGATTGCTTGGTTTAGGGCTTCTAATCATTCAAAAATCATCGAAATTGAAATTTTGTGTCAAAATTGTGTTCTTACTGTCCTAAATCTGAAAAGTGTGTTTGCATTCATTCGAAATTCCAGTGCTTTATTCAAATTCTTGCAATTTGTGACTTTTGAAATTAAGTGCTTAATTACAACAACTTTGATTTTTGCTTTCAAAATTGAATTTTGCGTGAAATTGAGTCAATTTTTAAATTTCAAAACTTGCATTGCTTTTGACATTCCCTCTAAAATCATAAAATTCAAAATTTCAGTTTCCCTCTCTTTTTCAAAATTCAAATTTTGCATTTTTCGACAATCTGGGTAGGGTTCAATTTTGAGATTGCAACTTTAATTTGGCCTATCTACAGATCGTAAAATCACTCAATTTTTTCAGATTAGCTCTAAAATCATCATAACTTTCATCCCTGCAAATTTTGAAAAAAGTTGCAAGGACCGTGTGCACTCCGAGCGCCACGGTCCCGGACATTTTTTTCGAAATTTCGGGAGACTGTCGTGATTGCATTTAACAGCTTAAATCTAGAAGATTGGCTGATTTTACTGAAAATTGCTACCTCTAAATTCAAAATCTTCTCTCTCTTTCTAGTGCATGAGTTTTACAACAATAAGCCCTACTTACACTGTTCCCGTTAGACGAAGCCGTAGAATTAAGTCTTTCCTAGGTTTAACTACCGAGGAGATGGAACCTAATTTGAATAGCCTTTTTAACGAGGACATGGGTAATTCCTCTAATCCTCCTAATGATGAAGAAGCTCTCCATGAGGTTTCTGTAGAACAACTTTTGAAATTGGATAATCAATTTGATGATTTTCACCAATGGATGTCTCATGAATATCCCGATAGTCAAGCTCTTCCTTTAATTGAGGGTCTAAAACATATGCTTCAAAGTGATAAGAATGGAATTGATATTTTGTGTGGTATTGCACACATTGTGGATTCGAATGTGATGCCTATGAAAAGTTGTGCCGAATCTTTAGGTTATACACAACCTCCTACTCAAGTCAATCATTCTATTCCCTTGACAACTTCTATTGCTAGCATACTTACCTTTACATCAAACATAATGGCTACTTCTATACAAGACATTCCCCCTATGATCACCAGTCATGGGGGCAATCCCTCTTCTTCAATTAACCCTCTTCCTTCATTCAATCCGACTTCTTCATTCATCCCTTCAATGAGTGTTCCTATTACATCTCCGCAAATGAATATGACGCAAGGGGGCAATTCATTCAACCATTCCATTCCTCCTTGTAGTGTTCCTCCTGTCCAATCATCTCCTATGACTAATTATCATAGAGTCCCACCACCTTACTCTTTACCTTCTTTCAATAACATAACACCTCCATCTCAATCTAACACATCTAATATGAATTCTTCGACTGAAGCGACCATTAACAATCTTGCACAAACTGTCTCTTCTTTACAGCAACAAATTGCCTCTATGAATCAATCTAAGTTTAGTGTGCCCACATTTGATGTTGCGAGCCCACTTTCTCTTGATATTGTTCGAGCTATCCCTCCTAAACATGTTGAAATCCCACATTTGGAGCTTTATAATGGTAAAGGAGATCCTCTAACACATGTTAAGACTTTTTCAACAATATGTACCGATTTTGCTTATGACCAAAGGTTGCTTGCAAAACTGTTTACTAGAACATTAAGAGACAAAGCCCTACAATGGTATTGCTCGTGGCCTTCTTATTCTATTACTTCTTTCGAACAACTTGCAAATGCTTTCATTCAACAATTTCAAAACAATATAAGTCCTAAAGTTACTTTGATTGATTTAATGCATTGTAAGCAAGGTGTTAAAGAAAAAGTGACTGATTTCATTGGTAGATATAAGCATTTGTATGCTCAAATTTCTTGTCCAGTGCCTGACAATGATATTCAAAGAATCTTTATTTCTAATTTACAAAAAGATATTCGAGACAAACTTCTGTTTTCTGAGTTTACTTCTTTCCAACAGTTGTGTGCAACTCTTCACAATTATCAACTGACTGTGAGTCAAATGGAACAATCACATCCTATGGCTCCGAGTGATAAGGGTGATAGCAGTCAACAACCATTTGGGAAGTTTAAACCGAACAGAGATTCCATCAAATTCAATGAAAACATCATCAACAACAATGTGAATGCAGCATCAGGTGTGCCTCCTATTTCTAAATTTTTCAAGAAAGAAAGAAAGTATACTCCTTTGAATGAATCATTGCATAGTATTATGAATAAGTTATTGGAACAAAATGTGCTTACTCTTCCTCCTATAAGGCAAATTGATCCTGCAAAGATTACTTCACCTTATTTTGATAACAAATCTTTTTGTCAATTTCATCGTCAGCCTGGGCATGATACTGAAAAATGTTTTTCTTTAAAGGGTAAAATTCAAGATTTGATTGATAATAATACTATTTCTATTTCTGGAGTGAATGATAAAGGCAACACATCTGTAGCTCCTCCTAACCAAAATCTTCAGATTTTTACTGATCCATTACCTTCTCATACCTCTAATGCGATTGAGGCTAATGATTCCTCTCTCTCATCTGATGGTCTTGTGTCTATGACTTCGAATGTGATTAACTTTGTAGAGCAGCAAGAAAACCCTAAAGAACCTTCCATCACATTTGATTCCAGTGAAACCATTAGAGCACCTGATGGTCCTTTATACATAGTTGCAAAAGTTAAGAATACACCTTGCCGTGGAGTGCTTATTGATCCTTCGTGCATGGTTAATGTTATTACTGAAGAATTTCTTTTTACTTTGCAATTGAATCAAGTGATCTATGACAAAATAGATGTGATTGTGAAACTATTTGATGCATTTTCTTCTCCTACAATTGGTTCTATTACATTGCCTATTGAGGTCCATAACAAATCCCTTGATGTAAACTTTGCTATTATTCCTTCATCCGAACAATTTCGTGTGAAGCTTGGCTATCCTTGGCTATCTTCCATGAGAGCTATTGCTTCTCCTATTCATAAGTGTTTAAAATTTCCCCATAATGGTGAAGTTGTTACTGTCAATCATAGTCTCTTTAAACTAGCTGAAAGAACTTCTAGTGTTCCTATTGATTACTTTTGGCCTAAACAATTCCAATCTCTTCCTCCGCAAAGTGATCATCTTTTCAAATCTTATCAAAAGTGGAAAACAGATATGATCCTATCTTTAAGTGAACCTAGAACACCCAAACTTGATGTTCCTATCATTCTTGAGAAGGAAGTTCTTCCTTTGAAAGATAAAACTAATGTCTTTCCTCAAGAAGATTCCCAACCCATCCCTATGGATGTGACTATGTCTATGCCTAATAAACCTTCTAAAAGTAGACCTATACCTCCTCATCATGATGGACTTGGTCTTCTTCCTAAACCAAAAATTCCTCCTTTATATGGAGCAGTTCCTCCTCCTTCCTTCTATAGAGAGAAGAGACCTTCTTCTTCTCCTATTATCCAGGCTAAGAGACCACAACCTAAACACCCAAGTGATAAGGATGAGAACATTCCTCTTCCTCAATCTTCTCCACTTCCTACTAAGACTAGATGAAATCGTTCTGCACGTGAACGTCGACGAAAGCGTCGTCTTAGAGCTCAAGCAGCTGCTTCTCAAACTTTGCAATCTCCAAAGACACCTTCAACAAGCATTATTCCATTTTCTCCTCAGCCGAGAATTGAGCCAAAATCTCCTAAACATAAGATGCATGATGGTCTTGATCCTGTGTGAGTTAAAGATCCTATTTTTATAAATCTTGATGATGATCTTGATGAAAATGTTATTCATGATGAAAATGTTACTCCTCTTGCTTCTGATAGTGAATATGAACTTGTTGATGTTGATAACCATTTATCTAATGAATTTTCTAAAGAACTTATCCTAGCTCCTAGACAAGAACAACGTGGCTTGGGACATGAACATAGCCCTTGTTTGGATCTTGTGATAGCTCCATCTGCTGTGTTGGATGTTCTTCCTCTAGCATGTTCCCTGCCTTCCCGAAACATTGATCAGCAAGATCGGGGGGTAGATGACGTGCTAGACTAGTTACATTAGCATAGCAGATTCTCTCCTCCTCTCTTTTGTTACTTCTTCTATATGTTATTCTCATTCTTCTATTTGTTGTCCTTAGTGTTGTCTACTTGAGGACGATGCAAAGCATTGAGATCTCTTTTGGTCTCTCTCATGTTGACTCAAAAGACACATGTGTTCCCTTCTTCTGGGTGACCTTCCTTGATTGGGGAATGAAGATCAATTATGCATACATACATATGATATATATACATGAATTATCATACAGCATACTGACCCCGAGGAAAGCGAAGTCACCTTGTGCTTTGTGTTTGTGTCTATTATCCTTGGGTTTATCTCACACTTGGGGGCTAAATCTTTGTGATAACGTGCTCCTTTCCTTTCTCATTTCTTATGTTTATCACTACGTTAAAACAATCACCCCTGTTGAGGCATGTACGATCGCTTTAACGTAGGGGGGCATACACCCTGTCTATCCTTTCAAGATACTTGAAAATTTCTTGGTGAACTTAGCTTTGCCTTGAAAATTTTTGGTATTTCTTTTGCATGACTCATAGTGAGGGAACCTTACTACTGACAGTCATGGTTCTCCCTCATGATATTCCCTTTTACTTTGTCAATCGAAGTCGTAAGATCCTTAGTCCATTGGGGGCTTGGTGTATCTTGCCTCCTTGACGTGGTGAAAGTCTTTCAATGTTGTTTCCTTGTACTTTACCGGAAGTATGAGCATACATACTCCCGCTAAAGTGGGGGCTAAATGTAGCGTCCTAAAATTGTGACACTTGCAATTTCGACTGCATTTCGGTCTTCACGATGGTGACGCAACACGCAACCTGAATGGAGACCCTGAAACTTGTCTACGACACCAAAAACTGCATTTTCTAGCACCCTGGCTTAAACCTCCTTTGCACCCTGTTGTCCCGGGAGGTGGGACCAGAGCGCCCAATGCCTTGGTCCTTCAGGACCAGGGCGCCCAACGCCCTGGTCCCCCAGGACCATGGCGCCCAGCGCCCTGGTCCCTGGCCCTATTTTGGGCCTGGTCTCTTTTGGGACCTCGGGTCTTTATGTTTGCAATTTGGAAAATAACCTTTTCTGGTCGGCCTAAGGTCGGGAAAATCAGTCTATTAACCCTAATTGGCAAGTATATAAATGACATTTTCCTCTCTCATTTAGATGGATGGAAAAAAGGCGAAAGCGATATTCAAACATTCAAGCATTCAAGCATTCAAGCATTCCTTCAAGTAATTGATCATTTCAAGTCTCCATTCAAGGCTAAGTGTTGCATTCAAGACAAGGATTCAACCATTGAAGAGGAGATCACTTACTACATGCTACAACATACAACAAACAACAACATCAATACCTTCGCATACAAGGATACAAACATCCTTACAACAAGGTATTAGTACTTGTTTTACATTACAGACATTTACATTTACAGCATTTCTCATTTCTTGGTTAATTCCAAAACCGGGGTTTGACCTAAAGGCAAACCCCTAATCCCTAACCCCCCAATCGTCTTCGCTTTTCTGTGTGTAGGTTGCAGGTACGCGGCTGAAATTGAAGATCTGGAATCCTTGTGCAGAGACGAATAGATCCCCCTTCATTTCGTGGATTTTTCGGAGGACCGTGGCGCCGGGCGCCATCGTCCCGACAACTTTTGCTCAAATTTGTAGGACAGCGCCGTATCAACATTTTACAGCTAATTCCAGGTCCGCAGCTTCATCCTATATCCCTATCTCAGTTTATAAGCAAATCTTTGTCACTTTCTATGCATTCCTAGCTTAATTCTTCTATCAACATTCTTTACAAAAGAGGGTAGCCTTGCTTTCTTAACCCTTGAAACACATTTAGCATCCAATCTTGCATTGTGTGGGATTGGATCTTGTGGGTTTCAACCCCTCTTTTGAATGTAAAGTCTCTCCCCTAAGTGAAAACCATCAACCCTAGTAACGTCCCTTCTCTCTCCTTGGATTTGGAAGAGGGGAGAGCAACTAGGGTTCGATTGCGATTTTCCACTTTACAAGTAGATTCTTTGTTTGCAATAAGTTTGGTCATAGAGAAATTCAATGCAAGAATAGAGAAAATTAGAATAATAGTTCAGTTCCTGTCAGTGTTCAAATTGTAAAAAGTATAGTCATAGGAAAGATGATTGTAGAATTAATGTGATATGTCATGCATGTGGAAAGTTTGGACATATGGCTAATCAATATAGGTCAAGGAATGATCAAGGATACAACAAGGCAATTAAGAAGAATAATGTTACTTGTTAGGCATGCAACAAATTAGGACATATTGCTAAATTTTGTGGAAGCAAGAACCTACCAGTAAGAAGTGATAAATCTAATGAGAAGGGAAAGAAAAAAGGTTGATGATATTTGGAAGGATCATGAGGAGAAGTGGGTTATGAAGTCTAAGGATCAACTGGTAGAATCAAATGCCCCAAATTTTCATTCAACTGAAGCATTTACCCCAGTTACTTAACTGACAAAGAAAAATGTTCCTGCACCGACAAGAAACTCATCTGGTAACTAAGGGATTTGCCATAGGGGGAGACAAATTGATGAGAGATCTTTCATTGCCCCTGGTAGTGGTCTGAAAGCTTGTTTTAGACTTTGGAGAAGTCAATTTCAAGGTTAACCGATGAAGAATTATTGGATCTTGGATCCTGGATTTGGTTTTGTTTACCAATAAGTCACTTTATGAGTTATGGTTTGGTCATACATCTATAATTAAGTACTTCAAAATCTTTGGTAGTGAATTGGAAGTCTGATCCTAGATGGGGTGAAGGAATATTTCTTGGTTATTCAAATGAAAATAAAGCTTATAGATGTTATAACAAGATATTTCAAAAAATTGTGGAGAATGTTAATATCAAGGTGGATGAGAAGTACAGAGATCAAATCAAAACTTAAGAGAGAGAAATGGGAGTGGAAATAGTTATAACTGAACCGGTAGCACCTGTACCGGAATAGAATTTTGAACTAGTTACTCTAGCAGTATCAGAAAATTAAATAGTAACTGAAGATTAGAGCAGAGGAATAGAAAGTCAGAAGACTTCTAGGTATGTAAAGTTGAATCATTCAGAAGATTAGATAATTGGACAAGAAGAAGGTTGGCAGCTAATGAGGTATGCTTAAATTGAACCAGCATCAGTTATTGAAGCATGTAAGGATGAATGTTGGATGTAACCTACGGAAGAGGATTTGGATCAGTTAGAAAAGGACAACACATGGACTTGGATGTTATTGGAACTAGGTTTGATTGGTTTACAAAGGATATTCTCAAAAGGAAGGAATTGATTATGTTGAATCCTTGCTCTGGTAGCTAGGATTTTCAGATAATTTCAAGGATTTTCAGGTATGGTTTTTGGTTTATGATGACTTTACAGTATGAGCATATTTAGATGTTGATTTGGCTGGAGATATAGGTAACCGAATAGGCTCATCCAATGAAGTTTTCTTTCTTGGAAAGAAACTTGTTTCATGGATCAATAAGAAACAATCATGTACTTCTTTATCTACTGTTCAAGCTGAGTATGTTGTTACTGCTACTAATGTACACAAGTTTTGTGGATGAAGCAAATGTTGAAGGACATAAGGATGGATTGCAATGAACCTGTAGTTATTCACTTTTATAACTTTGTTGCTATTGACATATCAAAGAATCTGGTATTTCATTCTAAGACAAAGCATATTTCTATCAAGTATAATTTTCTAAAGGAGAAGGTGGAAGCAAATGAATTCAGACTAGTTTATGTGAACACTAAAGAGAAGATTGTAGATATCTTCACTAAACCTTTTCCTAAGGAATCATTTGAGTACTTTAGAGATAGATTGGGGTTTCTGCCCCTCCAGTAGAGACTTGAGTGATGTGGGTTGGCATCAATCCACCATGCATTATCAGAACTATTATTCATTCTGGATTGATGTGTTGGTGCTACTACTCAAGGGGAGTAGTCAGCTGTGTTGTTTAGAGGATTTATGATTTTTATTTGATGTTTATCTTAGATTTATGGCATTGATGTCAAAGGGGGAGAGATTTATATGCAAAAATAGAAGAAAAAAAAAAGAGCTTAACAAGGATATTATTCAAAGGGGGAGTTTGGTTTGTTGGTTCAGAACTTCATTGTCATATCATCTTGGGGAGATTCTTGGATGTCTTCCATTGGGGGATAAGAACAAAGATTAACAGGGATATCATTCAAAGGGGGAGTTTGGTTTGTTGGTTCAAAACTTCATTGTCATATCATCTTGGGGAGATTGTTGGGTGTCTTCCATTGGGGGAGACTTGTTTGACATTTCTTGGCACTTGGATGCTTTTAACATCTAGTGTTGCCATCAATACCAAAGGGGGAGATAGTTGGAAATTTGGAGGAATTGATTATGTGCTGCATTGATGTTTGTCATTGATGTCAACACTAGCTATTTTGTTGTCTATAGGGTTCCAGTAGAGTGGTTGGATTATGATGTTGATATGGATATCTTCGCCAGTATGTTCCAACTTGTGGAATTGGTTTGGATTGGTTATTCATGTGATCTTGATGCGTATCACATTCAGTTGGTTTGGGATTTGAGTGTTTCTAATGCCTCCTCTAGTGTTATGCGTATTCTAGTAAGCTTTTTGGTTACTAGTAAGGGTTTTACTGGTAGAGCTTTGTTAAAGATCTTTTGGTGAATCCGATAAGTAGTGTTGGTGCAGCTTCTAGAAGGTTATCAAGATGATGTTGGTTATCATGTTCATGTTCCATTTGATTGGTAGTGTTTTATTTATCTTATGGTGACCTATTTTAGGTCTGGTCTTACTCTGTTAGGTTATGGACTGGTTTATGTAATGTGTTGGTTGATGCTCCTGATGCATTACCGGTTGGATTTATTGATTGGTTTATGTTGTTTCGGTCTTAGGCCGACTTGGTTTATCATTGGTTTGCGGGTTATGTAACGGATTTATTGTGTTATCTTTTAGGTGGCTGACCTAATTGTTTAGGTCTTGGGTTGGTATAAATATGATGTAAGATCTCTTTGTAGATCATGGTATGTGGGTTGTGAGATTATTTGTGTGCAAATAAAGTTGTAATCATATGTAGAGGTTTTGGTTGATCATAGGTGATCAAATTGGGTTTGTGTAAGAGGTTTAAGACCTCTGGTATTGAGCTCAACCAAAACTGTACTCAGGCATAGGAGATGCTATTCTTGCAGTTCAACCTTAATTCCAGATTGTAGTCCGATGTTTTTGTAGTCGGTGAGACTCCTTTTGTGATGAGAAATGTGCTCTAGGTTGTTGGCCTTCCTGCATGTGCAAGCCCCTTATTGTAATATTTATTCATCTGATCAGTGGATATATATTGTGGGTCTCCAATCCCACTGCGGTTTTTCCTCATTGAGTTTTTCCACATATAAATCTGTGGTGTTATGGTGTTTGTCTTTGTGGTTGCATTGTCACTTATTGTTATATGCTTTTATGTTTACTTGTTGTTGAGTTGTTGTGTTAATAAGGTTAAAATTCATCATTCTGGCATAACACAGATTCACCCCCCCTCTCAGTGTTCTTAGATCCCAACATTTCTATTATATGAAGCTATCTTCTCTCTTAGGGATGATTCATTATGTGAGAAGCACCATATTTGTGTCCCTAAAGAAAAGAGGGGGCTTAACAACATGTGTTTCTTCAAGGAGCAAGGGGTGGGCAAGATTTATTGAGGGTGAACTTAGTGTACTCACATTTTGTTCATAATTTGTCAAGCACCTGAGGAGACATTTAACACACTTGGAGGAGATGTGGACTTTTGGAGGAAAGGTGTCTCATGCAAACATTTGGTTGGTGCCTTATGAAGTGAAGGAGGGATTATTTCTCAAGCACTTAAGGAGGTGCTAGACACACTCAGAGGAGATATGGACTTTCAAGGAAAGGCATCTCTTGCATAACACTAGAGGAGGCATTAGAAATTGTATATGGTGAAAATGGATAACAATAATAATGATATTGAAAGGCTAAATGAATTCAACCACAAAACCCTAGCCTAACAACAACAAAGATCCACCATAACATATGAAGATTACCTAAGACAATGCAAATCAAATAAAATCACAAAGATTATACCATCACATGTCCAATAGGGTTTGGATCTCCATTCTTCCTATATCCATTGATCTTGCTTGATATATTTGCTCTCAGATTTTATGTGTGCACAAGAGCTCAACAAAGAATGGAAATGTGGTTGCAAGTAGGATCGCATATGCCAAGTAGTCAATTGATCAAGTAGTTAGAATGATTGATTAGGGTTGATAATGAAGGAAGCATCTTCTTATATAGATGACACTTTAAGAAATGGAGGGATAAGATTGAGAGGTGTAAAAAGAGGTCGGCTATGATTAGAGGGTAGGTAAAAGAAATAATAAAATAATGAAAGGGGTAGGTAGTGTATGAATTAAGAGATGAATGACATGTGTCATAGGTGGAAAATGTTAATGAATTAATTAACTAAATAAAGATTTATTTAATTAATAGAAGAAGTGGGATAATTAAATAAATAAGATATTTATTTAATTTAGGAAAAGGATAATTTAAATAAATAAATGTATTTATTTAAATGAGAAATAAGGCTAGAAGAGGATAAATGAATTAATTAAATAAACAAAGATTTATTTAATTAATAAAATAATTAAGCTTAGATAATTAAATAAATGATACAAAGTTGCCCCAAGATGGGAATGATATGCCCCCTCGAGAGATTGGATGAAAATATCTAGAAAGATCATAGACAATCTCTCGATAAGAAAGAAAGGCTAGAAAGGACTGACCGGATAAAGTGACAAAGTCACGGGATAAAGAAGACTGACTCGGGAGACGAGGGCTAGGGCTAGGGCTAGGGCTAGGGCAGTCTATAAGATAGACCATGAAGGGAATACATCCTCAATGTCATCCACACATCCAAGAGATCAAAGTGTAGACAGAAAATAGAGCAGCAATAGTCAACAGCAATGGCATTGGTGCATAGATTCGATCACGTTCGTCGATTTCAGAGGCTTACAGATGCAGGAGAGCCGGTAAGTACCACAAAACCTCCTTGTACTTTGTTGTAATAAATGTTGTCATTAATGCATCTTAGGTAGCACAATAAATGCGCTTAGAATAGGGTCCAAAAAAAATGTCAAAAACATGTAGGCGCGTCTACATTGGTGCCAAGCGCGTTTATGCAATCTAAAAGAGTGTTTATGTCATGAAAGCACGTTTGTGTCCAAAAATGTGAATTTGTGTCTTCTAGGTCAAATCGACAGTTCTGTGATGAACATACGCTATCGATTGGATAAGCTACTGAGAGGATACACTCAAGTAGGTCCTCTAGGGAAGACTAGGATAACAAATAGGGATAGGATTGACAATTCTATGATAGAACATACATTGCCAATTAGGAAACTACTCAAGAGGATTCACTCAAGCATAGGCCCTAGGATAAGATAGATCAAGGCACTTTGTGATGAACAGTGAGTACCAAGATATAGTACTTTGTGATGAATAGGGAGTACTAAAATATGAGCAGCACTTTGTGATGAACAGTGAGTGCAAATGTGAGCAGCACTTTGTGATGAACAAGGAGTGCCAAACACGTAGTACTTTGTGATGAACAGGGAGTACCACTAGGATAGAAGCAACACTTTGTGATGAATAGTGAGTGTCACTAGGACTAAGATGATTGATTTGTGTGATTGTAGAAGTATTTGCCTATGCTGGAGTCATGGGAGAGATTCCCATCGACTCAGAGGTTGCGACCTGAGTTGACAGCCGAGGATCGAGTTGCGATTGAGGCTATGGGATTGAGACATATTTTGTATGTGCTTGAGTTTCGGGTGAACATGGGATTGCTGACTGCACT
The DNA here is from genome assembly GCF_030272615.1 of Cryptomeria japonica. Lineage (NCBI taxonomy): Eukaryota > Viridiplantae > Streptophyta > Pinopsida > Cupressales > Cupressaceae > Cryptomeria > Cryptomeria japonica. The sequence goes on along the minus strand of NC_081414.1, from coordinate 885,844,602 downwards.
AGTGGAGAGGTGGCACTCTGTGACTTGCACTTTTCATTTGTCGATGGGGGAGATGACAGTCACCCTGGAGGATGTATACAGGATTCTGCAGATACTGATCGATGGGGAGCTGATTCTGTATGATTGAGATGGAGACAAGGATGCACTGAGATGAGTGTTCTAGGATCCGGGACTAGAGATGAGGGTGGGACATGTGGCATGGGATACCATGACATGGACAGGATTAGCACTACCAACAGTGTTGGTAGGAGTTATCAGTGGGTTCCTCTGTCCGGATAGGGAGACACAAGGGGTGGCTGCAAAGGACATAGGGGCCAGGAGAGATGATCTTGGGGTGGGTCCTTCTAGGGCTCAGACTCCGTCGAGGCCAGCCGGCTCTAAGGGAGGGAGTTCATCATAGCCGTAGAGGGCTCCCTATGTATCAGTATTGTACCATTTTTGTATGATGATGTAGACACCTGCGGGTGATTGTAGCCATATGATTTTGACATCATTGTATCATGACACTTTATATATATATATATATGAGATGATTCATCTTTGTGGCAGCTAAATGCATGTGTACCTATGTGATGAGATGTTCTTATGTGATGCTTATGATATGGATGCAAATATGTATATGATGAAATACAATATTTTTTCTTTTATGTTTTATATGTGTATGCATGATGCAAATGTGAATGTATGTAATGCGGATGGATATGACAATGCAAATAACTATTTACATGATGAGAATATAAAATGTTCTAACATGTGTTGTGTGCAGGATGTGATGCAATTGTATTATCTATATGTATGTATGGAATGCTAACATGTGATAATGCAGGTGCAACTACATGAAATGCAAATGTTTTTGGTGTGTCATTATACTCAGTCATGTGATAGCAAGCTATGTGGACTCGAGAAGGATGATGGAAGTCAATCAAGAAAGGGGGATGAAAGACAGAAGATATGAAAGTGAAAGAGCTTCTTGTTCATTATCATCATTGAGCTTTATTATGGCAAGTAGGTTATGACAATCGAGGCATATGTTCGACCCAAAAAGTCATTGTACTTGTTTGCATGGAGGTAAGACAGTCACAAACAAGGAATGCGCCAGTTCATACTAGACTCACAGTGTCCTCATATCCTTGGACAAGTCATAGCATTACTAAGAGACAATCTACAAACAACAAATACAAATAGGTGATGATACCCCATCCTCACCTTTCTAGTCAAAGACATCCCAAAAAAGCTAAAAGACATGTCACCTAAAGATAAAATCAAAAGAAAACCAAGACTCGACACCAACATCCACTGTAGTCCTCAAATTTAGTGTCTCTTGTCACTTGTATAGGTCTTATTTGATTGTGGTCACAATGCTTACTTTCACAGAAACGATAGATAGCACTAAACCATATGTTGTCTGAGTCTGTTGAAAGATTTGATTTGTTGAAGCCCATTGTTGTTGTTGTGTCTCATTTGAAACCGACTGAATCCATGAAACTAATACTTTATTGCAGAGAAGATGAAACTTTATTGCGGATCTATGATACAAATGTTGCTTTATTGCAGATTGTGCGTGGATAGACTGAAGGAAGCTAGAAGAAACTGTACTCCTCGAAACATGTGATGTTCTCAGTTCCACACCCATCACTAGACGTAGGATTTGCCTTAGCCACAGATAGGATCTAATTTATTATGGATGGAAAGGGAGATGAAAAAGGAGGTTTATTATGAATGGCTAACCAATCTTGGGTAGATCAATAACAAGCAATGATGGGAATGGGTAAGTTTATTATGAACGAATAGGTTGTGAGTGTGTGCAAAGTGAAAGGATGAAAGTGAATCCTAAAGGAGGGAGGAGCAATGTCTCTACGCATGGCACTGGTGACCCAGTTTTCACCATGGTACTTGCCCAGGGCACCATCGAAGTGGTTTTCACCGTTGGACGAAATATTTTTCTTTACTTTTTTTGATTTTTCAATTTTTTTGTGCCACAAGGCGCTTGTTTGCCAAGTTTTTACCAAGTAATGATTTTTTTTTTGTTTTATAATTTTTTTTTGTATTTTTGAATTAGGATACTTTGAAGAGCTATGTGTAAAACCTGCAAAGGTGCATGTTGTTGATAGGATCCTCCAAAGGTTCACCTTCTGTAGTTGAGAGCTAATATGCCCCAAATCCATATGCTGCTGTAATGATGTAAGGACCAAGCCAATTTGTTTTGAACTTGCCCTTCTTCTCTCTATCTTGCTGATTTTTGAGATTTTCTCTGAGAACTAAATCACCTACCTCAAATGTATGAGGCTTTACCTTGTGATTGTAACTGTGACATTCCTTGACTGAATGATATGTAACTCGAGTGACTGTCTTCCTTGATAAGGGAACTAAGATTGAATTACTAATGTGTGGACTATCACCTGAAGAAGTTTGGGCATCCTTGATAACAAAGTCCTTCAAGGAAGCTCCATTAAAGGTCCATGATGTATCGCCAAAAGGGAATAGATGTACGGAACAAGTGGATGAGTGATGAAGGCTTATGATTGTGAAAAGAAGTGAAAGTAGGATAGCATGATGGAGACTTAGGATCAACAAGTGTGCTTTTTGAATTAAAATTTTAGAACTTTTGCCCCCAGTTATTTTGATATTAGGGGAGATCAACTCTTGTTCCTTTTCTTTCATAGGATTTTTATCCTTGACATTGATTTTTACAAAGTCCAATAGCTTTTGATTTTGATTTGGACTAAAGGACTTCTCTTTATTTTTTACTTTTAGATTTTTCTTTTCAAAGCTTGATTTTTGATCCCCAATGACTAAGGGCTTTTGTGATTCTTGTTGATCCAAGTCTGGAAGTGGAGTGGAAATGGAATGAGTGGATGATATAGTAAAGCTATTGGAGTTTTCAAGAGGGCTAGCAATACGGTCAATAGATTCTTCTCTGGAACCACTCTTAGGACTATTGATATCAAGAGATGCTTGCACCACTAGAGGAGATTTGCATTTAGACTTAGTAACCACAACACTAGGTGGTTCACACCTAATTCCTTGTTATTGGAAGTTGTTTGTAGGTTGTTCTTGTTGACTGAATACCTTAGGAGATAGTGGGAGCTTCTCAACATGAAAGATATACTCACCACATCCTAGGTCTTTAACCTTGAATTTTTCTTTGAGCTCTGTTTGCTTTGATGTAGAAGGTTTCAAGGATTCTGGATCCACATATGTTGATGAAGGAATAGCTTCTCAATTGACTAGGATTGTTATTTCTGATCTAGGTCATAGATTGTTGCAATATATGAATGGATTTGGGTCATCTTTGACAGTCACTTCAACTCCATTGTGCGGAAACTTGATACATCGATGATATGTAGATGGGACTGCGCTCATCTCATGAATCCATGGATGTCCTAGCAATATGTTGTATGTGAGCTCTATATCAAGGACTTGACAAACCACATCCTTTGTAACTGGTCCTACTCTGAGAGGCAAAGTGACTGTGCCTTTGGATGAATGCTCTTCATCATCATAAGCCTTGATGGTAATTTTGTTTGTAGAATTCACAGCTTTATTTGAATATCCCAATTGTTTAATAGCGTTCAATGTACAAATGTTCAAACCTGCTCCTCCATCTATCAAGACTCGTTTGATTCTATGTTTGTGTATGAAGGCTTCAATGTGTAGTGGTGCATTATGTGGTTGGCTTACGGAGGTATCGCCGGCTTCTGTGAATGTAAGCGAGTGTGGAACGGAAAGGTATCCCACCATGGTTTGAAACTGGTCCACATTTAGATCAGTAGGAATGGCAGTGTCTCTCAAGATTTTGTCAAGAATAGCTTTATGTGCAGGGGATATGCGTAGGAGCTCAAGAATGGAGATGAGTGCGGCTATCTTCCCTAACTATTCTGCAAGGACATACTCAGGTTTGGTTGATGAAGAAGTGGTGTTTTTAGTTGGAGCACCTTGCAAAGTGATTTTATCTCGATGAGTTGTGACATGACATTCAGAGGTAGGTTTGGAAGAAGATCCAACACCTTTTAGGACAATCTTGGGTCTCTGGGTAGAATTCTCAGGGTTTTTGTCCTTGATGATAATGGTAGAGATGTAATTGTCCATCGAAATGTGATTGACAGTTGAATCATAGTTATAGGTTGCTCTGGTATAGTTGGTTTAGTCATCTATGGCTTTAGCTTTTCCCTTGTCATGCTTTGGGAATGGTTCCTTAAACATTTCATGTTCTTGATTGGATGAGTGTCCCTCAATCTCAATGTCACCTCTATCAATGAGATCTTGTATGATGTTCTTCAGTTGATGACAATTTTTTGTCTTATGACCCTTGCTCTTATGAAATTCACAATATTCATCATCATTCCACCAATTTGGTTTAACCTTTGGTTCATATGGAGGAAAATCTGGAATAGTGATTACCTTGTTTTCCACTAGCTTTTTGAAAATTGACTCAAGTGGTTCTCCCAATGGAGTGTACTTCCTTCATGATTTAGAAGTTGTTTGAGTATTCACTTGATTTGATCTGGAAAAAATGAATTTGGGTCGCAATGTATTGGCATCAACAACACCATCAATGATTGTGTTCTTGTTTTTATTCCAAAATCTTGGCTTGTCTTTTCCTTTAAAGTCATCTTTGTTTTCCTTGAATATCTTAATGAATCCTTGTTCAATTAGGACCTTTTCTATCGCTAAGCCTTTTTCAACGACGTCCTTAAAGGTGGACAAACAAGCTTTTCTTAAATCATAACCAATGTCTTTGTTAACATTCTCGGTGAACATCTCTACCATTTGTTTTTGTGGAATTTCACAAGAGCATCTGTTGGCTAGATTCCTCCATCTTTGTAAAAATGATGCAAAAGACTCTCCCTCTTTTTGCTTGGTGTTGCACAAAGTAGTGACTGATATGTCTGTCTCTATGTTGTAGGAGAAATGTTGAATAAATGCCTCTGCTAGATCACCCCATGACTTAATACCAAGTGGGAGTTGGGAGAACCATTCCATAGCTTGATCACCTAGGCTTTGTGGGAATAATCTCATCAAATATGTCTCTTCTACTGCTACCTCAATGCAAGCTGTGAAAAACTGTCTTATGTGTGCCTTAGGATCCCCTTTTCCTCTATACTTATCAAATTTAGGTGTCACAAAGTGTGTAGGAAAAGGAGGCATTGGAATGCTCTTGTCAAATGGATAAGGACATATGTCTCTCATTGTGTATGTTAGCTTCGGTGTATTTATGTCCTCCATTTTCTTTTGTAAGTCACTGATTTGTTGCTCCAAATTGCTCTTAGGTGGAGATCGACTTCTTGGACCATACCCTATGATTGAGGCACCAATTGGAGGAGGAGCATGTTGCATATATGGATGATATTGATCATACACAAGTTCATATGGAGGAGGTCTATAGTGATGCTGCATATATGGACCACTTGGTATAGATTCATGTTGAGGAACACAATATCTATTTTGTCCATGTATACCATACTCTACACGCATGTCATGTTCTAATGTGTTGCCCCCAAATTTGACACGGGGTTTCCTTGTGTCCAAATTTTGAGCATGCCTTTGAATATCCAATTGCTTTGGTGGTTGATCCTTAGCATTGATATGTGATTGAGCATATTTCTCTGCATAAGACTTCCATAATGGTCTGCGAAGGTGAGTATCATATGCTTGACCATGTGTGTATGGGACCTCTGGTTTTGAAACAAAGATGATGGTGATTCAGGTACCATATGTGGTCCTCTATTTCCTCCACTATTAGGACTTCTTTGATCCATGTTGGACTGAGTTTGTTGCAAAGGTCGATTTTCCATTATTTGAGACATGTCAAAATCATGAGGTATCTTGGCTCCACTTTGTGCCATCATTTGTAAGAAGTATTGTCTATCCCTCATTATTTCCTCAACCAATCGATTGAAATGGGGATCCATAATGGATTCTTCCACATCTGCTGAATGTACTGAAAAATTGTCCATATCATCATTGTGTGTATCATTATTGTTTGTAGTGTCCATGTTCTCAACATTTGGAATGTTTCTATAGGCATCCATGTCAGGTAATGTAGTATGATCAGAATTGAAAAAGATATCATTGTCATACTCATAAGAACTCATGTTTGTGGACTCTTGAGCCTCTTTAGTTTCTCCCATAGATTTTTGGGAACGGGTTTCAACCATGAACTAGGTATTGATCGAGATGTGTGAGACTAGATGAAAATGGAAAAAGTATGGAAGACCAAGGGTTGGATGGAATGTAAATGAATTTGAAGTGTACTGGCATTGTCCAAAGTGTAAGACCAAGTATGTATGTAGTAGAGTAGGTGTGACTTCCAAAGAGAGGATAGTTTCTCTTGATGAGGTAAGTTGACCTTGACTCTAAGTAAGACCAAATGAGACTTGGATGAGAGACCACTTAGCAAAATGTTGTTGTATGTAGTGTGTTGACAAAGTATGATGAGGACAAGCAAGTGACCTTTTGACTCAAGTTTAGACAAATGTAAATTTAATGCAAGATGTAAAGCAATGGTGGACTTTGTGAGACCCAAAGACAAGTTGAATGCTAGATGAAAACCTGGAGAAACAACCTAGGAAGCTCAAGAATTCCGAAACTGATTGCTCTTGTTTGCTGGACTGTAAAATTTTTCCAATTTGTGAAGTTGTTGGTTGTGACCAAATCTGAATGTTTGACTGTTTTTCGTGACAAGAGGACACAATGTTGATGAGGACTCAATGTTTGCAAGTGTTTAGACTCAAAATGACTCAAGAAAAGTGTGTTGTTTGATGTAAAAATGTTTTGCATACACTTGAAGACACAAAAGACACAATGTTTTGCTGTTTGGTCTTGAATGTTTTGAATGTTTAAAATAAATCAAGCACAATTCTTATGGCTAGCCAAGACAATAGTTGTTGATCCCACATGAGGTTTTACCCCTGAGGCTACGCTATTCAGAGCGGATACTTAGATGCATGACCTCACTGGCTCCACCCTCAGCACTCACTTCTCAGGTCAACCAAGCATTAGTCCCCATGAAAACTCCCCGTGGCAAACTTTGTATCTCTACTAAGAACCATATGTGTGTGGGCCGCTACCAGAGGTCTGACCTCCTGCCTCAACAACTAGAAGGATTTTGGCTTCTAAAACTAAAAGGTACTAGTAAGGGCATCCGCTCGTGTGGCCATACATGCGGCACTTTCAGCTCTGTAAATACAGAAGGCTCCTAGCTAGTAGGGGTTACGCCCTACAACTGATCAAATAAATTTGATCAAATGGGTTTATGGGGAGACATAGTGTCGGTATGAACTAATCAGCACATGTTATCCATAGTTTTCACCATGAATACAATTGTTTATAGTGGTTCGGAAGAGGTGGGTTTTCCTCGCTACCACTTGGGTCGTTCTCTTCTCACTAGTAGTCCTAATGACCACACGGGAAGACAAGCCCTCTAAAGATTAAACAAAAAGAGCCTATTGCTCAAGACACAAAAGACAATGATTCAATTTTAGTACACCAATTGAAGTGTTTGCTAGTCTATGAAAATAAGGCACACAATAAAAATCCAAAAACCCTTGCCAAGGACCTGCAACAAAGATTTATTAGTAGTTTGGATTGTTTGAAATAATCACCCCTTCCTGCAAGCACACAAGTTAGGTAAATTTTAGATCCAAAAGACTTTGTCAAATAGGGGCCTTCAACAATGCATTTTGTTGACCAATTCAAAGATTTGATTCATCATAAAAAAAGACCACTTGTAAAATTTCAAGAGATTTCCAGAAATGTAAGAAAATCCAAAAAAATTGCTAATTTGCTCCAAAAATTAATTGTTTATGAAAAATCATAAAAAATTCATATAAAATGCAAAATCAATCCAAAAAATCTGAAATTTTTATTGGAGTCCTGATGGTCTTCCAAACCCGCATAAAAAAATTTCTATAACAAATCCAAGCAGTTTGTGAGATATGGGTAAAATAATGCAAAACCCTAATTTTCAAAGATCTAATTTTTGAGGAATAATTTTGCATCAAATGTAAAATCACAAAGAACAAATCCTATGTACAATTCTAAGATATTTCCAAAAATGTAAGAAAATCCAAAAATTTTCCTAATTTGTTCTCAAAATTAATTTTTTATGAAAAATCATAAAAAATTCATATAAATTGAACAAGTAATCCAAAAAATATGAAATTTCTATTGAATCCTTCTGGTAATTTTCTTGACTTTTACAAAAAATTTGATGCCAAAATTCAAAGCGGTTTGTGAGATCTGATCAAAATAAAGAAAAACCCTAATTTTTAAAGATCCAATTTTTAGGGAAATATTTTGCATCAAAATTAAAATCACAAAGAACAAATCCTATGTATAATTCTGATTGATTTCAAAAAATGTAAGAAAATATGAAAAATTCTCTCATTTGCTCTCAAAATTAATTTTTTATGAAAAATCATAAAAAATTCATAGAAAATGAAAATGTGCTCCAAATTTTCTGAATTTTGTATTGAGATCTCTTGATACTTTCTTCAACCTGAAAAAACAATTTGGTGTAAAATTTCCAAGCCGTTTGTGAGATATGATCAAATCTCTCCAAGATCTTGATTTTGTGTCCAAAACCCTAGCTGCACAAGATTATTCTCCAAATTGTTTTACAAAACAACAATATAGGGTTAGAAAAATCTGCAAAAAAAACATAGATCTAACAAAACTCCATGTCCCATGGGGCATGCCAAAATGTATATGGTGAAAATGGATAACAATAATAACAATATTGAAAGGCTAAATGAATTCAACCACAAAACCTTAGCCTAACAACAACAAAGATCCACCATAACATATGAAGATTACCTAAGACAATGCAAATCAAATAAAATCACAAAGATTATACCATCACATGTCCAATAGGGTTTGGATCTCCATTCTTCCTATCTCCATTGATCTTGCTTGATATATTTGCTCTCAGATTTTATGTGTGCACAAGAGCTCAACAAAGAATGGAAATGTGGTTGCAAGTAGGATCGCATATGCCAAGTAGTCAATTGATCAAGTAGTTAGAATGATTGATTAGGGTTGATAATGAAGAAAGTATCTTCTTATATATATGACACTTTAAGAAATGGAGGGATAAGATTGAGAGGTGTAAAAAGAGGTCGGCTATGATTAGAGGGTAGGTAAAAGAAATAATAAAATAATGAAAGGGGTATGTATGAATTAAGAGATGAATGACATGTGTCATAGGTGGAAAAGGTTAATGAATTAATTAAATAAATAAATATTTATTTAATTAATAGAAGAAGTGGGATAATTAAATAAATAAGATATTTATTTAATTTAGGAAAAAGATAATTTAAATAAATAAATGTATTTATTTAAATGAGAAATAAGGCTAGAAGAGGATAAATGAATTAATTAAATAAATAAAGATTTATTTAATTAATAAAAGAATTAAGCTTAGATAATTAAATAAATAAAATATTTATTTAATTAGACTAGACAATTTTGGGTGTCTACAGAAACACTCGAAGGAAATGTGAAATTTTAGTGGAAATGTGTCTCATTGTGTAGATGGTTGTAGGTTCTACAGTTGGGAAACCCACTAATTCTCATTGATGCAATCAGTTTAGTGTTTCTTGGGTGAGTGAGGAGGATTGTTGAAGGTGCTTCATCAAAGTTTTTAAAAGGGTTGGGTTCAAAACCCTTGCAATGTTCCACTCTTGTTCATATTAATGTAATAAGGGAAGAAATGTTGGAATATTAGATTAGTTTTTTAAGATAGTTTAGATAACTTAATAAATAAATAGATATTTTTTGATAAATAGTTAGTAGTAAGGGGGGAAATGTTGGCATATTGCATTTTTTAAAAGATAGTTTAAAAATAAATAGTTAGTTTCATCAAAGTATCTAGAAGGGTTGGGTTCAAAGCCCTTGCAATATTCCACTCTTGTTTTGATTAATGTAATAAGGGGGGGAATGTTGGCATATCGCATTAGTTTCTTAAGATAGTTTAGATAGTCTAAAATAAATGAATAGTTATTCTTTTTTATCATAGTTAGTTAATGGGAAGTTATTTCCCGTAGAGTGGTTATGAATAATATGATGGCTTTATAAAGCCAATGTTAAACAATGTAAGAATATCAAGATATATCATATGAATTAATCAATTTTTCCATTCTACGATCATAATTTAGTTTTTTTTTGTTCTTCTCTAAGAGGAAAGAAGCAGGGAGTGGGCATACCAAGTTTTAATCTAAAAGAGATCTTTATCACCAAATTTCACAATCCAAAAGAGACATCTTTTGACAAGTAAAGAACCCTTGAAATTATTCCAAACTAAGGAGCCTATGCTCAATAAATAAATTCTTAGGAACCTCTTGAAAAACAACCCCATAAAGGTATTTATGGTTAAGAATTTCATCCCATTTCTAATTTTGTTTCTAATTATATTAAGTGGGGAAGGACCCCAACCCATTATAGATCCAAACCAAATATCATAAAAAAATGGCAAAAACCATCACAAGGCTTGCAGAGAAAGCCTACAAAATGAACAAGATAGGTTTTGAAAGGACTTGAAACCTTAACAATGAGAGGATTACCCTAAAAAAAAATCAGTTACAAAATAGGTCAACCAACTATGAAATGACAAAGTTGGAACAAATTAAGAAACATTGAAATCTGGAATAGGACTTTAGGGTTGCAAATAAGATTGTCTACAACAATTCAAACCAGAATTGAAACCTATATTACAAAAATTTGCATGAAAAGGATTAACATGTGAGGGAGAAACAAACATAAGAGATCCCTTTTTTTCTCTAAACTATTGTCCAAGATGAATCCTCAATAGAGTCTAATTCCATGACACCATGGGAAAAGGAGACTCCCACAAAATATATGATACCAATAACTTCACCATTTGAAGGAGGAGGAGATGAAGCAACCTTAACAGTGACCAAGGATGAAGGTAGGGAATAATTTTAGACCTTAGAAGAAACATTATTATGAACAAGTCTGGGAGTACTTGGGAAAGATGAAGACATATAATCCTTAGATGCAACCAAAGAACCATCTAGGTACACAATAAAATTCTTAGGAAGATCTTTATTCCATGAAGTTGGAGAAGACCTCAAATGAGGGATAAAGAAAAAGAACACACCAAGTGCCTAGTAGAAAAACATCTCCTGCAATAAGAAGGAATTCCTTCATAATCAACAAGTTGGGTTCAAGAACTATTAGAAACCTATACCACAATCTCACTAGGCAAGGCCTTTGAAAGATCAACTTCCACAAGAACATGAACAAAAGTAATGTAAGTGAATTTTTTTGGAGAAAAATTAGTTTGATTTTGTTGGGTTCACAATATCTAATAGATTTTTCTACATAGTGTTGGGTAAAACTGAGGGTCTGAATATGAGAAAATTCTACCTTGGGTTTCTCTTGAATGTCGATTCCTTCAGTTTCTTCCTAACTATGTCAATCCGAGAATCGTAGACTTGTGAAGGATATTGTGGTTGTTTACCTAAGGGACGAAGATAATGAATCAAGTGGGGATGATATGCAATGATAAATAATTTCTATGATTCCTAAGAAAATAATTCCTAAAGCAATCAAAAATTATATAAATATCAAACTTAGGTTTAAATCTAGAATGACTTAACAAAATGTTATTTTTAGATTTAAAATCTAATCCTAACTTATGCAAATATATTGTTCACACTTTCAAACTTAACAAGTCAAACTCTATACTCTAAACCAATTCACACTTTTAAGATTGATCATGCAATTCCTTAAACTGGTTTCATACTTCTAATTCCTCATTGAAATACATCTCATAAATCATATAAATTGCATGACACTGATATCCTGAATTTTTATCACTTTAAGGTGTTATGTTTCTGGCAACAACAACTATTATAGTTATGCTACAAGCGCTACTATAACCTAGTGATAGGATCTATAGAACAGTTAGCGACAGGACAGAGAACTACAATTTCGACAATTTTAATATCATTCGAGATTGTGCTTTCGAATTCCTTGAAGGATCAAATGGCAATCATAAACACATTACTAAATAATGGCTATTTCAATCTGCATTCATAAGAAACCATACATACTAAATAAAAGGACTTACAATCGGAGACCAAAGAGGGGGCCCTCCTCCTAATTAGTCGACTGTGTAAACTTCACACATGAATAACCAATAGCACAATCACAACGAGTACATTCAGAAATATTATATATATTATTATTGATATGTCTTTGCTGAGATTACATATTTATAACCATGTATTGGTCTAACTTCATAACAATATTTAAAGCATAAGTCTTGAAATAGGGGGTTGAAGTTACAACTAAAATGAAGAGGTGGCCATAAACCACTACCAAACAAAACCAAACTTTACTATACGCCGAAGTATCCCATTCACTATTTTAACCGATATGCTAGTAAAGGATAACTAAGAAACTTATACAAAAGTCTTTAGCCACGCATGAGAGAAGGTCTTCAAAATTGTGATCAACACAGTTGTAGTCTCATGAACAATGTTACCAAATATAACACCAATTTTAGTTGAAGATACTTTTATGTTTGTTTTTATCTACTTGCTTGACTCTAAAATTAAAGCATAATTTTGTGGTCGTTCAATTGGTTTAGCTCCTCCATGCTTATGAAACACCCTGTTTCATGTGAACACGCAAGTTAGTGATCAAATAATGGTTAAATGTTAGCAAGATTGCATTTCCTCCATTCATGCTAATTATCCAAATCTTTCATAATAACTATGGCAACTTTAGAAGACAACATGGCAAATACAAGATAAAATGGACATAAAACTAAGGAAAATAGAAGACATGTAGTTCACCCATCACATAGAGCTTAGCTATTAACTTCAACTTGTCAAATACAATATGATAATGTTGTTTAAGTCAAAAAACTCTATCACAAATATTCAATTTCTATTTTTGAGAATATATTTTCTAGCCCATAAATTTTTTAGGGGAAGGGAAATAAAATCCTTCAAAAAATTTAGAAGTAGAAATAACCATAAATTTTTAAGTAGGGAGGGCCTGCAAAATGGATTTAGGAGAGTAATATGACTAGCAAAAGAGAGCCAATGAAAAGTCTAGTCATTTATTATCATCTTGAAACAATTGAGAATCTTCTTCTAATGAAGGCAATTAAGAGATCGAACAAAAAAGGGATACCAAGATACACAAAACGAAGATGGCCTATCTTAAAATATAGAATAGTAGATGATTTTTTTTAAATCAAAAGGAGTATTGATGAAAATGATATTTGACTTTACTCATTAATATACTGAGCCAAAGGTGTGAAATATATATCAAGGGCTCATTCACAAATGAACTACTTCTTGAATTTTAGCATTGTATTATTTAAAAATAAAAGATGAGAGACAAAGTCGTAAACCTTGATCACATGTCATCCCTAAATGAAACTTTTATATTTCTTATGACTCTTAAACATTCTAAATTCTTCAACCATAAGAATTGAGAGATAAGGGGAAAGGGGATCACCCTGGTGTATTTATTGAGTATTCAAGAAAAGAAAAGAAAAGAGGTAATACCATTGCATAGAATAGATAAAGAAGAATATTATCCACAACACATTACCCAAAAAAAAATGTTCCTTAAGAAAGACCAATAAACCTGCCATAAACCTTACCCATATCAAGTTTTATAAGCATTACTTTCTCCTTAGAACAAGTCATGTAATTAAAAACAAAAAGAATAACTCCATTAACTATATGATGGCTCTTTGAAAATTCTCCCCCCTCCAATGAAATAAGACAATCAAGAATGTTTTTTAAACATTCTACAATGTATTTAGTTTATTATTTTGTAAGTGACATTACAAAGAGAAATTAGATAAAAAAAGGTCAAAGGAATCTACATGAATCATTTTGGGATTCAAACCCAATATTTGTAGTCCCAAAAAAGGTGAGACCAATGGTAGTGCAAAAGGGAGACCCATAGTTGTGCAGCTGATGTGGCATCACATGATTAGTTGCTTTTAACAACTACGGGTAGTCATCATTAGCAATAACAATTTTAAAGGCATAACTATTGGTGCATTATTGTCAAATAATAAATTGAACATTAAATCAACAAGTGTGTCAGTGTTAAATCAACAACTACTATCACAGCCAAAATACTAGATCTTTTATTTGTTAATTCAAATAATGAAAATATTAGAATCTTATGAATCCAGATTCAAATCTCCTTCAAAAATATTAAAAAAATTAGTTCAAACAATTATTCAAAGACACCAAACATACAGAGAAACTATCTTTAATATCTTCAAACCATTATGATTCATAATTTTAAGCGTTCGGAATCGCAAGTGTAATTAAAAAACCTGTAAATTTTCTTTCTTTCTTTTTTTTCTGGTTTTTCTGGTCGAATTTATAGCGGGAAAATTAGACCAGAAAAACGCCCGAGTCGCTTGAATACGTCATCAGGCTTTAATCTGCGTCGATTTCTTGTGTACCACGACAAATCTGGTCAAGAATTGCCCGAAAAAGATCAAAGCGCGCCGACATGAGATGGAAATATTACTAATTTACTAGTACAGATAAGCGAGGCACGACCACCGCCAACTTTACATTATTCAAATTTGAACGCACCGACACACTCAGTCAATTGACGAAATCAACGATGGCCTGCCGCAAAAATAGGACTACTATGGCATATTGTTGTCTTTTGCTGGCATTTCACATTGAATAAAGTTAATTACTATTAAATGACCAGTCAAAAAGGTTGCAAAGAAAAATTAAAAATAATATGCTTCAATTCACATTACGAGGATGATACCAATTCCATATGTGTAGTCTTCATTATTCAAAGATAGTTAGCCAGGTCTAAATAAAGTGCTTTCACTTTAGTTTTATTTTTAATTGATTATTGAATCTTCAAATTGAAAAATTGTAGATGTATTTGGTGTATTTTTTTTTTTATATATATAAAAGCATTTTAGTGCATTCGTAAAAAGAGATCTATTTAAGAGTTAAAAAATATTGTTTCATTTTGATTGGTGATTTTTAAAATTAAAAAATATAAATGTAATTTTTATTTAAAATTATTTTATTGATATTAAGTATTGATTTGTGATATAGAGATTATTAAATTGTATATTTTGTTAATATTTATGTGTTTGTACTATTTTATAATTTAGAGAAGGATAAAATAAATGTTCAACAATAAAGAACAACATTTCAAAGGATTTGAATCTTGGTGTCAAGAGTCACATCACAATTTAAGATAGGTTGAAAATGACAAACAACAAATGTGACACAACTAGACTTCAAAATAGTCAAAGATTGTGTGCCCTTCTAAATAAACTCAAGATAAAAAGAGAATCACAAGACTTTGGTAAATTTACAAAAAAAATGACAAATTTACAATTGTTTCCAAATAATAGTATGAAACAAATATAATTAATACTATAAATTATTATTATTTTTTTTTTTGATCCATAAAAGGCCGAGGCCAAAAAATGTTATTAATTTAAAAAATAGATAGATTTACATTTACACCTCCATTCTGTGTGGGCACCGGTAGGAAAGAATGAATGAAAGAATGAAGGGTAATACTATAAATTATTAAAAAATAATAATCACATAATTAAAGTCTGAATTATAAAAAATAAATTAAGATTCTTAACATATTTATCAAAAATTTATTTATATTATCACATAATAAACAAACCTTAATACTAAATGACTAGGAAAATGATTTTTAAAAATTAATGCTTTTCAAAATCTTTAAAAAATATTTTTAAATACAAATTAATATAAATTTGATATTATTATTCCTTACTTTTAAATTAATAGTATATAAATTTATAATTAAAATACAATTTTATTAATACAAATATTTTAAATACATCTATTTATTATCAATTGTGAGTTATTATATTTATTAAAAAGATTATATTTTAAAAAATTAAAACTAATTGTTATATTCTTAAAAGTTATTTTAATTTGCTTTTAAATTATTTTATTTATATTATTAAAATAGTTTTTTATTTTTATTTTAAAAAATATAGACTCTTCTTTAAGGATTCATAAAACTCCATCTCTTGTTACTATTGTAAATACCTCTATCAATATAATTATAATAATAATATGTTTTTTTTAATCTTCATTTAAAATATTTATTTTAGAAGAATTTAAGCATTGATTCAGCTGTGTAGGAGTTTTTTAATTCTCCTACACAGCTGAAACCAAAAGCACATATCAATATATGTTTATTTGCAAATTCAAATAGTAAAAATATTGGGATCTCAGAAATCCAAATTCAAATCTCCGAGAAGGAAAGTAGTTCATAAAAACTAAATTCAACGACAGACCTAACATACAGAGAAAATATCTTTAACATTTTCAAACCATTATAATTTGTAATTTTAATTAACCGTTCGGAATTGCAAGTGTAAGCAGGAAGATTTGAAAATCCGGGATTGATAATTTTCCATGTTCAATTATTCCACTCGTTCTGGATGATAGATTTATAAATATAACTGTTGTATTATAGTTACAATTAATGTGCCGATTAAAAAACGTGTAAACTTTCTTCCTTTCTGTTTTTCTGGTCGTATTGATGGCGGAATTAATTAACCATAAACTGTGGAAGAAAACGCATTCATACTCGACCCATTTTCTGGTAGAGCAGACAAAATTCTGAGAAGCTGATTAGCATAATGCTTCGTTCTCTGCCCGCACTCCATCTGCAACACCACCAGCAACTTCTCAAAAGTACCCATCTCCACAATTTCTCTGAGCATCTCTTCTTCACCACAATTAAAACAGATCGCCAATAAAATCCTCACACCATAATCAGTAGCATTATCCGAAACAACAAGCAAAGTTCTAACAACAGTGGGCACGGCCAGAGCATGCGCAACAATGGAGCAACGCCCTTCAGATGTCGTAGAAAGAGCCTCCAAAATAGCCAAAGAAATCTCAGCCATTGATCTATCAGCACCAGGAAGGAGCTCAATCAAAGCCGCAACAGCGCCCTCAGTATTCGCTATTGTAGCCCTGTTTTTAACCACACCACACAGAGGAAGCAACGCCTTGAGACCACTCCTGACAGCGGCAGGACACATGAGATTCTGCTGAAAAAGACTCAAAAGACCATCGGTTATTCCATCAATGGACCCAATTTCTTTCGCAGCGGATTTATCCGCATTAGCCAGGGATTCCACCAAGCTCGCGGTACTTATTCTCGACTCCAAATTCCCCTTAACGAGCACCCATTCCAGGGTTCGAATCGCAGGAGCTCTGCTGAGCTCTTTCCTCGCATTAACTTCCTCTACAGGAAAAGCAACAATGGCGGCGACAGCTTCTTGTGCGGCGTCTCCGTCATCTTCAGAACGGAACTGTTGGAGCACCCGAATCAGAGCCCCTAAAGCGCCCTCGGATTTCAGGCATCTTCTGTTTCTCTCGAAATTTGCCAGATTTTTGACGCTTCGGAGCGCGTCAATTCTGGACGAGCTCCGCTCGTCGATATTTTGCACCATTTGACGCACCGTAGCGGGCTCCGCAAGGGGCTCCGGGGTGTGTAATTTCGAATCGGCGCTAAAACACCATTTGTGTATAAGCCCCCGAAGCGTGTGGTTTGGAATAAGGTCCTGTGTCTGCACAAGCTGAGCTGTTGCAGGACATGTATTATTGCCCTGTTCAAACCATTTTTCGATTGACGGCCTGTCGTATGTGACTCCCGTGCACAGGCTGACGGGATCCGTCATTAGTTCCAGCGAAATCGGGCATTTGAACAATGGCGGAACGCAAATCTGGAGCTCCTCCTCGTTTGACGGCATCTTCATCTTTAACAACAACAATAATTCTATATTTTCTTCTTCCAGACCATTATGTCTGCAACTCTCTTTATAATACCAAACCACCGTCCAAGTCACTGACCCGGACGTTTTACCATTGAATTGTAGAGTTTATTTTGTCTCATTTTACTTTGGCTCTTGTGTTGGTTTTTTAGCCAGCCCGCCTTCTGGAATTTGATGGCTCTGCTTGACTTTGACTGGGGATTAAATTTCGTGCAACGACCAAATATTTTCTTGGGTGAATTGAATGACGAAATTGAAACAGTGGGAGGGGCGTGCTGATTTGCGGCTGAGATACGCCTTGCACACGTCGAAATAGGGAGTGCCGTTAGCGTGAGTAACTTCCAGAAGGTGTAATCTTCACGTGTGAAGGACCGTAATCCGTGGGATGGCGATGGGAATGGAAATGGGCACAATGTTTTACATCACTTACTGTTTAAATGGCGTGCACTTCCAGAATTTTAGACGTCACGCCACTTGGGTAAAAATCTTCATGGATGAGTCAGCATTGGGAAGTGGGGAGAATTCTTGGAATTCCTTGCCTCCTGTTCACATTAAGAATGAAAGGAGAGGGATCGTTTGACTGGTAGGGACTTTTGACCCCGAAATTTTGGTTGCACATGGAGGGCCCACTTGGATTTTAAATTTTGTTTCTCCATCTGGGAAACTTTTTTTGGGGGGGTATAAGAAAAAAGTGCAAGTTGTATAGGCATAGCTATAGGGTGTTTCATATGGCTGGAAAATAATTTATACCGTATTTTATATTTATGGAAATAACTTTTTTGATTCTGAAATTAAGGAACAATTTAAGGTGCGTGAAGTTAGGGTAGGCGGCTAGTAAGTTGTACAGTTGGTTATAAAAAAATTACAGTTTCAAGTTTATTTGATGGAAAATAGGTTATATCAAGTGGTTAGTAAGTTGTACATTTAGTTAGAAAAAAATTATAATTTGAAGTTTATTTGATGGAAAATGGGTTATATCAGGGTGTTAGGAAGTTGTACAACTAGTTAGAAAAACATTACAATTTCAAATTTATTTGATAGAAAATAGGTTATATATGTGACTATTAAGTTGTACACTAGTTAGAAAAAAAATACAATTTCAAGTTTATTTGATGGAAAATAGGTTATATCATGTTTTATATTTATGGAAGATCATTTTTTTATTTTGAAATAAAGGAATAATTTAAGATGCGTGAATTTTTTTGGGTGGGCGGCTAGTAAGAAAAAAATTACAATTTCAAGTTCATTTGATGGAAAAAATATTCAATTTCAAGGTCCGTGTGAACTTAGGGTAGGCCGGTGGGCCACTAGTAAGTTGTACGGTTACTTAATAAACTTAGGGTAGGTGGGTGGGCTAGTAAGTTGTACGGTTACTTAATAATTTATATCGTGTTGTATGTTAGAAAAAAAATACAACTTCAAGTTCATTTAATGGATAATTATTTTAGTAAATGAAAAAGTAAATTTAAGAGCAAACTTTTGAATGTGTATAAGGCTCAAATAATAATATATAATACATAAATGAAGAGATAAGGTTTTGTATATATAAAATTTAAAAAAAAATAAAGGAAAATTAAATTAAATTTATGATTTATATTATAAATTAAATGAAACTTTCTTTTGAGTAGTAAAAAGTTATATATCTATCCAATTCTTGCAGTCTCCAAAAAATGTTATAATGTTATATTAAATAATTTTCAAATTTATTTTTATTAAGAAAAATTATTTATTCAATGGATTTGTTCATGAGGTGTAATTGTTCATGTTTTTGAAAGATTTTGGTATCATGTATTTATTGGTTTATTGATAATATCTCCATAATGTGTTTGATGTGATAAGAAGATTTATATTATTTTCTATTGAGGGTGTGAATGGTTTAGATTTGATGTTAAATGGAGGGTTGAAATGTAGCTTCTAGAGCAAGATAAAGGATGAATGGTCAAGATCTAAAGATGTATAGTATGGAAAGAGATAGAGGAGATTGACTAAAATGACTTCAAGTTATTTTTAAACAGATATTTGGACAAGCTGGTTTTTTTTTTTTTGAATAGAACATGAACATGTGATAGTAATCAAGTAGTACTGTCAATAAATAGACACTTTATAGATCCGTGTATACAGTCTATTCACGAAATCAAGTGGGAATCAAGGCGGATAAATGTGGAAAACAAAATTGATTTTATTTAATATGAAATATTGAATAAAAATACTCACGATTAAAAGGGATGTAGAGCAAATTGGTAGCACATTTGTTTTGGGTACAAAATATCTAATGCAGAGCCCTTCACACACCTAAGGACAGGTCCAAAAGGTTTAGTTTGACCCCTTCAAGTGACAACAAGGATCCTACAAGAAGGACTCCACACCTTAAGGATTTGAACTACTCTCCACTACTCAAGCCTAGCACCTACTCAAGATGAGTAAGTGGCTTCAACATATCCAACATGCCTCACCATGACTCTTCCTTTTGGGGGCCTTGGACTTGGTCAATTCATGGTACCTAGGACCTATTCCAAACATTTATTTTGGACTTATGCATCAATGCCCTATACTTCCTTTGGAAACCTACCCCCTAGGCTAGTAGCCATATTTGACAAGCATTTTGCCCTTAACTCCAAAATAATGAACACAACCTGGAAAACTATTTACCATTCCAGATACCCTTTAGGGAGTTACACTCATCCCCAAAAGGGATTGGAAAGATCTTCAATGTAAGGGTCTGAACCCTTTAGAAGCCTAGAGACCTAATTAGGGCGATTAGGCCTAATTTACAAAGCAACACCTATCTCAAGACTCTCAACTACAAAACCAACTTCATGAGCATGTGGGGGATTATGATTAACCTCTAATTCTAGGGTTGCATGCCTGGAACCCACCATTATAAGATTTTAGGATGACTGTCCTAATTTTGTCCAAGGTAGTCACATGGAGATGCCTACCTAGATTTGCATCATACTCTTCACAACCAGGCATTCCCTACAAGAACCCATGAAAATATTAGAATACACTGACCAATATTGCATTCCACCAAAGGAAAAACCTTCTAGATGAGTGGAATGCAAGATATGGCCATTTTTAGGTGAAACCCTAGCCAAACCCTTGCTTTCCGGGTTACAATCAATAAAACAAGGGGTTCTTACTGCTCATTGAAGATCAAGACCTCAAACCACCACCAAAATAGAGGTAACTCAATCCTCTACCTACTCCATGAATAGATTTTTCAGATCCAATCCATACAATGGCATACAACAACAACAAGTTCAGAATTTTAGGGGAAAACTCAATTTTTTGGTTTATTATGCTTTCAAAATTCCATCAAAAACCACACCAACCTTGGGAATTGTGTCCAAAGGGTATATAGACCTTCTCTAAATGGTTTCCAACCAAATTTGAAGAGATTGGAGCTGTTGAAGGGGCTTATATCAACTAAAATTTGAAAAGTTGCACTTTTGCTTGCAAAAGTTGCATTTTTGACAAAAGTTGTCAAACAAACCAAGTTTGGGATCCACTCAACTTGGATCAACCAAAAACCACCTACACACCCTAAAATCCTATAAAACATCAAAACAAACATCCTTCTACCCCTATTTACCAAATTGTCTAAATTGGCTTATCAAGATGCTTAATTTGGGACATTGGTTTACATGGTGGGGTCCTTATTGAAAACATAAAAATGCCCAAACAAAAGACACTCAAAATGATCCTAATCACCTACTCCTCATCCTCTGATCCATGAATGGCTTGTTGAAGAGGTTCCCCTGCACCATACTCCCTAGGAGAAGAGATCTCAAGCCCACTTGAGATCAGGGTTTGGAGGTCTGCACTATGGTTGGAGATTTGGTTTTCTGTCAGCCAAACTACTTCAAAGTCTAGTTTTCCCTGCCAAGCCACCAAATATTCTATGTACTCCTTGTTCCTTGTTCTCTTTGTGACTCTAGTGTCCAAAACCTTTCTTAATTTTGGTGGATCGTGCTTTGGAATATCATCATCTGTTGCAACTTGATTAGTTCATCCTCTTCATTACCATTGCCTTTGTAAGGTGTTAGATCACACACATTGAAAATGGGTGACAATCCAAGATCAGGAGGAAGTTGGATTTCATAAGCATTCTGCCCACACTTCTTCACAACCTGACATGGTCCAATCTTCCTCTGCATGAGCTTTGTGTGTTTGCCTTTTGGGAGTCTCTCCTTCTTCAAATGTACCCATACTAAGTCCCCAACACCAAACTGCACATCCCTCTTTTTCTTGTCAGCATGAGCCTTGTACTTCTCTGCAGATTGTTGGAGATGAGACTTCACTTGGTCATGTACCTCCTTGATGGCTAATGAAAAAGCTTCACCACGTGCACTAATGGATTCATCTTTAGGTAAATCCCTCAACTCTAATGCACCTCTTGGGTGGATGCCATACACAATTTGAAAAGGAGATTTCCCAGTGCTTCTATTTATGGTGTCATTGTATGAGAACTCTGTCTGTGATAGAATGTTGTCCCATTTTTCTCCATGTTGTCTTGTCAAGCATCTTAATGTTGGCATTTTGATGATTATGATGTGATTGTCATTGATGGACACACACTTGCTATGAGATCACTTTGTGAATGTATGAATTATGCTCAACCGGTAATTGTTCCAAACCGGTATCATGTTGTAGTCTTTAGACTATTGATGTTATGCAAAAAGTGTTTACCGATCTCAAGCAGTATAAAGACCCAAGCGGCATAGAGAGATCAAGTGGTTTAAGGATCTCAAGCGGAGCAGAGCAAAGGAGCAAGAAGTGGCAGTTAGCATTTTCCCAGTCTTCATTTCTGTCAACCGATAATTTGTTAAACCGGTGTTACTCTGAGTTACCAATTGGTAACCAGAAAATTTGTATAAACCAGTAATACTCTGTGATGAGTTACCAACCGATATATCTTTGTGATGAGTTACCATCCACCGACACTTTGACAGTGATTTTGTGTCCTGTTACCAAATGTGTCTAGATACAATGAACCTAGGAACTTGCAATGTAATCCTATTGGACGGACATGAAATCATATTCCTTTTAAGGACATCATGTCTAGGGTTTTAAAATGTGTATGTATGAATGTAGCTGTTAGGTTTTGGTGGTCATTGAAGCTCTTGTCTGTGCGATCTTAACTGAGAAGATCAAGTCTATGTACTGCAACAGAGTGTGGATTTACTGAAGACTGAAGTAATGCTTAAGAGCATTAGCTATGAGCTACAATGGATCTAATCAAGCAGACTATGCCATTTGCTAGATCATTCATTTATTGATTACTCACATCTTTGACAAGTCAGAAACCCTTAACCGGGTAGGCTCAGAAAAGCCTTTGTAAATCCTCTAACAAGGTGGTTCACATCTGTGGATCTGAAATCCTCTCACAAGGTAGTCTTTAATCAGACTTATCTCCTAATAGAGATTGAGATTCCTAACAGGATCTGTTCTGGTAAAGAACATTGTATGACCTTAACCAGTCTGGTTACTATTCTGTAGATAGTTACTTGTGAGTTTCATCTCACCATGGTTTTTCCCATTTGGGTTTCCACGTCAAAATCTCTTGTGTTATGGTGATTGTGCTTCTATGGGTGAATGCCTTATTTGCTATTTGGTTTGCATGTGTGTTAACCGGTTTGTTTGTTAAACTGTTTTACCAGTTTATCAGCTAGACTGTTTAAGTGTTTAAGTACAGTATTTTTTGGTATACTAATTCACCCCCCCCCCTTAGTATTCATCAATTGGTATCAGAGCCAACCTTTCTATAAGTCTAACCACTTGGAAAGAGATATGGGGGAATACACTATGAGGGAACATACTCATCAGCTCACTGAGAATGAGTAAGCCTATGATGAACTTAAGGTCAAATATAAAGCCTCTTAGGCAAAAAGAAGAGAGCATGCTGAAAAACTGATGGAGCTAGCTGAAAATTCTAAAGAAGAATCAGAAGTGGTATTTCAACAACCAAAGGAGTGTGTAGCGAAGTTTAAATTGTGAGCTCTAAATTTTGACTTACAAAGGTATTTTTTAAAATTCTTTGTTTATCATGGCTTTCGCATCACATGCTAGTTCTAGTGCTCCTGTTGATTCTGTGGACTTCATTCAATGGAAGGCAAAATACAATGCCCTATCTCAAATACCCATTGGTGTTATAGTGGAGGAAGGCATCCGATTACATTGATTGTAAGATTGAAGATCTAGGATCTCTGATGATCCATTCTTAGTTGAGTTTGTTCTGTGGGAAGGACAAAAAGATTAAACCAAAATTCAGCATTCTGGAAAAGAAGAAACTTCACAATGCTGTCTATTTCCTTCAAGAATTTTTAGATGATCAAATCCACATTATTCTGAGCAGAGTACACGGTGATAAAATGTACTTAGAGTGGACGCATGATATTACACCAGATGAAATTCATGCCATCACTGGTTTCTACAATGTTGGTGAAGTGCCAGCCCTAAGGAAGATCAGCAAGATGGAAATGACCAAGCTCATCAGTTCTGTGAGCGATTCATGAGGAATGACTGTCAATTCCATCAAGGACGATCTGTTCAAATATGTGTGTATGGTGATAGGATACCGGACATTCCATGCCAACAGAATCAACTCTGTCTCTGCTGCAGTAGTAAATGCTACCTACAGGATGATTAAGGAAGATGCATCATTTGATCTATGCACTGGTATGCAAAGACAACTTTTGTTGAGCCTCAAGTCGATCAAACAGGACAATGACCTGAAATTTAAGTTTGGACAACTATTGGTTGGGTTGTTCTTCTACTTCCAAGGCTATTTTCCAGGAGTAGGTGATATTCAGTGGTCTGCTGACCAACCGATGACAAAGCAAATCAAGGAAAGCCTACAAGCGGTAGGAACCGGTTATCTAGAAGTGTTGAACAAATATTTTCATGAGTTCAGATGCAAAATGAACAAAAGAGTAAGAATATCCAGTGATATTGTCAAGAAGTATGAGGAGGACATCTGCTTCACCATCGGAGTTGATGAGTGCATAATGGAGGCAGTTGAGCCTAGACAGGAAGAAGTGGAACCGATGGGATATGAGGTAATGTATGACATGCTAGATGGGTGTGCCTCTACCCTAATCGCCTCACCCCTTGATCCAAAGGAAAAGAGAACCAGCACCTATTTGGAAAGAGTTACACCAGTTGGAGAACCCTTAGTAAAGAAGGGAAAGGCAGTGCCTTCATCATCGGCACTGGTTATCAGAGCAAGTCCCAAACTGACCAAGCGGTCACTAGCAAAGAAGAAACTAGAAGCGGCACCCGCCAAAGTCTTTGAGAGGAATCGGAAGACAAAAAGCAATACACCAGACTCAGAGGACACTGTCTCTGAAGAACAGCCTAAGAAGACTAGGCAAACGAGGAAAAAGACAAAGAATGAACCGACAACATCGGCACCAGTAAATATTGACATTTCCTCTTCCAAACCTTTGACACATTGTCAAAGAACAATTAAGAATATTAGAAGAAATGTAATTGGTGATTTGAAAGAGTTCTTTGATGATTTTAATGATGATGAAAAGAAGGAAGTTGAACAAGAAGTTATCAATTATTTATGTATTAATGACTGGTGGCCATCAGAAATTAAATCTAAGACACCTGATTCTTTGTATAATTCTTTAGATAACAAGTGGCGCATCGCCATAGAAAAGGAACAAGAAATAAGAGAGGAAGTATTTGCACAATACTTTCCTAATGTGCCCAAAACAGAATTGTATGAAGTGGTGGAGAGATATAAAGGCCTCTTCTTCATGAGAAGAAGAAGACTCCTGTTGTTGGAAGGAAAAGTTTCGGAAGTGGTCAAAGATACCCACTCCCTTGCTCAATCAACTTTAAGATTGCATCAAGTGGCTAAAGCCAACAGGAAAGCTGAGCAAGGACCGGAAATCACTCAACCTGATGAAGTATATGACAGTGAAGGAGAACCGGTCGCTACTCAATTGGACCCGATTGATGTTGATGCCTTGAATGGTGAAAATGTTACTCCGGATGCACCAACAGAAATAGAAGGTCAGGAGAAATAGGAGGAAGACAAGAGAAAATAGGAAGAGGACAAGAGAAAGGAAGAGGACAAGAAAAAGGAAGAGGACAAGAGAAAGGAGCAAGAGAAGAAGAAGCAGGAAGAGGAGAAGAAGAAGAAGGATGAAGAAGAAGAGAAATGGAAAGAAGAGGAGAAAAAGAAGGCAGAAGAGGACAAGAAAAGAGCTAAAGAGAAAGAGGGAGCGGCACAGAGCACTCAGATGGAGACCCCAAAGGCAATCGGTAGTCAAGCCAAACTGGCTGACATTACTAGTCCCATTGACCTCTAGTCTGCAAACGAATCAAAGTTGCTGCAGAGAATTAAGGCTGCCCAAGAATGCCTGGAAGTAATAAGGAGGAAGAAAGAGCAAGATGTGATCCAATATGCGGTGGACACTCTTACCGGTTTGATACCCGGTACCAACCTCCCCAGTACCGATTCCTCTCTTGCACAATTAAAGCTCCTATGCATAGTTGTAGAAGCAAATACCAAGAAGGAGCATCAAAAGGCTCTGGAAACTTCCTTGGTGAAAAAGTTAATAGAGCTCTGGTCTGATCTACAGAAGGCACATAAGGACATTAGAGATGTAATGGATGAGGGCAAATTATTGCTAAGTAAGATATGTCAACCTCATTTATTCTGTGATGATGTGCTTTCTTAGAAAGCCAAACTGCAATCTGATATGCAGTCATTTATAAGCACCTTCAAGACACCATATGATTCCTTCTCCACATATGGACAAACCGCTCACCGGTTTCAACTCCAGTCTGAAAGAATAGAGGCAGAGATAAGCAACTGGACACGTAATTTGCAGGAACTTCAACTGGTCCTACTACCAAGACTACAAATTCTTCATAAATGCTATCTAAATCTAGATGCCCTAACGGTCACTCAAGAGATGAGTACCTTGGATGCCATGGAAGAGCAAGTCTATCAGATGCAAATGAAGAATGAGGTTGCTACCTCATTTCTTGAATCATGGTCCTTATCCATGAAGACATTTATGTAAGACATTAAATCAGTTTTTGACAAGTTTCACTCTTTATTGTCATAAACTCTTTAAATCAGTTTTTAATGCTAATGGAACAGGGGTTTTTCAGTTATACTTTGTCATTGTTGGCAAAGGGGGAGTAGTATTTTGTATTTAAAATTTTGATGGGGGAGTAGTATTCTGTATTTTGATGCATGCTATGTATACTTTCATGTTTATCTCGGTAAGGAAGTAGTATACATTGTATTTTCTGCAAAAGGGATAGTGTATATGCTTAGGGGGAGTAATTTTGATTATGGCATAATTTTGTTGTAAAACACTCAGATGTCAAAAATTTTCCTAAGTGTTGCCATCAATGCCAAAGGGGGAGATTATTGGCATTTTGATGATTATGATGTGATTGTCATTGATGGACCCACACTTGCTATGAGATCACTTTGTGAATGTATGAATTATGCTCAACTGGTAATTGTTCCAAACTGGTATCATGTTGTAGTCTTTAGACTATTGATGTTATACAGAAAGTGTTTACCGATCTCAAGCGATATAAAGACCCAAGCAACATAGAGAGATCAAGTGGTTTAAGGATCTCAAGCGGAGCGAAGCAAAGGTGCCAGAAGCGGCAGTTATCATTTTCCCAGTTTTCATTTCTGTCAACCGGTAATCTGTTAAACCGGTGTTACTTTGAGTTACCAACCAGTAACCAAAAAAGTTGTATAAACCAGTAACACTCTGTGATGAGTTACCAACTGATATATCTTTGTGATGAGTTACCATCCACCGACACTTTGACGGTGATTTTGTGTCGTGTTACCAAATGTGTCTAGATACAATGAACCTAGGAACTTGCAATGTAATCCTATTGGACGGACATGAAATCAGATTCCTTTTAAGGACATCATGTCTAGGGTTTTAAAATGTGTATGTATGAATGTAGCTATTAGGTTATGGTGGTCATTGAAGTCTTGTATGTGCGATCTTAACTGAGAAGATCAAGTCTGTGTACTGCAACAAAGTGTGGATTTACTGAAGACTGAAGTAATACTGAAGAGCATTAGCTATGAGCTACAATGGATCTAATCAAGCAGACTGTGCCATTTGCTAGATCATTCACTTGTTGATTACAAACATCTTTGACAAGTCAGAAACCCTTAACCGGGTAGGCTCAGAAAAGCCTTTGTAAATCCTCTAACAAGGTGGTTCACATCTGTGGATTTGAAATCCTCTCACAAGGTAGTCTTTAATCGGACTTATCTCCTAATAGAGATTGAGATTCCTAACAGGATCTGTTCTGGTAAAGAACATTGTATGACCTTAACCGATCTGACCTTAATCGGTCTGGTTACTATTCTACAGATAGTTACTTGTGAGTTTCATCTCACCGTGGTTTTTCCCATTTGGGTTTCCACATCAAAATCTCTTGTGTTATGGTGATTGTGCTTCTATGGGTGAATGCCTTATTTTCTATTTGGTTTGCATGTGTGTTGACCGGTTTGTTTGTTAAACTGTTTTACCGGTTTACTGCTAGACTGTTTAAGTGTTCAAGTACAGTTTTTTTTGGTATATTAATTCACCCCCCCCTCTTAGTATTCATCACTTAATAGGTTCCCCAAGGACCTATTGACAACTTCAGTTTGTCCATCTGTTTAAGGATGGTAAGATGATGAGAAAGCTAGGTTGGTTCCCAACTTCTTCCATAGGGTCCTCCAAAAATGTCCTATGAACTTCGCATCCCTGTCTGAAACTATGTTTAGAGGCAACCCATGTATCCTGACTATCTCTTTGAAAAACAAGTTTGCAACATATGAGGCATCACAAGAGGTTTTACATGGCAAAAAATGAGCCATTTTGCTAGATATGTCCACCACTACAAAGACACTATCAAACCCCCTCCTCATCCTAGGCAGACCCAACATAAAATCCATGCTTATGCTTTCCCATGGCCCAGAAGGAATGGGTAAAGGTTGGTACAAGCCTGTATTGGTGGATTTCCCCTTGGATTTTTGACAGATCACACATGTTTCTACAAACCTCCTAACATCTGCCTACAACTTAGGCTAGTAGTAGTGTCTTTTTACAAGGTCAAGAGTCTTGTCAAGGCCAAAATGACCTGCCATTCATCCACAACGTTTCTCCCTAAAAATAATCAATCTCATTGAACACCTAGGTATGCATAACTGTCCACCTTTGAATAGAAATCCCTCTTGGATGAAAAACTCTAAAAATTCAACATGATACTTCTCACCAAAAGACTTACATACCTTGTAGATCTCTCCAAAATCTTCATCAACATCATACATGGTCTTCAAGGAGTCAATGCCAACACTTTCCATCTTAATTTGGTTGATGGTTAAGACCCTTTTGCTTAAGGCATCTGCAACTTTGTTCTTGACCCCCTTTTTGTGCTTGAGGTTGAAGGTTAAGGCTTGTAGGGTCTCTACCCACTTCATGTGCCTGTGATTTAACTTCTCTTAACTATTTATGAGACTTAGAGCCTGATTGTCAATGAAAACTATGAACTCCTTTGGCAATAAATAATTTCTTCACTTCTTCAATGACTGGACTAAAGCATACATCTCCAAGTCATAGGATGAGTATCTCCTCTTGGCATCATTTAGTTTCTCACTAAAAAAGGCAATTGGCCTTCCCTCTTGACTAAATACTTCCCCAATGGCCATGTGGCTTGCATCACATTCTACCTAAAATATCTTGTTGATGTCTAGTAGGGCAAGGACTGGTTGTTCTACAACTTTCTTTTTCAAAGTCTCAAATGAGTCATCTGCCTCCTTGGTCCAACTGAACCTACATTTTTGTCCTCCTTTTATGGTAGCAAGCATTGGTGCACAAACATGACTAAATCCCCTTATAAACTTCCTATAGAAAGTTTCCAAGCCATGGAAACTTTGGACATCATTCATGGTTTTAGGTGTTGGCCAAGACAATATAGCACTTACCTTCTCCTGGTCCATTTTCAACTCACCTTGTGAGATTACAAAGCCCAAGTAAATGGTGTCCTCCTACATGAAGAAACACTTATCTAAATTTATCATTAGTTGCTCTTCATGTAACCTCTTGAGGACCATATCTACATGTTTGAGGTGCTCTTCCCTCGTGTGACTAAAGATCGAGATATCATCTAGGTGTACTATTACAAACTTGCCTATGAACTCCACCAAGACCTCATTCATCAACCTCATAAAGGTACTAGGGGCATTGGACAACCCAAATGACATAAATTTCCACTCATACAACCCCTCATTGGTTTTAAAAGTTGTTTTCCATTCATCCCCTGGCCTTATTATAATCTGATGGTATCCACTTTTTAGATCCATTTTGGTAAAATATTTTGCACTCCCCAAGCAATCAAGTAAATCCTCTATCATAGGGATTGGAAACCTATACCTTATAGTTATCTTGTTGATGGCCCTTGAGTCTATGCATAGCCTCCAAGTGCCTTCTTTCTTGGGTGCAAGGACAATAGGTACTGCACATGGGCTTAGACTTTTTCCAATTAGTCTTGATTCTAGAAACTCCTCAATTTGTCTTGCCATCTCTGCATTCTGGTCTCGAGTAAGCTTGTATACTACTTTATTCGGTAGGGTAGATCCAGGGATCAGATCTATGAAATGACTCATGTCTCTCACTAGTGGCAAGGATCTTGGTAGTCCATGTGCCTTTGTCATTCTTCTTTTCTCTCTGCAAACTGCTCCTTCTTTGTCACCTTGGACTTGGGAATGAGGGCATAGTAAACTACATCCTTCTCTATAATCTCTTTCATGAACTGCTTTCCTTCTACCAACAACACATTTCTCCTTTGGTTCCATCTCATTCTCCATTAGGGGTAAAATTTATATCACCTTACCATCTTTGGTGATTGAGTAGGTGTTTCTAACCCCATCATGATAAGCCTTCAAATCAAACTGCCAGGGTCTCCCAAATAGGAGATGACATGCATCCATCTTATCTATATCAAATAGCAATCTATCCTTGTATGATCCAATCTGAAACTCTACCCAAGACTTCTCTTCTACCATTGCTTGTTGACCTTGGGTGAGCCATGAGACCTTGTAGGGGTAAGGATGCGGCAACCTTCTCAACTTAAGCTTCTCTACCATTTCAAGTGATACAAAATTTTCAGTAGACCCAGAGTCTATTAGGACCTTGCATACCTTTCCTCCTGCCCTATAGGTAGTTTTGAAAAGAGACTTTCTTTGTGGGGGCTCCTTATCAGGTACCTTCATGGTGGGCATTTCTCTCCTCATCATCAAAGCCTCTCCTCTTTCAGGGTAGACATAGCTATCAAGAGCATTGACACTTTGATAGGTGTTTGCACTTGCCACACTTTGGCAATCAAATTCTTGCACCAAGTTGCTCCTCCTTTCACCCATGGAGCTTGTAGCCTCCTCCTAACACCTATTGGCCATGTGCCCCTCTTGTTTATAGTTTTAACACCTAGGAGGTCCTCTACCTTGGGATCTCCCTATAGAGAATGGTCGTCTGCCCCTAAAGTTTCCTCTTTGATTGTAACCTCCTCCTTGGTTGTAACTTCTCTCTCCTCTGGTGCCTTCTTGACTAGACTCACCTTGGTATCCAAAACCATTTCCTCTACCTCGGAAAGTGCCTCTTCCCCCTCTTTGTTGTCTCCCTTTGCACCTGCTATTTTTTTCTTTCCTTCTCTTTAGCTTCTCCTCCACCTTAAGTGCCAACTGGAAACATTTTTGGACTGTCTTTGGGGTATGGAGATTCAAATATTCTTGGATGGAAAATCTTAGTCTATTGAGATATCTCACCACTTTTTCATCCTCACTCTCCTTTACCTTGGTCTTTACACATAACTTTATGAATTCCTCTATGTAGGAACTCACATCCATCTCCTTCTTCTTCAAGTTTTGTCTCCCCTTATGTAATTGGACATTATAGTCCATTGGAACATAGGCTTCCTTCACCAAAGCCATCATCTTCTTCCAAGTATAAACTCTTCTCTTCCCCTCTTTCACCCTCTCATCTTGGATGAAAGTCCACCAAGTCAGTACAGTCCCTTTCATTTTGGATTGGGCCATTTTTACCCTTTGGTTCTCTAGTATGTCTTCACTCTCAAAGAAATTGTCCAAGGAGTCTATCCACTCCATCACTTTATTAGGTTCCATCTTTCTTGCAAACATTGGGAAATCCAACTTCACATCCATTGTTCTCCTTTCCATGGACTCGAGGATACTCATCAGGGGTCTCTGGTCTACAGGAACCTCTAGTTATTCTTGCCTAGGGATCTCCTCTTCATCCCCTTCAATTCTTCTAGAGTCTCTCTCTCCCCTCTCCACTTTGCCCTTCAACTGGTCCATTTCGTTTCTCAAGGCCTGATTCTCAGCCCTGACTGCTCTAGTCTCTACCATTTACTTCTTCACCAAGACAACCAACTCAACTTTGGTCATCCTTGATGGGAGATCTTGGGATCCCTCTTCCTCTGACATCTTGTCTTCTTCACTGGTCCAAAGTACACTCCTAAGCTCTAATACCACTTGATGAAGAGCTCTTCACACACCTAAGGACTGGTCCAAAAGGTTTATTTTGACACCTTCAAATGACAACAAGGATCCTACAAGGACTCCACACCTTAAGGATTTGAACTACTTTCCACTACTCAAGCCTAGCACCTACTCAAGATGAGTAAGTGGCTTAAACATCTCCAACATGCCTCACCATATCTCTTGCTCTTGGGGGCCTTGGAATTGGTCAATTCATGGCACCTAGGACCTATTCCAAACATTCATTTTGGACTTAGGCATCAATGCCCTATACTTCCTTTGGAAACCTACCCCCTAGTCCAGTAGCCCTATTTGACGAGTATTTTGCCCTTAACTCCAAAGTAATGAGCACAACCTGGAAAACTATTTACCATTATAGATACCCTTTAGGGAGTTACACTCATCCCCAAAAGGGATTGGCAAGATCTACAATCTAAGGTTCTAAACCCTTTAGAAGCCTAGAGACCTAATTAGGTTGATTAGGCCTAATTTACAAAGAAACACCTATCTAAAGACTCTCAACTACAAAACCAAATTCAAAAGAATGTGAGGGATCATGAGTAACCACTAATTCTAGGGTTGCATGCCTAGAACCCACCGCTATAAGATTTTAGGATGATTGTCCTAATTTTGTCCAAGGTAGTCACATGGAGATGCCTACCTAGATCTACATCATACTCTTCACAACAAAGAATTACCTACAAGAACCCATGAAAATCTTAGAATACACTGACCAATCTTGCATTCCACCAAAGAAAAAATCTTATAGATGAGTGGGATGCAAGATATGGCCATTTTTAGGTGAAACCCTAGCCAAACCCTTGCTTTCCTGGTTACAGTCAATAAAACAAGGGTTTTTCATTGCTCTCATAAGGTCAAGACCTCAAACCACCACCAAAATAGAGGTAAATCAATCCTCTACCTACTTCATGAATATAATTTTCAGATCTAATCCGTACAATGGCGTACAACAGCATCAAGTTCAGAATTTCAAGGAAAAACTCAGTTTTTTGGTTTATTATGCTTTCAAAATTCCATCAACAACCACACGAACCTTGGGAATCATGTCCATAAGGTATGTAGACCTTATCCAAATAGTTTCCAACTGAATTTGAAGAGTTTGGAGCCATTGAAGGGGCTTATATCAACTGAAATTTGAAAAGTTACACTTTTGCTTGCAAAAGTTGTATTTTTGACAAAAGTTGTCAAACAAACCAAGTTTGGGATCCACTCAACTTGGATCAACCAAACACCACCTACACACCCTAAAATCCTATAAAACATCAAAATAAACATCCTTCTACCCCTATTTACCATATTGTCCAAATTGGCTTATCAAGATGCCTAATTTGGGACATTGGTTTACATGGTGGGGTCCTTATTGAAAACATGAAAATGCCCAAACAAAAGACACTCAAAATGATCCTAATCACCTACTCCTCATCCTCTGATCCATGAATGGCTTGTTGAAGAGGTGCCTCTACACCAATGTCACAGGTTCAGATCTTGTTATCCCTACCTAGAATTCTTTGTTTCTTTTTATAAAAGAAAAGAAATAAAAAATCGAGTGATGTTTATTTGAAAAAACATCAATAATCGGTGATTAAGGCATATTGCTTAACCTGATGAATAGAACTACGGTGAAAATAAGCAAAGCTAATAAAAAACCAAAATAACTAATTATAGTAAGCATGGAAGAGATCAATGAAAAAAGAAATGATTGATACATATTTTTATTAGGTAATTACCTATATACACACACACACACATGTACATGTATATGTACATACACACATACATACATATATATATTAGAGATTTTTGGATATTGGTGAGAAGTTTGCTGAAATGATGTGTTGTCATTGATGTCAACATATTCTCCTATGTATTCCAGTGTTGCAGTCAAATTAGATGAGTTGGTTTAGCCTGTGTGTTGCAGATGAGCTGATGTGGATTAATGAGTTTTGAGATACTTATCTCTAGTTGATTTCAGTAGAAGTTTCAGAGGTCCGCATGATGATTTGATCGATTTATGAGGTTTGGTATTGTGGTTGATATTTATTTGTTCATGTTATTTGATATTCTTAGTATTATGTGTGTTATTGATGTGGTGTTGTTTCATGCTTTAAACTATTAATTATCAGATCTAATTTGCGGTTTAAGTTGCAATAAGTTTTTGAGCAAAATGATTCAACCCCCCCCCTCTCAATCTGCTGCATTGTTGCCAACAATTGGTATTAGAGCTAGATCCTCTAGAAGAAGTTTGACTGCTTGAAGAGATCCAGGATGGAAACCTTTTCTTTCAAGAAGGATAGTCTAAGATTTGATGCAACGAACTTCACTCTCTGGAAAAGTCGGATGCAATGTTATTTAAGATGTATTGGAGAAGAGTACTGGAAGATTACTAAGAATGTATATAATGTTCATCAGAATGGTCCTACTACTCTGAATGAGATAAAGGAAGAAGAATTCAATATTAGAGCTAAGGAAGCATTGTTAAGTGCCTTGTTTGATTCTGAAATGACTAATATGATGGACATAGAGACTGCTCATGAAATCTGGATAAAATTGGAGACCTTGCATGAAGGTGATAGTCATGTGAAGATTGCTAAGTTGCAGAGCTTGAAGGGAAAATATCAGAACTTTAAGATGAGTGAAGATGAGAACATTAATTCCTTTATGCAGAAAGTGAATGAGCTTGTGTGTGGAATCAAATGTGTCAGTGGAGTATTAGAAGAATCTGAGATTGTTACTTAAGTGTTGGGATCCTTGCCTCCTTCTTAAAAACATAAAGTTTCTGCTATTGATGAGATCCAGACTATGACAAATGTGACAAGAGACATGTTGATTGGTAAACTTGTTGCTTTTGAGTTGAGTGAGTTTGGATACTCTCTTCCTAAGACTGAATCTACATTGAAAGCTACTACATTTGGAAAGTAGAGATAGGATCAGAGAGAAAGTTCTACAAGAGTATCCAGATATGAGAAAGAGATGAAAGAGATGGAAGATGAAGAAAGAGAGCTTGAGGATCTTGAAGCACTTATTGCTAGATGATTGCTTAAAGGTATCGGTAAATATGAAGGAAAGTTACCTCTTAAATATTTTTCATGTAATAAGATAGGATATTGTTAGAGTTATCTTGTATTAGCTAATAATTATTTATTTAATTATTATTCTATTATACTCTATGCTTAAGCTAAACTTAGGCATTTAATAATATGGTAGTTATTTAATAATTACTGTAATTATTAAATACACTTTATCCCTTTAGGGTTTCTTTAGGCCTGCACAACTTTAGGGTTGCATATTCTCTTTTTATAAGGATTGTGTTGTACTTTTTATTTCATTCCCTCCCTGAATGATAATCTAATTTCTTGAGAGCCATTATTGTGTTTTTTCCTCAATTCTTCTCTTGTGACAGGTATTTTTCTTGCACGTGCTCTTGGGATCTCTGAAGTTGTATTTCTCAACTTCTTCAGATATTTTGCATCAAGGTGTCCTAAAAGAGAGAGAAATCCTAAGAAGCTATTTAAGCTATATAAGCCTAAATATCAAAAGAAGTGTTATTATGTTGCTAATGAAGATGTGATAGATGATGAGTCTGATAAAGGAAATTTAGGAGATGAATTTGTGTTCATTGCTATCAAGGAAGATGATCCTATAACTACAGATTCTACAAGATCCATTAATGAGAAGAAAGCTTTGGCTGCTAAAGTTGAGGAGAAATATGAATGGGTAATTCATAGTGGTTGCTCTCATCATATGATAGGTGATAAGAGTAAATTTGTAAATTTGGAAAATTATGATGGTGATATAGTAAGATTTGGTGATAACAAAGATTGTGTAATCCATGGTAAAGGTTTTATTTCTCTTGATTGTAAGCACAATATTGATGATGTGTTGTATGTTGAAGGTTTAAAGCATAATCTTTTGAGTGTTGGTCAGATGGTTGACAAGGGATATAACTTGCAATTCAAGAATGGCAAATGTTTTTGAGTAGCTCTGAAACTGAGATTGCATTAGGTACAGAGACTAAAGGTAATATATTTCACTTGAATGCTTGTGGTAAAAATTTGTTTGATTGCTTAGATTGATGAAAGTTGGTTATGGTATAGAAGAATGTGTCATGTAAATTTTGATTGCATGGTTAAGATAAGTTCTACTCAAGCAGTGAGAGATATACCGAAGTTAATAATGTCTTCTAATTTGGTATGTAAGGAATGTCAATTAGGAAAGCAGATAAGATTTGCTTATAAGAGAAAATAGTATAATTTTAATGAATTGTTGGATCTTGTACATACTAATCTATGTGGTCCTTCTAGAGTGAGAAGCTTATAGGGTGATAGGTATTTCATGTTGTTGATTTATGATTATTCAAGAATGATGCAGGTTACCTTATTAAGGGAGAAGTCTGAAGCGTTGGAGAAGCTCAAGATTTTCAAAGCTAGGGTTGAAACTGAAACATGATTGAAGCTGAAGTGTTTGAGATCTAACAGAGGTGGAGAATTCACTTCCAGTGAGTTTAATTCATATTGTGAATAGCATGGAGTTAAGAGACACTTATCTGCTCCTAGGACACCACAACAAAATGATGTTGTAGAGAGAAAGAATAGAACAGTTCAAGAAGCTACTAGAACCATAATGATTGAAGGAAATGTTTTGCATATCTATTGGAGAGGAGCTATGAGTACTTCAATATACACACTTAACCAGGTAAATATCAAAGGTGATACTTGTAAGACTCCTTATGAGTTATGGTTTGTTCATGCCCCTACTGTTAGGTATTTCAAAAAATTTGGAAGTAGATGCTATATCAAAAGAGATGAAGATCTTTGAAAATTTGATGCTAGATGTGACGAAGGAATTTTTCTTGGTTGTTCTACTAGAAGTAAGGCCTACTGGTGTTATAATAGAAGATTGAGAAAGATATTTGAAAGTGCTAATGTGAAGGTCTATGAAGGTAATGTAAGCTAGATTAGATCTTGGTGATAGGATTCTGATGATCAGGATGCTAGTTCGGATAAAGGAAAACAAGTGCAGACCCAAAGTCAAGTTCAGATTACTTCGAAAAAGCCTGAGAATGAAGGTGCAAATTCTTGTGCAGAAGAAAGACTTCAAGACCCTAAAATTCAAGAAAATCCTAAAACTCCTAGGTATATGAGGTTGAATCATTCAAAAAATCAGATTATTGGTGATAAGAATAAAGGTGTGATGACTAGGAGAGGACTTGCTGAAGAAATTTATTTGATCTCCAAGATTGAACCTAAAAATG
Source organism: Cryptomeria japonica (assembly GCF_030272615.1). Classification (NCBI taxonomy): domain Eukaryota; kingdom Viridiplantae; phylum Streptophyta; class Pinopsida; order Cupressales; family Cupressaceae; genus Cryptomeria; species Cryptomeria japonica. Next base: position 885,806,961 of record NC_081414.1, on the reverse strand, counting down.
TTGATGAAGAATGTAAAGATGAAAATTGGATTGAAGCTATGGAAGAAGAATTGAATCCAATTGAAAAGAATAATGCATGGATTTCAGTTCCCAAACCTAAGGATAAGAATGCCATTGGAACTAAATGGGTATTCTAGAATAAGTTGAATGAATAGGGTGAAGTTGTTCAAAATAAAACTAGACTTCTGTGTAAAGGTTATTCATAGGTGGAAGGAATTTATTATGAGGAGACTTTTGCTCTGGTAGATAGAATTGAAGTTGTTATATTATTTCTTGCCTATGTTGCTCACAAAGATTTCAAGGTTTATTGGATGGATATCAAATCAGCCTTTCTTAATGTTGATTTGGAAGAAAAAGTATACATTGAGCCACCAGATGGATTTCAGCTGATAGATGAAAAGGACATGGTTTTCCGGTTGAAGAAAGCATTGTATGGATTGAAGAAAGCCCCTAGAGCTTGGTATGCTAGATTGGATAAGTATTTCATGAAGCTTGGATTCAATAAAGGTATTGCTGACAGTAATTTTTATTTCAAGATTGATCAAAATAACATTTTGATTGTTGAAGTTTTTGTTGATGACATTGTCTTTGGAGGAAATTATTGCCTATGTAAGAGATTTGTTGAAGAGATGCAAAATGAATTTGAGATGTCTATGATTGGTGAAATGAAATTCTTTTTGGGATTGTAATTTTCTTAGTTAGATAAAGGTATATTCATATCTCAATCTAAGAATGTGAAGGAATTGTTGAAGAAGTTTGGTTTAGATGATGCAAAGCCAGTTGCTACACCTATGGTGATCGGATGTAAGTTGACAAAGGATGATGATTCTCTGAAAGCTAATCAGACTAGATATAGATCTATGATTGGTGGATTGTTGTTGTTAGACAGTTCAAATATCCCGAAGACAACTGAGAGGTGGGGGGGGTGAATGTTGGTATTATGGATATGTTGCATTGGTTTTGTCATTGATGTCAACACTTATCAACACTTATCCTTTTGGAGATCTTTGGTTATGTTCATCAACAAGTTTAGTGACTTATGCACAGTCACTGGTATTTGGTTCAGTGGTGGGTTATATTGTTCACCAGCACTAAGGATGACTTGTTATCATCTGGAGATCACTTGGTTATGTCGAAGACATGGTTTGGACACTTGATTTTGGTGATTTGGTTATTGGTCTAATCGGGCTGACATATTTTTTGTTACAAGTAAATTGGTCTAGGTTATGGACCGGCATGCGTTATCTATTCTAGATCAACATGACACATTATGGATATGGTTTAATCAATTGGTATTGATGTTGAGACAAAATGATGCATCACATCTTGACTTACTTACATAATTGATTTTATTGTAATTTTCTTAGTGATCCGACCTACACATTTGGTCTTAGGTTTTGGTATATATGTAAGATCTCATTTGTGAGGTAATGTAACAAGGTTAAAGGAAGATAATGATATATGGTTATGGTATTGTAACATGGTATGTGCGAATATTGAAGATCATATGAGAAGACCATAGAGAAGGTTTAAGGAAGGTTTGAAGGAGATATTCAGATCTTAATCGGTACTGAATCCAATATTGGAGATGCTACTTTGAGTAGTACATTATCATTGGATTTAATCATCCAATTGTAGTCAACGTGACTCCCTTCTTGTGATTGAGCGGTGAGCTCTAGGCAGCTGGCCTTTCTACATGTGCAGACCTCATTTGTACACACATACTATCTACAGTAGTATCATCTAATTGTGGGTAAGATTTCCCACCGTGGTTTTTCCCCTTACAGGGTTTCCATGTACAAATATCTATGTTGTGTTGTGGATGTTGTTTCTCTTTCTGTTTCATGCATTAAGCTTTACTAGTATTAATATTAACTGTTAATCTATTAACCGACATTAAGTTTGGTTTATCGATATTAAATATCAAATTTGATTAAGTTATATTTGGGTTGAAATTATTAGACAACTGATTCAATCCCCCATCTCAGTTGCCTCTGGGTCCCAACAGTGAATCAGTTGTCACAGATTACCAAAACCTTAAGAAATTAAAAATTTAATACTGAAATCGAAAACATTAATACCGAAATTCTTAAACCAAATACCATAATAACAGATATACTAATTAAGCATAAATAATAATCAGAGAATAAATATCATCCACATGACACCAAGATTTATACATGGAAAACTTGGTAAAGGGAAAAACCACGGTGGGAAGCCTACCCACAGTCAGATAATACTTTTGCAAGAAGTATGTGAATTACAATTGAGGGCCATACACTTGTAGGAAGGCCAATAACCTAGAGCACACTACCCATCACAAAAGGAGTCTCACTGACTACATAGAAATCTAGACTACAATCCAGAAGAATGAATGAACTGCAAAGATAACATCTCCTATGCCTGAGTACAGTTTCGGTTAAGCTCAATACTAGAGGACTAAATCCTCTTATTTAAACCCAACTTGATCTCCAATGATAGACTGAATCCTCTACTTGAATGATATTACATTATTCGCATATTGCATATCCATATCCCATACCATGATAATCTACAATGACATCTTACATCATATATATACAAACCCTTGACCATAAACAATCAGGTCGGCCACCAGACAATAAACCAGTTACATAATTACAAAACATGTTGGCCTTAGACCAAAAAAATAATATCCAACTCATAAGACATCCCAGAAACATATAGAGAGATCCAATCCACACGTTACATTAAGCCGGTCCATAACCTAGATCAACCGAGACCCAATATAGGTCCACACACTAAAGCAATAATCCCAATCAACCAAGTCTCAAAAATGATCACCATCAGCATCCTAAAACCATACCAGAAGCCGTACCAACACCACTTATGCGTATCATCAAAGCTCTGTTGGTGAAACCCTTACTGGAACCACAAACCAAGCTTCCAAGTGATGCAGGAGCACCTAAGACATAGGCTCATATTCCTTCCACAATTTTGGCTTGTACTGAACTTAGCTAAGTTAGGTTTCTAATAAGGACTCCAGGAGGTTCCAAGGTGTGTGTGTGATGTTTGATTTGAGTCAAATGTAGGCCTAGTTGAGTTGGTTTTCTTCCTAGGTTTGCACTTTGTGAATAGGTAATAGTTTGAGTAGTTGAAATGGCCTTCTTGATGGTCAAAAGGGGCATGAATGGGTATGAGAATTGGAGAGGTTTATAATAGTCTTAGGAATGTTTAAAAAGTCATGAGTAATGACTTGAAATAGGTTGCTTAGGTTGGAAATACAAAATGTGGAAAGTTGTAAAAGTTGTCATGACAACTTTGGTCCTAAAGAGATTAGCGATGGAGTTAGGGACAACACAATTCCCTAGGCTACCTCCAATCATGGGGAATACTATTTAAACCTCCTCTTGCACAATTACCAAGGTTGGAAGTTTGATTTTGTATGATTGACAATCTGAAACTACTCATTTTCGGACTGTTATCACCGTTTTTGTCTTATTTTGCATAAAATATGAACACTAATGGATTGAATCCATTGATCCATCTTTGGATTATAGTTTTTTGGTGTGTTCTAGTTCTATTTGGTTCATTTCATTCTTTGTAGATAGGGTGTGTTAGTACTTTCATTGTTTTGTTTCCAAACAGCCAGTTTTGGCTTGTAAATAGCAAATTCTTGTAAAATGGCTGCCCCATAAAATCCCTCCGTGCTACCATCACGACCTGCTGGGAAATGGAAGGAAACCATATGTATAGTGTAAATATGTAGGGAGTATTTTTGGAAGTGGAGTTCAACATGGTTACCACCTTGTTCTAGGCAAGTCTAGGAGCAATTCGACTAGAGAAGACAGGGTGAAAATTGAATGCATAGTGCAGAGGTGAACACAAAACCTTAGCCAAATCATTTGGAGAGGTTCATGAGGTCCATACAGAGTTCCAACAACAAGGAGAAGCCTTGACAAGACCTTTAGATGCCTGTCATGTCCCCTCCTGGATCGTTATATATATACGAAAAGAAAGAGAGAGACCCTAAATGAAGAAATTATTATTATTAATTAATATAATAATTATCAATGAATGATTATTTAAATTTCATTAATTAAATATTATTTATGAACATGATTTGAATATTATATATTATCAACATAATTTATATATTCAATAATAAATAATAATACAATTAAAATACAAAAGAAGAAAAAAATAATAATAATTAAAAGGAGCACCTACATTCTACAAGACAAGCAATTTACAAGAAAATGATCATTAATGAATGACGATTACTAAGTTCAATAATTAAGAGAAGCCATAGACAATGTTCATTTATTTATTAGCATGATAAAGAGCAGCGATTCTGTAAGTGGAGTGATTAGTAAATCAAGCAAATAGCAGCGACTTCATTAAAAAGTTAAAGAAGTTAATGAAGATATTAATGAAGGTGTTAACAAGAGCAGCAAGTTTAGTGGTTAAAAGGCACATAATTTCTATTTTGAAAGAGCGATTTTATCATAAGTTAAAAGATGAAGAATGGTGAGTTTATTCCTACATAGACTTTATTGAAACACATTTTATATGTAGTGATCAAATAACAAGCAGTTTGAATCGGGCTGTGTATCTGGAAGTGAATATGATCGAATGTGTTCTCTGATTATTAAATCGTATAACAAACATGTATAACAAATATAATAAAATCATATAACAAATTGTATAATGATTGGTAAAGAAAAATAATTGACTTGTCAAAAGGTAAGTTTAGTAAAACAAATAAATTAAGGAGATAAGATTTGTTAATGATAAAAGCCATGACTCATGAAGACACGTCTCTTGGAAAGAGACAAATTTCTTTAAATGAGAAGATATAAAAGGAGTTCAATATGATAGAAAATGGGAAAAAGAGGGGGGTAAGGAAAGAGGGCTGAGATTATAATTCAGAAAGTAAAGGGTTCTCAGGAGTATGTGGTGTGCATAAATCAGAGCAGATATATTAGTCACAAGGAGTTTGTTTTAGAGGATCAAAGTGCAGATTTAAGAGAAGATAGTGGGGGGGGGAATATAGGAAAAAGGGATTTGTTACTACAGCGGGGAGAAAGGACGGTAAAGGAAAATAAGGGAGGTAATGCTGCGTGCTACAGGTATGTATTTGTGTGTTGAAGTGTGTACCACACACACACAAATAGATATAATAGTATTTATTTGGTAAATCTGTTTCCAATATCATTCTGCAGAATTATAATTATGATGTTGTATATTATATAGGTATAAATGATTATAATGTTGTATGTATGCAATAAATTCATATGTATGTAGGATTAATAATGAGAATGAAGAAAAATATAATTGTAGGTTTAACTTATGAATTTAAAGAGCTATAATGAATTAAAGAATACTTCTGAATATAGGTTAATTTATGAATATATATATTACTGAATGTTTACTTATATAGGTATCCATGCATAATATTTATGTATATCTAGGATCAATAAAGAGGATTAAAAAGTATGTAAATGTAGACATGAATTATGAAATGGAAAATGATAATGAATTATACAATGTAATATGAATAATGTGACCTTATGATGGAGGCTATAGGGAGGAAACTCCTTTAGCCTAATGGTGGGATTATGATAATCCCTGGTACGCAGTATATACTGAATATATATATGCATATATGTTATGATGAATAATGATGAATAGCAAATAACCAACAGATACTGAGAGGGAGGGGCGTGAATCAGTTTACACAAAAACTTCCTTAAATAGCTTAAACTGTAAAGACTCCACTGACTGGTAAATAGTATCACCGATATAAAACAAGGCACTACCAGTAACACATAGTATGATTGTGAAAGACATAAACCGGTTTATCTATATCATCTTCAGACCCAACATCTCATCTCAACTTCACCCATATTCTTAAGCAATTAATACATCAAAAATGCAATGACCACTAGATCAACATGCTTTACTGCTTAATAGAAAAACATCAAAACATCACATAAAAAAGCATCACACATAACACACTGATTTTTCATGTGGAAACCCAACTGGGAAAAACCACAGTGGGGATGAATACCCACAAGTTGTTCTTCAACTCTTCTGAAGTTCGCTCTATTAGGAGCCTAATCCGGTTAAGGAATTTACAACAGGTTCTGCTAGGAACCGATCTTGCTAGGGATCACCTAGTTAAGGGATGGCTAAATACTCGGTTAGAGGTTAAAACCCTATTAAAGGTTACCTTGTCAGAGGATTTAAAGAACTCAATGATTTTGAGTCACCTTGTTAAAGGATTTACAAAAATCATGTTAAAGCTACCTGGTAAAGGGATTTTCCAACTGCTAAAATGGTTAGAAGTCAACAGGTAATACACTGATCTGATAACAACACTTAATGCCAAGGCAGATCCACTTCAGTTCCTTTACATCTGCAATCACACTCTGCAGATCTCTACTCACTGCACCAGTTTGGCAAGAATCAAGTATCTCTACACTTAGATACACACACAACATTTTCTAACAATCTCAAATGAGAATCATCATCGACCTTATATACAACAATTAGGTCAGTAGCCAAAACCTAACACCCTAAGCATCTAGGTTAACAATACAGTCGGTCCAATCCTGACCATTCAATCACATTGCATAGGGTGAAACTAATCTTGAACAAATCTCAAGATGTTCTCCATCATTTGTTCTTCATCACTTCTGGAAGCTGATAACCCATCACATGCTCTCCACCGTTTACTGAGACTTCATGCATTACTGATGTAGATAGAATCAATCTTCTTAATGCAAGATCCTCAAGGAAATCCTTCACATGCACAAGGTTGTCGTGGCAACATGATCTGATCTTCATTTCAATGCTAACTCATCACAAGATATTGTCGGTCGAATCACACAGACTTGGAATGCATCAACCGGAAACCCTAAAGCCGAGACTACCAACTGGTAGTCATATCAAATGAAACCTCGATACAAAATTTACAAATACCGGTTCACATTCTAACATACTAGTTCACCTTTTCGCATATACCAATTCATTCCATCATACTAGTTCACTTGCCAAATCGTTTACTTTAATATACCTATTCATACATTAGCATATTGACATCAATGACAACATACAATATTATCATGTCATCCAACTCTGCACATGTGCCAACATGTTATGGCTTGGTTGACAAAGTTCATCCAAGAAGAGATGGACCTGGTCGGTCCTCTCTGGTAGACTTGGATGATGAGATGCATCATCCAAGGCAAGGAGTTAATCATATATGATGGTCCTCCTTGGTATGGCTTGGGTGTAAGAAATTACATCCAAGATAGGAATCAAATTAGCCTTTGATTTCCTGGATGGCTTGGGTGTAAGAAATTACATCCAAGATAGGAATTGAATTAACCTTTGATTTCCTAGATGGATTGGGTTTAAGAAATTAAATCCAAGACAAGAATCGAATTAACCTTCAATTTCCTGGTATGGCTTGGAACCAAGATGGGTTCCAAGAAGGCGAGATTCACAACTGCCTAAGGATGTGTCCCAGTGTTGCACTCGTATCCTTTTTAAGAATTGAGATTAGTGTTAATTAAGTAATTGATTTTAATTGCAAATTAGATTAGTTATGTATATATTTTATTGTGTTCTAACAATATGTTTTGCAGGACAGTGATCTCTAACTAGTAGGGACATTACAGTGGTATCAGAGCTATGATCCTGCCATCCTGTAGGGTAAAGATGAATTGTTCTAGTCAATAAGAAAAATCTGACAATGCGTGTATGCTTCGTGTTTGAAATTATTGATGTGTATGCTTCGTGTTTTTTATGTGTATGCTCTGTGTTTGTGATTCATATTGGGAGATAACTTAGTTTGAGAAAATTGCCAATTGCTTGAGGACAAGCAATTTTGAGAAGGGTAGACTGTCATTTCCCCTCCTGGATTGATTTTAATTGCAAATTAGATTAGTTATGTATATATTTTATTGTGTTCTAACAATATGTTTTACAGGACAGTGATCTCTAACTAGTAGGGACATTACAGTGGTATCAGAGCTATGATCCTGCCATCCTGTAGGGTAAAGATGAATCGTTCTAGTCAATAAGAAAAATCTGACAATGCGTGTATGCTTCGTGTTTTTTATGTGTATGCTCTATGTTTGTGATTCATATTGGGAGATAACTCAGTTTGAGAAAATTGCCAATTGCTTGAGGACAAGCAATTTTGAGAAGGGTAGACTGTCATGTCCCCTCCCGGATCATTATATATATACGAAAAGAAAGAGAGAGACCCTAAATGAAGAAATTATTATTATTAATTCATATAATAATTACCAATGAATGATTATTTAAAACTCATTAATTAAATATTATTTATGAACATGATTTGAATATTATATACTATCAACATAATTTATATATTCAATAATAAATAATAATGCAATTAAAATACAAAAAAAGAAAAAAAAGAAAAAAAAATAATAATAAGCAGTACCTACATTCTACAAGACAAGCAATTTACAAGAAAACAATCATTAATGAACAACGATTACTAAGTTCAATAATTAAGAGCAGCCATAGACAATGTTAGTTTATTTATTAGCATGATAAAGAGCAGCGATTCTGTAAGTGGAGTGATTAGTAAATCAAGCAAAGAGCAGTGACTTCATTAAAAAGTTAAAGAAGTTAATGAAGATATTAATGAAGGTGTTAACAAGAGCAGCAAGTTTAGTGGTTAAAAGGCACATAATTTCTGTTTTGAAAGAGCGATTTTATCATAAGTTAAAAGATGAAGAATGGTGAGTTTATTCCTACATAGACTTTATTGAAACACATTTTATATGCAACGATCAAATAACAAGTAGTTTGAATCAGGTTGTGTATCTAGCAGTGAATATGATTGAATGTGTTATCTGATTATTAAATCGTATAACAAACATGTATAACAAATACAATAAAATCGTATAACAAATTGTATAATGATTGGTAAAGAAAAACAATTGACTTTTCAAAAGGTACGTTTAGTAAAACAAATAAATTAAGGAGATATGATTTGTTAATGATAAAATCCATGACTCATGAAGAAACGTCTCTTGGAAAGAGACACATTCCTTTAAATGAGAAGATATAAAAGGAGTTCAATATGATAGGAAATGGGAAAAAGAGGGGAGTAAGGAAAGAGAGTTGAGATTATAATTCAGAAAGTAAAGGGTTCTCAGGAGTATGTGGTGTGCACAAATCAGAGCAGATATATCAGTCACAAGGAGTTTGTTTTAGAGGATCAAATTGCAGATTTAAGAGAAGATAGTGGGCGGGGGAATATAGGAAAAAAGGATTTGTTACTGCCACGGGGAGAGAGGATGGTAAAGGAAAAGAAAGGAGGTACTATTGCGTGCTACAAGTCTGTATTTGTGTGTGGAAGTGTGTGCCATGCACACACAAATATATATAATAGTATTTCTTTGCTAAATCTATTTCCAATATCATTCTGCAGAATTATAATTATGATGTTGTATATTATAAAAGTATAAATGATTATAATGTTGTATGTATGCAGTAAATTCAGATGTATGTAGGATTAGTAATGAGAATGAAGAAAAATATAATTGTAGGTATATAGGTTAATTTACGAATATATATATATATATATATATATATATATATATATATATATATATATATATATATTACTGAATGTTTACTTATATAGGTATCCATGCATAATATTTTTATATATCTAGGATCAATAAAGAGGATTAAAAAGTATGTAAATGTAGACGGGAATTATGAAATGGAAAATGATAATGAATTATACAATGTAATATGAATAATGTGACCTTATGATGGAGGCTATAGGGAGGAAACTCCCTTAGCCTAATGGAGGGATTATGATAATCCTTGGTAGGTAGTATATACTGAATATCTATATGCATATATGTTATGGCTTGGTTGACAAAGTTCATCCAAGAAGAGACGGATCTGGTCGGTCCTCTCTAGTAGACTTGGATGATGAGATGCATCATCCAAGGCAAGGAGTTGATCATACATGATGGCCCTCCTTGGTATGGCTTGGGTGTAAGAAATTACATCCAAGACAGGAATCGAATTAGCCTTCGATTTCCTGGATGGCTTGGGTGTAATAAATTACATCCAAGACTGGAATCAAATTAACCTTTGATTTCTTGGATGGCTTGGGTGTAAGAAATTACATCCAATATAGGAATCAAATTAACCTTTGATTTCTTGGTATGGCTTGGAACCAAGATGGGTTCCAAGAAGGCGAGCTTCACAACCGCCCGAGGACGTGTCCCAGTGCTACACTCGTATCCTTTTTAAGAATTGAGATTAGTGTTAATTAAGTAATTGAATTTTAATTGCAAATTAGATTAGTTATGTATATATTTTGTTGTTTTCTAACAATATGTTTTGCAGGACACGGATCTCTAACTAGTAGGGACATTACAATGCCCATCCCACAAAATTGAACATTCACTACCGGCTAAAGGCCTAGAAACCCTACCAAACCCTCAATTTTAGGTTAGGGTACTATACGGCAAGTTGGGAAGCCAAAACCACCAAAGTCTCTTGGGGATAGGTGAATGATTGAAAAAAAGTAAAACTCTTTGCAAGGTCTTTTTGACCATAAAACCAAAAACTCTGAAAAACCGGATTTAGGAGGCCTAATTGGGGCTCATCCTTGTAGGCCTATATCTAGGCAATTTCATGAAATTAGTAAGGGAGATTAAGATTGCACAACCTCAAATGGACCTAGTTGGATTGATTCCATGGTAAACACCACCTCCACACCTCTGCAATGACTCACAATAGTATGGGGGTGAAAAGTGAGAAATTGACAAGTTGTTGTCAAGATAGCCAAATTGAGCATATGGGAAACACATTGAAATGGTACAGTTCTTAGTCAAACACTTTTTGCAAACACCTTGAGATTGGAAAGGACTTGGACGTTTGGAGCATAGCTAGACCTGGTGAGGTTGGTGGAATTGAGCAACACCAACTAGGTGAAGTGTGAGCAATCTAGGTAAACCCTATCACCAAGCAAATAGGATAACATCCAATCACTAGAACAGAACCAATTGACTGAATATAAACATGAGTAAGCCAATTCCATAACCCAAACATACCAGATCATGCCAAATCCAAATCAACCATAAACCATACAACCTATCGGGACTAGAAGGGTGTCAGTAAAGCATCCAAAATAGCTAGTGTTGACATCAATGACAAAATATCACTACCACACATAATACTTTCATCCAAATGACCAAAAATCTCCCCCTTTGGCAGAGATTGGAAATTACTTGGAGGTTTTTGAGCATATCTAGACCTGGTGAGGTTGGTGGAATTGAGCAACACCAACTACGTGAAGTGTGAGCAAGCTAGGTAAACCCTATCAAATTGGTATCAGAGCCTATAAGATTTGGGCTAGGTGAGTAGATGTCCTTAGTGGAATCTGTAGGAGACAACACCATGGTGACCAATGCAGAGTTGGCAAAAAAAGTTTATTTAGGAGGAAGAGAATAGACTCTTGAAGGAAAAGTTGATTGAATTGTAAAGTAAGCTTGGTGAGATTGAAACCAAGGCAGATGAAGTGTTAGTAAAGGTTGAAGGAGCAGAAGGGAAGGGTAAAGAGGTGTCAGAAGTAGACAAAGTACCTAAACCTAATCCTATCTTAGAAAAAGAACCTTTCCTAAAGGCATTGAAAGCCTTAAGTGGTAAATCACTAGAAGGATTGCCATTGTTTACTAGTAAGATGGAAGTAGAAGTGGTTCTAGAATGGATAGAGGGCATGGAGAACCATTTTGAGTGTGAAGGCATAACTGAAGATCAAAGAGTTAAAGTGGCCAAGTCTAGGATGAGAGGAGTTTCTCTCACATGGTGGAAATTTGTGCAGGATGAGAGGAAGAAAGTAGGTAAACCTCCCATCTCTTCTTGGAAAGGGATGTTAGTCAAAATCAAAGAAGTCTATCTCCTTGATGACTATGAAGTGAAGATTCATAGGAAAAGACAAAACCTAAGACAAAAAGACCTTGATGTAAGTGGTTATATGGAGGAGTTTCACAAACTTAGTCTTAGATCTCATGTGGTGGAAGAAGAAAGTCTTAAAGTTGCTAGGTACCTAAATGGACTAAGATGGAACATCCAAGAGGAAATCAGTCTAATGAGCCCAAAGATAGTTCATCAAAGCTATCAACTTGCCCTTAAAGTGGAAGAAAAACTGAAAAGAAAACATGATTCAAGTAGTAATAGGGGTAGGGGTAGAGGAAAAGAAAATAGAGGCCATAGGGGAGGCTTTGGAGGAAGAAACTCAAAGCAAAGAACACAAGGTGAGTCTAAACTCACTGAGCAACAAGAAAGTGGCACTACTAAAGAAGGATTCAATAGAGGGAGGGGGTCAAACCGTGGTTTTAGAGGAAGGTCTAGTGGACAAGGTAGAGGTTCCTCATATTTTGCCTCAATGAAGTGTTACCAATGCAATCATCTTGGTCATCCAGCATATAGGTGTCCAGACAAGGGATCATCATCACAGAGTAGTGAAAGGAGAGTGAACTACCATCAAGAAGAGACTTCAAGCAACAAGACTTTAGAGGTTGCCTTAGAATCACAGGTAGGTGATATCTTGATGATAAGAAGAAATTTGATAAAAGAAATTGTCAAAGAAGAGCCTAGCCAAAGGAGATCATTTTTTAGGATCAAATGCAAGATTATGGACAAAGTTTGCAAAGTGGTCATTGATTCAGGGTCAACAGACAACATTGTGTCAGAAGAGGTAGTGAGTAAGCTTAAATTATAAAGGATGCCTCACAACAACCCATATAGGGTCACTTGGTTGAACAGAGGCCAACATGTCCTAGTAAATGAGAAAGCATGGGTGGATTTCACCATTGGGAGGTATAAGGATAAAGTGTTGTGTGATGTCCTACCTATGGATGCATTCCATCTCCTATTAGGAAGACCACATCAATTTGATAGACAAGATATTCATGATGGATCCAAGAATGCATATTCATTCAAGAAAGATGGAGTCACATTCAAGATCCAATCTATCCTCGAGGAAGGTGAAAAAAGAGTAGCAGGTCCTAATGTCCTTTTGGTGAGTGAAAAATAGTTCTTGAAGACACTTGAGGAAGGTGAAGAGAGAGGGTTTGCATTAGTAATGAAGCCTAAAGAGGAAGACAAGAAAGAGAAGCCAGATTTGCCAATAGAGGTTCAAGACCTATTGAAGAAGTTCAAAGGAATAGTGAGTGATGGATAGCCAGCCACCTTACCTCCTAAAAGAGCCATAAGCCATCAAATAGACTTTATTCCTGGAGCATCGCTACCTAACAAGGCAGCTTACAAAATGACTCCCCAACAAAATATTGAGATTTCTAAAAAAATCCAAGAGCTTTTAGATCAAGGCCTAATTAGGAAAAGCATTAACCCTTGTGTTGTACCTACCATTTTAGCCCCAAAGAAAGGTGGTACTTGGAGATTGTGCACTGACTCTAGGGCTATAAATAGGATCACCATTAGATATAGGTTTCCAATTCGTAGAATAGAAGACCTAATGGATTGTTTAGGGGAAGCCAAATACTTTACCAAGATTGACCTTAAAAGTGGATACCACCAAATTAGGATTAAGGAGGGTGATGAATGAAAAACAACATTCATGACAACAGAGGGTCTTTGTCTTATCTAATGCTCCAAGCACCTTCCTGAGACTCATGAAAGAGGTGATGAAGGACTTTATAGGTAAATTTGTGGTGGTATATTTAGATGATATTCTCATTTTCAGTAAGGATAGGTTAGATCATGTTAATCATTTGCAAATTGTGCTACAAAGATTGTATGAAGAGAAGCTAACCATGAACTTGACAAGTGTGAATTTGTTAAGCAGGAGTTGGTTTACCTTGGGTTTGTGTTGTCACAAGGAAACCTCAAGATGGATACTAACAAGGTTGAAGCCATAGTAAATTGGCCTACTCCTAAGTCAACAACAGAGGTGAGAAGTTTCCATGGACTAGCTCAGTATTACAAGAAGTTCATTAGGCAATTCAGTTCTATATGTGAACCAATGTTGGACACTATTAGAGGTGGAATGAAGGCAAAGTTTCAATGGAATGAATAAGCAAATAGAGGTTTTGAAACCTTGAAAGAGAAGATAGCTACTCAATCGGTGTTGGCGTTGCCTAGTTTTGAGAAGCTCTTCACAGTGGAATTTGATGCAAGCAATGTTGTAGTAGGTGTTGTCCTAAGACAAGAAGAAAGACCAGTAGCTTTCCATAGTGAGAATATAAGTGATGCAAAGAGGAAGTAATCCTCATATGACCTGGAATTATATGCTGTAGTGCAGGCTTTAAGGAAGTGGAGATACTATCTCCTTCCTAAGGAATTTGTAATCTACACAGACAATCAAGCTTTAAGCTTTCTAAACTCACACGACAAACTCAGTCACAAACACATGTAGTGGGTAGAGTATATGAAAGCCTACACATTCACCATCAAGCACAAAAAAGGTCAATTAAACCAGGTTGCTGATGCATTGAGCAGAAGACTTTTGATAGTCCAAGAAATTTAGTTAAGAAGCATAGGTGTTGACAGTTTTAGAGACATACCTAGATCATGAAGACTTCTCAAATGCCTACAAGGTATGGAAAGAGTATCAAAATCATTTTCATAGTGAGTATTCATATTTTACCTTGCAAGATGGGTTATTGTTTCGAGGAGGATAACTTTATGTGCCTAGAGGGTCAATAAGAGAAAATATCATACAAGAGAAGCATAATGGCAGTCTTAGTGGTCATTTTGGAGTCAAAAAGACTCAAGAGTTGGATCAAAGGTATTACTATTGGCCTAGGATGAATCAAGATGTTAAGAATTATGTGGAAACTTGCATTGTTTGTCAAAAGGCCAAGGGCACTTCTTCAAATGCCGGTTTATACCAACCTCTTCCCATACCAAATAGACCTTGGGAGTGCATTAGTATGGATTTTGTAGTAGGTTTACCAAGGACAAAGCAGGGATTTGACAACATTTATCTCATAGTGGATAGGTTTAGTAAGATGGCCCACTTTGTACCTTGCAAGACTACTCATGTTTCATGTCATATAACTCATTTGTTCTTCAAGGAAGTGATAAGGATACATGGTTTAACCATGAACATTATTTCAGATAGGGACTCAAAGTTCATGAGTCATTTTTGGAAGATACTTTGGCAAAAGCTTGGCACCAACCTATCTTTTGGATTAGCCTACCATCCACAAATAGATGGGCCGACTGAAGTGGTTAATAGGAGCTTAGGAAACTTATTAAGGTGCCTTACCAAGGAGTATGGTTAGACATCGGATCAAGTGTTATCACAAGCTAAATATGCTTACAATGACACAATAAATAGAACCACCAGCAAGAGTCCATTTGAGGTGGTCTATGGTCTTCACCCAAGGGGTATATTGGAGCTAAAGAATTTAGGGAATGCAACAACAAGAAGTGGATATGCTAAATATTTTGCTCAATTGATGAAAGAGGTACATGAATCAGTCAAGCAAGCATTGATGGAGAACACAAGTAAGATCAAGCAAAAGGTTGATGAGAGAAGGAAGAACCTACAATTCCAAGTAGGTGATCTTGTCATGGTGCATCTAAACAAAGAAAGGCTATAGCAAGGAGTACCTAATAAGTTGTAGATGAGAAGGTTGGGTCCATGTGCCATCCTAGCCAAGTATGGGGAAAATGAATACAAGGTGGACCTACCTAGTGAAATAGGACTATCAACAATTTTCAACATAGCAGACTTAGTTGCTTACAAAGGACCAATTCAAGGTTTAGATTGCAATCACTTAGAGGTATCAGATGATGTAAATAACCTTCAAGTACTAGCAAAACCAAGTCCAAAGGCTGAAATGGTATTGGGTTCAAGGATCACTAAGAAGTCAAGACACCAAATATATTGGGAGCACCTCATCAAGTGGAAGGGTATGGATGATGTTGAGGCTACATGGGTGCTTGAGAAAGAGTTTAAGAAGTTAGGCATTGATCAGAATCTGATCCCTAAAGAGATGACTTAGTTTTCTTTTGTTTGGGAGAATGATGCAGGAGCACCTAGACTTAGGCTCATAGTCCTTCCACAATTTTGGCTTGTACTGACCTTAGCTAAGTCAGGTTTCTAATAAGGACTCTAGGAGGGTCCAAGGTCTGTGTGTGATGGTTGATTTGAGTCAAATGTAGGCCTAGTTGAGTTGGTTTTCTTCCTAGGTTTGCACTTTGTCAATAGGTAATAGTTTGAGTAGTTGAAATAGCCTTCTTGATGGTCAAAAGAGACATGAATTCGTATGAGAATTGGAGAGGTTTAGAATAGTCTTAGGAATGTTTAAAAATTCATGAGTAATGACTTGAAATAGGTTACTTAGGTTGGAAATACAAAATGTGGAAAGTTACAAAAGTTGTCATGACAACTTTGGCCCTAAAGAGCTTAGTAGTGGAGTTAGGGATAGCACAATTCCATATGGTTCCTCCAAATGTGGGGAAAAATATTTAAGCATCCTTTTTCACGGTTACCAAGGTTGGAATTTTGATTTTGTATGATTGCCAATCTGAAACTACTCATTTTCGGACTGTTATCACTATTTTTGTCTTATTTTGCATAAAATGTGAACACTAATAGATTGAATCCATTGATCCAGTTGTGGATTATATTTATTTGGTGTGTTCTAGTTCTATTTGGTTCATTTCATGCTTTTTAGATAGGGTGTGTTATTACTTTCATTTTTTTGTTTCCAAATAGCCAATTTTGGCTTGTAAATAGCAAATTCTTGTAAAATGGTTGCCCTATAAAATCCCTCCGTGCTACCATCACACCCTATTGGGAAATGGAAACAAACCATATGTATAGTGTAAATATGTAGGGAGGAGTTTTGGAAGTGGATTTCATCATGGTTACCACCTTGTTCTAGGCGAGTCTAGGAGCAACCCGACTAGAGAAGACAGGGTGAAAATTGAATGCATAGTGCAGAGGTGAACACAAAACCTTAGCCAAATCATTTGGAGAGGTTCATGATGTCCATACAAAGTTGTAACAAAAAGGAGAAGCCTTGAAAAGACCTTTATATTCCCGTCCCACAAAATTGAACAGTAACTGCCGGTTAAAGGCCTAGAAACCCTACCAAACCCTCATTTTTGGGTTAGGGTAGTGTACGGAAAGTTGGGAAGCCAAAACCACCAAAGTCTCTTGGGGATAAGTGAATTATTGAAAAATGTAAAACTCTTTGCAAGATCTTTTGGACTGTAAAACCAAAAACCCTCAAAAATCGGATTTAGGAGGCCTAATTGGGGCTCGTCCTTGTAGCCCTATTTCTAGGCAATTTCATGAAATCGGTAAGGGAGATGAAGATTGCACAACCTCAAATGGACCTATTTGGATTGATTCCATGGTAAAAACTACCTCCACACCTCTTTAATGACTCACAATAGTATGGGGGTGAAAAGTGAAAAATTGACAAGTTGTTGTCAAGATAGCCAGATTGAGCATATGGGAAATACATTGAAATGGTAGGGTTCTTAGTCAGACACTTGTTGAAAACACCTTGATATTGGTAAGGAGAAATTCCTAGTAGAGATTGGAAAGGACTTGGAGGTCTTGGAGTATAGCTAGACCTGGTGAGGTTGGTGGAATTGAGCAACACCATCTAAGTGAAGTGTGAGCAAGCTAGGTGAACCCTATCACCAAGCAAACATGATAGCATCCAATCACTAGAACAAAAACAATTGACTGAATATGAACATTAGTAAGAAAATTCCATAACCCAAACATACTGGAGCATACCAGATCATGCCGAATCCAAATCAACCAAAAACCATACAACCTACTGGGACCAGAAGGGTGCCAGTAAAGCATCCAAAATAGCTAGTGTTGACATCATTGCCACACATAATAATTTCCTCCAAATGAACAACAATATCCCCCTTTGGCATTGATAAAAAAATATCTAAGTACCAAGAAATGCCAAATAAGTCTCCCCCAATGGAAGACAACCAACAATCTCCCATTGAAAGATATAGCAACGAAGTTCTAAAACAAAGACCAAAATCCCCTTGTGAATGATATCTTTGTAAAGCTCTTTTTTTCTTATATATCTCTCCCCCTAATATATACAACTCCTTAAGTTTTTCACATTAATATCTCTCCCCCTTTGACATCAATGCCGAAAATCCGACAAAAATATCAAAGCAAAAACATAAACCACCGAAACACAAAGCTAACTACTCCCCTAGAGCAGTAGCATCCCCACATTAGTGCTGACATGAATGATATCTCTGATAATACATACCAGACTGATGCCAAAAATCATCCATTAGTTTTCTGTCAGAGGGGCAGAAATCCCTAACATGTCTCTCGGGTACTCAAATGATTCTTTAGGAAAAGGTTTAGTGAAAATGTCTGCAATCTGCTCTTTAGTGTTCACATAAACCAGTCTAACTTCATTTTCTTCTAGCTTATCCTTCAAAAATTTATACTTGATAGATGTGTGCTTTGTCTTAGAGTGAAATATTGGATTCTTTGATATGTCAATAGCAACAGAGTTGTCAAAGTGAATAAGTACCGGTCCAGTGCAATTCACTTCAGATATCCTTCAACTTTTGCTTCATCCATAGAACCTATGTACAACTAGTAGTAGCAACAACATACTCAACTTCAATAGTAGATAAATAAGTACATGATTACTTCTTGTTGATCCATGAAACCAACTTCTTTACAAGAGAGAAAGGTCCACCAGAAGTACTTTTCCAGTCATCAACATCTCTAGCCCAATCAACATCTCTATATGCACATAAAGTAAAGTCATCATCCTTAGGGTACCACAAACCATATTCAGATGTACCTTGCAAGTATCTAAAAATTATTTTCACTGCACTCTCATGATCTTCTCTAGGATCACTCAAGAATCTAGATGCAATACAAACAACATTCATTAAGTTAGGCCTAGTCTGAGTCAAATAAAGTAGACCTCCAATCATAGATTTTTATCTTGTAGGATTTACCAGTGCATAAACATCTTTTCTTGTCAGTTTATCAATTGTAACCATAGGAGTACTTACTAGTTTAGAATCTCCCATACCAATTTTTTTCAACAATTCCCTAGCATACTTAGTTTGAAAGATGAAAATGCCTTTATCAGTCTAAGTAATCTGTAAACCTAAGAAAAATTTCATTTCCCCAATCATAGACATTTCAAATTCTTTCTCCATATTCTTATTAAATTCAATGCACAACTTATCTTCACCTCCAA
This sequence comes from Cryptomeria japonica, assembly GCF_030272615.1. Lineage (NCBI taxonomy): Eukaryota > Viridiplantae > Streptophyta > Pinopsida > Cupressales > Cupressaceae > Cryptomeria > Cryptomeria japonica. The sequence goes on along the minus strand of NC_081414.1, from coordinate 885,787,711 downwards.
AAATGATCAAAAAATACTTCAATAATCAGTATATCATCATCAGTGACCTTATAATATAAATTACTATCAGCATTACCCTTAGTAAAACCAATCTTCAAAAGATATTTATCCAACCTTGCATACCAAGATCTAGGTGCCTGTTTCAATCCATTTAAAGCTTTCGTTAACCTACAAACCATGTTTGTATCATCTGAAAGTGAAAAACCATCATCTTGCTCAATATAAAATTCCTCACCAAGATCCCCAATAAAAAATGCACACTTAACATCCATATGATAAACCTTGTAGTTTTTATGGGCAACATAGGCAAGAAATAATCTTACAGCTTCAATCCTAGCTATTGGTGCAAAAGTCTCCATAATCAATTTCTTCCTTCTGAGAATATCTTTTACAAACCAATCTAGCCTTATTCTTTACAACTTGACCATCCTCATTCAATTTATTCCTAGAAACTTATTTAGTTCCAATAACATTCTTATTGTGAGATTTTGCCAAGATCTAGAGGCAATGGAAAGCACAAATAAGAGAGAACAAAATAGATGATAGGAATAAACTATATTCTATCAAGATGCAAAATGTGATCAACTGGATCATCAATCGTTACATACAATGAATATGAGCCTTCTTATATAGGCAAGGCTATATTAATATGTGAGTACACAAACATGACATGTGGCTCAATAAGAAACAAGGGTGGGTAGGAAATAGGTATGGGTAGGTAGGAGAAACAATAAAATATTCCACATGAGGTGGATCATCCACCGTAGACCCTCTAGTTAGCTTACAACCACCAGACACAAATGTTACCTGGACTCCAACATCATTTAGCTTTCATATAGAAAGTATGTTTCTTGTCAAACCTGGTATGTGCAGAACTCCATTGATTCCCTTTATTCTCCCATCAGGAAATTGGATTTTAATTCTTCCTCTCCCAACAATCTCTAGTGTTTAGTCACTTGCTAAGTACACCTTCCCACCAGCATATGGTTCATAATTTGAGAACCACTCCTTGTGAGATGTCATATGGAAAGATGCCCTTGAGTCAATCAACCACACATTGTCAGAAGCAAGCACTTTCAGAGCTGCTACAAAGGCATCTGCATCACTATCAGAAGATTCATTATCATAAGATTTCTTTCTCTTCTTCTCCTCTTTGCAGTCTTTTCGAATATGACCCTTTTGTCCACAGTTCCATCATTTCACCTTAGACTTCTTTCTAGGAGACTTGGACCTCTCTTGAGACTTGGACTTGGACTTCTTTCCTTTCTTTTTGTCTTTGTCCTTTGGTCTACCTCGACCAGAGAGTGCATCTTTTGTCATCTTAGAATACTTCTTTCTCATTTCTTTTGACAAAAGAGTATTGTGATAACTCAAATGATGAATGGATAGTACCAAACTAGTACTGAGAGGGGGGGGGAGTGAATCAGTATAGACAAAACACAATCCTAAACCAGTTTGTCAGCAGACACTACGCTTTGGTAGACAAACAGTAACACCAGTCTTAAATAGAGTACAACCAGCAAAACCCAGAATAACTGAGACAAGCATAAATTGGTTGACACTTATCTTTTCATACAATCTAATACTTCATTCCATTTCACCCTAGTGCATGAATAGGTAATCTATCATCAAAGATATATATAAATAGCTAGATCAACAAGATTTACCTTCAGACACAAATCACTTAAACCATCACATGAAAAACACCACACATGACACACAAATTTTTCACGTGGAAACCCAACTGGGAAAAACCACAGTGGTGATGAATGCCCACAAGCTATTTTTGAACTCTTTAGAAGTCTACTCTGTTAGGAGCCTTGTCTAGTTAAAGACTAATACATTAGGTTCTGTTAGGAACCGATCCTGTTAGGGATCACCCGGTTAAGGGATGGCTAGAATACTCAGTTAAGGGTTAAACCCTATTAAAGGTTACCTTGTTAGAGGATTTCAAGAACTCAATGGTTTTGAGTCACCCTGTTAAAGGACTTACAGTAAGTCGGTTAAAGCTACCCTGTTAAGGGATTTCCAACTGTTGAAGTGGTTAGAGATCAACAGGTATTACAATGATCTAGTAACAACACTCAATGCCAATGTAGATCCGCTTTAGCTCCTCTTCACCTTTTGCACTAACACTCTGCAGGTATCACTTCTCTCTTCTGGTCTGGCAAGAATCACGTATCTCTTCACTTGGATACTCACACACAACTTTTGCCAACACCCTCAGAAAGAAACACAACATCGACCTTATAGGAAACAGATAGGTTAGTAGCATAACCCTAAACCCTAAACCTGTTAGGTTAAGCAATTCAAATAGTTCAATCCTGACCATTGAGCACATTACATTGAATGCAACAGTCTTGAACCAATCTCAAGACGTTCTCCATCGTTAGTTTTCCATCGATTTCATGGCGGCTGATAACCCATCATGTGTTATCACTATTTATAGACTTCACACATTCCCAAGGTAGATAGGGACAATCTCCTTCATGCAAGATCCTTCACGTGCACAAGAATGATGTGGCACAATGATCTGTTCTTTGTTACAATGCTAACTCATCACACAAAGTCACCGATTGAGTCACACAGGATTGAAGTACTTCAACTGGAAACCCTAAAGTTGAGACTACCAACTGGTAGTCATACAAAGCTTCTATGTACTGGTTCCCATAACCACATGCCGGTTCACCTTGAACAAACACACCGCTTCAGTTTGACACATATACCGGTTCACAATGTTATATCAGTTCTCACATATACCGGTGCTTGGTAACATACTGGTTCTCTCTTCATAAGCATATTGACATCAATGACAACATACAATGTCATCATGTCCTCATACCGGTTCACATAATGCCAACAATCTCTCCCTTAGGCATTGATGGCAATATACAAAGATATCTCTCCGCTTCACATCTTCTCCCCCAATTTTTGCAGATATCTTCTATGCTTCACTTCTTCTCCCCCTTTGACAACAATGCCAAAGTGGAGGCACAAGCTTCCCTGTTCCATTATGCTGCTCCCCCTGAGGAGTAGCATCCTTCAACACATCAATCCTGAAGAAAAATTTGACTATGCAATACTTGACTGATGTGGATCATATACCTTTAGTTTACCTCCTGAAGGGGCAGGACCCCTAATTCGCCTCTTAAGTATATAAATGTAGCCTTTGGGAGAGGCTTGGTGAATATGTCTGCTAACTACTCCTTACTGGAAACATGTTCTAGTGCAATCTCTTTGTTCTGAACCTTTTCCCTTAAGAAATGATACTTAAGCTCAAAGTGCTTGGTTCTAGAATGTAAAACCAGATTCTTGGAGATGTTAAATGCACTAGTATTGTCACAAAATATACTTACTAGTTTAGATATAGGAACGTTGAAGCCATTTAATACATGCTTCATCCAAATTATCTGAGTACAGTTCATGAAAGTTACAACATACTCTGCTTCTGCTGTAGACTGAGAGATACAACTCTGCTTCTTACTCATCCATGAGACCAGTCTACCACTGAGAAAGAATGCACCACCGGTTGTGCTCTTCCGATCATCCACATTACCTACCCAATCAGCATCTGTGAATACTTTTAGGTTGAAATCCTTGCTATATCGATACCACAATCCATAATCAATAGTTCCCTTCAGATACCTAAGAATCCGCTTGATTGCAACCAAGTGAGATTCTCTTGGACTTTTCTGGAACCTTGCAGTAATGCCAACTACATGTGCAATATCTGGTCTGCTATGCACTACATAATGCAGCTTACCAATCATTGATCGGTATTCCTTCTCATCAACTAATGCTAAGTCATCCTCTTTAGATAGTTTACAACCGGTCACCATCGGTGTACCAACCGGTTTGCTATCTTCCATGCCAAAGGTCTTCAACACCTCTTTGACATATTTGGACTGAGTGATAAAGATTCCATCTTTCATCTGCAGAATCTATAGTCCAATGAAGAACTTAATCTCCCCTATGAGTGACATCTTAAACTCTTTCTTCATCTCATTTGCAAACTCATGACTCATCTTGTCATCTCCACCAAAGATAATGTCATCAACAAATACCTCATAGATCAGGATTTGATCTCCTTCAGACTTCAAGTAGATATTGCTATCTTCGCTTGTTCTCTCAAATCCAATCTTCACAAGATGGGAGTGCAGATGTTCATACCATGCTCTAGGTGCCTACTTTAGACCATATAAGGCTTTATGTAGCCTACACACCATGTCACTGTCTTCAGATAGGGAAAACCCATTTGGTTGCTCTATATATACCTCCTCTTCAAGTACACCATTTAGGAATGTATATTTTACATCCATTTGATATACTTTGAATCCTTTAAAAGCTACATATGCAAGAAGCATACGAACTCCTTCCAATCTGGCTATAGGAGCAAAGGTTTCTCCATAGTCTTCTCCTTCTTCTTGAGTATATCCTTTACACACCAGTCTACCTTTGTTTCTAATCATTGTGCCATCCTCATTTAGCTTATTTCTGAAAACCCATTTGGTACCAGTGACATTTTTATGCTCCGGTCTGGGTACCAAAGACCATGTACCATTTCTCTCTATCTAGTCAAGTTCCTCTTCCATTTCCTTGAACTAGTCTTCATCTTTATGTGCCTCTTTGAATGATTTAGGCTCAAATTCAGAGATCATACATGAGTTTTCTTTGACCTTTCTTCTTGTAAGGATTCCTGCATTCTTATCTCCTATGATCTGCTTAGGATCATGATTCAACTTGACATACTGAGGAATGGTCTTGATAGATTCCTCTTGCTTTTCTTCTTCATCCTCATCTCCATCAGTATTAGCATCTACATCTACCAGTGTAGGAATAGTGTTACTAGTACTTGGTTGACTGGCAACTGGTTCATTTACCGCTTGCTTACTATCGGTTTCCTCAATTTTCTCAGAGGTTTCATCAACTCTTACATTGATGCTTTTCGTAATTCTTTGAGTCCTATTATTGAAACACTTGAGAGATTTTCTCTTGGTGGAATACCCTAGGAATATTCCCTCATCACATTTCGCATCAAATTTGCTCTGGTGTTCGCTCCTCTTGATGTAACATTTGCTACCAAACACTCTAAAGTAGCTAACCATAGGTGTCTTATCGGTCCAATACTCATAAGGAGTTTTATCCTTACCTTTCTTGATGAGTACTTGGTTCATTGTGTAGACTACAGTGCTCACCGCTTCTCTCCAAAACATGTGAGCTACCTTTCCTTGAATCAACATTGTTCTTGCTGCTTCAACCATAGTCTGATTATTCCTCTCTACTAGGCCATTCTGCTGTGGAGTCCGGGGGGCAGATAGTTTCCTTTTGATGCCATGTTCTTCACAGTACTTATTGAATTCACCAGAAGTGAATTCCCCTCCTTGATCAGTTCTCAGGCACTTGATCCTTTTACGCTTTCCTTCTCCACTAATGCTCTGAAAGCTTTGAACTTTACAAAAGCTTTAGACTTATCTTTCAAGAATGTGACCCACATCATTCTTGAGTAGTCATCAGTGAGAATCATGAAGTACCTATCACCCTGCACACTCCTAGTTTTCATAGGACCACACAAATGAGTATGCACAAGATCAATCAAATTGTTAGCAGTGAAAGGTTTACCTTTAAAGGTTAAGGAAGACATTTTCTCCAGTTGACACTCTCTACACAAGGTATTTTCTAGTTTGCTTAGCATCGACAACCCTCTAACTGCCTTGATCTTACTGGCCTTCACAATGTTATCAAAGTTTACATGGTAGAGTCTCCTATGGCATATCCAGCTATCATCAAATTTAGCCATAAGACATGTACTTATATTTGCATTCAGCTGAAATAGGTTACGTTTGGTTTGCATGTCGGTGGCCACCAATTCACCATTCTTTCCTTTGATTATGCACACTCCATTCTTGAATTCCAGAGTGAGACCACTATCATTTAGCTAGGCAACACTCAGAAGGTTGTGTCTTAGACTATCAACCCAATACACATTGTCAGCACTACTCTTTCCATTCAGAGAGATGGACCCTTTGCCCTTGAGCATACATGGTGTATCATTACCAAAGCAAACCACACCACCATCATATTCTTCCAAGGATAGAAACTTTCTTAGGTCACCAGTCATATGGTGAGAACAACCACTATCGATAATCCACTCATTGGAATTATCAAAGTGGGAGACAAGAGCCTTCTTGTCTGATACGTCTTCCTTGATAGCAACAAACACAATATCTTCATTTTCTTCATCTTCTGACTCCTCATCTGTGACACCTTCATCAACTGCCACAAAACAGTTTCTCCAGTTTCCACCTTTGAATTTCTTGAACCTTTCTGGTTTGTCCTTGTTGTCACCATTAGGACAGTTTACAATAATATGTCCTATCCGGTTACAAGAAAAGCATTTCAAAGGGAGCTTACCTCTGTATTTACTAGTTCCTTTAGGAAGTTTCTTGGCAAGAAGAGCTTCAAATGCCATCAAAATCTCCTCATCATCCATTTCTCTACTCTATCTTGGTTCACCACTAGTACTAGCTTCTTTTCGTTTTCTGGTTGGTATAGCAGAAGCTTTAAAAGCTGATTCAGTCTTTTGAACACTACCATCAAAACTATTTAGCTCATAGGCTATCAACTTTGCAATGATGGAGTCTAGGGATACCTTAGTCTTGTCTATTGATCTCAACTCCTGAATAGCAGCAACCCTTATTGCATAGACCGGTAATAAGGATCTCAGGACTTTGCTTACTACGGTAGAATCTTCCATTTTACCACCTGCACTCTTGATATCTCCAACAATAGTTTTGATTCTTATTCCATATTGTTGAATGGTCTCACCTTCAACCATCCACATGTCTTCAAACTTCCCTCTAAGGCTTTCTTCCTTAGCTTGTTTTACATTCTCATCACCGCCATAGATATTTTCATGCGTATCCCATACTTCTTTGGGATTTAATTTATCTTGGACATCAATAAACTCAATGTCAGATAAACTGCTAATTAGGGCTTCCATGACTTGCCCATTCTCCTGCATCTCTCTTTTTTGGTCATCGGTGAGAGTACTGGTAGGGGCAACATAAGCATTCTCAACGTAGCTCCAGTGTTGAGCACCCATGATTCTGATGTATATCTTCATTCTGTCTTTCCAAATACTAAAATTATCTTTGTTGAACTTTGGACCTTCCCTCTTCATCATTAGACTAGGATCTTTTCCTCAAGCGGTTAAGCTTATAACACAGAGGACCTGGAGGATGCTCTGATACCAATTGATAACTCAATGATGAATAGATAGTACCAAACTAGTATTGAGAGGGGTGGGTGAATCAGTACAGACAAAACGCAATCTTAAATCGGTTGTCAGCAAACACTCCACTTTGGCAGACAAACAGTAACACCGGTCTTAAACAGAGTACAACCGGCAAAAACCAGAATAACTGAGACAAGCATAAACCGGTTGACACTTATCTTTTCATACAATCTAATACTTCATTCTATTTCACCTTAGTGCATGAACAGGTAATCAATCATCAAAGATATATATAAACAGCTAGATCAACAAGATTTACCTTCCAACATAAATGACTTAAACCATCACATGAAAAACACCACACATGACCCATAGTTTTTTCACGTGGAAACCCAACTGGGAAAAACCACGGTGGGGATGAATACCCACAAGCTATTTTTGAACTCTTTAGAAGTCTACTCTATTAGGAGCCTTGTCTAGTTAAAGACTGATACAATAGGTTCTGTTAGGAACCGATCCTGTTAGGGATCACTCGGTTAAGGGATGGCTAGAATACCTGGTTAAAGGTTAAACCTTGTTAGAGGATTTCAAGAACTCAATGGTTTTGAGTCACCCTCTTAAAGAATTTACAATAAGTCGGTTAAGGATACCCTATTAAGGGATTTCCAACTGTTCAAGTGGTTAGAGATCAATAGGTATTACAATGATCTGGTAACAACACTCAATGCCAATGCAAATCCACTTTAGCTCCTCTTCACCTTCTGCACTTACACTCTATAGATATCACTTCTCTCTTCTGGTCTTGCAAGAATCATGTATCTCTTCACTTGGATACTCACACACAACGTTGGCCAACACCCTTAGAAAGAAACACAACATCGACCTTATAGGAAACAGATAGGTTGGTAGCATAAACCCTAAACCCTAAACCTATTAGGTTAAGAAATTCAAACGGTTAAATCCTAACCATTGAGCACATTGCATTGAATGCAACAGTCTTGAACCAATCTCAAGACATTCTCCATTGTTCATTTTCCACCGATTTCATGGCGACTGATAACCCATAACGTGTTATCACCGTTTACAGACTTCACACATTCTTGAGGTAGATAGGGACAATCTCCTTCATGCAAGATCCTTCACGCGCACAAGGCTGACATGGCAACATGATCTGTTCTTCGTTACAATGCTAACACATCACACAAAGTCACGATTGAGTCACACAGGCTTCAAGTCCTTCAACCAAAAACCCTGGAGTTGAGACTACTAGCCAGTAGTCATACAAAGCTTCTATGTACCAGTTCCCATAACCACATGCCAGTTCACCTTGAACAAACACACCGCTTCACTTTGGCACATATACCGATTCACAATGTTATACCGGTTCTCACTTATACCGATGCTTGGTAACATACTGGTTCTCTCTTCATCAACATATTGACATCAATGACAACATAAAATGTCATCATGTCCTCATACCGGTTCACATAATGCCAACATATTGACCACAGTATCCATCTTGAACTGGGATGCAGTACTGCCAATGCCCATCACCAAATGTTCCCAAGAATCTGGTAATGAGCATAGCAGTAACATGCAACGCTCTTCTTCTTGAATAGCTACACCAACTAATGTCAATTTAGCAAGAACCATGTTAAACGCATTCAAATGATCTGCCAAGGATGTTCTTGCATCCATTTTAAGAGAATATAACTTCTTTCTAATGAAGAGTTTATTCACCAAGGTTTTGCCCTGATAGATGTCTCCTAACTTCTTCCACAAATCACTTGTAGTCTTCTCCTCATGTACGTTCAACAGAACTGAGTCTGCAAGGCTTAGTCTTATGAGTCCTCTTGCTTTCTGATCTTATAAGTCCCAATATTCTTGTGTCATGCCTGAAGGTTTCTATCCACTCACTACAAACCAAAAATCTTTGTCAACCAACAAGTCCTCAATTTTAAGTTTTCATAACTCAAAATTGGAGCCATTGAACTTCTCAATATCCATTCTTCCAGAAGTTCTCACCATATTAATTTGTAAACATGTAGACACACTAGTAGACTCCCACTAAAACAAATTAACATAAAAAAACAACCCTACCCACAAGGATAACACAACTGGCTAGGCTCTGATACCACTTGTAAGGAAAGCACAGTGCGAAAAATGCTTCCCTAATGTCAATTTGTAGGGGAAATAAGACTAGTATGTTTTAAAACTTTACAAAATACTAAGATTAGCATATATGAAATAGAGATAATATCATAATTCAAACACACACAGAGACAAACACCAAGAATTTACGTGGGAAAACCCTTTCGGGAAAAAACCCACCACTGACAACAAGAACACTTTATTCACAACAAAGAATATTTACAATAACATCTATTATCACAACATAGATGTTCACTCTGATTACTTTGGGTAGACACCACAATATATGGATTATCATTAGAACAACTACCATGTTCGAGTCTCCTCTTGGCTTCATATACATTTTCATGTCGACCGTTCAACTGTCAGTTTGCACCAATTGGTTAGACATCTAGCTATTTGCGTCGGTCTGCATTCTTGAGAAAACAATTATCCCACATGCATCCAAGAATCAAAATGGTTCATATTCAAAAACACTGGCTCAGACAAGTCGACTCCATCGAGTATCAGAGTAGCTTCAAAACTACATCTCCGATGGCCGATGACAGACCCAATGGCCGAAGGCGATTCCATCGGGTATCGGCAAGACAAACAATTAGCTATCCCAAATGTCCGATCTTTCTCTTTGTGCTCCACCATCTGGCACCCCCTAATTGGTTCCGATGTCCCTGCTCTGAGATCTTAACATGGCCTCACTATCTGCTCAGAATTCTTCTTTGTCGCTAGGTCGCAATGGAAAGTCTCATGAGCAATTTCCCATCGCAACCTAGTGGCCACCATCGGATCTTCTGCGATCACCGTCCAATCATTTTGATTTGCTTGACCTTTAATTCGCCTTAGCCGCTCTCCTATCAAGTCCCACCACTTGGTCGCCATGTCACAAGGAATATAATAACGAGCAGTTTCCCATCGTGACATAATGACCACCATTGGATTAACCTTGATCGTCATTCGATCATCTCCGATCTGCATGACCCTTATCTCGCCTGGACTGCTCACTTATGTTGGGCTTCACCATGGTCACCAAGTCATAGGAAATAATATATGTGCATCTTTCCATAGTGGTAAATGTTGGCATATGCACACTCCAATGAGACATTGTAGGTGATTGAAGGTTTTGTCATTGATGGCAACCTTACAATCCTATGGCACTGGCAAGGCATCACATCGACAAGGCATTACACTACATCGGCACTAACAAGATCATACTCTACACTGACACTCAAACTACCGACACTGACAGAGAAAGGAAGCATACCAGCACAGAGGCCGACAAGATTTTTGTTATATTGTATTTTGTTTATTATTGTAAAATCTTTGTAAGCCGACTTGGCATCATTGTAAAATGACTCTTATATAAGAGAAATCATTGTAGAACATTTGTAAGTAAGTAAGAAGAACATTTTTAGGCAAAATAAGGTAGACCTATTATGCGAATTATAGGTTAAGGGTTTATGTAAGAAGTAGAGCAGAAACTGATATTGGATCTGGCATTATAGATGCTATTCTGAAGCAGTACAAGATACTGGATTTGTATAATCCATCATTGTAAGTCAGTGAGACTTCCCATTGAGCAGTGAGCTCTAGGCAGTTGGCCTTCCTACATGTGCATGCCCCTCTTGTAACAGTAATATTCTCTTATTGGCCAGTAAGTGAATATTGTGGGTCACAAATCCCACTGAGGTTTTTCCCACACTGGATTTCCTCATTAAATCATTGTGTTATGGTATGTTTTTCATGTGGTTGCTTTTAATTCTATTTATTGCATTATTTCTTACATACCAGTACACTGTTATAATATGTTCTGCATGTTTTAAGTTAAGAAATTCAATTCACCGGTTAGATACTGAATCACCCCCCCCTCTCACTATCTGTGGGAATCCTAACAATTGGTATCAGAGCTTGGTCCTCTATTTTCAGAAGCCTAACAACTTGAGGAAGATCTTGACACCGGTAGATATGGAAAATTAGATGAAGCAACTAGAAGCAGCTCTTTCAGACTATGATACAGAAAAATTGAAAAATATCAAACTAGAAGATGATCTAAAGGTAGCTCAGGATATAATTCAGGCACTTCAAGAAAATCTTACCATTTCAAGAAACAAGAGAAGAGAACTTTGTGAAAAGATACAAAATGAGAATGATGAAAATGAATCTCTTAATGATATGATAAACAAGTTGAAACAAGAGAACATGACAACAAAGAATGAGATGCAGGATATGACTATGAGATTTTGTAAAGAAATTGAAGATAGAAAGAAGAATGAAGAAGATTTGACTAGAAGACTAAGTGATGCTGCAAATAAAAACACAAGACTTAGTTATGAAAATGATTTATTGAAGATAGATCTGATGCACACTCAGAATGACTCCAATGAACTAATGAGGCAGAAAGAAGTCTTAGAAAGAGAACTAGATACTGCAAATCAACATAAAGAAAAATTCAAGAAAAGCTCAGAGGAACTTGGTAACTTGCTGAAGAATAAAAAACCTAAAGGTGACACTTCTAGAATTGGCTTTGAAGTTGGTGAAAGCTTCGGTACTGCAAACACACAAGATCATAGCAAACTGGTAAGGCAGCCTATTGCTTATAAATTCAATGGAAAATGCTTTAACTGTAATAAGTATGGTCATAGAGCAAATGAATGTAGATCTAGAAATTATTAGAATATCAACACACCCATTGGTCAATGTTCAAAATGCAACAAAGTTGGTCAAAACTCTGAAAATTGCAGAATGAATGTGAGATGTTATGTTTGTGGAAGATATGGACACCTATCTAATCAATGCAGAACACAAACCGGCATAGGTTATGGGAGGGATATTCAGAAGAATAATGTGACTTGTTATGCATGTAACAAGATTGGGCATATTGCAAAATTCTGTAGAAGTAAAGGATTACCAGCAGACAACAAAAATTCTAGCTTGAAAGGTAAAGAAAAAGTTGAAGAGGTTAAGCAAGAATTCTCAAAATAATGGATTAGAAAGTTAGACCTAAATATTGTTGGGAATACTCCTCCACCAGTAGAACCAATCAATGCTTCACAGGAAGGACTGAGTGATGCTTCACTGGCAAGACAGAGTGATGCTCCACCGGTAGGAAGCTCTTCATCAAATTGAAGAAAATTTTCTTGAGGGTTTGGAAATCAATGAGACATATGCTATAATTCCCTCAGTTAATGGTGGGAAGTTGGAAATTACTTCTATGCTGGTAGACAATGTTAAGTGACTACTTAACCGACATACATTAAATGTGGTAGATGGCAAAATAAACATTATAAATTTATGGTTTTGGCTCCATTTCACTTCACCGAGATTTCAAACATTCGAAGAACGCAAAATTTGCAGAGCTAAGGAAAGAGGTGAAGCACTTCAGAAATCAATTCATCCAAAAGGCAAACAAAAGTATTTATCATGGCATCCTCCTCTGCACCTGAATTCATAGCAAACCCTATAGTAGTCGAGGTCATAAAACGCCCTAGGCCCGTATTTCAACTAGTCCCCGAGGTAGCTAAGAAAGATGACAATCTAAGTGCTTTTTCCCGAATTCTAGAGGAAGTTATTTTCGTAGAAGATACCTGAATATATATTCATTGCCACATAGAGGAATTAGGAGATGAAGAGATCAAAACAATGTATAAATCTATCATATGTGATAATTCCGGTAATGTAAAACCAAAACATAAAATTGTTGAAACCCTAGGATTCACTGAAATCCTCTGCATTCCTGAATTTCCCAAGGAGGTGATTAGGATAGTTTTAAGTAGGGTACATGTTATGTAGAGCATGATGAACCCTCCCACAATAACATTGCATCTTATCATTCTTGCTTCTTCAAAAACTCAAGTCTTCTTGTTTCACCTTCCTTCACTAGGCTTCACCAAGATGCCTAAATAGAACTCTCAACCTCACCAACTTGTTCCAACAAATCCTAGGGTTTCTACATACCCTATTCCACTTTACCCAATAGGCTTCACTCACCCTATCAAATGGTTAACTCACAAACCCTTACCCGGGTCCCCAAATAGGCCAATTCCCTAGTAGCCCTGTCCAGCGGGTATTCTAACCTTTACTCACAATAATCCCAAAATAATTGAAAAATAAATTATATATCTGGATACCCTTTTGGAAGTTACATAGCATATGTGAAAATCAACTATTGATCTTTTAGATGAAATACTCAGACCAGCACCCTGCTACACACCAACTAGGCCCAATTAGCCCTCTTTTTCAAAGCAAGTACCAACAAATGGTACAACCACAACTCTAAACCAAAAAAATGTCTTGAAAAATGTTCCAAAACCATAGATTTTATAGGTTTCAAGACAATAAACATTTATTTGATAGGTTAGATACTAAACCCCCGTTTTTAGGCCCAAGAAACTAGAACCTCCTTGTTCAAACCCCAAAACTCACTTCTAGATCTTGAAAATTGTTATTAACCATGTATTTACCATCCTATAATACTTTTTCACATAAAAACACTACCTCCTTAAGGTAGATCTTCTGTTGCTATACTCATGCCTCCATTTTCATGCTTTTCCTTACTTAATCTCTTAGCCTAGGGTATCAACACTTCATCTCCACATTATTCCATGCACATTTAAGGTTAGATACACATATAATACAATAGTCCTGACCCATTCCACAAGAAACAAGAACCACATAAAGTGGAATGGGTCACATTTGGATTGTGACTCTCAAAACTTCCCAAAAACAATCACCTACAACATATTTTAGGACAGCAAATAGAAGTATATCAGATTTGAATGTAAAAACTTCAATAATAGTATAAAATGATAGTACAAACACTCTTATACATTTAAAAATCCATTTCCAATCAAGAATGAAGCAAAGAAGAAGAGTTTCAGACCAATAAAGTGCAGATTTTAGACCAAAATTGCAAGGAAAACCTTGTATTTTTATTGCCAAACTCCAAACTCTTACAATGCCCAACAAATATGACCCTCTCCCTCTTCATTTTGGATCATTAAAAACATATTTAAACCTCTTCCCTTCATGGAAATTGAAAACCAACTCTTAACCACCCATACAACCACTTTTGGGTGTTTACAACTTTAATTTACTGTCAAATTGACACTTTTAGTTGTCAATTGACAAGTTTTTAACTTTTTTGCGTATTGAAACTTTCTAATCAATTTTATTACATTAATATGGTCACACAAGACCTTATGTAACTTAAAATTCTCATTAAAAACCTCTTCTACCATTTGAACCCCATTACATTACTCATTTTGACATTATTTGCCCAACATGGCAATTTTGACTACTTATTACAAAATGACTCATTACATGAGTTTGATGACTCCAAATGGCATTATTATCCATGTTTAAAATATCAAATGGTCATTTTAACCTCATAGAATTAATTATCTCATAAATCTTCATTATGGCCTCATGGTGGCCAATCTTGTCTTGGGTGCTCCTACACCATACTCCCCGCCTCAAAAATTTCCAAGTCTCTTGGAAATGGTGTACCTGCATAATAAACAAACATAAAACCTGCACCATCTTTCCCTTTTAGTGTTCTCATCTTCACCTTGGGTTTGTATTTGTCATTCTCTTGACTTCCCATCCATTCTTTGTCTCTTGTACCCCTCATTGTTGCTTTTCCTACTTGAATCTTCTCCTCCATGCTCTGATTAGACTGCTCCCATTTGGTCTCTATCTGACCTGCATCTTTACACATGCCAAAACATCTGATACTCTAACTCTTCCCTTTCATTTTCACTCTTGGTTTCTTATTCATTATTAAAATCAACAAAATCAAGAAGCAATAGAATGCCCCTTCCACCATCTGACTTCTACCAACATCCATCATCTTCACCATGTTTGGAATCTCTGTCACAATAGTATACATTTGCAAAGTAATCAAAGTTACCACCCAAAGACAACTCATAGTCTTATCATCAGCATATTTCATCCCCATGCTAGGAGAACTCACACTTTCACTAGCCTTCTCATGGCCCATCATCATCTTATCAACCAACTCAACTTCCTTTAACAACTCATTTCTTATCTCATGCCATTCTTCTTGGCATACCAACTCTCTATCCAACTTCAAGGCTACATCATTAGCCTCACAATTCACTATCATAGGGGTACTTTTCTGCACTATACCCTTTACTCCATCCAAAGGACATTCCATTTTCCTAATCAAAATCACTTTTTCGTACTCAAGCCCTTCAAGAATTGAACCCTTGCTATCATCACCAGCATCTTTATCATCTACCTCTATCTCAACTCTTGGAACCTCTTTGCCATTAGGTTCATCTTCCTCTTCACAAGCTACCTGCTGCTCTTTTCTCTCTTCTTCCTACAACTTAGACTCTACCTTGTCTTCTTCAAGCCTATAAGTGTCTTCTATCTCTGTCTTTTCTCCATCCTTATGTTCCTCATGCCTTAGGAACCCTTTTCTTGCAATCAAACTTATTCTTGACATTCCCCATGCTTCCTTGTCATCCTACAATGATGTCATCACAAACTTTTTCCCATCCTTGTTAATAACATATGAATTTTCTCTACCATCATGTAGGGCTTTAACATCAACTTGCCACAGTCTACCCAAGACCATATGACAATCACTCAAAGGCATAATATCACATAGAATAGTATCATAATATGAACCAATGTTGAAAGAAACATATGCTTGCTCTTTAACATCAACCCATTGATCATTGCTTACCCCATATGCTATGTAAGGTGACTCAAGAGATTTCCTCGATAGGTTCAACTTCCCAACCATCTCTATGGAGACTATATTTTAAAGAGAACCATTGCTAACAACAACCTTGCATACCTTACTCCTGCATTTGCATTGTGTCCAGAATATAGAGTGCCCCTGAGCATACCTTGCCTACATTTCTTCATCTTCTTCCATGATGGTTTCGTCTTTTATCTCTCAGTCTTCAATGTGCAATCTGCAAGGACCTCTACTACCTTGCTCTGATACCACTATGATGCAGAGCATGATGGACCCTCCCACAATAACATTGCTACTTATCATTCTTGCTTCTTCAAAAACTCAAGTCTTCTTGTTTCACCTTCCTTCACTAGGCTTCACCAAGATGCCCAAATAGAACTCTCAACCTCACCAACTTGTTCCAACACATCCTAGGGTCTCTACATACCCTATTCCACTTTACCCAATAGGCTTCACTCACCCTATCAACTGGTTAACTCACAAACCCTTACCCGAGTCCCTAAATAGGCCAATTCCCTAGTAGCCCTGTTCAGCAAGTATTCTAACCTTTACTCACAATAATCCCAAAACAATTGAAAAATAAATTATATATCTGTATACCCTTTTAGAAGTTACATAGCATATGTGAAAATCAACTATTTATCTTTTGGACGAAATACTCAGACCAACACCCTGCTACACACCAACTAGGCCCAATTAGCCCTCTTTTTCAAAGAAAGTGCCAACAAATGGTACGACCACAACTCAAAACCAAAAAAAAGTCTTGAAAAATGTTCCAAAACCATATATTTTCTAGGTTTCAAGACAATAAACATTGATTTGATAGGTTAGATACTAAACCCCCCTTTTTAGGCCTAGGAAACTAGAACCTCCTTGTTCAAACCCCAAAACTCACTTCCAGATCTTGAAACTTGTTATTCACCATGTATTTACCATCCTCTAATAATTTTTCACATAAAAACACTACCTCCTTAAGGTAGATCTTCTGCTGCTATACTCATGCCTCCATTTTCATGTTTTTCCTTACTCAATCTCTTAGCCTAGGGTATCAACACTTCATCTCCACATTATTCCCTGCAAATGTAAGGTTAGAGACACATATAATACAATATTCCTGACCCATTCCACAAGAAACAAGAACCACATAAAGTGGAATGGGTCACATTTGGATTGTGACTCTCAAAACTTCCCAAAAACAATCACTTACAACAGATTTTAGGACAGCAAATAGAAGTATATCAGATTTGAATGTAAAAAATTCAATAATAGTATAAAATGATAGTAAAAACAATCTTCTACATTTCCAAATCCATTTCCAATCAAGAATGAAGAAAATAAGAAGAGTTTCAGACCAATAAAGTGCAGATTTTAGACCAAAATTGCAAGGAAAACCTTGTATTTTTATTGCCAAACTCCAAACTCTTACAATGCCTAGCAAATCCGACCCTCTTCCTCTTCATTTTGGATCATTAAAAACATATTTAAAACTCTTCCCTTCATGGAAACTGAAAACCAACTCTTAACCACCCATACAACCACTTTTGGGTGTTTACAACTTTAATTTATTGTCAAATTGACACTTTTAGTTGTCAATTGACAAGTTTTTAACTTTTTTGCATATTAAAACTTTCTAATCAACTTTATTACATTAATATGGTCATAGAAGACCTTATGAAACTTAAAATTCTCATTAAAAACCTATTCTACCCATTGAACCCCATTACATTACTCATTTTGACATTATTTGCCCAACATGGCAATTTTGACAAGTTATTACAAAATGACTCATTACATGAGTTTGATGACTCCAAATGGCATTATTATCCATGTTTAAAATATCAAATGGTCATTTTAACCTCATAGACTTAATTATCTCATAAATCTTCATTATGGCCTCATGGTGGCCAATCTTGTCTTGGGTGCTCCTGCACCAACATGGTTCATTCTTTTGGCTTGATTCAGTACACAAAATAACAAAGGAAGCTATGAAAGTAGTAATAGGATTACCTTCCACCTGTAACAGACCAAACAAAACCAAGAAGGTCTCCAATGACCTAGTAATGAACTTAACTGGTGCAACATTAGACAGAAGGTCTCTGAGAGTTAGTGATGTGACTGATATAAATGTGAGATTTGTTAGCATGATTTTAAGGTACAAAACAACTCATGCAAACAGACTTAACTCAGTTTCCAATTTATGCATTAAAAGTGCTTATGACATGGTTAAAGACAATGTGAATATTGATGTATGTGAATGGTTAAAAGATGAGTTGATTGATAACTTAGGCAAAATCAAGAAGTATAAGAAAGGAACTTTCAGATTTGGAAATCTACTTGTATGCTTGATGCTACACATAACTAAACAAGTTCTTGGTATTGGCCATAAGAATCTTGGATTTGATATACCGGTAGGAAAATAGTTGACAAACCTATTCAATAACATGGGTGAGAACAAAGAAAAGAACATTCATGACTATTTTCAAGCACTAAAGGTTAGGATGAATAAAAGAATCAGACTATCACAGAAAATTGTCAACAAATATAAAGATGATATATGTGTTGTAATAAAAAGGGATGAGATCTGGATGGAAGCAGTCATCCCAAGAACAATCTCGGTAACAGAGATGGGTTATGAGATAGATGATCGTATAATTGAGACTTATGCTAAAGCACTTCTGGAAGCACCAAATGAACCAAAAGAAGAAGTATTTGGTAGTGTTGAGACCATAGAAAAACAAATTCAATCTAAAAAGAGAGTGAAAAAGGTTGAAGCAGTTGTAAGAAGAGGTTCTAGACACGCTAAGGCTATTAAAGAAGATGTATTGAAACAAAGCGGTATCATTGAGGATGAGTTAGGTACTCTAAAACCTGAGACTCACCTATCACCAGTAGCTATTTCTTCGGAGAGTGACATGCCTGTAGCTTTCAAAAGAGTTGTAAGAAAAAGGGATCCTTCACCGACATCCACACCTTCGCCTAGAAGGACTAGACAAAAACAATAGGCAGTAAGGTCACCGGTTAGAAAGACAACACCAAAGAAAAAGTTGACACCAAAGAAGAAGAAGACTAAACAAAACTTGGCCCCTCTTGACAAATTGCTATATGAAATCACAGAGGAAGGGAAACTCAAAAACATAGGAAAGGTCTATGATACATTGTTAGCAGATGACAAAGAACAAGTTGAAAACAATGTTATTTTACACATGGATATCTATAAAAAGTTCTTAATGGAAATAATAGATGATCTACCAGATGATTTGTTCAAAAGACTAGAAGCAAGAAGACAAGTTGTTGTAGAGCTTGATAAGAAAATCAAAATTGAAAAGTTACTTGTTGTTTATCCAGTAAACTCACCTAAGGAGATAGATGACTTAATTGCAAAAGCCAACCGGACAGTATTCTCTACTACACACCAGCATATTGCATTAATGGTTGGAAGAGTGAATGAAGTAACAGAGGAAACATAAAATGCATGGGACATATTTCTTGTTGAGAAAGAAAAATAGGAAGAATATAGGAACCCCAAACCAATAAAGGTATATCAGAAGGAGAGAGACAAAGGAAAAGGAAAGGTTGGTAGACCTCTGAGTATCAAAATTAAAGATAACTTATCCCCGCTGCCTCAAATTGCATCACCGGTAAAAACTACTGAAGATCAACTGAAAAATGAGAGTATGGACATAGAGGATAAAAATCCTAATCGTGAGGTACTATACATAGTTGATGTTGATACACAAAAGGTCAACATTGTGATAGATAAAGAAACAACCCGCAAAATAGATATGGCTAGTGAGCCACCGGCAACTGACAGCATTAACAATACAACAAAGAAATAGGTAAAGACTCAGACTGAGACTAAGACAGAGCAACAAACAGAGAGACAAGCAGAGCAATAGGCTCTAGAACAGGAACAGGTTCACATGGAAATAGTGCCACCGGCAACAGGACAAGAACAAAAACCATTGCTTAAAGAAATGGAAACATAGACTGACCTACTAGAGGTCACTGCAAGCTTGGTTACTTCCTCCACTGGTGGAATTCAGAATGTTGGTTCCTCCTCAGCAGGCTACAAATCAACTAATGTAACTAAAGTACTTTTGGACTCCATCAAAAAGATAACAGATTGCAGTTCACAGGCTTATAAATCTATAGATGACACAATCCCAATTTTGAAGGTAATAGCTCCTAACTGTAACATAAACAATAAGGATTCTTTAAAACAACTTGATACTTTGTGTAAATACATCACTGAGAACACAGTGACTATTGAGCAAATAAAGGAAGAGACATTGAAGAATAAGGTAGAAATTGAAAAGCAAAAATTCTTTGAAGATCAGATAAAGAAGTGTACTAGGGAATTTGACACACTTCTACCGGAACTATGCAACTTATTAAAGGAATTTAAAACTCTATATAAAGATACTTGCAAGACAAACTTTTTGATAGTAGACATAGATAAGAAAATGAGCAAGGTACAAGATGAAATCAATAAACTTGCAGACAATTTTGTTAACTCACTTGATACATTATCAATTTTTGAGCAAAAGATAACAAGTTTTGAGGAAGAATTGGCAAAGCATTTGAGACTAAGATTGAGTCCAAGATTGGACTATCTAGTATCATTACAGAAGGAAATATCTGAGGCACTAGTACAGGGATAGAGAACACTGACAAAGCATATGCAACACCTCACCGACACAGTTAAAAGAACAAAGATAGCAATAAAGGATAGCAAGAAGTTTATGGAAAGTATAAACTTAATTTTGGCAGATATTTTTCAAATTGTAACTACCCAACTACAAGGTTGAGTGAGACTACAACTCTACTAATATCTTGGCAACCTTTGTCATTGATGCCAAAGGGGGAGTAGTAGTATGAGAAAATAACCAACAGAAGACTTATCTGCTCAGGGTGAGCTCTTATATTTTTGGAAACATTTTTGGATTATAGTTTTGGATACACTTTTGAATTTTCTCATGAGTGTTGCCATCAATGCCAAAGGGGGAGATTGTTGGCATATGCACACTCCAATGAGACATTGTAGGTGATTGAAGGTTTTGTCATTGATGGCAACCTTACAATCCAATGGCACTAGAAAGGCATTACATTACACCAGCACTAACAAGATCAGACTCTACACCGGCACTCAGACCACTGGCACTGACAGAGAAAGGAAGCATATCGACATAGAGGCCGACAGGATTTTTGTTATGTTGTATTTTGTTTATTATTGTAAAATCTTTGTAAGCCGACTTGGAATCATTGTAAAATGACTCTTATATAAGAGAGATCATTATACAACATTTGTAAGTAAGTAAGAAGAACATTTTTAGGTGAAATAAGGCAGACCTATTATGCAAATTATAGGTTAAGGGTTTATGTAAGAAGCAAAGAAGAAACCGGTATTGGATCTGGCATTATAGATGCTATTTTGAAGTAGTACAAGATAGTGGATTTTTATAATCCATCATTGTAAGTCAGTGAGACTTCCCATTGAGCAGTGAGCTCTAGGTAGTTGGCCTTCCTGCATGTGCATGCCCCTCTTGTAGCAGTAATATTCTCTTATTGGCCAGTAAGTGAATATTGTGGGTCACAAATCCCATCGAGGTTTTTCCCACATCGGGTTTCCTCATTAAATCATTGTGTTATGGTGTGTTTTTCATGTGGTTGCTTTTAATTCTATTTATTGCATTATTTCTTGCATACCGGTACACTGGTATAATATGTTCTGCATGTTTTAAGTTAAGAAATTCAATTCACCATTTAGATACTGATTCACCCCCCCTTCTCAGTATCTGTGGGAATCCTAACAGTAAAGTGATGACCATTGAATCTGGATCTAAACTGCAAGTCTTTTATCCTTTCATCCATTTGATAACTGTTGCTACCTCGATGACCGAAGACGACCTCGTTGGGTCATCGGGATGACTTCAATTCTGCTACTCTGAGCTTTGATATGTCGAGTTCATCGGCAAAGGTTATATTGATAGAGTTCACAGATTTTCTTCACACTATTTCATTGGCAAGAGTTAACTCGATCAGTATGAACAAAGGTAAAGTGAATTAGAGGCATAATTCCTGATAGTTCTAACACTTAATGTAAGTGTAGATCCAATAGCCAACAAGATGAGAGGGGGGGTGAATCATACAAATTGAATCTTCCATAAAAACATCAGATTCAACCTTGCTAACATATACTTCAGTAATATAACCAAAATTGCTAAACATGCAAACTCAAAAGAATATAAACATCATAAACCTCATAACACCAAATTTAACATGGAAACCCAAATAGGGAAAAACTACTATGGGATTTCGGACCCACTAAGAAATATACTCTTCTAGAGTATGCTTAGTTAAAAGAAAGTCCTATTAAAGATTACAAACACATTGCTAGATGTGACCTAGTTAAGGGATTTCCCTCAGATCTGTTAGGATCTTCACCTTGTTAGAAGTGACCTTGTTAAAGGATTTCAAACACTCAATTAGAATGTCACCTTTCTAGAGGGTTTTACAAATAAGTCTGTTAAGTCCACTTGGTTAAGAGATTTTCTGTCACTTTCACAAAATAACAATAATAAAATCTATCTGCAACTTCACATCTAAAATGCTAAAGAAAATTCTTATTTGCTCAATACAATCTAGAACTAATCTTGTCCATCTGCTGGGCTTCTATACTCTATTAATCAAATAGGTCTTCAAGCTTCTGTGCTCAGTAATCACTATGTAGCATCCCTATGCATACATTTGCCCACATGCATTGTTTATCAATAGCTCCCTATTTATAAACAATTAGCTAACTACTTAATCTCCTTGATCACATTTCCCATGATCAATCATAGCCATCAGATCTTCAATCTTGTCTAGGTTCAATGTATCCTTTGATCTGAAAAATGTTTTACCCTGCCTAGGAACTTGCATATATTTCTTGGAACTTGTGCTAGGGTAATGCGGTTCAATCTGTGCTGTAGATCTTCATGCCGATTTTCCTTTGCCATAGATTCATTAAAAAACTTCATGCACGACATACCAATCATTTAATCAGTCCAGCTCATCTTCTGCCTTCATTAAATAATGCATGTAACCATTTAATGTATTCTGTTACAACTCGGTTACAACTTGGTAATAACTCGATAAATACTTGTATATGGTGAAAATGGATAACAATATTGAAAGGCTAAATGAATTCAACCACAAAACCCTAGCCTAACAACAACAAAGATCCACCATAACATATGAAGATTACCTAAGACAATGCAAATCAAATGAAATCATAAAGATTATACCATCACATGTCCAATAGGGTTTTGATCTCCATTCTTCCTATCTCCATTGATCTTGCTTGATATATTTGCTCTCAGATTTTATGTGCACAAGAGCTCAACAAAGAACAGAATGTGGTTGCAAGTAGGATCGTAGTGTAGTCAATTGATCAAGTATTTCATTAGGATGCATGATTAGGATGAATCATTAGGGTTTGATAATGAAGAAAGCATCTCCTTATATAGAAGACACAATATGAAATGGAGGGATAAGATTGAGAGGTGCAAAAAGGAGGTCAGCTATGATTAGAGGGTAGGTAAAAGAAATAATAAAATAATGAAAGGGGTAGGTAGTGTATGAATTAAGAGATGAATGACATGTGTCATGGGTAGAAAAGACTAATGAATTAATTAAATAAATAAAGATTTATTTAATTAATAGAAGAAGTGGGATCAATTAAATAAATAAAATATTTATTTAATTTAGGAAAATGATAATTTAAATAAATAAATGTATTTATTTAAACGAGAAATAAGGCTAGAAGAGGATAAATGAATTAATTAAATAAATAAAGATTTATTTAATTAATAGAAGAATTAAGCTTAGATAATTAAATAAATAAAATATTTATTTAATTAGACATGACAATTTTAGGTGTCTACATTTTGCCCCTCTTTGAGACAATGCGGCTTGTCGCGTTGTGTCAAAGAAGATAAGATGAACTGATACAGAGTTGCCCCAAGATGGGAATGATATTCCCCCTCGAGAGATTAGATGAAAATGTCTGAAGAGATTGCAGACAATCGCTCGATAAGAAAGAAAGGCTAGAATGGACTGACCGGATAAAGTGACAAAGTCATGGGATAAAGAAGACTAACTCGGGAAACAAAGGCTAGGGGTAGTCTATAAGATAGACCATGGGGGAAAATACATCCTCATTGTCATCTACACAGCCACGAGAGCATATTGCAGAGCGAGAATAGAGCAGGAGGAGTCAGCAGCGATGGCTTTCACTCACAGATTCGACCGCGTTCGCCGATTCTAGAGGCCAGCAGAGGTAGGAGAGCCGGTAAGTACCACCAAACCTCCTCATACTTTGACGCATTTAATTTTGTCATTAATGCATGGTAGATGGGGTCATAAATGTGCTTAGACTAGGGTCCAAAAAGTGTCAAAAATGTCCAGGCGCATCTGCGTTGGTGCCAAGCGCGTCTGTGCTCGCGAGGTGCATTTGTGTTTGTGCCAGGCGCGTCTACGTTGGAACCCGCGTCTGTGTCAAATGCGACCACGTCTGTGTTGTGCAGGTGTGTTTGTGCCAAGAAGTCACGTCTGTGTCGCCCAGGCGCGTTTGTGCAAAGCATAGGCACGTCTGTGTCGATCAGGCACGTCTGTGTTGTTCAGGCAAGTCTGTGCAGTCTGAAAGCGCGTTTATGTCAGGTAAGCGCGTTTGCGTTTGAAAAAGTGTGAATTTGCATCTTCTAGGTCAAATCAACAGTTCTGTGATGAACATACGCTATTGATTGGATAAGCTGCTGAGAGGATACACTCAAGAAGGTCCTCTAGGAAGACTAGGATAAATCAAGGCACTTTGTGATGAACAGTGAGTACCAAGATAGAGTACTTTGTGATGAACAGGGAGTACTAGAGTATGAGTAGCACTTTGTGATGAACAGGGAGTACTAGAGCATGAGTAGCACTTTGTGATGAATAGGGAGTGCAAATGTGAGTAACACTTTGTGATGAATAGGGAGTGTCACACACATAGTACTTTGTGATGAACAGGGAGTACCACTAGGATAGAAGCAACACTTTGTGATGAACAGTGAGTGTCACTAGGATAGATAGCCATATGCATTTAGATAAAAAGTAGCATTTTGTGATGAATAGTGAATGCCACTATGACTGACATGAGTGATTTGCTTGACTGCAGGAGTATTTGCCTATGTTGGAGTCACGGGAGAGATTCCCGTCTACTCAGAGGTTGTGACCTGAGTTGACAGCCGAGGAGCGAGCTGCTATTGAGGAGATGGGATTGAGACATGTGCTATATGTGCCTGAGTTTCGAGCAAACATGGTTTTGCTGACTGCATTAGTTGAGAGATGGCACTCTGAGACGTGCACATTCCATTTACCAATGGGTGAGATGACAGTCACCCTGGAGGATGTATACAGGATACTGAGGATACCGATCGATGGGGAGCTGATCCCATATGATCGAGATGGTGACAGAGAGGCCCTGAGACGGGTGTTCCAGGACCCAGGACTAGAGATGAGGGCAGGACATGTGGCATGGGATACCATGACAGCCATAGGATTAGCATTGCCGGTAGTGGTAGGAGGACCTATCAGTGGGTTCCTGTGTATTAGTTTTGTACCATTTTGTATGATGATGTAGACACCTACGGGTGCTTTTTGTAGCCATATGATTTTGACATCATTGTATCATGACACTTTTATGATTATATATATGAGATGATTCATCTTTGCGGTAGCTATATGCATGTGTACCTATGTGATGAGATGTTCTTATGTGATGTTTGTTTATGAGATGGATGCAAATATGTATATGATGCAACTCAATATTTTTGTTCTTTTATGTTTTATATGTGTTATGCAGGATGCAAATGTGAATGTATGAAATGTGGATGAATATGACAATGCAAATGTAATTATTTACATGATGAGAATATAAAATGTTCTAACATGTGTTGTGTGTAGGATGTGATGCAATTGTGATATATATATGTATGTATGAAATGCTTATATGTGGTAATGCAGGTGAAACTATATGAAATGCAAATGTTTTTGGTGTGTCATTATACTCAGTCATGTGATAGCAGGCTACACGGATACGAGAAGGACGATGGAAGTCAATCAAGAAAGGGGGATGGAAGATAGAAGATATGAAAGTGAAAGAGCTTCTTGTGCGTTATCATCATTGAGCTTTATTATGGCAAGTAGGTTATGACAATCGAGGCATATGTTTGACCCAGAAAGTCATTGTACCTGTTTGCATGGAGATAAGACAGTCACAAACAAGGAATGCCCCAGTTCACACTAGACTCACAGTGTCCTCATATCCTTGGACAAGTCATAGCATTACTAAGAGACAATCCACAGATAGCAAATACAAATAGGTGACGATACCCCATCCTTGCCTTTCTAGTCAAAGACATCCTGGAGATAGAATCTCTAGTCAGAGACATCCCAGAAAAGCTAAAAGACATGTCACCAAAAGATAAAATCAAAAGAAAACCAAGACTCGACACCAACATCCACTGTAGTCCTCAAGTTTAGTGTCTCTTGTCACTTGTATAAGTCTTATTTGATTGTGGTCACAATGTTTACTTTCACAAAAGGGATAGATAGCACTGAACCATATGTTGTCTGAGTCTGTTGAAAGATTTGATTTGTTGAAGCCCATTGTTGCTGCTGTGTCTCATCTGAAACTGACTGACTCCATGAAACTGATACTTTATTGTGGAGAAGATGAAACTTTATTGTGGATTGGCGATGCAAATGTTGCTTTATTGCAGATTGTGCGCAGATAGACTGAAGGAAGCTGGAAGAAACTATACTCCTTGAAACATGTGATGTTCTCAGTTCCACACCCATCACTAGACGTAGGATTAGCCTTAGCCGTAGATAGGATCTCATTTATTATGGATGGAAAGGGATGAAAAGGGAGGTTTATTATGAATGGCTAACCAATCTTAGAGAGATCAATAACAAGCCATGATGGGAATGGGTAAGTTTATTGTGAACAAATAGGTTGTGAGTGTGTGCAAAGTGAAAGGATGAAAGTGAATCCTGAAGGAGGGAGGAGCAATGTCTCTACGCATGGTGCTGGTGACCCAGTTTTCACCATGGTACTTGCCCAGGGTGCCACCGAAGTGGTTTTCACCATTGGATGAAATTATTTCTCTTTACTTTTTTTGATTTTTCAATGTTTTTTGTGTCACAAGGCGCCTGTTTGCCAGGTTTTCACCAAGTAACGATTTTTTTTGTTTTATAATTTTTTTGTATTTTTGAATTAGGATATTTCGAAGAGCTATGTGTAGAACCTGCAAAGGTGCATGCTATTGATAGGATCCTCCAATGGTTCACCTTCTGTAGTTGAGAGCTGATATGCACCAGATCCATATGCTGTTGTAATAATGTAGGGACCAAGCCAATTTGGTTCGAACTTGCCCTTCTTCTCTCTGTCTTGTTGATTTTTAGGATTTTCTCTGAGAACCAAGTCACCTACCTCAAATGTATGAGGCTTGACCTTGTGATTGTAGCTGTGACTCATTCATTGTTGGTAAGCCTTGAGATGATTAAAAGCAGTTTGTCTTCGTTCATCCAGTAGTTCCAGCTCTTGTAAGCAAGAGACCCTATAGTCTTCATCACTAATGATGTTTTGCAAAGAGACCCATAAAGAGGGTAGCTCGACCTCAATAGGCAGGATAGCTTTAGTGCCATAGACATGTGAATAGGGTGTAGCTCCTGTAGGTGTGCGGACACTTGTGTGGTAGGCCCAAAGTGCAGGATTAAGTTGGATATGCCAATTACGACCAGCATCATCGACTGTCTTCTTTAGGATTTTAAGGATTGTTTTGTTAGACGCCTCAACTTGGCCATTACCTTGGGGGTAATATGGTGTGGAGAAATGATGGAAAATATGGAAGCGGTCACAGAGTTCATGAACATACTGATTTTTGAAGGGACGCCCATTATCAGTGATAATGGAAACAGGAATACCGTATCGGCAAATGATATAGTTAAGGATGAAGGTAGCAATTTGTTTTCCAGTGACTTGTGTGAGAGGCACAACTTCAATCCATTTTGTAAAATACTCTGTGGCAGTGATAATGAATTTGTGACCATTGGAAGAAGGAGGGTGAATCTTGCCTATGAGATTGAGTCCCCACTGACAAAAGGGCCAAGGAGACGCAAGTGGTTGAAGTTCTTGTGCTGGCGCATGTATGAGATCTCCATGAATTTGACATTGCTTACATTTCTTGACAAACTGATATGAGTCTTTCTCGATATTGGGCCAATAATATCCAGTCCTAATGAGTTTCTTGGCCAAGGTAGGACCACTAGCATGTGGACCACATATCCCTGCATGCACTTCCCATAACGCAATCTGAGCTTCGTCGCTTTCTAAACATCTAAGAAGAGTGCCATCTAGACCTCGCTGGTATAGGATATCAGCTGAAATGACATATCAAGAGGATTGGCGAATGAAAGTGCGATGTTGGTTATTTGATAGATCAGGAGGTAAAGTATTGTCACGTAGGTATGTGAAAATGGAACCATATAACTGGGATTCGGGACCGACAACACATAGTGTCTCAGTAGGCATGATCTCATATGAAGGAACCAAAAGGTTATCCACCAAGAACTCATAGCGGGTCTCATGTGGAGGTAGATCGATCAATGAAGCAATTGTAGCCATGGCATCTACGGCGCGATTCTGGTCTCTTGGTATCTGCTCAAAGTCTATCTTTGTAAAGTGTTGTTTCAAGTCATCCACCATTTGTTTATAAGGCATTAACTTTTCATCTTTTGTTTGGTAATCATTAGTTTCTTGATGGATGACAAGTTGGGAGTCCCCAAAAACACGAAGTTCCTGGATCTTCCATTGAACTGCAATTCGTAATCTTGTTGTTAATGCCTCATATTCCGCTATATTGTTAGTGCAAGGAAATGATAAGCGGTATGATTTTGGTATAGAATCCCCTTGAGGAGTTATAAAGAGGATTCCAGCTCCTACCCCATGCTGTGTGTATGAGCCATCGAAGTATAGTTGCCATGGCTTTGCATGTGACATTGTTAAAATGGATTCATCTGGAAATTCTGAACTTAGAGGAACATCATCTATCATGGGAGCATCTGCTAATTGATCTGCGATGGCTTGTCCTTTTATTGCTTTTCTGTCCACATACTCAATGTCAAATTCACTCAGGATCATTACCCATTTGGCCAGTCGCCCAGTAAGTGTTGCTTTATTGAGAAGGTATTTCAATGGGTCTATCCGTGCAACTAACTTAGTCTTATGAGTGAGCATGTAATGTCATAATTTCTGCGAAGCAAAGACCACGGCGAGACATGCATGCTCAATTGGTGTGTAGTTTAGCTCGTATCCCACCAATGTGCGACTGATGTAGTATACTGCTTTTTCCTTGCCTTCAGCAATTTGTTGCGCTAAGAGTGCCCCCAGTGCTATTGGAGTAGCTGATATGTATAGTAACAGAGGCTGATCTGGAATTGGTGGCATCAGAACTGGCGGATTTAGAAGATAATCTTTGAGCGTTTGGAAAGCCTATTGACAGTTATCATCCCATTTGAATTTGATGTTTTTATGTAGCAGGTGCTGAAAAGGATTACACTTATCTGCCAGTTGTGCTATGAATCTTCAGATGGACTGGAGTCTGCCTTGTAAGGATCGAAGTTGACTGATATTTCTTGGTGGTTGCATTTCCAAGATGGCCTTGACTTTTGCTGGATCAGCTTCAATTCCCCTTTTGGATACAATGAATCCTAGGAGCTTCCCAGAGGTTACTCCAAAGACACATTTCTTGGGGTTTAATCTTACTTTGTATTTTTCCAACCGATCAAAGGCGACTGAAAGTATGTCCAAATGTGTATTTTTGTCTATTGATTTGACCAAGAGGTCATTGACATAATCTTCCACAGTTACATGCATGAGATCATGAAAGATAGTAGTCATGGCTCTTTGATATGTAGCACCTGCATTCTTTAGCCCGAAAGGCATGACATTCTAGCAGAAAGTTCCCCATGGACAAGTAAATGATGTTTTGTGTTGATCCTTGGGTGCGATCCTTATTTGATTATAACCAGAGAATCCATCCATTAATGATAACATTTCATGACCTACTGTGAGATCAACAATCAAGTCAATATTTGGTAATGGGAAGTCATCCTTTGGACAAGCTTTGTTGATGTCTCTGAAATCTGTGCAAATTCTGATGCTGCAATCTGGTTTACTAATAGGTACCAAGTTGGAGATCCATTCAGGATAATCAATTGGGTGTATGAATCCGACATCGAGTAATTTCTCAAGTTCTACTTTAACTAGTAATGCCACTTGTGGATGCATTTTTCTTAATTTCTGTTTTACTGGTTTTGCCCCCGGTTTGACTGTCAAATGATGCATTACCAAATCCGGATCCAATCTAGGCATATCAGCGTATGAACAGGCAAAGTTGATTTGTCGTTCTTTGAAGAAACTTATGAATTTTGACCTTTCAAACTCTGTTAGTGATTGAGCTGGAATATGTTGTGTGGAACCTCTTCTGTACCAATGTTTGTTTTGATAGTCTCCTCTACCAACATGGATGACTTTTCCTCATATGATGCTGGGAGAATGTTGAGCCTTCCATCTTTCGGGTGCCTTAGAGAGGTTTTTGCCATTAGATACGTCCTTTCTTTTTACTTTTTTGGGGTCAGATAGTGCCACAATGTGGTTTTCACCATAAGACCCTTGATTTGTTCTTATTTTCACATTTTTGTGACTGGAAGGTCCGACACCCTCACCAAAATATGCCACGCTATTGAGTTCTATAGTGTATCCTGATTTATGGTCTCTAGGAGGAAGATCATCTTGTATGCCTAGATAGTCAATAAAAGCTTCATCATTTTGGAATGTGTCAAACTGTGCAGGTCCTTCATGATCCCAGTCAATGAGTTGGTGGTGAACAAGGGGAAGGTTGTTAATGTCTTCAAAGTTAGCGGGGCTAAGAGTGAAGATATGGTTATATTCGGGTATGTCAAGGTAATTATCGAGGTCATCGATGGTACTCTCCTCATCAGTCTTGATCACGAGCGAATCCAAATTATCATCACTAGTAGCGCACTCTGGGACAGGTGTTCTCATCCTATGTGATTTCAACCTAGAACCTTGAGACAAGGACTATGTAGACTCCTCATGGGTTGTTTCTTGACCAACTCTGAATTTGTTATAAAACTCCTCTTCTTCTATGGGTTCCTCTAGCTCTCTGAATGTCTCGATGAGCTCATAGTCACTGGAAGACTAGTCGGAACCCCATTCCCATTCATTGGAATCTATGGAGTAGTGATTCTCCTATTGAATTTTGGTAGCTTTGATTTGTAAGGCTTCTTCTGTCCTTTGGGTGTGGACCTTGGAAGCTAAGAAACCAAGTCCTTTCGAGTGTTCCTTCTTGAGAGTCAATTCAGGTTGTAAAGATTCAATGATGCCTTCCTTTCGTAATCCCAGAGGGCTTTTTCCATCATACCCGAATTTTTGTAGAATTTTGAAGCCTTTGCCATATTTCTCACATGGTAGATTGATGTGATCTTGTGTTTCCTCTTCATTGTCTCTGAAAAGCATTTGGTATAAATCTTCCTCTTCTAGTTCAGCCCATCTTTGAAAGGTAGTAGGGTCCCATTTAAGCATCATGATGGAGATTTGTTTGTTAGGATGTGGTCTTCCATATTCTTTTGGGGAACTCATGACTTGTCTTAAGTACATGGTCTGATTGAAAGTATATTCCCCCATGTCTTTGTCCTAAAACTTGCCTTTAAGCTCACCTTGTTTTGATGTCGAAGGTTTTAATGACTCAGGATCAATGTATGCCAACGAAGGAACAACCTCATGATTACTAGGAATGATGGTCTCAGTCTTTGATTTCAAGTTATTGCAATATATGAATGGATTTGGATCACCATTAACTGTTACTTCCACGCCATTATGAGGAAACTTAATGCATTGGTGATATGTGGATGGGACTGCCCTCATTTCATGAATCCAAGGACGTCCTAGCAATATGTTATAAGTGAGATTTAAATCCAGGACTTGACAAACCACATCATTTGTAACTGGCCCAACTCTGAGAGGTAAAATGACTGTACCCTTGGATGAACGCTCTTCATCATCATATGCTTTAATGGTG
This sequence comes from Cryptomeria japonica, assembly GCF_030272615.1. Classification (NCBI taxonomy): domain Eukaryota; kingdom Viridiplantae; phylum Streptophyta; class Pinopsida; order Cupressales; family Cupressaceae; genus Cryptomeria; species Cryptomeria japonica. The sequence goes on along the minus strand of NC_081414.1, from coordinate 885,755,418 downwards.
ATTTTGTTTATAGAATTCACAACTTTATTATAATATCCCAATTGTGTAATAGTGCTTAATGTGCAAATGTTTAGACCTGCTCCTCCATCTATCAGGACTGTTTTTATTCGATGTTTGTGTATGAAGGGTTTAATGTGTAGTGGTGCATTATGTGGCTGACTTACGGATGCATCATTTGCTTCTATGAATGTAAGGGAGTGTGGAATGGAAAGGTATCCCACCATGGCTTGAAACTGGTCCATGTTTAGATCAGCAGGAACAACAATATCTCTCAAGATTTTATCAAGAATGTCTTTATGTGCGGGAGATATGCGTAATAGCTCAAGGATTGAAATGAGCACGGGTGTCTTCCCTAGCTGTTCTACAAGGTCATACTTAGGTTTGGTTGATGAGGAAGCAGTGTTTTTAGTTGGAGCACCTTGCAAAGTGATTTTACCTTGACGGGTTGTAACATGATATTCAGAGGTAGGTTCGAAAGAAGATCCAATGCCTTTTAGGACAATCTTGGGTCTCTGAGTAGAATTCTCAGACGCTTTGTCCTTGATGATAATGGTAGAGACATAATTATCCATCGAGATGTGATTGATGGTTGAATCATAGTTGTAGGATGCTCTGGTATAATTGGTTTGATCCTCTGTGGCTTTGGCTTTTCCCTTGTCATGTTTTGGGAATGGTTCCTTAAACATCTCATGTTCTTGATTAGACGAATGTCCCTCAATCTCAATGTCACCTCTATCAATTAGATCTTGTATGATGTTCTTCAGTCGATGATAATTTCCTATCTTATGACCCTTACTCTTATGAAATTCACAATATTCATCATCATTCCACCAATTTGGTTTAACCTTTGGTTCATATGGAGGAAAATCTGGAATTGTGATTACCTTGTTTGCCACCAGCTTCTTGAAAACTGACTCAAGTGGTTCTCCCAATGGAGTGTACTTCCTTTGTGATCTAGAAGTTGTTTGAGTATTCACTTGATTGTTTGTAGAACTTGATCCTGGAAAGATGACTTTGGGTCGCACTGTGTTGGCATCCACAACACCATCATTGACTGTGTTCTTGTTTTTATTCCAAAATCTTGGCTTGTCTTTTCCTTTAAAGTCATCTTTGTTTTCCTTGAATATCTTAATCACTCCTTGTTCCATTAGGACCTTTTCTGTCACTAAGCCTTTTTCAATAACGTCCTTGAAGGTGGACAAACAAGCTTTTCTTAGATCATAGCCAATGTCTTTGTTAACATTTTGGGTGAACATTTCTACCATTTGTTTTTGTGGAATTTCACAAGAGCATCTGCTGGCTAGATTTCTCCATCTTTGTAAGAATGATGCAAAAGACTCTCCCTCTTTTTGCTTGGTGTTGCACAAAGTAGTGACTGATATGTCTGTCTCTATATTGTAGGAGAAATGTTGAATAAATGCCTCTGCTAAGTCACCCCATGAATTAATTCCAGGTGGAAGTTGGGAGAACCATTCCATAGCTTGGTCACCTAAGCTTTGTGGGAATAATCTCATCAAATATGTCTCTTCTGCTGCTACCTCAATGCAAGCTGTGAAAAACTATCTTATGTGTGCCTTAGGATCCCCTTTTCCTCTATACTTATCAAATTTAGGTGTCACAAAGTGTGTAGGAAAAGGAGGCATTGGAATGCTCTTGTCAAATGGATAAGGACATATGTCTCTCATTGTGTATGTTGGCTTTGGTGTATTTATGTCCTCCATTTTCTTTTGTAAGTCCCTGATTTGTTGCTCCAAATTGCTCTTAGGTGGAGATCGACTTCTTGGACCATATCTTATGTTTGAGGTACCAATTGGAGGAGGAGCATGTTGCATATATGGATGATATTGATCATACACATGCTCATATGGAGGAGGTCTATAGCGATGCTGTGTATATGGACCACTTGGTATAGATTCATGTTGAGGAACACCATATCTATTTTGTGCATGTATACCATACTCTATAGGCATGTCATGTTCTATTGTATTGCCCCCAAATTTGACATGGGGTTTCCTTGTGTCCAAATTTTGAGCATGCCTTTGAATATCCCATTGCTTTGGTGGTTGATCCTTAGCATTGATATGTGATTGAGCATATTTTTCTCCATAAGACTTCCATAATGGTCTGCGAAGGTGAGTATCATATGTTTGACCATGTGTATGTGGGACCTCTGGTTTTTGAAGCAAAGCTGATGGTGATTCAGGTACCACATATGGTCATCTATTTCCTCCACTATTAGGTCTCCTTTGATCCATTTTGGAGTGAGGTTGTTGCAAAGGTCGATTTTCCATTATTTGAGACATGTCAAAATCATGAGGTATCTTGGCTCCACTTTGTGCCATCATTTGTAAGAAGTATTGTCTATCTCTTCTCATTATTTCCTCAACCAATCGATTGAAATGGGGATTCATAATGGATTCTTCCACATCTGCTGAATGTACTAAAAAGTTGTCCATATTGTCATTATGTGTAGCATTATTGTTTATAGTGTCCATGTTCTAAACATTTGGAATGTTTCTATAGGCATCCATGTCAGGTAATGTAGTATGATCAGAATTGAAAAAGATCTCATTGTCATACTCATAAGAACTCATGTTTGCGGACTCTTGAGCCTCTTTAGTTTCTCTCCTAGATTTTTGAAGACAGGTTTCAACCATGAACTAGGTGTTGACCAAGATGTGTGAGACTAGATGAAAAATGGAAAGAGTATGGAAGACCAAGAGTTGGATGGAATGTAAATGAATCTGAAGTGTACTTGCAATGTCCAAAGTGTAAGACCAAGTATGTATGTAGTAGAGTAGGTGTGACTTCCAAAGAGAGGATAGTTTCTCTTGATGAGGTAAGTTGACCTTGACTCTAAGTAAGACCAAATGAGACCCAAAGGTAAGAAACCTTGATGAGGGACCACTTAGCAAAGTGTTGTTGTATGTAGTGTGTTGACAAAGTATGATGAGGACAAGCAAGTGACTTTTTGACTCAAGTTTAGACAATTGTGAATGTAAAGTGAAATATGAAGCAATGATGGATTTTGTAAGACCCAAAGACAGGTTGAATGCAAGATGAACCCTGGAGGGACAACCTAGGAAGCTCAAGAATTTCGAAACTGACTGTGTTTGTTTGCTAGATTGTAATAGTTTTTCAATTCTGGACACAGACGCGCCTGTATACTCCACAGACGCGGTTTCCCAACACAGACGCGGCTCTGTTTAACACAGCGTGCTTCTGAGATTTTTTTGCAAAGTGTGATGTTGATTTTTGTGGACACAGATGCATTTCTACCCTTCACAGATGCGGCTAGACAACACAGACACTATTATGCCTGACACAAATGCGTTTCTGCAAATTTTGTGCAATTTTTCCAATCTGTGAAGTTGTTTTTGTTGTGACCAAATCTGACTGTTTGACTGTTTGTGACAAGAGGACACAATGTTGATGAGGACCCAATGTTTGCAAGTGTCTAGACACAAAATGACTCCAAGAAAAGTGTGTTGTTTGATGTAAAAATGTTTTGCATACACTTGAAGACACAAAAGACACAATGTTTTGCTGTTTGGTCTTGAATGTTTTGAATGTTTAAAATAAGTCAAGCACAATTCTTATGGCTAGCCAAGACAATAGTTGTTGATCCCACATGGGGTTTTACCCCCAAGGCTACGCTATTCAGAGCGGATACTTAGATGCTTGGCCTCACTGGCTCCACCCTCGGCACTCACTTCTCGGGTCAGCCAAGCATCAGTCCCCACGAAAACTCCCCATGGTGAACTTTGTATCTCTACTAAGAACCGTATGTGTGTGGGCTGCTACTAGAGGTCCGACCTCCTGCCCCAACAACTAGAAGGATTTGGGCTTCTAAAACAAAAAGGTGCTAGTAAGGGCATCCGCTCGTGTGGCCATACATGCGGCACTTTTAGCTCTATAAATACAGAAGGCTCCCAACCGGTAGGGGTTACGCCCTACAACTGATCAAATAAATTTGATCAAATGGGTTTATGGGGAGACATAGTGTCGGTATGAACTAATCAGCACACGTTATTCATAGTTTTCACCATTAATACATTTGTTTATAGTGGTTCGGAAGAGGTGGGTTTTCCTCACTACCACTTGGGTCGTTCTATTCTCACTAGTAGTCCTAATGACCACACGGGAAGACAGGCCCTCTAAAGATTAAACAAAAAGAGCCTATTGCTCAAAACACAAAAGACAATGATTCAATTTTAGTGCACCAATTGAAGTGTTTGCTAGTCTATGAAAACAAGGCACACAAATAAAAATCCAAAAACCCTTGCCAAGGACCTGCAATAAAGAGTTGTTAGTGGTTTGGATTGTTTCAAATAATCACCCCTTCCTGCAAGCACACAAGTTAGGTTAATTTTAAACCCAAAAGACTTTGTGAAAATAGGGGCCTTCAACCAAATGATTTAGCCTTCAAGACAAGCTGCACCCATTTTGTTAGCTAGATTTGAAAATGTTAGCTCAAAATAAACCAGATCTGAAACCCTAAATGCAAATTTTGAAAAACTGAATCAACGAAAACCCAAAATTTGAAACGAGTGAGCATAGACGCGATTACCCTCAATGCAGACGCGATTGGACAACACAGACGCTGTTCTGTGAGACACAGACACGGCTATAGATCACAGACGCACTTCCGTGACACAGACACGACTTTACAACACAGACGCACCTTCCTGGAACCTGCAAAATAAAATATTGCCAAAACACAGACGCGGATCTAGATGTTGTAGATGCGCCAGAAAATCAAAAACGCAATCCAAAAGTACGCAGACGCGGAAATAACAAAATGCTGCTGAAAACGTCGGATCTGCAACTTCACATTACAAAATCTGCAACAAGGATGTTAAATGCAAAAGGGACAAGAGTCCCACTGGGCTTGCCAAAATGTATATGGTGAAAATGGATAACAATATTGAAAGGCTAAATGAATTCAACCACAAAACCCTAGCCTAACAACAACAAAGATCCACCATAACATATGAAGATTACCTAAGACAATGCAAATCAAATGAAATCACAAAGATTATACCATCACATGTCCAATAGGGTTTTGATCTCCATTCTTCCTATCTCCATTGATCTTGCTTGATATATTTGCTCTCAGATTTTATGTGCACAAGAGCTCAACAAAGAATGGAATGTGGTTGCAAGTAGGATCATAGTGTAGTCAATTGATCAAGTAGTTCATTAGGATGCATGATTATGATGAATCATTAGGGTTTGATAATGAAGAAAGCATCTCCTTATATAGAAGACACAATATGAAATGGAGGGATAAGATTGAGAGGTGCAAAAAGGAGGTCGGCTATGATTAGAGGGTAGGTAAAAGAAATAATAAAATAATGAAAGGGGTAGGTAGTGTATGAATTAAGAGATGAATGACATGTGTCATGGGTAGAAACGACTAATGAATTAATTAAATAAATAAAGATTTATTTAATTAATAGAAGAAGTGGGATCAATTAAATAAATAAAATATTTATTTAATTTAGGAAAATGATAATTTAAATAAATAAATGTATTTATTTAAACGAGAAATAAGGCTAGAAGAGGATAAATGAATTAATTAAATAAATAAAGATTTATTTAATTAATAGAAGAATTAAGCTTAGATTATTAAATAAATAAAATATTTATTTAATTAGACATGACAATTTTAGGTGTCTACAATACTAAACTTCACTCGGTAGACATTCCGCCTTCATTAACCGACAGCGATAACCTTAGGGTTTACCGACTAGGTTCTTTGCTCGGTAACATAGTATAGTATTAACCTTACAATTTACAACATATGTATGATGTTAAAACAATCTAAACATCATGATCTCATCATTGTCTGACAAAGTAATAGTTGCCCATTGAATACCTTATTCATTCCCTTATTCATCATATTCTTTCTATGTCTTTTACCGATATCTTTATACTCATCAAATCATACTTCTCAAGATATGGCAACATCATACTGAATTAGAAAATCAATTTCTTGACATCAATGACAAAATATTAATATTAAGACAGTAAATCATCCTTAATCAGTTATATCCATAATCATCAACAACCTTCTCAATATCCTTATTGAAATGCCAACAATCTCCCATTTTCTGTTATAATGCCAAATGCCAACAATCTCCCCCTTTGGCATTGATGGCAAAACCAATTGATTTGACCTAATTGATTCAGATTGATGTGAGATGTTTGTGAGATTCTGAAATGCTCTCTTCCTGTCATTAGAATTCTCCCCTTTGAATTCAATCTTCTCCCCCTTTGACAACAATGCCAAAAAGTAAAGAACTAAAACATAATTTCTTCCTGTATGAAGTGAATTCCTGCTGTAATGTGTCAACTTAGTCTCGATCAGAGCATTTTGTCTTCAATTCCTGTTCCTTGTATTGTATCCTGTACACCTTTAGAAAACATCCTAAAGTGTGTAAATCAGCATCAACTCCAAAAAGATATTATGTAGAGTCATCGAATTGATGCTTTCACCGAACTTGGTCAATGAATAGAAGATAGGGGTAGAACCCCTAACTTACTTCTGAGATACTCAAAAGTGTCCCTTGGTAGTGGCTTGGTGAAGATATCTGCTATTTGTTCCTTTGTGCTAACATATTCCAACACCACTTTCTTCTTGTGAGCTTCTCCTCTAAGATAATGATATTTAATAGAGATGTTCTTTGTCTTAGAGTGCATAACAGGATTCTTCAAAATGTTAATGGCAATAGTATTGTCATAGAATATAGTTACTGGCTTGGTAAATTTCTCATTTATACCTTCCAAAAGTTGTTTGATCCATGCTATGTTGGTACAATTCAATGCTGCAGCAACGTATTCAGCTTCTGCTGTTGATTGTGAAACACATCCTTGTTTCTTGCTAAGCCAACTCACTAGTCTTTCTCCTAAAAAGAAAGCTCCTCCACTTGTGCTTTTTCTATCATCAATGTTGTCTGCCCAATCACCATCATTATACGCTTTTAAATCAAAATCATTTCCTTTCTGATATACTAAGCCATAATCCTCGATGCCTTTCAAGTATCTAAAAATTCTTTTGATTGTTGTCATGTGTGTTTCCTTAGGATCTGCATTGAATCTTGCAACTATACCTACTGCATTGGCTATGTCTGGTCTGCTGTGAACAACATATTGTAGCTTTCCAGTCATGAATCGATAAAGTGTCTCATCAAGAGATGCAGATTCATCATTCTTTGATAATTTATAGTTGGTAGTCATAGGAGTACTTACAGGTTTTGAATCCTCCATTCCAAATTTCTTCAAGATTTTCTTTATGTACTTGGATTGAGTAATGAAAATCTCATTTTTCATTTGCTGTATCTATAAACCTATAAAATACTTTATCTCACCGATTAATGACATCTCAAATTCTTTGCTCATTTCATTTCCAAAGTTCTTACATAAAGAGTCATTTCCACAAAATATAATATCATCAACAAATATGGCTAAGATTAGTATTCCATTTTCATCATTCTTCATGTACATATTGATGTTCTCACTTATCCTTATAAAACCAAATTTAATCAAATAAGAGTGCAATCTTTCATACCATGCTCTAGGTGCTTGTTTCAGACCATATAATGCTTTGTTCAATTTACATACCTGATCCTTACTCTTGTCTTCAACAAATATTTCAGGTTGTTCATTAAAAACTTCTTCTTCTAATATTCCATTCAGAAATGCAGATTTGACATCCATTTGATATTCCTTGAAGTTCTTGAAAGCAACATATGCCAACAATGTTCTTACTCCTTCAAGTCTAGCCACAGGTGCAAAAGTTTCACCATAATCAATTCCTTCTTCTTGAGCATAACCTTTGCAAACTAGTCTTGCTTTATTTCGAATGACCTCACCTTTTTCATTTAGCTTGTTTCTGAAAATCCACTTTGTACCGATTACATTTTTGTCCTTCGGTCTTGGGATTAGTGTCCATGTGTCATTCTTCTTGATTTGATCAATCTCTTCTTTCATAGCATTTATCCAATCTTCACTGTTAAATGCCTCTTTCACTATTCTCAGTTCAAATTTAGATATCAGACATGTGTTCTATCTTAGTTTGTTCCTTGTCATCACTGGATCATCCTTATCTCCTATAATCTAACTTGGTGCATGATGTCTTCTAACATACTTGGCTAATACAGGCTCGGTAGGCTCTATATGATCTTCTTCATCACTCAGTAACTAGATATTCTCTTCATTTTCTTCAACAATTTTTTCGGTAGGACTTGTCGGTTGAACAAAGACAAATTCATCATAATCTTTTGGTTCTTTGGAATTTCCTTCATCATTTCTTTATTAGGTTTCTTGTCATACCAGATTTCATAAGGTGTCTTCAAAGTACCTTTCTTCAGTTGTACTCAGTTCAGGGTGTAAACTGCAGTGCTTATTGCTTCTCTCCAAAATGTTTGTGGCACTTTCTTTTCAATCATCAGGGTTCTGGCACAATCCACAATAGATCTATTTCTTCTCTCAGCTATTCCATTTTGCTATGGAGTTCTCGGTGTAAAGACTTGTCTTTTAATACCAAGATCATTGCAGAATAAGTTGAACTCATCAGATGTGAACTCTCCTTCTCTATTTGATCTAAGACATTTTAGTTGTCTTCCTGTTTCATTTTCAACTCTTGCCTTGTACCATTTAAACATTTGAAAAGCTTCTGATTTTTCATTTAAAAACATTACTGACATCATCCTTGAGTAATCATGCACAACTAATATGAAATATTTATCACCATAATAACTTTGAACTTTCATAGGACCACAAAGATTAGTGTGCACAAGATCTGAAATTCCCTTAGAAGTGTAAGACTTACTTGTAAAGCATGATCTTGTCATCTTACCCATCTGGCATCCTCGACACATAGCATTCTTAGGTTTTTCAAGACATGGTAGACCTCTTACTCGATGCTTCTTACTTATTTTGATCAGATTATCAAAATTTATATGACAAAACCTTTTATACCATAACCAGGTATCATCTATCTTTGCACATAGACACTTTTTCTGAGTTGAGTCAAGGTGAAATGTATTACCTTTTGTTTGTGTCCCGGTAGTAGCTAACTTTTCACGCTTGTCATGAACTTTGACAATTCCTTTTTGAAATTCTATCCGGTAACCTGTATTGTTTAGTTGTGCTACACTCAATAAATTGTATTTCAAATCTTCAACCCAATAAACATCATTGCATCTTGCATTGTCAAGAAGTGTTATAGATCCTTTACCTCTTACTAGAAATGGTGCATCATTACCAAATCTTACATAGCCTCCATCATAATCTTCTAACATAACAAACTTGTGTTTATCACCTATCATATGATGTGAGCATCCACTATCTATGATCCAAGAATCATTAGTATTTATGTGAGATATTAGGGCTTTTTCTTCATACCTTTCTTCATCTGATCCATCTTTGATAGCCACATAAACTACTTCCTCTGTATCAGTTTCATCTGATTTATCATCATTGGATTCCTCATCGGCTATTAAGCATGTTTTTCTATCTCTTCTTCTGAAGTCTCGGTGTCCTCTGTAATGATTATCTTTCTGTCTATCATCTCGGTAATCTCTCTTTTCAGTAGAATCTTTGTCAGGACAGTTAGAAGCCATATGTCCTATCTTATCACAATTGAAACATTTCAAAGGTAGTTTTCCTTTATACTTACCTTTGCCTCTCGGTAACCTTCTAGCTAATAGTGCTTCAAACTCTTCCTTCTTTTTGATTTCCTCATACAGTTTGTGTACTTCTTCCATGTTCTTACAAAATCTTTCACTTGCTCCACTGTGACCTCCATCAGAGTACTTATACTTTCTTTCATTGTAATAATTAGAATCATCAAGATGAAAAGAACTAAATGCAGATTCAACTTTATTTACCAAAGATCCACTATTATCAAAGTTACTTAACTCAAAATCATGTAGCTTACCAATAGTAGCATCTAAAGAAACTGGCATATTAGGTACAAACCTCAATTCATTGATTTCAGAGACTTGGATTGCATAAGCTGGTAGAAGGGTTCTTAACAACTTACTTGTTATATCCTTTTCTTCAATAGTTCCACCTGCTCCTTTGATTTGATTGACAATCTCCTTTAGTCTTGTACTGTACTGGGTTATGTTCTCACTTTCATTCATCCTCATAGATTCAAGTTGTCCTCTTAGACTGTCTACTTTTTCTCTTTGAACATGTTCATCTCCACCATATACAAATATGAGCTTGTCCCACATTGCCTTTGCATCATTGCAGCCTTCTAGATCATTAAACTCTGAGTCGGTCAATGCAGATGTTATTTCAATCATTGCTTGGATATGTTCTTGTTTTGCCTTTATTTCTTCCATACTCAATGGATAGGTGCTCAGTGTGATGAAATCATTCTCTAGATAATATACAACATATTCTCCAACTCCTGATAGGTGCAACTTCATCCTTTTCTGCCATGTAGAGAAACTTGACTTGTTCAGCTTCGGTGCATCCCTCTTATACATCTTTGGATCTTTGCCTCAAGTACCTTTAAACTTTTTTTCTGAAGTCCAAAGATCTGATACCAATTGATAGTTTTGACACTTAATGTAAGTGCAGATCCGATAGCCAACAAGATGAGAGGGGGGGGGTGAATCATACAAACTGAATCTTCCATAAAAACATCAGATTCAACCTCGGTAACATATACTTCAGTAATATAACCAAAACTGCTAAACATGCAAACTCAAAAGCATATAAACATCATAAACTTCATAACACTAGATTTAACGTGGAAACCCAAATAGGAAAAAACCACTGTGGGATTTCGGACCCACTAAGAAATATACTCTTCTAGAGTATGCTTGGTTAAAAGCAAATCCTGTTAAAGATTATAATGACATTGCTAGATGTGACCCGGTTAAGGGATTTCCCTTAGTTCTGTTAGGATCTTCACCTTGTTAGAAGTGACCTTGTTAAAGGATTTCAAACACTCAATTAGAATGTCACCTTTCTAGAGGGTTTTACAAATAAGACTGTTAAGTCCACTCGGTTAAGAGATTTTCTGTCACTTTCACAAAATAACAGTAATAAAATCTATCTACAACTTCACATCTAAAATGCTAAAGCAAATTCTTATTTGCTCAATACAATCTAGAGCTAATCTTGTCCATCTGCTGGGCTTCTATACTCTATTAATCAAACAGGTCTTCAATCTTCTATGCTCGGTAATCACTATGTAGCATCCCTGTGCATACATTTGCCCGCATGCATTGTTTATCAATAGCTCCCTATTTTTAAACAATTAGCTAACTGCTTAATCTCCTTGATCACATTTCCCATGATCAATCATAGCCATCAGATCTTCAAGCTTGTCCAGGTTCAATGTATCCTTCGATCTGAAAAATGTTTTACCCTGCCTAGGAACTTGCATATATTTCTTGGAACTTGTTTTAGGGTAATGCGGTTCAATCTGCGCTGTAGATATTCATGCCAATTTTCCTTTGCCATAGATTCATTAAAAAACTTCATGCACGGCATACCAATCATTTAATCAGTTCCAGCTCATCATCTGCCTTCATTAAATAATGCATGTAACCATTTAATGTATTCTGTTACAACTTAGTTACAACTCGGTAAATAATAAACTTCACTCGGTAGACATTCCGCCTTCATTAACCGATAGCGATAACCTTAGGGTTTACCGACTCGGTTCTTTGCTTGGCAACATAGTATAGTATTAACCTTACAATTTACAACATATGTATGATGTTAAAACAATCTAAACATCATGATCTCATCATTGTCTGACTTGGTAATAGTTGCCCATTGAATACCTTATTCATCTCCTTATTCATCATATTCTTTTTGTGTCTTTTACCGACATCTTTATACTTATCAAATCATACTTCTCAAGATATGGCAACATCATACTGAATTAGAAAATCAATTTCTTGACATCAATGACAAAATAATAATATTAAGACAGTAAATCATCCTTAATCAGTTATATCCATAATCATCAACAACCTTCTCAATATCCTTATTGAAATGCCAACAATCTCCCATTGTCTGTTATAATGCCAAATGCCAACAAATTCCAACAACATCTTCCTAACAAAGTTGCTTATAAGATGACACCTAGTCAAAATGAAGAGATCGCCAAACAAGTGCAAGAACTCTTAGACAAAGGGTTTATCAAAAAGAGTTTGTGTCAATGTAATGCTCCTACTATATTAGTGCCTAAAAAAGCAGGAAAATGGAGGATGTGCACTGACTCAAGAGCAATCAATAAGATCACTATAAGGTACCGGTTTCTGATGCCAAGGATTGAGGACCTATTGGACAATTTAGGTGGAGCAAGCTACTTCACAAAGGTGGACTTTAAGTCTAGTTATCATTAGATAAGGATCATACCTTGATGAATGGAAGACATCCTTTAGAACCAATGCAGGCCTATATGAGTGGTTGGTGATGCCATTTGGCCTCACCAATGCACCTAGTACTTTTCAAAGGCTCATGAATGAAGTCTTAGTTGAGTTTACTGGTAGATTTGTTATTGTGTATCTTGATGACATTTTGATCTTCAACAGGTCCAAGGAGGAACACCTCAAGCATGTGGAGATGGTCTTGAAGAAGTTAAAGGAGGCTTAACTCAAAATCAATCTTGAAAAATGTTAGTTCTTGAAAACAGAGATAGTTTACCTTGGTTTTGTTATTTCTCAAGGATGTTTAAATATGGATCCAAGTAAAGTAGAAGCAATACTTTATTGACCTACACCTAGGGGCATAAGTGATGTTAGAATTTTTCATGGAATGACATCTTTTTATAGTAAGTTTGTGAGAAACTTTAGCCATGTTTGTGCTCCTATACTTAACACCATTAAAGGAGGGATTAAATGTCACTTTAAGTGGACAGAGGAAACCAATAAGGGGTTTGAAATGTTGAAAGATAAGATAGCAGAGCTACCAACCCTTAGATTGCCTGATTTCAGTCAATTGTTTATAGTAGAATGTGATGCCAACCAAAGGGCAATAGGGGCAGTTTTAAACCAAGAAGGTCATCCTATAGCCTTCTTCTCAGAGAAGTTAAATGAAGCTAAGCAAAGATACTCCACATATGACTTGGATTTGTATGCAATGGTACAAGCATTGAAGAAGTGGTGTCATTATTTGTTGCCCAAAGACTTTGTAGTTTTCACTGACAACCATGCCCTTACTTTCCTTAATGGGCAAGAGAAGTTGAACCAGAGACACCTAAAATGGGTTGAATACCTACAATCCTATACCTTCACTATTAAGCACAAAAAGTGCACAACAAACAAGGTAGCTGATGCACTAAGTAGGAGAGTAATGACTATACAAAAGATACAATTGCAAAGTGTGGGTTTGAGTGAGTTAAAAGACCTCTACAAGTATGATAAAGATTTTGCAGAGATATATACTATTTGTTCTAATTTTTCTAACACTTTACATGTATCTTATTCAAAATATATGATACAAGAAGGTTTTATGTTCAAAGTACATCTTCTTTGCATACCCCAATGTTCTATGAGACAAAACATTATCCAAGAAAAGCATCAAGGAGGTCTAGGAGGTCATTTTGGCATAGATAAGACTTTGGAGCAGGTTGGTAGGTTTTACTATTGGCCCAAGTTGCAATAAGAAGTGAGAAGGTTTGTTGAACAATGTGCAATCTGCCAAAGAGAAAAGGTTTCATCAAGTAATGCAGGTCTATACAAACCCTTGGTCATCCCTCAGAGGCCTTGGGAATGTTTGAGCATGGATTTTGTGCTAGGCTTACTAGGAAATCCAAGGGGATTTGATAGTGTGTATGTGGTGGTAGATAGGTTCAACAAAATGGCACATTTTATACCTTGCAAGAGCACCAATGATACCACCTATATTCCAAACCTCTTCTTCCAAGAGATAGTCAGAACTCATGGTCTTCCAATCAACGTAGTTAGTAATAGAGATGTGAAGTTTTTAAGCCATTTTTGGAGGACACTTTGGAGGAAGTTGGGCACCAAGTTATCCTTTTCATCTACCTATCATCCTCAATCATATGGTTAGACAAAGGTAGTCAACAGATCATTGGGTAATTTGCTAAGATGTCTTACAAAAAAACATGGGAAGACATGGGATTTGGTACTCGGTTAGGCAGAATATGCATACAATGACTTAGTGAACTGAAGCACAGGCAAAAGTCCCTTTGAGAAAGAATATTGATTTCATCCTAGGGGCATATTATAGCTCATAGATCTCAGTTCTATGGCACCTAAGAGTGCACAAGGTGATAATTTTGCATAAGGTATCAAAGAAGTACATGATAAGGTAAGGCAGACCTTACAACAAAATTTTGAGCAGTATAAGGTGCATGCTAATAAAATAAGAAGGAATGTGCAATTTAAAGTTGGAGACATAGTATTAGCATACCTAAGGAAGGAGAGACTTCCAAAATGAAATCCTACCAAGCTAATGATGAAAAAGATTGGACCTCTCAAGGTGGTGCACAAATATGGACAAAATGCATATGAAGTTGAACTCCCTCCCACCTTGGGCATTTCTCCTATCTTTAATATATGTAATCTCTATCCATACAAGGGAGAGTCTCAAATATATCAGTTGGATACCTCATCATAGGTTAATGAAGATTGGGTGAGAGATTTGCCACCAAGCCAACCGGTCAAGTTAGAAAGTATCTTGGACACCAAGGTGATAAAGAAGACAAGGAAAGGACTCTAAAAGAATTATCTTGTCAAGTGGGAAGGGTTACCTGATTTAGATGCTATGTGGATGTCAGAATCATATATACTTCAACATAGAGTTGAAATAGCAGACCTCTTAACTCAAGGGACTTGAGTTCTTTGTCCCAAGGGAGTATGGTGCAGGGCACCTAACACTCCAAGCATGCAATTTTTTTTTCTTATAAGTTTTTTGTGTTGTCTCTCATGATGTAATAATGGACAAACCATTTGGGACTCAATAGAGCCATGGTTGAGTTGTCCAAGCTTTTGGTTGTGTCATTTGTGTTCCATATGCTATCAACCTAGGAAGTTGTAATGATAATGTTGATCACAGGATTAGTACTCTAGATCATTGCCATCATGTAATATGGGTATATTTTATTGTGTTTAGGTCTTCTAGGATGTTTGAGGGCCTTTTGAGCCTTGAAATGCACTTGAGTGCAAAGTTGCAACCAAGGGATCAAAAAGATGTAAAAGTTGTTGAGCAACATTTTACAGTATTTTGCAAAAGTTGCATTTTTTATGATTGTTGTTGCAAAGTTGGTTCAACCAAATAAATCATGAGGATATAAGCCAAAATCAACTTTATTTTATGGGTTGGAGAATTTGGAATGCAAGAACAATTTTTTGAGTTGTAAGTAAATCTTGTTTTCTTCATCATTTTAACAGTTTTCTTGGTTTTTGTTGCATTGTACGGTTCAGTACGGACTTGTCAGTAGATTGACATTATAGGACATGAAAGTTTGTCAAATATTCCTTCCAATAATGTAGAGTAGGAAGTTTGGTTGTGTTTAGTTGCATAGATCTCATTCATTCCCTGTAACTAGGTGTAAAACCCTTGCAAAGTAGGGTTTAAGAGCAAAATGGCTCTAACCCGAGCATGCATTGATGGCACCAGTTGCAAAGCATTGGTCCTCTTTGTGTAGAAAGCTTATCAGCTTAAGGGAAATATCTTGAAGAAAGATGATGAAGAAGGAGGGTCCCAAATTTACCAAGGACAATTATCGAATATGGAAAGATCGGATGAACATATACATTAAACGATTGGGTGCTCATAATTGGAATCATGTATTAACCAAGTATGTTGCTCCTACTACCAGCCCCTTTACACTAGATGAGCTTAAAGAACAACAAGAAAACATTCAAGCTTTGGAAGAAATTGTAAGTACTTTAGCTGATTCTGAGTATATAGATGTTCATAGATTAGAAACTATTGGTGTTGAGGAAAAATTAACTCTACAACTCCTAAAGATCACCTGCATGCAAACCTATCACAGAAGGAGAGAAGCAAAAAAGCTATGGAGGCCAGAATTCAAAGATCTAAAAAAGAGGAGTCATATTGATTGTCCAACAAGAATGCAACTCAATAATTATTGTTGTTATGAAAATACAAAGAGAGAATCCTTATAAAAGGATACTCAAAACCCTAAATGTGAAAACCCTAAAGAATTATAAGATTCCTAAGTTTATCTTAAGCATAGAGTATAAGGTGAAAACCCTAAAGAATTATTGTACATATGATTAGAGTAGGTTTTTTTGTTTTGCAGGCCTTTGTGGTGTTTGTGCAATGAAGCCCTAGACTCACTGCTAGGAGTTAGTGAGTTAGGACTGCAGAAGATGTGCAAATTATGAGCACCTGTGGATTGGTAGAAGAGAAATGGACCTATGGCTGGAAAGCCCTTTGAGTTCCCTTGAAGAATCCATGATTAGTTTTGGCAGAGGTTTTGACTGGTGAACCTTTTCAAGTACAATTTATGAGTCACCTGGGTAGGCCTAAACCCTTGAAAATAGGACAGTTTTGGTTCCCACATGTGTACAAAAAACCCAGATACAATTCTTCAATATTGTATGCAAATTTGAAAAGCATGCTCAAATATACAATTTATTTGTAACCTTGTTTAGGGTGATTTCAAACTAATCCCTGAAAACTACCAAGGAAGGGTTAATTGTATTAGGCCTATTTGAGCCTGGTGGACACAAAGAGAGGTTAGGAAGGCTTGGCGATGCGTTTGAAGGTGATCAAACCCCATATAAAAATCAAAGACATAATGGAAATGCAATTTGAACATAAAGAAGCAATTAATGTATTGTGATCCTTTGCAGAGTTGATTGGAGCCTTAGGAGTGGAGTTGGATATTGAGGTGGAATCCTCAACAGGAAGTTAGTAATCAAATCCTAGTGTCTATACCTTGGAAGCAAGCCAAAGTGGATTAGACCTTGGAGTTATAGATAGCAAAACTCCTACCAAGTGCCATTGGATGGGCTTGAGGAGTTAGAGGGTTGAGTAAACAAGTAACCCAAGAAGGTGAATAGAAGAAGCTCCAAGACTCTCTGCATCAATTTCCTTACCAGTTTCCTCTAGTCTGATGAGTTTTGCATACCATTTGTCTGATCTTCATTTGCAGTACCAAAGCTTTCCCCTTGTAGAAATCCAAGTCCTCTAGAATCTTCACTCTGCCTTTGTCTTTTCAATAAATCATCCAACTGTGCAACAATAATCCTGATTTTTTCTTTATACTCACTTGCAGTAGTTAGATCATCTCTCAAAGTCATTATTTGTCTCTCCATCTCTTGTTCATTATTCTAGGATTGTACCAAATCAGTTCTCAGCAAATCATTCTCATGAGCCAATCTGCCACATTCTTCAAATTTGTTCTTTAGAGATACAACAAGATTTTCTTCCTTCTTCTTTTTGTCCTCAATATCTTTTGACATCCTCATAGTCAGGTCTTGCATTTCATTCTTCATGAGCATGTTTTCTTGACTTAGTTTTTGACATTGTTCCTTAAGTGCATTTTTATCTTCATCATCCTAGTTTTGCAAAAGTTCCTTCTTCCTAGCTTGAGCTGATGATAACCTTTCTTGCAGAATAAGAATGAATTCATTAGTAGAATTCAATTCATCTTGCATCTTTAAGTTCTTCATCCTTTCAACATCATAATCGTCAAGTGCCATCTCAAGTTGCTTCTCCATAGCCATGTTCAATGATTCTAGTTTTAGGATCTTCCTCAAGCTGTTAAACTTCCTCCGAGGTATGAAGCTCTGATACCAATTGTTGGAATATAATGAATCCAAGAAAACAGAGAGGGTTGGGGGGGGGGGTGAATCAGTGTTCTATTGGTAAAACAAGATTTGAACCTTTTATAACATACACATATAAACCGGTAAATGAAGAAACATATAACATGAAGTAAATAAACCAACCGCATGAATGAACACCATAACACACAAAATTTTATATGTGGAAAACGTCAAAGAGGAAAAACCATGGTGAGATTTGTGACCCACAATATCAATTCACTAGCCGTATGAAAGATGTTACATAGCATGGGGGCTTGCACATACAGGAAGGCACACTACCTAGAGCACACTGCTCAACACAAAAGAGTCTCACTAACTACAATCTTTAGTTGAGATAAAACAGTAATGGTGAACTCACAAAATGCATCTGCAATGCCAAAAAGAGTTATGGTTATAGCTTTGGTCTGTGCCGGTTCATAAACCCTGAACCCTTTTACTAGTATCTCCTTTCCTCCAAAACTTTTTTACAAACCATCTACTGATCATTGCATGATATTACTTTCATATACAAATGATCTACATACATATTCTTCACATCACTTTATTCTATTTCCTTGTCATATATGAAAATGACCTAACAGACTGACTTATATACCCTCTACAAACAATATGCCTTATGTCAGCTTATAATACATTACAAAAGATATTCAATGTCAACCCTATACAATAATTATAAAATAATTTTACAAATAAATTTTTTTGGATCCCAAACTAATGTCGACTTCACTGAAATGTTGGATGTCGGTGCCGGTGCTAGTGATGATCCTGATTACTCCAATGCCAGTATATGTTGGTGTATGCCTCCAATGCTGGTATCTGTCAGTGTATGCCTTCTATAGAATCTTGTTGCCATCAATGACAACATATGAATCCAATGAGTTTCAATTTCCTACAACCTCAACTTCCTCCTTCTTAGCTTCCTTCTCTATTTCTGCCTCAATCAGAGGATTTTGAGTATCCTCTTAACCTTCCTTGTTCACTTCATCCTCATTTTTGGTATTTACTTCACCTTGATTATCTATCTGCACACCTAGAATAGAGGTATCATCCTCTATATACTCTTCTTGTGATTGTACATTCTGTGTTTCTGGATGAGTATCATCTTGCCCTTTTTCTGGATTAACTTCATATTGGTTTTGTAACAAAACTTTTCTTAAAATTGCTTCAGTGTCCTTAATAACTTCATCATTTTTCCTTATCA
This sequence comes from Cryptomeria japonica, assembly GCF_030272615.1. Classification (NCBI taxonomy): domain Eukaryota; kingdom Viridiplantae; phylum Streptophyta; class Pinopsida; order Cupressales; family Cupressaceae; genus Cryptomeria; species Cryptomeria japonica. Next base: position 885,736,410 of record NC_081414.1, on the reverse strand, counting down.
TTATCTTATTTACTCTTGTGTTACTCTAGAACTCATTCTTAGCTAACTTAAGTAATCTTGCAATATCTTCCCTAGAAATTACAAAGCACAAATTAACTAATACATATTCTCTCAATCTCTCTTCTTGTGCTTTTATTGTCTCTCTCCTCATATCTAAAACTTTATATAGACTCTTAGGTATTTTGGACATTAATTCTACAAGAGCTTTACTATATACATTCAGATATTCTATAGTAGCTTCTTCTAAAGTTCTCTTACCATTTTCATCAAAATTGTCATACCACTCAGACAATGGCTTCAAGTTCCCATTCTTCACAACCTCATTCACAATCTCATCTAATGTTATGGGAATTTTAATACTAAATTTTCTTTTCTTTATCACCTTATCAATTCTGGATGGTTGAGGTTTCTTACCAAATTCTATACCACCGGATGGCTTCTTCTTTGTAACTTTAGAGGCCTTAGTAGCTTTGGCCTTAACCTCCTTCACCGCTTCATCTGATTCAATTTCTTCATTGTCTATAGTAACAAATATTACTATCTTTCTCTTCACACCACCACCGAATGACTTGACTAAAGATCTGGTTGGTTTTGTAGGACCGGAGTAGGGAACAATACTTATTGATTGTCTTGGCTTAGGTGTAGCAGCTTCCGATTTGGCCTTTTTAATAGTCTGCTCTTCTGATAAGATATTTATTTTTCTTTCCTCTCGAACCACTTCCTTGGAAATCCCTATACTCTCAGCATAGGCTTCAATATCTTTCCTCACCTTTTTTTAGATTTCTGGTCTTTTGAACTACTAGTGCAATTTTACGATTTTCTCTTCATAGGTTCCAAATCTTTCTTATGTTGCATTCACCGGTTTGCTCAATAAATGTTGGGCATATATTTCCAAGATCTTCTCATCAACTTCATATCCCATAGGCATTATCCATGAAGTTCTTGGTTCAAATGCCTCCATCAAGCATTGGTCAGTGTCTACCATGAAACAAATTGTGTCTTGATATTTCTCTATAATTTACTTAGGGATTCTTTCTCTCTCATGCATCTCTTTCAGAAAATTCTTAAAGTTTCCCCCCAGGTTAGCATTCTGAACTTTAGATTGACCAAAGTTGTATAAATATTCTTGGATCTACACACCTACAGGTTTATCAAAATCCCATTGTACCCAACCAACTCTTGGTACTTCATTCATGAAGTAGAAAAACAAACATAAAATCAGAGTTCCATATTGAACAAATGTTTCTTGTTCTCATTTATCTTCTTCAAATTTTTCAATATCTCACTCCAGAGTTGTTCACAGAGGTCATACTTCTTATCTTCCCTCATCATTTCATATGCAACATAAATGGTAGTTTCGGAAATAGAATTTTCCCTACTATAATAGTAGACCTTGTAAAGAATCACCATTGAGGAAAATTTAATGTCATATTCCAGAATATCATTAATTGTCATTGCTCTGCGATCAAACTTAGATCTAGTTGCATTTGTCATAATTTTATTTTTCACAACGTTCAATGAGGGTAGATCTCCAGATGAATATAACCCTTTCACAGCACTAATAACACTCTTTGTGATCTTGTACGACTTATCCAACCACATAAACTCATCGTACATTTGGCTTAACATGTACCAAACCCATTCAAGTTCATCAAACATCTAGAATCTGGCAAACTATGCAAAATCATTATTCTCCAAAACCTAAAATTTTGGTTTCAAGTTGTCGATCCCATTTTCCATCTACTTGGTGTAGAGATTTAGCAGGTTAGATCTTCCCAATTCATTGGTATGGCAATGAGTGTAAACCCTAACATCCTCAATGTGCAATACACCATATGGAACTGATAAGAACACACTTTTCAAATCATTTTCCACAAAGATAAATGGATGGTTTTTGATATTAGGTCATTCTCTCTCCATGATATCAACAACCAATAGGGTAGTAGTACCAAATGCAGCCATTTTAGCAATTTTAAATTTCAAACTGAGTTTCACCGATAAATACTTTATCATCAGATTTAGTCTTCCCTTTGGAAATTGGTTCGATGCTTGATCTCGCTTGTCAATATTTTCTTAGAAATCTTCAAACACTATCACCTTGAATGCAAAGTGAAAAATGAAGTGATTAAGTCACTTTTTTCCTTTGCATACCTAACTTTTCACAATAATAAACGCACTTTACCCTAATACTTATGGATACTCTATATCTTCAAGGATTCCTTTCTGGATCTTCAAATTTTCTCATGCTCTTCTAGAAATCCTTCTGAAAGGTTAGTCATCAACAAATTCCACTTCTGCAACCTACCTAAATTATTCTTTTGTTGTATTGATTTGAAGCTGTCACCTTTGTCAAATCCAGGACCTCTTGTGTCATTAGCATTCTTTTGGCTTTCAAGCATGTCATGAAGATTTGGCGAGTTGATCCAGAACTTATCCTTGTACTCATTTGCAACATCAAGATCATATGTAAGAAGAATGATCTTCCTTTTAAAATCTTCCTCATGTTGTTTGGATTCTTTCAAGTCAAGCTTCAGTTTTCCATTCTCACAATCAAGATTGCAACATTCATTAGATTTGTCCTTCAGTAACTAAGTGATATTTTCCTCATTCTTCTTCCTTTCCTCAATCTCCTTTGTCAATCTCATTGCAATGGATTTCATCTTATTCTTTTGGACTGCATTAGCTCTGGCAAGCCTCTCATATTCCTCTATCTTTTCCTTTAGGGCTTCTTCATCAATCATTTGAATTTCTTTCTCCTTTAACTTATCAACAAGTTCCTTTCTCTTTTCTCTTGACTTTTTCAGCTAATCTTTCAATGATTCAATGAAGTTCTCAACATCTCTAAGGTTTAATTTCACTTGCCAAACCTCAACTTGTGATTGATCAAGATCTTCAAGTGCAAAAAGAAGTTGTTGTCTAAGACTTCCAAAATTCATTGATTCACTTTCTTAGATCCTCCTAAAGTTGTTAGGCTTCTTTCGAGGAACTAGGCTTTGATACTAATTATTGGAATCAAGGAACAATAAAGGGGGGTGAATCTGTGTTCTACAATTTTTAACATTCTTAATCTGATTCTATAGCCACTCAATGCAACTGAACAAAAGAAAGATGCAAACACATAAAGCAAATATCCACCACACTATAACACCAGGATTTATACGTAGAAAACTCGGTTAAGGGAAAAACCACGGTGGGATTGAGAGCCACAATATTAATATACTATGTTAGAAGTATAGAAATATTACAAAAGGGGAGTGCACATGCATTCAGGCACACTTCCTAGAGCTCACTGCTCAAATTACATTAAGGGCTACAATCCTGAATGACTCACTACCTTAAAAATTATTACAAAATATAATTGGAATGTTTGCACTTATAAGTAGTATCTCCAAATACCAAAATAGAATTTTGGTTAAGCACAAGATACTCTTCTCTTCTCATATATTCTACTATATTTTGGAGCACAAATCCTTCACATGTGCATGTGAAACCATGCATAATCACTCATAACCACTCTCCACACAATCACCGATACCCAAAATTATCATATCAATCGCTCTTATATCCACAACATCAAATTAGATCTTTTACACATCGGCCCAAAAATGCATAACACTGTTCCAACCAAAAACCTATTTACTAAACCTTCCAACTTACTCAAGGATCACCACCAAAGCACACAAACCTAGAATAAGGTATATTACACATCCACAATTATTTCCAAAGATCCGCAAAACCAGATGTTAAACCAAAGTGAAGTACCAACCAAAACACTGTACATTGTCAGATGTCCTGTTCAAACTCACCAGACCTCATCATAGCTCAATTTGTCTTCCTATATGAACAAATTAAGAAATGTGAAGTGAATATTGGGCTCTACTTGCCATCAATGAAAATATCTGATCATCTATGCAGTGTCTCTTGCCAAATATTGATGCATTTTCTAGAGTAGATGGTTTTCCTATAGATGCTTGCAAAGTTTTGTCAGGTTGTCAAATAGGGGAATAGAAAGCTAATGTTGTTGAAGAACATGTATTAAACAATTCTTAGGGAAAATGCAATTTGTTTATATACATTATCTAGTCACTTTTGATTTCATGCCAAGCATTCAAGCGTGATCAAGAGCTTAGAGAAAAGATATTGCAAGTGTGAATGTTTGTGCAAACCCTAGTTGTCAGTTTCTAGGTATTATTCAGTGTTTTTCTACAAACCTTAGTTTTTGAGTGTTTAAAATGGGTACTCTTATTATTGATCCATCTATAAAGATGCAAAAATTCAAACCCCATCCATCTGTGGCTCAAAGAGAAAGATTAAGATGGTGCTTTTTAAAAAGTTATTGTGGATATTATGTATATTAAAGATGTTAGGGCATACATTCATGCTCCTTTGATAGAAATCAATCACATGGTTTTTGAAGATTTGAGACAAAAAATTATTGAGAAAGATCACATTACCTACAAATTAGAATACAAAAACATTGCTAAAAATGGGTTGGACATCTAGAAGGATTTCACAATTTTTTGTGAAGATCATAAGTAGGTAAGAATTATATTGAGCCAGATTCATGATTATGCCATGTATTTGGAGAAACCCTAGAGGATAATGAAGGATTTCATTATTACTATGACTAGTTTATTTGTCATTTGACCTCTTCCAATAATGAAGGCAGTAAAGAATATCACTATAACTGAGTTAATTAGATCAAAATTTTACAACAAAATCATATCAATTGAAGACATTATAGACTTGAGGGTTCCATATGTAACAAAGGGTATCACATACAAGATCTATTACTCAAACAAAGAAGGAACTACAATAGCTACCACCATTCATATGACATATTTTATGGTGAAGGAAGGTTCTGACTATAACTTGTGTGAGCTGATGAGAGTTTAGTTGATATATAATCTAAAGAGAATGAAATAAAGAAAATACAACTTTAGTTTTGGTTCCTTGATCATTTGTTTAGCTTTTATGATCTTGAATGAGTTACTTGGTGTTAAGGAGAAACAATGGGATAAGTTTTTGTTAATTGCTGCATAAATAATGGGACATATCAAAAGCTTAAGGGGTGATACCAAATCATTTAATAAATTATATCAGGGCTTCTTTAATAATATACAATTAGAGATGTAGTAGAGATAAATTTTTCTTGATAAACTAGTGAGGAAATTCAAGAATGAAGTTACCTTTTTGGTTAATAAAGATCATCATTTCAATGAAGGAGTAAACAAAAGAACATGATGGGTTTTGGAGATTCCATATGAAGTAATTGCAAAATATGTGGTAAATAATATTGATGTGCTACTAAAAATGGATAAGGACCCTAATGAGGAAAGATTTGGGACATTTACTGAATTCATGGATAAAATGATCAAGAATAAGGTGGATGTAGGGCATGAAAAAAGAAAGGATGCATTATTTTGGAAGATTGATCTTCTCAAAGTGTCAAAATATTTTGGAACACCTATATTCAGTGTTCCCATTGTGGAAGGAACTCCAAGAAGACCTAGCAGATCTACTACTACTGCCTCTAATAATCCTTTGAAGATATGTCCACCTTCCAGCACAAAGGAGAGCTCATCTAGAACCCATACTAAGATAAAGATTATTGGGAAGAAGACAACAAGGCCTAATATGAAGGCTACAAGAGAGAATAATGACACAATAGAGGTTTAGTATGGTGATAAAGAAGAAGAAGAAAAAGAAAAATATGTGTTGAAAAGAAGAGTAAAAATATCAAGAGAGACAAAGGAGGAAACAAGTATAAAATATGAAAGAAAAGAGAAAGAAAATAAATTCAAGAAGAATAAATTGCAGGAAACCACACATTAGCCTTTGGGCCTAGAGGTTATTGCAAGAACAATGATTTAACATAATGCATTGAATAAAATTGCAAAGCTATATGAAGTACCAGATGTTGACAAGACAACTATTGAAAAGGCAACCATTAATTGTATGAGGAAAATTTATAAGAGTCTAAATAAAATTCTTGATGAACTTCTGAAGAGCCTTGCAAACATGTTGAGAATTGAAAGACATGAAGAAGCATTGGAAGAAGTAAAGATAAGACAACAAACCCTAGAGAAGTGCAGTGGATCCCTAACACATGATGAGAGGGTAAGAGCTTCAAGGGCGCTATCTACTGGTTTAAGGACCAAGAGAGAATCAATATTATTATGGGAAGAGACAAAGAAGAAATATAGACAATGGTTAAGAAAACTAAGGATATGACTACCTATGTCTTATGTGACATTTTGATAGGTGAGGAGATTTCTACTCCAAAGAATGATGCAAATATTAAATCTTCTCTTCATAATTAAGGTGAACTAGAAGATACAAATGTTATAGAGGCACATGAACAACAAAAAATAGATAGGTCTATCCTCCTTTGATAAATATACAATAAAATGAAGCTAGGGAAGAATTGAAAATAGCAGAGACTATTCTGGAGCATGCAAAAGCAAATAAATCTGATCTTCCTCCTCTGGTAAACACTTTAGGTGTCAATAGAAAGATTAGTAACATGAATTTGAATGTTAGTATAGGTAAAAAGTTGGAGAAGTGTAAGCAACAAGCTGAAAGTAGTTTTGATATTGGTCAGAGTGTAATGCCCTGCCAGGAACCCTAAAGTAAAACAACATAACTAGGCAACTAAAGGGTGAATAATTTTTTTTTTTGTTAAAGACTAAGTGCACTAACTAAAACCATTGCATGTTTAATAACACAACGGAAGTTTAACATATGTTTTCCTAAGGGTAACCAATGAAGATTAAATTCATAGATTATATTAACACCACAATTAATCCATTTAATTAGATAAATTGATTGCTTAAGTTTAAAACTACACATACATCCAAATTTCATAATAAAGAAATAAAAGTTATCCAATGTATCCAATTTCCATAAACCATTTAAGCATAAGATCAAAGCAATAAAATTCATTTCAGTGACATAATATTACAATCTTCACAAATACATGGCTTCCAAAAATACCACTAATTACAAAGTTACAATATCAAGGTTACATAAAAGTTTGATACAATGACCACAAGGTCTCAACTGAACAATGATCTTGAACAAGAGCTGGTACATGAACCATGAACCAAGAAACACTAGCGAAGCCTTTCCTCGCTTGAAGATACAATCCAGAACATCCGATGGGAAGTGGCACTACCACTCGACCATGTGATCCCGAAATGGAACCACCCCACCATGCTAGGAGATAGTAGAAAACCCTCAAGCAAGCAAAGTAAGACAAGTACAAAAGGACTACAAGACTCTGCAAACATCCATGTAACTCAACTCACAAAACACAAGTGACTCTAAGAAGAGAGTGTCATCGCATAGCTTGATGGTTACCATGGTACAACCTCCATAGGTCCTGGCCCCCATCTTGGGTTTCTCCTGGTAACCTCTCCCGAGCCTCCAGTTCCAACTAAGTCTCATGCGGACCCTACCAATCCTTTCGTGAAGACAAGGTGGTAAGTTTGCCATTCATGGCCTTCTCGTAACATTATGACCCCTATAAAAGCACTCACCTATGCATGAGGTACACTTATCTTAATTAATATTTATCTCACTCCCCCAATATATTATTATGTTATCACTTTTTAACTAACTTTCAACGAGTTATCCTGTCATCCACTTTGGGCACGACCCCCACTCGAAAGCCACTCTCTCTCATAGGACACTAATAGGAAATGTCTCTCTCTACGAGAACTCTATGGCGAAACAGACAACCATAAACAATCCTGACAAAGCACAGGTGAAGGATACATAATCACTAACCCAAGATTGACCATTTGGACAAACACACACAATGGCTCACATCAATAAGGTTTTACAACAACACCTGACCAAGGAGAAATAATAACATAGGACACAGTGACAAATCAACCAAAATTACAATGAAATTAAGCTTGACTGAGAACACAATATACGCAAGATCCTATTACAAGCAATCTTTCCTTGAAAATAGCCAAAAGCATAAATAACATGCAATTTAAGAATTTCCAGATAACAAGAATTTACAACCATTTAATACATAAACTTGTCATTTGTCCAATAAAGTTAAATAAATTCACATATGAATTAATCTCCTAATGTATTTCCACATGAATATCGAATTTAAAATTATAAGCTTTTTTTTTTCTAAAATTACTAAATTCTAAATTCTTTATTCATATAACAAAAATCTTTAAATTGATAATTAAAAATAAAACAAATATATATATATATATAGATATATTTAAATATACATATATATATATATATATATATATATATATAACACATTATAATGATTTAATTATTATTTATTTTTATTATTTTTTAAAAACTAAATAAAAAAGTAAACTAATAAATAAAATTTAAAAATTAAAATTAAATTAAACTTAAAAAAAAATTTAAAAAATAACAAACCAACTACCCAAAGGTAGCGGTGCCACCATATGGCAGCCAACACTACCCTTGGGTAGCGTTGCTGCCCTATGGCAGCAGCCGCTACCTTTGGGTAGCAGCCACTACCTAAGGTAGTTGCTGCGTGGGTAGAGGCATAGCCTCCCCACATTTTTTAATATTATATATATATATATATATATATATATATATATATATATATATATATATATATATATATATATATATATATATATAAATATATATATATATATATATATATTTTAATATAATTTTTTTTATAACATTAAAAATAAATTCCCCATTTACTAAAAATTTGTGATAGCAAAAACATAAATTTCCCCATATCAATAAAATTCATTTCACAGAATTTTATTCTAATTGTTTTTTTTTTTAAATTTTAGATAATCCAATAATTTTAATTCTTAATTAAATTTATTTCTAAAGTAATCATATAATTTCATAGAGACGCCATTATTTAAAAGACTATTTAAACAAGAGAGAATAATTTCCCTAGTAAAAACTATTTCTCTCAACTTTTGCAATTTTTCACGCAATAATGAGGATCTTGACTATTTTTTTCTCCATAATAATTTTTCCTAATTTTCTCCAAATTAAATCCTTTCCACAAACTAGAAATACACATCAGGCATGAATTCTAAAACAAAAAACTTGAATTCACCAGAAGAGGGTTTTGGATTTGACAATTATTTTACACACACATCAAGTAGAGAAAAATAGAAATATTTACTAAAAACACACAACTAAGAAATCATCCAACTTGGTATAGCTTTCCTGGAAGATATCTGTAGAAGAGCCCTAATCCTTTCAATAAACTTCCAATAAATTTCTTCACCGAAAATTCTTGACCTGTTCCTGTGTAACTAAAATAAAGACTTATACCCCTATTTAAACTAAAATTCTAGGTTCAATAGCTTTTTCATAAAAACCTAAATTTAGAATAATAGTAATTTTTATTTTATTTTCTAAATTTATCACAAAAGATAAGCTAAACATGCAATAATTAAAAAACATTATTCTTTCTTTTCTTTTCTCATGCACATTAATTAATTTTCTAAATAAAGAATTAAAACAATATTTTAATTCTAATTAATCCTTTTATTCATTTATTTAATTATAAATTTAGAAATAATAAATACAATTAATCTAATTTATTTTTCCATTTAAATAAAAATATATTTCTAATATCATGCATCTTGCAACTTAATTTAATAATTTTTTTTAATTAACTAAATTTATAATCTCAATGCATAAACAATACAACTATGAGATAATTCCATAAACTTAATTAATTAATTAATTAAATCCACTAAAACGCTCAAATTAAACAAAACTCAAGCAAATACTCATAAAAAGATCAAATGACAAAATACAAAGGTCGAACAAACTAACAAGACGACCAATTGACGACACTCATACGAGTAACTGAGTAAAATAGGGTAAACTACTATCTCCTCCACTTCCATCAGAATATAAGGCATGCTCAGACCTGTGAAGCCAGGTGGAGATGATACCCCGTACCTACCCGGTACTTGTACCTGCAATAATCTGCATCACCGAACCACACATGCATATATATACAATATAGAAAACACAGCATACACATCGATGAAGAAGAATTGCGACATTCCCTATCTCACGGAAATGAGTGAAGGAAAATCGTCCCCTTGCATCCAATACACTCACAAACACACAACATATAATTTCACATTGCATAGGTAAAGTAAAATGTCAGTACATAGCAATAATCCAGAAAATACCATAAATCACAAGTATTGAAATACTGCAAATAAATTATACATCTCATCTCCAGATAAAGCATAATGTCATAAAAATCTAAATATATCATGGTAATGTATCCACTGAAAACAACCAATAATAAAATGTGAGTCTAACGAGTTCAAACAAGTAGGGGTACTACATAGAGATCACCATCTTCCTCTAAAGATTATTTCAAATAAGATTAATGATGACTCCACAATTGTTGAATGTACTAACTCATGAGGGGAATATTGACCTATTTTCTATTTCCCCCTTAAAAAATTTCAATTAAGTTATATATTAAGTACATCTACCAGAAGGGAATACATGCAAGAACAAATGAAGAAATCCATCTTGGTTGAGGTAGTTAAGTTCTTCCAAGAAGGCCTTCTAAAGGAAAATATTGACAAATCTTTTCCAAGTACTCAACAACTAAAATTGTATATTAGAATTCAAGACAAATATAGAGAAGGATGTGAAGAAAAGGTTAACTAATGCTTCTGAAAAATGTTTTGTCACACATTCCATGCTATAGGATAACTTGAAATTTTTTGAGATGTGTTGGTGTAAATAAATATTCATTTTGGATATTATTACACTTACTTAAGTTAACTTAGGATAATGCATCTCTTCGTAGTTTGGATTTGAGACACTTAGGGAAGTGTGCACATAGGGATAGAGCTTGTAGGAGAAATTCCACCTTTTGTGGTCTTATTTTGTTGTTATACTCCACATTCGGTGGATCATCCACCTCTTGTGGAATATTATATTATTTCTCCTACCTACCCCTAGTATTTCTTACCTACCCTTGTTTCTCATTGAGCCACATGTCATATTTGTGTGCTCATACATCCATATGGCCTTGCCTTTATAAGCAAGCCTATATTCATTGTATTGGTTAATCCAGTTGATCATTTGCATATTGATGACAATACAGTTTGTTCTTGTCATTCTATTGTCTTTTTTTATGCTTTTCATTGTGCCCTTGATCTTGGCAAAATCCTACATGGTATCAGAGCTATTGGGGCTTCATTGATTGGTTTTTGGAGACATCGTGGAAGGCTTCCATTTTTGGATTTGGGGATCTTCATTTTTTGGGGGTGTCATACAACGATTTGGACATCACCGTTGAATTCGGAAGGCTGTTTCCATAAATTTCGACTATAAAGTCCACCTATTTTGGTGAGAAATTTTTTTTCCCCATTTTGGCTATTATCGTACGGATTTCGAAATTTTTTTTAAAAAAATAAAATTTATTTTTCAAAAAAATTTCAAAAAATCAAATAGCGTTCAAAAAAAAAATAAATAAATAAATTTTTTTTTGCTGGTTTTTGGGGGGTCCGCAGACCCCCCCGTACTTCGTACCTGCGTGTCGCAGGTGTTGCAGGTCCGGACCTGCCGCTGATGCTGCCACGTATAGGTACTTGCCGCCGCTGCAGACCGCCAAGACTCGTGCCACTGAAGAGCTCCCGCCACCGGCTTCCCTCCCGCCGGTCTCCGCCTTCCGCAGGTCCCCGCCGGTCTCCGCCGCCGCCGGCCCCCTCAGCCACCGCCGCCGGCCCCTCGACTCCGACCGCTCCCTCCACCGGCGACCACCTAAACCAGGAAGAAATCATGTCCGCCACATGGCAAGCGGCCACTGGCCCGTGGGCAAAACCGTACCAGCACAATGCCATGTCAGATCCCGTACGCCCTGTCAGCAGACCTGCACAGTCACCTGCCCAGTCAGCAGTCCGTACAGTACGGACGCCCAGTCAGCAGGGAGGCAAAGTTTTTGTGAAGGTCATACGGCCATCAAATTTAACATAGTGAATTGCTAACATCAGCATTTTTTGAAATTTTTTTGACCCCTCGACATTGGGCTTTTCAGTTTTGCAGTCCAACTTTGAAAGGCCATATCTTGCTCATTTTTGCTCCCTTTTTGGTGCAATTTTTTTTGAAATGGGCTAAAATTTCATGATCTTCGCAGTGGTGTGGTTATTTTCTAATTTTGGTGCATAGGTTTTTTTGAATTTTTGGATTCTCTCAGCTGTACCTGTCTAATCCTCAATTCTGCAACTTCAAAGGCCTCGTTTGAGCTCATACGACCTCCTTTTCAAGTGCCATTTTTTTTGAAAGTGCTTATTTTTTCGTCTACTTTCATAATATATGATCAGATTTTAGAGATTTTGAGTGGAAATTATACTTTCAGATATTGGTCTTATTTGGCCTATTAGGTACTTGTAAATTGCTTGGATCTTAGTTAGATCTCTTGCATTATCAGTTTGAGTCTCTTTTGGCCTTATTGAGGCAGTTGTAAAATTGTAATCAGAAGTCCACTTTGCCATTTTTTGCAAGTGGCCCATTGTATACGCACTACTTATAAAGTGCCAAATCATCACATTTGGGGGGGGGTTCTTTGATTGAGTGAATTTGGGGGGGTGTCTTGTGTGATTGTGCCTCTCTTTGTGCTCTTTCCATTTTTGTTGCAATGAGTCCTAATAAATTTCCACCTTTAACTCCACATAATTATGCATCATGGAAAATTAAAGTATGGAGTAAATTAATGGAAAAGGGTCTCACACACTACATAGATGGAACAATAACAGCACCACCTGATCCTAAGGCTGATCCAATTGCTCAATTAAAATGGCTCACAAAGAATTGCATGGCTCTTGGAACCTTATGCAAGTATGTATTAGATGACCTCATTTTTCACATTGAGAAGTGTAAAACAATCAAAGAGGCTTGGGATATGTTTCAGAAATTGTATGGACAAGTTGATGAAATCAGAGGCTATCAGATTGACAATGAGCTCACCAACTTGGATCCCAAGAGTTTTGATACAATCCAAGATTATGTCACCAGAGCAAATGAGCTAAGAGCAAAGCTTAAGGATTGTGGAATTGACAAAAAGGATGCCCAGTTGATATTCAACTTGTTGGACGAGCTTGCACCAGAATAAGTAGCATTTGTATCTAGCTTCCAAACTCATCTCTCCATGTTCCTAACTTGTCTACCAACCTTCTCTCCATCTACCAAATCACTCACTATGGGAATGGGAAAAAGGTTGAGTTTACACTAGATTTAGTTGTGGTAAAGGAACTTGATGATGATGCCTTGGTAGCAGTGGGACAAGTCAATGACAACTCAAGGCTTTATTCATTCTCCCATTTTGTGCCAAGTTCACCTTCTAGGGCCTTGCTTACTCATTCAAATTCAGAAAGTAAGCTATGGCATGAGCAGTTTGGCCACCTCAACTACTACTATCTTCAGTAGCTAAGCACTAAAGACATGGTCATAGGTCTACCTCGAATTAGTTTTTTAGAGGGTGTATGTTCAGGTTGTTCCATGGGCAAGAATCCCGAAGAGAAGTTTGATAAAGGGAAAACTTGGAGAGCTTTGGAAGTTCTTCAACTTGTTCACAGCGATGTAGCAGGTCCATTTCCAGCACCTTCATTTAGTAAGGCCCGCTATGTTCTTACCTTCATTGATGACTACTCCCGCTTCACTTGGGTCTACTTTCTCATTCATAAGAGTGAAGTATTTGACAGATTTCAGGACTTCAAGACTCATGTGGAGAAGCAATCAGGGAAAGTGGTCAAGATTATTTGCACAAATAATGGAAGGGAATATGTGAACAAAAGACTTGAGGATTTTTGTACATTTGAGGGGATTGATCTTCAGCATTCTGTTGCATACACTCCATAGTAGAACGGGGTTGCAGAATGCAAGAATAGAACTCTCAAAGAAATGGCTAGCTGTATGATACATGCACGTTCTCTTGATCCCACCTTTTGGGTAGAGGCTATCAGTTGTGCCACACACATATAGAATCGAGTTCCTCACAAACCTTTGCAAGGTATTACTCCTTTTGAAGCTTGGGATGGTAGGAAACCGATTGTGAGACATTTCAGAGTCTTTTGGTGTCCAGCATGGGCTCGCATACCTCCGCAGAAATGCAAGGCATTGGAACCTCAGAGTCGGCCTTACATATTTGTTGGATATCCTGAGGGTGTTAAGGCATACAGATTGATGGATCCAGAGACACATGAAGTATTCATTGAGAGGAGTGTTCACTTTGAGGAAAGCTCTCCTAGCTTAGCCTCTCTACCTCCTCCACCTTCCTCCATTGTGGATAGTGATGTTAGTGATTCAGATGATGAGACTCCTACAACTCTGACTCACAGGGTTACACCTCCATAGGGTCCACTTGTAGTTGAGGAGCCTTGTTCTCCACCTCCACCTAGACCTCGTTGGGCTTGACAGACACTTGAGTCTGCGGGTTCTCCTGTTGGGGATCCTTCAGATACACGAAGAACTCGATCACAACATTAGGATCTTCCACATGCATTCATTGCTACCGCTTCTGATCCACAGACATTCAGGGAAGCATCAGGGGTTCCTGAGTGGGACCAAGCTATGGAGGAAGATTATAGTTCCTTGATGAGGAACAACACATGGGATTTAGGCCATCTCCCTAAGGGGAGAAAGATGGTTCGATGTAAGTGGATCTATTGGACCAAGTTTGCAGCGGATGGTAGTGTGGATAAGTATAAGGCTCGACTTGTTGCGAAAGGTTTTTCTCAGGTTGCAGGTGTTGACTATATTGAGACCTTTGCACCCGTAGCCAAGATGAACTCCATTTGTTTGACACTTGCTATTGCTGCAGCTCATGGTTGGGCTATACATCAAATGGATGTGAAGAGTGCTTTTCTTCATGGTGATCTTGATGAGGAGATTTATATGGAGCAGCCACAGGGTTTTATCTAGGATACTTCCTTGGTTTGCAGACTAAGGAAATCTCTCTATGGCCTTAAGCAGGCCCCTAGGGCTTGGTACGCCAAGATGGATTCTTTTCTTCTCTCCGTAGGGTTCACCAGGTGTCATTCTGATCCGAATGTCTACATTTTGCAATAGGATGACTCTCACTTGATAGTTGTACTCTATGTTGATGACTTGATCATTACAGGGAGTACTTCATCCATCATTAGCAGGGTCAAATCTGCTTTGCATGACAGATTTGCTATGACTGACTTAGGTCTTTTGCACTACTTTCTCGGGATAGAGATTTCACAGTCACCTTCCGGGATTACACTATCGCAGCCCAAGTATGCTCTTGATCTACTTGCACGCTTTCATATTGCTGATTGTAAGCCTGCTCTGACTCCCTTTCTTTCAGGAGTCAAGCTTGAGGCTCAGTGTTCTTCTCCACTAGTTGATGCCACTTTGTATCTTCAACTTGTGGGTAGTCTCATCTACTTGACTCATACATGCCCTGATATTTCATTTGCAGTTGGCATGGTTTCCCGCTTCATGCAGGAACCACATGAGCTTCATTGGAAAGCCGCCAAATGCATCCTTCATTACATCCAAGGTACACATCACTATGGGATTCACTATGCAGTAGGCACAGGACTTCACTTGGTTGGTGTAGCGTCCTAAAATTGCGACACTTGCAATTTCGACCGCATTTGGGTCTTCACGATGGCGATGCAACACTGAACCTGAATGGAGACCCCGAAACTTGTTCATGACATCAAAAACTGCATTTTTCCAGCACCCTGGCCTGATCCTCCTTGCACCCTACTGTCCCGGGAGGTGGGACCAGAGCGCCCAGTGCCCTGGTCCTTTAGGACTAGGGCGCCCAGTGCCCTGGTCCCCCAGGACCATGGCGCCCAGCGCCCTGGTCCCTGGCCCAATTTTGGGCCCGGTCTCCTATGGGACTTCGGGTCTTTTTGTTTGCAATTTGGAAAATAACATTTCCTGGTCGGCCTAAGGTCGGGAAAATCAGTCTTTTAACCCTAATTGGCAAGTATATAAACTACATTTCCTCTCGCATTTTGGGGAGGAAGGATATATGTGTACAAGACGTGGAAACGATACTCAAACATTCAAGCATTCAAGCATTCAAGCATTCAAACATTCCTTCAAACAATTGATCATTCTAAGTCTCCATTCAAGGCTAGGTGTTGCATTCAAGACAAGGATTCAACCATTGAAGAGGAGATCACATGCTACAACATACAACATACAACAAACAACAACATCTATACCTTTGCATATAAGGATACAAACATCCTTACAACAAGGTACTAGTACTTGTTTTAAATTACATTCATTTACATTTACAGCATTTCTCATTTCTTGGTTAATTCCAAAACTGGGGTTTGACCTAAGGGCAAACCCCTAATCCCTAACCCCCCAATCGTCTTTGCTTTTCTGTGTGTAGGTGTAAAGCGGAAAATTGCGATCGAACCCTAGTTGTTCTCCCCTCTTCTGACTCCGAGGAGAGAGAAGGGAGGTTCGCTAGGATTCGATGGGTTTTCACTTAAGGGGAAGACTTTACATTCAAAAGAGGGGTTGAAACTCATAAGATTCAATCCCACACAATGTAAGATTGGATGCTAAATGAATTTCAAGGGTTAGGAAAGCAAGGCTACCCTCTTTTGTAAAGAATGTGCATAGAAGGATTAAGCTAAGCATGCATAGAAAGTCATAAAGATTCTCTTATAAACTGAGTTTAGGTTATAGGATGAAGCTGCGGACCTGGAATTAGCAGTAAAATGTCGATATGGCGCTGTCCTGCAAATTTGAGCAAAAGTTGTCAGGACGATGGTGCCCGGCGCCACGGTCCTCCGAAAAATCCGTCAAATGAAGGGGGATCGGTTCGTCTCTGCACAAGGATTCCAGATCTTCAATCTCAGCCGCGTACCTGCAACCTACACACAGAAAAGAGAAGATGATTGGGGGGTTAGGGATTAGGGGTTTGCCTTTAGGTCAAACCCTGATTTTGGAATTAACCAAGAAATGAGCAAGTGCTGTAAATGTAAATGACTGTAATGTAAAACAAGTACTAATACCTTGTTCTAAGGATGTTGGTATCCTTATGTGCGAAGGTTTAGATGTTGTATGTTGTAGTATGTAGCATGTAATAAGTGATCTCCTCTTCAATGGTTGAATCCTTGTCTTGAATGCACCACTTAGCCTTGAATGGAGACTTAGAAGGAATGCTTGAATGCTTGAATGCTTGAATGCTTGAATGTTTGAATCTTTCTTTTTTGCCTTTTTTTCCATCTCCCCCAATGAGAGAGGAAAATGTAGTTTATATACTTGTCAATTAGGGCTGATAGACTGATTTTCCCGACCTTAGGCCGACCAGGGAAGTATATTTCCAAATTGCAATCAAAAAGACCCGATATCACTTAGGAGACCGGGCCCAAAATAGGACCCAGGGACTAGGGCGCTGGGCGCCCTGGTCCTGAGGGACCAGGGCGCTGGGCGCTCTGGTCCTGAGGGGCCAGGGCACTGGGTGCTCTGGTCCCACCTCTGGGACAGCGGGGTGCAAGGAGATTCAGGCCAATGGTGCTTGAAAAATGCAGTTTTTGGTGTCGTGAGCAAGTTTTGGGGTCTCCATTCAGGTTGCGTGTTGCGTCACCATCGTGAAGACCGAAATGCAGTCGAAATTGCAAGTGTCGCAATTTTAGGACGCTACATTTAGCCCCCACTTTAGCGGGAGTATGTATGCTCATACTTCCAGTAAAGTACAAGGAAACAACATTGAAAGACTTTCACCACGTCAAGGAGGCAAGATACACCAAGCCCCCAGTGGACTAAGGATCTTACGACATCATGTAAGAGAAATACCGAAAATTTTCAAGGCAAAGCTAAGTTCTCCAAGAAATTTTCAAGTATCGTGAAGGGATAGTCAGGGTGTATGCCCCCCTACGTTAAAGCGATCGCACGTGCCTCAACGGGGGTGATTGTTTTAACGTAGTGATACACATAAGAAATGAGAAAGGAAAGGAGCGTGTTATCACAAGGATTTAGCCCCCAAGTGTGAGATAAACCCAAGGATAATAGACACAAAACACAAAGCACGAGGTGACTTCGCTTTCCTCGGGGTCAGTATGCTGTATGATAAGTCATGTATATATCATATGTATGTATGCATAATTGTTCTTCATTCCCCAATCAAGGAAGGTCACCTAGAAGAAGGGAACACATGTGTCTTTTGAGTCAACATGAGAGAGACCAAAGAGATCTCAATGCTTTGCATCGTCCTCAAGTAGACAACACTAAGGATGACAAATAGAAGAATGAGAATAACATATAGAAGAAGTAACAAAAGGGAGGGGGAGAGAATTTGCCATGCTAATGTAACTAGTCTAGCATGTCATCTACCCCCTGATCTTGCTGATCAATGTTTCGGGAAGGCAGGGAACACGCTAGAGGAGGAACATCCAACACAGCAGATGGAGCTATCACAAGGTCCAAACAAGGGCTATGTTCATGTTCCAAGCCACGTTGTTCTTGTCTAGGAGCTAGGATAAGTGCTTTAGAAAATGCATTAGATAAATGGTTATCAACATCAACAAGTTCATATTCACTATCAGAAGCAAGAGGAGTAACATTTTCATCATGAATAACATTTTCATCTATATCATCATCAAGATTTATAAAAATAGGATCTTTAACTCGCACAGGATTAAGACCATCATGCATCTTATGTTTAGGAGATTTAGGCTCAATATCCGGCTGAGGAGAAAATGGAATAATGCTTGTTGAAGGTGTTTTTGGAGATTGTAAATTTTGAGAAGCGGCTGCTTGAGCCCTAAGACGATGTTTTCGTCGGCGTTCGCGTGCAGAACGATTACGTCTAGTCTTAGTAGGAAGTGTAGAAGATAGAGGAGGAGGAATGTTCTCATCCTTATCATTTGGGTGTTTAGGTTGTGGTCTCTTAGGCTGGATAATAGGAGAAGAAGAAGGTCTCTTTTCTCTATAAAAGGCAGGAGGAGGAACTGCTCCATATAAAGGAGGAATTTTTGGTTTAGGGAGAAGACCAAGTCCATCATGACGAGGAGGTATAGATCTACTCTTAGAAGATTTATCAGACATAGACATAGTCACATCCATGGGGATGGGTTGGGAATCTTCTTGAGGAAAGACATTAGTTTTATCTTTCAAAGGAAGAATTTCCTTCTCAAGAATGATAGGAATGTCAAGTTTAGGTGTTCTAGGTTCACTTAAAGATAGGATCATATCTGTTTTCCATTTTTGATAAGATTTGAAAAGATGATCACTTCGCGGGGGAAGAGATTGGAATTGTTTAGGCCAAAAGTAATCAATAGGAACACTAGAGGTTCTTTCAGCTGGTTTAAAGAGACTATGATTGACAGTAACAACTTCACCATTATGGGGAAATTTCAAACACTTATGTATAGGAGAAGCAATAGCCTTCATGGAAGATAGCCAAGGATAGCCAAGCTTCACACGAAATTGTTCGGAAGAAGGAATAATAGCAAAGTTCACATCAAGAGATTTATTATGGACCTCAATAGGCAATGTAATAGAACGAATTGCAGGAGAAGAAAATGCATCAAATAGTTTCACAATCACATCTGTTTTGTCATAGATCACTTGATTCAATTGCAAAGTAAAAAGAAATTCTTCAGTAATAACATTAATCATGCACGAAGGATCAATAAGCACTCCACGGCAAGGTGTATTTTTGACTTTTGCAACTATGTATAAAGGACCATCAGGTGCTCTAATGGTTTCACTAGAATCAAATGTGATGGAAGGTTCTTTAGGGATTTTTTGCTGCTCTACAAAGTTAATCACATTCGGAGTCATAGACACAAGACCATCAGATGAAAGAGAAGAATCATTAGCCTCAATTGCATTAGAGGTATGAGAAGGCAATGGATCAATGAAAATCTGAAGATTTTGGTTAGGAGGAGCTACAGATGTTTTGCCTTTATCATTCACTCCAAAAACAGAAATAGTATTATTATCAATCAAATCCTGAATTTTACCCTTTAAAGAAAAACATTTTTCAGTATCATGACCAGGCTGACGATGAAAATGACAAAAAGCTTTGTGATCAAAATAAGGTGAAGTAATCTTTGCAGGATCAATTTGTCATACAGGAGGAAGAGTAAGCACATTTTGTCCCAATAACTTATTCATAATATCATGCAATGATTCATTCAAAGGAGTATACTTTCTTTCTTTCCTGAAAAATTTAGAAATAGGAGGCACACCTGATGCTGCATTCACATTGTTGTTGATGATGTTTTCATTGAATTTGATGGAATCTCTGTTCGGTTTAATCTTCCCAAATGGTTGTTGACTGCTATCACCCTTATCACTCGGAGCCATAGGATGTGATTGTTCCATTTGACTCACAGTCAGTTGATAATTGTGAAGAGTGGCACACAACTGTTGGAAAGAAGTAAACTCAGAAAACAAAAGTTTGTCTCGAATATCTTTTTGTAAATTAGAAATAAAGATTCTTTGAATATCATTATCAGGTACTGGAAAAGAAATTTGAGCATACAAATGCTTATATCTACCAATAAAATCAGTCACTTTTTCTTTAACACCTTGTTTACAATGCATTAAATCAATCAAAGTAACTTTAGGACTTATATTGTTTTGAAATTGTTGAATGAAAGCATTTGCAAGTTGTTCGAAAGAAGTAATAGAATAAGAAGGCAACGAGAAATACCATTGTAGGGCTTTGTCTCTTAATGTTCTAGTGAACAGTTTTGCAAGCAACCTTTGGTCATAAGCAAAATCGGTACATATTGTTTGAAAAGTCTTAACATGTGTTAGAGGATCTCCTTTACCATTATAAAGCTCCAAATGCGGGATTTCAACATGTTTAGGAGGGATAGCTCGAACAATATCAAGAGAAAGTGGGCTCGCAACATCAAATGTGGGCACACTAAACTTAGATTGATTCATAGAGGCAATTTGTTGCTGTAAAGAAGAGACAGTTTTTGCAAGATTGTTAATGGTCGCTTCAGTCGAAGAATTCATATTGGATGTGTTAGATTGAGATGGAAGTGTGATGTTATTGAAAGAAGGTAAAGAGTAAGGTGATGGGACCCTATGATAGTCAACCATAGGGGATGATTGGATAGGAGGAACACTACAAGGAGGAATGGAATGGTTAAATGAATTGCCCCCTTGCGTCATGTTCATTTGTGAAGATGTAATAGGAACATTCATTGAAGGAATGTACGAAGAAGTTGGATTGAATGAAGGAAGAGGATTAATTGAAGAAGAGGGAGGATTGCCCCCATGACTAGTGATCACAGGAGGAATGTCTTGTATAGAGGTAGCCATGATGTTTGATGTAAAGGTAGGTATACTAGCAATAGGAGTGGTCAAAGGAATAGAATGATTGACTTGTGTAGGAGGTTGTGTATAACCTAAAGATTCAGCACAACTCTTCATAGGCATCATATTCGAATCCACAATATGTGCGATACCACGTAAAACATCAATTCCATTCTTATCACTTTGAAGCATGCATTTTAGACCCTCAATTAAAGGAAGAGCTTGACTATCGGGATACTCATGAGACATCCATTGGTGAAAATCGTCAAATTGGTTATCCAATTTGGAAAGTTGTTCAACGGAAACTTCATGGGGAGCTTCTTCATCATTAGGAGGATTAGAGGAATTACCCATATCCTCATTAAAAAGGCTACTCAAATTAGGTTCCATCTCCTCGGTAGTTAAACCTCGGAAGGACTTAATTCTACGGCTTCGTCTAACGGGAATAGTGTAAGTAGGGCTTACTGTTGTAAAACTCATGCACTAGAGAGAGAGAAAAGATTTTGATCTTAGAGGTAGCAATTTTCAGTAAAACCAGCCAATCTTCCAGATTTAAGCTGTTAAATACAATCACAACAGTCTCCCGAAATTTTGGAAAAAATGTCCGGGACCGTGGCGCTCGGAGTGCAACACGGTCCTTGCAACTTTTTTCGAAATTTGCAGGGATGAAAGGTATGATGATTTTAGAGCTAATCTGAAAAAATTGAGGGATTTTACGATCTGTAGATAGGCCAAATTAAAGTTGCAAATTCAAAATTGAACCCTATCAAGATTGTCGAAAAATGCAAAATTTGAATTTTTGAAAAAGAGAGGGAAACTGAAATTTTGAATTTTATGATTTTAGAGGGAATGTCAAAAGCAATGCAAATTTTGAAAATTAAAAATTGACTCAATTTCACGCAAAATTCAATTTTGAAAGCGGAAATCAAAGTTGTTGTAATTAAGCACTTAATTTCAAAAGTCATAAATTGCAAGAATTTGAATAAAGCACTGAAATTTCGAATGAATGTAGACACACTTTTCAGATTTATGATAATAAAAACGCAATTTTGACACAAAATTTTAATTTCGACAATTTTTGAATGATTAGGAGCCTTAGACCAAGCAATCGCAAGACCAACTTTGACTGTAACTTTGAAGGTGTTATAATTAATAAAATCAGCCAAAATTCTGGATTTTAGTAGAAAAACACAGTAAGATGTCGTTCCCGAAATTTCGGAAAAGATGTCGGGGACGATGGCGCTCGGAGTGCAACACGGTCCTCGCAACTTTTTTCCAAATTTTCAGGGATGAAGGATGTTGTGATTTTATTGCGGAATCCAAAGTTACAGCTGATTTGGCGATGTTTTGATCAGTGAAATTGTCGGACAAAGGTTGAATCAAGAGGGTTTCAAAAATTAGGGTTTTGACTTTTAACCACTTAATTTTCAAAATTAAAGTACAGACATGAATTGATAATTTCTAATAGAAAAGCAGATCTGAAGCAAGCATTAACAATTAAACATTTCGCAAGTTCAATGTTCAAAAAGAAAATTTAGGGTTTTTATGCAATCACCTCTAAAATTTTGCAAAAGATCAAACATGGAAATGTAATCAACTTTTCAGATCTAAGCATGAAAAAAATCAGAAAGGATGTTCACGTCGGGTTCACCAAAATGTAAAGCGGAAAATCGCGGTCGAACCCTAGTTGTTCTCCCCTCTTCTGACTCCGAGGAGAGAGAAGGGAGGTTCGCTAGGATTCGATGGGTTTTCACTTAAGGGGAAGACTTTACATTCAAAAGAGGGGTTGAAACTCATAAGATTCAATCCCACACAATGTAAGATTGGATGCTAAATGAATTTCAAGGGTTAGGAAAGCAAGGCTACCCTCTTTTGTAAAGAATGTGCATAGAAGGATTAAGCTAAGCATGCATAGAAAGTCATAAAGATTCACTTATAAACTGAGTTTAGGTTATAGGATGAAACTACGGACCTGGAATTAGCAGTAAAATGTCGATACGGCGCTGTCCTACAAATTTGAGCAAAAGTTGTCGGGACGATGGCGCCCGGCGCCACGGTCCTCCGAAAAATCCGTCAAACGAAGGGGGATCGGTTCGTCTCTGCACAAGGATTCCAGATCTTCAATCTCAGCCACGTACCTGCAACCTACACACAGAAAAGCGAAGACGATTGGGGGGTTAGGGATTAGGGGTTTGCCTTTAGGTCAAACCCCGGTTTTGGAATTAACCAAGAAATGAGCAAGTGCTGTAAATGTAAATGACTGTAATGTAAAACAAGTACTAATACCTTGTTCTAAGGATGTTGGTATCCTTATGTGCGAAGGTTTAGATGTTGTATGTTGTAGTATGTAGCATGTAATAAGTGATCTCCTCTTCAATGGTTGAATCCTTGTCTTGAATGCACCACTTAGCCTTGAATGGAGACTTAGAAGGAATGCTTGAATGCTTGAATGCTTGAATGCTTGAATGTTTGAATCTTTCTTTTTTGCCTTTTTTTCCATCTCCCCCAATGAGAGAGGAAAATGTAGTTTATATACTTGTCAATTAGGGCTGATAGACTGATTTTCCCGACCTTAGGCCGACCAGGGAAGTATATTTCCAAATTGCAATCAAAAAGACCCGATATCACTTAGGAGACCGGGCCCAAAATAGGACCCAGGGACCAGGGCGCTGGGCGCCCTGGTCCTGAGGGACTAGGGCGCTGGGTGCTCTGGTCCCACCTCCGGGACAGCGGGGTGCAAGGAGATTCAGGCCAATGGTGCTTGAAAAATGCAGTTTTTGGTGTCGTGAGCAAATTTTGGGGTCTCCATTCAGGTTGCGTGTTGCGTCGCCATCGTGAAGACCGAAATGCAGTCAAAATTGCAAGTGTCACAATTTTAGGACGCTACAGTAGGTTGCAGGTACGCGGCTAAAATTGAAGATCTGGAATCCTTGTGCAGAGACGAACAGATCCCCCTTCGTTTCGCGGATTTTTCGGAGGACCGTGTGCACGCCGGGCGCCATCGTCCCGTCAAATTTTGCTCAAATTTGCAGGACAGCGCCGTCTCGACATTTTACTGCTAATTCCAGGTCCGCAGCTTCATATCATATCCCTATCTCTGTTTATAAGCGAATATTTCCCACTTTACATGCATTCTTAGTTCAATCTTTCTATCTACATTCTTTACAAAAGAGGGTATCCTTGCTATCACAACCCTTGAAACTCATATAGAATCCAATCTTGCATTGCGTGGGATTGGATCTTGTGGGTTTCAACCCCTCTTTTGAATGTAAAGTCTCTCCTAAGTGAAAACCATCAACCCTAGTGACTCTCCCTTCTCTCTCCTTGGAGTTGGGGAGGGGAGGACGACTAGGGTTCAATTTTTCCGCTTTACATTTTGGTGAACCCAACATGAACATCCTTTCTGGTTATTCATAGTTAGATCTGAAAATTGGATTCCTTGATTACATTTCCATGTTTGATCTTTTGCAAAATTTTAGAGGTTAATTGCATAAAAACCCTAAATTTTCTTTTTAAGTAATTAAACTTGTGAAATGTTTAATTGTTAATGCTTGTTTCAGATCTGCCCTTCTATTACAAATTATCAATTCATATTTGTGCTTTAATTTTGAAAATTAAGTGGTTAAGTGTCAAAACCCTAATTTTTGAAACCCTCTTGATTCAACCTTTGTCCGACAATTTCACTGATCAAAACATCTCCAAATCAGCTGTAACTTTGGATTCCGCAATAAAATCATAATATCTTTCATCCCTGAAAATTTGGAAAAAAGTTGCGAGGACTGTGTGCACTCCGAGTGCCATCGTCCCCGACATTTTTTCCGAAATTTCGGGAGCTAGATCTTACTGTATTTTTCTGCTAAAATCCAGAATTTTGGCTGATTTTATCAATTCTAACACCTTCAAAATTACAGTCAAAGTTGGTCTAGCGATTGCTTGGATTGAGGCTTCTAATCATTCAAAAATTGTTGAAACTGAAATTTGTGTCAAAATTGTGTTTCTTACAGTCCTAAATCTGAAAAGTGTGTTATCATTCATTCGAAATTTCAGTGATTTATTCAAATTTTTGCAATTTGCGACTTTTGAAATTAAGTGCTTAATTACAACAACTTTGATTTCCACTTTCAAAATTGAATTTTGCGTGAAATTGAGTCAATTGTTAATTTTCAAAACTTGCATTGCTTTTGGTATTCCCTCTAAAATCATAAAATTCAAAATTTCAGTTTCCCTCTCTTTTTCAAAATTCAAATTTTGCATTTTTTGACAATCTTGGTAGGGCTCAATTTTGAGATTGCAACTTTAATTTGGCCTATCTACAGATCGTAAAATCACTCAATTTTTTCAGGTTAGCTATAAAATCATCATAACTTTCATCCCTGCAAATTTCAAAAAAAGTGGCGAGGACCGTGTGCACCCCGAGCGCCACGGTCCCGGACATTTTTTCTGAAATTTCGGGAGATTGTCCTGATTGTATTTAACAGCTTAAATCTAGAAGATTGGCTGGTTTTACTGAAATTTGCTACCTCTAAAATTCAAAATCTTCTCTCTTTCTTTAGTGCATGAGTTTTACAACAATAAGCCCTACCTACACTATTCCCGTTAGACGAAGCCTTAGAATTAAGTCTTTCCAAGGTTTAATTACTGAGGAGATGGAACCTAATTTGAATGGTCTTTTTAACGAGGACATGGGTAATTCCTCTAATCCTCTTAATGATGAAGAAGCTCTCCATGAGGTTTCTGTA
This sequence comes from Cryptomeria japonica, assembly GCF_030272615.1. Taxonomy (NCBI): domain Eukaryota; kingdom Viridiplantae; phylum Streptophyta; class Pinopsida; order Cupressales; family Cupressaceae; genus Cryptomeria; species Cryptomeria japonica. Next base: position 885,710,359 of record NC_081414.1, on the reverse strand, counting down.
GAACAACTTTCAAAATTGGATAACCAATTTGACGATTTTCGACAGTGGATGTCTCAAGAATACCCTGATAGTCAAGCTCTTCCTTTAATTGAGGGTCTAAAACGTATCTTCAAAGTGATAAGAATGGAATTGATATTTTGCATGGTATTGCACACATTGTGGATTCGAATGTGATGCCTATGAAGAGTTGTGCCGAAACCTTAGGTTATACACAACCTCCTACTCAAGTCAATCATTCTATTCCTTTGACGACTCCTATTGCTAGTATACCTACTTTTACATCAAACATAATGACTACTTCAATACAGGACATTCCTCCTATGATCACTAATCATGGGGGCAATCCTTCTTCTTCAATTAACCTTCTTCCTTCATTCAATCTGACTTCTTCATTCATTCCTCCAATGAGTGTTCCTATTATATCCCCACAAATGAACATGACGCAAGGGGGCAATTCATTTAACCATTCCATTCCTCCTTGTAGTGTTCCTCCTGTCCAATCATCTCCTATGACTAACTATCATAGTGTCCCACCACCTTACTCTCTACCTTCTTTCAATAACATAACACCTCCATCACAATCTAACACATCTAATATGAACTCTTCGACTGAAGCGACCATTAACAATCTTGCACAAACTGTCTCTTCTTTACAGCAACAAATTGCCTCTATGAATCAATCTAAGTTTAGTGTGCCCACATTTGATGTTGCGAGCCCACTTTCTCTTGATATTGTTCGAGCTATTCCCCCTAAACATGTTGAAATTCCGCACTTGGAACTTTATAATGGTAAGGGTGATCCTCTAACACATGTTAAGACCTTTCAAACAATATGTACTAATTTTGCTTATGACCAAAGGTTGCTTGCAAAACTGTTTACTAGAACATTAAGAGACAAAGCCCTACAATGGTATGGCTCGTTGCCTTCCTATTCTATTACTTCTTTCGAACAACTTGCAAATGCTTTCATTCAACAATTTCAAAACAATATAAGTCCTAAGGTTACTTTGATTGATTTAATGCATTGTAAACAAGGTGTTAAAGAAAAAGTGACTGATTTCATTGGTAGATATAAGCATTTGTATGCTCAAATTTCTTTTCCAGTGCCTGAGAATGATATTCAAAGAATCTTTATTTCTAATTTACAAAAAGACATTAGAGAAAAACTCCTGTTTTCTAAGTTTACTTCTTTCCACCAGTTGTGCGCAACTTTTCACAATTATCAACTGACTGTGAGTCAAATGGAACAATCACATCCTATGGCTCCGAGTGATAAGGGTGATAGTAGTCAACAACCATTTGGGAAGTTTAAACCGAACAGAGAGTCCATTAAATTCAATGAAAACATCATCAACAATAATGTGAATGCAGCATCAGGTGTGTCTCCTATTTCTAAGTTTTTCAAGAAAGAAAGAAAGTTTACTCCTTTGAATGAATCATTGCATAGTATTATGAATAAGTTATTGGAACAAAATGTGCTTACTCTTACTCCTATAAGGCAAATTGATCCTGCAAAGATTAACTCACCCTATTTTGATAACAAATCTTTTTGTCAATTTCATCGTCAACCTGGGCATGATACTGAAAAATGTTTTGCTTTAAAGGGTAAAATTCAAGATTTGATTGATAATAATACTATCTCTGTTTCTGGAGTGAATGATAAAGGCAACACATCTGTAGCTCCTCCTAACCAAAATCTTCAGATTTTCACTGATCCATTGCCTTCTCATACCTCTAATGCGATTGATTCTACTGATTCCTCTGTCTCACCTGATGATCTTCTGTCTATGACTCCGAATGTGATTAACTTTGTAGAGCAGCAGAAAATCCCTAAAGAACTTTCCATCACCTTTGATTCTAGCGAAACTATCAGGGCACCTGATGGTCCTTTATATATAGTTGCAAAAGTCAAAAATACACCTTGCCGTGGAGTGCTTATTGATCCTTCTTGTATGGTTAATATCATTACTAAAGAATTTCTTTTTACTTTGCAATTGAATCAAGTAATCTATGATGAAACAGATGTGGTTGTGAAATTATTTGATGCATTTTCTTCTCCTGCAATTGGTTCTATTACATTACCTATTGAAGTTCATAACAAATCCCTTGATGTGAACTTTGCTATTATTCCATCTTCCAAACAATTTCGTGTGAAGCTTGGCTATCCTTGGCTATCTTCCATGAAAGCTATTGCTTCTCCTATTCATAAGTGTTTAAAATTTCCCCATAATGGTGAAGTTGTTACTGTCAATCATAGTCTCTTTAAACCAGCTGAAAGAACTTCTAGCGTTCCTATTGATTACTTTTGGCCTAAACAATTCCAATCTCTTCCTCTGTGAAGTGATCATCTTTTCAAATCTTATCAAAAGTGGAAAAAAGATATGATCCTTTCTCTAAGTGAACCTAGAACACCCAAACTTGATATTCCTATCATTCTTGAGAAGGAAGTTCTTCCTTTGAAAGATAAAACTAATGTCTTTCCTCAAGAAGATTCCTTACCCATTCCTATGGATGTGACTATGCCTATATCTAATAAACTTCCCAAAAGTAGACCTATCCCTCCTCGTCATGATGGACTTGGTCTCCTTCCAAAACCAAATATTCCTCCCTTATATGGAGCAGTTCCTCCTCCTTCCTCTTATGGAGAGAAGAGACCTTCCTCTTCTCCTATTATTCAACCTAAGATACCACAACCTAAACACCCAAGTGATAATGAGAACATTCCTCCTCCTCAATCTTCACAACTTCCTACTAAGACTAGACAAAATCATTCTGCACGTGAACGCCGGCGAAAGCGTCGTCTTAGAGCTCAAACTTTGCAATCCCCAAAAACACCTTCAACTAGTATTATTCCATTTTCTCCTCAGCCGGAAATTGAGCCAAAATCTCCTAAACGTAAGATGCATGATGGTCTTGATCCTGTGCGAGTTAAAGACCCTATTTTTATAAATCTTGATGATGATATAGATGAAAATGTTACTTCTCTTGCTTCTGATAGTGAATATGAACTTGTTGATGTTGATAACCATTTATCTAATGAATTTTCTAAAGCACTTATCCTAGCTCCTAGACAAGAACAACGTGGCTTGGAACATGAACATAGCCCTTGTTTGGATCTTGTGATAGCTCCATCTGCTGTGTTGAATGTTCCTCCTCTAGCGTGTTCCCTGCCTTCCCGAAACGTTGATCAACAAGATTGGGGGGTAGATGATGTGCTAGACTAGTTTCATTAGCATAGCAGATTCTCTCCTCCTCTCTTTCTTTTGTTACTTCTTCTATATGTTACTCTCATTCTTCTATTTGTTGTCCTTAGTGTTGTCTACTTGAGGATGATGCAAAACATTGAGATCTCTCGATCTCTCTCATGTTGACTCAAAAGACACATGTGTTCCCTTCTTCTAGGTGACCTTCCTTGATTGGGGAATGAAGAACAATTATGCATACATACATATGATATACATGAATAATCATACAGCATACTGACCCCGAGGAAAGCGAAGTCACCTTGTGCTTTGTGTTTTGTGTCTATTATCCTTGGGCTTATCTCACACTTGGGGGCTAAATCCTTGCGATAACGTGCTCCTTTCCTTTCTCATTTCTTATATGTATCACTACCTTAAAGCAATCACCCCCGGTGAGGCATGTGCGATCACTTTAACATAGGGGGGCATACATCCCGTTCATATCTTTTCAAGATACTTGAAAATTTCTTGACAAATTTTGCCTTGAAGATTTTTGATATCTTTCTTGCATGACTCATAGTGAGGGAACCTTACTACTGACAGTCATGGTTCTCCCTCATGATCTTCCCTTTTACTTTGTCAATCGAAGTCGTAAGATCCTTAGTCCACTGGGGGCTTGGTGTATCTTTCCTCCTTGACGTGGTGAAAGTCTTTCAATATTGTTTCCTTGTACTTTACCGGAAGTATGAGCGTACGCTTATACTCCCGCTAAAGTGGGGGCTAAATGTAGCGTCCTAAAATTGCGACACTTGCAATTTCGACCGCATTTGGGTCTTCACGATGGCGACGCAACACTGAATGTAGAGCGTACGCTTATACTCCTGCTAAAGTGGGGGCTAAATGTAGCATCCTAAAATTGTGACACTTGCAATTTCGACCGCATTTGGGTCTTCACGATGGCGACGCAACACTGAACCTGAATGGAGACCCCAAAACTTGTTCATGACATCAAAAACTGCATTTTTCCAGCACCCTGGCCTGATCCTCCTTGCACCCTGCTGTCCCGGGAGGTGGGACCAGGGCGCCCAGCGCCCTGGTCCCCCAGGACCATGGCGCCCAGTGCCCTAGTCCCTGGCCCTATTTTGGGCCCGGTCTCCTATGGGACTTTGGGTCTTTTTGTTTGCAATTTGGAAAATAACATTTCCTGGTCAGCCTAAGGTCAGGAAAATCAGTCTTTTAACCCTAATTGGCAAGTATATAAACTACATTTCCTCTCGCATTTTGGGGAGGAAGGACATATGTGTACAAGACGTGGAAATGATACTCAAACATTCAAGCATTCAATCATTCAATCATTCAAACATTCCTTCAAACAATTGATCATTCTAAGTCTCCATTCAAGGCTAGGTGTTGCATTCAAGACAAGGATTCAACCATTGAAGAGGAGATCACATGCTACAACATACAACATACAACAAACAACAACATCTATACCTTCACATATAAGGATACAAACATCCTTACAACAAGGTACTAGTACTTGTTTTACATTACAGTCATTTACATTTACAGCATTTCTCATTTCTTGGTTAATTCCAAAACCGAGGTTTGACCTAAGGGCAAACCCCTAATCCCTAACCCCCCAATCATCTTCGCTTTTCTATGTGTAGGTTGTAGGTATACGGCTGAAATTGAAGATCTGGAATCCTTGTGCAGAGACGAACAAATCCCCCTTCGTTTCGCGGATTTTTCGGAGGACCGTGTGCACGCCGAGCGCCATCGTCCCGTCAACTTTTTCTCAAATTTGGAGGACAATGCCGTCTCGACATTTTACTACTAATTCTAGGTCTGTAGCTTCATATCATATCCCTATCTCTGTTTATAAGTGAATATTTAACACTTTACATGCATTCCTAGTTCAATCTTTCTATCTACATTCTTTACAAAAGAGGGTATCCTTGCTATCACAACCCTTGAAACTCATTGAGAATCCAATCTTGCATTGCGTGGGATTGGATCTTGTGGGTTTCAACCCCTCTTTTGAATGTAAAGTCTCTCCTAAGTGAAAACCATCAACCCTAGTGACTCTCCCTTCTCGCTCCTTGGAGTTGGGGAGGGGAGGACGACTAGGGTTCGATTTTTCCGCTTTACAGTTGGTTACACAGACTCCGATTGGGCTGGTGATCTAGTTGATCATAAGTCTACTTTTGGTTACAGTTTTCAATTTGGTTCGGGCCCCATTTGTTGGAAGAGCAAGAAGCAACATGCTATTGCTCTCTCTTCGACTGAGGCTGAGTATCGAGGCGCTGTTAATGCAGCGACTGAGACCATTTGGCTCCAGCAGATCCTCATAGAGTTTGGTTTCACCACTCCACGGCCGACAGTTCTACATTGCGACAATCAGAGTGCTATTGCAATCTTGAAGAACCCGGTCCAGCACCAGTGGACCAAACACATTGAGATTCATATGCACTATATACGAGAGCTCATCCAGGAGCAGGTCATTGATTTGCAGTATTGTCCTACAGCAGAGCAGGTTGCTGACATATTCACCAAACCTTTCACCGAGAGTAAGTTCCAGTAGTTGCGAGCTCTCTTGGGGGTGCGGGATGTGTCATTAGGGGGGGTCAGCTGACTTCTCCTTCCTCTCTTATGGGGGGACTTTTTCCTCTTTGAGGTTTTGTCCTTCTTCTTTGAGAGTCTTTTGTACATTCATCTCTCTTTTGGGGGGGAGTTTTTTCCCACTGGGTTTTCTCCCTTTCTCTATTTCTGAGAGATTGCATTGCATAGTTTTGCTTGCATTTGCATATTGTACATGGGTACCTATCATGGCCTAGTAGCCAGGACCCATCTTGCATTGTCGACTTGAGTCTTCATTCCCCTAAGTTGCACTTAAGGGGGGGTGTTGGTGTAAATAAATATTCATTTTGGATATTATTACACTTACTTAGGTTAACTTAGGATAATGCATCTCTTTGTAGTTTGGATTTGAGACACTTAGGGAAGTGTGCACATAGGGATAGAGCTTGTAGGAGAAATTCCACCTTTTGTGGTCTTATTTTGTTGTTACACTCCACATTCGGTGGGTCATCCACCTCTTGTGGAATATTATATTATTTCTCCTACCTACCCCTAGTATTTCTTACCTACCCTTGTTTCTCATTGAGCCACATGTCATATTTGTGTTCTCATACATCCATATGGCCTTGCCTTTATAAGCAGGCCTATATTCATTGTATTGGTTAATCCAATTGATCATTTGCATATTGATGAGAATGCAGTTTGTTCTTGTCATTCTATTGTCTTTTTTTATGCTTTTCATTGTGCCCTTGATCTTGGCAAAATCCTACAAGATGTGTGTGATTGAAGTTATTGCATTGTACCAATTTTGTCATGAATGGACGATGTCTATTAAAAATATACAAGATTAGATAGGCTCTCTTGAGTCACAAATTGCTCAGCCTACCAACACATGATTTGAAGAAGGATAAGGATGGAATGACTAGGGTAGAAATTGAGAATTTGTATATGTACCTATCACAACTTATGGATCGAAAGGAGCAAATAAAAAAGTAGTATAATCAACTTAGAGACATTGTTTATTTGAGGCTTACCTTTCTCTCTACGTTACTTGAAAATTTAGAGAAAATAGAACAAGAGATGAGAGATTGTAGCTTCCTGGTGGAAGTAGAGAATCTCCTACTAAATTTTGAATGTCAAAATCATCTTCTCATCTCTAGCTCTAAGGAGTGGAAATCCACCTTGGTGTAACTCAAAGTTATCTAAAAGGACATATTGTCTCCATCCTAGTGATTTGGTTTTTGGGTAAGACATTATTTATGTTGGTGATAAAATTTTGTAGTTCTCAAATGCATTTATCTATAGCTCATAAAAGGATAACTCAGATAGGTGGATAATTCATTGAAAATATGAAAATCTTTTGGAGGAGCATGCACAGTCCAAATTTTTATTAGTGTAAATAGTACACCCTTTGTCCTTGATGTCAAAGGGGGACAAAGAAGATAAGGGGGAAAAATAAGGTAAGGGAGTTGTTGGATTATTTCTGCTAGGATATGTTTATGTCATTGATGTCAACATATTCCTGATGTTTATTTTGGTGAGTTTGGGGAGATCTTTTGATTCGGTTTTGTAGTTTGGTTATGTTGATCACTGCTTTGTGAATCTGATATTTTGGTGTGATCAAATCTTGTGCTGAGATTTTGGGATATTTTTTGGGATGATCTTGTGTATCTTCATTTGAAATGGTTCTTGATTTGGTACCCCACAAGTTATCTTTCTTCATGATAGTTGTTGATTGGTTATAATCTTGAGCTTTCTGATGTTGATCGATGAAGATTTGATAAGTGTTGTTGTTGGTGATAATTCTAACATTCTTGCTGGTGTTTCCTAGTCGTGTCCTATTTGTTTCGGTGATCTACATAGATCTTTGTGCGAATTTTTGGTGGTTTTCATCAATTGGTGATGATTTTCATGTTAGGCAGTATTTTTTGATGGTATAGCATGTTGCAGTTGATCTTGGCATGATTTCAAATGGATGAGATCATTTGGGAATTTGAATTAGGTCCATGCTATGTAATGTAAATAATTATATTGGTCTGGTGATCGATCTTTGTATCGTGTAATGTAATCTTTGTAATTGTGAGTTGAGGGTTGAGGGTTGAGGGTTTAGCTAACCTTGTTATCAAGGTTGATGAATTGTATATATAGGAGAGTTATTCGCTTAGTTTTGGTGTCGATATTGTGTCTGCATTATCAGAGAGAGGTGAATGTGTGAACAAGAGATTTATCATTCAGTGAAGTGTTGTGGTGAGATTGGTTTTGTAGAGAATACAACTATGCTTAAATGGAACTCTCATCAGACATTTGTAGATGCTATCATTGCAGTTCATTTCTTCTAGATTGTAGTCTGAATCATATTGTAAGTCAGTAAGACTTCCCTAACGATTGTAGCCTTCCGAGCAAATATCTTTTGAGTAGTGAGTTTTAGGCACTGTGTCTAAATGCATGTGCATTCCCCATTGTAATATTTTCACATACTACTACAGAGTATCATCTTACTATGGGTAGGTTCCCACCATTGTTTTTCCCTTGACTAGGTTTTCCACATCAAAAATCTTGGTGTTGTTTGTTGTGTTGTTAATTTTCTTATCCGTTTATTGTTGCAGTTTATCATTTAATGTCTTGAAGTTTAATTTTGAGATCCAATGAAGACTGATTCACCCTCGCCCCCTTCTCAGTCTTCTTTCTTGATTTCTATTAACAATTGGTATCAAAGCTACATCCTCTAGTAGAGGCTTAATCACTTCAGGAGATCCGGGATTGTAACTCAAGGTATCCTTTTCAAGAAGGATAGTCAGAGGTTTGATGAAAGTAACTATATTGTATGGAAGAGCTGGATGGAGGTGTACTTGAAATGTCTTGGAGAAGATTATTGGAAGATTACTAAGAATGTCTATGTTGTTCCTCAGAATGGACCATCCACTCCTGATGAGGTTAAGGAAGCATAATATAATATCAGAGCAAAGGAAGAATTGCTCAATGCCCTAACTGATTTTGAAATGACAAATGTTATGGGACTTCAGATCATACATGAGATCTGGGAGAATTTTGAGATCATGTATGAAGGTGACAGTCAAGTGAAATTTGCTAAGTTGTAGAGCTTGAAAGGAAAGTATGAGACATTAAATATGGGAGATGATGAGAACATACATTCATACATGGCTAAGGTGAATTAACTTGTCCCTGGTATCAGGTGTGCCGATGGAAAGATTGATGAAGATATTTTCCTCCTACTTATAAACATAAGGTTTCTGATATTGATGAGATCTAGAGTGTGATTATAGTAACAAGAGATATGTTGGTTGGAAAACTTGTTGTATTTGAGCTGAGTGAATTTGGAGAATCACATAGAAAGTTTGCAATTGCATTTAGAGCATCAACATTTGTATTCGGTAAGCAAACATTTGATCCCGATGAGTACAGAATACCCAGATATGAAAGAGAAAGAAGAGAAATAGTAAAGTAAGAAAGAGAGCTTGATGAGCTTGAAACATGATTGCCCAGAGATTGCCTAAAAGTGTTGGTAACTATGATGGAAAGTTGCCTTTGAAATGTTTCTTGTAATAAGATAGGACATTTTTCTTCTAGATGTCTAGAGAGAATGGCTAAGTATGATAGACATGATAAGTTTTATAAGGATGATAGTAATGATAGATATCAGAAGCATGAGAAGTATGATAAGCATTATAAGTCTAATCAGAAGTTTTAGAACTAGAAGAACTGTTATTATGCTATAGATGAAGGTGATGTAGGAGCATCCCCGGTTCACAGCAATCTTGCATCAACCAAAAACATTTTCTTTTCTATTTTTTTTTTCTGTTTGTAGTTTCAGTTTTCCTTTCTATGTGTCCCGATGTTGGCTCACTAGTTCCTAAGAAGTTGGATTCTACTTGAAGACTTGATCACCCTTATTTCTTTCTAACCGCATCTGATTTGGATCACTTTCCGACAAGATATTGCTATCAGTTTCCTTGATAGCTTCTTGTTACTGGTTGTTCCTTTGTTACCGGTTGCCTGAGACCTATTCTAGTGATCTACCAAAATCTATTTCGAAGCTTGCGAAGCCTTGGACATTGATCTCGATGTTGTTTTGTGTGTGGTCTACCTTCTACATTTCATCCTTTGGATTTTCTGAAGGAATCTATTGGTGGAGGGTGACCTTGTTCATGTTGCATTGTTCTTCGGGTTTTGATCCTTTTGGGTCGACTAGATCCTTTGGATATATATATATATATATTTGTAATCATTCTTTATAATGTAATTGATAAGGGAATCAAGAAGTATCAAATAGATAGATTGTTCTTAGAAGATAGATCTTTCGATTAAAGGTCTCGGTGTGACCTATTCTACCAGGCCTATGTGCCGGTATGTTGTAACCCGGTTGTTACCGGTTGGATGTAATTCACTTTCATGCAATAAAACTATCTGTTATGCATTGCCTCCATCATATATGTGTGATTTTGTTGTGTTTATTCTTGCTGACTGGTTGGACTGATCTCCTTGAGGTCCCTCCACACCAGTGACTGCATCAACTGGTATCAGAGAAAAGTTCATTCCAAAGGTTGTGTGTCCTAAACCTTGTTGTAGGGTGGCAGATTGCGGATCTGAACTACAATTGTAGAGGACTAGCATGGATCAATGGTGCAAAGAGGAACTAAGAATGGTGGAGCATGTGAGAATGTAGACCCTACTGTAATGGAGATGTTGTGAGGAATAGCATCCCAGTTAGAAGCTATGGAGATAGCTTAGAGAAGAGGCCGACATGTTGAGGATGTGAGAAAAGATGAAGGAGAAGAAGTCCCAGCAGAACAAGTGAACCTACCAGTAGTTGATCTAGAGGAGGAAAGGTTTTTAAGGGTTTTGAGTAGGGAGAACACTAAACCTTATTTTACCCCACCAGAATATGATGGGAAGTTAGATTCAAATGAATTGATGGATTGGATCTCAGAGATGGAGAAGTATTTTGACTTTGAAAACACTGCAGAAGAGAGGAAGGTGAAGTATTCCTGTACCCGGTTGAAGGTTCATGCATCTCTTTGGTGGGAGCACTTGCAAGTTGATAGGCAAAGAAGAAGTAAAGAAAAGATTAAGACATGGGATACAATGATTTCTAGGTTAACATCAAAGTTTGTCTTGACAAATTATCAAGTAGATTTGTTCTGAAAGTTGCAGAATCTAAGACAAAGGGAATCTAGTGTGAAGGAGTACATTGAAGCATTTTACAAGTTGAACATCAGATCCAGACATGTGGATGATGAAATTGAACAAATTGCAAGATATTTGAATGGATTGCGGATGTCTATACAAGATGGACTCAGTATGATCAAATTAGAGAGTGTTGAAGAGGCTTACTAGTATGCAATAAAAGATAAAGAGAAGTTGAATAAGAGGTATGGGTAGAGACAGAGAGGTATAGGTGGAAGGTTTACCCGAGGAAGATTTCAAGGAGGAAGAGGATACACCAGAGGAAGAGGAACTAGTACAAACTAGAAAAAGGACAAGGAAGTGAGCAAGGAAGGTAATTCATACCGGAAGGATGATAGAAATTTCTACTGGAGGAGAGAACCAAATCATTATCGGAATGAGAAATTTGGAAGACAAGACAAAAGGACATTTAGAGGAACCTATTTTAAATATGAAGGAGAAGGACACCATGCATTTGAATGTAAGAAGTCAGATGCTACCGGAAGAGTGATAGTGGTGGAGGAGAACCCCACCAGATCATACAATAAACTAGAAGATGGAGAACTATTGATGGTAAGGAGAGCTTTGTGTTATACCGAAGGAGATAAAGAACCCTTGCACAAGAGGAACCTGTTCAAGACCAGATGTAAGATATTTGGTAAGTGTTGTAAAGTTGTTATTGATATGGTAGTTTAGATAATCTTATTTCAGAAGAGATGGTGAATAAGTTAAAATTGGAGAGATTGAAACACCCAAAGCCTTACCAGATAGCATGGATTCAGGATGAACATAAGTTGTTAGTAAGTGAACAGTGTGTAGTAAAATTGAAAATTGGGAATAATTATGATGAAGTTTTGTGTGATATTATGCCTATGGACATTTGTCATCTTTTGCTGGGAAGACCTTGGCAATTTGATAGAGAGGCAATACATGATGGGAGGAAGAATACATACACTATTGTGGCCAATGGGATGAAGAAAACCTTGTTTCCTTTGGAGGAACCTTTGAAGAATGAAGTCTGTACAAATACCAGAATATGTCTAGTAGATGGAAGGAAGTTCATGGATGGAATGGGACATGAGAATGTGTGCTTTGCCTTAATTCCTAAAAAAACTAAGAGATCAGAACCAGAAGGAGAACACTCAGTAGAGATAAGAGATTTGCTGATAGAGTATGTGGACATCATTTTAGATAATGTACTTGATGGATTTCCACATGTCAGAAGTTTTAGTCATTGCATGGACTTAGTTCCTAGAGCTAGTTTGCCTAACAAAGTTGCACACTAGTTGACACTAACAGAGAATGAAGAGCTGAATAGACAAGTGCAGGAGCTATTGGAGAAAGGTTTAATAAGGGAAAGTCTGAGCCCTTGTGCAGTACCAACAATATTGGCACCTAAGAAGAATGGAGAATGGGGGATGTGTACCGACTCAAGAGCAATAAACAAGATCACAGTGAAATACCGGTTTCCCTTGCCTAGGATGGATGACATAATGCACTATTTGAGTGGAGCAAAGTACTTTACAAAGATATATTTGAAGAGTGGATATCATTATATGGAGATCAGAGAAGGTGATGAATGGAAGACAACATTTAAGACAAATAAAAGATTATATGAATGGTTGGTGATGCCTTTTGGACTAACTAATGCACTGAGTAGTTTCATGAGGCTGATGACTAAGGTCTTGAAGAAATTCTTGGGTAATTTTGTTATTGTGTACTTGGATGACATTCTGATTTTCAGTAAAACAAAAAACGAGCATTTGTTGCAGTTAAGAGAAGTTTTGCAGAGGTTGAGAGAAGAGAAGTTACTGATCAATATCAAGAAGTGCACTTTCATGAAGGATGAGCTAGTCTATTTGGGATTTGTGATATCTGAGGATGGTTTGAAGATGGACCTTGAGAAAGTGAAAGCCATTATTGAGTGGCCTACACTAGAAAGAATTGGAGAGGTAAGATCATTTCATGGATTGGCTAGTTTTTACCAAAAGTTTATCAGAAATTTAAGTTTAGTTTGTAATCCTATGACTGAGACCATGAGGGGAGATAGGAAGGAATTCAAGTTGACCATCAGAGAAAACAAAAGTTTTGAGTTGTTGAAACAAAAAGTGATTGAGCAGCCTATGTTGGATTTATCAGATTTCAATAAGGTATTTCAAATGGATTGTGATGCAAGTGGAACAACAATAGGAGCAGTTTTGAGTCAAGAAGGGAGAGCAATAGCCTATTTAAGTGAGAAATTGAATGATGCCCCCGGAAGAGATATTCAGTATACGATCAAGAATTTTATGCCATAATTCAAGCCTTGAAGAAATGGAGACATTACTTGCTGCCTAAGGAGTTTGTGTTGTATGCAAATCATCAAGCTTTGCAATATTTGAAAAGTCAAAGTAAGTTGAATCAGAGGCATATGAGATGGGTAGAGTTCTTGCAGAGTTACACCTTTCTGTTAAAACATAGAAGTGGGAAATCTATCAAAGTTGATGATGCATTAAGTAGGAGAGAAGTAATTTCCTAACAAAAATGAGAGTGACAGTATTAGGTTTTGAAAATTTGAACACCTTGTGTGATGAAGACCCGAATTTTGTAGAACCTTGGAAAGCATATAGAGAACCAGTTATGGGTGATAGGAGAAAATGGTTAGATTTATTCATTCAGGATGTAATATTATTTAAGGGAGTTCAGTTGTGCATACCTAAAAGTTCCATGAGAGAGAACCTGATAGAAGAGAAGCATAGTGGAGGTTTAGCTGGACATTTTGGCATTGATAAAACAGTTGTGTTGGCGAGTGAGAAATACTTTTGGCCCCAGATTCATAAGGATGTTAAGAGATATGTGTAGAGTTGTAGAGTTTGTCAAGTTGCAAAAGGTACTAGTTAGAATGTGGGATTCTATAAACCTTTGACAGTACCAGTAAGACCTTGGGAGGATATAAGTATGGATTTGTACTTGGGTTACCTAAGACACCAAGAGGGAATGATTCCATATTTGTGGTAGTGGATAGATTTTCAAAGATGGCTCATTTCATACCTTGTAAGAAGACATCAGATGCATTACATGTAGCAGACCTATTTTTCAAGGAAGTGGTAAGATTGCATGGATTACCTAAGAGCATAGTTTCAGATAAGGACACTAAGTTTGTTGGCTATTTTTGGAGAACACTTTGGAAGAAGATGAAGACAGATTTCAAGTTTAGTTCTACTTTTCAGCTACAGACTGATGGATAGACAAAAGTAGTTAACCGGAGTTTGGGAAACTTGTTAAGATGTTTAGTAGGAGATAAAACTGGAAGTTGGGATTTGATCCTTGCACAAGAAAAGTTTGCCTATAGCAATTCAGTGAATAGAAGTACTAGAAAAACACCTTTTTAGATTGTTACCAGAGTGCATCCTAAAGGAATAAAAAAATTGAGAGACATTAGCAGTGAAGACTGAAAGAGTTCAAAAGAAAAAGAATTTGTAGGTCACATGCCAGCATTGCATATTCAGGTTAGACAACATTTAGAAGAAATGAATAGAAAATACAAGTAGAAGGAAGATGAGAAGAGGAGGCATAAAGAATTTGAAGTTGGCAATGAAGTGATGGTCTATTTGAGAAAAGAGAGATTCCCGGTTAGAACTTATAATAAGTTGCAGATGAAGAAGTTTGGACCCTATAAGATCTTGAGAAAGTCCATTTCTGAAAAATACATATGAAGTGGAGCTACCAGATAGTCTAAGTGTTTCACCTATATTCAACATTATAGATCTTCATGAGTACCATGAACCAGAATTCAGTGAGGAAAATATTGTAGATTTAGAGAAACAATTGCCCCGAAAGGATCCAGATCATCTTGAAGAGATTTTGGATAGTAGGATTGGGCGTAGTACCCGAAGCAGTCAGTACAAAGAATATCTTGTGAAGTGGAAGAACAAACCAGAGGAAGATTCATCTTGTATTTTTCAGGCAGAGGTAGACCACCTTGGTTTTCCTTTGACCCTAGCAAAGTGAGAGGCTCACTTTTTTTATTGACCCCGGATGTCTGATGCGGGACCATCCCCGATTCACAACAATCTTACATCAACCAAAAGTATTTTCTTTTATGTTTTGTTTTCTATTTGTAGTTTTAGTTTTCCTTTTTGTGCATCTCGGCATTGGCTGACCAGTTCCTGTGGAGTTGGATTCTACTTGAAGACTTGATCACCGTGCTTTCTTTCTAACCGCATCTCATTTGGATCACTTTCCGGCAAGATATTGCTACCGGTTTCCTTGATAGCTTCTTGTTACTGGTTGTTCCTTTGTTACCAGTTAACTAAGACCTATTCTAGTGATCTACCAGAACCCATTTTGAAGCTTGTGAAGCCTTGGACATTGATCTCTATGTTGCTTGGTATGTGGTCAACCTTCTACATTTCATCCTTTCAATTTTACAAAGGAATCTATTAGTGGAGGCCGACCTTGTTCATGTTGCATTGTTCTTCGGGTTTTGATCCTTTTGGGCCAACCAGGTCTTTTGGATTGATATATATATTTGTAATCATGTTTTCAAATGTAATCAATCAGAGAATCAAGAAGTATCAGATAGATAGATTGTGCTTAGAAGATAGATCTTTTGATTCAAGGTCCCAGTGTGACTTATTCTACCAGGCTTGTGTGCCAGTATGTTGTAACCCGGTTGTTACCGGTTGGATGTAATTAACTTTCATGAAATAAATCTATCTATTATGCATTGGCTCCATCATATCTATATGAATTTGTTGTGTTTACTCATGCTAACAGGTTTGGATTGATCTCCTCGAGGTCCCTCCACATCAATGATGGCTTCAAAAGTTGTTACAGATGATGAGTTAGAAGGAGATGAATTCATGTTTATTGTCATTAAAGAAAATAGACCTGTACCTATTGATTCCACTAACAGTACTGTTGAGGAGAAAGATTTGGCTACTAAGGTAGAAGAAAAGGGTGGATGGGTGATTGACACTAGTTGTTCACATCATAGTACTGGTGATAAAATAAAATTTGTAAGAATGGAAAGGTATGATCCTGGAATAGTTAGATTTGGAGATGACAAAGCCTATGTAATCCATGGGAGAGGTTCTATTTCTTTTAGTGGTAAGAATAACATTGATGATGTCTTTTATGTTGAAGGTTTGAAGCATAATCTTTTGAGTGTTGGACAGATGGTTGATAAGGGTTATGATCTACAATTCAAGTATGATAAATGCAACATCTTCAATGCCTCTGATATAGAGATTACATCTAGAACTAAGATTGAAGGTAACATTTTTCATTTGAATGCTAGTGAGAAAAGTTGTTTGAGTGCTAATATAGATGAGAGTTGGTTGTGGAATAGAAGAATGTGTCATGTAAACTTTGATTCATTGATTAAGATCAGTTCTATACAAGTTGTTAGAGATATGCCTAAGATTGTTAAACTTGTTAATCTGGTATGTAAGAAATGTCAGTTGGGTAAGAAATAAAGGATTTCTTTCAAGAATAAATGGAATACATCTAACGGATTGCTAGATTTTATGCATACTGACTTGTGTGGACATACAAATGTTAGAAGTGTGTAGGGTGATAGATACTTTATGCTGCTTGTAGCTAGGAAATGTGGAAATCATCAAAGCAAATAGATATTAGCCTAGCTCAATCACGAAAACTAAATTGCAATGATTACAATCCTAATTACACTCAATAAAGACATGAAAACAAGACATCAATTCAAATGCAAACCATTGCAAACTTGAATGTCTCCTTCATGTGGCTCCATTGTCCTTCTTTCTCCTTCAAATAGCTTTGTTGTGGATCTCACCTACTAGTGCATGAGCATGATGTGAAAGCAAGTAGACAAGATGATAGTGCAAGAATACTCGAAGCGTGATTGATTCCACCAGGTAGGGATCTTGATTGAAGAAATTCATCCAATTTATAGACAAATTGGAGAAAAGACAAAATTAGCATGAATTAGATTCAAATGGAAATTACAAATCAATAATGACAAACATGACAAATTATGACAAATTTGCACTTTCTATGCAAGATTGATTGATTGTCAATTATGACAAAATTATGACAAATTTCTATGTCAAAATTGATTGATTGTCAATTATGACAAATTATGACAAATTGAAATGCAAGAATTTATGACAAGATTTTGAAATAGAAATAGACATTTAGGAATTTAGGAGAAATTAGAAAATTAGGTTAGAAATAATGACTTGGAAATTAGGAAATTGATGAAAATTAGGTAAATTAAATAATAATTTCTCATTCATTAATTAATTTACAAAGAGGGAGGAATTAATTAGCCAATTAAATAAACATTTAATTGTGACAAGAAGACTTAGGATAAATAAATAAATTATTTAACCTAGAGGGAGAAATGACAAACAAGGTTAAATGAACAAATCATGAAACCCTAGAAGATGAATTAGAAATGCAAGGATGACAATTAGGTCTTGACAAAAGATAATTGATGCTGATTCGATCATGATTCTGACTGACAAAGGACCAATGCTGATAAGTGATTTGATTGATAAATGCACCAATTGATGAGGAACAGTGACAAATTGATCCAAATTGACATGATTGAGAAAGATGACGATCGATGTCAAATCGATCACAAAATGACAAGATTGAAAATGACAATGATCGATGACAAATCAATCGCAAGATAACAAGATTGATAAGAGGACAAAACCCTAATTAGGATTGACGATGTCCAAAATGATGACAAATGAGCATGCACATTGATGCGACAGGATAAGATCGATCAAAATCATGACTGAAGATTGTTGTCGACAAGACCAAATTCGAAAGCGAGATGAATGAAGAATGCAGAAGAAGGACTCGATGCTCGCAAATGATAAAAACCAAGTGCGCGACATAGGAGAAATGTTAATGCAATGCAAAAACCCTAAAATAAGGCAATGCACAAATGTTAAAGTATGACTCTGCAAGCATTGACCATTTTTAGACGTCTACATTTTGCCCCTCTTTGAGACAATGCGAGTTTAAGCATTTTTTCAAAGAACGATAATGAAAATGCCCCAGACACTGACAATGACATATGCATGCCCCCTTGAGGAATTGGCCGGAAACATCGAGGAAAGAGGTCAATTGATTGATAATAATGAGAGAAAATGATAGGATCAAACAGACTGACAATTGGAGACCAGATGCATGAAGGACAAGCAATTGATGGTGCAAAAGACCATGACCAGCATAAGATGGAGAGAGTGCATGTCCATCTATGCACTAACAAAGATCTATAAATGAGACAAGGAGAAGAAAAATTACTCATTTGCACTAGCCAAAGAGGAGAATTTGTTGCTCTGGAAAAGGACACTTGCAGAGAGATGGTGAACATTCCAATGGCATATCACCTCGGAGAACGTGTACGCACCTATAGACGACCGAATGACGCAGGAGCAGCGGTATGTATCTCAAAAACCTAGATTGTCAATTTCATGAATTTGACTTGCTTGTGGGACATTGTGGGGCCCACAGGGAATGCAGAAACTAACTTCTGCGCTTATGTAGGGTCTTCTGTGCTTGTGTAGGGTACACAAGCCCAATTTGTTGCTACATAGGCGTAGGACTTAGCACACAGGCGCAGTTGTGCTTTGGCAACCCTAATTTGGTCCAAAATGGCATGTGAATGATCCCGAAAAGGGGGATAAGAATAAGATAGGTCAAAATAGATTAGAAACACCCTAATCTGGACATGAAACAAGGAAATGCAGCCCGTAGGAGAAAACCCTAAAACTAACAAAATGTGCCCCAATTGTGATGCAGAGTCGATAGTATCCGTTCATCACACGGGAGAACCAACCTGACTGCTTCATGTTATGACATAGACTCAGGAGCACGGACAGAGATACATTAGCAGGACTTGGAATATAATATATCACATTCGTGCCTGAGATTAGGGAAAACATAGGACTACTCACCGCATTGGCAGAGTGATGGCATTCGGAGACCTCCCCATTCCATCTAGCGATTGGAGAGGTGACTGTGACACTAGAGGATGTATGGCGTATCCTCCGCATTCTGATTCATAGAGAGATGATAGAATATGACCCAGTGATAGGGAGAGATGCTTTGTGTAGATTATTTGAGTGCGACATAGATGATTTGGATATCGTAGAGAGGGAGATCGGCTGGGAGACCATGGCATCAGAGTATGATCGGCGATATGTGGTGATAGCAGTGGTGATAGCATGTCTATTAGCAAGAGACAGACGAGGACATGGATTCCCTATTGGATGGGGAAGAGTGCTAGAGTAGATGGCGATAGAGGGGACGGTGTACGCATGGGGACCATGTGTGCTTGCTATGCTATATTTTCATTTGCATCAGATAGCATATCATGGAGTGCACACTTTGAGCTATGGAGTCACACTGCTACAGGTATGGGCATTTGAGCACATAGCCATATGTAGACCGATCGCAGAGAGACAGGTAGTACCACACCAACCATATGTGTACTATTATGGGGGAGCACTAAGACAGGGTCCATTTGGATACATACTGTATTGGTGACATGAGCTAGATAGACTGAGAGAGTTCACATGGAGGCCATATCTTGATTGCCCTGGATGGTCAGATGATAGTGATGAGCTATCATATTGTAGATAGGAGAGGTACCTGATTGGGCAACCAGTGAATCACCAGAGAGTGATTGAGATGTACCTGTCAGAGAGAGTAAGATGACAGTTTGGAGAGAGGTGGGATATACCTAGGGGGACTATACACTTTGCCCGATCTCACAGAGAGACGAGTCAGTGGGGGAGGATGATTCAGCCACACATTGCATATGCTGACTTCACACAGATATAGTAGAGATAGTGGGATTGGAGATCAGATGTGGTGGACGCCAAGACGATAGAGGAGTATGAGCGATTGTTTGCATGACGACGGCCAGTGCCATTGACAGGTCCTGATATTCCAGTACCGAGGAGACAGGAGGACTTCCCACTTGCTGGAGAGGAGGGAGATGATGAGGATGAGGAGGATGAGGGCAGGGATGAGGATGAGGGGGATGAAAAGGATGGAGATGATGAGAGGGATGATGATTATGAGCCAGACTCAGCTGATCAGGAGTCATTGCAGGATATACCCATAAAGCCAGAGACAGCTAGGATAGAAGAGATGGAGATGTGCAGGGCTACCATAGCGAGTCAGCATGATCATATTGTGACATTAGAGAGATAGAATGCCATCTTGAGGACAGAGAAGGATTAGTTCAGAGCAGAGATAGCCAAACTTACAGCAGCTCGAGATACAACAATAGCTCAGGCACAGCGAGAAGAACAGAGAGTCACTGAGTATATTGGGTCGATTAGAAATGCCAGTGCACCGGAGATGGCACAGATGTTGGTAGAGACTAGAGAGGAGATATGCCATTGG
Organism: Cryptomeria japonica; assembly: GCF_030272615.1. NCBI lineage: Eukaryota > Viridiplantae > Streptophyta > Pinopsida > Cupressales > Cupressaceae > Cryptomeria > Cryptomeria japonica. Next base: position 885,690,020 of record NC_081414.1, on the reverse strand, counting down.
AGGACACTATATGAGAGTGTAGTTCCACTAGAGCAGAGAGCAGCATCATATCGGGCACGATCGAGGACAGAGAGCAGGGCACGCTCTTGGAGGTCAGTGAGCAGCATGGGGGTGAGGGGACCTATGAGACCACCACAGCCAGGACCAGGAGGGACATCATCCATGAGACATGGCAGGGATGAGGAGGATAGAGGGAGCACCTAGTGATAGAGGCACGTGCTCCTTAGGATAGAGACAGATGTAGTTTGACATTATGTAGTCAGCCTGCGGGCCATACTTAGGACAGACAGTCCAATTTTGTACTCCGATATTATTGGATATATGATATGATATGCATTGATATGATGGGATGCAATGTGTTATGACTTATGTTATTTTCCATGTATGGATAACTTATGCACTGTTGATGTATGAATACATTTTTATGTGTTTTTGATGCATTTATAATATGAAATGGATAAAATGCTTGATGTGAGGCTTGATGTAATGCAAATGTACTAACCAATGAATGCAAGATGCAGCATATGTGTTTGGGGAAATTGGAGCACTAGACCGAACTGACTATCTGAATTGATGGAAGAAATGTTAGTAAGAAGAAATGAGACAAAGGACAGTTAGAGACAAAGAAAAACTTGCTTTCACTAATGGACTTTGTAGGTGAGAACCTTTATTTAATGTAGCAAAATGGATGCGTAGCATCATGGCATTGAAGGCCAGAGCTGAAATGCAACCCCTTTTTGCAAAAGACAGACACATCGCAGACAAACAGCAATCACAACAACAACAAAAAAGAAAGGGACCATGAACCATCCCGGTCACTCTAAATCACTCAGTGACATCATTGAGCAACATAGGAACATGATCGAAGATAAATCAATAAATGATAAGACTCGCTAATTCCAACAAGTCAAACAAACATCTTGATCTTCATTGTCAAAAGTTGAAAGTGTTGATAGGACGATCATGTTGTCTGGTTTCAGGACATGCGGTACCCCGTCTAAGATAGGACACAGTCTCGTTTCGAGCATACCACACCCTGTATAAGACCCATGATAGTAGTGACAAGGACAAATCATATTGATGTTGACATTCGATTGATATGATAATTTGAATCAGTTTTGAATGTCTGGTTTGATTGAAAAGTTCATCTATTAATGCGTGATTCCATTAAAGCACAATGTCTGATTGCATGTCATTAGAGGGATGCTCAGTGATCTGTCTTATGCACAAAGGGGATATTTTTTTGACAAAATGCTTGTTTTTGGATTTTAATGTTTTTACAATTTTTTGTGTTCATTTTTTCAGGACTTTATTTGATGTTTAGGGATTTTTTCAGGACATTATTCGATTTTTAGAGATTTTTCCAGGACATTTTTCAATTTTTTTGGATTATTTTAGGACATTTTTCAATTTTTTTTGGATTATTTCAAGACATTTTTCAATTTTTTTTTGGATTTTGCCCCTAGTGTCTAGCAAGGCAAGGAATATGACAGGTGAATAAATAGGCTTGCTTAAATGTTGGTGGATAGAGGGAAGACAAAGGCCTTTTATTATGGAGACAATACGGATGCAATTTTCAAGGGCTATTACGTGATGAGACAAGAGACTGGATATGACAATGTAAAGCAGTGACATGGCATGAGGGACATGTCAAGAGGTTTTTGAAAAATATGTTTAAATTTTGCATCCTTATGTCATATCAAGATCAAGGAATGAAAAAGAGTGTATGGATAGTGATAAGATATGGATAGGATAAGCAAGACCAAGAATGGATAAGGGACATGGACTGAAGGTCGGGATAGGATACGGGATAGTGGTAGAAAGTTGCAATAAGACAGAGAATATGGATGAAAAGTTATAATAAGCAAATGGATAAATGACCAAAAGCTATGATGGACTAAAAGTTGCAAACAAGATGCATGATGCTCATGAAGATCCTCACCCTTGTCAAGATCAAAGGTGGAAAGAGGAAATGGACATGAGGGACAATAGGATATGAAAGGTAATGACAGGGGTTCGATAGGATAATGGAGCAATGAAGGACAAAAGGATATGAAGGAGGAAACCTGCCCCCAAGTGTGGTGTGCAAGAAGTTCATAAATTATGCATGGCGCTTGTTTGCCAGGTTTTCATCATGGTACTTGCCCAAGGCACCTGTTTGCCAGGTTTTCACCAGTGGACAAATTATTTTTTTGCTTTACTTTTTTTTTTTTCTTGTCTTTCTTTTTTCACTTTTTTTTTTTCAATTTTGACTTTTTCAATAGAAGATGGACACATGATAGGGGATGGAAGAAGGACTCAAGCATATTATTTTTTGGATAGTAACCTTGAAATAAATGGACCATGACCTTTGAAAGTATGCTCAAAGACGTTGGTAGGATGAGGACATGGAAAATGAGATGAAACTAAGGCAAGGATTTATGCAAAGGATTGAACCAAAGGGATCGAAGGATGGAAAATATGAATTGGCTAATGGATAGGGTATTGGAAGAATTGTGCTTGAGTGGATGGAAATGTTGGCAAGATTGACATTGGCACACACCTTGAGGGGTGATGGACTGATGGAGGAAAGATGTGCTTTGGATATGGAGATTTTGATGAAGGAATAGCTTGGGATTTTGGGACATAAGGGCCCAAAATGGATGAAGAAGGTGACAGAGGAATAGACTTGGAAAGTTTAGATGGAGGAATAGCAATTTTAGATGCCAATTTTGATGTTTCTTTAGGATTTTGTGCTTCAAGGAGCCGCTTAGGTATCCACATGGTTTTTTATTTTTCATGCTTTTGTGGTTCCTTGGAGTGCATTGCTTGCACAAGGGATTTAGGAACCCATATATATTTTGATTTTTGTTTTTGATCAATGGGCCTTTTTGGCCTTTTGGATATTTCTTTTTCTTTATAGATCATAGTGTTCTTTGTTTTGACATGTCGATTATATTGGACATGTTGATCCTTGAATACATGTGGATTTCTAGACTTATGACGTTTATACTTGGCATCGAAATTGCTTGGAGGGAGAAAGGAATGCATGGATGGATATGAATGAAATGGAGTTCTTTTGGATTGATGAAATTTACTCAAGGATGTGTGCCTTTGCTGACCTTTCATAGAGGATGAAGGGATATAAGGACCTAAGATGGATGGAAGGTATGATGGGGAAGGTGTATGTTTTGATTGTGATGGAGGGATACCAACATCTTGAGAGTGAGTTGTGTAAACATGACCCTTAAGATCTTCTTTAACATGAAGGGATGCTTGCTTATGGAGATCTACTCCTTTGCCTTTATGAATATATTGACTTGTAGGATACTCTTTTCTTTGGGAAGAAGATGTGAGTCCATTATGAGGTGGATATGATATGAGAGAAATAATGAGATCTTGAAGTGGATCGGATTGCACCAAAGTGGAAGAACCCATTATGCATGTCAAGGGTTCATGAACATTTTGCACTGACACGTTAGAATCATGAAGGGGATTAGGATCATGAGAGGGACTAGGATTGTGTAGTGGACATGGTTCAATGACAGGCTCTTCAAGAGATGGAATGGGAAAAATAATGGGATCATCAAAAGAAATGGGATCTTGGAGTGGATATGTTGGATTAGGACATGGAGATGGAGGAACAAGTGGATCTTGTGGAGGATTTAAAGGAATAATTTGATCTTGACAAGGAGGAAGATCATTGGAATCCTCTTTAAAGTTTCTTTGCTCTTGACTTTCAATGGGATCATCAGAAAGGATGGAAGGGATATCTTTATCTTTCTTAGGAAGTGGAATGTCAATGGGATTTGAAAGGACATTTTGTTCATGAAATGAAAGGGGATCGTTTGGGATTGGATGGATTGGGATATCTTGAGCTTGCTTGGGAAATGGAGTGTCAATAGGACTTTGGATAGGATGGACAAGAATAGGGGAATCATCATGAGTGTCTGGGAACATGGGGTCCTAGTCAACAATTGGATGGGATGATAAGGTTTCGGGATCTTGATCTTGATCTATTTTAAGACACGTTTCTTCATGCTCTAAATTATCCTCTTGACATCAGGTTGGACTTTGGATATGCATGGGGGATTTGAACAAGGAATCAATATTTTGGCATGAAGGAAATGCATTTTGAACATTTGTGATGGATTTTGGCAAGGAATCAATGCTTGAACATGAGGAAGAGGGACTTCGAATGGGGTTCTCTAAAATAGGTAGTGGCAATAAAGTGCATGGTGGCATTGGGTCTTGTATTTCTAAAATATGACAAGGATGTGCATCATGAATTGGATTATCTTGGCAATCAATTATGGATAGCTCTTGGATAATTGCATCCTTGGGTGTATTGTTTGATGAGGATAATATAGAAGGTTCTTGTGAAACTTCTAAAGGTGTAGGGATAGATGCCACTGGAAAGTCAATTTGCTTGCGAGGGGATGAGGCATTGCTAGACATAAGTGTATTATTTTGATCTTCCTCAAAGAACTCACTTGGTAATTTCCTTAAGATCATTGCAATAAAACCACCTTTCTTCCGAGGTTTTGACATAGTTGTATCCGGAATTTGAACTTGTTTGGCAAGGATTTGGTTCTGATCTGATGTCATGTTTTGATATTGGACTTGGTTCAATTGTTCTGACATGTTTGAAACTTGGGTTGCTGTGTGCTGCAACCTTTGTTTTTGAATATTTGGCTATGGTTGTTGACATTGATATTCCACCATTGGTTGAACCATTTGTGGAAATTGTATAGTTGGTTGGACATATTGTTGAAATTGGACCATTGGTTGTATTGGTTGTATATGTTGAACAATTGGTTGAACCATTGGTTGTATTGGTTGAAAATCTGATTGATAGTAAACACCTTCTTGTTCTTGTTGTGGAGGCACATAATGTTGAAATTGATGTTGTCTCTTTTCTTGAAATTGTTTCATCATCTCTATTTGGGAGAGGAGAGCTGGTATGTCTGATCGTTCAAGAAGAGATCTTACATCAATTGGCTCAATCTTTGGATTTCGACCTGTAAATTTTTGAAACATTTTGGACATTTGTGATCTATTCTTCTCAATGTTTTTCACTCTTTGTTCCAAAATCTCCTCTTCTTGAGCTAGTTTCTCCTCTAGTTTTTGTATTTGGAGACTTGTTTCATCATAAAAGGTTTGATCAATGTTGCTTTGTTGTTAGGTTGGATATAATTGTGATTGCCTTGGATTAAAATTCGATTGCATTGTTGGTTGATACGTCAAACTTTGTTGCATCATTCGTGCTTGGAACCTTGTTTCAATAGACATGTCACTTATGCAAATGCAATATTTTTGGAATTTTTCAAGGATAATGTATGATATGCAACTAAATGCAAACTAAATAGATGAAAATGCAATCTATGACAAGAATGCAATTTATGTTTTTGGTTGTTTTTCAAGATTTTGACAAACTTTTGAAATGCAAATCTAAAAAGAGACCCTTAGGAAATTGAAATGATGTCTAGACCTCAAAGGACAAAAGGACCAAGTGACAAAAGGACAAAATGACAATGTCTCCCCTATATGCTTGGATACTAAGCTAGGTTTGACCAAATGACAATAATGACATAAAGAGAAAAGGTTTGATAAGGACTAGACTTCCTAACAATGACTTAGGGTTATCAAAGATTTGGATTACTCAAGTATAACAAAACCTAGTTTTGACACTATATGCAAAGGGACAATTACTATGCAAATGACCCTAATATGATATGATAATGACCTAAGCTTGATGAAGAGACCTAGGGTATGCAAATGCAAATGTATGACAATGGTATTACTCTAATGCAAGAGGACACATGCAAAATGGATGACCCTTATTGATATGCAAAGGAGTATGACCTAGGTGAAACCTAATCTTGGTACTTGACAATGAACTTTGCAAAATGCAAACCTAGGATGAACCTAAATCTAAGTGACATGAATGTTGACACAAGATTTTGAACAATGTTTGACAACCATGTTTGAAGTGTTAGGGTTTCAAGCAGATCCGAAGCAAATATGAACTAACAATTATATGCGGATTTAAATACAAAAAGATAAAGAAATAAAACAGGATGCAGATAACACAAAGATTTAACATGGTTCACCTAGAATGGGTTACGTCCACCATACACAGCCGTCCAATCTTTCTTATTATCCAGCAAAAATAGTACATCAACCTTGCAATGCCTTAAGCATCCTAGCCGCTTATAACATGCATTTTTAGGGCAACAAACAAAGTCGGCCTTTTTAGGGTTTTATTACAATGTTGGTTTTCATCAACAAAAATGGCAAAAAAAAATTTCTCGGGGGCTGCTGCCCCCGAACCCCCGCTTTTCTCGGGGGCTACCACCCCCAAACTCTTGCCCGGGGCCTAGCCCGGCCCTAGACCCCCGTGAGGATACGTGCTAAGTGTACAGTACTTTGCTGATCAGTCACCACATTTCAACAATCTCCCACTTGGAGACTGATACTACACAACACCACTATACATGCAACATCCACTGGATAAAACACTAGGACTTGATTGGTATAAATTCCACAATTATCAATCAAGAAGACCAACAAAAACTGATGAAGAAATCAGCTTCTCCTATGGAACTGCCTTTGTGAACATATCGGCAAGATTCTCACTTGTGTGAATCTTCTCAAGCCGTAACTGACCCTCCTCTAAAATAGTCCGGATGAAGTGGTACCTGAGCTGAATGTACTTTGTCCTTGAATGAAAAGTAGAGTTCTTCGCAAGATGAATGGCACTTTGGCTATCAGTATACAATGGGCTATCCTCTTGTGTCTGACCCAATTCCTTCAAAAAACATTGCAACCAAATCATCTCCTTGCTGGCTTCTGTAGCAACAACATACTCAGCTTCAGTGGTTGAAAGTGCAACAACCTTTTGCAGCCTAGAAATCCAACTGACTGCAGTTCCCCCTATAGTAAAAACATACCCTATAGTACTCCTCCATGAATCAATATCACCTGCCAGATCAGAGTCAACAAATCCACTCAAAGTAGCATTAGATCCTTTGAAACATAATGCCTTCGTAGTAGTTCCTTTCAAATACCGAAGAATCCATTTCACAGCATTCCAATGTTCCATACCTGGATTACTCATAAACTTGCTCACAACTCCCACTGCATGTGCAGTATCTGGCTTTGTGCATACCATTGCATATATCAGACTGCCAATAGCTGATGAATACGGGATGTTAGACATTTTATTAACCTCTTCCTGTGCCTTTGGGCACATCTCCTTAGTCAATTTGAAATGACTAGCCAAAGGTGTACTAACTGCTTTTGCATCCTGCATGTTAAATCTTTTCAACACCTTCTTTATATACTCACTTTGGGACAAATTCAAGGTTCTATTTTTCCTATCCCGTGTAATCCTCATACCAAGAATTTTCTTAGCTACACCCAAATCCTTCATAGCAAATGACCTGGCTAATTTCTATTTAAGATCATTTATATGTTGCATGTTAGACCCAGCAACAAGCATGTCATTAACATAAAGCAACAGGATAATATAACTACCATTATCAAATCTCTTAAAATATACACAATGATCAGAATGACATCTATGATAACCGTGTTTAGCCATGAAACTATGAAATTTTAAATACCATTGTTGGGGTGCTTGCTTTAGGCCATACAGACTTTTCTTCAACCTGCACACCAAGTTCTCCTTACCTTTGACCTCATATCCCTGTGGTTGCAACATGTAAATTTCCTCCTCCAAATCTCCATGGAGAAAAGCTGTTTTGACATCTAATTGTTCAAGATGTAAATCATCTGTAGCCACAAGACTAAGTACAGTTCTAATTGAAGTCATTTTTACAACTGGAGAAAATATTTCATCATAATCTATACCCTTTTTCTGTGCAAAACCTTTTACCACAAGTCTAGCCTTATATCTTTTCTGACCTCCTTCCTCCTCCTTCAGTTGATAAACCCAATTGTTAGGCAAGGCTCTTTTTTTTGTAGGTAAAGGGACTAAGTCCCAAGTATTACTTTTCATCAAGGAGTCCATCTCCTCTTTCATGCCTAGCTCCCACTGTTGTTTGGCATCTACCTGCATTGCTTCTTCATATTCTTCTGGTTCACTACAATCTGTTAATAAAATAGAATACAAAGAAGGAGAAAATCTTTCAAGGGGTCTACTTGTCCTCGTAGAATGTCTAACACTTGTAGGAGTTTGTGGGACAATCTGTTGTTGCTGAGCATCAGGTACCTATGGCATTTCATTTTCAGGAATCTCATCCAACACCACATATTCTTGTTTTTCCTGTTCATGCTTCTTTTCCTGCATCTGTTCTTTATACCTAACCTTCTCATTGAATATAACATCTCTACTTCTAATTATTTTCTTATTTTCAAAATCCCATAATCGATAGCCATATTCATCTATCCCATATCCAATGAAGGTACATTTCTGAGATTTAGCATCAAGCTTGGTTTTGTTTTCTTTATCAACATGGACAAAAGCTTTGCAACCAAAAGTTTTTACAACAGAATAATTTACTTTTTTACCAGTCCATGCCTCCTCTGGAATACCACCATCCAAAGGGGTTGAAGGTCCTCTATTTATCAAATAGATAGTAATATGTACAACATCTACCCATAAATGTAAGGGCAATCCAGCATGCAATCTCATGCTCCTTGCACGTTCCATGATAGTCCTATTCTATTTCCCAACCTTGAGAAATCTGACTCTTTTCTATTTACCATAAACACAGTTTTCACAGAACTCTAAATCAATCTTCTTTAGTCCTGGCAATAGATTTTTGGAGTGAAGGATTTTCATCCCGTTCTCACTCATGTGCCCAAGCCTATGGTGCCAAATTATCGAATCTATTCTTGCAACATTTATTGTTGTTGTTCCTGTAGTAACTTTATCTATAGTAGCTAAGGTAGAGTAAGTGTTACCAGTACATAGATATAATGTGCCTACCTTTGCACTTTTAGCTACTACTAATGATCCTTTAGTGACCTTCCACATACTATCTGAGAAGGTAACTATGCAACCTTCACTACCTAATTACCCTACAGAAATTAAATTTCTTCTTAAATTAGGAACATGTATTACCTCCTGCAGAAACCAGTCATTACCATTCTGCAACTTGATCTTTATCTTTCCTTTTCCAACAATTTGACAGGACTCATCATCACCCAAATATATCTGTCCAAAATCACCTTGAACATAATCTAGAAAATATTTTCTATGAGGTGTAGCATGAAATGAAGCCCCAGAATCTATTACCCAGGAATCATTAACATTATCCAAACATAAGATTAAGGCATCTTGTAAAGTATTACTTGCAATATTAGCTTCCTTACTGTTATTTTCATTTTTGTCTCCTTCTTTGTTTTTCCGAGACCAACAGTCTTTCTTTAGATGACCAGACTTTCCGCAGTACTAGCAATCTTTCTTTCCTCTAGATTAAGAGCATCCTTTCTTTGACTTCCCTCATGACTTCTCATTCCCAGGGCCTTTTCCTCTTTCCTTTGATCTTCCTCTATTCTCCACATTCAAAACACTACCCGATGATGTTGGAGTCTCACCTATGCTTTTCCTTCGCATTTCCTCGCTTAGGATAACACCAACAATATCATCAAATACCAAAGTATTTTTACTAGAGACAGAGTTACTTACAGCCATAACCAAGCTATTCCAGCTTTCTGGCAAAGAACATAAAATCAAGAGAGCCCTAACCTCTTCTGCAAAGGTAATTTTTACTGAAGACAATTGACTGGTAATTGTATTAAATTCATTTAAGTGCTCCACTATAGATCCTCCCTCACTCATTTTTAAATTAAACAAATGCTTCATAAGAAATACCTTATTTGAAGCCGAGGGTTTCTTATACAGCTTAGCCAATGTTGCCATCAAATCTACAGTCATTTTTGCTTCTGTTATATTGAATGCTACAGATGACGCAAGGCACAATCGAATGGATCCCAGTGCCTTTCTATCTAAAATGTCCCACTCTTCATCTGATATTGTGGTCTTTTTCTTTGCCTTTCCTTCCAATGGCCGCCATAAATCCTTTTGATACAGTTAATCCTCCATCTACATTTTCCATAACTGATAATTCTGGCTGTTAAACTTTTTGACCTTGAATTTGGAATCCTCCATTGCTCCCACTCAAATCTGAAAGTCCTGCCAATTTACAAAAAACCTCACTCTGATACCAATTGTTAGGGTTTCAAGCAGATCCGAAGCAAATATGAACTAACAATTATATGCAGATTTAAATACAAAAAGATAAAGAAATAAAACAGGACACAGATAACACAGAGATTTAACGTGGTTCACCCAGAATGGGTTACATCCAAAATATGTAGCCATCCAATCTTTCTTATTATCCAGCAAAAATAGTACATCAACCTTGCAATGCCTTAAGCATCCCAGCCGCTTATAACATGCATTTTTAGGGCAACAAACAAAGTTGGCCTTTTTAGGGTTTTATTACAATGTCGGTTTTCATCAACAAAAAAGGCAAAATAAGATTTCTTGGGGGCTGCCGCCCCCAAACCCCTGCCCGGGGCCCAGCCCGGCCCCAGACCCCGGTGAGGATACATGCTAAGTGTACAGTACTTTGCCGATTAGTCATCACATTTCAACATGAAGGTATTTTGAACTTTGTTGAATGAAATACTCTTGGGTTTAACCTTGTTTTGAATCAATTTGTCTTGTTTTTGAAATGAGATGCAATTCAACTTTTGACAAGCAAAGAAGACAAGATATTTCAACTTAGACTCAATACAATCATGCTCATTCACACATTTCTTATGGTAGGCAAGGACATTAGGTACTTGAGAGGTAGACTCATTATGGGATTCAAGGAGAACACATAGATGCTTGACCCCACGGGCTCCCCTCCACGACACTCACTTCTCTGGGTAGCCAAGCATCAGTCCCCATGGAAATCTCCCCATGGCAAACTTAGTATCTCTTCCAAGTATCCAAACTTGTCCTTCTCAAGCAACTAGAAGGATTTTTGGCCTCTAAATACAAGGTGTTTAGTAAGGATTTCTGTTAAGCGTATCTCCTTGGTGTCATGCAAGCGTGATTAAGACATTAAGCCCACCAAGATACCAAACAAATGTAGTCGCGCAAGCATGTTTTAGACCATGAGGTCCTACTTAGATGTTGATATGAGAAAGAGTTCAAAGGTCATCACTTCGCAAGTAACTACAATTCCCATGTAACCCTTCCTTCAAAGCTTTTGCTCACCAGGTATTTATTTATAGTGAGTTAGAATGCCAAGGTATTCTAGCCGTACTCACTTTGGGTCATTCCCTTCTCACGATTGTCACTTGCTTGCAAAAGCAAATGGTCGGAAAGGCAGGCCCTCCAAAGGTGACACACAATCAAAAACATGAGCATGGTATCGAAGATCTGGATTTCTAATCACCCTAAGAAGGATGAGAGCATACTCTCCTACTCCAATGTCAAACTCAAAAATCAAAGCAAACATACGTTCATTCCATCCTATTTAGAAATCATACAAGGTGCCTAAATATTAATTACAATCACAAAGTTTAGTTGTAGTCCAAGGCAACCTGCAAAACCATCAAGTTAGAAGTTTGATATGCTTGATCTTTGACTATCGAACCTGCATAAAATTCATTAGTATTTTCATCTTTGTCCATGCGTAATGCCAAGGTGCTGCACAAAGAATCAGTACCATAAAACCAAAAAGAAGAAACAGAATGCAAAACAAACCAATTTGCAAGTAAAGACACTGCTTTTTTACCTCTGTTTCTGGACTTACACAGGCGCAAAATGATGTAAGACAGGCGTAGAATGATACAACACAGGCATAGATCCCTTTGACATAGATGCAGAAGCCTTTGAAACAGGCACAGAATGCTTGACATAGGCGCAGATTGCTCCTACACAGGCGCAGAAGTGCCCAGAAAGGCCTGCATTACCCTGTTTCTTGGGTTTTTCACCTGCAAATCATCTCAAAAGCACTCAAGAGCATGGTTAGGGGGTTAGTTCACATTGGTTTCACCAAAAAATGTAGCTAGGAAATGTGGAAATCATCAAAGCAAATAGATATTAGCCTAGCTCAATCACGAAAACTAAATTGCAATGATTACAATCCTAATTACACTCAATAAAGACATGAAAACAAGACATCAATTCAAATGCAAACCATTGCAAACTTGAATGTCTCCTTCATGTGGCTCCATTGTCCTTCTTTCTCCTTCAAATAGCTTTGTTATGGATCTCACCTACTAGTGCATGAGCATGATGTGAAAGCAAGTAGACAAGATGATAGCGCAAGAATACTCGAAGCATGATTGATTCCACCAGGTAGGGATCTTGATTGAAGAAATTCATCCAATTTATAGACAAACTGGAGAAAAGACAAAATTAGCATGAATTAGATTCAAATGGAAATTGCAAATCAAGAATGACAAACATGACAAATTATGACAAATTTGCACTTTCTATGCAAGATTGATTGATTGTCAATTATGACAAAATTATGACAAATTTCTATGTCAAAATTGATTGATTGTCAATTATGACAAATTATGACAAATTGAAATGCAAGAATTTATGACAAGATTTTGAAATAGAAATAGACATTTAGGAATTTAGGAGAAATTAGAAAATTAGGTTAGAAATAATGACTTGGAAATTAGGAAATTGATGAAAATTAGGTAAATTAATTAATAATTTCTCATTCATTAATTAATTTACAAAGAGGGAGGAATTAATTAGCCAATTAAATAAACATTTAATTGTGACAAGAAGACTTAGGATAAATAAATAAATTATTTAACCTAGAGGGAGAAATGACAAACAAGGTTAAATGAACAAATCATGAAACCCTAGAAGATTAATTAGAAATGCAAGGATGACAATTAGGTCTTGACAAAAGATAATTGATGCCGATTCGATCATGATTCTGACTGACAAAGGACCAATGTTGATAAGTGATTTGATTGATAAATGCACCAATTGATGAGGAACAGTGACAAATTGATCCAAATTGACATGATTGAGAAAGATGACGATCGATGTCAAATTGATCACAAAATGACAAGATTGAAAATGACAACGATCGATGACAAATCAATCGCAAGATAACAAGATTGATAAGAGGACAAAACCCTAATTAGGATTGATGATGTCCAAAATGATGACAAATGAGCATGCACATTGATGCGACAGGATAAGATCGATCAAAATCATGACTGAAGATTGTTGTCGACAAGACCAAATTCGAAAGCGAGACGAATGAAGAATGCAGAAGAAGGACTCGATGCTCACAAATGATAAAAACCAAGTGCGCGACATAGGAGAAATGTTAATGTGATGTAAAAACCCTAAAATAAGGCAATGCACAAAAGTTAAAGTATGACTCCGCAAGCGTTGACCATTTTTAGACGTCTACACTGCTAATTGATGATTATTCTAGGATGATGTGGGTTGTCTTTTTAAAGAAAAAATTAGAAGCATTTGAGAAATTTAAGATATTCAAAGCTAAAGTTGGAACTGGGTCCGGATTGAAGATGAAGTGTCTAAAATCTAATAGAGATAAAAAAATTTGTTCCATTAAGTTTAATTCATTCTATGAGATGCATGTAATCAGAAGACAACTATCTGCTCCTAGAACCCCACAACAAAATTGAGTTGTTGAGAAGAAGAATCACAGTGTTTTGGATACTGCAAGAACTATGTTGATTGAAGGAAATGTTCCAAAGGTCTAGTGGAGAGAATCTATTAGAGTTGTAGTGTATACATTCAAAAGAATTCATGTCAAAGGTGATACCAGTAAGACCCATTATGAGCTTTGGTTTGGTTTGGTCCTATTTCAAAGTTTTTGGTACCAAATTTTATATCAAGAGAGATGAGGATATTGGAATGATTGATGCTAGAAGCGATGAAGCCATCTTTATGGGATATTATACAAAGAGAAAATCCTACTAGTGCTATAATAAGAGACTGAGAAAGATAGTTGAGAGTGAAAATGTGAATGTTAGTGATGGGATGGGGTGGGGGATAGACTAGCCTAGTCTATGCTCTTGGATCCTTTCCTTGGATCACTTGGTGTTCACTACACACCCTAGGGTCTCTAGTACTTCCCTTTTCTTGAGGAATCCCTTGACCATGCCCAATCCACCCACCAATGAGTTACAATGCTGCTCCTAAGGTCTCACCTACTCATGAGACTCAAAACCCCTTACTATGGCTAATAAGGGCTAATCTTGTTCCACACCTTCCAAGGTCTTAGCAAGGTTGTTTTAGGTCTTTTTCATGGTCTATCCACCCATTTATGAGCCCCCAAGAGGTTTCAAGCCTTCAACCCCTTACCAATTTCACTATTTTGTGGTTTTCCTTCAAATAGGCCTACAAGGATTAGGACCAATTAGGCCTCCTAATCGGTCTTCTAGGGCTCCCTCTCACAAACGGTGCACAAACAACCCAATCTCCCAAAAAGGACTACCATTCATTTGGTAAGGACTCAAGGATTTTCTAGGTTTTAGGCCTCCAAGTGTCCGTACACTATCCTAGGTGGATTTTAAGGTTTTCAAGGGTTTTTGTGAGGGTTTTTAGAGTCTGTTTGGGTCATAGTGAGTGTTTTGAGGTTTAACCCCCTTGTTTGGATTGGTGGAGGCTCCTCCTTCACACCAATGATGCTTCACTAACTCCTCTACACTTCCTCCAAAGGATACACTCTTCACTAACTAACCTTGCTCTCTAAGACCTCTGCACCAACAACCATTCCTAACCAGGCACTGTCTAGTCTCGCCTAGGAATGGGTCTTTGCTTGGCCTCCTTGCATTTACAAGGGCCTTTCTTGCATGGGAATATAGTACAGGGTCTTCACTCTCATTTCTCATGGTTTCATGGTGATTCCACAACAGGGAATGGAGTTAAGACTTCATTTTGACAAATCGGTCCAAAATTGGACAATAAGACTGCAATTTATAAACTATTTACAAACACACTCAACCGATAAACACAAAGCTAATCTAAACACTCACAATGAAGATATATACACCAAAGAAGACATTTCACATAGTTTTTCACACAAATAAATCCATTAGTTTGCTTGGTAACTTCATTCAATCTGACTGGTAACCAACAAACAGTCACAGTCAAGCTCTTCTTGCTTGGGTCGTACAATCTCTGACATCCAACCCATGCATTTAGGGTTTGAAAATTCTTAGACCACCCATACCTTGGTCAGTGTGCCAAAATTAGGGCTCTCCATGCACAACAAGGGTCTATGACCATTTTGGGTGGAAAAGTTGCTTGACAACTTTTAAAAGTTGTCATGTAACTTTTGCATCTTTTGAGGAACTTTGCCATTATTGCTTTTCATGACTTCTAAGCCCATTTTGGGCTATCCTAAGGACATAATCATGCCAATAAGGCCTAACACACATTCCAGGCACACTCAACCTCTTCTACACAAGAAATCACAACAAAACACTAAGGACCTAAAACTTGGTCCTAGTCTAGCACACATGAGCTCATGGCTCTTATTCATGTACAATGGCTTCTAAAGAAGCACAACACCAACAAGACAAAGAAAGAGAAAGAGTTTGGAAGGGTGCTCTTGTACCATACTCCCCCTCTGCACACAACTAAGAAATAGAAGAAGAGATGAGAGCCGGGTCTATTCCAAGTGTCTTGAACCTGCTCTCCTCCACCCATGTAGCTTCAGATACTAGTTGACCTGCCCATTTCACTAAGTGCTCCATGTAGACCTCATGTCTAGTTGACTTCTTCACCCTTGATTCTAAGATCTCCTCTTCTTTAGGCTTCTTCACTTGAGGTAAGGTATTTACATCCAATTCTTGTAATACCTTAGCTTGGTTCTCAGTCTGCCCTTCTATCTCACCCTTGTACATGATTAGATCAGCAATGTTAAAGACTGGTGATATAGCCAAATCAAAAGGTAGGTCAATCTTGTAAGCATTCTTACCATATTGTGATAGGATTCTACAAGGTCCTACCCTTCTCATTTGCATTTTGGTAGGCTTACCACTTTGCATCCTAGCTTTGCTCAAATGGACCATCACATAGTCACCCACCTTGAACTGAACTTCTCTCCTTTTCTCATCCACTTTGGCTTTCAGTTTTTGAGTGGATTCAAGGATGGCCTTCTTAACTTTCTCTTGAACTTCCTTGATGGTTTGAGTGAAGTCCTCTACTTGTCCACTCTTCATTTCAAAACTACCAAGGTCTCTTAACTCACATACTCCCCTTGGATGTCTGCCATACACAACCTTAAAAGGGCTTCTACCAGTGGTTCTATTCACACTGTCATTATATGCATACTCTGCGTGAGGAATGATAAGGTCCCATGTCTGACCATACTCCTTAGTTAAACACCTCAACAAATTGCCTAACACTCTATTGATGACTTCTATTTGACCATCTATTTGTGGATGGTAAGCTGAGCTAAATGACAAGTTATTTCCTAATCTCCTCCATAATGTTTGCCAAAAATGACCCATGAACTTGTTGTCCCTATCTGAAACAATGCTTAAAGGGAGTCCATGAATTCTAACTATCTCTTTGAAGAAGAGATGTGCAACATAGCTAGCATCATGTGTAGTCCTACATGGAATGAAATGACTCATCTTGGAAAATCTATCTACTACCACATAGATGCTATCCATACCTATTTTTGCCTTGTGAAGTCCTACTACAAAGTCCATGCTTATACATTCCCAAGGTCTATTAGGGACCAGCAATGGTTGATAGAGACCGACATTACTTGATCCCCCTTTTTCTCTTTGGCATACTCCACATTGCTCCACATACCTCTTTACATCTCTTGGCAACTTTGGCCAATGGTAGTACCTTTGTACTAAGTCTAGGGTCTTATTAATCCTAAAGTGTCCACTCAAACTGCCATTATGCTTCTCTTGGATGAGGTTCTCCCTCATAGATCCTCTAGGTACACACAACTGATTACCCTTGAACAAGAGACCATTTTGGAGAGTGTAATTTGCATACTCACCATGGAAATGGTTCTCAAACTCTTTGCAAACCTTGTAAGCTGATGAGAAATCTTCATCTCCTTCATAGAGGTCTTTGAAACCTTCTATGTCTATGCTCTGCAACTGTAACTCTTGAACAGTCAACAACTTCCTACTCAATGCATCTACCACCTTATTAAGTTGCCCCTTCTTATTCTTAATGGTGAAGGTGAAGGATTGGAGGTATTCCATCCATTTCAGATGTCTATTGCTTAGCTTCTCTTGAGTATTGATGTAACTCAATGCTTGGTTGTTTGTGAACACTACAAATTCTTTAGGAAGTAGGTAATGCCTCCATTTCTTTAGAGACTGCACTAATGCATATAACTCTAGGTCATAGGCTGAGTACTATCTTCTCACTAAAAAATGCCACAGGTCTTCCCTCTTGACTCAATACACCACCTACTGCAATTCCACTTGCATCACACTCCAAAGTGAATAGCTTATCAAACATAGGTAGGAGAAGGATAGGTTTTGTGGCTACTTCTTGCTTTAATAATTGAAATGCTTTGTCAGCCTGCTCAGTCCATTTAAACTTAGTTTTAAGATCTCCTTTAATGGTGTCAAGGACTGGTGCACATATACCACTAAAATTCCTCACAAACTTCCTATAGAATTAAGCTAATCCATGGAAACTTCTAACTTCAGTCCCTGTTCTAGGTGCAAGCCAATTCAAGATTGCCTCCACTTTGCTTGCATCCATCTTCAAGGTTCCCTTAGACACCACAAAGCCTAAGTAAACCAGCTCTTGCTTCAAGAAGTCACACTTCTCTAGGTTGATGGATAGCTTCTCCTCATGCAACCTCTCTAAGACTAACCTCAAATGCTCAAGGTGCTCTTCTTTGGTTCTGCTATAGATGAGAATGTCATCTAGGTAAACCACCACAAATCTGCCTATGAAATCCTTCAACACTTCATTCATCAACCTCATGAAGGTGCTTGGAGCATTGGTGAGTCCAAATGGCATCACAAGCCATTCATACAATCCCTCCGTGGTTTTAAAAAAAGTCTTCCACTCATCACCTTCCTTAATTCTTATCTGGTGATAACCACTTTTAAGGTCTAGCTTGGTAAAATACATAGCCCCTCCTAAATAGTCCATTAGATCCTCTATTCTAGGAATAGGAAACCTATACCTTATGGTAATCCTATTGATTACTCTTGAGTCAGTGCAAAGTCTCCACTTACCTCCTTTTTTTGATGCTAGCACTATCGGGACTACACATGGGCTGATGCTCTTCTTAATCAGTCCTTGTTCTAGTAACTCCTACACTTGCCTTGCTACCTCCTTGTTCTGATCAAGTGTGAGCTTATATGCAGCCTTGTTAGGTAAGGATACACTGGGAACAAAATCTATTTGATGGCTTATAGACCTTCTTGGTGGGAGTGTTGCAGGTGTTCCATCACTCACTATATCCTTATGCTCTTGCAACATTTGCTTTACCTCCTTGGGTATTTCTGTCTGCAACTTTTCTTCTTCCTCCTTTGGCTTCACAAATATGGCACACTTCACTATCTCCTCCTCATGTAGTAAGTTTAAAAACTCTTTACCGGTAGCCATTAAAACACTAGGTGTCTTTGAAGTTCCTTCTTCATTTTCTCTGTCAAAGACTGAATCTTGAAGGTATTGCTATCCTTCTTAAAGGAAATGGAGTTCTCCTCTCCATCATAGATCACCTTCCTATCAAATTGCTAGGGTCTTCCTAGCAACAAATGACATGCATCCATGGGCAACACATCACAAAGGATTTTATCCTTGTATCCTCCAATAGAAAACTCTACCCAAGTCTATTCATTGACTAACACACTCTGCTCATGATTCAACCATGTCACCTTGTATGGGTTTGTGTGGGGTATCCTTGTGAGTTTCAACTTCCTAACTACCTCTTTTGATATGATATTGTCAGTTGAGCCTGAATCAACTATCACCTTGCACACTTTACCAAGAATCTTTCACCTCACCCTAAACAATGCTCTCCTATGCTTAGGTTCACTCTTGACTGGATGTCTTATCAAGACCCTATTGAACATCAGATTTTCTCCACTCTCTGATTCAATATGATCCACCTTAGGTGTCTTGCTGCTTGATGAGTCTTCATGTGCATAAGCAACCCTCTTTCCATTGTTTGATCATGTAGGCTTGTCAAGGCATCTATATGCCAGGTGTCCCAATTGTCCATAATTGTAACACTTCATAGTTGCAAAATAGGAGTTACCTCTGCTGGTACCTTTGCCCCTACTTGAACCACCTTGTGCACCTCTTCCTCTAGAATGTCCTCCTCTAGTATTGGTTTCACTGCCATGTTCAGTCAACTTGGCTTCTCCTTGGTTCCTCTGCTCATTTGTCTTGCTTTGGTAACCACCTCAGTGATTCACTTGATCTCTACCTCTATCTCTACCCCTATTATTGGAGTCTCCTTTCCTTTTGTTCATCTCTTCTACCTTGGCAGCAAGCTGATGACACTTCTAGATAGTAGTAGGAGTCCATAGGCTTATCTCCTCTTGAATGTTCCACTTTAGGCCGCTTAGATACCTAGCCACCTTAATGGATTCATCTTCTTGGACTTTGGACCTAAGACATAGCTTTTGAGACTCCTCTATGTAGGAGGCCACATCAAGATCCTTTTGTTTCAATCCTTGTCTCTTCTTATGAAGCTGGACTTCATAATCCTTTGGTAAGTAGTTCTCCTTAATCTTACCCACCATAGCTTTCCAATTTGCAATAGGTAGCTTTCCCATACTAACTCTTTCTTCTTGAAGGTACTTCTACCATCTCAAAGCTGCTCCCCTTAATCTTGATTTGACAACTTTAACCTTCTGAGCCTCTGTCACTCCTTCACACTCAAAGTGGTTTTCCATGCCCTCAATCCATTCCATAACAGTGTCTATGTCCATTCGTCCACTGAAACGTGGCAAGCCTTCAAACGCTTTGGTGTTCAAGGCCTTAATAGCCTTCACAAATGGTTCTTCATTGAACAAGGGATCTGGTTTAGGGATAATGTCATCTATGTCTATAGTCTTCTTGCCTTTACCCTTGGTGTCTTCATCCCAAGGTCCTTGTGTCCTCTGATCCACCACTTCCTGCAGTTTATCCCTCATCTCACTCACAGCTTCCTCAAGGAGTCTATTTTTCTCCTTCTATTCTTCCACCTCTCTAGCTAGCTCTACATTAGTAACCATTCTACTCTCCCCTACTGATTCACTAGTGTATAGAGACATACACATTCCAACAATTCTTTTACTCCCTCTGATACCAATCTGATGGGATGGGGTGGGGGATAGACTAGCCTAGTCTATGCTCTTGGATCCTTTCCTTGGATCACCTGGTGTTCACTACACACCCTAGGGTCTCTAGGACTTCCCTTTGCTTGAGGAATCCCCTGACCATGCCCAATCCACCCACCAATGAGTTGCAATGTTGCTCCTAAGGTCTCACCTACTCATGAGACTCAAAACCCCTTACTATGGCTAATAAGGGATAATCTTGTTCCACACCTTCCAAGGTCTTAGCAAGGTTGTTTAAGGTCTTTTTCATGGTCTATCCACCCATTCCTAAGCCCCCAAGAGGTTTCAAGCCTTCAACCCCTTACCAATTTCACTATTTTGTGTTTTTGCCTTCAAATAGGGCTACAAGGATTAGGACCAATTAGGCCTCCTAACCGGTCTTCTAGGGCTCCCTCTCACAAATGGTGCACAAACAACCCAATCTCCTAAAAAAGACTACCATTCATTTGGCAAGGACTCAAGGAGTTTCTAGGTTTTAGGCCTCCAAGTGTCCATACACTGTCCTAGGTGGATTTTAAAGTTTTCAAGGGTTTTTGTGAGGGTTTTTAGAGTCTGTCTGGGTCGCAGTGAGTGTTTTGAGGTTTAACCCCCTTGTTTGGATTGGTGGAGGCTCCTCTTTCACACTAATGATGCTTCAATCACTCCTCTACACTTCCTCCAAAGGATACACTCTTCACTAACCAACCTTGCTCTCCAAGACCTCTGCACCAACAACCATTCCTAATCGGGCACTATCCAGTCTTGCCTAGGAATGGGTCTTTGCTTGGCCTCCTTGCATTTCCAAGGGCCCTACTTGCATGGGAATATAGTATAGGGTCTTCACTCTCATTCCCCATGGTTTCATGGTGATTTCACAATGGAGAATGGAGTTAAGACTTCATTTTCACAAATCGGTGCAAAACTGGACAGTAAGACTGCAATTTATAAACTATTTACAAAAACACTCAACCGTTAAACACAAAGCTAATATAATCACTCACAATGAAGATATATACACCAAAGAAGCCATTTCACACAGTTTTTCACACAAATCAATCCATTAGTTTGCTTGGTAACTTCATTCAATCTGACGGGTAACCAACAAATAGTCACAGTCAAGCTCTTCTTGCTTGGGTCATACAATCTCTAACATCCAACCCATGCATTTAGGGTTTGAAAATACTTATACCACCCATACCTTAGTTTTTGTGCCAAAATTAGGGCTCTCCATGCACAACAAGGGTCTATGACCATTTTGGGTGGAAAAGTTGCTTGACAACTTTTAAAAGTTGTCATGCAACTTTTGCATCTTTTGAGCAACTTTGCCATTGTTTCTTTTCTTGACTCCTAAGCCTATTTTGGGCTATCCTAAGGACATCATCATGCCAATAAGTCCTAACACACATTCCAAGCACACTCAACCTCTCCTGCATAAGAAATCACAACAAAACACTAAGGACCTAAAACTAGGACCTAGTCTAGCACATATGAGCTCATGGCTCTTATCCATGTACAATGGCTTCTAAAGAAGCACAACACCAACAAGACAAAGAAAGAGAAAGAGTTTGGAAGGGTGCTCCTACACCAGTTAGTTCGTGGAGAAAACTGAGAGGGAGGGGGTGTGAATCAGTTGTCAAATAAATTTAAACCAAAAACAACATATCCAAACTTAATGCCTAATACCAATAAACCTAACTTTAATGTTGATAGACTGTTTATCAGTTAATTGCAGTACTGGTAAAGATTAATGCATGAAATAGAAAAACAATAACATCCAAAACACATAACACCAATATTTGTATGTGGAAACCTTGTAAGGGGAAAAACCATAGTTGGAAACCTTACCCACAATCAGATGGTACTACTGCAGATAGTATGTGTATACAAATGGGGTCTGCACATGTAGAAAGGCCAAGTGTGTAGAGCTCACTTCTCAAACACAAATAGGAGTCACACTGACTATAATTGGATGGTTAAATCCAATAAAGATGTACTGCTCAAAATAGCATCTTCATATGCTGGATTCAAAACCAGTGTAGTTCTAATTACCTTCACAAAAACCTTCCTTCAACCTTCAAATGATGTCTGCGTGTATAGCTCTTCTTATTCTCGCATATACCAAATTACAATCCTTCTCACATTCGCATATCGATCTTACAAATAAGATCTTACATATATACCATAACCTAAGACCAATTTTAGTAGATCGGCTTAAAAGATATTACAATCAAATCAATTACAAATAAAACAATATCCAATGCATGATGTCGGCTCAATGCATTTACAATAACAACAAAATCATCTCCATAGCATGTCGTGCTAATCTGGAATAGATAAGCCTGTCGGTGCTTATTTTGGACCTATTTTCCAGTAACAACAAATATGCAAACACGAATATACCAATGAACAAATCTCCAAGACAAAGTGTCCAAATGACGTCTTCGACATAACCAAGTGTTTTCCATGTCATTCCAAGTGTCGATGAACAATATATCCTACCGGTGTACCAGATACCGGTGACTGTGCATAAGTCACTTGCTTGTCAGTGAACATTGTCAATTCTCCAAGTGCCAGTAGACTAACTAGAGTTGATAAGTGATAATAGGTGTTGACATCAATGAAAAAACCACATCAACATATCAAAAATACCAACAATCTCCCCCTTTGGCATTGATGGCAACACAAGATGGAAAAACTATCAAAGTGCAAAAACAGAAATGCCAAATACCAAAAATTAACAATCTCCCAAAGGAGATCATAACCAAAAATCAAAATTCAAGTACAGAGAGTAATCAATCTCTCCCAAAATAACAATCTCTCCCCCTAGGAGTAACATGTGTTTTTTTTTCCATATTAATCTCTCCCACTTTGACATCAAATACCAAAGCAATACAAAAACATGTTCAAATATAAAATACCAACTTATTCAGTATACCAAATACTCCCCCTGAAAAGTACCTCTCCTCATCAAAGCCAGAGTAAAAGATTTCTCTATTAGTTTTTCGGGTTGATGACAAACATCAACTGTTTAAGTCTCTACCAGTGGAGGTATGACCACAAGCTGGTCTCTAAGATATTCAAAAGTCTCCTTAGGCAAAGGCTCAGTGAAAATATTTGCAATCTGCTCTTTAGTATTCACATAAACCAGTTTTACTTCTTTTGCTTCAACATTCTCTTTCAGAAAATTCAATTTGATAGAAACATGTTTAGTTTTAGAATGTAGTACCAGATTCTTAGATATATCAATTATTGTTGTGTTATCACAATAGATAGTTATAGGTTCCTTGCATTTTACCTTTATGTCTTTCAACATTTACTTAAGCCATAATACCTGTGTATAGTTAGTTGTTGCTGCAACATATTCTGATTTAGCTGTTGATAAAGATGTGCAACTTTGTTTCTTACTCAACCAAGAAATTAATCTACTTCCAAGAAAAAATACTCCGCCGGTGGTTCTTTTTCTATCATCCACATCTCCTGCCCAATTTGCATTTGTGTATGAACATAATTCAAAGTTTTCATCTCTAGGATACCATAAGCCAAGATTTGTAGTGCCTTGTAAGTACCAGAAAATCCTTTTTACTGTTGATTCATTATTTTCTTTAGGATTACTCTAAAATCTTGAAACAATACATACTGTACTCATGATATCAGGTCTTGTTTGTGTCAAATGCAGTAGGCCTCCTATCATAGATTTGTACCTAGTCAAATTAACAGGTGTAGATTCATCCCTTAGTGATAATTTGTCATTTATAGTCATAGGTGTGCTTATCGGTTTAGAGTTCTCCATCCCAAATTTCTTTAGTAACTCCTTCAAGTACTTAGATTGACTCAAGAATATACCTTTTTTCAGTCTGTGAAATCTACAATCCTAAAAAGAATTTTATCTCTCCAATCATAGACATTTCAAATTCTTGTTGCATTTCAATAGAAAAGTCTTTACATAAACCATCTTCTCCTCCAAAGATTATATCATCAACAAAAACTTATATAACCAAGATGTCATCATTATTTACTTTATAGTATAAGTTCCTGTCAGCATTACCTTTAGAAAAACCATTCTTCAAAAGATATTTATCTAATCTAGCATACTGCTTCAACCCATACAAAGCTTTCCTTAACCTGTGAACCACATCTTTGTTATCTGTTAAAGAAAATTTATCAGGTTTCTCAATGTAAACTTATTCTTCAAGATCTCCATTTAGAAATGCACATTTAATATCCATTTGATATACTTTGTAGTTCTTTTGTGCTGCAAAAGCCAAGAATAATCTGACTACCTCAATTCTAGCTACCGGTGCAAAGGTTTCATTGTAATCAATTCCTTCTTTCTACAAATATCCCTTATACACTAGTCTTGCTTTATTTCTGATTACCTTACCATCTTCATTGAGTTTGTTTCTGAATACCCATTTTGTTCCAATTACTTTTTTGTTTTTAGGTCGGGGAACTAATGTCCATGTGTTATTCTTTTCAATTTGTTCTAATTCTTCATCCATAGCTTTAATCTAGTGTTTATCTTCACATGCCCCATTAATTTATGATGGTTCAATTTGAGAAATAAGTCACACCTCTTCATTTGCTAGTCTTCCTCTTGTCATAACTCCTTGATACATGTTCTCAATTATCTGATCTTCGAAGTGGTTCAATCTTACATACCGGGGTGTCTTCATTTGCTATTGTTCCTCAGTTACAGTAGAATTTTCAGATGATACCGGTGTAACTGGATCTTCATTCTATACTGGTGGGTTCAATGTAGGTTCATTTTTTAGTATCTCTATTGCCAGTTCAGAGTCTATATACCTTGAAGTTCCTCTAAACTGTTCATCAATCTTGACATTTGTACTCTCAAAAATTTTCTGCAATCTCTTGTTAAAACATCTATATGCTTTGCTCTTAGATGAATAACCAAGAAATATTCCTTCATCACTTCTAAGATCAAATTTTCCAATATACTCATCTCTCCTAATATAGCATTTACTTCCAAATATTCTGAAATATTTAAGAGTGGGAGTAATACCAAACCATAGTTCATGAGGGGTCTTACTAGTTTCACCTTTGATGTGAACTTTGTTGAATGTGTAGACTATTGTACTCACTGCTTCTATCCAATATACATGAGTTAGATTTGCTTCTAATAACATACTTCTAGCTGCATCCGAGATAGTTCTATTTTTCCTTTCTACAACTCCATTCTGCTGTGGTGTCTGGGGTTCTGATAATTGTCTTCTGATTCCATTTACTTCATAGAATGTATTAAATTCCTTAGATGTAAATTCGCCTCCTTGATCTGATGTTAGGCATTTGGTTTTCTTACTGGTTTCATTCTCTACCATTGCCTTGAATAGTTTGAATTTCCCAAGTGCTTCTATTTTTGTCTCTGAGAAAAGTAACCCAACACATTCTAGAATAGTCATCAATGGTTAGCATGAAATATCTATCACCTTGTAGGCTTTTAGTTCTAGCTGGACCACATAAATCAATATGAATTAAGTCACAAGCATTATTGGATTTTTTTGGAATACTTTTAAAATATGATCTAACTTGTTTTCCAAATTGACATTCCTTACATACTGGATTGTGAGGTTTAACAATCTTAGGTAAATCTCTAACTGCCTTAGTTGTACTGATTTTCACAATGCAATCAAAATTTACATGACAGAGTCTCTTATGCCATAGTCAACTTTCACCAATATGTGCAATCAAGCACGTCTTTTTAATGTTATTCAAATTAAAGATGTTACCTCTAGTTTGATTACCGGTTGTAATTTCCAAACCAATTCTGTTCATAATTTTACATTTCCCATTCTTGAATTGTAACTAAAATCCTTTCTCAACTAATTGTCCAACACTCAAAAGATTATCCTTTAAACCTTCAACATAGTAAAGATTGTCAGTATTATACTTACCATCAAGAGATATAGTACCTTTACCTTTGATCAAACAAGCTTTATCATCTCCAAATCTTACTAGACCTCCATTATATTCCTGAAAAGTCAAGAATTTACTTTTGTCACCAGTCATATGATGTGAACATCCTGAATCAATGATTCATTCATCCTTAACCTCAATTTTAGCTACTAGGGCCTACTCTACCAGTTGAACAGTAGGTGCTAGTTGATCTTCTATTATAGCAACTGTTAGGGTTCCCACAGATACTGAGAGGGGGGGTGAATCAGTATCTAACCGGTAATGTAATTTTCTTAAAATAGAACATGCAGAACATAAAGTAACAGTATACCGATATGCAAGAATTAATATAAATAACAGAATAAAAAACATCCACATGAAAGGAACACCATAACACAATATGTTTAATGAGGAAACCTGGTGTGGGAAAAACCTCAGTGGGTTTTGTGACCCACAATATTCACTTACTGGCCAATAAGAGAATATTACTTACAATAGGGGCCTACACATGCAGGAAGGCCAACTGCCTAGAGCACACTGCTCAATAAGAAGTCACACTGACTTACAATGAGGATTATGCAAATCCAATGATCTATACTGCTTTACAATAGCATCTTCAATGCCAGATTCAGTACCATTTTTTGCTCTGTTCTTTACATATACCCTTGACCTATAATTCGCACATTAGGTCTGCCTTATAATTTTCTTTATGCTTCCTATCCATATCCTACAAATGTCTACAATGATCTCTTTTATATACAAGAATTATTTTACAATTTGCCAAGTCGGCTTACAATAAATAAACAAAATATTACATATCAAAAATCCTATCGGCCTCTATGCCAATATACATATTTTCTTCTGTGTCGGTGTACATCTTTTGTGCCGGTATAATGTCTTGCTGGTGCCATAGGATTGCAAGGTTGCCTGTGTAATGCTTTTGCCAATATAATGTCTTGTCGGTGCCATAGGATTGCAAGGTTGCCTGTGTAATTCTTTTGACGATATAATGTCTTGCCAGTGCCATAAGATTGCAAGGTTGCCTATGTAATGCTTTTGCCGGTATAATGTCTTGCCGGTGCCATAGGATTGCAAGGTTGCCATCAATAACAAAACCTTCAATCACATATAATGTCTCATTGGAGTGTCCATATGCCAACAGCAACAAAGACCCATTCATTGTCTGTCGGATCCTCATCAGAATCATCAGTGACTCCTTCATCAGCAAGATAACAAGATTTGTCTTTATTCTTCTTAAATCTGTATCTCTGATATTCAGGGTTAGGCTTGTATGTTCTCCTAGCTTCTTCTCTCAATCTTGCATGTCTATCAGAGCATCTTGAAGCCATATGACCAATCTTATTATACTTAAAACATTTAAAGGGTGCTTTACCTTCATACTTACTTCCAACTAGACCTTTAGGCATTTTGCTTACAAATAGTGCTTCAAGTTCTTCAAGTTCTTCATTTTCTCTCCTTCTTTCTTCAAGTTCTCTTGCATAAAAGGATTTCCATTCAGACTTGTCAAATGATGGTGCAGATGATGTTGATGCCTTAAAAGCTAAATCTATCTTTATAGTAGCAACAGGACCAAATTCCTCAATTTCAAAAGCTGAAAGTTTTTCAATCAATGTATCCCTAGTTACAGATGTATTAGGCATTTTTCTTAACTCATTTATAGCAGTAACTTTCATTTTGTATGCCAATGGAAATCCTCTAAAAACTTTTGAAACAATTTCATCTTCACTTAAGGTTCCTCCACAACATTTCATACCCAAAACAATTTCATTTACTCTTTCCATAAAAGTAGAAATCATTTCATCTTCTTCCATTTTCAGATTTTCATACCTGACTCAGAAGCTTTCAAGTTTTTCGATTTTGACTATGGAATCTCCTTAATTCAATGTTTCCAAATGGTCCCAAATATCTTTAGCAGTAGATCTATCTGATAATCCCATGATTTGTTGATATGATAATAAGCTCAAAAGTGCTTCTCTTACTTTGCAATCATTTTCTTCATCTTTTCTTAAGGTAGGTGGAATAGGCTGACCGGGAGTAGGAGTAGTATAGCCATTCTTTGTAACTTCCCAGATGTCCTTTCCAATGCAATTAGATGTGTCTCCATCCTAATCTTCCATATGCCATAGTTGGCTCCCTCAAGTTTAGGACTATCCTTCCTGAAATAGTTAGAAGACATTGGATCTCCTCAAGCTGTTAAACTTCTGCAAAATGAGGACTAAGCTCTTATACCAATTGTTAGGTCCCGGAGACAACTGAGAGGGGGGGGGGGGTGAATCAGTTGTCAAATAAATTTAAACCAAAAACAACTTATCCAAACTTAATTCTAAATACCGATAAACCAAACTTTAATGTCGGTAGACAATTTATCAGTTAATTGCAGTATCGGTAAAGATTAATGCATGAAATAGAAAGACAATAACATCCACAACATATAACACCAATATTTGTATGTGGAAACCCTATAAGGGGAAAAGCCATGGTGGGAAACCTTACCCACAATCAGATGGTACTACTGCAGATAATATGTGTATACAAATGGGGTCTGCACATGTAGAAAGGCCAAGCACCTAGAGCTCACTGCTCAAACACAAATAGGAGTCACATTGACTACAATTGGATGGTTAAATCCAATAAATATGTACTGCTCAAAATAGCATCTTTATATGTTGGATTCAGTACCGATGTATTTTTGATTGCCTTCACAAAAACCTTCCTTCAACCTTCAAATGATGTCTGCATGTATAGCTCTTATTATTCTTGCATATACCGAATTACAATCCTTCTCACATTTGCATATCGATCTTACAAATAAGATCTTACATATATACCATAACCTAAGACAAATTTTAGTAGGTTGGCTCTAAAAGATATTACAATAAAATAAATTACAAATAAAACAATATCTGATGTATGATGTCAGCTCAATGCATTTACAATAACAACAAAATCATCTCCATAGCGTGGCATGCTGATCTAGAATAGATAAGCCTGTCGGTGCTTATTTAGGACCTATTTTCTGGTAACAACAAATATGCAAACATGAATATACCAATGAACAAATATCCAAGACAAAGTGTCCAAAGGACGTCTTCGACATAACCAAGTATTTTCCATTGCATTCCAAGTGTTGGTGAACAATATATCCTGTCGGTGTACCAGATACCGGTGACTATGCATAAGTCACTTGCCGGTGAACATTGCCAATTCTCCAAGTGCCAGTAGACTGACTAGAGTTGATAAGTGATAATAGGTGTTGACATCAATGACAAAACCATATCAACATATCCAAAATACCAACAGTGAAGGTGGATGAGAACCTTGGGAAGGAGATCAGAGCGTATGATGATGGTCAACATGTTGTCTTAGCTCCTATTCAGCTTCAAGAGACTAAGTAGAATAATCCAGTAGAGACTGTTAACCCAGATGTTTTTGTTGTTGGTGATGCGAAGAAATTTTTTCTCTAGTTTCTAGAATTGAAGTTGTTGGACTATTACATGCTTATGTTGCTTATAATGATTTCAAGGAATATTATATGGATGTCAAATCTGCATTTTTGAATGGTAATCTAGAAGAAGAGGTTTACATTGAGAAACCTAATGGATTTTCACTGTTGGATGATGGAGACATGGTATGTAATTTGAAGAAATCACTTTATGGGTTGAAACAAGCTCCTTGAGCCCAATATGCTAGATTAGACAAATACTTGTTGAAATTAGAATTTACTAAAGGTGATATTGACAGTAATCTATACTTTAAGATTGAAAATGATATCATTCTAATTGTTGAAGTCTTTGTTGATGATATTATCTTTGGTGGTGATGATAATATAAGTATGAAGTTTGTTGGTGATATGCAAAAAGAATTTGAGATGTCTATGATTGGTGAGATGAAGTTTTTCTTAGGTTTCCAAATTATACAAATAGGAAAAGGTATCTTTATATCTCAAACTAAGTATGTGAAGAAAATGTTGAAGAAGTTTGGAATAGATGATTCCAAACCGGTTGGAATTGTTGGCCATTTGGTGGAATTGATTATGTGTTGCATTGATGTTTTGTCATTGATGCCAACACTAGCTGTTTGGATGCTTTACAAGCACCTCTTTGGTCCTGGTAGGTTAAGTCGTTTTTGGTTAACTTGGATCTAGCATGATCGGGTAGGCTTCAGTATAGTCTGGTGATAGAATTAGCTTGTTCATGATACCTATACTCATACTTGGTCAGTTGGTTTTGGTCTGGAGATCGGATGTTATCCTGCTTGCTTAGAAGATTGGTTTCTGGTTCTAGTAAGGGTTTCACTGATAGATCTTTTGATGGAGATCTTTAATGAATTGCATAAATGGTGTTGGTGCAGATTCTGATGGAGTTTCAAGATGTTGTTGGTGATCATGTTCGAGACTTGGCAGATGGAGATCAATGTTGAAGCATATGGACCTATACTTGGTCTCGGTTGATCTCGGTTATGGACCAACTTTAATGTAACATGTGGATAAGACCTATTGATGTATTTCTGGGATGTGTTATGTGTTGATATTATTTGTTTGGTCTAAGGCCAACATGGTTTGAAATTATGTAATTGGTTTATTGTCTAGTGGCCGACTTGATTATTTATGATCGACGGTTTGTATATATAGATGTAAGATCTTATTGTAGATAATCATGGTTATTGTTAGAGGTCATGGTCAAGGAATGTAATGTGTGAATAATGTAATATCATTCAAGAAGAGGAGTTGGTCGATCATTGGAGATAGAATTGGGTTTATGTAAGAGGATTTAGTCCTCTGGTATTGAGTTTAACCAGAACTATACTCATGCATAGGAGATGCTATCTTTTGCAGTTCAACACTTCTCCATATTGTAGTTTGGATTTCTATGTAGTAAGTGAGGCTCCTTTTATGATGAGAAGTGCACTCTAGGCTGTTGGCCTTCCTGCAAGTGCAAGACCCTCAATTGTAATTCACATACTTACTATAGAATTTGTTGGCATATGGACAGTCCAATGGGACATTGTGTGTGATTGAAGGTTTTGTCATTGATGGAAACCTTGAAATCCTATGGCACCGAAAAGAATTCATACCAACAAAGCATTACACAAGCAAGACAGTGCACTGGCATCAACTAGATCACTCTACACCGGCACCGGCACTAGCACAGAAGAAAAGATGTATACCGGCATAAAGGCCAATAGGATTTTTGATATGTAATATTTTGTTTATTATTGTAAGCCGATTTGGAAAATTGTAAAATGACTCTTGTATATAAAGGGGATCATTGTAGACATTTAGAGAGGTGAGGTAGCGAGCATAAAAAATTTATTAGGAAGACCTAATGTGTGAATTATAGGTCAAGGGTATATGTAAAGAACAAAGTTAGAACCGATACTGAATCTAGCATTGGAGATGCTATTGTAAAGCAGTACAAATCTTTGGATTAGTATAATCCTCATTGTAAGTCAATGTGACTTCTCATTGAGTAGTGAGCTCTAGGCAGTTGGCCTTCCTGCATGTGCAGGCCCCTATTGTAAGTAATATTCTCTTATTGGCCAGTGAGTGAATATTGTGGGTCACAAATCCCACTGAGGTTTTTCCCACACCGGGTTCCCTCATTAAACATCTTGTGTTATGGTGTTCTTTTCACATGGATGTTTCTAATTCTGTTTATTGCATTAATTCTTGCATACCGATATACTGCTATTTTATGTTTTGCATGTTTTAACTTAAGAAATTATTCATACCAGTTAGATACTGATTCACCCCCCCCCCTATCAGTATCTGTTGGAATCCTAACAATTGGTATCAGAGCTTGGTCCTCTATTTTTAGAAGCCTAACAGCTTGAGGAAGATCTTGACACTGGTAAAGATGGAAAATCTGATGAAGCAACTTGAAGGAGCTCTTACTGACTATGATGTAGAGAAGTTGAAAAATATCAAATTAGAAGATGATTTAAGATCCGCTCAAGATCTCATTCAGGCATTTCAAGAAAATCTTACTGTTACAAGAAATAAGAGAAGAGAACTTTGTGAAAAATTGCAAAATGAGAATGATGAAAAGGAATCTCTTAATGATATGATAAGCAAGCTGAAACAAGAGATCAAGACAACAAAAAATGAAATGCACGATATGACTATGAGATTTTGCAAAGAGATTGAGGATAGAAAGAAGAATGAAGAAGAATTGACCAGAAGACTAAGTGATGCAACAAATGAGAACACAAGAGTTAGCTATGAAACTGACATGTTGAAGATAGATCTGATGCATACTTAGAATGACTCAAATGAACTAATGAGACAAAAAGAAATCTTGGAAAGGGAATTGGAAACTGCAAATCAACATAAAGAAAAATTCAAGAAAAGCTCGGAAGAACTTGGTACCTTATTGAAGAATCAAAAACCTAAAGGTGACACCTCTGGAATTGGCTTTGAAGTTGGAGAAACCTCTGGTACTGCAAATACTCAGGATCACAGCAAACCGGTAAGACCACCTAATGCTTATAAATTCAATGGAAAATGCTTTAACTATAATAAGTATGGTCATAGGGAAAATGAATGTAGATCTAGGAATTATCAGAATATCAATACACCCACCGGTCAATGTTCCAAATGCAACAAAGTTGGTCATAACTCTGAAAACTACAGAATGAATGTGAGATGTTATGTTTGTGGAAGATTTGGACATTTATCTAATCAATGCAGAACACAAACTAGCATAGGCTATGGGAAAGCTATTCAGAAAAATAATGTAACTTGTTATGCATGTACCAAGATTGGGCATATTGCTAAATTTTGTAGAAGTAAAAATACACCAGTAGACAACAAAAGTTCTAGCTTGAAAGGCAAAGAAAAAGTTGAAGAGGTTAAGCAAGAATTCTCAAAGAAATGGATTAGAAAAGTTGATCTAAACATTGGGAATACTCCTCCACCAGTAGAACCAACAAATGCTTCACCGGTAGGATAGAGTGATGCTTCACTGGTAGGACAAAGCAGTGCTCCACCGGCAGGAAGTTCTTCATCTAACTGAAGAAAATTTCCTTGAGGGTTTGGCAATCTAATGACACATGTGCTATTATTCCCTTGGTTATAAGAAGTTCAAAATTACTTAACTGGCAAACAATGTTAAGTGAAAACTTAACCAGCATGCAATTAATGTGGTAGATAGTGAAAAAGACTTTATAAAATAAGGTTTTGGCTCCAATTCATTTCACTGTGATTTCAAACTTTCAGAGAGCGTGAAGATTCCGAGCAAGAAGCAATCACACTCCAAGCAATCATTCATCCAAGATAGAAAAAGGTATTTAAACATGGCATCCACCTCTACAATTGAATACATAGCAAACCCTACTGTTGTGGAAGTAATTAAAAGACCTAGGCCCATATTTCAGTTAGTCCCTGAAATAGCAAAGAAGGGTAATACCTTAGGTGCATTTTCTCAAATTCCTAAAGGTGTTGTATATGCTAAAGACCCTAGAATGTACATCCACTACAATATTGAAGAGTTAGGAGATGAGGAAATCAAAAGCATGTATAAAACCGAGATATGTGATGATACCGGAAATGTAAAAGCTGAACACAAGGTTATTGAAACCCTAGGATTCATAGAAATCCTTAGCATTCCTGAATTTCCTAAAGATGTGATTAGGATAGTGTTAAGCAGAGTTCATGGAGAATTTTTCTGGTTAGATGCAATTCATAAGATCGCCAAGGAAGCGGTAAAGGCTGTCACAGGGTTACCAGTCATCGGTAAAAGACTAGACAAAAACAAGAAGGTTTCAAATGATTTAGTCATAGACCTAAGAGGTGCAACATTTGATAAAAGATCTCTAAGGGTTAATGATGTAAAGGATACAAATGTGAGATTCTTAAGTATGATATTAGGTTACAAAGCCACTCATGCTAATAGACTTAACTCAGTTTCAAGTTTATGCATTAAGAGTGCTTATGATATGATAATAGACAATGCAAACATTGACATCTGTGAATGGTTAAAGGATGAACTAATAGACAACCTTGGAAAGATAAAGAAGGATAAGAAAGGAACTTTTATTTTTGGAAATCTATTAGTATGCCTAATGCTTCATATAACAAAATAGGTTCTTGGTATAGGATATAAAGAACTAGGATATGACATACCATTAGGAAAGCAATTGACAGAACTGTTTAATACCATGGGTGAGAACAAGGAAAACAACATTCATGACTTTTTCCAAGCATTAAAGACAAAAATGAAGAAAAGGATATGGTTATCTCAAAAAATTGTAGATAAATACAAAGATGATATATGCTTTGTTATTAAAAAGGATTAAATATGGATGGAAGCAGTCATCCCAAGGACAATCTGGGTAATAGAAATGGGCTATGAGATAGATGACCACATAGTTGAAACTTATGCCAAAGCACTTTTGGAAGCCCCCAATGAACCTAAGGAAGAAGTATTTGGTAGTGCTGAAACCGTAGAAAGACAAATACAGCCCATGAAAAGAGTGAAGAAGGTAGAGGCATTTGTGAGGAAGGGATCTAGACAAACAAAGGCCATTAAGGAAGATGTATTAAAGAAAACTGGCATAACTGAAGATGAGTTGGCTGCCCCACAACCTGAAGCTCATCTATTACCGGTAGGTACTTCTTCAGAAGGTGACATGCCAGCAACTTTTAAAAGAGTTGTTAGGAAAAGAGATCCCTCACCGGCAACCACTCCTTCACCTATAAGGACAAGGCAGAAGTAACATGCTATGAGATCTCCGGTCAGAAAGGTCACACCTAAAAGGAAGGTAACTCCTAAGAAAAAGAAAAAGACAAAAACTAACTTGGCACCTCTAGACATACTGCTAAATGAGATCACAGAGGAAGGAAAACTGAAAAACATAGGGAAAATTTATGACACCCTATCTGCTGATGAGAAAGGGCAAGTTGAGGAGAGTGTAATACTACATATGGACATGTTCAAAAAGTTTTTGATGGAAGTTATCAATGAAATACCTGATGATTTATACAAAAGACTTGAGGCCAGAAGGCAAGGAGTGATTGAATTAGACAAGAAAATAAAAATAGAAAAACTACTTGCTGTATATCTGGTAAACTCCCCAAAGGAAATTGATGATCTAATTGCTCAGGCAAACCAGACTATTTTCTCCACTACACACCAGCATATTTCACTGATGGCAGGAAGAGTTATAGAAGTTACAGAGGAAACAAAAGATGGTTGGGACATATTCTTGGTTGAAAAAGAAAAACAAGACAACCAGGACAAAGGGAAAGGCAAAGTTGGTGGACCTCCAAGCATAAAGGTTAAAGACAACCTACCTCCACCTGTGAAAATCACAACTCCTGAAGACCAACCGACAGCAGAAAGCATGGATGTAGAGGATAGTAATCCAAATCCTGAAGTCCTATACATTGTAAATGTTGATACCCAAAAGATCAACATAACAGTTGATAAAGATACAACTGAAAAGTTAGATATGGCTAAAAAGCCTCCAGTAACAGGAGATAAAGAGAAACTAGCAGAGGATACAGGGAAAAAGATGGAATCTAAGGCACAAACAGAGAAACCAACAGAGCTAAAGGCTTCAGAATAGGCTCACAAGGAAACAATGCCACCAGTAAGAAATGAAGCAGGAAAACCAGTGCTAAAAGAAATACAAACACAAACTGACCTACCAAAGGTCAATACAAGCATGGTCACTTCCACTGGTACTCAGACTCTTGGATCATCATCAACATTCAAGTCAACTAATGTGACTGAGGTATTGCTTGAATCCATTAAGAAAATAACTGACTGTAGCTCACAGGCTTACAAAGCAATAGATGATTCAATACCAAATTTGAAGATAATTGCTCCTGATTGTAATATAGATAATAAAGATTCTTTAGGACAGTTGGATACATTATGTAAATACATTTCTGGAAATATTGACAAAATAAAGGAAGAATTAGTAAAGGACATAGTAGAAAAGGAGAAACAAAAATTCTTTGAAGAACAAATAAAGAAGTGTAACAGAGACTTTGACACACTTCTACCGAAACTGTGTAGTTTGTTGAAAGAATATAAAAATCTGTATAAAGACACATGCAAAACAAACTTCTTGACTATAGATATTGACAAGAAAATAAGCAAGACATAGGATGAGATAAATAAGCTTGCAGACAATTTTGTCAACTCACCGGATTCACTATCTATTTTTGAAGATAAGTTAGCAAATTTTGAGGAAGAATTGCTTAAATAGGAAAGAGAGAAAGAGAGAATAATAAACAAGGCAAAACACTTGAGATCCGAACTGAGTCCAAGATTGGACTATCTAGCATCTCTGCAAAAGGAAATCTCAGAGGCATTAGAACAAGGAAGTAAACCACTAGCAGAGCAATTACAGCATCTCACCGGTACTGTGAAGAGGACTGAAACAACAATAAAAGATAGAAAAATTTTTATGGATAGTATAAACTTAATTTTGGGTGATCTTTTTCAGATAATAACTACCCAACTACAAGGTTGAGGATATGACTACAACCTCTACTAACATCTTGACAACCTTTGTCATTGATGCCAAAAGGGGAGTAGTAGGATGAGAAAGCTCAAAGACAGGAATCATATGCTCAGGGGGAGCCCTTCATATTTTTGGTAAACATTCTTTTTGGTAAATTTTTTTTGGACTACAGATTTTGGACACTTTTTGAAATTTCTCATGAGTGTTGCCATCAATGCCAAAGGGGGAGATTGTTGGCATATGGACACTCCAATGAGACATTGTGTGTGATTGAAGGTTTTGTCATTGATGGCAACCTTGCAATCCTATGACACCGGAAAGACTTCATACCAACAAAGCATTACACAAGCAAGATAGTGCACCGGCATCAACAAGATCACTCTACACCGGCACTGGCACCAGCACTAGCATAGAAGAAAAGATGTATACCGGCATAAAGGCCGACAAGATTTTTGATATGTAATATTTTGTTTATTATTGTAAGCCGACTTGGAAAATTGTAAAATGACTCTTGTATATAAAGGAGATCATTGTAGACATTTAGAGAGGTGAGGTACCAAGCATAAAAAAAATTATTAGGCAGACCTAATGTGCGAATTATAGGTCAAGGGTATATGTAAAGAATAGAGTTAGAACCAGTACTGAATCTAGCATTGGAGATGCTATTGTAAAGTAGTACAGATCTTTGGATTAGTATAATCCTCATTGTAAGTCAGTGTGACTTCTCATTGAGTAGTGAGCTCTAGGTAGTTGACCTTCCTACATGTGCAGGCCCCTATTGTAAGTAATATTCTCTTATTGGCCAGTGAGTGAATATTGTGGGTCACAAATCCCACCGAGGTTTTTCCTACACCAGGTTTCCTTGTTAAACATCTTGTGTTATGGTGTTCTTTTCATGTGGATGTTTCTGATTTTGTTTATTGCATTAATTCTTGCATACCGGTATACTATTATTTTATGTTTTGCATGTTTTAACTTAAGAAATTCTTCATACCGGTTAGATACTGATTCACCCCCCCCCCCCTCTCAGTATATGTGGGAATCCTAACAGAAGTATTATCGGACTCTGGGTAGGCTTCCCACCATGGTTTTTCCCTTTAATGAGTTTTGATGAATACTAAGAGGGGGGGTTAATTAGTATGCCAAAAATTACTATAAACAAACTCCCAAACAGTTTAGTAGATCATCGGTGAATTAGATTCACTAATAAAATGGTTAAGATAAATGCAAACCAAATAGCAAACAAAGCATTCACCCACAAAAGCACAATCACCATAACACAAGATATTTGACATGAAAACCCAAATGGGAAAAACCACGGTGAGCATAAACTCACAAGTAACTATCTGCAGAATAGTAACCAGACCGATCAAGGTCAGACCGGTTAAGGTCATATAATGTTCTTCACCAGAATAGATCCTGCTAGGAATCTAGATCTTTGTTAGGAGATAAGTCCTGTTAAAGACTACCCATTAGAGGATTTTAAGATCCACAATTGAGAACCAACTTGTTAGAGGATTTACAAAGGCTTTACTGAGCCTACCCGGTTAAGGGCTTCAGACTTGTCGAAGTTGTGAGTAATCAACAAGTGAATGATCTAGATAATAGCATAGTATGCTTAATTAGATCCTTGACACTTCCTTGTTAGTGCATTTCAGCATTACTTCAGTCTTCTATATTCGCACACTCTATCTCTTCACATAGACCTAACCTTCTCTTCAATGATCGCACATAATAACTTTTTCTTCTCTATCTCATATACAAAACCTAGACATGATGTCCTTATAAAGGAATCTGATTTCATGTCGGTCCAATAAGATTAGACTACAAGTTCCTATGTACAGTGCACCTAGACACATTTGATAACACGGCACAAAAACACCACCAAAGTGTCAATGGATGATAACTCATCACACATTACAATAATACCTGTTGGTAACTCATCATAGATATATATCGGTTAATACAATATACTAATTACCGGTTATCAAAAATGAAGAATGGAATATCATAGTGTTCTGATCAAAAGAAAATGACTACTGCTCGGGTCCTTTGTTTTGCTTGAGATCCTCATACCGCTTGAGGTCTTCAGTCAATCTCTGACTGGTAAACCATCTTCTGCAAAATACCAATAGTCTAAAGACTACACATTCAATGACATACAATACTGGTTGGAACAACTACCAGTTGAGCATAACTCATACATCAAGTAAGTGTGTTTCCATCAATGACAATAAAAAACATCATCAAAAATACCAACAAGTTTTCCACATACAAATATTGGTGTTATGTAGATGGATTTTATTCTATGATTATTGTTTATGTTTAATTGGTTTATCTGCTATTTTGGTATTAATGTTTTGGGTTCCGGTACTAAAGTTTAAATTTCTAATGGTTCTTTTATTCTATGGCAACTGATTCAATCCCCCCCCCTCAGTTGTCTTCTGGATATTTGAACTATCTAACAATTGGTATCAGAGCTTTGGTCCTCTCTACAGATAGCTTAACCACTTGATGAAGATCCTATGGAGACTAACAATTTAAGTTTATCTAGTTGTTCTGGAGATATCTTTAGAAGGGATATTTTGGGGCTTGATGGAACAAATTACACAATATGGAAGATTCAAATGGAGACTCATCTGAGATGTCCTAGCAAGGAGATTTGGGAGATCACACAAAATGGTGTCACAGATATAATCCAGGATCTGGCAAACCTAGACAAGGAGCTTGAGAATTATTGTTGAGAAAGAGAATCCCTCTTGTGTGCCCTTTCTAATCAACAAATAATGGGATTAACTGACAAATCATATAGAAAGGTTATATGGGATAAGTTGGAGACTCTTAATGAAGATGACCCTATAGTGAAGATTGCTAAACTTGATGGTTACTAGGTGAGATATTGAATCCTAAAGATGGAAGAAGATGAAAGGATTATTGCATTCATGGAAAGTGTAAATGAGATTATTATGGGAATTCAATATTGTTGTGGAACTCTGAGGGAAGATGAAATTGTTTCTAAACTCCTAAGAGACCTACCACCAGCTTACAAAATGAAGGATGTTGTTATTAACGAGTTGAGAACAATGGCTAATACATCTGTCAACAAAGATACTTTGATTGGGAAACTATCTTCTTTTGAGCTTGAGGAATTTGGACCTTCTAGAGCTATGAGGATTGAACCTGCTTTTCATGCATCTACACCAACAACTGGTAAGCAAGACTGAAAAGCTTTATATGCAAAGGAGTTGGAAGATATGAAAAGAAAGGATAATGAGTTTGGGCAACTTGAAGCACTATTTCCTAGAAGAGTACCAAAAGGACTGGTAGGAAGTAAGTATGAAGGAAAAATACCTTTTAAATATTTTGAATGCAATAGGATTGGTCATTTTGTATCTAGATGTCCTGAAAGAAATTCAAGATTTGAAGAAAGAGTTAGAAGATCATTTATTCCTAACCCTGGATATCAGAACAAGTATAAATAGAAGAAAAATGGAGACAAATCATGCTACATAGCGGATGAGGAAGACATTATTGATTTTGATGATAAATCGGAAGAAGACTCTACTAGTGGTTCTGGCAATCAGAAAGAATGGGTGTTCCTGGCTATCAAGGAAGATAATCTGACACTGGAAGAGAATGTACCTGAAGAGAAGGCACTTGCTGCTAAAATTGAAGACAAGGATGAATAGGTAATTGATAGTGGTTGTTCACATCATATGATTGGAGATAAAGGGAAGTTTCTATCTTTGCAAGAATTTGATGGTGGTCTAGTTAGATTTGGAGATGACAAAGCATGTATGATCAAAGGAAAAGGAACTATATCATTGGATGGTAAGAAAAATACTGACAATGTTTATTATGTTGAAGGTTTGAAGCATAATCTCTTGAGTGTAGGACAATTGGTAGACAAGGGATTTCAATTACAGTTCAAGGATGGAAAATGAAAAATCATTAACAAATCTAGCTTGGAGATTGCAACCGGTATACAAACAAAAGGTAATATATCTCATTTGAACTCTGGTGAGAAGACATGTTTGTTTACATAGATTAATGAGATTTGGCTATGGCATAAAAGGTTGTGTTATGTGAATTTTGATTACATTGTTAAGATCGGTTCAACTAAGGCAGTTAGGGATATACCTAATATTACGAAGCCCTATAATCTGGTATGTAAAGAATGTCAAATGGGTAAACAGGTTAGAACCTCTTTTAAAAGTATACAAGATAAATGAAATGATGTTCTTGAACTTATTCATATTGATTTGTGTGGCCCTGCTAGAATTAAAAGCTTTCAAGGTGATAGATATTTCATGCTAATCATTGATGATTATTCTAGAATGATGCAAGTTATGTTTTTGACAAAAAAAATTGAAGCATTTGAAAAGTTTAAAATCTTTAAGGCTAAATTGGAAACTGAGACAGGATTGAAGATTAAATGTTTGAGATCAGATCATGGTGGAGAATTCACATCCGGTGAGTTTAATAAATTTTGTGACAAGCATGTTATAAGAAGACAATTTTTTGCTCCCATGACACCTGAGTAGAATGGAGTTTTGGAAAGGAAGAACAAAACTATCTTTGATGCTGCTAGAACAATGATGATGTAAGCTAGTCTACCTCATATCTACTCGAGAGAAGCAGTGAGTAAAACGATTTATACATTCAACAGAGTACATATCAAAGGAGAAACCAATAAGACACCTTATGAATTATGTGTTACTACTTATCAGATTCCCATTAGCTCTATGTCAAAGTTATACTATATACTCTAGTCAGTTATCTATTACCAAGATATTCAGTCGATATGCATAGTCTAGTCAGTTACAGAAGAAAGAAGTCACAAAATGCAGTATACACCGAGCTGTCTACCGAGTATCTTTACATATCTATCGAGCTGCAAAGATGACACACCGAGTTGATATACACCAAGTGAAACATGTTACTAGATTCATTGAACCTAGACATGCATATGAAAATGTGTTACAAGATCGAGGCACATCTAATCGTTATCACATTGGAAATTTCACTTAAAGATTGTGTATGATTTTGAGGTCATCTAACCAATGAAATAATTTGCATGGTTATTGATTCAATAAATCGTGTTTGTAAGATCGAAGCAATGAAAGGATCACCGTCATAATAGATCTATTTATATAGCATGAGTTAAGAGTTAAAGAGGTGTGTGCATGAGTGTAAGAAGACTATTACAAAGACACAAAGGTCATCAAGAAGGTTTTCAGAGAACAGTCAAAGAACAGAGTAAACAAAAGAGTTTACCGAGTTACTATATGGGTTACCAAGGTATGCTATAAGCAAGGTAATCTTATTCTGAGCACATAGAATCTGCTCTAACATTCCAAATGTAAAGTTGTAGATATTTGTAATAATTTTATTGTAATATTGTGAAGTTGTAAGAGAAACCTTTAACAGGGTAAAAGACTCTAATCAAGTCTATAAATTGTAAAGCCTCTAACCAGGTGCAACATTTAGTTTAAGTGTTGTGAAATCCTTTAACAAGGTAGATCTAACAGATCTTGTTACTCCTAATAGGGTAAGCTACCAGAAATAGCTAAACATGTAGCTCTAACCAAGCACTCTTTATTATTGCAGTAGTGAAGTGGGTGCCATCCCCACTATAGTTTTTCTCTCTAACCAAGAGTTTCTGCGTAACCAAAAATATATGTGTTACGGAGTGAGTCATGTATGATTGTTATCTATTTGTTTTAGCTTTATATTATGCTATTAAACTATTCGGTTTATGCATAATAGTAAAGTTATTATTGAAGAAAAGTTTTGGAGTACTGATTCACCCCTCCCCTCTCAGTACATTAGCTTTCCATATTGGGCCTAACAATTGGTATGAGAGCTTGAATCTTGGAAAAGGGTTTAACTACCTAAAGAGAAAGATCTTATCAATGGAAGGCTATAAACAATCTCAGAGGATTGTGTATCTGCAAGAAGAGTTGGATCATGCTAATCAAGTGATTGCAGACATGCAAAGGCAAATGCAAAAATCTCTGAAAGTGAGAAGAAGATTATTTGATGATTTGCAGGACCCTCAAGAGTTAGTGGAACAAATTGAGACATCATTTGAGAATAGTATATCTGAAGAAACTAAAGAAATGGTTGGAGTATTGAAAGAAAAGAACAAAGAACTGGCTGATCAACTCAAAGCAATGAAAAGAGAACATGAACATTTCAGCACACAAATGACTAAAAATATTGATACATTGAGGACAACCGAGGATAAAGTAAGAGATCTAAAAAGAGAGAAACAACAACTTGAAGTCTTAATATCTGATAAGAATGATGAAATCACAAGGTTGACTGGAATTCAACAAAATCTACCAGATCAACTAGGTTATGCACATCATGAAGCAATTCTGAAGAATGATGAGAATCAAGCATTGA
Organism: Cryptomeria japonica; assembly: GCF_030272615.1. NCBI lineage: Eukaryota > Viridiplantae > Streptophyta > Pinopsida > Cupressales > Cupressaceae > Cryptomeria > Cryptomeria japonica. The sequence continues at coordinate 885,646,937 of NC_081414.1, read as the reverse complement.
AACTTGAAGTATCAAGGTTAACCGATGAACTTGAAACAGAGAATAAATCCAAAGAAACATTGAAGAAGAGTTATGAAGCATTGAAAATGTTAGATGAGCAACTGAATACAAGACGCCCCAACAAAGATGCAGGACTCGGCTACAAAGGAAAAGACTCTACCGAGAGAGGAGAATTATCAAAGCAAGCTGGAAACAAGAATAACATCAAAAGAAAGAAGCCTATTTGCAACTATTGTGGAAATCAAGGTCACACTGCCAACATATGCCAAATCAGAAAAGGTAAGCAACCGAATGTCTCTAAGTCCAATGGTTATTGTTACAATTGCAATAAATATGGTCACACATCTAATCAATGTAGGACTAAGTCTATTAACAATTATCAGAAGGCAAAATTCAAAGGGTTTTGTAAAAACTGCAATAGATATGGACATAGTACCAAGAAGTGTTGGTTTAAGCAAAAGAACTATATGTGGTATGCACACTGAGAAAATGCTAGAGGTTACTGAACTCACATAGATCCTTACCGATAGTATTCTGTAGTACCATGGGATTACAATACAAGGATATGGTGTGAATGTTGTGGAAGATATGGACATATAAGTGCCAACTATTTTATAAGGTTTGGAATGAACAACTGAAGATCGTGGAGAAATCCTAGTATGACATGTTTTCATTGTCATAAAGTTGGAGACTTAGCTGGAGATTGCAGAGATCAACCTAGAAAAGACACTGAAGAAATAAAAGAAAAATTAAAAATGATTTGGAAAAAGAAGGAAATTGTGTGAAATGAAGAAAGCACCTTACCTATCGAGTTAGGTGCACTTATTCCAAATTAATCGATAAAGGTATGAAGGGACTGCATTCTTTGAAGGTTAAAATCTTAACAGTTCCTATTCTATTTATGTACTTAATTCAAAATCTGCATAATTAAGATGTATTAGTAAGTTTGAAATTCTATCAGAGTCTTTTGAAGCACTTTACAAGAAGTCTGTCAAGTCGGTGAATACAGGAAACCTATCTAGTCAGTGAATGAAGGAAGTTTGGTTACTCGGTCAAAATAGAAAAAGGAGAGTAAATTGATTAAAGAGGAACCGAGTGCATTTAATGTTTTTGACCTAACCCACACGGAGCCCGATAAGGTATTTTGTGTACTTAAAAGCATTTTCGTGGTCATTTTCACTTACCAAGTTTTCAAGAAAGTAAAGCAAGCGAATCTAAGGTGAGAAAACCTCCTACAAAGCAATATCAAGGTATTTACATCAATCTCAACACATCGTTAAGCTGGTTTACCGATCTTATCTAGTTGCCATTATCTGCTAAGTATAAAGTGTCTGTCGTTTGAAATCCTGAAACCCTAAGGACTCTTTGCTAGTTTTTATCTGAAATCTTCAATGGTGCCCAAGATCCAAGATCCCATAGTTGTCAAGAATGTAGAAAAGCCCTCACTAAAATATTCTTTGACTCCCAAAGTCGCTTCTGAACCGGATGACAAAACCGCCTTTTCACTCATCCCGGACAGAGTGTTACTAGTCGAGGATGTGAGATTCTTCACCAAATGTTATGTTGAAGAACTCAGTCATGTTGAAACCAAAGACACCTATGATGAGCTGTGTACTAATGGTAAATTGAACAACAAATATGAACACATCAAAATCAAAGGATTAACTGAAGCCCTAACCTATCCTTATGTGTTCAAACTCCAGTGGGTGAAGTTTGTTCTAAGCAGAACTCATGATGATTTCATGTGGCTAGAAGAGAAACCATTTAAGATTAGTAAGGAAATCATTCATCTAATTACCGATTACCCTATCTATGATCATGCTCGAGCCCAGAAGATGATATCACAGAAGGAATTGATCAGTTTAACTGGAGTAGAATCTGATTGTAGAGGATTGAAACTAAACAATGTCATAGATGAAGGCTTAAAATTTGCCATTAGAGTAATGGGTTACTATTTCTTCCAATCGGTAAGGGAAAACAGTGTTCCCTGTGCAACAGTAGACCTAGCATACAAAATTATGAAAAAGGGAATGAAAATTGACCTATGTGAGGTGTTGCTGAAGAACCTATTTGAAAATCTAAACACCATCAGGAAGCCGAAGAAGAACAACTTGGCTAATACTCTAAAGTTTGGATCATTACTGGTATGCATGTTTTTCTATTTTGAAAAATTCTTTCCATCAGTTGGTAAAGTTGTTTGGGAATTATACCGGCCAATCACCCATCAGATTAATGACTTCATTAAGAAGTTAGGAGACAATTTCAATGATATTATGGATGATTACTTCAGTAAATTTCAAGAGAAAATGCATAACAAATATAGGATTCCACCCCAGCTAGTAGAGAAATACAAAAATGATATATGTTTTGAATTTGACACCGATTATTGTTATGTGAATGCTGTGGAACCAAGGACTCAATCTTTGTCACCAATGGGTTACGAGATTGATTTTGACATTACAAAATAGCAAATTGATGCATTTCTTACATTGCCTAGACATGCTACCGAGCTAAGGTATGGTACCTATGAGGAAGTAAAGGAAAAGGTAAAGATGAACATTGTAGTACCCAAAGCTACAAGAAAGGCATCAAAAATGATAAAGGCATTGTCAGAGAAATTTGGAGAAGACTCTTCCTCTACACCTATCAAAGGCACCATTGCCATTATCGAAGAGGAATTTGAAGCCCAAGAGGCAGCTATAACACTGAGCATTGAATTGCCTAAGGGAAAAGTATTGAAGAGAAAGAAACAGGACACATCAAAGGCCTCACCGACTCCACCTCCAGTAAAGTGACCTAACACAAGAGGATCTGCAGCCTCACTGAGTAAGAAAACAAAAAGTGTTACTGCTCCCAAGGTAACAAAGACATACAAGAAATCTACTCGGAGACTCATTTTGGCAAAAGAGTCGAGTGATACTGAATCAGAGGATGCAAGCAAATTTCAAATTGTCAAGAGCAAGAAGGTAAATATACACAGTGTTGAAAACTTCTGTGCTAATCTGAAAGAATATGGTGGGTTTGGAGGATTTAGATATGTCAAGTATGAAACCAGGAACAGTGATGAGAAGAGACAAATTGAAGAAGTTGTCATCTGCACACTTCTAAAGTTCCGGTTAGCTCCATTGGAACTAGCTAAGTCACTTCCAAATGAACTGTATCTACATATTGATAATAGGTGGAAGTATGCAATGGACTCAGAGAAACAAATCAGAGAGAGAAGTCTAGTTCATTTATTTCCTGACATGTCAGTTGCAGAAATAAAGGAACATCTGATAATGTACAACTCAAAGTTTCTTGTCAAACAGAGAGCCTTAAAACTGATGAATGGGCTATATATTGAAGTGGAAAATGAGACAAAAACAAAGTGGCGGGAAATCTTCAAAATCAAGGATGCTGGTGAGCAAGCTACAGTTGAAATCGTTGATGTCACCGAGCATGATCCTGATGTCACCGACAAAGGTCCTGATGCTACCAAAAAAGACCCTACTGACACCATTCAAATAGATGAAGATGTCATGGATTCAAAGGCACTGGAATAGGAAATGATACAAGGCATTGCATATGCAAAATTTGTATCTAGTGAATTAGTCTTGGAACAAGTTCAGCCTTATCCACCAGTCAAGCAACCTATCTCAACCAAAACTCCTTAGGATACAGATCAAGGCACTAAAGGTCACAAGTCTACAGTAGGAGAAGGTGATAGTTCTGATACTTAATATAAGTACAGATCCAATAGCCAACAAGATGAGAGGGGGGGTGAATCATACAAACTTAATCATCCATAAAAACATCAGATTCAACCTCGGTAACATATATTTCATTAATATAACCAAAACTGTTAAACATGCAAACTCAAAAGCATATGAACAATATAAACCTCATAACACCAGATTTAGCATGGAAACCCAAATAGGGAAAAACCACTATGGGATTTTGGACCCACTAAGAAATATACTCTTCTAGAGTATGCTCAGTTAAAAGCAAATCCTATTAAAGATTACAAATACATTACTAGATATGACCCGGTTAAGGGATTTCCCTCAGATCTGTTAGGATCTTCACTTTATTAGAAGTCATCTTGTTAAAGGATTTCAAACACTCAATCAGAATGTCACCTTGCTAGAGGGTTTACATATAAGACTGTTAAGTCCACTCGGTTAAGAGATTTTCTGTCACTTTCACAAAATAACAGTAATAAAATCTATCTGCAACTTCACATCTAAAATGCTAAAGAGATTCTTATTTGTTCAATACAATCTAAACATGGAAATAATCTTGTCTATCTGCTAGGCTTCTATACTCTGTTATTCAAACAGGTCTTCAAGCTTCTGTGCTCGGTAATCACTATGTAGCATCCTTGTGCATACACTTGCCCACATACATTGTTTATCAACAGTTTCCTCTTTATAAACAATTATGTAATCGCTTAATCTCCTTGATCACATTTCCCATGATCAATCATAGCCATCAGATCTTCAATCTTGTCTAGGTTCAATGCATCTTTTGATCTGAAAACATTTTACCCTACCTTGGAACTTGCATAATAGTCTTGGAACTTGTGCCAGGGTATTGCAGTTCAATCTGAGTTGTAGATCTTCATGCTGACTTTTCATTGCCTTAGATTTGTTAACAAACTTCTTCCATGACTTACCAATCATTTAATCCGCTCCAGCTCATCAGCTTCCTTCATTAAATACCACATGTAAACATTTAATGCATTATGTTATAGCTCGGTTACAACTCTGTGAATACTAAACTTCACTCGGTAGACATTCCGCCTTCATTAATCGATAGCGATAACCTTAGGGTTTACCGACTAGGTTCCTTACTTGATAACATAGTATAGTATTAACCTTTACAATTTACAATATATGTATGATGTTTAAAACAATCTAAAACATCATGATCTCATCATTGTCTGACTCAGTAGTAGTTGCCCATTGAATACCTTATTCATCCACTTATTCATCATAATCTTTCCAATGTCTTTTATTGACATCTTTATAATCTTCATATCATACTTCTCAAGATATGGCAACATCATACTGAATTAGAAAATCAATTTCTTGACATCAATGACAAAATAACAATATCAAGGTAGTAAAACATCTTTAATCAGTTGTATCCATAATCATCAACAACCTTCTCAATGTCCTTATGAAATGCCAACAATCTTTCATTGTCTGTTACAATGCAATATTGCCAACAATCTCCCCCTTTGGCATTGATGGAAAAACCAATTGATTTGACCTTAAAAGATTCGGATTGCTATGATTCTCAAATGCTGAAATGCTCTCCCCCATACATTACACTTCTCCTCATTTCTTTCTTCTTTCCAATCTATAGTCTGCATAGTTTTCTCTTAGTCTTCTCCCCTGATAGGTCTTCTCTCAGTTGTCTCTTCTTTATAGTAGTCTTCTCCCCCTTTGACAACAATGCCAAAAAGTAAAGAACTAAAACATAATTTCTTTCTGTAAGAATTTATTTCCTGCTGTTGTGTATCAACTGAGTCTCGGTCAGAGCATTTGTCTTCAATTCCTGTTCCCTATAATATTTCTTGTATTAATTCCAGTACACTTCTAGAAAACATCCTAAAGTGTATAACTCAACATCAACTCCCAAAATATATTCATTAGGGTCATCGGATTGATGCTTTCACCGAACTCGGTCAGTGAGTAGAAGATAGGGGTAGGACCCCTAACTGACTTCTGAGATATTCAAAAGTGTCCTTTGGTAGTGGCTTGGTGAAGATATCTGCTATTTTCTCCTTTGTGCTAACATACTCCAATACCACTTTCTTCTCTTGAGCTTCTTCTCTAAGGTAATGATATTTGATAGATATGTGCTTTGTCTTAGAGTGCATAACAGGATTCTTTGAAATATTAATTGCACTAGTATTGTCATAGAATATGGTTACTGGCTCGGTAACTTTTTCATTTATACCTTCCAACAGTTGTTTGATCCATGCAATGTTGGTACAATTCAATGCTGCAACAACGTATTCAACTTCTGTTGTTGACTGTGGAACACATCCTTGTTTCTTGCTAAGCCAAATCACTAGTCTTTCTCTTAAAAAGAAAGCTCCTCCACTTGTGCTTTTCCTGTCATCAATGTTGCCTACCCAATCAAAATCAGTATAAACTTTTAAATCAAAATCATTTCCTTTCTGATATACTAATCCATAATCCTCTGTTCCTTTCAAGTATCTAAAAATTCTTTTGATTGTTGTCATGTGTGTTTCCTTAGGATCTACAGAGAATCTTGCAACTATACCTACTGCATGTGCTATGTTTGGTCTGCTGTGAACAACATATTGTAGTTTTCTAATCATGGATCGGTAGAGTGTTTCATCAACAAATGCAGATTCATCATTCTTTGATAATTTGCAGTTGGTAGTCATAGTACTTACTGGTTTTGAATCATCCATTCCAAATTTCTTTAAGATTTCCTTTATGTACTTGGATTGAGTAATGAAAATCTCATTTTTCATTTGCAGTATCTGTAAACCTATAAAATACTTTATCTCACCAATTAATGACATCTCAAATTCTTTGCTCATTTCATTCCCAATGTTCTTGCATAAAGAGTCATTTCCATAAAATATAATATCATCAACAAATATGGTTGAGATCAGTATTCCATTTTCATCATTCTTCATGTACATGTTGTTGTTCTCACTTGTCCTTATAAAACCAATCTTAATCAAATAAGAGTGCAATCTTTCATACCATGTTCTTGGTGCTTGTTTCAAACCATATAAAGCTTTGTTAAATTTACATACCTGATCTTTATTATTGTCTTCAACAAATCCTCCAGGTTGTTCAATGAAAACTTCTTCTTCTAATATTCCATTCAGAAATGCAGATTTGACATCCATTTGATCTATCTTGAAGTTCTTGAAAGTAGCATAGGCCAACAATGTTCTAACTCCTTCAAGTCTAGCAATAGGTGCAAAAGTTTCACCATAATCAATTCCTTCTTCTTGAGCATAACCTTTGCAAACTAGTCTTGCTTTGTTTCGAATGACTTCACCCTTTTCATTTAGCTTGTTTCTGAAAATCCACTTTGTACTGATTACATTTTTGTCCTTTGGTCTTGGGATTAGTGTCCATGTGTCATTCTTCTTGATTTGATCAATCTCTTCTATCACAGCATTTACCCAATCTTCACTATTAAATGCCTCTTTTACTATTCTCAGTTCAAATTCAGATATCAAGCATGTGTTCTGTCTTAGTTTGTTCCTTGTCATCACTGGATCATCCTTATCTCCTATAATCTAACTTGGTGCATGATGTCTTCTGACATACTTGGCTAATACAGGCTTGGTAGGCTCTGTATGATCTCCTTCATCACTCGGTAACTGGATATTCTCTTCATTTTCTTCAATAGTCTTCTTGATAGGACTTCTCTGTTGAACATAGACAAATTCATCATACTCTTCTAGTTCCTTGGAATTTCCTTCATCATTTCTTTTTGCAAATTCATCAATTTTCACATTTGCACTTTCTACTATTTTGTTAGATGATTTGATCAGACATTTAAATGCTTTGCTTCTAGAAGAGTAACCTAGAAACATTCCTTCTTCACTTTTCTGATCAAACTTTCCATTTCTATCATCTTTATGAACATAGCATCTACTTCCAAAGATTTTAAAATAACTAAAATTAGGTTTCTTATCATACCCGATTTCATATGGTGTCTTCAAAGTACCTTTCTTCAATTGAACTCGGTTCAAGGTGTAAACAACGGTGCTTATTGCTTCTCTCCAAAATGATTGTGGCACCTTCTTTTCAATCATTAGTGTTCTAGCACAATCCACAATAGATCTATTTCTTCTTTTAGCTATTCCATTCTACTATGGAGTTCTCGGTGCAGAGACTTGTCTTTTAATACCATGATCATTGCAAAATAAGTTGAACTCATCAGATGTGAACTTTCCTCCTCTATCTGATCTAAGACATTTTAGTTGTCTTCCTGTTTCATTTTCAACTCTTGCCTTGTACCATTTAAACATTTGAAAAGCTTCTAATTTTTCCTTTAAAAACATTACTGACATCATCCTTGAATAGTCATCTGCAGATAGTATGAAATACTTATCACCATAATAACTTTGAACTTTCATAGGACCACAAAGATCAGTGTGCACTAGATCTAAAATTCCCTTAGAAGTTTAGGACTTACTTGTAATGCTTGATCTTGTCATCTTACCCATCTGGCATCCTTGGCACATAGCATTCTCAGGTTTTTCAAGACTCGGTAGACCTCTTACTCTGTGCTTCTTACTTATTTTGATCAGATTATCAAAATTGATGTGACAAAACCTTTTATGTCATAACCATGTATCATCAATCTTTGCATGAAAACACTTATTCCGAGTTGAGTCAAGGTGAAATGTATTACCTTTTGTTTGTGTCCTGGTAGCAGCTAACTTTCCATTTTTGTCATGAACTTTGACATTTCCCTTCTAAAATTCTATTCGGTAACCTGTGTTGTTTAGCTGTGCTACACTCAACAAATTGTATTTCAAATCTTCAACCCAATAAACATCATTGTATCTTGCATTATCAAGAAGTGTTATAGATCCTTTACCTCTTACTGGACATGGTGCATCATTACCAAATCTAACATAGCCTCCATCATAATCTTCTAATATAACAAACTTGTGTTTATCTCCTGTCATATGATGTGAGCATCCACTATCTATAATCCAAGAATCATTAGTGTTTCTGTGAGATATTAGGGCTTTTTCTTCATACATTTCTTCATTTGAGCCATCCTTGATAGCCACATAAACTACTTCCTCTGTATCAGTCTCATCTATTTTATCATCGTTAGATTCCTGATCAGCTATTAAGCATGTCTTTCTATCTCTTCTTCTGAAGTCTTGGTGTCCTCTGTAATGATTATCTTTCTTTCTGTTATCTCGGTAATCTCTTCTTTCAGTAAAATCTTTGTCAGGATAGTTAGAAGCCATATGTCCTATCTTATCACAATTGAAACATTTCAAAGGTAGTTTTCCTTTATACTTACCTTTGCCTCTCGGTAACCTTTTGGCTAATAGTGCTTCAAAGTCGTCTTGCTTTCTGATTTCTTCATACAGTTTGTGTACTTCTTCCATGTTCTTCCAAAATATTTCACTTGTTCCACTGTGATCTCCTTTAGAGTACTTATATTTTCTTTCATTGTAATCATTAGATTCATCAAGATGAAAAGAACTAAATGCAAATTCAACTTTATTTACCGAAGATCCACTGTTATCAAAATTACTTAACTCAAATGCATGTAGCTTACCAATAGTAGCATCTAAAGAAACTGGCATATTAGGTACAAACCTCAATTCATTGATTGCAGAGACTCAGATTGCATAAGCTGGTAGAAGGGTTCTCAACAACTTACTTGTTATATCCTTTTCTTCAATAGTTCCACTTGCTCCTTTGATTTGATTGACAATCTCCTTTAGTCTTGTACTGTATTGACTTATGATCTCACCTTCATTCATCCTCATAGATTCAAGTTGTCCTCTCAGACTATCTACTTTTGCTCTTTGAACATGTTCATCTCCTCCATATACTAATATGAGCTTATCCCACATTACCTTTGCATCATTGCAGCCTTCTAGATCATTAAACTTAGAATCGGTCAATGGAGATGTTATTTCAATTATTGCTTGAATATGTTCTTGCTTTACCCTTATCTCTTCCATAGTCAATGGATAGGTGTTCAGTGCAACAAAATCATTCTCCAGATAGTATACATCATATTCTCCAACACCTGATAGATGTAGCTTCATCCTTTTTTGCCATGTAGAGAAAATTGACTTGTTCAGCTTCGGTGCATCCCTCTTATACATCTTTGGATCTTTAACTCAAGTGCCTTTAAACTCAAGTGCCTTTTAACTCAAGTGCCTTTAAACTTAATCATTCATAAAAACATCAGATTCAACCTCGGTAACATATATTTTAGTAATATAACCAAAACTGTTAAACATGCAAACTCAAAAGTATATGAACAATATAAACCTCATAACTAGATTTAACGTGGAAACCCAAATAGGGAAAAACCACTATGGGATTTTGGACCCACTAAGAAATATACTCTTCTAGAGTATGCTTGGTTAAAAGCAAATCCTGTTAAAGATTACAAACACATTGCTAGATGTGACCCAGTTAAGGGATTTCCCTCAGATCTATTAGGATCTTCACTTTGTTAGAAGTGACCTTGTTAAAGGATTTCAAACACTCAATCAGAATGTCACCTTGCTAGAGGGTTTACATATAAGACTGTTAAGTCCACTTGGTTAAGAGATTTTCTGTCACTTTCACAAAATAACAGTAATAAAATCTATCTGCAACTTCACATCTAAAATGCTAAAGAAGATTCTTATTTGTTCAATACAATCTAGACATAGAACTAATCTTGTCTATCTGCTGGGCTTCTATACTTTTTTATTCAAACAGGTCTTCAAGCTTCTGTGCTCAGTAATCACTATGTAGCATCCTTGTGCATACACTTGCCTGCATACATTGTTTATCAACAGTTTCCTATTTATAAACAATTATGTAACCACTTAATCTCCTTGATCACATTTCTCATGATCAATCATAGCCATCAGATCTTCAATCTTGTCCAGGTTCAATGCATCTTTTGATCTGAAAACATTTTACCCCACCTTGGAACTTGCATAATCATCTTGGAACTTGTGCCAGGGTATTGCGGTTCAATCTGAGCTATAGATCTTCATGCCGACTTTTCATTGCCTTAGATTCGTTAACAAACTTCTTCCATGGCTTACCAATCATTTAATCCGCTCCAGCTCATCAGCTTCCTTCATTAAATACTGCATATAAACATTTAATGCATTCTATTATAGCTTGGTTACAACTCGATGAATACTAAACTTCACTCAGTAGACATTTTGCCTTCATTAACCGATAGCGATAACCTTAGGGTTTACCGACTAGGTTCTTTACTTGATAACATAGTATAGTATTAACCATTACAATTTACAATATATGTATGATGTTTAAAACAATCTAAAACATCATGATCTCATCATTGTCTAACTTGGTAGTAGTTGCCCATTGAATACCTTATTCATCCCCTTATTCATCATAATCTTTCCTGTTTCTTTTACCGACATCTTTATAATCTTCATATCATACTTCTCAAGATATGGCAACATCATACTAAATTAGAAAATCAATTTCTTGACATCAATGACAAAATAATAATATCAAGATAGTAAAACATCTTTAATCAGTTGTATCCATAATCATCAACAACCTTCTCAATATCCTTATGAAATGCCAACAATCTTTCATTGTCTGTTATAATGCAATATTGCCAATAGAAGGTACTACTAAAGAATAGACATCTCGAGAACCTTCTAACACTGAGACTATTGCAATTGAGACACCAAGTACCGAGACACCGAAGGACTCTATAGAGGCTAAAGGAACCAATCAAAGTGTTGCCTCTACCAAGCAACCTACTGAGGGTCATCAAGCCTCACAAGCCCTTGTCTTAGTTCCATCGATGAAAGGTAAAGAAAAGAAGATGAAAAAGCATAGTTTTAAAGTTGATTTGTCAAAACCAATAGTGTTGCCCAATGTAGACATATCAAAATTGAAAGGACAAGCACTCATTGATTTTGGTGAACTGTGCAAAGCAAAGGCCAAACAAGAGAAGCAAATGGCCATTCAAAAGAAAAATAAAGTACTTCAGAAGGTAAAAGAACTCCTAATAGATATGCTACCTAAAGCTACAGTATCAACTGATGCAGCCATCCACATTCAACTAGATGAACTCCTAACAAAGATAGAGACATCTGGACTAGATGCATCAGAGTATTTGAGCAAGCTGAAAGACAAAGAGCTCACTACAAAAATGATAGAAGAGGTACAAAAAGCTATAGCTATTGGCAAAGTTAAACTTGTCAAATTTATTGCTGAGTTGACCCCTCAACTCAAGCACATTCTTTATTTATTTCAGAAACTCTACACATTTTCTTTATTCATTAAAGACATTAAGAATAAAATAGAGGCAATTGAGAAAGAGATCACTGATCTCTCAAGAAAGTTGACCACAGAGCCAAATTCAGTTCAGATTTTTTATACAAGGTTACAACAACTCGTGGCTCAACAATTGGACTTAAGAAATGAAGAACACAAGAACAGGATGGACATAATGACCCTTCAGACATTATTCCTTCCACATCTTTCATCGGTCCAAGAACAGATCAACCAGGCCACATACTTATCTACTACTCAAGAGGGAAGCACTCTAGATGGCTTAATATCACTATTGGCTAATATTCAAGTGCATAATTCTTTAATGGACAGTGTAAAGGATGCACTCTCTGTCACTCTCACCGAAGCCCGAACCAAGTACAAATCCATTTTTGATCAGTTACCACCCTCGAATGGTAATTAATTTTTTGATGTTTGTCAAAAAGGGGAGTAATATGATACAGTCTTGGGGGAGTAATACAGAGTGATACAGTATTGAGAGAATGGTATAGTATTCAGAGTATAGTATACAGGGGGAGTACACTGAGCAATAAACAGAACATTAAGCAAAGCACATAGAACAGATCACTGAGCATACAAAATCAGAGTTTTGTACAGTATATCAATTAGGGGAGTATATCTGATATATTATATTATTGACTATTGTATATACTATCAGTATAGTCAAATTTTGCAAGTATATAGATTTTTGAGTTATAACTTTGAAAGTAGTTTTTATCAAACATCTCAACTAATGTCAAAAGGGGAGATTGTTACTACTTATCAGATTGCCATTAGTTTTATGTCAAAGTTATACTATATACTCTAGTCGGTTATCTATTACTGAGATATTCTTTCAGTATGCACAATCTAGTTGGTTACAGAAGAAAGCAGTCACAAAACGCAGTATACACCGAGTTGTCTACCGAGCTGCAAAGATGACAGACCGAGTTGATATACAACGAGTGAAACATGTTACCAGATTCATTGAACCTAGACATGCATATGAAAATGTGTTACAAGATCGAGGCACATCTAACCGTTATCACATTGGAAATTGCACTTAAAGATTGTGTATGATTTTGAGGTCATCTAACCAATGAAATAATTTGCATGGTTATTCATTCAATAAATCATGTTTGTAAGATCAAAGCAATGAAAGGATCACCGTCATAAGAGATCTATTTATACAGCATGAGTTAAGAGTTAAAGAGGTGTGTGCATGAGTGTAAGAATACTATTACAGAGACATAGAGGTCACTGAGAAGGTTTTCAGAGAACAGTCAAAGAATAGAGTAAATAGAAGGGTTTACCGAGTTACTATATGGGTTACCAAGGTATGCTATAAGCAAGGTAATCTTATTCTGAGCACATAGAATGTGCTATAACATTCCAGATGTAAAGTTGCAGATATTTGTAATAATTTTGTTGTAATATTGTGAAGTTGTAAGAGAAACCTTTAATAGGGTAAAAGACTCTATTCAAGTCTATAAATTGTAAAGCCTCTAACTAGGTGCAACATTTAGTTTAAGTGTTGTGAAATCCTTTAACAAGGTAGATCTAACAGATCTTGTTACTCCTAATAGGGTAAGCTATTAGAAATAGCTAAACATGTAGCTCTAACCAAGCACTCTTTATTATTGCAGTAGTGAAGTTGTGGGTGCCATCCCCACTGTAGTTTTTCTCTCTAACCAAGAGTTTTTGTGTAACCAAAATATATATGTTATGGAGTGAATCATGTATGATTGTTATCTATTTGTTTTAGCTTTATATTATGTTATTGCACTATTAGGTTTATGCATAATAGTAAAGTTATTATTGAAGAAAAGTTTTGGAGTACTGATTCACCCCTCCCCTCTCAGTACATTAGCTTTCCATATTGGGCCTAACATTATGGTTTGGCAATACACCTACAGTTAAGTATTTCAGAATTTTTGGTAGTAAATGTTATATCAGGAGAGATGATATTATTGGGAAATTTAATCCTAGATGTGATGAAGGCATATTTCTTGGTTATTCTAATGAAAGCAAAAAATATATATGTTATAACAAGAGATTTCAGAGAATTGTGGAGAGTGCTAATGTCAAAGTAGATAAGTTGAACAGAAGTCAAATCAGAGTTTATGAGAAGGAACCGGTAGCACCTTTACCAAAACATAGAGTTGAACCAGTTACTTTGGCAACATCAGAGAATTCTACAGTTACTAAAGAATAGGGAAGAGGAATAGAAAGTTAGAAGACTCCTAGGTATGTGAGATTGAATCATTCAGATCAAATCATTGGGGATAAGAGCAATGGAGTGATGACAAGAAGAATAATAGCAACTAATGAGGTATATTTAATTTCACAAGTTGAACCAGTATCAGTAATTGAGGCATGTAAAGATGAATTTTGGTTAAAATCTATGGAAAAAGAATTAGATCAGATTGAGAAAAATAACACATGGACCTTGGTTCCCCAGCCAAAAAAAAAAATGTTATTGGAACTAAATGGGTTTTTAGGAATAAATTAAATGAGGATGGTCAAGTTTTAAGGAATAAGGCTATATTGGTTTGTAAATGATATTGTTAGAAGGAGGGAATTGATTATGGAGAAATTTTTACACCTATAGCTAGGATTGAAGCTGTAAGATTATTTCTTTCCTATGCTGCTTATAAAAACTACAAGGTTTATCAGATGGATGTTAAATGTGTATTTTTGAATGGGGATCTTGATGAGGAAGTTTATATTGACCAACCTGATGGTTTTTCACTATCAGATGATATAGATATGATTTATAGGCTAAGCTTTATATGGATTGAAACAAGCACCTAGAGCTTGGTATGCAAGGTTGGATAAATGTATTTTGAAACTTGGTTTTACTAAGGGTAGTGCTGTCAGTAATTTATATTATAGAATCACTGATGATGATATACTGATTATTGAAGTATTTGTTGATGACATTATTTTTCGAGGTGAAGATAAGTTATGCATAGAGTTTTCTAAGAATATGGAGAAAGGATTTGAGATGTCTATGATTGGTGAGATGAAATTTTTCTCAGGTTTGCAGATTACTTAGACTGACAAAAGTATTTTCATCCGTCAAACTAAATATGCTAAAGAATTATTGAAGAAATTTGGTGTGGGAGATTCTAAACCTGTAAGTACTCCTATGGTTACAAGTGATAAATTAACAAGAAAAGATGTTTATGCACTAGTAAATCCTACAAAATACTGTATACGCATAAAAATGGCTATGAGCAATTAAATAAATATTTTATATTTATTTAATAATTATTCTTTTATTAAATAGTTAATTTGAAAATATTAATTTATTTAATTCATTTCGTATCTTTCTATTAATTAATTTAGTTGAAATATTTTATTAATTAATTCATCTATCCTATTCCTCTAATTAATTATTCTTCTAATCAATTAATTGAATATCTAAATATTTAATTATCTCCTTTAATAAATTAAATATCTAATATTTAATAGTTATTCTTCTTTCCTATAGTCTCAAATATTAAATAATTTCTTAAATTATTTAATCTCTCTTATCCAACTCATCCATCATGTGGTTAAGCAAATTAATATTTCTTAAATATGAATTCATCATTTATCTCCAACCTCCAAATTCAATGAATATTGTGTACGTACACATATTTCATAACCATCTTCTATATTCTCTCCAGCATCCCTAAATCTTAGGAAGGACTTGAGTCCAGTTGTCCTCGCATGCCTAAATCTTCTCCAACCATCCCTAGATTCCCTCTGTCAGCAACCCAGTCAAGGTGGGATGAGTGACACTTGTCTTCTCCTTCCCCCTTTCTCTCAACCTTCACCTTTGCTCACAACCATCCAAATCTACAGATTTGATCATGACCATTGATCTAAGCCACATCATCTCATCCTCTCAAGGTCTATAAAATCAAGAGCTTTAGTTGTGAGAGAGTTAGACTTCAAGTGCATTTTCAAAGCCAAATCATTTGTAAAACTTATGCATCCGTGATTTTTTAATCTTGAAGCAAAATAACATAATCATTTAGCATAATCATTTTAGCATAATCATGTAGTATTGCATATCATAGCATCAGCTAACTATCAGTTATTAGTCCATTCTTCATATGCCATCTTGGAAGCTATCAATGCATTGTCTGAGAGCACACCATTAGCAACTAGGAACAGTGAAGTTAGGACACAATGAGACATAAACCATGAAGGTAATATTAGTATTTTTATTTCATATGTATTTCATGTAGTTTCATTAGTTGAGATTGGATTTCCTGTAGCATTTCCATTTGTATTTTGTGAAACTAACTTGTTGCAAGTAGCATTCTGAGGATGAAATTCAAGTCGACACATTCTGGCGCCCACCATGGGGCTCATGGACCTCACATATACCTTTAAAAATCTTGAAAAAAGTGAAATTAACGCATTTGTAATGCAGATTCACACATGTGTGAATTCTTACACTGCTTTTGATCTATAGGTTAGCACATTTGCATCTTAGGTTAGTGCATTTGCATCTTAGGTTAGCGTATTTGCATCATAGATTAACACATATGTCATATAGGTTAGCGTTTTTTTCTAAAAATCTGCACATTTGCACTACAAGTTAATGCTTTTATCCTCTAGGTTAGAGCATTTATTAAAGAAATCACCCTTTTGTGTCCACAGAGTAACGCTTTTGTAGTCCAGGTTAGTAGTTTTTATTTACAGATTAGTGCTTTTGAGGGGAAAGATAGCACATATGTTAGAATAGCGCTTTTGCTTGCAACTAACAAAATTTTCTTGCTGGTCCGAATGTGCAAGAAATTAAAATATTTGGACTACTAACATGCATGTGCAGGATGGTGTTTGAGGCAAATTTCATGCATTTTCTCACATAGTAAATTAAAAGCCTTATTTTGGGAAGTAATATATCACGTCTTGCTCACTTAGTCTAACTAAGAGGATAAGTTGACAACATGCAACTTTCATTTTTAGTAACTTGTCTAAAATAGTTGCACGTAGACTTTTTAAAAGGCTAAAATAAACACCATGCTGTTGGAGCAACATCTCCAAATAGAGGATAGATCACATTGCTATGGAAAGTTGCAAAGAACACTTATATTCCATGTCTCGAAAGTGGTAGGTATATTCTCTCCCCTTAATTGGGTGACCAAAAAGCCAAACCCACTCTTTTATGCTTTCTTTACTTTCAAGCAATTAAATCCTTTAGAGAGCCTGTTGGCAAATGCACACTCCAATGAGAAATTGTAGGTGATTGCAAGTATTGTCATTGATGGCAACCTTAAAATTATGTGATACCAGTAGGAAAGCATAGGCACCAACACCGACAGACTCTACACCAGCATATAGATCACTAACACCAAAAAGAAGATTACCAGCACCATGGCTGACAGGATTTTTGTGTAAATGTATTTTGTAATTAATTGTAAAATCTTTTATGAGCTGACATGGTGGATTGTAATATGACTCATATATGTATGTGATCATTGTAGATCATTTAATGTGCAAAGTATGAAAAGAATATAGCAGACTTAATGTGCGAACTATTAGGATAAGGGTTTATGTATATTGCAGAGCTTAAACCAGTACTGAATCTGGCATAGAAGATGTTGATTTGAAGTAGTACAAGACATTGGATTTGTATAATTCAATTTTGTAAGTTAGTGTGACTTCTTTTGTAACTAAGCAGTGAGCTCTAGGCACTTGGCCTTCCTGCATGTGCAGGCCTCTGTTGTAAACAGTAATATTCCCTTATTGGACAATAAGCGAATATTGTGGGTGACAAATCCCAACAAGGTTTTTCCCACATCGGGTTTCCTCATTAAAATATTGTTTTATGGTGTGTCTCTTATGTTGTGGTTGCTATTCTTATTTACTACATTAATTTTGGTTTACCGGTACACAATTTTAATATTCTTTTCATGTTATAAGTCAAGAAAATCATCTAACCGGTCAAATACTGATTCACCCCCCCCTCTTAGTATCTTTGGGAATCCTAATAGAGTCTACCTTCCCAAGCTACCTTGAGGGGGCCAGTGAGAGGGGAACAACCTAAAGTGGAAATGAGCTAATACTGAGTCCTTCTAATCGACTCTAAATAAATTGTGTTTGTGACGAAAGTCCCAAACAACATGTGTTGATAAGTTCATACCGACACTATGTTTCCCCACAAACCCTATGGAGCGTAACCTCTATAGACTGGTAACCTTCTATATTTACAAAGATGAAAGTGTCACATGTATGGCCAGATTACTAAAAGCCTTTACTAAAAACCACTTGTACTAGCTACCAAAATCCTTCTAGTTGTTGGCATAGGAGTTCGGACATTTGAAGCGGGTCACACACATACAATTCTTAGTAGAGATATAAAGTTTGCCATGAGGAGTTTTCATGGGAACTGGTGCTTGGCTGCCCCAAAGAAGTGAGTGCCGAGGGTGGAGCTAGTGGGGTCAAGCATCTAAATATCTGCTTTGAATAGCGTAGCCTCGGGGGAAACCCCATGTGAGATTCAACAACTATTTTCTCAGCCTGCCATAATACTTGTACTTGATTGTGCATTTTGTTTATTAAACATAGTGTCTTCTATGTCTTTTACATGTTCTAAATGGTCAAAAATTGAATAAAATTCTCATCTACGAGTGAGCAAAAATCCAACAAATTACTGAAAAAAAAAATTGATCAAAAGGGTAATACAAAAGCTCTCCAACATTTGAAACACCAGATCAAAACTAGAGTGTCAAAACATCAGTATCAAATAATTCTGAAAGTAGATTTGTCTCTAAACCATCACATATTTTCAAACTAGCTCAACATTTGATTCACTAATCCAACAGGTTATTCCTAAGAGGTTTCTATAAACATAAACATTCAACAAGCTATTGACTCAAACATCTTAAGTGCAAAAATATCAACATCATTGTCAAGTCTCTCATCGGGATAATCAAATCCTCTATCACAAAGCTTGATCAATCTATACTAGGTTCATAATCTTGGCTATATCTTTTCTCTTTTGAACCTAGTTTATATCAAAATTAGAATCACACCAACATTGGAATCAAACAAACTTGTAAATTTTCAGATGCTTATATGACTTTTAAGTATCACCTTAAGAAAAGAAAACCCAGTTATAAAGCTACCTAGAAAAGAATAAGATTCTTGTATATAAATCGCAAGATCTTATTAAAACATAGGACATTCCTACACCATTTTTGTCACTACTTACGTGGTTGTGGTACAGAGTTTGATGAATAAATTTTGAAAAGATGTGATTTTCAACAAAGAAACACTTTATCACAACGAACAAACAATAGCGGTAAAATCAACAAAGCATATCTTCCTAAACCAATAATCACTTATTGACTTTGTCCTTTGGAAATTTTAACAACTTTGAAATAATCACATGCCAGTTTGGACTAGAGCTCAATGCGAACAACTTAGAAAACAACAACAAATGGAGGAAGAAGATAATCCTATTTTCCAAACTTTTGGGTTTGCCGTTGTTGAAGAAGAAGCAGTCAATAGCACTATCAGAGACCTCGAGCAAGATTTCAAATTTTATAGGCTAATGGAAAAATTGTTGGCAAAGCAAAAAGAGAAATATCTCTTGATGTTAGCAAAATCTGGAGCTAAACTACCACAATCTTAATGTTAGCAAAATCTAGAGCTAAACTACCACAAGACTTTAACATAGAAAGCTTAAAACAAGATGTGGAGGAAAGTAACACCCAAAACATAGATGATCCAAATAACAAAGAGATGAATAAAAAAATCATGAAGAAACAAGGAAAGAAAGGGATGACACAAGAAAAGAGCACAGTGATAAAAGAACTCATAAAGAAACAAGGAGAAACTATGTGGATAATCCATTGTTAAACCTTACTCAACAAATGCAAACTCTACAACAATAGATACAAGACATGCAAAATGGAACAAGCTCCAAGAAGTATTCATTAGAAGATATATGCCCATATCCATTCGATAAGAATTTGAATATGATACCATTTCCGCAACATTGTGAGATTCCTAAATATGACAAATACGATAGAAAATCCAATCCTCAAGATCACATTAGGGAATTTTGTACTATGAGCATGGAATTTGCTCACAATGAAAATTACCTTATGCATCTTTTTCCTAGGAGTTTAAATGGACAATAAATGGAGTGGTTTTCAAGATTACCATCTGGAATCAAATCTTTTGAAGAACTTGTGAATATATTTATTTCTCAATACTCCTACAATATAAGGAATGAGATAACAAAGCTAGATCTCTGCAATGTTAAACAAAAGAATGGTGAATCTTTTATGATCTTCTTACAATAGGTATCCCTGATGTTTAATAGGTATCCTCGAGATGTACCTGATCAAGAAAAAATGGACATATTCATTGATAATCTTATTAGTGAAATGAGTTATCGACTAAGAATGCAATGTCCTCCTTCTTTTGCCAAAATGATCGAGAATGGTCTGAAAATAGAGAATGCGATGGTAAAGAAAGGAGAGCTAAAACTTTACAATAATTCATACAACAACAACAATAACAATGACAAACCTAAATTCTGGTCAAAGAATAGGAATGTTAGCAATGAAGGGAATGATGATAATAGTGCTCCAAAACAACAACAACCAATTTTTAATCTATCAAGTCAAATCCCAAGCAATAACAATCCAGAAAACAATAAAGCCAAGTCCTTCTTCTCTAATCCTCAGAGGAAATTCACAACCATTGGAGAACCTTTGGAATCAACTCTAAAAACTATTAGTTCTAATACTTAATGTAAAGTATAGATGCCAATAGCTAATAAGATGAGAGGGGGGGGTGAATCATACAAACTTAAACTTCCATAAAATCAATAGATTCAACCTCGGTAACTTCTACCTCAGCAACTTAACTAAAAACTGCTAAACATACAAACTTATAAACACATAATCATAATAAAACTCATAACACTAGATTTAACATGGAAACCCAAATAGGGAAAAACCACTATGGGATTTAAGACCCACTGAGAAATATACTCTTCTAGAGTATGCTCGGTTAAAAGAAAATCCTGTTAAAGATTACAAACACATTGCTAGATGTGACCCGGTTAAGGGATTTCCCTCAGATCTGTTAGGATCTTCACTTTGTTAGAAGTGACCTTATCAAAGGATTTCAAACACTCATTTAGAATGTTACCTCACTAGAGGGTTTACAAATAAGACTGTTAAGTCCACTCTATTAAGAGATTTTCTATCACTTACAAAATAACATAAATAAAATCTATTTGCAACTTCACATCTAAAATGCTAAAGCAGATTCTTATTTACTCAAAATAATCTAGTCATAGGACTTAACTTGTCCCTCTGCTGGGCTCTCTACTTTGTTATTCAAATAGGTCTTCAAGCTTATGTGCTCCGTAATCACTATGTATCATCCCCGTGCTTACACTTTCCCACATACATTGTTTATTAACAATTCCTTATTTATAAACAATTGTTAACCACTTAATCTCTTTGATCACATTTCCCATTATCAATCTTGGCCATCAGATCTTCAAACTTGACTAGGTTCAATGTATCCTTTCGATCTGAAAACATTTTACCTTGCCTTGGGACTTGCATTCCTATCTTGGAACTTTCACAAGGTTATAGCGGTTCAATCTGCACTGTAGATCTTCCTACCGATTTTCCTTTGCCATAGATCCTTAACAAACTTCATGTGCGACATTCCAATCATTTATACATTTCTAGCTAATCATTGTCCTTCATTAAATAATGCTTTTATCCATCCAATGCGCATTGTCATAACTCGGTTGCAACTCGGTAAATACTAAACTTTACTCGGTAGACATTTTGCCTTCATTAATCGATATCGATAACCTTAGGGTTTACCGACTAGGTTCTTTGCTCGGTGACATAGTATAGTATTAACCTTACAATCAACAACATATGTAGGATATCAAAACAATCTAAACATCTTGATCTCATCATTGTCTAACTCGGTAATAGTTTCCCATTGAATAACATATTCCTCCTCTTTATTCATCACATTCTTTCTGTGTCTTTTACCGACATCTTAATTCTCTTCTAATCAATCTTATCAAGATATGGAAACATCATATTGAATCAGATAATCAATTTCTTGACATCAATGAAAAAATAATGTTATAAAGATAGTTGTCATCCTTCTTCAGTTATATCAATAATCTTCAACAACCTTCTCAATATCCCTATTGAATATCAACAATCTTTCTTATTGTAATGCCAACAATCTCCCCCTTTGGCATTGATGGAAAAACCAACAATTAAATGGTAATACCAATAAGATATCCAAATTGATTAGGATTTAGATTGTTGTTAGACTTCTCCTGTTATCCTTGATCTGTTGTCTTTTGAAGTCTTCACCATTTTCCATTAGGCTTCTGAGTTGTTGACTTGCATTTACTCTTCTCTGTTTTTCAATCTTCTCCCCCTGTCATTAGTCTTCTGTTATTTTCATCATTCAGGGCTTTACCATTCAGTCAACCATTTAGTCTTCCAACCATTTATAGTCTTCTCCCCCTTTGACAACAATGCCAAAAGTAAAAGAACTAAATTATGATTTCTTCCATTGTGAAGTGATTTTCCTTGCTATGTAGCATCTTGGTCTTGGTCAGATCAACTTGTCTCTATTTATAATTTTCTACACAACTTTAGAAAACCTTCTAAAGTGCATAAATTAGCATCAATCCACACATAATATTCTGTAGATTCATCGAATTGATGCTTTCACTGAACTCGGTCAGTGAGTAGAAGATAGGGGTAGGACCCCTAACTTGCTTCTGAGATACTCAAAAGTGTCCCTTGGCAATGGCTTTGTGAAGATGTCTGCTAATTGCTCCTTTGAACTGATATATTCTAGAACAACTTTCTTTTCTAAGATAATGATACTTTATAGATATATGCTTTGTCTTAGAGTGCATGACTGGATTCTTTGAAATGTTAATGGCACTAGTATTATCGAAGAATATAGTTACTAGCTCAGTAACTTTCTCATTTATACCTTCCAATAGTTGTTTGATCCATACTATATTGGTACAATTCAATGTTGCAGCAACATATTCAGCTTTTGTTGTTGACTGTGAAATACATCATTGTTTCTTGCTAAGCCAACTCATTAGTCTTTCTCCCAAAAAGAAAGCTCCACCACTTGTGCTTTTCTTGTCATCTATGTTGTCTGCCCAATCAGCATCAGTATAAAAGTTTAAATTAAAAGTATTCCTCTTTTCATATACTAAGCCATAATCTTTAGTGCCTCTCAGGTATCTGAAAATTCTCTTGATTGCTGTCATATGGGTTTCCTTGGGATCTACAGAGAATCTTGCTACAATACCTACTATATGTGCTTTATCCAGTCTACTATGCACAACATATTGCAACTTTCCAATCATAGATCGATAAAGTGTCTCATCAATAGATGCAGATTCATCATTCTTTGATAATTTACAGTTAGTAGTCATAGGAGTACTTACTAGTTTAGAATCCTCCATTCCAAATTTCTTCAACGTTTCCTTTATGTACTTGGATTGAGTAATAGAAATCTCATCTTTCATTTGCAGTATCTATAAACCTATAAAATACTTCATCTCACCAATTAGTGACATCTCAAATTCTTTGCACATTTCATTTCCAAAGTTCTTGCATAAGGAGTCATTACCACAAAATATAATGTCATCAACAAATATGGCTGAGATCAGTATTCCATTGTCCTCATCTTTTTTCATGTACATATTGTTGTTTTCACTTGTCTTTATAAAACCAATCTTGATTAAATAAGAGTGCAATATTTCATACCATGCTCTAGGTGCTTGTTTCAGACCATATAAGGCTTTGTTCAGTTTGCATACTTGATCTTTACTCTTGTCTTCAACAAATCCTTTAGGCTATTCTATGAAAACTTCTTCTTATAGTATACCATTCAAAAATGCAGATTTAACATCCATTTGATGTACCTTGAAAATTTTGAAAGCAGCATATGCCAACAATGTTCTTACTCCCTCAAGTCTAGCCACAGGTGCAAAAGTCTCACCATAATCTAGTCCTTATTCTTGAGCATAACCTTTGCAAACTAGTCTTGCTTTGTTGCAAATGACCTCACCTTTTTTATTTAGCTTGTTTATGAAAATCCGCTTAGTACCGATTACATTTTTGTCCTTCGGTCTTGGGATCAGTGTCCATGTGTCATTCTTCTTGATTTGATCAATCTCTTCTGTCATAGCATTTACCCAATCTTCACTATTAAATGTCTCTTTTACTATTCTCAGCTCAAATTCAGAAATCAGACACGTGTTCTGACATATTTGGCTAATATAGGCTTAGTAGGTTCTATATGATCTTCTTCATCACTCGATAACTGGACATTATCTTCATTTTCTTCAGCAGTTTTCTCGGTAGGACTTCTCGGTTGAACATAAATGAATTCTTCATAATCTTCTGGTTCTTTGGAATTTCCTTCATCATTTCTTTCTGCAAATTCATCAATTTTTACATTTACACTTTCCACTATTTTGTTTGATGATTTGATCAGACATTTAAATGCTTTACTTCTAGAATAATAACCAAGAAATGTTCCTTCCTCACTTTTCTGATCAAATTTTCCATTTCTGTCATCTTTGTGAACATACCATCTACTTCCAAAGATTTTAAAGTAACTTACATTAGGTATCTTGTCATACCAGATTTCATATGGTGTCTTCAAGGTTCCTTTCTTCAGTTGAACTCGATTCAGGGTATAAACTGCAGTGCTGATTGATTCTCTCCAAAATGTTTGAGGTACCCTCTTTTCTATCATCAGGGTTCTTGCACAATCCACAATTGATCTGTTTCTTCTCTCGGCTATCCCATTTTGTTGAGGTGTTCTCGGTGCAGATACTTGCCTATTTATACCATGATCATTGCAAAATAAGTTAAATTCATCAGAAGTGAACTCTCCTCCTCTACCAGATCTAAGACATTTCAATTGTCTTCCTGTTTCATTTTCAACTCTTTCCTTGTACCATTTAAACATTTGAAAGGCTTCTGATTTTTCTTTTAAAAACATAACTGACATCATCCTTGAGTAATCATCCACAAATAATATGAAATATTTATCACCATAATAACTTTGAACTTTCATAGGACCACAAAGATCAGTGTGTACTAGATCTAAAATTCCTTTAGAAGTGTAGGACTTTCTTGTAAAGCTTGATCTTGTCATCTTACCCATCTAGCATCCACGACACATAGCATTCTTAGTTTTTTCAAGACTCGGTAGACCTCTCACACGGTGCTTCTTACTTATTTTGATCAGATTATCAAAATTTACATGACAAAACCTTTTATACCATAACCAGGTATCATCTATCTTTGCATAAAGACACTTGTTCCGAGTTGAGTCAAGATGAAATGTATTCCCTTTTGTTTGTGTCCCAGTAGCAGCTATCTTTCCATGCTTGTCATGAACTTTGACAATTCCTTTCTGAAATTCTATTCGGTATCCTATGTTGTTTAGCTTTGCTACACTCAACAAATTGTATTTCAAATCTTCAACCTACTATACATCATCACATTTAGCATTGTCAAGAAGTGTTATAGATCCTTTACCTTTCACCGAACATGGTGCATCATTACCAAATCTTACATAGCCTCCATCATAGTCTTCTAATTTAACAAACTTGTGTTTATCACCTGTCATATGATGTGAGCATCCACTGTCTATGATCCAAGAATCATTATTATTTATGTGAGATATTAGGGATTTTTCTTCAAACCTTTCTTCATCAGATCCATCTTTAATAGCCACATAAACAAATTCCTCAGTATCAGTTTCATCAGATTTGTCATCGTTGGATTCCTCATCTGCTACTAGACATGTCTTTCTATCTCTTCTTTTGAAGTCTCAGTGTGCTTTGTATTGGTTGTCTTTCTACCTGTTATCTCGATATTCTCTCTTTTCACTAGATTCTTTGTCAGGGTAGTTAGTAGCCATATGTCCTATTTTATAACAATTGAAACATTTTAAAGGTAGCTTTCCTTTATACTTACCTTTACCTCTCAGTAACCTTCTAGCTAATAATGCTTCAAATTCTTCTTGCTTCTTAATTTCCTCATACAGTTTGTGCACTTTTTCCATGTTCTTGTGAAATCTTTCACTTGCTCCACTATGATCCCCTTCAAAGTACTTACTCATTCTATCATTGTAATCATCAGATTCACCAATATGAAAAGAACTGAATGCAGATTCTACTTTATTTACCGAAGACCCACTGTTATCAAAATTACTTAACTCAAATGCATGTAGCTTACCAATAGTAGCATCCAAAGAAATTGGCATGTTAGGTACAAACCTCAATTCATTGATTGCAGAGACTCGAATAGTATAAGCTGGTAGAAGGGTTCTCAACAACTTACTTGTTATATCCTTTTCTTCAATAGTTCCACCTGCTCCTTTAATTTGATTGATAATCTCCTTTAGTCTTGTACTGTATTGGGTTATGTTCTCACCTTCATTCATCCTCATGGATTCAAGTTGTCCTCTTAGACTATCTACTTTTGCTCTTTGAACATGTTCATCACCTCCATACACAGATATGAGCTTAGTCCACATTGCTTTTGCATCATTACAACCTTCTAGATCATTAAACTCCGAGTCGATCAATGCTGATGTTATTTCAATCATAGCTTGAATATGTTCTTGCTTTGCCTTAATCTCTTCCAAGGTCATAGGGTTGGTGCTCGGTGCAATGTAATCATTCTCCAGATAATATGTTGCATATTCTCCAATTCCTAATAAATGCAACTTCATCCTTTTCTGCCATGTGGAGAAACTTGACTTGTTTAGCTTCAGTGCATCCCTTTTATACATCTTCGGATCTTCACCTCAAGTACCTTTAAACTTTTCTTTTGAAGTCCAAAGCTTTGATACCAATTGTTAGTTATGATACTTAATGTAAAGTACAAATGCTAATAGCTAACAAGATGAGAGGGGGGGTTGAATCATACAAACTTAAACTTCCATAAAATCAACGTATTCAACCTCGGTAACTTCTACTACAACTTAACCAAAAACTGCTAAACATGCAAACTTATAAACACATAATCATAATAACACTCATAACACCAGATTTAACATGGAAACCCAAATAGGGAAAAACCAATGTGGGATTCCATGTTACTACTTATCAAGTTTCCATTAGTTTTATATTCAAAGTCATTCTATATACTCTAGTCGGTTAGCACTACTGAATCATGCAGCCGGTATACCACAGAGAAGTTAGTATGCATAGTTTAGTCGGTTATAGAAGAAAGTAGTTACAGAACACAATATACACCAAGCTGTCTACCGAGTATCTTTTTGAGACTACCAAGCAGTAAAGATGACACACCGAGTTGATATTCACTAAGTGAAACATATTACCAGATATATTGAACCTGGACATGCATATGAAAATGTGTTACAAGATCGAGGCACATCTAACCATTATTACATTGAAAATTGCACCTGAAGATTGTGTATGATTACAAGGACAATCTAACTAATGAAATGTTTTGTTTAGTTATTCATTTGAGGAATCTTGTTTGTAAGATTGAAGCAATGAATTGAATCACCATTTTAAGAGATCTATCTATACAGCATGAGTTAAGAGCAAGGTGTGTGCATGTATGTATGAAGGAAGACTGTTACAGAGACACAGAGGTCACCGAGAAGGTTTTCAGAGAATAGTTGAAGAATAGGGTAAACAAAAGGGTTTACCAAGTTACCATATGGGTTATTGAGGTATGCTATAAGCAAGGTAATCTTATTCTGAGCATATAGAATCTGCTATAACATTTCAAATGTAAAGTTGCAGATATTTGTAATGATTTTATTGTAATATTGTGAAGTTGAAAGAGAAACCTTTAACAGGGTAAAGACTCTAACCAAGTCTATAAATTGTAAAGCCTCTAACCAGGTGCAACATTTAGATTAAGTGTTGTGAAATCCTTTAGCAAGGTAGATCTAATAGATCTTGATACTCCTAACAGGGTAAGCTATCAGAAATAGCTAAATGTAGCTCTAACTGAGCATTCTTTATTATTGCAGTAGTGAAGTTGTGGGTGCCATCCCCACCATGTTTTTTCTCTCTAACCAAGAGTTTCTGCGTAACCAAAATATATGTGTTATGGAGTGAATCATGTATGATTTGTTATCTATTTGTTTTAACTTTATTTTATGTTACTGCACTATTCGGTTTATGTATAACTGTAAAATTATTATTCAAGAAAAGTTTTGAGGTACTGATTCACCCCTCCCCTCTCAGTACATTAGCTTTCCATATTGGGCCTAAGAATTGGTATGAGAGCTTGAATCTTGGAAAAGGGTTTAACTACCTAAAGAGAAAGATCTTATCAATGGAATGCTATAAACAATCTCAGAGGATTGTATATCTGCAAGAAGAGCTAGATCATGCAAATCAACTGATTGCAGACATGCAACGGCAAATGCAAAAATCTCTGAAAGTAAGAAGAAGATTATTTGATGACTTACATGATACTCAAGAGTTAGTGGAACAAATTGAGACATCAACTGAGAATAGTATATCCTAAGAAACTGAATAAATGATTAGAGCATTGAAAGAAAAGAACAAAGCATTGGCTGATCAACTAAAAACAATGAAAAGAGAACATGAACATTTCAACACACAGATGACTGAAAATCTAGATGCATTAAGGACAGCTGAGGATAAAGCAAGAGATCTACAGAGAGAGAAACAACAACTTGAAGTCTTAGTATCTGATAAGAATGATGAAATCATAAGGTTGACTGGGATTCAACAAAATATGACAGATCAACTAGGTTATGCACATCATGAAGCAATTCTGAAGAATGATGAGAATCAAGCATTGAAACTTGAAGTATCAAGATTGATCAGTGAACTTGAAACAGAGAAGAAATCCAAAGAAACATTGAAGAAGAGTTATGAAGCATCAAAGATGTTGGATGAGCAATTGAATACAAGAAGACCCAACAAAGATGCAAAACTCGGTTACAAAGGAAAAGACTCTACCGAGAAAGGAATTCATACTACCGAGAGAGGAGAATCATCAAAGCAAGCTGGAAACAAGAATAAAATAAAAAAGAAGAAGCCTATTTGCTACTACTATGGAAATCAAGGTCATACTGCCAACATATACCAGATCAGAAAAGGTAGGCAACTGAATATCACTAAGTCAAATGAGTATTGTTACAAGTGTAATAAATATGGTCACACATCTAATCAATGTAGGACAAAGTCTATTAACAACCATCAGAAGGCAAAATTCAAAGGGTTTTGTAAAAACTGCAATAAATATGGACATAGTACCAAGAAGTGCTGGTTTAAGCAAAAGAATCACATGTGGTCTGCACACTGAGAAAACACTAGCGGTTACCAAACCCACACAAATCTTTACCGACAATATGCAGCAGTACCATGGGATTACAATACAAGGATATGGTGCGAATGTTGTGGAAGATATGGACATATAAGTGCCAACTGTTTTATAAGATTTGGAATGAACAACCGAAGATCATGGAAAAATCCTGGTATGGCATGTTTTCATTGTCATGAAGTTGGACATTTAGCTGGAGATTGCAGAGATCAACCTAGAGGAGACACTAAAGAGATAAAAGAAAAATTCAAGATGATTTGGAAAAAGAAGGAAATCATGTCAGATGAAGAAAGCACCTTACCTATCGAGTTAGGTGCACCTATTCCAAATTAATCAGTAAAGGTATGAAGGGACTACATTCTCTAAAGGTTAAATCATAACAGTTCCTATTCTATTATGTACAAAATTCAAAATCTGCATAGTTAAGATGCATTAGTAAGTTTGGAATTCTATCAAAAGTACTTTACAGAAAACCTGTCATGTCAATAAACAAGGAAATTTGGTTACTCAGTTAAAATGAAATAAAAGAGAGTAAATCGGTTAAAGGTAAACCGAGTGCATTTAATGTTTTGACCTATCCCGCACGGAGCCCGATAAGGTATTTCATTCACCAAGTTTTCAAGAGAGTAGAGCAAAGCGAATCAAGGTGATCAAAACTTCATTCAAAGCGAATCCAATGTATTTACATCAAATCTCATCACTGTTAAGATGGTTTTCTGATCTTGTCAAATTGCTATTATCTACTGAGTGTGAATCGTCTATCATTTGTAAACTGTCAAACCCTAAGGATAGTTTGCTAAGTTTTATCTGAAATTTACAAATGGCACCCAAGATCCAAGATCCCGTAGTTGTCAAGAATGTGGAGAAGCCATCTCTGAAATACACTTTGACTCCTAAAGTTGCCTCTGAACCAGATGACAAAACTACGTTTTCTCTCATCCTGGATCAAGTCTCGTTAGTCGAAGATGTTAGATTCTTCACCAAATGCCATGTTGAAGAACTCGGTCATGTTGAGATTAGTGACACATATGATGAGCTATGTACCGATGGCAAAATGGATGGCAAGTATGAGCATATCAAAATCAAGGGATTAACTGAAGCCCTAGCCTATCCCCTTGTATTCAAACCCTAGTGGGTTAAGTTTGTTTTAAGCAAAGTTCATGATGATTTTATATGGCTAGAAGAGCAACCATTCTAAATCACTAAGGAAATCATTCATGTGATCACTGTGAAAGGAAATAAAAGAGCAAGGAAAGGAAAATTAATCCAAGAAAGTTTATGATGAAGTAATAGTTACCATGAGAAAAGCAAAGACCTTGGAGCATCACCCAAATGTAAAGAAGGAGGCACAAGAACTTTTGAAAGGGGAAAAGCAAAGAAAAACCCCTTGTGATATTATGAATGAGGCAATGCCTAAAAATGAGAGAGAGAGAGAGAGAGCAAGAAGCTCTTTACAATATTGTCATTAAGAAGAAATGAGAGAGGAGGCATCTCTTAAATAGAGATGAGGAGAGGAGTTACAAAGTAACTCCAAATCTATGAATGCCACCATTCATAAAATGTGTGTGCCATGTGTTCACATCCTCTTATGGAGGAAATATAATATTCCTTAATAAAGGAAAATAAAAGAAATGACTTGTCCTCACACATGTACTAGAGGACAAATTACATGTAGGAATTCCAAAGGAATATCCTAAATTAAATAAAAATAAACCTAAGCTAAGTAAAGATTAAATATTCTAACACCCCCCCTTAAGCTTTACTTGGGGAGCTTACATCAAACCCTTCAATGGGTTGTAATCCAAGATTTTTACAATGAAATTGGAATTTTTCTTTACAAAGTGGCTTGGTCAAAATATCTGCAACTTGGTCTTCCCCCTTGCAATAGAGGAGTGAAACTTGCTTGTCTTCAATTTGTTCTCTAATAAAGTAGTGTTGGAGAGCAATGTGTTTTGTCCTTGCATGGAAAACTGGATTTTTAGCCAAGGCAATGGCACTTTGGTTGTCACAATACAATGGAGTTGGTTCATGTTGAGGTAGACCCAAATCTTCAAGTAATCTTCTAAGCCACAAGACTTCTTTGGAAGCATTAGTGCATCCTTTGTACTCAGCTTCAGTGGATCCAAGAGAGGTAGATTGTTGCTTTTTACTATTCCAAGAAATTGCTCCTGAACCAACAAAGAAACAATAACCACAAGTAGATTTCCCATCATTGGGATCTCCACCTAGATCGGAATCAGTAAAACCTTTTAAAGTAAAATCAGAATTTGCATCATAAAACAAACCTACATTAATTGTTCCTTTAATATATCTTAAAATTCTTTTAGCAACTTTAAAGTGTGTTTGTTGAGGTTTAGACATGAATCTTGAAACCAAACCAACACTATAAGCAATATCGGGCCTAGTAAGAGTTAAATAATTTAAACTTCCAACTAATTGTCTATACAAAGTAGCATCAACAAGAGGAGTTTGCATATCAAGCATTAACTTAGTGCCTAATTCAATAGGAATTGAAACATGATGAGCATCATTCATTTTAAACTTATCTATGAGATCTTGAGCATATTTACTTTGAGATAGGAAAATTCCTTTAGAGGTTTGCCAAATTTGCATTCCTAAGAAATAATGTAAAAGACCTAAATCAGTCATTTGAAATTTTTGATTAAGTTGAAACTTAATATCAGAAATCAAAGTATTCGAACTTGAAGTAAGAATCAAATCATCTACATACAAGATAATAATTATAATATCATCTTCACTATGTTTAATATACAAGTTAGGATCATTTTTACTTCTAATAAAGCCTTGAGAAAGAAAGAATTCATTAATCTTTGAATACCACTCCCTAGGAGATTGCTTTAATCCATAAATTGATTTCTTTAATTTACAAACTAAGTGTGCATTACCTTCTTTAATAAAACCAGGAGGTTGAGACATATAAATTTCCTCATGTAAATCACCATTAAGAAAAGCACTTTTAACATCCATTTGGTGAATAGGCCAATTCATTCTAGAAGCTAATGCAAGCACAAGTTTAATTGTAGGCATTTTAGCAACAGGAGCAAAAGTTTCATTATAATCTAAGCCTTCAATTTGAGAAAAACCTCTAGCAACTAATCTAGCTTTAAATTTACTAACTTGATTATTAGCATTCAATTTAGTTTTATAAAGCCACTTGCAAGAAACAAGATTTTTGCCATGAGGCAAGGGAACTAAATCCCAAGTTTTGTTAGAAATTAGAGTATCATATTCTTCCTTCATTGCTTTTTGCCAATGTGGTTGATTTTTAGCTTGATCAAATGTTTTAGGATCATTAGAATTCATAATAGTAGTCATTAAAGCATACTTACAATAATTAACTCTCCTAGCTTGAAGTTTATCCATTCTAGCTAAGTATTCATCACTATCTTGAATTAAAGATTTAAACCATTTAGGTATTCTTTTAGAAGTAATGGATTCATCACTAGAAGAAGAGTCATGAGGAGTAGAGTTATTATTATCATCATCACTATCACTAGAAGGAATAGAAAGAGATGCATTAGGAGTAGGGTTAAGAGAAGGAGGTTGGTCCTCCACAAGCACAACTTTGGTTTGACCAAGTTCATCATCCTTCACTTTAGAACAATCATGAATGCCTTTTTCTGCAATACAAACATCTCTTGCAACTTTTACCTTGTTAGTAATGGGATTGTAAACTCTATAACCTTTAGTATTTTCATCATAACCAACAAAAATAAAAGGAGAAGATTTAGCATCTATTTTTTTCCTTTTCTCCTTAGGTTTGTGAACATAAACTATGGAACCAAAAATTCTTAAATTCTGCAAATTAGGCTTTCTACCAGACCAAGCTTCTTCAGGAGTTTTATCCTTTAAGGCTTTGGTAGGTGTTCGATTAACTAAATATGTTGCACAAGCCATAGCTTCAGCCCAAAACTTGTAATCCATATTTTTAGCATGCAATAAACATCTAGCCATTTCAACAATAGTCCTATGCTTCCGTTCTGCCACACCATTTTGTTGTGGTGTATAAGGAACGGTAAGCTCATGTTTAATTCGAAAAGATTTTAAATAAGCATTAAATGCATTATTGACATATTCTCTTCCATTTTCAGTACGAAGAATCTTAATTTTAGAACCAGATTGCCTTTCTACAAACATATGAAATTCAGTAAAAACATCAAGCACTTGATCCTTACTATGAAGGAAATATATCCATGTTCTCCTTGAAAAATCATCAACAAAGGTAAGTGCATACCTTGAACCTTGGATGGAGGGATTCTCCATGAGACCCAAGAGATCACTATGAACGAGGTGCAATTTAGTGTATGCCCTCCAAGATTGACCATGAGGAAAGGGTTCCCTATGCATCTTACCACTCATGCAACCATTGCAAACAATTTGAGAAGGAACAATAGTAGGCAATCCATCAACCATATTTGCTTTTTGCATTAGTGAAATATAATCAGAATTGAGATGGCCAAGTCTTTCATGCCATATAGTAAAATCAACAGTAGTAAGCAAAGAATACTTTGGAGGAGCAAATTCATAGAACTTGAATAAGTTATCACTATCCATTTCAGCAGTAGCAATAACATGATTAGTGTTTGGATCAATGATATAACATATGCCCCTATAAAAGTTAATCTTATAATCTTGACAAAGTTTAGGAACTGAAATCAAATTTGATTTTAATTCAGGAACATAAAGAACATCATGTAATTTCCCATTAGGAACATTCACATCACCAATAGCTTCAACTTTACAACTATGATTATTAGCTAATTGAACAGGAATATTAGAAGTATCGGGATGCAAAGATTCAAAACATTCTTTATGAGAAGTAACATGTTGAGATGCACCAGAATCAATAATCCACTCAAGTGGTTGAGAAACATTATAAGTACATGTAAATGCATGATGAGATGAATTACCATTATTATTATTACCCTTCTTATAATGAGGTTTATGTTGATTATTTTGATTATTTTGATTCATGGGCTTTTTACCATTTTGTTTCTTAAAACAATTATTAGTAATATGTCCATCTTTCCCACAATATGTGCAATGGGATCTTGTTTGAGAATTATTCCTTTGATTATTGTGATTATTATTATGATTATTATTATGAGAATTATTATGATAGGATTTAGAATGAGATTGATAATTAGAAGATTTGTGATTGTTATGATGATTATTATTATGATTATGATTATGTTTATTATTGTTGGATCTAAAGTTATTATTATGATTTTGATTTTTAGACATAAAAGCATGTTCGCTACTTTTAAGAGTACCAAATTGAATTAATTTAGCTTCCTCTTGACGCAATAAATTACGAAAAATATCATATGTTAATTGAGTAGCTAAGCTAGGAATAGCAAGTTGAGCATGAATATTCATAATAAATTGTTGAAATTGACGAGGAAGACATTTTTTAAGAATAAGATGAATTAAACGTAAATCAGCAAGAGTAACTCCTAAACCAGTTAATTGACTATTAACAGAATCAAATTTTAATAAGAATTCATCCATAGTTTTAAAATCCGTATACCTTAGATCTTCAAGTTGATCTTGAAGTTGAATTTTTCGGGATTCATTTGAGCTATCATAAGTAGTTTTTAAAATTTCCCAAGCTTCATGCGCTTTTGTACAATTTCCAATTAAAACATACAAATCAGGAACCATTGAAATACCAATTAAACCAAGTGCTTCCTCATTTTGAGCCTTCCATCTATCTATGTCGGCTTGAGGAGCAGATGTAGCGGGTTCAAAAGTTTTATCAGTCGCAACATCTAAAAGATGCTTGAAATGAAAAATAAAAGAAATATGTGTTTTCCATGAATGATAATTAGAACTATTTAATTTAATTTCCGGAATTAATGTAGACATGATAGCAAGATAATGATTAAAAATAAAAAAATGCCCTTTCTATTAAAAAAAACTGATTAAAGAACGAAAATTAACTTCCTTGATTGAATCAAATTTCAATAGCTTTTTAAAAATTAAAAAAATGTTTTTGTAAAAATATTAAAAAAATATTATTTTAAAATAACAAATTTAAATTTAGATACTTAATTTTAATTGAACAAACTTTAGATTAAAATTTTTTTTTAAATTTTTATTTTCAAATAACTTTAAAATTTAAAAAAAATAAAATAAATAAATTATATTTGCTTTAAAAATTCGATGAATACAACTTAAGATTTAAAAAAAATTAATTTTAATTATATGAAAAACTTGATAACTAATTTTTTTTGCGTTATTAATCTTTATATATAGACTATTTTTTTAAAAAAGAAATAACACAAGATTGATAAAATTTAATATCAAACTAAGCTTGATTTAAATAAAATAAGGCTTAAAAACCTTTTAAACTTGTCAGATGACAGACGACTGCAGAGACGTTTTTTTTTTAACTTGATATCTAAAATGATGGCGATACTCTGCAGAGGCGTTTTTAACAGGTCGAAGGGTTTGGAATACCTGAGCTTGGGTTACCTTGGGCCTCAGCACCCTACTACTATATGCCACAAGTACAAGGTTTAATGGAGATACTTGATAGAAATTGGGTGGATTTATACTGTTGGACTCCTACTGCAAGCTCAATTTTTAGGTTACAGAGAGACCGCAACTATTGGGCTTTGATTTTTGAACCACTCAGAGAGTTCTGGCTGGAAAATGTTGTACCTGCAGGACAAGCTCGAGAAACTTATGGGAAAGATAATGTCTATCAATATTTGGAATAGCTATCGGATTGGGAAGGGGGAATGCTGTTTGTCGTGGTTTAACGGCAAACGACAATGGCTGTTCCTTTGCTTATATATTTTCTCTAATTTGTTTCGCTAACGATATCCTTATGTGCTTTAAACCCTAATAGTCATTATATAGCATGAATCTTCCAGGGATCTGCACGGATTCGTTCTCCAGATCGCAGCATGAGGGAACAGACTCAAACCCTAGCAAGCTACTACGAGAAAAGCCTTGGAACCGCGCTGCCAGTGCAAAGCCGATACCACACGGATTCGAACCCGCGACCTGCGTCCCTCGACAAAAACAAATATTTTGCTAAGCGGAAGGCACAGAGATTTCCGTCTCCTCTGTTAACACACAGAGACGAAGGGATATTGTGGGCTTATTTTGCTGACAGAAGCTCTTTTTTTTGTTTCTGGTTATTTTTTTTGCGTGTTATTTTTTTGCTTGTAGATGTAAGGAAATAAGGAAATAAAAGTTCTTATCCAACTGACAAATAGAGCTTGAATGTATACAGAATATCTAATGCTTGATAGTTCAGGTGTAACAAGAATGTATACAGAATATACAGATTAGAGAGTCTGATAAAAAAAAAAAAAAATTTTACAGAAGACTCTGTTTTATGTGCTTATAATACCAACAGAACTGATGCTACAACATTTAACGGATTACCAGAAGTTCGAATAAATATATTTTCTTTTGTAATCTTCTTCTTCTTGTTTTTAAAGTATTGCAGAGGACAAATAAATAATCTTGAGATTTGATATTGCAGAAGACCGATGGGAGAATGGACAAGACTTCCTTTAAAGTGTTTTTTTAATCTTCTTTATTGTTTGAAGAATTTGAGACTAAGAAACCCAACTGACTTAGATATATAGATATTAAAGTTGAAGGAATTATGAAAAACAAAACAGATACTAACATACAAGAAGAACAAATTTAAATTTAAATAAAGATTATCCTTTTTATTTATCAATAACACCTGCAAATAAAGATGTTAGGACTGAATGGTAGATTTAAACAAATTGAATCAGAATAGTTGTAAGCAAGAAAAAGAGTTAAAATCTGCAAGTAAATCAGAAATGAAATTTAATAATAAATTAGTTTGGCGGCAAGCCGACCAAATAAATTAAGAAGACTAAGTTTGGCGGTAAACCTTCCAAACTAAATGAATATGAAATCTAAAGTATGCAGGAAAAGAAGTTAGCACCAGAGTTTTGGTGGCAAGCCTTCCAAAACTTTAAAAATAATTAAATTTAAACTAGAGAGAAGGAACTTTGGCGGCAAGCCTTCCAAAGCCCTTTTTAATAAAAAACTAACTAGAATAGGAGATTAAACCTGCAGGCAAACTTGTTAACAAGTTTGAAAAAAAAAAGTTAAAATTTGAAACCAAAACCTGCACAATAGAAAATATTAGTAAAAGAACTTCTTCTCCTCTCAAGAATGCCTCCAACAAGGTGAACTCCACTGAATGGTAACCTTCATCAATGTTAACTTAAAACAAGGATTAGAAACCTGCTCTGATACCATGAAAGGAAATAAAAGAGCAAGGAAAGGAAAATTAATCCAAGAAAGTTTATGATGAAGTAATAGTTACCATGAGAAAAGCAAAGACCTTGGAGCATCACCCAAATGTAAAGAAGGAGGCACAAGAACTTTTGAAAGGGGAAAAGCAAAGAAAAACCCCTTGTGATATTATGAATGAGGCAATGCCTAAAAATGAGAGAGAGAGAGAGAGAGAGAGAGAGAGCAAGAAGCTCTTTACAATATTGTCATTAAGAAGAAATGAGAGAGGAGGCATCTCTTAAATAGAGATGAGGAGAGGAGTTACAAAGTAACTCCAAATCTATGAATGCCACCATTCATAAAATGTGTGTGCCATGTGTTCACATCCTCTTATGGAGGAAATCTAATATTCCTTAATAAAGGAAAATAAAAGAAATGACTTGTCCTCACACATGTACTAGAGGACAAATTACATGTAGGAATTCCAAAGGAATATCCTAAATTAAATAAAAATAAACCTAAGCTAAGTAAAGATTAAATATTCTAACACACTGGATATCCTATCTATGACCATGCACGAGCACATAAAATGATATCACAGAAGGAGTTAATCAGTTTAACTAGAGTAGAATCTGATTACTAAGGACTAAAACTGAATAATGTCACTGATGCAGAACTTAAATTTGCAATTAGAGTAATTGGTTACTGTTTCTTCTAATCAGCAAGGGAAAATAGTGTACCCTGTGCAACAGTTGACTTAGCCTACAAAATAGTGAAAAAGGGAATGAAAGTAGATTTATGTGAAGTGTTATTGAAGAACTTGTTTGAGAACCTGAACACAATAAGGAAGCTGAAAAAGAACAACTCAGCAAATACACTAAAGTTTGGTTCACTTCTTGTATGCATGTTTTTCTACATTGAGAAGTTCTTTCCCTAAGTCGGTAAAGTAGTTTGGGAGCTACACCGACCTATGACCCATCAAATTAATGACTTTATCAAGAAATTGGTAGATAATTTTAATGATATCATGGATGACTACTTCAGCAAATTTCAAGAAAATATGCACAACAGGTATAAGATTCCACCATAGCTGGTAGAGAAATATAAGGATAATATATGTTTTGAGGTAGACACCGATTACTGCTATGTGAATGTTGTAGAACCAAGGACTCAATCTTTGCCACCAAGATTGACTATGATATCACACAATAGCAAATTGATGCATATCTTACTTTGCCCAGGCATGCTACTAAACTGAGATATGGAACTTATGAAGAAGTTAAGGAAAAGGTGAAAATAAGCATTGTAGTACCTAAAGCTACAAGAAAGGCTACAAAGATGATAAAGGTTTTATCTGAGAAATTTAGAGAAGAATCCTCCTCTACACCTATCAAAGGCACTCTTGCCATTACCGAAGAGGAATCTAAAGCTCAAGAGGTAGCAATAACATTGAGTACTGAGTTGCCTAAGGGTAAAGTTTTGAAAAGAAAGAAAGAAATTGGACACTAGAAAGGCCCTACCAACTCCACCAACAAAGAGACCCAACACTAGAGCATCATCTGCATCACCGAGTAAGAAACAAAAGAATGTTATTGTTCCCAAGGTAACCAAAACCTACAAGAAATCTACTTGGAGATTCATTCTGGCAAAAGAGTCTAGTGATACAAAATCAGAAGATGCCAACAAATTTCAGATTGTAAAAAGCAAGAAGGTAAATATTCATAGTGTTGAAAACTTTTGTGCCAATCTTAAAGAATATGGTGGATTTGCAGGATTTAGATATGTCAAGTATGAGACTAGGAATAATGATGAGAAGCGACAAATTGAAGAAGCTGTCATCTGCACACTTCTAAAGTTTCGGCTAGCTCCATTAGAACTAGTAAAGTCACTTCCGAGTGAATTGTACTTACATATTGATAACAGGTGGAAATATGCAATGATCTCAGAGAAACAAATTAGAGAAAGAAGTTTAGTCCATCTATTTCCTGATATGTCTATAGTAGAAATAAAGGAGCATTTGACAATCTACAATTCTAAATTTCTTGTCAAATAGAGAGCCTTAAAATTGATGAATGGGCTATACATTGATGTAGAAAATGAGACAAAAGCCAAATGGTAAGAAATCTTCAAACTAAAAGATGTCGGTGAACAATCTCAAGTCAAAATTGTTGATGTCACAGAGCAAGAACTTGATGTCATCGAGCAAGGTCTTGATGCTACCAAGTAAGACCCGGCTAACACTATTCAAATTGTTGAAGATGTCATGGATGCAGAAGCACCGGAGTAGGAAATGATAGAAGGCACTACCTATGCAAAACTTGTATCTAGTGAATCTATGATAGTACAAGTTCAACCTTATCCACCGGTCAAACCACCTGTCTCTATCGAAGCTCCTAAAGATACAGCACAAGGCACTAAAGGTCACAAGTCTGAAGCAGCAAAAGGTACAACTAAAGATCAGACCTCTCAAGTACTGTCAAGCACTGAAAATGTTATAGTTGAGACCCCCAATACTGAGAAACCCAAGGACACCACAATGGCTATAGGAACTGACCAAAGTGTTGCCTCTACCGAGCAACCTACCGAGGGTCAGCAAGCCTCACAAGCAATTGTCCTGGTACAACCAACCAAAGGTAAAGAGAAGAAAGTGAAAAAGCATAGTTTTAAAGTTGATTTAACTAAACCGATAGTGTTGCCCAATGTGGATATTTCAAAATTAAAGGGGCAAACACTTACTATTTTTGGTGAACTATGCAAAGAAAAGGCCCAACAAGAAAAATAGATGGCCATTCAAAAGAAGAATAAAGTACTATAGAAGGTGAAAACACTACTAACAGAAATGCTACCATCAGCTACAGTGTCAACCAATGTAGCCATCCACATTCAACTGGATGAACTCCTTAATCAAATAGAAACATCTGGAGTTGATGCATCTGGGTACCTGAGCAAGCTAAAAGATAAAGAGCTTACTGCAAAAATGATTGAAGAGGTACAAAAAACTCTTGCTATAGGAAAAGTCAAGCTGTCAAATTTATTGCTGAGTTGTCCCCTCAACTCAATCATATTCTTTATTTATTTCAAAAACTTTGTACATTTTCCTTATTTATTAAAGATATCAAGAATAAAACTGATGCAATTGAGAAAGAGATCACCGATCTCTCAACTAAGTTGACCACAAAGCCTAATTCAGTTCAGAACTTTTATATCAAGCTTCAATAGCTCATGGCTCAATAGTTAGCACTCAGAAATGAAGAGCATAAGATTAGGATGGATATAATGACCCTCTAGACATTATTCCTTCCTCATCTCTCATTAGTTCAAGAACAGATCAACCGAGCTACACGCCTATCAACTACACAAGAGGGAAGCACTCTTGATGGCTTAATATCACTATTGGCTGATATTCAAGCACAAAATTCTTTAATGGAAAGTGTAAAGGATGCACTCTCAGTCGCACTCACCGATGCCCAGAAGAAGTATAAATCTATTTTTGATCAGTTACCACCCCCGGCTGGAAATTAAGTTTTTGATGTTTGTCAAAAAAGGGGAGTAATATACTATATCTAGGGAGTGATATAGTTTTGATAATACAGTTTTGAGTATACCAAGCAGAGTATACAGAGTATGCAAAGCAAGCAGAAAGAACACAAGCACAGAACCAAGCATACAAAATCAGAGTTATGTACAGTATAATGATAAGGGGAGTATATCTGAATATACTATTTCATTGACTATTGTATATATTGTCAAGTGTAGTCATTTTGCCAGTATATAGATTTTTCAGTTATGACTTTGAAAGTAGTTTTGTCAAACATCTCAACTAATGTCAAAAGGGGAGATTGTTACTACTTATCAAGTTGCCATTAGTTTTATATTCAAAGTCATACTATATATTCTAGTCGGTTAGCACTACCGAATCATGCAATCAGTATACACATAGAGTGTTAGGGTTTCAAGCAGATCTGAAGCAAATATGAACTAACAATTATATGTAGATTTAAATATGAAAGATAAAGAAATAAAATAGGACATAGATAACACAGAGATTTAACATGGTTCACCCAGAATGGGTTACGTCCACCATACATAGCCGTCCAATCTTTCTTATTATCCAGCAAAAATAGTACATGAACCTTACAATGCCTTAAGCATCCCAACCACTTATAACATGCATTTTTAGGGCAACAAACAAAGTCGGCCTTTTTAGGGTTTTATTACAATGTCAGTTTTCATCAACGAAAAACAGCAAAAAAAAAATTTCGTGCTGAGTGTACAGTACTTTGCTGATCAGTCGCCACATTTCAACATAGAGAAGTCGGTATGCACAATCTAGTCAGTTACAGAAGAAAGCAGTTACAGAACATAGTATACACCGAGCCATCTACTGAGTATCTTTTTGAGACTACCGAGCAGTAAAGATGACACACCGAGTGAAACGTGTTACTAGATACATTGAACCTGGACATGCATATGAAAACATGTTACCAGATCGAGGCACATCTAACCATTATTACATTGGAAATTGCACCAGAAGATTGTGAATGATTACAAGGACAATCTAACCAATGAAATATTTTGTTTAGTTATTCATTCGAGGAATCTTGTTTGTAAGATAGAAGCAATGAATTGGATCACCGTTTTAAGAGATCTATTTATACAGCATGAGTTAAGAGCAAGGTGTGTGCATGTATGTATGAAGGAAGACTGTTATAGAGACACAGAGGTCACCGAGCAGGTTTTCAGAGAACAGTCAAAAAATAGGGTAAATAGAAGGGTTTACTAAGTTACCATATGGGTTACCAAGGTATGCTATAAGCAAGGTAATCTTATTCTGAGCACATAGAATCTACTATAATATTTCAAATGTAAAGTTACAGATATTTGTAATGATTTTATTGTAATATTGTGAAGTTGAAAGAGAAACCTTTAACAGGGTAAAAGACTCTAACCAAGTCTATAAATTGTAAAGCCTCTAACCTAGTGTAGCATTTAGATTAAGTGTTGTG
Source organism: Cryptomeria japonica (assembly GCF_030272615.1). Taxonomy (NCBI): domain Eukaryota; kingdom Viridiplantae; phylum Streptophyta; class Pinopsida; order Cupressales; family Cupressaceae; genus Cryptomeria; species Cryptomeria japonica. The sequence continues at coordinate 885,604,262 of NC_081414.1, read as the reverse complement.
AAATCCTTTAGCAAGGTAGATCTAACAGATCTTGATACTCCTAATAGGGTAAGCTATCAGAAATAGCTAAATGTAGCTCTAATCGAGCATTCTTTATTATTGCAGTAGTGAAGTTGAGGGTGCCATCCCCATCGCATTTTTTCTCTCTAACCAAGAGTTTTTGCGTAACCAAAATATATGTGTTATGGAGTGAATCATGTATGATTGTTATCTATTTGTTTTAACTTTATTTTATGTTACTGCACTATTCAGTTTATGCATAATAGTAAAATTATTATTCAAGAAAAGTTTTGAGGTACTGATTCACCCCTCCCTTCTTAGTACATTAGCTTTCCATATTGGGCCTAACATTTTAGACCCACTAAGAAATATACTCTTCTAGAGTATGTTTGGTTAAAAACAAATCCTGTTAAAGATTACAAACACATTGCTAGATGTGACCTAGTTAAGGGATTTCCCTCAGATCTATTAGGATCTTCACTTTGTTAGAAGTGACCTTGTCAAAGGATTTCAAACACTCATTTAGAATGTTACCTTTCTAGAGGGTTTACAAATAAGACTGTTAAGTCCACTCTGTTAAGAGATTTTCTGTCACTTACAAAATAATAGTAATAAAATCTATCTGCAACTTCACATCTAAAATGCTAAAGCAGATTCTTATTTGCTCAAAACAATCTAGTCATAGGACTTATCTTGTCCCTCTGCTAGGCTCTCTACTCTGTTATTCAAATAGGTCTTCAAGCTTCTGTGCTTGGTAATCACTATGTAGCATCCCTGTGCTTAGACTTGCCCAGATACATTGTTTATTAACAATTCCTTATTTATAAACAATTTCTAACCACTTAATCTCTTTGATCACATTTCCCATTATCAATCTTGGCCATCAGATCTTCAAACTTGACCAGGTTCAATGTATCCTTCCGATCTGAAAACGTTTTACCTTGCCTCAGGACTTGCATTCCTATCTTGGAACTTTCACAAGGTTATAGTTGTTCAATCTGCATTGTAGATCTTCCTGTCGATTTTCCTTTGCCATAGATCCTTAACAAACTTCATGTGCGACATTCCAGTCATTTATACATTTCCAGCTAATCATTGTCATTCATTAAATAATGATTTTATCCATCCAATGCACACTGTCATAACTCGGTTGCAACTTAGTAAATACTAAAATTTACTTGTTAGACATTTCGCCTTCATTAACCGATATCGATAACCTTACGGTTTACCAACTAGGTTCCTTAGGGTTTACCATCTAGGTTCTTTGCTCGGTGACATAGTATAGTATTAACCTTACAATCAACAACATATGTAGGATATCAAAACAATCTAAACATCATGATCTCATCATTGTCTAACTTGGTAATAGTTTCCCATTGAATAACATATTCCTCCTCTTTATTCATCACATTCTTTCTGTCTTTTACCGACATCTTAATTCTCTTCTAATCAATCTTCTCAAGATATGGCAACATCATACTAAATCAGATAATCAATTTCTTGACATCAATGAAAAAATAATGTTATAAAGATAGTTATCATCCTTCTTCAGTTATATCAATAATCTTCAACAACCTTCTCAATATCCCTATTGAATATCAACAATCTTTCTTACTGTAATGTCAACAAAAACTCTGCTTGCCAACAAATTGATTGTTTTACTAAAAGAAAGAATATATGAACCACCAGGCAAGCCAAATTGGTGGAATGACAATCAGTTTTGCAATTACCATTGGAATAAAGGACACAAAACAAATGATTGTCAAAGATTGAAACACCTTATCCAAGATTTGATCGATAATGGAACCATCAGAGTGGATAGCCATAAGACAAACGAATCACACCTAGCTTTCAAAACTCCACTTCCAAATTATGACAAAGGTGAACCATCCCAATTAAAAGATGACAAAGGAAAAGACAAAGTGAATTACACTTATACCTATGGTGATGTGGTAAACATTATCATTGTTAAAGATAATCCATCATCAGAGCCAATCAAAGTTATTACGAGAAGCAAAGCAAAAGTTACCTTTCTAGGTATAGCAAAAGACCTAACATCTACTTCACAACAATACAATTTAGTAGAGCAATTACAAAGAATACTTGCTCAAATATCAATTCTAGAACTTCTCAAGGTTTCACCTATACATAAGGAAATTTTGGAGAAAGATTTAATGGAACCAATAGTTTCAAAAGATTTAGATATAGATCAGTTGCAAAACATGGTAGGACACCTTATAGCTCCTCATTGTTTATCATTTTCTGAAAATGATGATGCATCCTTGCAACATCCTCACAATGCTCCCTTACATGTTGAAGTCACCATAAATAAAACTCATGTCAAACGTGTACTCATAGATGGAGGAGCCAACTTAAACATTTGTGAATTAAGTTTGATAAAAGCTTTGAGATATTCAGAAAATGCAGTAGACCCAAAAAAGAAACTAACCATCAAGGCTTATGATGAAGCAGAACGTTCTTCTAAAGGAACTGTTGTGCTACCAATCAAAATAGGACCTGTGGAAAGGAATACATTGTGTCAGGTTTTAGATTTGAACCTCTCTTACAACATTCTTCTAGGAAGACCATAGATTCACAAGATGCAAGCAGTTCCTTCTACATATCATCAATGTATAAAATTTTCTCAGTAAGGACAAGAGATCACTGTAATTGCAGATTCTAGTCAATATTGCAATAATTTGAATCTAACATAAGATACAAGAGTTCCACATTATAGAGAATCAATATATCCTACCAAAGAAATTTAGGAAAAGTTATGGGAAACTTTTAAGGAAAAGCTTAAATTAAATGATGAAGGAATGGGAAAATACTCTTTGCATAATATTCCACTTTCCCCTAAGTCATATGGAAAGCCTAGAGATATTCAATCAAAGACGTCAGAAAGATCAAAACATATGTTTAAAGGAACATTTGTTAGTGTTGGAACTCTTGAAGAAGAAAATGGAGAAAAAGACATTCTTCGTTGGTTGTACAAGGATGAAGATAAAACTATAGCAATAGCAGTAGAAGTCAATATTCCCATGAAACAATATGGCAAAGGTTATGAAATCATCCAAAAAATGGGATATGAAGGGAAAGGACCAATTGGTAAGAAACATCAAGGTATTTCAGAACCTATTTGTCCACACTCGCAATCCAAAGAAGATAAATCTGGGCTTGGATATCTAAAATCCAATCAAAAGCAACATAATCATCAACAACAAAAGTGGAGAAAGAAATCAGTCTCTAAAGAAGAACAATGGCAAGAAAAGCTACATCAAGTGGCAAAAATAGTAATGAATAAACAAAAGAAGCAAAAAGAACATGAAAAGAAAGAAGAGGAGATTACCATCAAAGGTAAAGAAGAATTTTTTCTACAAGTTCTGGAAATACAAAACAATGCAAAATCTAAACAAGATATTCTTGAAGCAGTGAAAATAGAGATGGTAGAAATCAAGGAACTCTTTGCACCATACAACATTCCTATATGGTATAGTGGAGTAATCCTAGATAGAGATTCAAAGATAGATTCAAATGAGTATGAATGGCATCCATATGTCTTATCTACTACATCAAGTAAGGAACACAATGAAGACTAAGCAGATATCATGAAAGAAGACTTGTCTACTACAAAATAAAAGATGGAGTCAGAAAGAAGGCAAGAAAAACTCAGAATTCAGAGAAAAGAGGCATATGCAAAAAGGAAAGGGAATGACAAAGACAAAGAAGTAATGCCATAAGAAATACAAACAAGGATAGATCAAGCATCTGAAAATATAAGTTTTTCATCAAAAGAGGAACAAGATGTATTCATATGTGGCAGAACCATAGAAGAATTAAGAGATAGTCAAGTTGGATTGACTATTAGTCCAGAAGAAGTTGAGCTTGAAAGGAGACAAAATCTATCAAAATAATCCTCTTTATCATGTACACAAGTATGCCAACTCCAAAATGCAAATGAGGTCAATCAAGAAGAGATTTGCAGTATTAAAGACGTGTGTGTTGATATAATCCATTCGTTTAAGGGACAAACATCAGCTGAAAAACCACTTGAGTGTGAACTACAAAATACTAATTTTGATTTTGTTAGATCCAATTGGGGGACGCTTGGGAAAGACAATTCTCAAAAACATTTAGTCTATGAAAGTACCTATTCTATGCCAAATTTATGATCATTATGTCATGAAAGATGAAACACCTAATGATGACAATTATTATGATTTACCCCTTCTTCATCCTGAACTAATTGATTGGGATAATTTAGACAACCCTGAACTGAATATCTTTTCCAATGATCATGACTTGGTCATGTACCTTAATGCTATCGAACTCATTGCACCTATGATATCTTCCATTGCAGAATCAAGTAATGTTTCTCATAGTCAGGAGAATGCCAAACTCTCCAGTCGCAAAAGCGAAATAAAACAAGGAAAGAGACCTATTGTTGAAAACCATTTCATGGCAACACTAGATCAATCAAAAGAGAAAATAAAGGACATATCTGATGGTGAGAACCTCTTTGAGGCACTAGAAGATAGAAAGTTTAACATTCTTCCTGCATATTTTCAAGAGAGATCTGCTATTCTGATAGAACCAATAGAAGTAGTAAACATTGGTACATCAAAGGATCCTAAAATGCTTCATTATGTTGCCTCATTATCAGAAGAAGAGAGTAAAGAATACATGGAATTCTTTAAGTAAAGACAAATAAATTTTGCTTGGTCTTATGCAAATATGCCAAGACTTAATCCAGATCTTATCATGCATCATCTTAATGTGGATTTAAAAGAAAAACTAGTTAAGCAAAAGCTAAGAAAGATGCATCCACAAATTTCTCTTCTTGTAAAAACTGAGCTGAAGAAACTATTAGAAGTGGGTTTTATAAGACTTGTTGCTTATCCAGAATGGGTTTCAAGAATTATACCAGTGTCCAAACCAGATAAAAGCATAAGAGTTTGTACAGATTTTAGAGATCTAAATAAAGCATGTCCAAAAGATGATTTCCCGCTACCAAACATTGATATAATAGTAGACTTGTCAACAAGGCATGAAATGTTTTCATTAATTGATGTCTTCTCAGGATATAATCAAATAAGACTCAGACCTAAAGATCAAGAAAAGACACCTTTCATCTATGCATGGGGAGCATATTGCTGGAATGTTATGCCATGTGGGCTTAAGAATGCAGGAGCAACTTATCAAAGGGATATGATGATAATTTTCCATGATATGATGCATATATTTATGGAAGATTATGTCGATGACATACTTGCAAAATCTCATATAAGACAAGGACATTTGAACATCTTAAGCAAGATTTTTGACAGGCTGGAAAGATATCAATTGAGATTAAATCCAAAGAAATGTGCATTTGGGGTAACCTCTGGAAAGCTCCTTGGATACATTATTGTTGGCATTATAACAGGCAAAGGAGATTGTTGGCATTTCAATAAGGATATTGAGAAGGTTGTTGATGATTATGGATATAACTGCTTAAGGATGTCTACTGTCTTAATATTATTATTTTGTCATTGATGTCAAGAAATTGATTTTCTAATTCAGTATGATGTTGCCATATCTTAAGAAGTATGATTTGATGAGTATAAAGATGCCGGTAAAAGACACAGAAAGAATATGATGAATAAGGGGATGAATAAGTTATTCAATGGGCAACTATTACCGAGTTAGACAATGATGAGATCATGATGTTTAGATTGTTTTGATATCATACATATGTTATTGATTGTAAGGTTAATACTATACTATGTTACCAAGCAAAGAACCTAGTCGGTAAACCCTAAGGTTATCACTATCAGTTAATGAAGGTAGAATGTCTACTGAGTGAAGTTTAGTATTTACCGAGTTGCAATCGAGTAATAACAGAATGCATTAAATGATTACATGCATTATTTAATGAAGGAAGATGATGAGCTGGCTATGATTAAATGATTAGTATGTTGTGCATGAAGTTTGTTAAAAAATCTATGGTAAAGGAAAATTGGTAGGAAGATCTACAGCTTAGATTGAACCGCATTACCCTAGCACAAGTTCTAAGAAATATATGCAAGTTCCAAGGCGGGGTAAAACATTTTCAAATCAAAGAATACATTGAACCTAGTCAAGATTGAAGATCTGACGGCTATGATTGATCATGGGAAATGTGATCAAGGAGATTAAGCAGTCAAGCAATTGTTTATAAATATGGAACTGTTGATAAACAATGTATGCAGGCAAATGTATGCACAGGGATGCTACATAGTGATTACCGAGCACAGAAGCTTGAAAACCTATTTTGAATAACAGAGTATAGAGCCCAGCAAAAGGACAAGATTAGTTCTATGTCCATATTGTATTGAGCAAATAAGAATCTGCTTTAGCATTTTAGATGTGAAGTTACAGATAGATTTTTATTACTGTTATTTTGTAAAAGTGACAGAAAATCTCTTAACCGAGTGGACTTAACAATCTTATTTGTAAAACCCTCTAGCAAGGTGACATTCTGATTGAGTGTTTGAAATCCTTTAACAAGGTCACTTCTAACAAGTTGAAGATCCTAACAGATCTGAGGGAAATCCCTTAACCAAGTCACATCTAGCAATGTGTTTGTAATCTTTAACAAGATTTGCTTTTAACCGAACATACTCTAGAAGAGTATATTTCTTAGTGGGTCCGAAATCCCACAGTGGTTTTTCCCTATTTGGGTTTCCACGTTAAATCTGGTGTTATGAGTGTTATGATGTTTATATGCTTTTGATTTTGCCTATTTAACAGTTTTGGTTATATCACTGAAGTATATGTTACCGAGGTTGAATCTGATGTTTTTATGGAAGATTAAGTTTGTATGATTCACCCCCTCCCTCTCCTCTTATTAGCTTGGAATTTGTACTTATCATTAAGTATCAGAACTATCAATTATATCATCTCATGGAATTGAAGTAGATCCTGAAAAGGTCAAAGCCATCATGGAGATGGAGTCACCTAGGAACATAAGTCAATTCTGATCTTTACAAGGAAGATTGCAATCAATCAGGAGATTTGTCTCTTAGTTAGCAGATCAATGTATTCCATTCACCCATCTTCTACATAAAAATATTCCATTCAAATGGGATCTAAAATGTGAAGAAGCTTTCTTGCAAATAAAAGAATATCTTATGAGTCCTCCAGTACTGGTATCACCAACCAAAGGGAAACTATTGTTGTTGTTGGCATTTTGATGATGTTTTGATTGTCATTGAAGGACACACACTTTATTGATGTATGAGTTATGCTCAACTGATAATTGTTCCAAACGGTATTGTGTATTATTGAATGTATAGTCTTTAGACTAGGTGTTTTGTAGAAAATGTTTTACCGATCATAGATTATATGAAGACCCCAAGTGGTACAAGGATCCCAAATGGTTCGAAGAGCTCAAGCGGTACCAAGGAATCAAGTGGTAGTTAACTTTTGATTAGAACACTATGATTTTCCAGTCTTCATTTTTGTCAACCAGTAATCAGTATATTGTATTAACCAGTATATATTTGTGATGAGTTACCAACCGGTATTACTATTGTATGTCGAAAATGTGGTATCAACCTGAAATAGGAGGAAACAATTCAAACACGCACATGAAACATTGCATTAGAGGTTAGAAATTAATGAAAACAAGTTAATAGATCTAAACTCTTAAAATCGTTCCATGTTCCTCTATCTCCAAGGATCTTCAAGATTCAAGGTGGATCTCAGCTTGGAAAAGATCTTGATTCTTTAAGATGACAACCTAAATAACGAGATTTAAATGATTCTAAGATCTAAATGGAATGCAACCAAGATCCTAGTGATGATTTAGATATGAAACTAGATGATGATAGGATGCAAGATATTGATATGAAGCTTAAACTAGTATGAAAATGATACTAAGATGAAGCTAACATGATATGAGATTAACATGATATATCTAATATTATAATGCTATCAAAATGATCTAAAATGGTATTCTATCAAAGAGAGATAATATGCTTAATGTTATGGGACTATAAGTTTGATGCACAAAGACTTGATTGTTTTGAAGAAGGAATGGGCTCTATTTATAGGGAAAATAGGGCAATGGATGGTCAAGATTGGATAATCTTATCAAGGGCCAGGATTTAAAGTTAATCAATCCATGTTTATAATTCTCACCAATGAAATGGTGACAATTGTCAACAAGAGATTGCTTGAGAGGATATGTAAGAAGCATTAAATGCTTGAGAAGACCTCATGGTTACCTTAGAAGGTAAGGGTTAAGGTTAGGTTAGGGTTATCCAATGGATAAAGCTTTTACCCAAGGGGTAAACTCTTGTGCAAAGGTTAAATGGATAACCATGGTCAAAGCAATGAATGCTTGATGAGACCCCTGGGTTAGAAGAAGGTTAAGTTTAGGCAAAAAGTCTTTAACCATGCCAGTAAGGGCTAGTTAACCATTAATGGTTTGAAGACTTTGGGGAAAAGTTTGTAAGAGTCCTTCCAAATTTGGGGGTTTTCAACAATTTAGCTTGTTGAAGGCATAAAGGCTTTTATGCCTTTTGAAGACTTTACTCCAAATTTGAGAAGTGACCTCCTCAAATTTAGGGAAAGGGGATAATTGATGGGTTTAGGTTAATTGATTAGGATTAGATGGATTCTAGAATAATTTAGGAAGTGGGATAGGAGGCAAGTGGGAGATGTAGGAAAATGCAAGTGGGTGAGGAAAATAGAATTTTATTAAAATAAAATTAATTTATTTCAATTGTGGTTGCAAGTTGGGGATTTAAATAAATTTGATTTATTTAATTGGGGTGAACTATTTAATTAAATGTAAATTTAATTAAAAAGTAGAGTGAAGGGATTTAATTAAATAAAATGATATTTTCAATTAAATGACATAAAGGACTTAAGTGAATTTAAATAAATAAATTGAATAATTTATTTAATTAAATAGAAGAATGTCGGTGATTTAATTAAACTAGATTTAACTAAATAGAGGAATGAGAATAAAATGAACATTAAATATTCATTTAGAAATATGGTCATTTTTATACGTCTACAACTGTAATGTGTGATGAGTTATCATCCACCAACACTTTGGCGATGTGTTTGTGTTGTGTTACCAAATGTGTCTAGTTGCACTGTACCTAGGAACTTGTAGTCTAATCCTATTGGATCGACATGAAATCAGTTTCCTTTATAAGGACATCATGTCTAGGGTTTGCATGTGAGATGTGTGATGTGTGAGACATAGAAGAGAAAAGGTTATGTGTGATCATTGAAGAGAAGATTAGGTCTATGTGAAGAGATAGAGTGTGGAGATATTGAAGACTGAAGTAATGTTGAAATTAATTAACAAGGAGCTTTCAAGGATCTAATTAAGAATATTGTGCTATTAGCTAGATCATTCACTTGTTGATTACTCACATCTTTGACAAGTCTAGTGCCCTTAACCGGGTAGGCTCAGCAAATCCTTTGTAAATCCTCTAACAAGGTGGTTCACAACTGTGGATCTGAGTAACAAGGTAGTATTTAATAGGACTTATCTCCTAACAGAGATCTGGATTCCTAACAGGATCTATTCTGGTGAAGAAAATTGTATGACCTTAACCAGACTAGTTACTGTTCTGCAAATAGTTACTTGTGAGTTTCTGCTCACCGTGGTTTTTCCCATTTGGGTTTCCATGCCAAATATCTTGTGTTATGGTGATTGTGCTCTTATGGGTGAATGCTTTGTTTTCTATTTGGCTTGCATTTATCTTAACCAGTTTATTAGTGAATCTGTTGTACCAGTTATATGCTAAACTGTTTAAAAGTTTGTTTACAATATTTTTTGGCATGCTAATTCACCCCCCCTCTTAGTATTCATCAATTGGTATGAGAGCCAACCTTTCTACAAGTCTAACCACTTGGAAGGAGATATGGGGGAATACAGTGTGAGGGAACTTACTCATCATCTCACTCAGACTAAGAGAGCCTATGATGAACTCAAAGTCAAGTATAAAGCCTCTTTGGCCAAAAGAAGAGAGCATGCTGAAAAAATAATGGAACTTACTGAAAATAGCTCTTCTGATGAAGCTGACATGGATGCCCTAGTTGAAGAAGTTGAAAAACTGAATGAATCTAAAGCCAATCTAAGAAAAGAGTTGGAAGGACTGACTATCAGAATGTGTCAAGAGCTTGAAAACAAAAGGAAAGCTGAAGATCTGGTAGAAGACAAAGATCATGAGATCTCCAAGCTGAAGCAGGAAATCAATACCCTTACCGCTCATCTTCAGGAGAGTAAAGTGGAAAAAGAAGAAATGCAAGGTGAACTAAACATGGCTATTTATGAGAATGCAACCTTATGGAATCCAATGCTGCTATTTCCAAGGAATTTACTAAGTCAAAGGAGATACTTGCCAAATTCAATCAGAGTACTACTAAGCGAGAGCAAAAACTAGAATCACTAAAGCTAGTAAAGAATACCACTGGACTTGGTTTCTCTAGATATGAGGAAGGTGAGACCTCTGGAACAAAAGGTGAAGCACCAAAGAAGCAACCAACATCCAAGGATAAAGGTAAGAAAAAATTTAAACCTGTTTGCTTTAATTGTCTCAAAGAAGGACATACTGCCAATGTGTGTAGAAGCAAGGCCTACAACAATTTTCCTTATTTTCAAAACAATATGCCTAGATCCAATAGATTCAACGGAAAGTGTTAGGCATGCAACAAGTTTGGGCATAGAGCATTTGAATGCAGGTCAGTTTTGCACAACACTGGGAGATATCCTCCAAGGACTCAAGGAGTTATTCTAGAATTTCCTGTGAACTAGAATCCCAACCGGTATAATACCTATGACCACCGATCAGTTGGTTATCAAGTGACAACTAGTTGGAAAGCATCCTATTTGATCTGTCGTGGTAGCGGTCACACTGCTACAACATGCATAAGGAAGAATGGAAGTATGAATAACGAACCATGGAGAACACCTGGAATGGTATGCTATCATTGCAACAAACTAGGACACACTGCTAGAACTTGCAGACTAAGAAAGAACCTATCGGGTGATATAACAATCACTCCAAAAGGGAAGATTTATGTTGAAACCATTCAAGTGGAAATGAATAAAACATGGAAAAAGAAATCAGAAAGAGAGTCATAGATTGAACTTGTTTCTGCACCTAGTTTGGAAGTCTCTGAACTAGTGAATTGAGCTTCAGAAAATTTTAGGGGGAAAATATCGGTGAAATATTTCGAACCCCTAGTTTATATAGGTAAAGACCTTAACGATATATGTTACCTATTAGACGGCAGATTATCTGAAGTGGTAAAAGGAAAAATTAGGGTTTGTGCCCTAGTGGTGATGCATTTATTATGGTTGGTGAGAGTTTGTTTAAAAGGGTTTTCATCATCATTTTCACTTATCTATTTTTGAAATAAGAATTTTTCAAGAGCAGAGCAACCAAATCGATTTGTCTAGCAGTTGATGAAATCTTGTGTGAAATCTTGCAATCATCTTCAAGCAATTAGTGAAGAACTCTAAGCGGTGAACTTGCAACCGAAGTGGTGTTTTGTGCACGATATTGGAAAACCTAAATTCCATTTTGTGAAGGTATTTTCCAAAATTCTTACGTATCATTTGATCATGGCTTCTACATCGCACTCTAGTTATAGTGCACCTATAGATTCGGTCGAATTTGTTCAAAATAAAATGAAATACAATGCCTTATCTCAAATACCCATCGGAATTATTGTTGAGGGAGATATTTTAGGGTATATAGACTGTAAAGTGGAGGACCTAGGATCCCTAGTAATTCATTCCTAGCTAAGTCTATTCTGCGGGGATGACAAGAAGATCAAACCTGAGTATAGTGCCCTTGAGAAGATGAAACTACACAATGCGGTATATTTTCTGGAAGAGTTCATAGAAGAACATGTTCACATCATCCTTAGTAGAGTGCATGGTGATAAGATGTATCTCGAGCAAACCCATGACATCACACCGAAAGCAATTTATGTTGTCACCAGTTTCTACAATATTGGAGAGGTACCAGCTCTATGGAAGGTCACCAAAACTAAAATGATAAAGCTCACTGGTTCTATGAGTGACCAACGAGAGATGACCGTCAACACCATCTTTGATGATCTGGTAAAATATGCTTGCATGGTGATTGGTTACCGGATATTTGATGCCAGCACAATGAATTTTGTCTCTGCTGCTGCAGTGAATGCTGCTTACAGGATGATCAAGGAAGACACTACATTTGACCTATGTACCTATCTATAGAAGCAATTTCTATTGAATCTGAAGTCCATCAAGCAGGGCAATTCTCTAAGGTTCAGGTTTGGCCAACTTTTGGTCGGTTTATTCTTTTACTTTCAAGGTTATTTCCCTAGAGTAGGTGATGTTCAATGGTCTGCTAACCTACCAGTTTCTAGACAAATTAAGGAGAGTCTACAAGTAGTGGGAACTACATATCTCGAGGTTCTAAACAAGTATTTTGACGATTTCAAATGAAAGATGAGCCAGAGAATGAGGATATCTGGTGATATTGTGAAGGAGTATGAAGATGACATCTGCTTCACATTAAGGATAGATGACTGCATAATGGAAGTGGTGGAACAGAGAAAGAAATTAGTTGGCCCTATGGGGTATGAAGTGGTGAATGACCTATTGATCAGGTATGCCTCTACCCTACTTGCCTCACCACTGGATGCAAAGAAGAAAAGAACTAGTACCTACTTGGAGAGGGTCACATCGATTGAGGAACCAAAGTAGAAAAAGGGCAAAGCAGTGCCATCGGTATCTGCACCGGTTACCTCTGCTAGTCCGAAAGTGACCAAGCGGTCACCAACTAAGAAGAAACCTGAGATTATTCTAGCAAAGGTATTCGAGAGGAAGTAGAAATCCAAGAATCACTCACCAGAGATTCAAACAAAGAAGACAAGGCAATCAAGAAAGAAGGCAAAGTCTACCGGTAATGTACCAACAACTTCTACATCGGTAAATATTGACATCTCCTCTTATAAACCAATGATACATTGTCAAAGGACAATAAAGAATATTAGGAGAAAAGTGCTTAATGATTTAAAAGAATATTTTGATGACTTTAATGATAATGAGAAAGAAGAGGTAGAATAGGAAGTCATTAAATACTTATGTGTTAATGATTGGTCACCATCTGAGATTAGATTGGTTATACTAGATTCTTTGTATAATTCTTTAGATAATAAATGTTGCATTACCATTGAAAGAGAATAGGAGATCGGGGAGAAAATTTTTGCACAATATTTTCCTGATGCTTCAAATTCTAAATTATTTGAAATCATGCATAAGAACAAAGGTATCTTATTTATGAGAAGGAGAAGACTCAGGCTACTAGAAGGTAAAGCTTCTGAAGTGGAAAAGGTCAAACATATACATGTTAAAGTTGTTGTCACTATGCACCGAGTGTCTTAAGCCACTAGACAGGCTGACCAAGCACCGGACTTATCATCAGGCAAACCAGATGAGGTATTTGACAGTCAAGGAGAAAGATTGATAGAACAAATTGATCCCATTGATGTTGATGCATTAGATATTGAGGATGTCACTCCTGACAAAGAACAAGCCAAGAAAGAGAAACATGACAAATAGAAAGCAGAGAAAGAGCAAGAGGAAAAAGAAAGGCAAAAAGAAATCAAGAGGAAAGAGTTAGAGAAAAAGAAAGAGCAAGAGAAAAAGAAAGAGGAAGATAAGAGAACAGAGGTAGAGAAGAAGAAAGAGGAAGAAAAGAAGAAAGAGGAAGAGAAGAAGAGAGAAGAAGATAAGAGAAAAGAAGAAGAGAAGAAGAAAGAAGAAGACAAGAGGAAGGAAGAAGAAAGGAAGGAGGAGGTGTTGGCAATATTGCATTATAATAGACAATGAAAGATTGCTGGCATTTCATAAGGATATTGAGAAGGTTGTTGATGATTATGGATATAACTGATTAAAGATGTTTACTGTCTTGATATTATTATTTTATCATTGATGTCAAAAAATTGATTTTCTAATTCAATATGATGTTGCCATATCTTGAGAAGTATGATTTAAAGAATATAAAGATGTCGGTAAAAGACAGAGGAAAGAATATGATGAATAAGGGGATGAATAAGGTATTCAATGGGCAACTACTACTGAGTCAGACAATGATGAGATCATGATGTTTAGATTGTTTTAACATCATACATATATTGTAAATTGTAAAGGTTAATACTACACTATGTTACCAAGTAAAGAACCTAGTCAGTAAACCCTAAGGAACCTAGTTGGTAAACCCTAAGGTTATGCTATCGGTTAATGAAGGCAGAATGTCTACTGAGTGAAGTTTAGTATTCATCGAGTTATAATCGAGTTCCTACTGAGTTGTAACCGAGCTATAACAGAATGCATTAAATTTTTGCATGCATTATTTAATGAAGGAAGCTGATGAACTGGAACTGATTAAATGATTGGTGAGCCATGGATGAAATTTGTTAATGAATCTAAGGCAATCAAAAGTCGGCATGAAGATCTATAGCGCAGATTGAACCGCAATACCCTGGCAAAAGTTCCAAGAACTGTATGCAAGTTACAAGGTAGGGTAAAACATTTTTAGATCAAAAGATGCATTGAACCTCGACAAGATTGAAGATCTAATAGCTATGATTGATCATGGGAAATGTGATCAAGGAGATTAAGCGGTTACCTAATTGTTTATAAATAGGAAATTGTTGATAAACAATGTATGCGAGCAAGTGTATGCATAGGGATGCTACATAGTGATTACCAAGCACAGAAGCTTGAAGACTTGTTTGAATAACAGAGTATAGAAGCCCAGCAGATAGACAAGATTAGTTCTATGTCTAGATTGTATTGAACAAATAGGAATCTACTTTAGCATTTTAGATGTGAAGTTGCAGATAGAGTTTTATTACTATTATTTTATGAATGTGACAAAAAATCTCTTAATCGAGTGGACTTATAGTCTTATTTGTAAAACCCTCTAGCAAGGTGACATTCTGATTGAGTGTTTGAAATCCTTTAACAAGGTCACTTTTAACAAAGTGAAGATCCTAACAGATCTGAGGGAAATCCCTTAACTGGGTCACATCTAGCAATGTGTTTGTAATCTTTAACAAGATTTGCTTTTAACCAAGCATATTCTAGAAGAGTATATTTCTTAGTAGGTCCGAAATCCCACAGTGGTTTTTCCTTATTTGGGTTTCCATGTTAAATCTGGTGTTATGAGGTTTATGGTTTTTATATGCTTTTGAGTTTGCATGTTTAACAGTTTTGGTTATATTACTGATATATATGTTACAGAGGTTGAATCTAATGTTTTTATGGAAGATTAAGTTTGTATGATTCAACCCCCCCCTCTCATCTTATTGGCTATTAGATCTGTTCTTATATTAAGTATCAGAACTATCAATTGGTATCAAAGCTTTGGATTCCAGAAGGAAAAGTTTAAAGGAACTTGAGTTAAAGATCCAAAGATGTATAAGGGGGATGCACCAAAGTTGAACAAGTCAAGTTTCTCTACATGGCAGAAAAGGATGAAGCTACATCTATCAAGAGTTGGAGAATATGTTGTATAATATCTAGAGGATGATTTTGTTACACCGAGCACCTATCCATTGACTATGGAAGAGATAAAGGCAAAGCAAGAACATATTGAAGCAATGATTGAAATAACATCTGCATTGACCGATTCAGAGTTTAATGACCTGGAAGGATGCAATGATGCAAAGGCAATGTGGGACAAACTCATATCAATATATGGAGGAGATGAACATGTTCAAAGAGAAAAAGTAGATAGTCTAAGAGGACAACTTGAAACTATGAGGATGAATGAAGGTGAGAACATAACTCAGTACAGTACAAGACTAAAGGAGATTGTCAATCAAATCAAAGGAGCAGGTGGAACTATTGAATAAAAGGATATAACAAGTTATTGAGAACCCTTCTACCAGCTTATGCAATCTGAGTCTCTGCAATCAATGAATTGAGGTCTGTACCTAATATGCCAGTTTCTTTAGATGCTACTATTGGTAAGCTACATGCATTTGAGTTAAGTAATTTTGATAACAGTGGATCTTTGGTAAATAAAGTTGAATCTGCATTTAGTTCTTTTCATCTTGATGAATCTAATGATTATAATGAAAGAAAGTCTAAGTACTCTGAAGGAGATCACAGTGGAGCAAATGAAAGATTTCATAAGAACATGGAAGAAGTACACAAACTATATGAGGAGATCAGAAAGCAAGAAGAGTTTGAGGCACTACTAGCCAAAAGGTTACTGAGAGGCAAAGGTAAGTATAAAAGAAAACTACCTTTGAAATGTTTCAATTGTGATAAAATAGGACATATGGCTTCTAACTATCCTGACAAAGATTTTACTGAAAAGAGAGATTACCAAGATAATAGATAGAAAGATAATCATTACAGAGGACACCGAGACTTCAGAAGAAGAGATAAAAAGACATGCTTAATAGCTGATGAGGAATCTAATGATGATAAATTAGATGATATTGATACAGATAAAGTAGTTTATGTGGCTATCAAAGATGGGATACATGAAGAAAGGTATGAAGAAAAAGCCCTAATATCTCACATAATCACTAATGATTCTTGGATTATAGATAGTGGATGCTCACATCATATGACAGGGGATAAACACAAGTTTGTTATATTAGAAGATTATGATGGAGGCTGTGTTAGATTTGGTAATGATGCACCATGTCTGGTAAAAGGTAAAGGATCTATAACACTTCTTGACAAGTTTATTGGGTTGAAGGTTTGAAATACAATTTGCTGAGTGTAGCACAACTAAACAACACAGGTTACCGAATAGAATTTCAGAAAGGAATTGTCAAAGTTCATGACAAGAATGGAAAGTTAGCTGCTACTGGAACACAAACAAAATGTAACACATTTCACCTTGACTCAACTCGTAACAAGTGTTTGTATGCAAAGATAGATGATACCTGGTTATGGCATAAAAGGTTTTGTCATGTCAATTTTGATAATTTGATCAAAATAAGCAAGAAGCACTGAGTAAGAGGTCTACAATGTGTCGAGGATGCCAGATGGGTAAGATGAAAAGATCAAGCTTTACAAGTAAGTCTTACACTTCTAAGGGAATTTTAGATCTAGTGCACACTGATCTTTGTGGTCCTATGAAAGTTCAAAGTTATTATGGTGATAAATATTTCATATTATTTGTGGATGACTATTCAAGGATGATGTCAGTAATGTTTTTAAAAGAAAAGTCATAAGCTTTTCAAATGTTTAAATGGTACAAGGCAAGAGTTGAAAATGAAATAGGAAGACAACTGAAATGTCTTAGATCAGATAGAGGGGGAGAGTTCACATCTGATGAGTTCAACTTATTCTGCAATGATCATGGTATTAAAAGACAAGTCTCTGCACTGAGAACTCCACAGCAGAATGGAATAGCTGAGAGAAGAAATAGATCTATTGTGGATTGTGCTACAACACTGATGATTGAAAAGAAGGTGCCACAAACATTTTGGAGAGAAGCAATAAGCACAATAGTCTACACCTTGAACCGAGTTCAATTGAAGAAAGGTACTTTGAAGACACCATATGAAATCTAGTATGATAAGAAACCTAATGTAAGTTATTTTAAAATCTTTGGAAGTAGATGCTATGTTCACAAAGATGATAGAAATGGAAAGTTTGATCAGAAAAGTGAAGAAGGAACATTTCTAGGTTATTCTTCTAGAAGCAAAGCATTTAAATGTCTGATCAAATCATCTAACAAAATAGTAGAAAGTGCAAATGTGAAAACTGATGAATTTGCAAAAAGAAATGATGAAGGAAATTCCAAGGAACCAGAAGACTATGTTGAATTTGTCTATGTTCAACTGAGAAGTCTTACCGAGAAGACTGTTGAAGAAAATGAAGAGAATATCCAGTTACCGAGTGATGAAGAAGATCATACAGAGCCTATCGAGTTTGTATTAGCCAAGTATGTCAGAAGACATCATGCACCAAGTCAGATTATAGGAGATAAGGATGATCCAGTGATGACAAGGAACAAACTGAGACAGACCACATGTTTGATATCTGAATTTGAACCGAGAATAGTGAAAGAGGCTTTTAACAGTGAAGATTGGATAAATTCTATGATAGAAGAGATTGATCAAATCAAGAAGAATGACACATGGACACTAATTCCAAGACCAAAGGACAAAAATGTAATCGGTACAAAGTGGATTTTCAAAAACAAGCTAAATGAAAAAGGAGAAGTCATTCGAAACAAAGCAAGACTAGTTTGCAAAGGTTATGCTCAAGAAGAAGGAATTGATTATGGTGAAACTTTTGCACCTATTGCTAGACTTGAAGGAGTAAGAACATTGTTGGCCTATGCTGCTTTCAAAAATTTCAAGGTATATCAAATGGATGTCAAATCTGCATTTCTGATGGAATATTAGAAGAAGAAGTTTTTATTGAACAACCTGAAGGATTTGTTGAAGACAATAATAAAGATCAGGTATGTAAATTGAACAAAGCTTTATATGGTTTAAAACAAGCACCTGGAGCATGGTATGAAAGATTGCACTCTTATTTGATTAAGATTGGATTTATAAGGACAAGTGAGAACAACAACATGAACATGAAGAATGATGAAAATGGAATACTGATCTCAACCATATTTGTTGATGATATTATATTTTGTGGAAATGACTCTTTATGCAAGAACTTTGAAAATGAAATGAGAAAAGAATTTGAGATGTCATTAATCGGTGATAAAGTATTTTATAGGTTTACAGATACTGAAAATGAAAAATGAGATTTTCATTACTCAATCCAAGTACATAAAGGAAATATTGAAGAAATTTGGAATGGAAGATTCAAAACCAATAAGTACTCCTATGACTACCAACTATAAATTATCAAAGAATGATGAATCTGCATCTGTTGATGAGACACTTTACCAATCCATGATTGGAAAGCTACAATATGTTGTTCACAATAGACCAGACATAGCACATGCAGTAGGTATAGTTACAAGATTCTCTGCAAATCCTAAGGAAACACACATGACAGCAATCAAAAGAATTTTTAGATACTTGAAAGGCACTGAGGATTATGGCTTAGTATATCAAAAAGGAAAATATTTTGATTTAAAAGTTTATACTGATGCTGATTGGGCAAGCAACATTGATGATAGAAAAAGCACAAGTGGAGGAGCTTTCTTTTTAGGAGAAAGACTAGTGAGTTGGCTTAGCAATAAACAAGGATGTGTTTCACAGTCAATAGCAGAAGCTGAATACGTTGCTACAACATTGAATTGTACCAACATTGCATGGATCAAACAACTATTGGAAGGTATAAATGAGAAAGTTACTGAGCCAGTAACTATATTCTGTGACAATACTAGTGCCATTAATATTTCAAAAAACCCTGTTATGCACTCTAAGACAACGCACATCTCTATCAAATATCATTATCTTAGAGAAGAAGCTCAAGATAAGAAAGTGGTGTTGGAGTATGTTAGTACAAAGGAAAAAATAGCAGATATCTTCACCAAGCCACTACCAAGGGACACTTTTGAATATCTCAGAAGTAAGCTAGGGGTCCTACCCCTATCTTCTACTCACTGACCGAGTTCAGTGAAAGCATCAATCCAATGACTCTATTGAATATCTTTTAGGAGTTGATGCTGCATTACACACTTTAGGATGTTTTCTAAAGGTGTACAGGAATTATTGCAGACATTATATAGGGAACAAGAATTAAAGACAAAATGCTCTGACCAAGACTCAGTTGATACACAACAGCAGGATATCACTTGACACAGAAAGAAATTATCTTTTAGTTCTTTACTTTTTGGTATTGTTGTCAAAGGGGGAGAAGACTAATATCAAAGGAGAAGACTGAAAGAAGACTGACTGAAGATTGAAAAGAAGACTTAAGAAAGAGGAGAAGTCTGATGTATGGGGGAGAGCATTTCAGCATTTTAGAATCACAACTATCCAAATCTTTTAAAGGTCAAATCAATTGGTTTTGCCATCAATGCCAAAGGGGGAGATTGTTGGCAATATTGCATTATAACAGACAATGAAAGATTATTGGCATTTCATAAGGATATTGAGAAGGTTGTTGATGATTATGGATATAACTGATTAAAGATGTTTACTATCTTGATATTATTATTTTGTCATTGATGTCAAGAAATTGATTTTATAATTTAGTATGATGTTGCCATATCTTGAGAAGTATGATTTAAAGAATATAAAGATGTCGGTAAAAGACATACGAAAGAATATGATGAATAAGGGGATGAATAAGGTATTCAATGGGCAACTACTACCGAGTCAGACAATGATGAGATCATGATGTTTAGATTGTTTTAACATCATACATATGTTGTAAATTGTAAAGGTTAATACTATACTATGTTACCAAGCAAAGAACCTAGTCGGTAAACCCTACGATTATCGCTATCGGTTAATGAAGGTGGAATGTCTACTGAGTGAAGTTTAGTATTCATCGAGTTATAATCGAGTTGCTACCAAGTTGTAACTGAGCGATAACAAAATGCATTAAATTTTTGCATGCTTTATTTAATGAAGGAAGCTGATGAGCTGGAATTGATTAAATGATTGGTGAGCCATGGATGAAGTTTGTTAATGAATCTAAGGCAATGGAATGTCCGCATGAAGTTCTATAGTGCAGATTGAACCGCAATACCCTGGCACAAGTTCCAAGGTAGGGTAAAACTTTTTTAGATCGAAAGATGCATTGAACCTGGACAAGATTGAAGATCTGATGGCTATGATTGATCATGGGAAATGTAATCAAGGAGATTAAGCGGTTACCTAATTGTTTATAAATAGGAAACTATTGATAAACAATGTATGTGGGCAAGTGTATGCACAGGGATGCTACATAGTGATTACTGAGCACAGAAGCTTGAAGACCTATTTGAATAATAGAGTATAAAAGCCAAGCAGATAGACAAGATTAGTTCTATGTCTAGATTGTATTGAACAAATAGGAATCTGCTTTAGCATTTTAGATGTGAAGTTGCTGATAGAGTTTTATTACTGTTATTTTGTGAATGTGACAGAAAATCTCTTAACCAAGTGGACTTAATAGTCTTATTTGTAAAACCCTCTAGCAAGGTGACATTTTGATTGAGTGTTTGAAATCCTTTAACAAGGTCACTTCTAACAAGGTGAAGATCCTAACAGATCTGAGGGAAATCCCTTAACCGGGTCACATCTAGCAATGTGTTTGTAATCTTTAACAGGATTTTCTTTTAACCGAGCATACTCTAGAAGAGTATATTTCTTAGTGGGTTTGAAATCCCATTGTGGTTTTTCCCTATTTGGGTTTCCATATTAAATCTGGTGTTATGAGGTTTATGATGTTTATATGCTTTTGAGTTTGCATGTTTTACAGTTTTGGTTATATTACTGATATATATGTTACTGAGGTTGAATCTGAAGTTTTTATGGAAGATTAAGTTTATATGATTCACCCCCCCCTCTCATCTTATCGGCTATTGGATTTGTACTTATATTAAGTATTAGAACTATCAGGAGGAAGAAAAGAAAAAATAAGAAGAGGAGAAAAAGAAGAAAGAAGAGGATAAGAAAAGAGTAGAAGAGGAGAAGAAAAAACAAGTGGAGATCAAAACAAAGGAGGGCAGACTCCTAAGGCAATAGGTGATCAAACCAAACAGGTTGATACCACCAGTCCTATTGATCTAACTCTTTCAAGTCTAACTCAATCAGCAGATGAGTCTGAGCTACTACGAAGCATCAAACTTGCACAGGAGAGACTAGAAGAATTGCAAAGGAAGAAAGAACAAGATGTCATACAAGCTGCAGTTGACACCCTTACTAGTCTAATTTTCGGTACCAACCTCACTAGTACCGATTCCTCTCTATCCAAGCTCAAACTCCTCTGTACCATAGTGGAGGACTAGGTACAATGCTTGGAAGATGTTGCTGAAGCAACTACAAAGAAGAACCATGAAAAGACACTCAATACTGCCTTAGTCAAGCAAATGAATGAACTGCAGACACAACTACAAAAACAACAGAATGATATTAGTGTTGCTATGGGTGAAGGTAAATTATTGTTGAGTAAAATTTGCCAACCCCATGTATTTTGTGATGAGGTGCTTAAATAGAAAGCTCAACTCCAATCGAAGTTACAGGCATATATCAACAATTTCAAGATGCCATACAATTCATTCACTACCTATGGACAAACCGTTCATCATTATCAGCATTAGACTACCAAGATGGACTTAGAGATCAGGAACCAGACTCAAGATTTGCAGGAGCTTCAACTGCTCCTATTGCCAAGACTGCAGATTCTTCAAAAATGTTTTCTCAACCTGGAAGCTATCATGGTAACTCAAGAGACGAGTACCATTGATGCAATGGAAGAACTGGCATTCTAGATGAAGACTGAAAGTGAGGTTGCTACCTCATTACTTGAGTCATGGACATTGGCCATGAAAACTTTTGTGCAGGACTTTAAATCTATTTTTGAGAAACTTCATTCCTTATTGTCATGAACATCTACTCTATTTCTATAAGCAAAAAGGGGTTGCTTTGCATTACTTTGTCATTGTTGACAAAGGGGGAGTAGTGTACATTAATATTTTGGTGAATGTTACCATTTCATGTACTTTCATGTTACCACTTTGGGGAGTAGAGTACATTGTAATCTTTGCAAAAGGGGTAGTGTATATGCTTAGGGGGAGTAATTTTGATTATGAAATTTTTGTTGTAAAAACACTTAGATGTCAAAATTTTCCTAAGTGTTTCCATCAATGCCAAAGGGGGAGATTGTTGGCATTTTGATGATGTTTTGATTGTCATTGATGGACACACACTTTCTTGATGTATGAGTTATGCTCAACCAGTAATTGCTCCAACCGGTATTGTGTATTATTGAATGTATAGTCTTTAGACTATCGGTGTTTTGTAGAAAATGGTTTACCGGTCATAGATTGTATGAAGACCCCAAGCAGTACAAGGATCCCAAGTAGTTTGAGGAGCTCAAGCAGTTCGAAGGAACCAAGTGGTAGTTAACTTTTGATCGGAACACTATGATTTTCCAATCTTCATTTTTGTCAATCGGTAATCGGTATATTGTATTAACCAGGATATATCTATGATGAGTTAGCAACCGGTATTACTGTAATGTGTGATGAGTTATCATCCACTGACACTTTGGTGGTGTGTTTGTGTCATGTTACCAAATGTGTCTAGATGCACTATACCTAGGAACTTGTAGTCTAATACTATTGGACCAACATGAAATCAGTTTCCTTTATAAGGACATCATGTCTAGGGTTTGTATGTGAGATGTGTGATGTATAAGACATAGAAGAGAAAAGGTTATGTGCGATCATTGAAGAGAAGATTAGGTCTATGTGAAGAGATAGAGTGTGGAGATATTGAAGACTGAAGTAATGCTGAAATGCATTAACAAGGATCTTTCAAGGATATAATTAAGAAGATTGTGCTATTAGCTAGATCATTCACTTGTTGATTACTCACATCTTTGACAAGTCTAGAGCCCTTAATCGGGTAGGCTCAACAAAGCCTTTGTAAATCCTCTAACAAAGTGGTTCACAACTATGGATCTAAAATTCTTTAACATGGTAGTCTTTAATTGGACTTATCTCCTAACAAAGATCTAGATTCCTAATAGGATTTGTTCTAGTGAAGAATATTGTATGACCTTAACCGGTCTGACCTTAATTGGTCTAGTTTCTATTCTATAGATAGTTACTTGTGAGTTTCTGCTCACCGTGGTTTTTCCCATTTGGGTTTCCACGTCAAATATCTTGTGTTATGGTGATTTTTCTCTTGTGGGTGAATGCTTTGTTTGCTATTTGGTTTGCATTTATCTTAACCGGTTTATTAGTGAATCTATTGTACCAATTATCTGTTAAACTAATTAAAAGTTTGTTTATAGTCTTTTTTGGCATACTAATTCACCCCCCCTCTTAGTATTCATCAATTGCTCTATATTTCAGCAACAAATTTATCATTAGGAGCTCTCCTAGCTCAACATGATGAAGAAGGAAAAGAAAGATTGGTATATTATATCAGTAGAATGCTTATTGGTTATGAATTAAATTATTCCTCAATAGAAAAGACATGTCTAGTAGTTGCATTTGCAACTGAGAAGCTGCGGCATTATATGTTGATTCATTCTGTGAAACCAATAGCAAAAATAGATCCACTCAAATATTTGTTGAGAAAGTCAACTTTGATAGGGAGACTAGCCAAATGGGTTATGATACTGAGTGAATTTGATATAGAGTATGTTGACTGAAAAGCTACCAAGGGACAAGTCATCGCTAATCAATTCGCTGATGCACCTTTACAACATGCCTTTGCACATAGAATTTCCTAATGCAGATATCTTGACAGTAAGTACAAACTTTTGGGAATTGTACTTTGATGGTTCTTATACACAATATGGATCAGGTGTAGGAATATTTTTCATCACACCTCAGGGACACACAATTCCTAAATCATATAGATTGTGGTTTCCATGCACCAATAATACTATAGAGTATGAAGCATTGGCTATTGGACATTAAATGGCCATTGAATGGAACATCAAAGAACTACATGTCTATGGTGATTCACAACTTATCATCAATCAAATAAATGATGAATATAAAACTAAGGATGATAAGATCATGCCATACAAACAACTAGTAGAGGAGTTTAAAGAACACTTTAAAGAAATATCATTCACTCAGATTCCAAGAAATGAGAATAAAGCAAAAAATGCAATGGCTACAATAGCATCTCTCTTGCAAAATAAGGAGAATCAACAACGTTACGAATTTCTCATGGAAGATATCTTAACCCCTACCATTCAATCCCGACATGCCTACCAAATTTGCCATATATCAGGAACCAGTCAATCCTCATACAGTCAAACTTATCAATATTTAAAAGAAAATATCCTTCCTCTTGACTTATCTCACGATCAGAGAAGGAATTTTATCCGTCAATCCTCTCACTATACCATTATTGTTGATATCCTATATAGGTGTGGTTTAGATGGTACTTTGTTGAGATGTCTTGAACAAGAAGAATCTGAGAAAGTTCTTAACGACATTCATGCAGGTATTTGTGGCACACAGTCAAGTGGTTTAACATTGACTAAGAAACTTCTTCATATGGGTTACTATTGGCCTATTATGGAGAGAGATTCATTCACATATGCTAGAAAATGCAAACAATGTCAGATCCATGGAAATCTCATTCATGCACCAGCACAAGAGTTATATCCTATGACAGGATCATGGCCATTTTCTCAATGGGACCTTGATTTGGTAGGAAAGATAAATCCCTCATCTTCTAATGGACATAAGTTTATTCTGATTGCTACTGAATATTTTACTAAATGGATTGAAGTAGTGCCTTTAATAACAATGACAGGAAAACAAATATCATCATTTATTCTGAATTATATAGTCTATCACTATGGAGTTCCTATGACCATTATCATTGATAATGGAAGACCATTCAAAAATAAAGATGTGAAGGAGCTATGTAAACAATTTCACATCCAACATAGGTTTTCTACTCCATATTATCCATAGGGAAATGGTCAAGCTGAGGCATCAAACAAAACTATCTTGAAAATCTTGAAGAAAACAATTAATGAATCTGGAAAAGACTGGCACATTCAGCTAAATCCTATTGTTTGGGCATACCGAACTAGCATCCACACTCCAACAGGGGCAACTCCATATTGTTTGGTCTATAGATCAGAAGCCATACTACCTATATTATTAGAGATACCTTCTCTATGAGTATCCTTGAAAGGTCTTATACTAGAAGAAGAACAACGAGTCTCTCAACTCTAGGAACTTGAACTGATTCAGGAACGTCACCAAAATGCAACAGATCATTTAAAAGTATATCAACAAATAATGGAAAGAAGTTATAACCATAGGGTCAAGCGACACATTTTTCAGATTGGTGATATAGTTCTAAGGGAGAATCCAAGAAATCAGCAAGACCAGGACAAGAAGGGAAAATTTGAACCAAATTGGCTAGGACCTTTTGTCATAGTAGAAGCATATGGATCAGGAGCATAAAAGTTATCTACCCCTGAAGGTGACTGGTTTGATGAACCTATCAATTCTATCCATCTCAAAAAATTATATGCTTGAGATATAAAGTCCTGAAACAAAATCAATAAAAAGCATATAAAGTCCTGAAAAAAATCAGTAAACATCCAAAAAGCAAAAAAAATCCCTTAAAAAATCAAAATATGAAAAAAATGCAATAAATTTAGATGGTGAAAACCTGGTAAACAAGTGCTATCTAAAAAGTGAGTTCCTCCATCTTTGAGATCGCTTTGCACACCTATCCACTTCATCATATCCAATCTATCGCTTCCATTATATCCTAGCTTATCCATTCCATCTTTCACATCCATTGCTTTGAACCATTTAGCAAGAAATATGCAACTTACCAACAATTATCAGTCTTTGACACACTTATCATAGTCACTATCTTAAATCTTATTAGAATCAATCAATTTGCATTTGAATCCCACCATGGTTTGGATCTTGATCAATTTATACATCCATAATAAATTTTTCTTTCTGTTGGGGGAAAAATCCTAATTCCTTTTGCTAAGGTGATCTCTTGAATCTTTAAAAAATCCAAAACATTCGAAAAAACTTAGAAAAACCAGAAACACCTAGGGTTTGGAAATAGATAATGAGAAACAAAGCAACAGAAATCAAGGCATTTCATCAACAACTGAATCATGAAACTCAGAAACCAAAGAATCGATCAACAAGTAATAAAGGATTATCAAAGATCATTCATCAAGATGATTATATCAATTAATGACTATAAGAACATGTGAATGACATACAAGATTCAATGTTTATATCTTGATTTTATTGCTAGTCATGTACTCTATGCACCTCAAGGATGTCCATGACTAGAGAAGCTATGATGGGGCATGATTATTTTCTTTCATTGCTGTCTATGGTTTATCTCTTACTATGGTATGTACTTGTCTCATGATATGATCAGCAAAAGATCAAGGAGGACGTTCCAAGTCATGCATGAAAGGAGATAATCCTTATCTATTCTGCAAGCAATACTCAGGTCAACTTGATCCGTTATATAAAGTTTCTTGTATTAACTTGCTATATCAAAATCCATGTAATAAATACTCAGGTCATCTTGAATCATTATGTCAAGTTGCTTGTATTTTCTTACAACATTTTAAAGCTCAATGATGAAATCAAGTACTGTTACAAGATAACATATGAAGAATGGCAGTATCATTTTTAGTTAGATCATTTCATTAGCTCATTATTCATCTGCATTATAAGCATTCAATGTCAGTTGCATTATAAGCATATAATTTAATTAACAGATCAATGGTCATGAATAAAGATTAAGTATACTTGGACAAACAAAAACAATTTGCATTTAACCATCATCCATTTCATTTAGTTGCATTTAAATCATTGCATTAATTTGCATTCAATTAAGTGCATTTCATTCATCATGTAGTGTATCATCATTATTATTTGTATTATCATTAAAGTTCATTAATGATCAATTAGTTGCATCTTTGCACTTAGATTCATAATCATTAGAAGCATTACATATAAATCAAAAGAAAACTCAATCATTCCTTTGCATTTCCATACAGATCATTGCATTTGCATCATTTAAGTTAGTAATCATTTTCATTTGCATCCAAGATCACCAAAATTGAAAATAAAAAATATTTATCATTGCATCATGTCGATCATTATCATAAAGCAAGAAAAGATCATAACATCATCCATGTAATCAATGCATATAGATCATCATCAAATAGAATAACATGCATAATAAAGATCATCATCATATAAAGTCCATGTGTGCATATAGAATCATCATAAAACAATAAAAAATCCAAGTATACAATGATATCAGATAAATAATACAAGTGCCTCCAAATCAAGTCATGGCTGTCCTATACCACTACCACCTGACTCTATCCATCTCTGTGGCTGTGGGCAAGAAGATCCTCCAGATACTTGTCTCCCATGATCACCACTCCTTCAAGGAGGTCCCATGACCCCACCACTACTAGTATCCATCAACATGGTGGTATGATAACTACCTTCTCTCTGGCTCTCTACAACTACCTCTTCATTTTGTCAGCACTAGTGGGAAGTCTCCTTCCCAACCTGAATTAATGCTCTAACAATGTAAGCCGAGAGAGTACCTGATCCAACCTGCTGAATATGATCAAGGCCTTGAGTATCCTGTTGTCTCCTAAAAAATTTATCCCTCTTAGCCATGAAAGTTTGTACCTATGCTTGAAGCTGATCAATCTATGCTCTAAGACTATCAATGGTCTCTTTCTCTGGCATATCATGCTCTGGTGCAACCTAGTCTGGAATATCATGCTCTGGTGCATTCTGCTTTGGCAAATCCTATTGTGGTGCATGAACCCAAATTCCCTCCTCACCACCTCCCTACCCAACTACTTACATCTCAATCTGAGTAGATCTCAAAACTTGTCATCTAATAAGTGGAACATGATCCTTTGGATCCTCATCATCTCCACCACGAGCTGCAATAACTCTAAGGTTTGGTTGAATCTGACCAAAGTCAATGCCTCTCCCGCAACTCCCATCCAGTCCAGTCAACCTACCTCCTCCTGTCAATGGCAACCCTCTCGGTTCTCTCATCCTCGCCTTGCCATGCTCCCTCCCAATCCATCCAACATCACTCCCACCCATAGGATGTGGTCTCCCAATCCTGCCAACTGGTCCAAATGGTCCTCCATGGACTCTCAATCGACCTCCACTCCATCTAGCTCTCCTACCACCCCCACCTCCATCCCCACCTCCATCCCCACCCTCATCTCCATCTCCCCTGGCCTCCTAAGTAGCTCTGAGCTCTCATCTCTATCTCCTAACACCTGGATCCTTTGAATCATCATCCTCATCTCTTGAGCTAGGAGGAGGATCTACTAGATCACTAATACGAGGAAATGGATGTGCTAGTATGTACTAAGCATACTCTACAATAACACCAAGATCAAGAATGTGCAATCTCATATCATAAGCCACTCTCGGAGTAGCAAGAAACTCTATGCGAGCAATCTCAAATGACAATGAAGCTCCCCAATCTCGCCTATCTGTGTACCACCGAGCATATATCATCACACCGGTAGGCATAGGCTGGATGATACCAAACTGTCTAAGAATGCGACTAATCAACTGTCACTCAATAATATAAGGAGTCCAACCAATGAGATATCTACTCTACATGATAAATGTGTTGGCATTATGTGAACCGGTATGAAGACATAATGATATTGTATGTTGTCATTGATGTCAATATGTGACATGATGTGAATCGGCACATGTGACATGTGAGAAGAGAGAACCGACATATATATATGAACCGGTATATATGCCAAAGTGAAGCGGTATATTTGTTCAAGATGAACCGGCATGCCATGATGAACCAGCATGTAGTTATGGGAACCGACACATGGAAGCATTGTATGACTACTGGTTGGTAGGTAGTTTCCACTTCAGGATTTCTAGTTGGAGTACCTCAAGTCTGTGTAACTCAATCGATGATCTTTATGTGATGAGTTAGCAGTATAATAGAGAATAGATCATGTTGCCATGTAAGCCCTGTGCGTGTGAAGGATCTTGCATGAAGAAGACTATCCCTATCTACCTTGGGAATGTGCAAAGTTTGTCAAATGGTGATAACGTGTGATGGGTTATCAGCCGCCATGAAATCGATGGATAATGGATGATGGAGAATGTCTTGAGATCAATTCAAGAGTGTTGCATTTAATGTAGTATGATTCAACGGTCAGGATTGAACCGTTTGAATTGCTTATCCTAACAGGTTTAGCATTTAGGGTTTTTGCTATGAACCTGTCTATTTCCTATAAGGTCGATGTTGTGTCTCTTTCTAAGGTTGTTGGCAAAAGTTGTATGTATGTATCCAAGGAAAGTAATACATAATTCTTGCCAGACCAAAGGAGAGAAGAGATACCTACAAAGTGAATGTGCAGAAGGTTGAGATGAACCAAAACAGATCTGCATTAGCATTGAGTGTTGTTACCAGATCATTGAAATTCCTATTGATCTTTAACCACTTCAACAGTTGTGAAATCCCTTAATAGGGTAGCCTTAACCGGCTTGATACAAATCCCTTAATAGGGTAACTTGAAATTATTGAGTTCTGGGAAGCTATAGAGCTCTGGAGATCCTTTAGCTATTGAGTTCTTGAAATACTCTAGCAAGGTAACCCTAACCAAGTTTAACCCTTAACTAGGTATTATAGCCATCCCTTAACTAGGTGATCCCTAACAGGATCGGTTCTCAGCAGAACCTATTGTAATGTCTTTAACTGGATAAGGCTCCTAACAGAGCAAACTTCTAAAGAGTTCAAAAAGCAGCTCATGAGTATTCATCCCCACTGTGTTTTTTCCCAGTTGGGTTTCCACGTGAAAAATATGTGTGTCATGTGTGATGCTTTTATCTTGTGATGCTTTATTATTACCTATTGAGCATATGATGGTTCTATGTTTTATGCCTATCTATAAAACATATTGAACTAACTATTGTGAAGATCTGATGATAGTTTACCTATTCATGCATGAGGGTGTAATCATACTATAGTATTTAGCTAAGAGGAAAGCTTAGTGAGTAACTTGTTTATGATTGTTTTTGTTGTTCTAGGTCCTACCAGTTGCACTCTGTTTTAACCAGAGTCATTACTTGCTAGTCACTTGGAGTATTTGCTGAAAACCAGTTTTGGATAGTATATTTTGCCTGTACTGATTCACCCCCCCTCTCAGTATCGGTTTGGTACTATTCATTCATCATTGAGTTATCAATTGGTATCAGAGCACTCTAGGTCCTCTATGTTGTAAGCTTAACTGCTTGAGGTAAAGATCCTAGTCAAATGATGAAGAGGGAAGGTCCAAAGTTTAATAGAGAAAATTTTGGTATATGGAAAGATAGGATGAAGATATTCATCAGAAGCATGGATGCTCAACACTGGAGTTATTTTGAGAATGTCTATGTTGTCCCTACCGGTACTCTCACCGGTGACCAAAAGAGAGAGATACAAGAAAATGGGCAAGTCATGGAAGCCCTTATTAGTAGTCTATCTGACATTGAGTTTATTGATGTTCAAGACAAGGTAAATCCCAAAGAGGTATGGGATGCTCTTGAAAATATCTATGGTGGTGATGAACATGTAAAACAGGCTAAGGAAGAAATCCTAAGAGGGAAGTTTGAAGATATGTGGATGGTTGAGGGTGAGACCATTTAGCAGTATGGAATAAGAATCGAAATAGTTGTTGGAGAAATCAAGAGTGAAGGTGGTAAAATAGAAGATTATACTATGGTAAGCAAAGTTCTGAGATCCTTGTTGCCGGCCTATGCAATAAGGGTTGCTACTATTCAGGAGCTGAGATCAATAGACAAGACTAAAGTATCCTTGGACTCCATCATAGCTAAGTTGACAGGCCATGAGCTAAATAGTTTTGATGGTAGTGTTCAAAAGACTGAATCAACATTTAAAGCTTCTACTATACCATCCAGAAAAGAAAAAGAAGCTAGCACTAGTGGTGAACCTAGACAAAGTAGAGAAATGAATGATGAGGAGATTCTGATGGCATTTGAAGCTCTCCTTGCTAGAAAGCTTCCTAAAGGAACCGGTAAATACAAAGATAAGCTACCTTTGAAATGCTTTTCTTGTAATCGGATAGGACATATTGCTATAAACTGTCCTAATGGCGATAACAAGGACAAATCAGAAAGGTTCAAGAAATTCAAAGGAGGAAACCGGAGAAACTGTTTTGTAGCAGTTGATGAAGGTGTCACAGATGAGGAATCAGAAGATGAAGAGAATGAAGACATTGTGTTTGTTTCTGTAAAGGAAGATGTGGTAGACAAGAAGGCTCTTGTCTCCTGGTTTGATAATTCCAATGAGTGGATCATTGATAGTGGCTATTCTCACCATATGACTAGTGATCGGAGCAAGTTTCTATCCTTGGAGGAGTATGATGGTGGTGTGGTTTGCTTTGGCAATGATGCACCATGCATGGTCAAAGGTAGAGGGTCCATCTCTCTGAATGGAAAGAGTAGTGCTGACAATGTGTACTGGGTTGATGGTCTCAAACACAACCTTCTGAGTGTTGCCTAGCTGAATGACAGTGGCCTCATTCTGGAATTCAAGAATGGAGTTTGCAGAATCAAAGGAAAAGAGGGTGAATTGGTGGCCACTGACATGCATACCAAAGGTAACCTATTTCATTTGAACTCAAATATAAGCACATGTTGTATGGCTAAGTTTGATGATAGCTAGATATGGCATAGGAGACTTTGCCATGTAAACTTTGATAACATTGTGAAGGCTAGTAAGATAAAGGCAGTTAGAGGGTTGTCGGTGCTAAGAAAATTAAATAATACCTTGTGTAGAGAGTGTAAATTGGGGAAAATGTGTTCCTCAACCTTTAAAGGTAAATCTTTCACTGCTAACAACTTGCTTGATCTTGTGCATAATGATTTGTGTGGTCCTATGAAAACTAGAAGTGTACAGGGTGATAGGTACTTCATGATTCTCACTGATGACTGCTCAAGAATGATGTGGGTCACATTCTTGAAAGACAAGTCTGAAGACTTTGTGAAATTCAAAGCTTTCAGAGCATTAGTGGAGAAGGAAAGCGGTAAAAGGATCAAATGTCTCGTAAATGATCAAGGAGGGGAATTCACTTCTGGTGAATTCAACAAGCATTATGAAGAATTTGGCATCAAGAGACAACTGTCTACCCCCTAGACTCCATAGCAGAATGGCCTAGTAAAGAGGAATAACCCTACTATGGTTGAAGCAGCTAGAACCATGTTGATTCAAGGGAAGGTAGCTCACACCTTTTGGAGAGAAGCGGTGAGCACTGCAGTCTACACAATGAACTGGGTACTCATCAAGAAAGGTAAGGACAAAAATCCTTATGAGTATTGGACTGGTAAGACACCTGTGGTTAGCTACTTTAGGGTATTTGGTAGCAAATGTTACATCAAGAGGAGTGAACATCAGGGCAAATTTGAAGCTAAATGTGATGAGGGAATATTCCTAGGATATTCCACCAAGATTAAAGCTCTCAAGTGCTACAACAATAGGACTCAGAGAATTATGGAAAGTATCAATGTAAGAGTTGATGAATCCTCTGAGAAAACTGAGGAAACCGGTTGCAACCTTTTGGGAACTGGTTGTTAGTCAACCAAGTACCAGTAACAGTGTTCCTGAACCAGTGAATGCTGATACTGATAAAGATGAGGATGAAGAGGAAAAGTAAGAAGAACCAGTCAAGACCATTCCTTGGTATGTCAAGCTGAATCATGATCCTAAGTAGATCATAAGAGATAAGGATGCAAGAATCCTTACAAGAAGAAAGATCAGAGAAAACTCATGTATGATCTCTGAATTTGAGCCTAAATCATTCAAAGAGGCTCATAAAGATGAAGACTGGATCAAGGCAATGGAAGAGGAACTTGACCAGATAGAGAAAAATGGTACATGGTCCTTGGTACCCAGACCGGAGCATAAAAATGTCATTGGCACCAAATGGGTGTTCAGAAACAAGCTAAATGAGGATGGCACAGTGATTAGGAATAAAGCCAGATTGGTGTGCAAAGGATATGCTCAAGAAGAAGGAGAAGACTATGGAGAAACCTTTTCTCCTGTAGCCATATTGGAAGGAGTTTGTATGCTTCTTGCATATGTAGCTTTTAAAGGATTCAAGGTATATCAAATGGATGTAAAATTTGCATTCCTAAATGATGTACTTGAAGAGGAGGTGTATATAGAGCAACCAGATGGGTTTTCTCTATCTGAAGTCAATGATATGGTGTGCAGGCTACATAATGCCTTATATGGTCTAAAGCGGGCACCTAGAGCATGGTATGAATGTCTACATTCCCATCTTGTGATGATTGGATTTGAGAGAACAAGTGAAGATAGTAATATCTACTTGGAGTTTGAAGGTGATCAGATCCTGATCTGTGAGGTTTTTGTTGATGACATTATCTTTGGTGGAGATGACAAGATGAGTCATGAGTTTGCTGATGAGATGAAGAAAGAATTTGAGATGTCACTCATAGGGGAGATTAAGTTCTTCATTGGACTGTAGATCTAGCAGATGAAAGATGGAATCTTTATCACTCAGTCCAAATATGTCAAAGAGGTGTTGAAGACCTTTGGCATGGAAGATAGCAAACCAGTTAGTACACCGATGGTGACCGGTTGCAAATTGTCAAAAGAGGATGATTCTACACTAGTTGATGAGAAAGAATACCGATCAATGATTGGTAAGTTGCTTTATGTAGTGCATAGCAGACCAGATATTGCACATGCAGTTGGCATTACTGCAAGGTTCCAGAATAGTCCAAGAGAATCCCACTTGGTTGCTGTCAAGCAGATTCTTAGGTATCTGAAGGGAACAATTGACTATGGATTATGGTACCCATACAACAGTGATTTCATTATGAAAGTATTCACAGATGTTGACTGGGTAGGTAATGTGGATGATTGGAAAAGCATAACTGATGGTGCATTCTTTATTGGCTATAGAATGGTCTCATGGATGAGTAAAAAGCAGAGTTGTATCTCTCAGTCTATAGTGGAAGCAGAGTATGTTGCAGCCTTCATGAACTGCACTCAGACAATCTGGATGAAGCATGTTTTAAATGGCTTAAAAATCCCTGTATCTGAAGCGGTAAGTATATTCTGTGATAACACAAGTGCTATCAATATTTCAAAGAATCTGGTTTTACATTCTAGAACCAAGCATTTTGAGCTTAAGTATCATTTCTTGAGGGAAAAGGTTCAGAATAAAGAGATTGCACTGGAACATGTTTCTAGTAAGGAGCAGTTAGAAGACATATTCACCAAGCCTCTCCCAAAGACTACATTTGTGCATTTAAGAGGTGAATTAGGGGTATTACCCCTTCAGGAGGTGAACTAAAAGTATTTGTTCCACATCAGTCAGGTATTGCATAGTCAAATTTTTTGTTGATTGATGTGTTGAAGGGTGTTACTCCTTAGGGGGAGCAGCATAATGGAATAGTGATGCTTGTGCCTCCACTTTGGCATTGTTGTCAAAGGGGGAGAAGATGTGAAGCAGAGAGATATCTTTGTATATTGCCATCAATGCCAAAGGGGGAGATTGTTGGCATTATGTGAACCAGTATGAAGACATAATGATATTGTATGTTGTCATTGATGTCAATATGTGACATGATGTGAACCGGCACATGTGACATGTGAGAAGAGAGAACCAGCATATATATATGAACTGGTATATATGTCAAAGTGAAGCAGTATATTTGTTCAAGATGAACCGGCATGTCAAGATGAATCGGCATGTAAAGATGGGAACTGACACATGGAAGAATTGTATGACTACCAGTTGGTAGGTAGTTTCCACTTCAGGATTTCTGGTTGGAGTACCTCAAGCCCATGTAACTCAATCGGTGATCTTTGTGTGATGAGTTAGTAGTATAATAGAGAATAGATCATGTTGCCATGTAAGCCCTATGCATGTGAAGGATCTTGCATGAAGAAGACTATCCCTATCTACCTTAGGAATGTGCAAAGTTTGTCAAACAGTGATAACACGTGATGGGTTATCAGCCGCCATAAAATCGATGGATAATGGACGATGGAGAATGTCTTGAGATCAATTCAAGAGTGTTGCATTTAATGCAGTATGATTTAATGGTCAGGATTGAACCGTTTGAATTGCTTAACCTAACAGGTTTAGGGTTTAGGGCTTTTGCTACCGACCTGTCTGTTTCCTATAAGGTCGATGTTGTGTCTCTTTCTAAGGTTGTTGGCAAAAGTTGTATGTATGTATCCAAGGAAAGTGATACATAATTCTTGCCAGACCAAAGGAGAGAAGAGATACCTGCAAAGTGAATGTGTAGAAGGTGGAGATGAGCCAAAACGGATCTACATTAGCATTGAGTGCTATTACCAGATCATTGTAATTCTTGTTGATCTTTAACCACTTCAACAGTTGTGAAATCCCTTAACAAGGTAGCCTTAACTGGCTTGATACAAATCCCTTAATAGAGTAACTTGAAGTTATTGAGTTCTGGGAAGCTATAGAGCTCTAGAGATCCTTTAACTATTGAGTTCTTGAAATCCTCTAACAAGGTAACCCTAACCGGGTATTATAGCCATCCCTTAGCTGGGTGATCCCTAACAAGATTAGTTCTTAGTAGAACCTATTGTAATGTCTTTAATCGAACAAGGCTCCTAACAGAGCGGACTTCTAAAGAGTTCAAAAAGCAGCTTATGGGTATTCATCCCCACCGTGGTTTTTCCCAGTCGGGTTTCCACATGAAAATAATGTGTGTCATGTGTGATGCTTTGTTATTGCCTATTGAGCATATGATGGTTCTATGTTTTATGCCTATCTATAAAACATATTGAGCTAACTATTGTGAAGATCTAATGATAGTTTACCTATTCATGCATGAAGGTGTAATGGTACTATAGTATTGAGCTAAGAGGAAAGCTTAGTGAGTAACCGGTTTATGATTGTTTTGGTTGTTATGGGTCCTATCAGTTGCACTCTGTTTTAACCAGAGTCACTGCTTGCTAGTCACTTGGAGTATTTACTGACAACTGGTTTTGGATAGTATATTTTGCCTATACTAATTCGCCGCCCCTCTCAGTATCGGTTTGGTACTATTCATTTATCATTGAGTTATCAAAATGGTAATGTCCATGCATCATCCATCCATGGCTCACAATCAACATATGGTCTCCAAGTAATACTATCCAATTAATCAAGCACCCAATGCCAATACTACATCTTACCTAGCTTATGCCGAGTAAGGATACCTACATAAAAATACACATATGGCTACCTCTCTCCATGAACTTTGTGATGGATAGATCGGGTGATAGCAATGTGCTCCCAACACCAGATCTGCAATAGTGTGCATCCTATTGAAAAACTAGCACTCTCATCATACACCACCTGATGAAGATCATGATATAAATGAGAAAGCATATAAACACCCCAAGCATATCGAGTAGGATACTGCATCATACTCAAAATAATCTCACCCCGTCCAACAACAAAACCTCGTGATCACCTATCTAGACAAATATATCCTCCAATCAAACCAACAAGAATCACAGGGAGAGTCTCATAATACATAACCATATCCTCCCATCGAATCTCTCCTCTAGCGATGCTATCATCAGCAAAAATGGCTCTACAAGCCTCTGTCCCAACATGATCTTGAAAATCATACTACACTAACTCGCCGGTCACTGGGATGTGCAGAATCCTATAGACATCCTTGAGCATCCCACTAATCTCACCCATGGGCAAGTGGAAAGTGTTATGCTCACTGTGCCATCTCTCGGCTAACACCGTCAACAATCCTCTATTATGCGTAATCTCAAGCATATACAATAGATGATGTAAACCATGTGCATCTATATGTCTAATCTCTGCTTGTGTCAGCTCTGACACTAAATGACGTACTGCCAGTAATTTCTCCCGACATTGGAGAACATCAAGTTTCTCCTATTTTCCAAGAGAATTAGATAAATCATCACTTATCTATCTATCAAATCAAAGCAATCACTAATCTATCAAATCTATCAAAATCAAATCAAAGTGATCGCTAATCTATCAAATATATCAAATCAAACTGAAACAATTTACACTATCAAATCTATCAAATCTATCAAATCAAACTCAAGCAACTTATGCTATCAAATCTATCAAATCAAACTAAAATAACTTAAGCTATCACATCATTTTAAAACCTATCAATCATGGTTTTCTATCAATCACCGAGTTCAATCAAAACTCTGCTAAGCTCTTGCATCAGAAACTAAATCGGTTTCTTAGAGATACTCTATCAAAACAAATCAAATCTATCTATCCAACAACATCAATCAATCAATCAACTCCCTATTCATCATACACACGCATCAAACATGTTAAATCTAATCATCAAAGTGATTTTAGCTTTTGCATCTATCAAAAACATCAAATTTTGAGCATATGCGCTATCCTATTGAAAATAAGTGCTAAAAAAAGCATATGCGCAAAATTTTTCAACAAATGCGCTAACCCTACGAACGAATGCACAAAACATGTAGAAGCGCTACAATGCAATGCATATGCGCTAAAAAATAATTCATAAGCACTAACCTATGCATATGTGCTAACATCCTTACCACATGGGCTATCCTAATGAGAATATGTGCTATCACATGCAAATGAGCTAAACCTAATGGCATATGCGCTAAATCTAAATGCAAAAGTGCTAACCTAATACCAAAAATCACAAAAAAAATTCAAAATTCAAAAATTCAAAAACGCGCCTACTCAGGAGGTTGCTAATATCGTCGAACACACTCAAATCGATGGTTCTCCACAAGAATCACCAATTCACCACCTCACCAAGAAAATTTTCTTCACAAGCTGACACGGATAACAATAAAATTAAAATTAACCTTGGTTAATTTTATATTTACTATTTGAAGAGTAATTAATGCTATTCAATGGGGCAATTTAATTTGTTTTATACAAATGAATTTAATTGATGGGACTTTTTTATCAATTATCATGAGATCAATCGTTCAAACCAAAGTTTTTAACAATTTCACAATCAATCTCCTG
This sequence comes from Cryptomeria japonica, assembly GCF_030272615.1. Taxonomy (NCBI): domain Eukaryota; kingdom Viridiplantae; phylum Streptophyta; class Pinopsida; order Cupressales; family Cupressaceae; genus Cryptomeria; species Cryptomeria japonica. The sequence continues at coordinate 885,565,540 of NC_081414.1, read as the reverse complement.
AGGGGGCACACAATCAGGATTTTTAATCTTCGTCGGGCGCACTATCGAGACTTGATTTAATCTTTGAAACAATGTTGTCTCAACATCATTTCAAAGAGGGGCAAAATGTATACACATAAAAATGGATATGAGCAATTAAATAAATATTTTATATTTATTTAATAATTATTCTTCTATTAAATAGTTAATTTGAAAAGATTAATTTATTTAATTCATTTCGTGTCTTTCTATTAATTAATTTAATTGAAATATTTAATTAATTAATTCATCTATCCTATTCCTCTAATTAATTAAATATCTAATATTTAATAGTTATTCTTCGATCATATAGTCTCTAATATTAAATAATTTCTTAAATTATTTAATCTCTCTTATCCAACTCATCCATCATGTGGCTAAGGAAATTAATATTTCTTAAATATTAATTCATCATTTATCTCCAACCTCCAAATTCAATTAATATTCTGTACGTACACATATTTCATAACCATCTTCTATATTCTCTCCAACATCCCTACATCTTAGGAAGGACTTGAGTCCACTTGTCCTCACATGCCTAAATATTCTCCAACCATCCCTAGATTCCCTCAGTCTGCAACTCAGTCAAGGTGAGATGAGTGACACTCGTCTTCTCCTTCCCCCTTTCTCTCAACCTTCACCTTTGCTCACAGCCATCCAAATCTATAGATCTGATAATGACCGTTGATCTAAGCCACATCATCTCATCCTCTCAAGGTCTATAAAATTAAGAGCTTTAGTTATGAGAGAGTTAGACTTCAAGTGCATTTTCAAAGCCAAATCATTTGTAAAACTTATGCATCCGTGATTTTTTAATCTTGAAGAAAAATCGCATAATCATTTAGCATAATCATGTAGTATTGCACATCATAGCATCAGTTAACTATCAGTTATTAGTCCATTCTTCATATGCCATCTTGGAAGCTATCAGTGCATTATCTGAAAGCGTACCATCTGCAACTAGGAATAGTGGAGTTAGGACACAATGAGACATAAACCATGAAGGTAATATTAGTATTTTTATTTCATTTGTATTTCATGTAGTTTCATTGGTTGAGATTGGATTTCCTGTAGTATTTCCATTTGTATTTTGTGAAACTAACTTGTTGTAGGTAGTATTCTAAGGATGAAATTCAAGTCAACACAGATACAAATCTATGATTTGAGGTCTTCTTTATTTGACTTCGACTAGGCCTGACATTATGAATGTTGTTTGTATTGTTTCAAGATTTAAGAGTTTTTTTAAAGAAAATCATGAGATGATGGTGAAAAAGATTTTTAGATACTTGCAAGGTACATCAGAATATGGTTTGTGGTACCTTAAGGATAATAAATTTACTTTATATGCATATACAAATGTTGATTGGGCTAGAGATGTTGATGACCAAAAAAGTACACCTGGTGGAGCTTTCTTTCTTGGAAAGAAGTTGGTTTCACGGATCAGCAAGAAATAGTCATGTACTTCTTTATCTAGTGCTGAAGCTAAGTATGTTGTTGCTGCTACTAACTGTACACAAGTTTTATGGATGAAGCAAATGTTGAAGGATATAAAGGTGGATTGTAATGCACCAGTAGTTATTCACTGTGATAACTCTACTGCTATTGATATATCAAAGAATCCAGTATTTCATTCTATTAAAAAACACATATCTATCAAGTATAACATTTTGAAGGAGAAGCTGGAAGCAAATGAAGTTAGATTGGTTTATGTGAATACTAAAGAGAAGATTGTAGATAATTTCACTAAACCTTTATCCAAGGAATCATTTTAGTACTTGAGAGACAAATTGGGAGTTTTTGCCCCTCTGGTAGAGACTTGATTGATGCAGATTGGCATCAGTTTGACATGCACTATCAGAGATACTATTCATTCTGCAACTGATGTGGGATGCTACTGCTTAGGGGGAGTAGTCAGCTTTGTGATTCATAGGCTTATGTTTTTGGTTTGATATTTCTATCAGATTTCTTGCATTTATGTCAAAGGGGGAGTGATATTGATGTGAAAAAGAAAAATAAAGGGTAAGAGATATTGATAAAGAAAAAATTTAGAGCTTTACAAAGATATTATTCATAGGGTGAGATATTAATTTTTAGAGTTATCTATGCGAGATTGTTGGTTGTCTTCCTTTGGGGGAGACTTGTTTGACATTTCTTGGTATTAAAATGTTTTGCACATCTAGTGTTGTCATCAATGCCAAAGGGGGAGATTGTTGGCCATTTGGTGGAATTGATTATGTGTTGCATTGATGTTTTTTCATTGATGCCAACACTAGTTGTTTGGATTCTTTACCGGTACCTCTTTGGTCCTAGTAGGTTAAGTGGTTTCTAGTTAACTTTAATCCAACATGATCTGGTAGGCTCCAATATAGTCTAGTGATGGAATCAGCTTGTTCATGATACTTATACTCATACTTGGTCAGTTGGTTTTGGTCCAGAGATCAGATGCTATCCTACTTGCTTAGAAGATTGGTTTCTGGTTCTGGCAAGGGTTTCACCAGTAGAGCTTTTGATGGAGATTTTTGATGAATTGCATAAATGGTGTTGGTGCAGCTTCTGATGATGTTTTAGGATGTTGTTGGTGATCATGTTCAAGACTTGGAGGATGGAGATCATTGCTAAAGTGTATGGACCTATACCTGGTCTCGGTTGATCTCGGTTATGGACCAACTTAAATGTAACATGTGGATAAGACCTATTGATGTATTTTTGGGATGTCTTATGTGTTGATATTATTTGTTTGGTCTAAGGCCGACATGGTTGGTAATTATGTAATTGGTTTATTGTCTTGTGGCTGACCTAATTGTTTATGGTCGAGGGTTTGTATATATAGATGTAAGATCTCATTGTAGATCATCATGGTTATTGTTAGAGGTCATGGTCAAGGAATGTAACGTGCGAATAATGTAATATCATTCAGGAAGAGGAGTTGGTTGATCATTGGAGATTGAATTGGCTTTATGTAAGAGGATTTAGTCCTCTGGTATTGAGCTTGACCAGAACTGTACTGAGGCATAGGAGATACTATCTTTTGTAGTTCAATACTTCTCCAGATTGTATTCTGGATTTGTATGTAGTCAATGAGGCTCCTTTTGTGATGAGAAGTGCACCCTAGGCTATTGGCCTTCTTGCAAGTGTAGGACCCTCAATTTTAATTCACTTATTTACTGTAGAACTATTATATGACTGTGGGTAGGCTTCCCACTATGGTTTTTTCCTTTACCAGGTTTTCCACGTACAAATCTTGGTGTTATGTGGATGGATTTTATTCTGTGATTATTGTTTATGCTGAATTGGTTTATCTGCTATTCTGGTATTAATATTTTGGGTTCTAGTATTAAAGTTTAAATTGCTAATAGTTCCTATAATCAGTGACAATTGATTCGCCCCCCCCCCTTAGTTGTCTTCCAGTTATTTGAGCTATCTAATAGGAAATCCTTTGGTGACTGGTTGTAAACTATCCAAAATGATGAATCTCTGAAAGATAATCAGAGTCTGTATAGATCTATAGTTGGTAAGTGTTATATCTTACTCAGACTAGGCCTGACATTATGCATGATGTGTGTATGGCTGCTAGATATCAAGCTGATCCGAAGGACAGTCATATCACTATTGTTAAGAGGATATTCAGATATATAAAGGGGACTGTTGATTTTAGCTTATGGTATCCAAAGAATGATGATTTTATGTTGTGTCCTTACATTGATGTAGATTGGGTTGGTGATGTTGATGGCCGAAAGAGTACTACTGGTGGAGCATTCTTTTTGGGAAAGAAGTTGGTTTCTTGGGTAAGTAAGAAACTGTTGGCAACTGATACTCATCCGGTGATTTTTGGTAGTTGTATATTTGTCTAGGGTTTTCATTGATGGCAACTCTTCAGGGTGATTTGATCTAGCAGTCATGATTCATCTTATCCAGAAGCTAGAGTTAACAAGTAAAATAGGGCATCATTCAACCCAACAATAAGAATAATAACTCTAGTTGAAGTCTCAACCCAGAGTTTGGACATTCACTTGGTAAAGTCACTATTTCTATAGCTAGTGTTCATTTGATTGTCAACCTAGGGATGTAATACTTGAAATGGGTCTACATTATATATGCACTAAGTTAATGCAACAGCTACTTTGATAAGAAAGGATTGAAACTATTGAAAGGATACAAGGAAACTTCTGCATTAACATAAATTCATTCAAGCAATACTGGCTAAGTTCAATGCTAATAAACATAAATTACTCTATTTTGGTTTGGCTGCAAGAATTGTTAGTGGATCTATTTCTAGTGGCTGCAGGAACAGTCAATGCAAGAATGTCTACTGCAGCTAAGGAAAGAAAACTAATCTTTAACAAATGCACAAGAACACTCACCAAGTGGGCCCCCTTGGGTGAGTGATTCTAGGCTTCCAAAAAATAACTCTAAGTGCTCAAAATAACATATTTTTATTCCTTGTTCTTTGGAAATAATTACATGATTTAACATAAAAAGAAACTCAAAAACACTTGTAAAAGTCCTCTGCTCTACTTTATCTCTTTTTCTATCTAACCTCTGAGAAGAGATGAAGAGCTTATTTGAAAATAAATCATCTACTTTAGACAACACAGATTACGCCGAAGAGAAGAGATGGATAACTAATCAAGAAAGGAGATAGCTAGAGTTAAGCTACAGAAAATGTAGATTTAAACCAAACCACAGTCATAACATACTGTGGCGGTGTTTACAAAACCAATGTCCACTTGAGTTAGACATCAGTAGTATCACAGGATTTCTTCTCCTATGCCATTCCTTATGCTTTTCAGCATTTCTGTTGTTCGATCTTTTAGTCATCTTCTTGAATATCTCTTCCTGCAACTGGTGTGATAGGCGAGCTTCCATCGCAACATCATTTATTCTTTGCACTTCAAAAGAAATAATATACAAGAACATACATACATATTTTATTTAATCAAGACATCTATTAATTTCACACATGATATTGCCCTAAACAATCTGCATGGCAAAAGGAATGAATCACATGGCTGCAAGAATAAATTGGCAAAGACAAAACATGTTTTAATAGGTTAAGGATAATATCTGAAATACATATAGTAAACTTCCGATACATCATTAATACTATGTAAATCAAAATATGACAAAAGCTCAAGAGTTATAAGGATAAAAATATGCCAATGTCTCAACTCATCATGTATTTCAGTAATGTTTTGATCTGGAATGATTTCTAATGGTTGCAGTGTTTTTGGTGATTGTTTTTGTGATCTCGGTGATTGGGAAGACCTTTAGGAAGCATCTGATTATAGTATTTTGGTCTAGTGCTATGTTTTGTTCAATATTGAAGCTGACTTGGAGCCTCACGGTACACTTCTTGAAGCCAACATGAAGGAGATTTCTTTTGTGGTAAGACCAGATATATAAGATTGATTTGGTGATCGATTTACTGTTAGGGTTATGGTGATCTATTTTGCTTTGATTGAGCACAATTTCACATGGGCACTTTTTTTTCACACCAACCAGTACCTAACTGAGATAAAAATAGAGTATTCAGCAGGGTGAACACAGTCTAAGAATCAGTTCTTAACTGGAACTCATTCTTGCATAGTCAAATGCTAATTGAGAGTTCATTTCATTGTATTTTCTCATTATAATCAAATTGTAAGTCAGTGAGACTTCCTCAAAGGTTGTAGTCTTTCGAACAATTGTAATTGAGCAGTGAGCCTGAATGCAAGTGCATTCCCCATCTATGTAATAATTATTTACTCCTGGCCATAGTATATGAATATTGTGGGTTCCAGCCCCACCGTGGTTTTTCCCTTTTTGAGTTTCCATGTAAAAATTATGGTGTTGTGGATTTGTGTATTCATTGTTGCATGCTTATGTTATTTTATGTTATGCATTGCTAACTGGTGGATAAAGAATAATTTTGTGGTTTTAATGTCTGATAGATCACTGATTCACCCCCCTCTCAGTGATCTTTGATTCCAACAATTTGTATCAGAGTCTATTTCCTCTGAGGGATCTTAACTGCTTGAGGAAGATCTAGGAGATTGATTCAATGGATTCTGATTTTCAAAGACAACTCAATGTGGCACTTGAGGATCTTGATGCAGCCATAAGTGAGGTATGTACCTTGAAGAAGAATTTGAATGCTGTGGATCAATTCATTAGTGAGCTAAAGGATCAAGGAAGTATCTGTAGAGAAAATAGGAAGGAATTAATGGACAAGTTTAAGGAGAAAGAAGATCAGATCATGGAATTCTAGGACAAAGTTGATGAAGTTAACAAGATTGAGAGAGAGAATGTTGCTTTGAAGAATGAGATGCAATCGATTGTGATGAGACTGACTTAGGAAATTGTGGACCAGAAGAAGAATGAGGAGAATCTGGTATAATCATTGAAGGAAAGAGCTAATCAATGCTTCAGGCTTACCTATGAGAATGATTAGTTGAAGCTTGAACTAACACAATCAAGGAACAATGGTCAAGAGCTTGAAAGATAGGTTGCTACCTTAAGCGATGAACTTGATATTGCTAATGAATACAAAGACAAATTTAAAGCTAGTTCAGCAAGGCTTGATGAGATGCTGGAAAGTTAGAGACATGGAAAGGATATGCGAGGTCTAGGATTTGAGAAAGGTTAATCCTTTGGATCTGGACAAGGCAATGCTAAACCTGATCAGAAGAAGAGAAATAATCCTTTGATAAGATAGCCTAATGCCCATAAATTCAATGGTAGATGTTTTACTTGAAACAAGTTAAGTAAGATTAATAATGGAATGATGAACAATAAAAATATGATGAACAACATGAATAATGTTCCTAGCTTTATAGGTCAGTGTTTCATATGCAATAACTCTGGACACAAGTCAAATGTGTGTAGAGAAGTAATAAATAACTTTTAGGACAAAAGATTCTATGCTTGTGGAATGTTTGGACATATTTCTAAATAGTGCAGTGTAAGACAAAATTAGATGAACTTCAGACCTATGAAGAATAATATTGTTTGCCGAGCATGCAATGAAACCAGTCACATTGCAAAATACTATAGAAGCAAGAATAGTGCTTTGGTAGACATAGACAAATCAGATGAGAAAGGAAAAGAAAAAGTACAAGAGATCAAGGAGAATCATGAGAAGACGTGGGTGAGAAAGGATGAGTCTAGAGTTGAAAACAGGTATGCACTTGAATCTAGTGCGAGATCTTCAACCGATAACTAGGGCTTTATGCCTTAGGGGGAGCTTTTCACATAGATTCTAAGAACCCCCTCTTCGATGGTTTTCAATCAAATTTAGAAGATTGCAGAAGGGCTAAATCATATGTGCTGATGATATCTGGAAGATTCTGAGGGATCTTGTTCTTCGATATGAAATTTCATGAAGATCATTATAATCGGTTGCTGCATTTATTACATTGAAAAATTAGATTTTTGAAGGATTAAAGTGCATTTCAAGACTTCATTCATTATAATGTGATCAAGTGAGTAAGAGCATAGGTGAGAGAAAAGCAACTGGGTGATCTCAACAATAATTTTCAGCAACTTCTCAGTGAATTTTAGCGCCCGGTTGTGAAGCAAGGTATCTATCTGTTCAAATTTTCAATTTTTCGCAAAACCCTAGGATTTGAAATGGCTTCAGTTTATGGTATTGTGACTCCTTTGGTGGTTGATATCAAGGATAGGTCTCGTACAGTCTTCAAGAAACATCCATTAAAATTGGTCGAGGATGATCCAGAAGGTGCATTCTCATTTGTGCCCTACGACATGCTGCACAATGAAGATATCAGGGCCTACATTCATTGTGACCTTGAGGAGCTCGAGAATGTAGATATTTTGGGCTTGTATAACAAGCATTGGGCCAATGGTTTGGGAAATCTCAAACCCGAATATAAGGTACTGCAGGATAAGGGTTTCTCGTAGTTTGTGCATTTTCCATTGTTTGATGAGGCTAAATGGATTTTCTACATCCTTAGCTGTGTTCATGATGAATTTATTTGTCTTGATAGGCCCCACAAAATTACCAAGCAAGCAATCCATGTTGTAACTAGTTTAGCTGAAACTGGTGATGTGCCCAGTTTGACAAAAGTATTTAATGACACCATCATAGCTACCACTGGATCCAAATTTGATAGAAGAGCCATGACTGTGAATGAAAGTTTGGAGAATGATGTGAAGGTTTCTTCAATGGTAGTCGGATACAAGGTTTACTAGTCCAGCCGGTACAACTCTGTCTCCGATACCGCTATCTACTCTACGTATCAAATGCTCAAAGAAGATAAGAGGTATGATATGTGCAAGACACTTCTGAATGGACTATTGGGCAATCTAAAAAAAATAAAGCAAGATAAAAAGAACACTTTTAAATATGGCACAATCCTTATTTTCTTGGCACTATACTTCCTTAATGAGAGACCCAATATCAATGACAAGGTCCAATGGGCCTATGATTGACCGATGGCCATGTAGATCAAGGAAGGTCTATGGGGAATTGGTGATGAAACGATGAGGATATCTTCCCTCTGGAGATATTTTAAAACCTTCCAAGCAGCCATGAAAATCAAGGAAAATTCTGAAGGAGGTAGTTGATAAGTATGAGAAAACCATTTTCTTTATGGTCGATAAGGATCAATGTCTGATGGAAGCAGTGGAGCCCTAGATAGTCTAGATCATGACCATAGGGTATGAATTTAACTCTGGTACACTTGAAGCATATTCACAACACCTTCTGAATCAATTGATAGATCCCAAGGAAGGGATATTTGGCATATTCAAGGAAAAGGACCGTAGTTTGCATATGCAGTTCACTGCTCCTGCCTGAAAGAGAAAAGTCACAAAGATGGTAGAAGAAGTAGCTGCTTAAATGGGTTTCACCAAGGAGGAGGTGAAGAAAGAAAGAGAAAAATATGCCTAAAAGGAGGCCAAGGTTGATCGGTCCCCTCCAAAGAACAACCTAAGGTAACTAAGTGTTCTCCTGCTCCAGTGGCACAACTTGCAAAACCTAGCCCATCTGGAAAAGGTATGCTAAAGCAGAAGAAAAAACCCAAGAGAATCTATGTTGCAGTATCTTTGGTGGCATCAGAAATTGAATTTGAAGAAGAGGCAAAAAGAGCTAAGAAAAAGGGTGAATTTGTCAGACTGGTGAGAAATCCTCAATCTAGTGGAGCACAACAAAGAAAATATACTACTACCCAAGAAGGAGAAAAAATGATTGGCAAAGTTGAGCAAAACCTACTACCCACCCAGGGATTTTGCTAAACCCTGGCGGGAGGTCCTCTTTGTTTTAATGTGATATATCACTCTAGATGGTAGGTTCACAAAAGTTTATGGTTATCACTTTGTTCTGCTGAATCACTTTAGGCACAATGATAAGGTTAACTTCCCTAATTTTTTGCTCTGTTCGATGAATGCATTCCTTAAGGCCTACAAAGAGAACCCACGGGGTGATACTGCCATGCATCAAGGCCTTATGGTCCTAATTTATGACCATCTTAAGGCCAATCAAATTGCTCAGATGTAGCCCTCTATGGATTTTGAGGGTGAGAGGTCTGACCCTGCCTTCTCAGAGGAAGAGGAGTCTTAAAGTGACCCTTCGACTGACACTGAGGACAGCATGGATGTCTCAGATTATGAAAGTGGGAAGAAGAGGAAATACATCAAAACCAAACCTTCATCCTCTAAGGGCAAAAATCCTAAAGGTAGATCCCTGATTAGCATTTCTTCAGAAGAGGACACTTCAAATGATTCTGAGGAGGAGAACCCTCAAGGGCTGCTGAAGAAGAAGACAAAAGCTCACACCCAGACCAAGAAAATGTACAAGAAGAAAGAGGAGACTGTTAAGGAACCGAAAGCCCACAAGCAAGTAAGGGTCCTAGAAGCTGATCAGAATCTAGAAAAGGAGACCATGGAAGAGGCTCTTAGGGTTGTTGACACAACTACCACCCAGCACACCCCTAAAGAGGAAAAGGAAACCCCTAGAAAAGTTGACCCCCCCTCTAACCCTCCCCCTGAGGGTTTGCAAGGTTTCATGGAAACTATGGAGTGGCTTATTAATGGTTACAAGAAAGTTGTGGATGAAAACAAAAAAATCTATAACAAAATCTTGATCCTGGAAACCATCAATACTGGGGAAGGGAAGACCATGGTCAACTACATAAAGGACCTGAAAAGCACCATTGCCAAATCTGAAGACATAAGAGATGCTTTCAATCCCAGGTTTGAAAAAATTGAGAAGGATTTGCTGGAAAGGAAAAATCTCGCTGACACTAACGACCACACTCTCTTGGAAACTATTAGCAAAATTGGTAAAATTGAGGAGTGTCTGAAGAACATTGCTGAACAGAGCCTAGGCATTCTAAAGATTTCAGCCAACAACACCAACACTCTCATCAGCAAACTGGATGAAGAAAAGGAAATCCTGGACATTGACCCGAAAACTGAAGGAACATGGGAAGCTCAAGGACCCAGATCCCGTACCAGAGGCAAAAACAAGGACAAAAAACCTAACAAGGATCTAGAAAACCTTAAAGTTGTCGAGGCCACTTACGATGAGCTGGTGATAAAGGTGGAGGACTTGTTGAAGAAAATTACTATGTAGCGCCTTCTTTGTTTCTTTGTTGTTGTTTGTTTTGCTGTCCTTTCGGTTCGCTGGCTTTTTGCCTATCTTTTTGTATGCGGTTCTTAAGCACTGATCTTTTTGGTGTCTTATATTAATATCCTTTGTTAAAGGTTTTGGGTCCTGAAAACCTACTTTTTTAATTAATCAGAATAAAGAAAAAATACTAAGTTAGATCTTGCTCCCTCCAAAAGACCCCAAAGAAGCAAATAGGTCAAAAGCCAACTCGACAAAGAACTTTGAATTTGGGAATATACAAGGTAAGTATACAATCATTCCTCCACTATCAGTAGACTAGTTGATAGATGAAATATTACTAGATGGAAATTTAAACAATATTGAAGCAAATTTTGAAAATTTTGATGATCGTGATCAAAGGAAAGTTGAGGAAGCCATTAAGACATTGATTGAATTAGAAAAGTCCATTCCAAAGGATTTGTACAGTATAATAGATGCTAGAAGGATGAATGCAAGCAAACTTGACAGAGAAATGGAGAGAGAGCTTATAAATAGATGTACATGTTGTTGGCATAACTGATGGTGTTGGCACAACTAGTTCATCAATTAGTATTGCCATTGATGACCAACACTTACTGGTGAATAAGGCCAAGCTCATAGGCAAGAAGATGTGGTAAACCTCAATGGTTTACTCATGGCTGAAAACAGTATGGAGGATTCAGTGATTTCCAAATATGCATCATTGACACACATAAGTAGTGTGTTGTTAGAAGGCTAATCGGTTGAAGGGAAAACATAGTAGCCCACTAATCAGTCAAGCACCCAATAGGTATTGAGATTAGTTTCTTGAAACTGGGAGATGAAATGATAATGCGGTAACAAGAGGTGACTCAGATTATAGTTTAGTAGTATTATACATGACCACAACACTCTAGACAGACAGGTGATTAGTCTAATTGATGATAAATGACTGATGGAAAAAGGTGAAGAGTTACACTGGTGAACTGGTGATACAAGTTGAAGGATGGTATCCACCAAGAATCTCAGAGCAGTGGCTGGTAAGCTAGATGCGATGACCAAAGGTGAGTCAGTCATGGTGAGATATCATCAAAAAAATAGATAGTGAAGTCTACAAGAGTTAACAGCCAGTTAAGGTGAGATTTATGTGGATTTTCCAGTTTGCATTAGAAAGATAGAACACGACTCAGAGGTTGGTGAAATTATGAGTTGCAGAGGCAGTCAAGGATGAGTTGTTGGTGCAATTGATAGAGAGCGCATAGAAAGAGTGCAGGAAGATTTGGAAAGATTTCAATTTTATCATCTACGAAGTGTTAGGTGTAAACCAATTGAGGAATCAGCGGGTATGTGTTGGAGAAATATGGTATAAAAGTTTTTAGCAAAAACCAAAATGATTGATTGTAATAATTACAAAAGTGCAATTCTGAGGAGAGGCAATCTAGCAAGATGAGACGAGGGTAGAACTACTAAGTGATTAGCAGAGTGGTGAAGAGAATGTGTAGATCTTGGATAGTGTGAAGAGCAGAGAAAGAATGCAGAGCACCAGAAGAGTGCAAAGCAAGTGTGATGTAGAGCATCGGTAGAGTACGGAGCAAGTGTAACTGATGGTCAAACCAAAGAGCTTCATCTGGATCTAATTAAGCTAAGAGTTGCTGTTACAAGAAATCATTCTCTCTATTGTTTTCTAATAACTACAACAATAAAATCCCTTAAATGAGTGGACTTTAACAAGTCCCTTTGTAAAATCCCTTAACTGGGTGACATCTTAAATGATGATCCTAAGTCCTTTAACAAGGCTACCTCTAACAGGGTAAAGATTCTAACATGCCTTAAAGAAAATCCCTTAACTAGGTGGTACCTAACAGTGTCCTTATAATCACCTAACAGGGATGGCTCCTCACTGGGTGTACTCCAGAAGAGTGTAGATTTTGTGAGTTTCTATTCACACTGTGGTTTTTTCCCATTTGGGTTTCCACGTGATCAATCTTGGTAGTCTTGTGTTTTACATTTTTGTGTCCATGTTTCTTATCAATACTACTTAGACTGATAAGTGTTAAGTTTGAATAAGAATTTTTTATTAAGGTTAAATCTGTAATAATTGGTATAGCTTTGTTTCACCCCTCCCCTCTCAGCACCGGTTGGGACTAACACATGTATTACTCAAAGTGAAGTTAACAGATTAATTGAAGAAGCTAACAAAAATGAATTCAGAAGTAAAAACATAATCAATAGATTAATGATTGGAAATGTAGAGGAGGTAAATAAAGAGACAGAGGAAATATGGAAAAAGATTATTCAGAATGATCCTCTATATAAATATGCATTTAAATCATTTCAATTAAAAGATAAGCAAGGTGATTTCAGAAGTCAAAAAGTTGAGACTCAGTCTAAAGATCAACCGGAAGACCAAGGGAATATCACAGTTGATGCTGAAACTGGTGACAATCCTCTAGTGATAGATAGCACTGCAGCCCCTATAATTTAAAAGACTAATATTAGGAACAAGGGAGAGAAGAAGGATGATGAGTCAGGAGAAGCTGAGGCAACTAAGTTGGACAAAGGTAAAGGCATAGTTGATCTAGCAATTGCCAATCCTCTAGTTATAGGGATCTCACCTCAAATCAATATTGATGGCTCAGTTGATCACAGAAAGTTATCTCCTGCAAAGAAGCTTATTCTTACTATTGTTGTCCAAGCTCAAGCCAACCAAGATCTGGTAAAGTCGGCAAATGAAGATAAAAAGTTAGTTTTGATGTCCATAGATGTTTTGTAGAAGGTGGCCTCCAATGTATAGTTAGATTCAAATAACAGCCCCTTCGGTAAATTGTTACAATTGATTAACAATGTAAATAACAACTTTGATTCTTTGGAGAAGATGAATACTCAGAAATTTTTGAACAATTTTAAAGAAGTCAGAAAGAAGACATTCTTTAAATGATTGAAGATGACAAGATAACAATGAATAAGAGACTATAGGCCATTTATGATACTGTTGGTATTATGGATATGTTGCATTGGTTTTGTCATTAATGTCAACACTTATCAGCACTTATCCTTCTAGAGATCTTTAGTTATGTTCACCGGCAAGTTCAGTGACTTATGCACAGTCACCGGTAGGTTATATTGTTCACCGACAGTGAGGATGACTTGTTATCATCTGGAGATCACTTGGTTATGTCGAAAACATGGTTTGGACACTTGGTTTTGGTGATTTGGTTATTTTTCTAATAGGTTGACATATTTGTTGTCACCAGTAAATTGGTCTAGGTTATGGACCAACATGCGTCATCTATTCCAGATCAGCACGACACGTTATGGAGATGGTTTAATCAATCGGTATTGATGTTGAGCCGACATGATGTATGACATCTTGACTTACTTGTAATTGATTTTATTTTAATATTCTTAGTAAGCTGACCTACACATTTGGTCTTAGGTTTTGGTATATATGTGAGATCTCATTTGTGAGATTATATAAGGGTGTGTAATATGGTATGGTAAGATTGTGATATTCGGTATATGCAAATATAAGCAGAGCTACTCACGCAAATATCATTTGAAGATTCAAGGAAGGTTTGAATGAGATATTTAGAGCTTAACTAGTACTGAATCTAGCATTGGAGATGCTACTTTGAGCAGTACATTATCATTGGATTTAATCATCCAATTATACTGAGTGTGACTCCCTTCTTGTGATTGAGCAGTGAGCTCTAGGCAGCTGGCCTTTCTGCATGTGCATACCCCATTTGTATACACATACTATCCCTTGTAGTATCATCTGATTGTGGGTAAGGTTTCCCACTATGGTTTTTCCCCTTACAAGGTTTCCATGTACAAATCTTTGTGTTATGTGTTGTGGATGTTGTTTCTCTTTTTGTTTCATGCATTGAGCTTCACGGGTATTAATATTAATTGTTAATCTATTAACTGACATTAAGTTTGGTTTACCGGTATTAAGTATCAAGTTTGATTAAGTTATATTTGGTTGAATTTATTAGACAATTGATTCACCCCCCCCCTCTCAGTTGCCTCTAGGTCCTAACAATTGGTATCAGAGGTAAGTCCTCTTTTTGCAAAAGTTTAACAACTTGAGGAGATTCTTTGGCAACTAACTATTTCAGGAAGGACAGTCTGAAACTTGATGGAACTAACTATGGTATATGGAAGATGAGAATGGAAACACATCTAAATTGCATTGGAAAAGACATATGGGATGTTACATAGAATGGCTATGTTGGTCCTACACCAGGTCAACCTAATCCACCTACATTGAGTAAGGATCAGGAGAATGATTGTAAAGAAAGAGAAGCACTTTTGAGCGCCTTATCAGATCAACAAATCATGGGATTATTAGACCGATCTACTGCTAAAGCTATTTGGGATAAATTGGAGACATTGAATGAAGGTGATTCCACTATCAAAATTGCAAAACTAGAATGCTTTCGGGTTAGGTATGAAAATTTGAAAATGGAAGAAGATGAAAGAATTTTTGCTTTTATGGAAAGGGTTAATAAAATTGTTTTGGGAATACAATGTTGTGGAGGTTCCTTAAGTGAAGATGAAATTGTTTCTAAAGTTTTAAGAGCATTCCCACCGACATACAAAATGAAAGTAACTGCTATTAATGATTGAAGAACTATGCCTAATACATCAGTATCTAGAGATACCTTGGTTGGAAAACTTTCAGCATTTGAGCTTGAGGAATTTGGTCCTATTGCTACAATTAAAACAGATTTCGCTTTCAAAAAATCATCATCTGCAATATCTTCATCATGAGCAGATAAATCTGATTCAAAAGCACTTTATGGAAGAGAACTTGAAGACATCAGGAGGGAAAATGAAGAACCAGAAAAACTTGAGGCACTATTTGCAAGGAAAATGCCTAAAGGTCCTATTGGAAGTAAGTATAAAGGTAAATCACCCTTTAAATGTTTTAAATACAATAAAATTGGTCATATGGCATCTAGATGTCCTAATAAACATGAAAGATTGAGAGAAGAATATAAAAGAACATATAAGCCTAACCCTGAATATCAGAGATACAGATTTAAGAAGAATAGAGACAAATCATGTTACTATGTTGATGGAGGAGTTACTGATGATTCTGATGAAGAACCAGGAGACAATGGATGGGCTTTTGTTGCAATAACAAAAGATCAACCGACACCTACTATTCCACCAGTAGAACAAGCCCTGGAAACTAAAATTGAAGAAAAGGATGAATGGATTATAGACTCTGGATGTTCACATCATATGACTGGTGATAAAAGTAAATTCTTATCTTTTCCAGGAATATAATGGAGGTCTAGTGAGATTTGGAGATGATAAAGCTTGTTTGATCAGAGGAAAAGGCACTATATCTTTTGATGGTAAGCACAATACTGACAATGTTTATTATGTTGAAGTTTTGAAGAATAATCTTTTGAGTGTTGGTCAATTAGTTGAAAAAGGATTTCAGTTACAATTCAAGAATGGTAAATGCAAAATCATCAATAGAATTGGTTTGGAAATTGCAATTGGTAATCAGACTAGAGGTAATATCTTTCATTTGAATAACAATGAAAAGACATGCTTGATTACACATATTGATGAAAGTTGGTTATGGCATAAAAGACTCTATCATGTGAATTTTAATTTCATTGTAAAGATTAGTTCATCTAAGGCAGTAAGGGATTTACCTAAGATTATAAAACCTCATAATCCAGTATGTAAGGAATGTCAAATGAGAAAGCAAGTTAGAACAACTTTCAAGAGTATTTCTAAGAAAACCAATGGTGTTCTTGATTTAATTCATACTGACATATGTGGTCCAACAAGAACAAGAAGTTTATAGGGAGATAGATACTTTATGCTAATCATTGATGATTATTCTAGAATGTGTTGGGTTACTTTTCTCAGGGAGAAATAAGAAGCTTTTGGAAAATCCAAATTATTCAAGGCACTTGTAGAGAATGAAACTAGTAAGAAAAACAAATTTTTAAGATCAGATCAAGGACGTGAATTTACATCTAAGGATTTCAATACATTTTGTGAAGTGAATGGAATTAGAAGACAACTATCAGCACCCTAGACACCTCAGCAAAATAGAGTTGTGGAAAGGAAGAACAAAACTATTCTGGATGCAGCCAGAATGATGATATCAGAAGCAAATCTACCTCATGTGTATTGGAGAGAAGCAGTGAGCACAACGGTTTACACTTTCAACAGAGTTCACATCAAAGGTGAAACTGACAAGACACCCTATGAACTATGGTTTGGTAATATTCCTACTCTTAAGTACTTCAAAATATTTGGAAGTAAATGCTACATTAGGAGAGATGAGTATATTGGTAAATTTGATCCTAGAAGTGATGAAGAAATATTTCTTGGTTATTCATCTAAGAGCAAAGCATATAGATGTTTTAATAAAAGATTGCAAAAAATCATTGAGAGTGCAAATGTGAAGATAGATGAGCACTTTAGAAGAAATTTGAGATCTATGGACTCTGAATCGGCAGTTGAGATAATCACAAATGAACCTATACATAGTGCATCAGTACAGTGATCTAGTCACACCGGCATTATCAGAGAATTCCACAGTGACTGAAGAACAATAGTAAGTGAACGCACCTAGGTATGTAAGATTGAATCACTCTGAAAGTCAGATAATTGGGAATAAGTATCAAGGAGTTATGATAAGAAGAAGATTGGCAAATGAAGAGGTATGTCTAATTTCTCAATTTGAACTAACATCTGTCATTGAGGCATGTGAAGATAAACATTGGATTAAAGCTATGGAAGATGAATTGGAACAAATTGAAAAGAACAATACATGGACATTAGTTCCCTAGCCTAAAAGAAAAAATGTAATTGGAACTAAATAGGTATTGAGAAATAAACTTAATGAAGATGGTAAGGTAATCAGAAACAAAGCAAGATTAGTGTGTAAAGGATATTCACAGAAAGAGGGAATTGATTACAATGAAACCTTTGCACCGGTAGCTAGAATTAAGGTAGTCAGACTATTTCTTGCATTTGCAGCACACAAGAACTATAAAGTATATCAAATGGATGTTAAATGTGCATTTAAAAATGGTGATCTTGAAGAGGAAGTCTATGTTGAACAACCTGATTGATTTTCATTGACAAATGATAAAGATATAGTTCACAGATTATGAAAATATTTATATGGATTGAAGCAAGCTCCTAGAGCTTGGTATGCTAGATTGGACAAATATATTATGAAGCTTGGTTACACTAAAGGTAATGCTAGAAACAACTTATATTTCAAAGTGACTAATGAAGACATTTTGGTTATTGAAGTTTTTGTTGATGACATCATTTTTGGAGGAGAAGATGGATTATGTAAAGACTTTTCTTACAAGATGCAGGAAGAATTTGAAATGTCTATGATTGGGGAGATTAAAAACTTTTTAGGATTGCAGATTTCATAGACTAATAAAGGTATATTCTTATGTGAATCAAAGTACTTGAAGGAATTACTAAGGAAATTTGGTATGGAAAACTCTAAGCCGGTAAGTACTCCTATGACTACAACTGATAAACTATAATTGAAGGATGATTCAACTCCCGTTAATTCGACAAGATACAAATCTATGATTGGAGGTTTATAGTATTTGACATAAACAAGACCTGATATAATGAATACAATGTGTATTGTTTCAAGATTTCAATGTAATCCTAGAAAAATTCATGAATCAACAGTGAAAAGGATTTTCTGATATTTACAAGGCACAACAAATCTTGGTTTATGGTATCCTAAAGATGAAAATTTTGATTTATGTGCATACACTGATGCTAATTGGGCTAGATATGTAGATGACAAAAAGAGCACCCCTAGCGGGGCATTCTTTCTTGGTAGCAGATTGATTTCATGGTTGAGAAAGAAATAGAGTTGTACATCATTATCAACAGTAGAATCAGAATATGTTGCACCAACAACTAATTGTACTCAGGTATTATGGATTAAGCAAATGTTGAAGGACATAAAGGTAAAATGCAAAGAACCTATAATCATCTATTGTGATAATTCATCAGCAATTGATATATCTAATAATTCAGTATTTCACTCTAAAACTAAACATGTCTCTATCAAATACAATTTTCTGAAAGAGAATGTTGAAGGAAAAGAAGTGAGATTGGTTTATGTGAATACTAAATAGAAGATTGTAGATATCTTTACTAAGCCTTTTCCTAAGGAAAATTTTGAATATCTCAGAGAGTAGCTTGGGGTTATACCCTCATCGGTAGAGACTTAGACAATTGATGCTTGGCATCAAACCAATAGAATTTACAGAGAAACCTTTTTTTTTTGGCTTTGATGGAGGAGAGCTACTTCTCAGGGGGAGTATTTGGTATTTGTAAGTGGTTCTATGAATTGGTTTTATCTGGTATTTGTATTTCTTTGGAGTTTGATGTCAAAGGGGGAGAGATATCTATGGAAACCCATAAAAACATTATCCTTTGGGGAGAGATACTTACTCTCTACATTTGTATTTTTGATTTCTGGTATTGATCTATTCTGGAGATTGTTGGTTTTTGGTTTTTGGCATTTTTGCTTTGGCACTTAGATGGTTTTTCCATCTTGTGTTGCCATCAATGCCAAAGGGGGTGATTGTTGGTATTATGGATATGTCGCATTGGTTTTGTTATTGATGTCAACACTTATCAATACTTATCCTTCTGGAGATCTTTGGTTATGTTCACCAGCATGTTCAGTGACTTATGCACAGTCACCAAATTTGGTTCACCGACAGGTTATATTGCTCATCGACACTGAGGATGACTTGTTATCATATGGAGATCACTTGGTTATGTCAAAGACATGGTTTGGACACTTGGTTTTGGTGATTTGGTTATTGGTCAAATCGGGTTGACATATTTGTTGTTACCAGTAAATTGGTCTAGGTTATGGACCAGCACACGTCATCTATTCCAGATCAGCATGACACATTATGGGGATGGTTTGATCAATTAGTATTGATGTTGAGCCGATATGATGCATCACATCTTGACTTACTTCTAATAGATTTTATTGTAATATTCTTAGTAAGCTGACCTACACATTTGGTCTTAGGTTTTGGTATATATTTAAGATCTCATTTGTGAGATTATGTAAGGGTATGTAATATGATATGGTAAGATTGTGAAATTTGGTATATGCAAATACAAGCAGAGCTACTCACATAGATATCATTTAAAGATTCAAGGAAGGTTTGAAGGAGATATTCAAGGCTTAACTGGTATTGAATCCAACATTGGAGATGCTACTTTGAGCAGTATATTATCTTTGGATTTAATCATCCAATTGTAGTCAGTGTGACTCCCTTACTGTGATTGAGCAGTGAGCTCTCGACAACTAGCCTTTCTGCATGTGCAGACCCCATTTGTATACACATACTATCTATAGTAGTATCATCTGATTGTGGGTAAGTTTTCCCACCTTGGTTTTTCCCCTTACAGGGTTTCCACGTACAAATCTCTATGTTATGTGTAGTGGATGTTGTTTCTCTTTCTGTTTCATGCACTAAGATTCACCTGTATTAATATTAACTGTTAATCTGTTAATCAACATTAAGTTTGGTTTACCATCATTAAGTATCAAGTTTGATTAAGTTATATTTGGTTGAAATTATTAGACAATTGATTCACCCCCCCTCTAACTTGCCTCCGGGTCCTAACAGACACATTGTTAGAAGCCGACAAATTATATAAATCTTATCCCATTTTGCCTAAATTCACTATTGATATTGATAAACAAATAAGTGGCTTCCAGGGAAAGATTGCAAGTATTTCTCAATCTTTTGATCCCAATGTAACACTAACCAAAAGCATTGAAGGACATATTGTAGCCTTGAATGATCAGATCTCTGACCTTCAAGTAGATAAGTAGAAAGTTTTGAGGAAAGTGGGTAAACTTCAGAACCTAATTTCCATCTAGATAGATACTATGCTAAGCAATAAGGAAGATTGTATGAAGGTAATGGCCTGACCTATACCATCAGATCTGAGAGAGTTAGAAATTCATGCTACAGTATTCAATGCATTTATCACAATTTTGGATAACCTGAAGAATGGGTGGGAAACTCACCTAGGATTTTTGAAGACTACCTATGCTGACCTATTCAAGTATTTGTAAAGTATATATCATCTATAAAACAATTTTGGGCAGCACTCCATTGTCAAAGGGGGAGAGATGAGGTGGAAACTATACTGACTAATTGTGTATAGAGTGTACAGTTCGATGATCCAGATTTTTAAATTGTTGATCTAGGGGGGAGCCTTAGAATTCTTTTATTATTTCATCCGGTGTATAGGTTTCACAGGTGTTTCCATCAATTCCAAATGGGGAGATTGTTGGTATTGATTATATGATGAATCAATAAGGATCTGGACAACTACTGAGAGGGGGGTGAAACAATAGATAGAAAACAGACTAAACTTTCACAAAACTCAAACCCAACTCATAAATAAATCACTGAATTAACCAATTAAAATATTGTACTATAAATTGCAACTGCACTGTCAAGTTTACTGATTGACTAAAGTACCAATATAATAGTGTAATAGATCTAAAACTATCAAACCATTTAACCAAAACATCAAAATAGTTTACTAACAATAGTGATAGCACATTTCAGTTCACCTTCGATCATCTTAACACATCTAAGTGGCTTTACCAGTTAAACAGATTAATCATATCAAAACCTAACCACAAAAACCATTCACGACTTGACACAATGATTTTTGATGTGGAAACCCAAATGGGAAAAACCATGGTGGGGATGAATACCCACCAGTATTCTGAAATCTTTTGAAGTTCGCCCTGTTAGGAGCCAAGCCTTGTTAAAAGCTTTACAAAAATGTCCTATTAGGAACAGATTTGGTTAACACTCGGTTAAGGTATTGACTACAATACCCTGTTAGGAGTAACCTTGATAGAGTATTTAAAATCCAAGCTAATGGATCACCTGGTTAAAGGATTTAGAAAGCACCAGGCCTGTTAAAGCTTACTTGGTTAAGGGATTTAACTGTTGTAATTGTTAGAGAACAATAGGGTTTTTTTGATATTGGAATAACACTACTCTGCTTGATCAGATCCTTTTTATGCTCCTATCTATCTTCACACATTCTACAATTGCTCCTTCTGGTTCAACAATCAATCACACTGACACTTAACCAAAATTGCCAACACTAATACAAAACAACTAATTGACCTTATAAGCAAAACAATAGGTCGGTAACACATCACAAAACCTAAGATCTCATAGAGATTAAAAACAAATTGGTTCAAATATGACCCTTGGATACATAGCAATCATTTGCACATTGTTCTAGACAACCTTGACCACTCCTGGATCACCACACATCGAATCTTGTAACTCATCATGCTGTTTCCACTTCATGCAATGTACTCACTCATTCCCAAGATAAAAAATTTATCTCTATGTGCCAAAACCACTTTGAAATTCATCACGTACATTCTTCATATGTGGCATAATCATCTCCGATCACCATTCGATCATAGATCAACACAATCGATTCACCAAGCTCCATCGGTTAGGTTTACCGGTTGATCTCACTGCTACAATAGTAATACCAATTCTTTTCACTTTCTCAACTATCGGTTGCATTATAACTCTATTATTGGTTACAATTGACATCAATGACAATACTTATACTTCATTAATGCAATCATCATGCAATGCCAACAATTTCCCCCTTTGGCATTGATGGCAATACACAAGTATAGGAATCCTATTTTACATTTTTCCATGTACTCTCCTTCAACTAAATCTCCATGTCTTCAGCTGGTAATTAGATATAGTTTTTCTCCCTATCAATCATTTAGTTATTCTCCCCCTTTGACAATAATGCCAAAGTGAAATTAAAACATACAGTGTCAAACTTCATTGTTCTACAACTAGTTTCTCCCCCTGTGGAGTAGTTGTACTCTACACCAATCCTACTTCAAGATATTCAATAAGCTTCAAGATTGATGTCTTTGACATCGGCTTAATTGACCTCATGTAGGGGCACAACCCCTATCTGACCTCTACGATACTCAAAATTAGCCTTAGGTAGAGGTTTAGTAAAGATATCCACTAGGTGTTCCTTAGTAGATACATATTCTAGTAACACATCTTTACTCTACACTTTCTCTCTCAAGAAATGATATTTTAGCTCAATATGATTAGTTCTAGCATGCAACACCGAGTTCTTTAAAATATTTATTGCATTGGTGTTATCACAGAAAATCCTTACCAGTTCTGTAATCTTCAACTTGAAACCTTCCAGAATGTGTTTCATTCAGATTGTTTGGGTACAATTCATATATGCTGCAACATATTCAGCTTCAGTAGTTGACTGTGATATACATCTTTGTTTCATGCTGCTCCAAGATAGAAGCCTTCCTCCAAGAAAGAATGCACCTATGGTTGTACTCTTCTTGTCATCAATATTTCCTGCCCAGTCTGTAGTTGTATAAATTTTCAAATCAAAGTTACCTATATATGGATACCATAATCCATAATCAATAGTACCTTTTAGATATCTGAATATTATTTTAATTGCTACCATGTGTGTAGTCTTCGGGTTCTTCTAAAATCTGGCAACTAATCCAACTGCATGAACAATATCTGATCTGCTATGAATAGCATAATGCAGTTTCCCTATCATATACCTATACTCCTTTTCATCAATGGATGTAGACTCATCCTCCTTAGAAAGTTTACAGTCTATAACCATTGGTGCCCCAACTGGTTTATAGTGTCCCATTCCAAATGCCTTCAATACCTCTTTCACATATTTGGACTGTGTGATAAAGATACCATTCTTCATCTGTTGAATTTGCAAAACTATAAAGAATTTTATCTCTCCTACTAGAGACATCTCAAATTCACTTTTCATCTCATTTTCAAAGTCATCACTCATGTAATCATTGCCTCCAAAAATAATATCATCCACAAACACCTCACTAACCAGTATCTTATCTCCTTCTGTCTTGAGATATATATTGTTGTCTTCATTGGTTTTGTGAAAAGCTATCTTCACCAAGTGTGAATAAAGTCTTTCATACCATGCTCTTGGTGCTTGCTTCAAACCGTATAGTTCCTTGTGTAGTTTGCACACCATATCCTTTGCATCAGTCAAAGCATAACCATATGGTTGTTCAATGTAGACTTCCTCTTCTAGTATTCCATTTAGAAATGTTGACTTCACATCCATCTGATATACTTTGAATCCTCTATATAATACAAATGCAAGTAGAGTCCTAACACCTTCCAATCTAGCAAATGGTGCAAATGTCTTTCCATAGTCTTCTCCTTCTTCATGTGCATAACCTTTGCATATTAGTTTGGGTTTCTTTCTGACTGCTACTCCATCTTCATTAAGTTTATTTCTGAATACCCATTTAGTACCTATTACATTTTTATTCACTGGTCTAGGTACTAGGGTCCATGTATTGTTCTTCTCAATCTAGTCAAGCTCTTCTTCCATAGCCTTGATCCAGTGATCATCTCCAAAGGCTTCCTTTGTTGTTTTAGGCCCAATAGTGAAGATCATACAAGAATTTTCTCTTAGTCTTCTTTTGGTTAATACTCCAGCATCTTTATCTCTAATAATATGATTGGGATTATGATTGAGTCTAACATACCTTGGAATAACAAGATCATGATCTTCAGGTTCTTCTTCCTCACTATCTTTATCTTCTATAGAATCTACCTCTTCCAATTGAACTGCTACTATAGTATTCATTTCACCAACTTCTGGCTTCAACGGTTTTGGCTCCAAAATCAGAATGTAAGGTTAATCTTCCTTCTTCTCCTCACTGGTTTCTCCTATATCTTTAGGAAACTCATCCACTTAGACATTAGCACTTTCAACTATCTTCTTTATCTAGTTGTTGTAACATTTGTAGGATCTGTTGTTGGTGGAGTAACCAAGGAATATGCCTTCATCACTCTTAGCATCAAACTTACCAACATAGTCACCTCTCTTGATAAAAACATTTACTTCCAAAAATCTTAAAGTAACCGATGTTCAGTGATCTACCATCCCAGTATTCATAAGAATTTTTATCCTTACCTCTTTTAACCAATATCTGGTTCATTGTGTAGACAACTGTGCTGACAGCTTCTCTCCACAAAGTCTTTTCTACACCTCCTTGTATTAGCATATTTCTAGTAGCTTTGATAACTTATGGATTGTTCCTCTTTGCAATACCATTTTACTGTGGTGTCCTTGGTGCAGAAAGATGCCTTTTAATTCCATTGTCTTCATATTATCTAGTGTAAACTTGCTAAAGTATTTTTTTTTATCCTTCAAGAATGTGACCCACATCATTATTGATAAATCATCAGTGAAGATCATAAAATACTGATCACCTTGAATACTCCTCATCCTTATTGGTCCACATAGGTCTGTATGAACCAAATCTAGCAAATGTTCTGTTGAGAAAGATTTGCTCTTAAAAGTTGAGGATGCCATCTTCCCAAACTGACATTCCTTACATAGAGCATTCACCAGTTTGTCCAACTGAGGTAAACCTCTTACCGATTTGGACTTACTGACTTTGACAATGTTATCAAAATTTACATGATAAAATCTCTGATGCCAAAGCCAACTATCTTCTACTTTAGCAATTAAACAATTGTTGACTTTATAATTTAGGTGAAACGAGTTACCTTTTGTTTGCTTGTCCGTTGCAATCAGTTCACCTTTGCTTCCATAGATTTTGCACATTCTATTCTTGAACTCTAGTGGATAACTGTTGAATATAGAGTACCACTGAGAGGCGGGTGAATCAGTGGTTCCTAAGTTTTTCCTTTTCTGATCTAACTTGAGAATTTAAATTATGTACTTAATCACTTAAATAGTCAAACTGGTAATACAAGAAATAAAGCCAAAGTGACCATACACACACAAGTAACTCACAACACCAAATTTACGAGGAAAACCCAATATGGGAAAAACCTCGGTGAGAAAAGCTATTGAAGACTACTACTTCAATTCAGCCTCATAGGTAAAACACTGATTTACAAATATTTAGGGCACCAACCAAAGGAGCACCAACCCCTACACTTTTAGGGCATCGACCCAAGGAGCACTAACCCCTATACCAAGCTCTAACTTTATGATGTATATTGAAATACTATTTGAATACAATTAAGGCTTCTTGTTGCAAATGAATTCTGCAACTCTTGAATCAATTAACTCTTGTTATCTTTCTCTCCCTTTCACACATAGTTTCTCAATGCACTGTATAACACTAGGATGTTGCTTGCTCTACCACTCCTTACCAATTAGGCTCAATTGTATGACTATGAAATTGCCAATAGAATCCTCTCACCGGTTTGCTTTCTCATTCACATTGTAACTTGATTGGAACCCATTCTCAAGTTTTCTCCTTGCTCACTCTAACTTCTCTCCTCTGCACAACCTTCACAACAACATGATCTTCTTCTGTCCATAGTTCCCCTTTCTTATCAGATGATTTCCCACCAAAAAGTAATTCAAATTTTTTACGGGTAGTGTTTCCTCACCATCTAGGATGCAAACCAAATCCAATCAGATCCTGCAAGATATGATCACTTTGATGTCCATATGTTCATCTCTATCATTTTCATGCCTTTTAATACACATTTTTCAGACAAGGGAAATAGGATCCATTATATAGATCTACATCTGTCAAACTACTATTAATGCCTCTATCATTTCTTTCTTGAAGTATTCTTTCAATCTAATCTTCTTGCTTCGATCCAGGTGCCAACTACTCCCCTAATCTTCCTCTCTCATTCCTTCTTCCTTAGCTGCATTCAGTCGTATGCAATCCCTTGATTTATGGTTTCTTCATTAATGGCAAAAATTTGTTTCATCAACCCTGTGGATGAAGCTTCAACAACCACACCCTACTTGCCACCTCATCTTCACACGACATCACACCGATCAAGACATGACCTTCCATTACGAACTCAGTCTGACAAACACATACCGGTAAAACCCTTTGCCAGTAGACTGTTCTTCTTCTGTTGACCGGTATAGCATCCTGTACTGGTTGCACATCTTAACATTCTGCCTCTTCATCATTAAACAACCAACCATCCTCCATGCGCAATCTCCACCAGAATCAATCTCCACTAGTTTACATCAATGACAACTTAGTGCCAAAATGCCAACAATCTCCCCCTTTGGCATTGATGTCAACTTCTCACAGTCCACTCCATACCAGTACATTTCTCCCCCTTTGACATAATGACAAAGGATACATGCGCACTCCCCCTTTGATCCATAGCATGCTCCTCCTGAGCCACATAAACCTTCCTAGGCATATGATACAGCTCCCAACTTGTGTCGAAGGTACTCAAACGTGCTTACCAGTAGTGGTTTGGTGAAAATGTCTACTACCTGTTCACCAGTAGTAACATAGTACATTCTTACCTCTTGTCTTTCAACCTTCTCTTTGACGAAGTGGTATTTTATTGCAATGTGTTTTGTTCTAGAATGCATGACTGGATTCTTTGCTATATTGATTGCACTTGAATTATCACACCAGATCAGAATAGGATCAGTGATGTCCACTTGGATATCTTTGAGAGTTTGCTTTATCCAAAGCACCTAAGAGCAACATGTAGCACCAACAATGTACTCAACTTTAGCAGTAGATAGGGAGACTGAGTCCTACTTCTTGCTATGCCATGAGACCAACTGATTGCCCAGAAAGAATGCACCACTGCTTGTGCTCTTTCTATCATCAATGCATCCTGCTCAATTGGCATTAGGGTATGCTTCCAAAATAAAATTTCCCTGTTTAGGATACCACAAACCATAGCTGAGCGTTCCTTGTAGATACCTAAAAATTATGCTAACAACATTCATGTGTGACTACTTTGGTGTAGCTTGAAATCTAGCCACCATGCATACTGCCTAAATAATATCTAGTCTTGAAGTAGTTAGATATAGTAGACTTCCTATCATGGATCTATAAAAAGTCTAATCCACTACCGGTGATTCATCATTCTTACTCAATTTACTGCCAGTCACCATGGGAGTACTTACTGGTTTGCAATCTTCCAGTTGGAATTTCTTCAGCATCTCCTTTGCATACTTGACTTGTGAGATAAAGATTCCTTTATCTTTCTATAGTATCTGCAAGCCAAGGAAGTAAGTCAATTCACCAAGCATTGGCATCTCAAATTTTGACTGCATCTGATTAGAAAACTCTTTATAGAAAGTATCCTTGTTGCCACCAAAGATGATGTCATCTACATACACAACCACAACAATCATGTGATTCCCATCTTTCCTTGTGTACAAATTGTTTTCAGCACCTCCCTTTTTGAATCCCCACTCCTTTAGATATAGATCCAATCTTGAGTACCATGCTCTGGGGGCTTGCTTTAAACCATACAGAGCTTTCTTTAACTGACATACAAATGTTTAATCATCATGCAGAAAAAATCCTACCGGTTGCTCCATGTATACTACTTCTTCTAAATTTCCATTTAGAAAAGTAGATTTTACATCCATTTGGTACACTTTGTAGCCTTGTAGGCAAAGTAAGCTAGAAACATCCTAATTGCTTCTAATCTAGCCACCAGTGCAAATGTTTCTTCAAAGTCAATCCCTTCTACTTGAGAGTATCCTTTGCACACTAGTCTAGCTTTATGACTCACAACCTTACCTTCTTCATTCATTTTGTTCTGGTAGGTCCACTTTGTGCCAATGATGTTCTTGTCTTCCGGTCTAAGGACTAATTCCTAGGTCTTGTTCTTCTCAATCTGGTGCATTTCTTCTTCCATGACATCCATCCATTCTTGTCTCTTGCTATCCTCAATGAAATTTTTGGGTTCAACTTCAGTCATGAGGCATAGGTTGACTTGTTCATCATTTCGGGCAAGTCTTCTTCTAGTCTGCACACCATCACTCTTATTTCCTAGAATTTGCTCTTCCGGATGATTCAACTGTACATACCAGTTGGGAACCTTCTGAGGTGTTGCCTCTGGTTTAGTGTCAGACTGAACTTCATTATTTTCATCATCAGAGTCATCATACTAGTTAATGTGTGGTTGACATCCTTTTTACATATCTTCATCAACTCTTACATGCACACTTTCAATGATTCTTCTTAGTCTTTTATTGTAGCATTTGTAGGTTTTGTTGTTAGATGAGTAACCAAGGAAGATCCCTTCATCACTTCTAGATTCAAAGCTTCCCAAACCATCCATATCTTTCTTAATGAAGCACTTGCTTCCAAAAACTTTGAAATATTTGATTGAGGGCTTCCGGTCATACCATAATTCATAAGGTGTCATCTTGTTGTTTGTTCTTAACTGAACCCAGTTCAAGGTGTATGCAGCAGTATGAATAGCTTCTTTCCAATAGGTATTTGGTAGAATAGCCTCATTCAACATAGTTCTAGCCATCTCCTTGATTGTCCTATTCTTCCTTTCTACCACACAAGTTTGATGTGGTGTTCTAGGAGCATAGTATTGCCTTCTAATTCCATGTTTTTCATAATAATCTTCAAATTTATTTGATGTGAACTCTCCACCCCTGTGTGATCTTAGACATTTTAATTTGTACCCACTTTCCTTTTCCACCATCTTCCGAAAGATAATGAATCTTTCAAATGCTTGTGATTTATCTTGCAGAAAGGTGACCCATGTCATCCTTGAGTAGTCATCCATGAAGAGCA
This sequence comes from Cryptomeria japonica, assembly GCF_030272615.1. Classification (NCBI taxonomy): domain Eukaryota; kingdom Viridiplantae; phylum Streptophyta; class Pinopsida; order Cupressales; family Cupressaceae; genus Cryptomeria; species Cryptomeria japonica. Next base: position 885,536,258 of record NC_081414.1, on the reverse strand, counting down.
TAAAGTATCTCTCACTGGCAAGTGCTCTTGTTCTAGTTGGACCACATAGATCTGTATGCACAATTTCAAGTGGCTTTGAGGTGTTGTGCTCCTTTGTCCTGAAACTTACTCTTGTTTGCTTGCCTTATACACATTCATCACAAAATGTGTTTGATGGCTTGATGATGGGTGAAATATTCCTCACACACCCCTTTTTGCTTACTACAACTAAGTTATCAAAATTTATGTGGCCTAATCTTCTGTCCCACAACCAACTTTCATCTACTTGTCCTAACATACATTAGGACTCATAGCATTCCTTCAGATTATAAACATTTCCATCAGTTCTCTTTCCTTTTGCCACCACTTAACCGGTATTGTATTTCTTCATCTGACAACTGGTTGAGTCAAAGGTGAATTTGTAACCTTTGTCGTACATCTGACTCATAGTCAACAGATTATGTTTAAGGTCTTCCACATAATATACATCATGTGCCTTCAGCTTTCCATCAATGCTTAGTGTTCCTTTTCCCTTAATTTTGATGGAGGAATTGTCTCCAAACCTTACAGACCCACAATTCTAATCTTCAAGATTAATGAATTTTCTTTTGTCACAGTCATATGGTTTGAGAAACCACTATCTATCTCCCATAGATTTTTTCTTTCATCATGCAAAGCAATCTACACTATAAGACTTGATTCTTCCTTTTTCTTTTCTTTCTCAACCCAGACTGGTTTGATTTCCTTCTTCTTGTCAGCTGCTATATTTCGCTCAAGTTTAGATACCGATCTTTGATCAAGATTTTCCTTCACTTGCTTGATCTTCTTATTTTTGCATAATTTGGCTATGTGTCCAAATTCTTGACATTTATAGCATTTTATGTTTTCAATAAATGAAGCATCCTTAAAGATATTGTAGGATATTAGTTGGTTCTTTCTGTAATCAAAACTCTTATGTCCATATCCATTGCATTGATAGAAAACAACATTCATATCTCAAAGTGCATTAAATGAATTTCTACTTTCAAAATTCATAAAAGGCTTATTGTTTAACCTATAGTCAGCTATTTTGTGCCCAAATTTATTACACCAGTAATATTAACCATGAAAATGTGATACATATCGATCGTGTTGTCTTGGTCTTGAATGGAACTGCCTCATTAGGGATCTTCCATTCATGTTGTTGAATCTGGTGAATCCTTCTCGGTCAATCCTAGCATTCCTCCTTGGATCTGCAAATTTGTACATGAAATGTGACCTTTGGTTAATTTTTGTATACTGGTTTGGATGTTGATTTCCAATAGCATCAGCATATGTCTTTTTGTTGGTTTCCTTGCCTACAGTGAATGTTTTCTTTTCTTCGCCTTCAATTGAAGAAGTGAACATTATCTCTTTGTCAAATTTACCTTTATGGGTTGAACCTTGACCAACTTCAAATCCTAAGCCACTTGTGTCTTTGGATTGCTTTTGTTTGCTTAACATCTTATCTAAAGCTTCAGTGTTGCCTTCATACTTGCTTCTTATTTTTATTTCTTCCTTCCTTTCTTCAAGCACCTTTTTGAGCTTTATTATTTCTACTTCTAGCTCTTGATGCTCATTTTCTTTCTTTATCAAATCAAGGGTTGTAGCTTCACCGATCCTCTTGGTTTCTTCCATCTGTAGCTTTAAGTCAGATATGATTTGACCAGATTCTTCGAGAGAATTCTTCAAGAGATCTTGTTCATCTACTACAACAAGCTTAACTCTCTTGAGTTCTCTTCTTGTTTTACTTAATTCTTAAAGTGCACTGATAAGTTCACTCTCCAAATCCACTTCAGCCTCAACATCCTCTTCTTCCTCATCTTCAACAGTAGGTCTGTCAAATGCCATGAAAAGATTTACTTTTTTGTGGTTCTCATGGTCATCATCTTTTGATGCATCCTCGTCATCTGTTGTGTCATCCTCAATGGTATATAAGTTTTTTTGGTATCAGTAGTCTCTTCTTCTTTGCTAGTAGTCATTCCTTTCTCTGTCTTTTTGAGTATATCTTCTAAACTCTCTTGACTCATCTCCATCGGTTTCTTTGTGAGGACAGCTTGCAACGAAGTGTCCTACCTTCCCACAGTTGAAGCACTTAAGTGGTAGCTTTCCTTTGTACCAGCTCGATCCGCTTTTGAGTTTCCTGACAAAGTTTGCTACTTCAGCATCAGAGCCTTCACTAGATTCTTTATGAGTAACAACTTCTTTGCCCTTTTTGGTGGTGTTGAAAGCAACTTCTTTTCTTGAGGAAGTCTCACCGGTTGTTCTCATCTCATAGGCTATCAGGGATCCAAATAGTGCATCCATAGTAAAAGTCTTTAGATCCTTGGATTCTTCTATGGATGATACTTTAGTATCATATTTGGGAGTGAGAGATCTAAGTATCTTTTTGACAAGAATTTCATCTACAATCTCTTCACCAAGTCCTCTAATAGTATTCACAGTTTCATCAAATTTGTGAAGGTAATCTGCAATTTTTTCATCATCTTTCATTTTGATGCTTTCAAGTTGGCTCCTTTGAGTTTGCAGTTTGGCTTTGTTGACCTTTGCATATCCCTCAAAGAACCTCTGCAACTTGTTCCATGTTTCCTTTTCTTTATTTTCATACTCCTTCTTTGCATCTGGATTAGTGGGAGGAGTATTAGGAACGACATACTCATTCTTGACTGACATCCATACATTAAAGCCAATAGATGAAATATTTGTCTCCATTCTTTTTCTCTAGAAGGCATAGTTAGATCCATCAAACATGGGGGCTTTTGAGGAACCAGAATCACTTCTTTCCATTGTGCTCAAAGTCCAGAATCTACCCACGGTTTAGAGATAACCGAGAACTTGGCTCTGGTACCAATTGTTGAACACAGACTACCACTGAGAGGGGGGTGAATCAGTGGTTCCCAAGTTTTTCCTTTTCTGATGTAACTTGATAATATCAATTATGTACTTAATCACTTAAACAGTCAAACCGGTAATACAAGAAAGAAAGCCAAAGTGACCATACACACACAAGTAACTCACAACACCAGATTTACGAGGAAAATCCAATATGGGAAAAACCTTGGTGAGAAAAGTTGTTGAAGACTACTACTTCAATTTAGCCTCATAGGTAAAACACTGATTTACAAAGATTTAGGGTACCAACCCCTACACTTTTAGGACACCGACCCAAGGAGCACCAACCCCTATACCAATCTCTAACTTGATGATGTATATTGAAATACTATTTGAATACAATTAAGGCTTCTTGTTGCAAATGAATTCTGCAACTCTTGAGTCAATTTACTCTTGTTATCTTTCTCTCCCTTTCACACACAGTTTCTCAATGCACTCTGTCACACTAGGATGATGCCTGCTCTACCACTCCTTACTGGTTAGACTCAACTACTTGACTATGAAACTGTCGGTAGAATCCTCTCACTACTTTGCTTGCTCATTCACACTATAACTTGATCGAAACCCCTTCTCAATTTTTCTCCTTGCTCACTCTAACTACTCTCCTCTGCACAACCTTCACAACAGAATCATCTTCTTCTATCCATAGTTCCCCTTTCTTATCAGATGATTTCCCGCCAAAAAGTAATTCAAAGTTTTGACGGTTAGGGTTTCATCACCATCTATGAGGCAAACCAAATCCAATTAGATCCTACAAGATCTGATCACTTTGATGTCCATCTATTCATCTCCATCATTTTCTCGCCTTTTAATACACATTTTTCAGACAAGGGAAACATGATCCATTATATAGATCTACATCTATCAAACTGTTATTAATGCCTTTGTTGTTTCCTTCTCGAGGTATTCTTTCAATCTGATCTTCTTGCTTTGATCTAGGTGCCAACTACTCCCCTGATCTTCCTCTGTCATTCCTTCTTCCTCGAGCCGCATTCAGTCTGATGCAATCCCTTGATTTGTGGTTTCTTCATTAATGGAAAAATTTTGTTTCATCAATCCTGTGGATGAAGCTTCACCAACCACACCCTACTTGCCACCTTAGCTTCACATTGCATCACACCAATTAGGACACGACCTCCCAATACGCAGTCGGTCCGGCAAACACATACCGGTAAAACCCTTTGCCAATATAGTTTTCTTCTTTTGTTGACCGATATAACATCTTGTACCGGTTGCACATCTTAACATTTTGCCTCTTCATCATTAAATAAGCAACCATCCTCCATTCTCAATCTCCACCGAGCTTAATCTTCACTGGTTGACATTAGTGACAACTTAGTGCCAAAATGCCAACGATAACCTCTATCATTGAGTTGACGAACACTCAAAAGATTGTGTTTCAATCCTTCAACCCAGTAGACATCATCTACACTCCTCTTTCCATTAAGAAAAAATGTTCCCTTTCTTTTTACCATGCACGGTGAGTCATTTCCAAATCTCTCAAGACCTCCATCAAATTCCTTCAAAGTAAGAAACTTACTCTGGTCACTGGTCATGTGGTGTGATTAACCACTATCTATAATCTAATCATCAGAACTATCCATGCGAGAGAATAATACCTTCTAATTTGATGTCTCATCTTTAATGGAAACAAAGACAATGTCCTCATTTGCATCTCCCTCATATTCCTCATCTGTGATTCCTCCATCAACTACAATGAGGCAATCTCTTTTACCTTTTCCTTTGTACTTCTTATGCTTCTCACCTTTTTGCTCATTGTCTCTAGTTGGATAGTTAGCTACAATATGTCCAATCCAGTTACATGCAATTCACTTCAAAGGTAATTTACCTCTATACTTACCGGTACCTCTGGGTAACCGCTTGGCCAACAATGCTTCAATCTCAATCAGACTATCTTCATCATCAACTTCTTTTTTGGATCTGGACTCATGACTATGACTAGCTTCTCTGCTTTTCCTTATCAGGGGGTTAGAAACAGAAGCTCTAAATGCAGATTCTGATTTGTGAGCACTTCCATCATAACCATTTAATTCAAATGTAGATAGTTTACCAATGATGGAGTCAAGAGTTACCTTTGTTTTATCAATAGGCTCGAGTTCCTGAATGGCTACAAATCAGATAGCTTAGACTGGTAGAAGGGTTCTCAACACCTTGCTAACCATTGTGGTATCCTCCACTTTACCACCAACACTTTTGATCTCACCAACTATCTCCTTGATCCTCTGACCATACTGTTGAATATTCTCACCTTCAGCCATTTGCATGTCATCAAATTCACCTCTTAGACTCTCTTATTTGGGAATCTTCACATGATAATCACCGCTATAGATATCCTTAAGTTTTTTCCACACCTCATAAGCAATCTCCAATCCATGGACATCAACATACTTTGAATCGGACAAGGAAGTGACAATGGCCTCCAATGCTTGGTTATTCTCTTGTTGCTCCTTCTTTTGATCATTATATAGAATCCCACTAGGTAAGCTATATTTGGTAACAACATGTTCCCAATATTGACTTCCTAAGCTTTTGATATAGATCTCCATCCCATCACTCCAGATTCTGTAATTTTCCCTATTGAACTCTGGACCTTATTTCTTCATCATGTTCTTCTAGATCTTTACCTCAAGTTGTTAGGCTTAGACAATAGAGGACCTGGAATGTTCTGATACCAATTAATGATATGATGAATCAATAAGGATCTGGACAACTATTGAGAGGGGGGGGTGAATCAATATATAGAAAACAGACTAAACTTTCACCAAACTCAAATCCACCTCAAAAATAAATCATTGAACTAACTGGTTAAAACATTGTACTATAAACTACAACTGCACTGTCAAGTTTACCAGTTGACTAAAATACCAATATAACAATGTAACAGATCTGAAAATATCAAACCATTTAACCAAAACATAAAAACACTTTACTAACAATAGTGATAGCACATTTTAGATCACTTCCGGTCATCTTAACACATCTAAGTGGCTTTACCAGTTATACAAATTAACCATATCAAAACATAACCACAAAAACCATTCACCACTTGACACAATAACTTTTGACGTGGAAACCCAAATGGGAAAAACCATGGTGGGGATGAATACCCACAAGTATTGTGAACTCTTTTGAAGTTCGCCCTGTTAGGAGCCAAGCCTTGTTAGAAGCTTTACAAAAATGTCCTGTTAGGAACAGATCCAGTTAAGGACCACTCGGTTAAGGGATTGACTACAATACCCTATTACAGGAAATACCCTATTAGGAGTAACCTCGATACAGGATTTCAAATCCAAGCTAATGGATCACCTGGTTAGAGGATTTAGAAAACACCAAGCCTGTTAAACCTTACTCGGTTAAGGAATTTAAGTATTATAATTGTTAGAGAACAATGAGGTTTTTGTTGATCTGGTAATAGCATTACTCTTCTTGATCAGATCCTTTTTATGCTCCTATTTGCCTTCACACATTATGCAGATACTCTTTCTGGTTCGACAATCAATCACACTGAAACTTAACCAAAATTGCCAACATTAATACAAAATAACTCATCGACCTTATAATCAGAACAATAGATTGGTAACACATCACAAAACCTAAGATCTCATAGAGATTACAAATAAATTGGTTCAAACATGATCATTGGATTACATAGCATTCATCTGCACATTGTTCTAGACAACCTCGATCGCTCCTGGATCACCGCACATCAAATCCTATAACTCATCACGTAGTTTCCACTTCATGAAATGTACTCTCTCATTCCCAAGATAAACTAGTTATCTCTATGTGCCAAAACCACTCTGAAACTCATCACATGAATCATGCATATGTGGCATAATCATCTCCGATCACCATTTGATCATAGATCAACACAACTGATTCACCAAGCTCCATCAGTTAGGGTTACTGATTGATCTTACTTCTATAATAGTAATAATGGTTACCTTCACTTGCTCAACTACCAGTTTCATTACAATTCTATTACTGGTTACAATTGACATCAATGATAACACTTATACTTCATTAATGTAATCTTCATGCAATGCCTACACAATTGACACTCATTTGATGATTTATGGTAGATGAATATTTGTCTAGGGTTGTCATTGATGGTAACTCTTTGTGGTGATTTGATCTGACAATCGTGATTCATCTTATCTAAAAGAGGGAGTTAATCGGTAGGTAATTAACCAGTAAAACAGGGTATTTCAATAATGTTTTGATCTGGAATTATTTTTGATGATTGTGGTGTTTATGGTGATTTTTTTTTATCTCGGTGATTGGGAAGACCTTTAGGAAGCGTGTGATTATAATCTTTTGGTCCGGTGCTATTTTATGTTCAAGATTGAAGCCGACTTGGAGCTAGACATTACACTTCTTGAAGGCGACATGAAGGAGGTTTCTTTTGTGGTAAGACTGGATATATAAGATTGATTTATGGTGTGTTAGGGTTATAGTGATCCATTTTGGTGCAATTGAGCATAGTTTCACATGCACACTTTTCTTTCAAACCAACCGGTAGTTGACTAAGATAGAAATAGAGTATTCAGTAGAGCGAAGATAGTCAGAGAATCAGTTCTTAACCAGAGCTCATTCTTGCATAGTTAAATGCTAATTAAGAATTCATTTCATTGTAGTTTCTCATTATAACCAAATTATAAGTCAGTGAGACCTCCTTGAAGGTTGTATCCTTTTGGGAAATTGGAAGGTTTTGAGCCTGAATGCAAGTGCATTCCCCATCTATGTAATATTTATATACTCCTAGCCATAGTATATGAATATTGTGGGTTCCAGCCCCACATAGTTTTTCCCTTTCTGGGTTTCCAAGTAAAATTTTGGTGTTGTGGATTTGTGTATTTGTTGTCACATGTTTATGATCTTTTCTGTTATACATTGCTAACGAGTGGATAGAGAATATGTTTGTGGTTTTAAATTTTGTTAGATCATTGATTCACCCCCCCCCTCTCAGCGATCTCTAATTTCAATAAAAAACAAGATCCAGTATCCTTATCTACTGTTGAAGCTTAGTACATTGCTACTACTAGTCACAACACTCAAATAGTTTGGATGAAGCAAATGTTGAAACATATCAAAGTTATTCATGATGAGCCTACTGTCATTTACTCTAATAGTTCTAGTGCTATAAACATGTCAAAGAATCTAATGCAACATTCAAAGACTATGAATATATCAATCAATTGTAATTATTTAAGAGAGAAAGTCAATGAAAATAAGGTGAAACTAGAATATGTATCTATAAAGGAACAAATTATTGATATTTTCACTAATCCTTTTCCTGCAGATACATTTATTTACTTCAGAGACAAGTTAGGGGTATCCACCCCTCCTAATGAGAACTAGATGCATTGAGTTGCATCGATCCAGTGAATTTCAGAGCCTTATTCTTTTATCTAGATTGATGTATTGGTGTTGCTCCTCTGTTGGAGTAGTTTGTTGATTTGGTTGTGTGTCCTAGGGGGAGAGAGATTCATGTTTTCTTTTTTGGAGATCTTTGGCATTGTTGTCAAAGGGGGAGAGAGGTCATGTGAAAAACTGCATTATCTATCTTGATCTTAGGAGTTTGTTGGTGATATCTTCTTTCTTTGCATTGACTATTTTTCACATTCATATATTGTCATCAATGCCAAAGGGGGATATTGTTGGAGTTGTTGGATTGCTTCTATTAGGATATGTTGTTGTCATTGATGTCAACATATTCTTGTGGTTTATTTTTGGTGAGTTTGGGGACATCTTCTAATCCAGTTTTGTAGTTTGGTTATGTTGATCACTGCTTTGCGGAATCCAGTATTTCCTCTCGTATTTCTGATGTGATCAGACCTTATGCTGAGGTTTTGGGATATTTTTTAGGATGATCTTGTGTATCTTTATTTCAGATGGCTCATGATTTGGTTCCTTGCAAGTTATCTTTCTTCATGACAGTTGTTGATTGGTTGTGTTCTTGAGCTTTCTGATGTTGATCGATGAAGATTTGATAAGTGGTGTTGGTACAACTATTGGTGATGATTCTAACATGCTTGTTGGTGTTTCCTAGTCATGTCATATTTGTTTTGGTGATCCGCATTGATCATTGTGTGAATTTTTAGTGGTTTTCATTAGCTGGTGATGATTTTTGTGTTATGTGGTATTTCTGATGGTGTAGCGTGTTGTAGTTGATCTTGGCATAATTTCTGGTGGATGGGATTGTTTGGAAATTTGAACTAGGTCCATGTTATGTAATGCAAATCATTATATTGGTCTAGTGATCGATCTTTGAATTGTGTAATGTAATTTTTGTAATTGTGAGTTAAGGGTTGAGGGTTTAGCCTGTTAGGATTCCCATAGATACTGAGAGGGGGGGTGAATCAGTATCTAACTGGTGATAAGATTTTCTTAATTTAAAACATGTAGAGCAAATTAGAACTATGTACCGGTGAACAAAAAGTAATGCAATAAACAGAGATAAAAACAACCACATGAAAAACACACCATAACACAATATTTTAACGAGGAAACCCAGTATGGGAAAAACCTCGGTGGGATTTGTGACCTACAATATTCACTTACTGGCCAATAAGAGAATATTACTGCTACAAGAGGGGCCTGCACATGTAGGAAGGCCAAGTGCCTATCCCTGATCAATTACAAAATGGGAAGTCTCACTGACTTACAAAATGGATAATATAAATCCAATGTCTTGTACTGCTTCAAAATAGCATCTACTATGCTAGATCCAGTACCAGTTTATAGCTCTTCTTCTTACATAAACCCTTAACCTATAATTCGCATAACAGGTCTACCTTATTTTGCTTAATTACATTCCTCTATTCATTACATCTCCTCCTACAATGTTCTACAATGAACTCTCTTATATAAGAGTCATTTTACAACTTGCCAAGTCGGCTTACAATGATTTTACAATAAAAAACAAAATAAATTACAACCAAAATTCCTGTCGGCTTCTATGTCGGTATGCTTCCTTTCACTGCTGGTGTCGGTGGTCTATGTGTCGGTGTAGAATCTAACTTCGCTGGTGTCAGTGGATTGCCTTGCCAGCGACATAGGATTGTAAGGTTGCCATCAATGACAAAACCTTCAATCACCTACAATGTCTCATTGGAGTGTACATTTGCCAACAATCTCCCCCTTTGGCATTGATGGCAACACTCATGAGAAAAATTCAAAAGAGTATCCAAAAATTGAAGTCCAAAAATGTTACCAAAAATGTGTGCTCCCCTGAACAGATGATCCCTAAGTTATTGGATTTTTCTCATACCACTACTCCCCCTTTGGCATCAATGACAAAGGTTGTCAAAGTGTCAATAGAGTGTAGTTTCCTGTCTCAACCTTGTAACCGGTTGGTTACAATCTGAAAAAGGTCTACCAAAACCAGATTCAAGTTCTCAATGAACTTTTACTATCTTTTATTGCGGCCTCTATCCTTTGAACTGTACTGGTGAGGTGTTGCATTTGCTCTGCCGGTGTTTTATGTCCTTGTACCAATGCATCAGATATTTCTTTCCCTAAGGATGCTAGGTAGTCTAGTTTTGGACTTAGTCTCAATTTCAGATCCTTAGCCTTATTTTTTATTCTCTCCTTTTCTCTTTCTGTCTTTAGTAATTCTTCCTCAAAACCTGTTATCTTTTTCTCAAAAACTGATAATGAATCAGATGAATTAATAAAATTGTCAGCTAGTTGATTTATTTCCTCCTATATCTTGTTGATCTTCTTGTTTATATCAACTGTCAAAAAGTTAGTCTTACAAGTATCTCTGTACAAAGTTTTGAATTCCTTTAATGTGCTACATAATTCTAGTAGAAGTGTGTCAAACTGCCTTGTACACTTCTTTATTTGTTCCTCAAAGAATTTCTATTTTTCCTTTTCTAACCTCTCTTTGAATGCGTCCTCCTTTATTTGTTCAACTGTCACTATGTTGTCAGTAATATACTTAGACAAAGTGTCAAGTTGACTCAAAGAATCCTTATTATCTACATTACATTTTGGAGCTATCATCTTTAAAATTGGAATTGTGTCATCTATAGCCTTATATGCCTATGAACTACAATCTGTTATTTTCTTTATAAAGTCTAAAAGAACTTCAGTTACATTTGTTGTCTTGAATCCTGCAGTTGAAGAGCCAACACTTTGAATTCCACTAGTGGGAGCAATATCCTTGCTTGTGGTGACCTTTGGTAGGTCACTCTGTGTTTCCATTTCCTTAAGAAATGGTTTGTTTTGCTCAGCAGTTGCCGGTGGCACTGATTCTATATTAACCTGTTCCTGTACTGGAGCCTATTGCTCTACATGTTGCTCTGTTTTTTGTTCTGCCTGTTGTTCTGTGGCACTATCTGCCATTTTTCCTTCAGTGTTATCTATTTTATCAGTTACTGGTGGCTCACTAGCCATATCTATCTTACCGATTGTGTCCTTATCTACCACAATATTGACCTTCTGAGTATCAACATCTACTGTATATAATACCTCAGAATTAGGATTTATCCTCTTATGATATATCCATACTCTCATCAGTCAGTTGATCTTTAGTTGTTGTTACCGGTGGAGTATCTTGAGATGGTGGGGGTAGATTATCTATTATTTTGATGCTTAGAGGTCCACCAACCTTTCCTTTTCCCTTACCCTTGTCTTTCTGATATACCTTGATTGATTTGGGGCTTCTATATTCTTCCTATTTTTCCTTCTCAACAAAGAATATATCCCATACATTAGCAGTTTCCTCTAAAACCTCATTTACTCTACCAACCATAAGTGCGACATGCCGGTGTGCAATTGAGAGTACTGTTCGATTAGCCTTTGAGATCATATCATCTATCTCCTTTGGTGAGTTAACAGGATAAACAACAAGTAGTTTCTCAATTTTTATTTTCTTGTCAAGCTCTATAATAGCTTGCCTTCTAGCTTCAAGTCTCTTAAATAGTTCTATTGGTACTTCATCTACAATTTGCATCAAAAATTTCTTATAGATATCCAAGTGTAGAATTACATTGTTTTCAACTTTCTCCTTGTCATCAACTGATAATGTATCATATAGTTGGTTGATGTTTTTCAGCTGTCCTTCCTCTATTATTTCATCTAGTAGTTTGTCAATTGGAGCAATATTTTGTTGAGTCCTTTTCCTTGGTTTTAACTTTTTCTTCTTTGGAGTTGTCTTCTTAGCCGGGGGCCTTACTGCCTATTGTTTTTGTCTAGTTCTTCTAGGCGAAGGTGTGGATACCAATTAAGGTTCCCTTTTCCTTACAACTCTTTTAAATGTTGTTGGCATATCACTCTCTGAAGAAGTTGCTACCAGTGAAAGGTGAGTTTCTGGTTGTTGTGCTTATAACTCATCTTTAGTGATATCGGTTTGTTTAAGTACATCTTCTTTGATAGCCTTAGCCTGCCTTGAACCTCTCCTCACTATTGCTTCTACTTTCTTCACTCTCTTCTTGGATTGAATTTGATTTTCAATGGTTTCAGCACTGCCAAATACCTCTTCCTTAGGTTCTTTGGGTGCTTCCAGAAGGGCTTTTGCATATGTTTCAATGATGTGATCATCTGTCTCATAACCCATTTCAGTAACCCAAATTGTTCTTGGGATAAATGCCTCCATCCAAATCTCATCCTTCTTAATCACAAAACATATGTCATCCTTATATTTATTTACAATTTCTTGTGACAGTCTGAATCTAGCGTTCATTCTGGCCTTTAATGCTTGAAAGTACTCAGTAATATTATTCTCTTTGTTTTCACCCATGTTGTTCAATAAGTCAGATAACTGTTTGCCTACCGGTATGTCAAATCCAAGGTTCTTATTACCTATATCGGGCACTTGTTTGGTTATATGTAGCATTAAGCAAACAAGTTGCCAAATCTAAATGTCCCTTTCTTATCCTTCTTGATCTTTCCTAGATTGTCAATCAATTCATCCTTCAACCATTCACACACATCAATTTTCACATTATCGTTAATCATGTCGTGAGCACTCTTTATGCATAAGCTGGAAACTGAATTTAGTCTATTTGCATGTGTTGTTTTGTAGCCTAGAATCATGCTAATGAATCTCACATTTATGTCAGTTACATCATTCACCCTTAAAGACCTTTTGTCGGATGTTGCACCTGTTAGGTTCATTACTAGGTCATTTGAGACCTTCTTTGTCTTGTCAGGTCTATTACCGCTAGAAGGTAACCCTATTACAGCTTTTATAGCTTCCTTAGTAATTTTGTGAGCATAATCTAGCCAAAAGAATGCACCATGTACCCTACTCAATACTATCCTAATAACTTCCTTGGGGAAATCCGGAATGCAGAGAAATTCTGTGAATCCTAGGGTTTCAATTATTTTGTGTTCAGGTTTCACATTACCAGAATAATCATAAATAATAGTCTTGTACATGTTCTTAATTTCTTCATCTCCTAATTCTTCTATATGGCAATGAATATACATCCTGGGGTCTTCTGCAAAAACTACTCCTTTGGGAATTTGAGAAAAAGAACCAACATTATCATCCTTCTTTGCTATTTTAGGAACTAACTGAAAACCTAGGGCACTTGATTGCTTCCACTACAGTAGGGTTTGTTATGAATTCAGGTACAGAAGAGGATGTCATGATTATAAATACCTTTTTCTACCTTTGGAAAGATTGATTGTTGAATTGCTTTTCTTCTTTGCTCGAAATGCCTTAGCTATGGAAATTTCGCGCTCTTCGAATGTTTGAATGCTCGGTGAAGTAAAATGGTGCCAAAAACACTAATTTATAATATCAATCTGCCAACTACCACATTTAATGCTTGCCGGTTAAGTAATCACTTAACTTTATCTACCGGTATAGAAGTAAATTTTAACTTCTTACCATCAACCGAGGGAACAATAGCATGTTTCACATTTGTTTGCCAAACCCTCAAAGAAATTTTCTTTAGTTGGATGAAGATTCTCCTGCTGGTGGAGTATTACTCTGTTCTGCCAGTGGAGGAGTATTCCTATCAACATTTAGTTCTGATTTCCTGATCCATTATTTTGAGAATTCTTGCTTTACTTCTTCAACCTTTTCTTTACCTTTCAAACTAGGACCTTTGTTGTTTACCAGTGAGGACTTGCTTCTACAAAATTTAGCAATATGCCCAATCTTGTTATAGGCATAACATGTCACATTATTTTTTTGAATAGCTTTCCCATAACCTATGTCATTTTGTGTTCTACATTGACTAGATAAATGTCCAAATATTCCACAAATATAACATCTTACATTCATTCTGCAATTTTTAGAATTATGAACAACTTTGTTGCATTTTGAACATTGATCAGTGGGTGTATTGGTATTATGATAATTTCTAGATCTACATTGATTTTCTCTATGACCATACTTGTTACAGTTAAATCATTTTCCATTAAATTTATAAGCAGTAGGTTGTCTTACCGGTTTGCCATGATCCTGTGTGTGTTAGGATTCCCACAGATACTGAGAGGGGGGGTGAATCGGTATCTAACCGATGAAAGGAATTTCTTAACTTAAAACATGTAGAACATATTATAACAGTGTACCGATATGCAAGAAATAATGCAATAAATAGAATTAAAAGGAACCACATGAAAAAAACACCATAACACAATGATTTAACAAGGAAACTCGGTGTGGGAAAAACCTCGGTGGGATTTGTGACCCACAATATTCACTTACTAGCCAATAAGAGAATATTACTGCTACAAGAGGGGCCTGCACATGCAGGAAGGCCAACTGCCTAGATCTCACTGCTCAATGGGAAGTCTCACTGACTTACAATGAGGGATTATAAAAATATAGTATCTTGTACTGCTTCAGAATAACATCTATAATGCTAGATCTAGTACCTATTTCTGCTCTGCTTCTTACATAAACCTTTAACCTATAATTCGCATAATAGGTCTACCTTATTTCGCCTAAATATGATCTTCTTACTTTCTTCCTTTCATTTTAAATGTTCTACAATGATCTCTCTTATATAAGAGTCATTTTACAATGATGCCAAGTTGGCTTACAAAGATTTTAATATAATAAACAAAATACAATATAACAAAAATCCTGTCGGCCTCTGTGCCGGTATGCTTCCTTTCTCTGTCAGTGTCAGTGGTTTGAGTGCCAGTGTAGAGTCTGATCTTGTTAGTGCTGGTGTAGTGTAATGCCTTGCCGGTGCCATAGGATTGTAAGGTTTCCATTAATGACAAAACCTTCAATCACCTATAATGTCTCATTGGAGTGTGCATATGCCAAAAATATCCCCCTTTGGCATTGATGGCAACACTCATGAGAAAATTCAAAAGTGTATCTGAAACTATAATCCAAAAATATATTTGAGCAGATAAGTCTTCTATCAGTTATTTTCTCACACTACTACTCCCCCTTTTGCATCAATGACAAAGGTTGCCAAGATGTTAGTAGAGTTGTAGTCTCACTCAACCTTGTAGCTGGGTAGTTACAATTTGAAAAAGATCTGCCAAAATCAAGTTTATACTTTCCATAAACTTCTTGCTATCCTTTATTGTTGTCTCTATTCTTTTAACTGTAATAGTGAGGTACTGCATATGCTCTGTCAGTGTTCTCTATCCCTGTACTAGTGCCTCAGATATTTCCTTCCGTAATGATGCTAGATAGTCCAATCTTGGACTTAGTATTAGTCTCAAATGCTTTTCCTTATTTACTATTCTCTCCTTTTCTCTTTCTAACTTAAGTAATTCTTCCTCAAAACTTGTTATCCTTTGCTCAAAAACTGATAATGTATCAGGTGAGTTAACAAAATTGTCTGCAAGTTTACTGATTTCATCTTGTACCTTGCTCATTTTCTTATCTATGTCTACTGTCAAAAATTTTGTCTTGCAAGTATCTTTGTACAGAGTTTTAAATTCTTTTAATAAGTTGCATAGTTCTGGTAGAAGTATGTCAAATTCCCTAGTACACTTCTTTATTTGATCTTCAAAGAATTTTTGCTTTTCAATTTCTACCTTATTCTTCAATGTCTCTTCCTTTATTTGCTCAATAGTCATTGTGTTCTCAGTGATGTATTTACATAAAGTATCAAGTTGTTTTAAAGAATCCTTATTATCTATGTTACAGTTAGGAGCTATTACCTTCAAAATTGGGATTGTGTCATCTATAGCTTTATAAGCCTATGAATTGCAATCTATTATCTTTTTGATGGAGTCCAAAAGTACTTCAGCTACATTAGTTGATTTGTAGCCTGCTGAGGAGGAACCAACATTCTAAATTCTGCCAGTGGAGGAAGTAACCAAGCTTGTAGTGACCTTTGGTAGGTCAATCTGTGTTTCCATTTCTCTAAGCAATGGTTTTTTATCTTCTCCTATTGTCGGTGGCACTGTTTCCATGTGTACCTATTCCTGTTTTGGAGCCTATTGCTCTGTTGTATTGTTAATGTTGTCAGTTGTTGGTGGCTCACTACCCATATCTATTTTGCCGGTTGTTTCTTTATCTATCACAATGTTGACCTTTTGTGTATCAACATCAACTATGTATATTACCTCAGGATTAGGATTTGTATCCTCTATGTCCATACTCTCATTTGTCGGTTGATCTTTAGTAATTTTTACTGATGATGCAATTTGAGGCAGTGGGGATAAGCTATCTTTAACTTTGATACTTGGAGGTCCACCAACCTTTCCTTTTCCCTTGTCTCTCTCCTTCTGATATACCTTTATTGGTTTGGGGTTCCTGTATTCTTCCTATTTTTCTTTCTCAACAAGAAATATGTCCCATGCATTTTTTGTTTCCGCTGTTACTTCATTCACTCTTCCAGCCATTAATGCAATATGTTGGTGTGTAGTAGAGAATACTGACCGGTTGGCTTCAACAATTAAGTCATCTATCTCCTTAGGTGAGTTTACTGGATAAACAACAAGTAACTTTTCAATTTTGATTTTCTTATCAAGCTCTACAACAGCTTGTCTTCTTGCTTCTAGTATTTTGAACAATTCATCTAGTAGATAATCTATTACTTCCATTAAGAACTTCTTATAGATATCCATGTGTAAAATAACATTGTTTTCAACTTATTCTTTGTCATCTGTTGACAGTGTATCATAGATCTTTCCTATGTTTTTGAGTTTCCCTTCCTCTGTGATTTAATATAGAAATTTGTCAAGAGGGGCCAAGTTTTGTTTAGTCTTCTTCTTCTTTGGTGTCAACTTTTTCTTTGGTGTTGTGTTTCTAACCGGTGACCTTACTGCCTGTTGTTTTTGTCTAGTCCTTCTAGGAAAAGGTGTGGATGCCGGTGAAGGATCCCTTTTTCTTACAACTCTTTTGAAAGTTGCAGGCATGTCACTCTTCAAAGAAGTAGCTATCGGTGATAGGTGAGTTTCAGGTTGTAGAGTACCTAACTCATCCTCAGTGATACCAGTTTGTTTTAATACATCTTCTTTAATATCCTTAGTCTGTCTAGAACCTCTTCTTACAACTGCTTCAACCTTTTTCACTCTGTTTTTAGATTGAATTTGTTTTTCTATGGTTTCATCACTACCAAATACTTCTTCCTTTGGTTCATTTGGTGCTTCCAGAAGTGCTTTAGCATAAGTCTCAATTATATGATCATCTGTCTCATAACCCATCTATGTTACCCAGATTGTTCTTGGGATGACTGCTTCCATCCAGATCTCATCCTTTTTTATTACAAAACATATATCATCTTTGTATTTGTTGACAATTTTATGTGATAGTCTAATTCTTTTATTCATCCTAGCCTTTAGTGCTTGAAAATAGTCATGAATGTTCTTTTCTTTGTTCTCACCCATGTTATTGAATAAGTCTATCAACTGTTTTCCTACTAGTATATCAAATCCAAGATTCTTATGGCCAATATCAAGAACCTATTTAGTTATGTGTAGCATCAAGCATACAAGTAGATTTCCAAATCTGAAAGTTCCTTTCTTATCCTTCTTGATTTTGCCTAAGTTATCAATCAACTCATCTTTTAACCATTCACATACATAAATTTTCACATTGTCTTTAACCATGTCATAAGCACTTTTAATGCATAAACTGGAAACTGAGTTAAGTCTGTTTGCATGAGTTACTTTGTACCCTAAAATCATGCTAACAAATCTCACATTTATATCAGTCACGTCATTAACTCTCAGAGACCTTTTGTCTGATGTTGCACCAGTTAAGTTCATTCCTAGGTCATTGGAGACCTTCTTGGTTTTGTCTGGTCTATTACCGGTGGAAGGTAACCCTATTACTACTTTCATAGCTTCCTTTGTTATTTTGTGTACTTAATCAAGCCAAAAGAATGAACCATGTACCCTGCTTAAAACTATTCTAATCACCTCCTTGGAAAATTCAGGAATGCAAAGGATTTCAGTGAATCCTAGGGTTTCAACAATTTTATGTTCCGATTTTACATTTCCAGAATTATCACATATGACAGATTTATACATTGTTTTGATCTCTTCATCTCCTAATTCCTCTATATTGCAATGAATATATATTTGGGGATCTTCTGCAAAAACAACTCCCTTTGGAATTTGGGAAAAATCACCTACATTGTCATCTTTCTTGGCTACCTCGGGAACTAGTTGAAATACAGGCCTAGGGCATTTTATGACCTCGACTACTGTAGGGTTTGCTATGAATTCAGGTGCAGAGGAGGATGCCATGATAAATACCTTTTTCTTCTTTTTGGATGGATTGATTTCTGAAGTGCTTTTCCTCTTTGCTCGAAATCCCTTAGCTCTGCAAATTTTGCACTCTTCGAATGTTTGAAATCTCAGTGAAGTTAAATGGAGCCAAAACCACAAATTTATAATGTTTATTTTGTCATCTACCACATTTAATGTGTGTCAGTTAAGTAGTCACTTAACATTATCTGCCAGTATAGAAGTAATTTCCAACTTCTCACCATTAACCAAGGGAATTATAGGATATGTCTCATTGATTTCCAAACCCTCAAGAGATTTTTTTTCAATTTGATGAAGAGCTTCCTACCAGTGGAGCATCACTCTGTCCTACTGGTGAAGCATCACTTTGTCCTACCGGTGAAGCATTGATTGGTTCTACTGGTGGAGGAGTATTCCCAACAATATTAAGGTCTGACTTTCTAATCCATTGTTTTGAGAATTATTGCTTAACCTCTTCAAATTTTTCTTTACCTTTCAAGCTAGAAGTTTTGTTGTCTACCAGTGATCCTTTACTTCTATAGAATTTTGCAATATGCCCAATCTTGTTACATGCATAACAAGTCACATTATTCTTCTGAATAGCTTTCCCATAACCTATGCTAGTTTATGTTTTGCATTGATTAGATATGTGTCCAAATCTTCCACAAACATAACATCTCACATTCATTCTGCAATTTTTAGAGTTGTGACCAACTTTGTTGCATTTTGAACATTGGCCTATGGGTGTGTTGATATTCTGATAATTTCTAGATCTACATTCATTTACTCTATGGCCATACTTATTACAGTTAAAGCATTTTCCATTGAATTTATAAGCATTAGGTTGCCTTACCGGTTTTCTATGATCCTGTGTGTTTGCAGTACCAGAGCTTTCACCAACTTCAAAGCCAATTCCAGAAGTGTCACCTTTAGGTTTTTGGTTCTTCAGCAAGTTACCAAGTTCCTCTGAGCTTTTCTTGAATTTTTCTTTATGTTGATTTGCAGTATATAGTTCTCTTTCTAAGACTCCTTTCTACCTCATCAATTCATTGGAGTCATTCTGAGTGTGCATCAGATCTATCTTCAATAAATCATTTTCATAACTAAGTCTTGTGTTTTCATTTGTAGTATCACTTAGTCTTCTGGTGAAATCTTCTTCATTCTTCTTTCTATCTTCAATTTCTTTACAAAATCTCATAGACATATCCTGCATCTCATTCTTTGTTGTCATGCTCTCTTGTTTCAGCTTGTTTATCATATCATTAAGAGATTCCTTTTCATCATTCTCATTTTGCATCTTTTCACAAAGTTCTCTTCTCTTGTTTCTTGAAATTGTAAGATTTTATTGAAGTGCCTGAATGATATCCTGAGTTGCCTTTAGATCATCTTCTAGTTTGATATTTTTCAATTTTTCTGTATCATAGTCTGAAAGAGCTGCTTCTAGTTGCTTCATCAAATTTTCCATATCTACCAGTGTCAAGATCTTCCTCAAGTTGTGAGGCTTCTAAAAATAGAGGACCAGACTCTAATACCAATTGTTAGGATTCCCACAGATACTGAGAGGGGGGGGTGAATCAGTATCTAACTAGTGAAAGGAATTTCTTAACTTAAAACATGTAGAACATATTATAATAGTGTATCGGTATGTAAGAAAGAATGCAATAAATAGAATTAAAAGCAAGCACATGAAAAACACACCATAACACAATGATTTAATGAAGAAACCTGGTGTGGGAAAAACCTCAGTGGGATTTGTGACCCACAATATTCACTTATTGGCTAATAAGAGAATATTACTGCTACAAGAGGGGCCTGGACATGCAGGAAGGCCAACTGCATAGAGCTCACTGCTCAATGGGAAGTCTCACTAACTTACAATGATGGATTATACAAATCCAGTATCTTGTACTGCTTCAGAATAGCATCTACAATGCCAGATCTAGTACCGGTTTCTGCTCTGCTTCTTACATAAACCCTTGACCTATAATTCACATAATAGGTCTGCCTTATTTCGCCTAAATATGATCTTCTTACTTTCTTCCTTTCATTTTAAATGTTCTACAATGATCTCTCTTATATAAGAGTTATTTTACAATGATTCCAAGTCAGTTTACAAAGATTTTACAATAATAAACAAAATACAATATAACAAAAACCATGTCGGCCTCTGTGCTGGTATGCTTCCTTTCTCTACCGGTGCCGATGGTCTGAGTGTCGGTGTAGAGTCTAATCTTGTTAGTGCCAGTGTAGTGTAATACCTTTCCAGTGCCATAGGATTGTAAGGTTGCCATCAATGACAAAACCTTCAATCACCTACAATGTCTCATTGGAGTGTGCATATGCCAACAATGTGTTTGCAGTACCAGAGCTTTCACTAGTTTCAAAGCCAAGACCATTAGTGTCACCATTAGGTTTATTATTTTTCAACAAGTCACCAAGTTCTTTTGAGCTTTTCTTGAATTTTTCATTATGTTGATTTGCAGCAGCCAGTTCTCCTTCCAAGATACCTTTTTGTCTCATGAGTTCATTTGAGTTATTTTGTGCATGCATTAGATCTATCTTCAACATATAATTTTCATAGCTAAATCTTGTGTTTTCATTTGCAACATCATTCAATCTTCTAGTCAAGTCTTCTTCATTCTTCTTTCTATCTTCAATTTCTTTACAAAATCTCATAGTCATATCTTGCATCTCATTCTTTGTTGTCATGTTTTCTTGTTTCAGCTTATTCATCAGATCACTAAGAGTTTCCTTTTCATCATTCTCATTTTGCATCTTTTCACAAAGTTCTCTTCTCTTGTTTCTTGAAATAGTAAGATTTTCTTGAAGTGCTTGAATAATATCCTGAGCAGCCTTTAGATCATCTTCAAGTTTGATATTTTTCAATTTTTCTGCATCATAGTCTGAGAGAGCTCCTGCTAGTTGCTTCATCAAGTTTTCTATCTCTACCAGTGTCAAGATCTTCCTCAAGCTATTAGGCTTCTAAAAATAGAGGACCAGGCTCTGATACCAATTGTTAGGATTCCCATAGATACTAAGAGGGGGGGGGGGTGAATCAGTATCTAACCGGTGATAAGATTTTCTTAATTTAAAACATGTAGAGCAAATATGAACTGTGTACCGGTAAATATAAAGTAATGCAATAAACAGAGATAAAAACAACCACATGAAAAAAACACCATAACACAATATTTTAACAAGGAAACCCAGTGTGGGAAAAACCTCAGTGGGATTTGTGACCCACAATATTCACTTACTGGCCAATAATAGAATATTATTGCTACAAGAGGGTCTTGCACATGCAGGAAGGCCAAGTGCCTAGAGCTCACTGCTCAATTACAAAATGGGAAGTCTCGCTGACTTACAAAATGGATTATACAAATCCAATGTCTTGCACTGCTTCAAAATAACATCTACTATGCCAGATCTAGTACTGGTTTATAGCTTTTCTTCTTACATAAACCCTTAACCTATAATTCGCATAATAGGTCTGCCTTATTTCTCTTAATTACATTCCTATATTCATTACATCTCCTCCTACAATGTTCTACAATGAACTCTCTTATATAACAGTCATTTTACAACTTTCCAAGTCGGCTTACAATTATTTTACAATAATAAACAAAATAAATTACAACCAAAATTCCTGTCGGCTTTTGTGTTAGTATGCTTCCTTTCACTGCCAGTATCGGTGGTCTGTGTGCCAGTGTAGAATCTAACTTTGCTGGTGCTAGTGGATTGCCTTGCCGATGAGATAGGATTGTAAGGTTGCCATCAATGACAAAACCTTCAGTCACCTACAATATCTCATTGGAGTGTGCATTTGCCAACATAGCCAACCTTGTTATCAAAGTTGATGAATTATATATAAAAGAGTTACTCACTTAGTTTTGGTGTCGGTATTGTGTCTGCATTATCAGAGAGAGATGAATGTACGAACAAGAGATTTATCATTTAGTGAAGTGTTGAGGTGAGATTGGTGTTGCAGAGAAGACAACTATGCTTAACCGAATCTGTCATTAGGCATTTCTAGATGCTATTATTGTAGGTCATTTCTTCCGGATTGTAGTCCAAATAATATAGTAAGTCAGTGAGACATCACTAAGGCTTGTAGCCTTCCAGGAAAATATCTTCTGAGCAATGAGCTCTAGATAGTATTCCTGTATGTATGTGTATTCCCCATTGTAATATTTTCACATACTACTACAGAGTATCCTCTTACTATGCGTAGATTCCCAGCATGATTTTTCTGTTGACCAGGCTTTCCACATCAAAAATTTTGTAGCTGTGTGTTGTGTTGTTAATTTTCTTATCTATTTATTGCTATAGTTTATCAGTTTATGTCTTGAAGTTTAATTTTGAGATCTGGTGAAGATTGTGATTGTTGGAAACTTGTTGATCTGAGTATATAGATGCAGGCAATGTAAGTTGTCATTGATGTCTGGCAATATATCAAATAATAAAATGATTTGATTATGATGGCAGTATGTTGAAGACATTGTGGTAGGTTGTTCTTGTTGGATATTGTTGGTCATTGAAGCTACTAGGATATATTATTGTCATTGATGTCAACATATTCATGTGTATTGCTCTGGTGATTACAGATTGGAAAGATCTTATGATCCTGTTTTACTACTATTGTTTTGTTGATTATTGTTTTGCATAGTTTTGTATATCCTTTGGTATATTTCAGAGTGATCAAATCTTGTGCTGAGACTTTGGGATATTGTTTGGGATGGTCTTGTGTATCATCATTTTAGATGGTTCATGATTTGGTGCTCTTCAAGTTATCTTTTTTCATGGTAGTTGTCGATTGTTTGTGTTCTTGAGCATTCAAATGTTGATCGATGAAGATTTGAAAAGTGGTGTTGGCACAACTATTCTTGATGATTCTAATGTGCTTTTTGGTGTTTCCTAGTCATGTCCTTTTTTTTTGGCGATCTGAATTGATCATTGAGTGAACTTTTGATGGTTTTTATGAACCCATGATGATTTCCATGTTATCCGGTTTACCTGGTGGTCTAGCGTGTTGCAGTTGATCTTGACATGATTTCTAGTGGTGTTGTGCATTTGGGAATTTGTTTTAGGACCATTTTATGCTATGTAAATAATTATATTGGTCTGGTGGTTGATCTTTGCATCGTGTAATGTAATTTTATAATTGTGAGTTAAGGGTTAGGGTTTAGCTGACCTTGTTAACAAGGTTGATGAATTGTATATATAGGTGATATATTCATGTAGTTTGGGTGTCGATGGTGTGTTTGCATTATCAGAGAGAGGTACATGTGCAAACAAGTGATTTATCCTTAGGTGTTGAGATTGTGTTGATTCTGGTGTTATAGGGTAGACATTTATGCTTAATCAAATCTATAATCAGGCATTTGGAGATGCTATTCTTTCAGTTCACTTCTTCTAGAATGTAGTGTGAATCATATTGTAAGTTAGTGAGACTTCCCTGAGGGTTGTAGCCTCCCGGGCCATTATCATTTGAGCAGTGAGCTCTAGGAAGTGTTCTTAAATGCATGTGCATTCCCCATTGTAATATTTTCACATACTACTATACAGTATCATCTTACTATGGGTAGATTCCCACCATGGTTTTTCTCTTAACCGGGTTTTCTACGTCAAAATTTTGGTGTTGTGTGTTGTGCCTTCAATTTTCTTATCTATCTTATTGCTGTAATTTATCAGATCTATTTTTGGTGGCTAAATTTGTTATTCTGGTGAAGACTAATTCACCCTCTACCCCCTCTCAGTCTTCTTTCTTGTTTGCTGCTAACAATTAGTATTAGAGCTAGATCCCCTAGTAGAAGCTTAATCGCTTGAGGAGATCTAGGATGGCAACTCAAGGTATTCTCTTTAAGAAGGATAGTCTACAGTTTGATGGAAGCAATTATACTATATGGAAGAACCAAATGGAAGTGTACTTGAAATGTCTTGGAGAATATTATTGGAAGATTACAAACAATGACTATATTGTTCCTCATAATGGACTTACTACTCTTGATGAGATTAAGGAAGTTGAACATAATATTAGATCAAAGGAAGCATTTCTTAGTGCCCTAACTGATTCTGAAATGACAAATGTAATAGGACTTTAGACTGCACATGAGATCTTGGAGAAGCTTGAAATCCTTTATGAAGGTGATTAACAAGTGAAAGTTTCTAAGTTGCAAAGTTTGAAAGGAAAAGATAAGACATTGAAGATAGGAGATGATGAAAACATACACTCTTTTATGGCTAAGGTGAATGATCTTGTCCTAGGTATCAGATGTGCTAGTGGAACCATTGAGGAAGATGAAATTGTTGCTAAGGTGTTGATATTTTTTCCTCTTGCTTATAAACATAAGGTTGCAGCTATTGATGAGATTTGGAGTGTGACCATAGTGACAAGAGATGTGTTGATTGGAAAGTTTACTACATTTGAGCTGAGTTAATTTGGAGAATCACGTGGAAAGTTTGAGAACATTTAAAGCATCTGCATCTATATCCGGTAAAAAAAAGTATGATCCTAATGAGTGCAAAATATCTAGATATGAAAGAGAGAGAAGAGAGATGGAAGAGAAAGAAAGAGAACTAGACGAGCTTGAAGAATTGATTGCCTGGAGATGACCAAAGGAGTTGGTAAGTGTGATGGAAATTTTCCTTTGAAATGTTTCTCTTGCAATAAGATATGATATTTTACTTCTAAATCCCCAAAGAGAATGGATAAGTATGACACACATGATAAGTTTGATAAACATTATAGATATGATAGACATAATAAGTATGACAAGCCTTATAAGTCTAACTAGAAGTTTAAAAATCAGAAGAATTGCTATTATGTTGTTGATGAAGGTGTTATCAATGAAGAATCAAAAGAAGATGAAGTTGTGTTTATTTCTGTTAAGGAAGATAGACCTATACCTATTGATTCCACTTACTGCACTATTTAAGAGAAGGCTTTAGCTGCTAAAGTTGAAGAAAAAGATAAATGGGTAATTGATAGCAGTTTTTCA
The DNA here is from genome assembly GCF_030272615.1 of Cryptomeria japonica. Classification (NCBI taxonomy): domain Eukaryota; kingdom Viridiplantae; phylum Streptophyta; class Pinopsida; order Cupressales; family Cupressaceae; genus Cryptomeria; species Cryptomeria japonica. The sequence goes on along the minus strand of NC_081414.1, from coordinate 885,510,717 downwards.
CATCATATGACCAATGATAAAAGAAAATTTCAAAGCACAGAAAGATATGATGGCGGAATATTTATATTTGAAGATGAAAAAGCCTATGTAATCCATGGGAGAGGTTCTATTTCTTTTGATGGTAAGCATAACACTGATGATGTCTTGTATGTTGAAGGTTTGAAGCATAATCTTTTGAGTGTTGGATAGATGGTTGATAAAGGTTATGATCTACAATTCAAGGATGGTAAATGCAAGATCTTGAATGCCTCTAGTATAGAGATTGCATCTGGGACTAAGACTGAAGGTAACATTTTTCATTTTATTATTGGTGAGAAAAGTTGTTTGATTGCTCAGATAGATGAGAGTTGGTTGTGGCATAGGAGAATATGCCATGTAAATTTTGATTCAATGATTAAGATCTGATCTACACATGTCAAAGATTTGCCTAAGATTGTCAAGCCTACTAATCCGGTACGCAAGGAATGTCAATTGGGTAAGAAAACAAGAATTTCTTTCAAAATAAAATAACATACATCTGATGGACTGCTAGACCTTGTGCATACTAACCTATTTGGACCTACAAATGTTAGAAGTTTGTAGGGTGATAGATATTTTATGCTACTAATGGATGACTATTATAGGCTGATGTGGGTTATCGTTTTGAAGGAGAAATCAAAAGCATTGGACAAATTCAAGATACTCAAAGCTAAGGTTGATAGTGAGTCTGGAATGAAGGTGAAGTGTCTAAGATCAGATAGAGGTGGATAATTTTGTTCCAATGAGTTCAATTCATTTTGTGAGATGCATGGAATTAGAAGACAATTATCTACTCCTAGAACCCCTCAACAAAATGGAGTTGTTGAGAAGAAGAACATAACTATTTTGGATGTATCAAGGACTATGTTGATTGAAGGAAATGTCTCAAACATCTACTAGAGAGAAGCTATTACCACTGTTGTTTATACATTCAATAGAGTTCACATCAAAGGTGATATTGGTAAGACCCCTTATAAGCTATGGTTTGGTTATGTTCCTATTGTGAGATATTTCAGAGTTTTTGGTAGAAAATATTGTATCAAGAGAGATGATGATATAGGAAATTTTTATGCTAGAAGTGATGAAGGAATTTTCTTGGGATATTCTACAAAGAGAAAATCCTACCGATGCTACAATAAGAGACTGAGAAAGATAGTGGAGAGTGCAAATGTGAAGGTGGATGATAATTTTGGGAAAGAGATTAGAGCATATGGTTATGATGATGGTCGACATGTTGTTTTTACTTCTATTCAAACTGAAGAGCCTAAGAAGAATGATCTGGTAGAGATAGTTAATCCAGATACTCAAAGCTAAGGTTGATAGTGAGTCTGGAATGAAGGTGAAGTGTCTAAGATTAGATAGAGGTAGATAATTTTGTTCAAATGAGTTCAATTCATTCTATGAGTGGCATGGAATTAGAAGATAGTTATCTACTCCTAGAACCCCTTAGAAAAATGGAGTTGTTGAGAAGAAGAACATAATTGTTTTGGATGTTGCAAGGACTATGTTGATTGAAGGAAATGTTTCAAAGATCTACTAGAGAGAAGATATTAGCATTTTTGTTTATACATTCAATAGAGTTCACATCAAAGGTGATATTGGTAAGATGCCTTATGAGCTATGGTCTGGTCATGTTCCTACTATGAGATATTTTAGAGTTTTTGGTAGAAAATGTTGTATCAAGAGAGATGATGATATAGGAAAGTTTGATGCTAGAAGTGATGAAGGAATTTTCTTGGGATATTCTACAAAGAGAAAATCCTATTGGTGCTACAATAAGAGACTGAGAAAGATAGTGGAGAGTGCTAATGTGAAGGTGGATGATAATTTTGGGAAAGAGATAAAAGCATGTGGTTATGATGATGGTCGACATGTTATTTTAACTTCTATTTAGACTGAAGAGCCTAAGAAGAATGATCTGGTAGAGATAGTTAATCTAGATATTATTGTTGGAGTGCAGGAACTTGTGAATCAGAGCAATCAGAACACTCCAAGGTATGTAAGATTCAATCATTCTAAAAATCAGATTGTTGGTGATAAAAACAAGGGTGTAATGACTATAATAAGGTTAGTTGTTGAAGAAGTATGTTTTATTTCTAAAGTGGAACCTAAAGATGTTGCTGAAGCTTGTAAAGATGAAAGTTGGATGAGAGCTATGGGAGAAGAACTAGATCATATTGAAAAGAATAATACATGGGAACTTGTGCCTAGACCTAAGGATAAGAATGCCATTGGCACTAAATGGGTCTTTAGAAACAAATTGAATGAAGGTGGTGAAGTTGTTAGAAATAAAGCAAGACTGGTTTGCAAAGGATATCCACAACAAGAAGGAATTTATTATGAAGAGAATTTTTCTCTGGTTGCCAGACTTGAAGCTATTAGACCGTTGCTTGTATATTATTCTTATAAGGATTTCAAGTTATATTAGGTGGATGTCAAATTTGCCTTTTTGAATGGTGATCTATAGGAATAAGTCTACATTGAACAACCTGATGGATTTTCACTATCAGATGATAGAGATATGGTATGTAAGTTGAAGAAATCTCTTTATGGATGTGCTGCTAACAATTATTTGTACTTTAATATTGAGAATGATAACATCCTGATTGTTGAAGTCTTTGTTGATGATATTATCTTTGGAGGTGATGATGATTTGAGCATGAAGTTTGTTGGTGATATGTAGAAATAATTTGAGATGTCTATCATTGGTGAGATGAAATTTTTCTTAAGTTTGCAGATTACACAGTCTGAAAAAAAGTTATATTCATATCTCAAACTAAGTATGTGAAGGAATTGCTGAAGAAGTTTGGATTACATGACTCCAAACCAGTTGGAACTCCTATGGTGACCGGTTGTAAATTATCTAAGAATGATAAAACTCCTAAAGCTAATGAGAGTATGTATAGATCTATGGTTGGTGGACTATTATATCTTACATAGTTTACACCAGACATTATGCATGTTGTGTGTATGGCTACTAGATATCAAGTTGATCCGAAAGAGAGTCATATCACTATTGTTAAGAGGATATTCAAATACTTGAAGGAAACTATAGATGATGGACTCCAGTATCTGAGGAATGATGATTTCATGCTATGTGCCTACACTAATGTTGTTTGAGTTGGTGATGATGACTGGAAGAGTACTACCAGTGGATAATTCTTTTTAGGTAAGAACTTAGTTTCATGGGCTAGCAAGAAACAAGATTTAGTATCCTTATCCACTGCTGAAGCTGAGTACATTGTTGCTACTAGTAATTGCACTCAAGTAGTTTGGATGAAGAAAATGTTGAAATATATCAGAGTTATTCATGATGAGCCTACTATTATTTACTATGATAATTCCAGTACTATCAACATGTCCAAGAATCCGGTGCAACATTCAAAGACTAAACATGTGTCAATCAAATATCATTACTTGATAGAGCAAGTCAGTGAAGAAAAGGTGAAGTTGGACTATGTATCTACAAAAAAACAAATTGATGATATTTTCACTAAGCCTTTGCCTAAAGATACATTTGTCTATTTGGGAGACAAGTTAGGGGTATCTACCCCTCCTGATGAGAACTAGATACATTGAGTTGTAATAATCTGGTGGATTTTAGAGCCTTATCATTTTACCTAGATTGGTGAGTTGGTATTGCTCCTCTGCTAGAGTAGTCTATTGACTTGGTTGTGTGTCCTAGGAGGAAAGATTCATGTTTCTATTTTGGAGAAGGTTTGAGATCTTTGGTATTTCTATCAAAGGGGGAGAGAGATCATGTGAAAAATTGTCTTACCTATCCTGATCTTAGGAGGAGTTTGTTGGAGATATCTTCTTTCTTTGCATTGATTGTTCTTCACACTCATATGTTGGCATCAATGCCAAAGGGGGAGATGGTTGGATATTATTGGTCATTGCTTCTGCTAGGATATGTTGTTTTCATTGATGTCAACATATTCTTGTGTATTTATATGGTGATTGCAGATTGGGAAGATCTTATGATCTAGTTTTGCTACTATTGTTTTGTTGATCACTGTTTTGCAGAGTTCGGTATATCCTTCGGTATATTATGATATAATTAGATCTTATGCTGAGACTATGGACTTTTTTGGGATAGTCTTGTGTATCTTCATTTCCAATGGTTCATGATTTGGTGCTCCGCAAGTTATCTTTCTTCATGATAGTTTCTGATTGGCTGTGTTCTTGAGCTTTCAGATGTTGACTAATAAAGATTTGAAAAGTGGTGTTGACGTAACTATTCCTGATGATTCTAACGTGCTTGTTGGTGTTTCATAGTCATGTCCTATTTGTTTTGGTGATTCTCATTGATCCTTGTGTGAGAGTTTGATGGTTTCTATGAACTTGTTATGATTTTTGTGTTATGCAGTTTTCTGGGTGGTGTAGCGTATTGTGGTTGATCTTGGCACGATTTTCGGTGGCATTGTGCTTTTGGGAATTTGGTTTAGGACCATTTATGCTATGTAAATAATTATATTGGTCCAGTGGTTGATCTTTACATTGTGTAATGTAATTTTTTAATTGTGAGTTGAGGGTTAGGGTTTAGTTCACCTTGTTATCAAGGTTGATAATTATATATATAGGTGATAAATTCATGTAGTTTGGGTATCGATGGTGTGTTTGCATTATTAGAGAGAGGTATATGTGTGAATAAGTGATTTATCCTTCGGTGTTGAGATTGTGTTGAGTTTGGTGTTGTAGGGAGGACATATATGCTTAACTGGAACTGTAATCAGGCATTTGGAGATGTTATTCTTTTAGTTCACTTCTTTTGGATTGTAGTTTGGATCATATTGTAAGCTAGTGAGACTTTCCTGAGGGTTGTAGCTTTCTGGGCCATTATCATTTGAGAAGTGATATCTAGGTAGTGTGCCTGAATGCATGTGTATTCCCCATTATAATATTTTCACATACTATTGCAGAGTATCATCTTACTGTGGGTAGGTTCCCGCTATGGTTTTTCCCTTAACCGGGTTTTCCACGTCAAAATCTTGGTGTTGTGTATTGTGCCTTCAATTTTCTTATCTGTCTTATTGTTGTAGTTTATTAGATTTATTTTTGGTGGATAAATTTGTTATTCTGGTGAGGATTGATTCACCCCCCACTCTTAGACTTCCTTCTTGTTTCCTGCTAACAATTCTTTGGTGCAATAGTCATTTCAAAAGCTTAGCAATTGATTTCTTATCTACCTAGAGTCAATGGTATGTGATTCTTATCATATGTTCATGTTAAAGAAACTTGTGTTGAGTTTAATTGATTTGGAGAAGATTTTTTGATTGTTATGGTTCAATTTCTTCTAGCAATTAAAGGAAACTTGTCTTATTGCTGAGTTTGTGGATTTAATTGTGTCTGCAAGTTAGTATTCTACTCCACATTGCATCAATTTTTTGTGTGGATCTGGAATTTAGTTTGGTGATGGGATGTATGCATGATATTAATTTTTTAGTTGATTTTATCACCTAGATAATAAATTATGAATGTTTGATCTATTTCTCTCAGTTTGTCAAAAGTACAGTTTCAGGTCATAAAGAAGAATGCTCTACATTCTCCCACATGGAAAATTGTGATTGTAGTCACATAAATCTATCCAGCTTAATTAAATAAATATTCGCTATTTATTTGATTAAAAATCCACTAGCCATCAAATTAATTAAATTAATATTTAATTAATTCATCCCCAAACATTCTTCCATTAATTAAATAAATTATTCAATTTATTTTAATTAATTCATTAAATCAAATTCACAATCAATTAAATAAATAAAATTTATTTATTTAATTAAAATCCCCTTTTCCTCTTTTAAATAAATTAAATAAAACATTTATTTAAATCATTATCCCCACCCCACTTGCATTTTCCTACAAATGCAACTTGCACTCATTTATTGGAATAAATGAATTTTTATTTTAATAAAATCCCATTTTCCCTCACCCACCAAATCCACTTGCAAAATCTAATCCCCTTCTAGATTCTTATAAACCCTTCCTATTTAGCCTAATCCATCTTCTAAACTTTGTCACATCCCTAAGCAAAGGGAAGTCACTTCTCAAAACCTCAAAGTCTTTGATAACCATTAAAGGCTTCAAGTCTTCAACCACTAAATGGCTCAAAGTCTTTGATAACCTTTAAAGGCTTTCAACCTTCAACCACTTAATCCCCAAAGTCTCCAATAACCATTAATGGTTAATTCAAACCTACCCACATGGTTAAAACATTTGTTTTGACTCAACCTCTATCCAACCCAAGGGTCTCATCAGGCCATTAATGCTTTGACCATGATTATCTCTTAATCATTTGTACAAAGGTTTATCCTTGGATTAACTCTTAATCCAGTGGGTAAGCTTAATTTAGACTTAACCCTTAGCCTTTAGATAACCATGAGGTCTTCTCAGGCCTTTAAATGCCTCCAACTCCTTTTCTCAACCCAACCCTATGTTGACACTTGTCACCATTTCATTGGTGCCAATTGTGCACATGGATCCCCAACTTTCAAACTCAACCCTTGATTGAATCTTTCAATCTCAACCATCCATTGCTCCATTTTCCCTATAAATAGAGCTCATTCCTTCATAATCCAGATCCTGAAAACTTGTATGCATCTAAGCTATAGACATTTTAGAGAGTATTTTTAGCATAATCATCTAATACCTTGTTATTTTGGTTAAAATACATCATTTTAGCATCAATAGCATAGCATTAGTTTTTTTTATTTCATACTCAAAGCACAATATTACAATCTCAATCCTCCATAAGCATCCATAGTGCAAAAAGCTGCTGAGAGCTACACTATTTTGGAACTTGGAGAGGAGAGGAACAAGGGAGGAAGGAGCTAAAGCCATGCTAAGAGGCAGTTGGAGATGCCTCATAATATTTGTTTCGTTTGTTAAATACATTAGCATGCTTTTAGTGTCTCTCTTGGTATGCCTTTTAGATTAGTTTTTGATTGACAATCTAACGTTTTCGTGTTTCTTTGTGTTGTTGATCATTCACTAACCTTGTGCCATTTAGGAGGGCATCATTTGGTGAACCCGACGTGAATTGAACCACCAAAAACATATCCTCTTTTTTTTTTATATATCTAACATGTTTTCTTGTTGAAAGTGCCACACAGGTTGCGCTTTAGCGCTATTGAACCCGTTTTAGCGCTACCGACACTTTTTATTTTAGCGCTATTGTCCCTACAATAGCGCTATTGTAAAATTTTCAGCGCTTTTGACCTTATTCTAGCGCTTATGTTCTTCTTCTAGCGCTATTGGAAAACTTCTAGCGCTTTTGCCTCTCTGTCTCTCCCGTTCTTTCAGCGCTTCTGTTTAAAACACAGACCAGCGCTATTGCGACAGAGTGTCGTCCAAATCGCCTTGTAACCGAAAAATTGAACATCTTAGGCTTGTGGAAGCCCCCCCTTGGACATAAATTTTACTAACGAATTGTGGTTGTTGTAGGTTAAAGACTAACCCCTAAAAATCAAAAATTTTCCTTTGGTGCATTAAAAACTTGAAACAAAGAAATTTGTCATGCTTTCTAGTTAGGATAAATTGTCTTTTGGTGCTTAAAATCAACAAACAAATTTGCTTTCCTTGCATCAAAATCTAAAAATCACAAGCCACACTTCAATTTTGGGCAAGTAAAAAGAACAAACCACTTGTTTTTGATTTTTTTGCAAACAAATTTTACTTCAAGCAAAACGTGTTTTTTAAGTTGACCAGGATTTTCGAATTCTAGATTACAAAAACACATTGCCTTTGAAGTTAAAAAGAACACCATGATTGTTGGAGCAACATCTCCAAGTAATTAGAGCACATTTGCAAAATGCTGGATTAAAAAGAACAAGTGTTTTACGTGTTTGGCACGCTTGTGCAAAGAGTTGGTCGAGTGGTCCTACTTCTAACACACACTATCCTCTCCCTTGGCTCTCGTGGTCCTAGGTGCAAGAGAAAAGTGTTAGTAACACTCAAAATTTTATCTTTTTAAGAGAGGCCTGCCAAGAGACACATCACTCTTGGGAATGACCTCGAGTGGTAAATCCTTCGAGCCGCTATAGAAATCAGGTGAGAGCAAAAGCTATAGCCTTGGGTATAGCTGTTCCTATAGTGTAACTGGCCAAAAGGACAAATGGGCCCCACCACTAGTTACAAGGCTCTTAAGTGAGTCACTACAGAATGAACTTATGTCCAAAAACATCGAACATGACTAAACACCTTTAAGTAGTAGCCCACCCATTCTATTGATTGAGGATATTTGCGATAAAATTTAGTGCAAGAGCATAGATGGTTTTGCTCCCAAGATACTCACCATACATATTTCCTTGAGTAGAAACATAGCTTTTTGAAAAGTCACTTGTGGCTTGATAAAAGTGGTGACTCCCCCATCATAGGGATCATCTATTTGTTATTCTCATGCAAGACTTAGTATATCACATCCTTACCTGCCATGGTGGGATTCATAAGGTATGTAGTACCAAAGTCGAAGAAATATCAAGATGTGGGCTAAATTTATCACAACTGGCCATTTGACCTTAGGGATAAAAAGTGTTTGAAGTGTGTTCATTTTAGTCAAAGACCAAGTGCAAATTGAGCCGACTTCAAGCTTTGGAAATACACCTTAAAATACATCTAAAGGAAGGGTCATATACAAGTCCAAGGATTGGGTTGATCTAGACCCATACTCATTTGTGCCTTTTAGGCAACATTCTTGTGTTTGTGTGCTTGCTTTGTTTTCTTGTCAAAGAAAAATCAGAAAATCACTTCCCAAAAACAAAGTATTCATCCAACCAAACATCTGTCAAAACAACCAAAAACATCAAAAACAAGGTACAAACAACAAGGAGTCAAATTTTATGACCATTCTTCACATCTTGCAAAAGAAGAAGTGTCATCAGCATATGAACTTGAAAAGAAGACCATTAAGCTCAACGGCTTTGATCAAAAGGAGGAAATTCTTCTATATCAACCGACAAATCTTTGTCTCCCATAGAGTCTTTCTACATCGCATGCGTCTCTACCTTCAAGGAAAAACAAACGAATTTGATTCAGAATCATTGAACCACAGAGCTTTTATGCAATATAGAGCTCTGAGTTATCACAAAAATCAAGGAGGAAAGATTAATCCCAACTTCTTCCCAAACGTCTGTATCACATACAACACAGCTCGAGAAATACCACCAACACTCGAAAGGGAAGAGATAGAGTTTGTCCCATTTGTAACACAAAGTTTTTATTGAAGTTGAAAACATTTTCGTCCATCATCTCACTCATACATCATCACTTCATCATCAATCCGTCCCAACTCTCAAAACATTAAGAGGTTCTTGTCCCAAGTTCTCTTTTAGATATTGCTTGAAATCAAACACATCACATCACTTTTTAGATTGTTTCTACATCTAGGATAAGCTCATCCTAAGAGACACATCTACGCAGGTTAAAACTAGTTCATGAGTGAATCCTCTCATTACTAGGTAGTTAAATCTGTAACACATCTCAGATTTCTCTACACCTTATCACATCAAAACTTATCAAACAAGCAAGCAATTCAAAAAAGGAATTTCGGTACATCCACCTTAAAGGTGCTAGAGATCCACGTGCAACACAATTCACCAACCATCAATCTCTCATTTCATCAAAAACTCATCATCATCTTCAATCAACGTCAACAAAAAGCTTGCAAACAAAATGGCTCAAACCCGATCACAGTCCAGGCAACGAGAAATAGAAAGGGAAGAAGAAGAAGAGGAAAATCTCAATGAATTTCAAGAAGCACTTGGAGGAAATGTAGATGACAAAAACCCAAGTACTCCCACTCCCGCAACAATAGAAAGGGCTCAGCATAACCCTCTCTTTAACAGGCTTTATGATGAAATACTCAGGAGCAATGCGGATGCTCACTTCTTAAGACTCGCTCGAGAAGGAGCCAAACTCCCCTCAGACTTTGATCTTGCCCAATTAAGACAAGAATCAGAAAGACAAAGTCGCCATGAAGAGGAAAGAGATAGAGATCACATCAGATATAACATTCCTCGAGGTAACCCACCACCTCCTCCTCCAAATGAAATGGAGATGTTGTGGCAACAAGTCGAGAATCTTGCCCAACAACTTCATAGTGGTGTCAAGACTAACCAATTCTCACTCAATGACATCTGTCCCTATCCTTTTGATAGGAATCTTTACATGCCACCATTTCCTCGAGGTTCGAAACACCCAAGTTTGAAAAATATAGAGGAAAGGGGGATCCCCGTGATCATGTCTAAGAATTTCATTCTACTTGTCTTGAAGTAGCATATGAAGACACCTACCTAATGCGCCTTTTTCCCCAAAGCTTGGGAGGCACAACCACATCATGGTTTTCCCGACTACCAGGGGGCATTAGAACATTTGAGGAACTCATCCAGAAGTTCCTAGCTCATTATTCTCATAACATTGAACGCGACATCACCATGGCTGATCTGTGCAACACCAAACAAAAACCAGGTGAACAATTCTCAGTATTCCTACAATGATGGCATCAAATGTCTAGCAGACGTTCTCTTCAGTTACCTGAATGAGAACTAGTGGAAATATTCATTTCCAACTTAAACGAAGAAATGGAATTTCACCTAGATGTCAAAGACACGGACTCTTTTAATGATATGATCACCAAGGGTTTGAAATGTGAAAGGGCACTTATCAAGAAAGGACTCATCAAAATCTTTAATGAACCAAAAGATGGTCCTCACCCACGCTTCAACAGTGATAAACCAAGCTTCTGGAATAAAAACAAGAATGTTGTCAATGATGGGGTTGTGGATGCTCGAACTATCCAAAATGCGCAACCTGTGGTTCGGTTTGCAGGACAAAATCCTCCACCTCAGAATAACACAAACATTCCTTCCAATCAAGGTCGCATCACATCTCACGATGAACCAAGACCTCATCAGCAAAAACAGAAACGCACATACACTCCCTTAGGGGAACCCATTGAAATAGTGTTGCGACAACTCATTTCTCAAAATTTGGTCACTCTACCTAAGCTATCAAACTATGAGCCTCAAGTCAAACCGGCATGGTGGAGAGATACTGAACACTGTGAATTCCATCAAGGAAGAGGACACAAGACAAGTAATTGTCACCGATTGAAAGATCTCATTTAGGATCTTATTGATCGAGGAGAAATTGAAATTGAAGGACATGACCCAAAAACAACAAATAATGATCATCTGATGTTCAAAAATCCACTTCCATCGCAAGATCAAAGGGGTCCTTCCACTTCCAGATGAGGTCCTGATACCACTGATTATACGCAAGCTGTGTATAATTACACTGTCAATCATCTGTATGATGCCAATGAACAAGTTGCAACCATAACCTTCAAAAATCCCAACTCAAATTGCAATGTTGTTACACATCGCGGCAAAGTTACCATCAAGGCAGCTCCACAAGGCACCACCTCCATCCCAAAGCAGTATAATCTTGTGGAACAATTAGACAAAACCCCTGCCCTTATATCCATTTTAGAGCTTTTGTGCCTATCGCCCTCTCATAAAACTATCTTGGATCAAGCACTCCAAGAAGCGTCAGTCCCTGCAAATCTGAATACGGACCAATTTCAAGCCATGGTTGGAAGTCTCAAGTCATCACCTTGCCTCACTTTTTCTGAAAGTGACAACTCTTCCTTCCAACAACCGCACAACGCCTCACTCCACATTGAAGGATTTATTAACCAGCATAGGATCAAGCGAGTCTTGATCGATAATAGAGCCAGCCTAAATATTTGTACACTGCAGTTGGTCAGAGCATTGGGATATGCGGTAGAATCAGTGGATCCTCGTCAGAAGATCACAATCAAAGCCTATGACGATGTGGAACGTTCATCCAAAGGAGTTGTGGTACTACCAATCTGAGTGGGCCCCGTGGTAAAGCACATCATTTGTCAGGTTCTGGACCTTCCTCTGCCATATAATCTATTATTAGGAAGACCTTGGATACATGCCATGCAAGCTGTTCCATCTACCTACCATCAATGTATCAAGTTCCCACATAACGGTGTAGAGATCACAATCCTGGGTGATGCAAACCCCTTTGCATATTGCCATAATATCAACCATCAACTAGAGATTACCATTCCTAATAATAGAGAAGCCATTTCTTCCACATCATATATCATTCCCGCCTCTCTGGCCCGTTCAAACACCACTATACCGAAGCAAGAAAAGCTTAAGATGAAGATCGCAGAGGAAGGTCCTGGGGAATACAACCTGAGTCAACTCTTTTGTGTAGGGCAAATGCCCACTTCTCCTAGAACTCATGGTAAACCACAGCAGGTACTCCAACAACCACTAAACATACCAGCATGTGCTTTGACGCCTTTCATTCTTGGAAAGAGTCAAGAAGAAGAAACACAAGATGAGGACCTGGCGGAATGGATCTATAAGGATCCTACGAAACAGTATGGCAAAGGTCTCCTCATTATGCAACGAATGGGGTATGATGGTCAAAGTGCCTTAGGATATTGCAAACAAGGACGACATGAACCTCTACTACCAGAATTCAAGCCCAAAGGTAACACAGGCCTAGGCTTTGAGAAAGAGATCTTTCCTAAACTCAAGTTCAAAGGAAAACCCAGCATACCATTTTGTCCACCTACTGTAAAGCGGACGCCTTTCATTATCAAAGTGGCATCAAGCACCATCCCAATTGCCCCACTGAGGCTCACAACCCCAACACAACTATCTCCAATACCAATCATTCCACCAATCAAACTAGTACTCCCATTAGCAGTACCATTAACAGCAGCAACTATATCAGAACCCGCAACAACATCTATGGCACCCGTAGTTCTAGCAGAAGCCACTGAGTCAATATTACCAATACTTCCTATACTAGATCCTTTAATCCCCATCAACCTTCCTGCAGCACCGATCATTACAAAGGTACATCAACCAATCACACCTGCAGTATTTAACTCAAAGGACATCCCAGTATGGTATAGTAATCGGATGCTGGAAAGTGATTCAGAGACCGACTCACATGAATGGGAATTTAATTCTGTATGGCTTAACACTTCAGATGAGGAAGACACATCGCCACCTCCACCACGCAAAGACATCCCTGTTTACGGAGAAGCATAGATAAAGACCACTTGGGTTCCTGAACTAGAAACATCTTCCACAGACCCTACGTCTCATCCTACGCCTGATTCTGATAGGGAGAGTACCATTAATGACCTTCACCATAACGTCTTAACCCACACTGATACATCTAACGCACTTAACCTGGTCGATGAAGTAATGCCCATCGTCCACCCTAAACTCATCGAATGGAACCAACCAACTGCCCCATGTCTTGACTTCTTCCAAAACGATGAGGCTATCATTGACTTTTTGGAATTAAGGGATAACCTACCAAGCGGGGATCACAAAGCTGGATTCGCCATTGAACTTAATAGCGCAGCATACTTCGGGGCAGATGCCAAACCTTTCAGCTACAAAAATATAACAATAAAACATGGATCTTCCAGTGAAAACCACACTGTGGCACTGTTTGATCCGACAAAAGTAAAAAGAAAGAGTGATCCAAACGGTGAAAACCTCTCCGAGGCGCCTGAGGATGAAGGGTTTGAAATTCTCCCTGATAGTACACAACAGGAATGATCAACAATTCTCATCAAGGAAACCAAAGAGTATAATGTGGGGACTCCTGATAATCCACATATCATACATCTGGCATCTCTTTTCACTCAAAAGGAACAGCCTAAATTTATAGAGTTCTTCCAGAAGCGTCAGATCAACTTTGCATGGTCATATGCAGACATGCCTGGGCTTGATCCTGATTTAGTCATGCATCACCTCACCGTAGCAGAAGGAGCCAAACCTATCAAGCAAAAGCTTTGTAAGATGCATCCTCAGATTGCAGTGCTAGTCAAAACAGAACTCAAGAAACTCCTAGATGTTGGCTTCATTAGGCCAATTGATTATGCAGAATGGATCTCCAATATTGTGCCTGTCGGCAAACCAAAAGGGGGCATCCGCATTTGTACTAACTTCAGAGATCTGAATAAATCCTGTCCTAAGGATGACTTCCCCCTTCCAAATATCGACATCATAGTGGATTTGACAGCAGGACATGCCATGCTTTCACTCATGGATTGTTTTTCAGGATACAATCAGATAAAGATCGCACCAAAAGATCAACATAAGACCGCCTTCACCTGTCCATGGGGCACATATTGCTGGAATGTGATGCCTTTCGGTCTCAAGAATGTAGGAGCAACCTATCAAAGAGCAATGACCACCATCTTCCATGACATCATGCATACTATGATGGAAGATTATGTGGATGACTTACTAGCAAAATCACTCACCAGAGAAGGACATCTCCACATCTTAGATAAAATCTTTGATAGACTGGAACAATACCATGTTCGACTCAACCCAAAGAAATGTGTCTTTGGAGTGACCTCCGGGAAGCTTCTAGGATACATTGTCTCAAAGAAAGGTATTGAGGTCGACCCAACAAAGGTAAAAGCAATCATGGACATGCCACCTCCAAAGAATATCAGTCAGCTAAGGACATTACAAGGATGGCTTCAATCCATCCGAAGATTCATTGCACAATTGGCTGATAAGTGTCACCCATTCACACACCTGCTACACAAGAACATCCACTTTCAGTGGGATGCCCGATGCCAGCAAGCATTTCAGACACTTAAAGACTATCTCATGAATCCACCATTGCTGATCCCACTAGATCCAAGTAGACCGTTGTTACTCTATATCTTAGCAACAAGTACAGCATTGGGTGTACTACTAGCACAACATAATGCAGAAGGAAAAGAGTGTGCTATTTACTACATCTCTCGCACACTGGTGGGCTATGAACTCAATTACACACCTATTGAGCGAGCTTGCCTAGCAGTAATCTTGGTAGCCACTAAACTAAGGCACTATCTGTTAACACACAAAGTACAACTCATTGCAAAGATTGATCCACTCAAGTATTTACTCAGCAAAGCAACATTGATAGGTCACTTGGCCAAATGGGTGATGATTCTAAGTGAATTTGACATCGAGTATGTAGATCGTAAAGCTATCAAAGGGCAGGTTATTGCAGATCAGTTGGCTGATGCACCACTCACAGGCGATCATCCTCTTATTTCCAATTTTCCAGATGAGGAGATATTCATGATCACAATAGCACAACCATGGAAACTATATTTTGATGGTTCATACACTAGGCACGGCTCGGGGGCAGGCATTCTGTTTATCACACCTCAAGGTGATAGGATCCTGAAGTCTTATAGGCTCACATTTCCATGCACAAACAACATAGCAGAGTATGAGGCCTTGATCACAAGACTTAGGTTAGCTCTACAATAGAAATTACAAGAACTGCAAGTATATGGCGATTCCCAACTAGTCATTCGACAAGCAATAGATGAATATCAGACCAAAGATGATAAACTCATGCCATATAAGAAAATGGTGGACACTCTAAAGACATCATTTACTACTATCACTTTTGAGCAGATACCACGAGATCAGAATCGAGCTGCAGACGCTATGGCTACCATTGCATCTCTCCTAGACCTTCCACAGAATTCAACACACTATGAGTTCTTGGTAGAACAACTTTGGATTCCCGCTTATGATATCCCCGAATCCGAGATGATATGTCACCTTGTCGATTCCGAATCCCCATGGTATGGTGAGTTCTACACCTATCTCCGCGATCACACCCTTCCTCCCAACCAATCAAATAACCAACGTAAAACCTTCATTTGCCAAACTGCTCGATATACCATTATTGCCGAAACCCTATACCAACGCAGTCTTGATGGTACTCTCCTTCGATGTCTGGAACAAGATGAGATAAAAAAGGCTTTGGAAGAGGTACATGAAGGAATTTGCAGGACTCACTCAAGTGGTCCGTCACTAGCCAAGAAACTCCTGCGCAATAGATACTATTGGCCATCTATGGAAAAGGATTCCTACTACTTTGTCAGAAAATGCAAGAAATGTCAAGTTCATGGCGACCTGATACATGCACCAGCAAAGGAACTACAACCAATCACAACACCATGGCCTTTCTGTCAATGGGGCCTTGACCTTGTGGGTAAGATTCATCCAACTTCATCCAATGGCCACAAATTCATTATTACCGGTACCGAATATTTCACAAAGTGGATCGAAGCTGTTCCACTTACCCAAGTCACCAGCAAGTAGATCGCCTCATTTATCCTCAACTACATCATCTGCCGGTATGGTGTGCCCATGTCCATCATCACAGATAACGGTCTTCCTTTCAAAAATCAGGAGCTTCGTGAACTTTGTGAGAAATTTCATATCCAACACCGCTTTTCCACTCCCTATTACCCACAAGGCAATGGTCAGGCCGAAGCATCCAATAAAAACATATTGAGGATCCTAAAGAAGACAGTTAATGATGCCGGTTGTGATTGGCATGTTCAACTAAATCCAGCGCTATGGGCATATCGAACTAGGATTCGAACCCCTACAGGTGCAACTCCTTATTCATTGGTCTATGGTGCAGAAGCTATCTTGCCCATTGAGGTCGAGATACCATCATTACGGGTTTCCTTGCACAATCTGATAGATGATGAAGCATACAGAGTATCCCGTCTTCAGGACTTAGAGTTACTAGATGAGAAGCGACAAGCTGCATACAACCATCTCAAAGCCTATCAGCAACGCATGAGCAGAAGCTACAATCATCGAGTTAGACCTCATACATTTGAGGTAGGAGATCTTGTTCTATGAGAGAATCCTTGCAACCAACCAAACAGAGAACATCAGGGCAAGTTTGAATCAAACTAGCTGGGCCCCTATGTTGTCACTGCTGTATTCGGGTCCGGGGCATATCAGTTGGCTACATCAGAAGGAGAACCGCTTGCAAATCCAATCAATAGCATGCACCTAAAATGGTTTTATACCTAAGCTGTATAGAGCATCAGGCTCCCCTACATACCAGAAAATACCAAAAACATTCAGAAAAATGTCCTGAAGAAAATACAAAAACATTTAAAAACGTAAAGAAAAATCATGCATCCAAATGGTAAACAACCACTCCGGTGGCACCTTGGGTAAGTACGATGCTGAAAACCTGGCAAACAGGTGCCACTCATAAAGGCTATGGCTCCATTGTCTTTCAGACTTGTTGCGATCACATCTACTTCATACATACATCCATCCATCCAAAAACCATGGCTTGTTATTTCTCTGCAATTAGGATAAATACTTCATACGTCTAAGCATCCCGCTTTTTCATAGTCATGTCTAAAACTGAGGGCAATGCCTTTAACCTATTGATGGAAGTGGATTCTACATTGTCTTATGATTCATTAAGTTCTTCATTCAAGCAATCATCAAAATACCAAAAACATTCAAAAATGTCTCAACACAAAATACCAAAAACATTCAAAAATATCTTACAAAATCCAAAAACATCAGAAAACATCAAAAATCACATAAAAACATGGCAACACCTTGTACATACTCATCCATGCAGATACCAAAATAAACATTGACAAACTACTCACAAAATGACCACTTATCAATCGACCACACAATCAACATCAACACTCAAAACTGTCTTCAACAAGGATGCATCCTTCCTTACCAAAACAAAGACAAAAGTGACATTTTCTTTGACAAGAAAATTATGTTAAGCTATCAAATACTTGGTTGGTTTGTGAGTACAATCATTCGTTTATCTGTATTGGGATCTTTCAGCATTGTTTTGTATTGTTTGCGCATTATTCTAATGAAGTTCTGGGGCATGTACTAATGGTGTCTACGTGGGAAGTTCATCAAGCTACGTGATCATAGGCAAAAATACAGTCATAGATCACTACGGCTTGCTGACTACAACGTATACCTCGACCATATGAGCATGAACCATTACCAAGGATCTATATTCTTTATTCTTTATGTATATACTGTTTGTTTGTAGGTACAATGCTCTTCCTTTGGTTCCTCCTACCTCATCCAAACTGGATAAAGGTTTTTATCTCTTAGTACAGTATGCACTTGTCTCAGGATATGATCAGCCTAAGATCAAGAAGGACGATCCAAGTCATGCATGAATGGAGATAATCCTTGTCTGTTCTGCAAGCAATACTCTGGTCGGCTTGACCCTTATATCAAGTCACTTGTATTAACTTGCTATATAAAATCCATGAAAGGAATACTCAAGTCATCTTGAATCATTATGTCAAGATGCTTGTATTCTCTTCCAACATTTTAAATGCTCAATGATGAAAATAGAGCACTATGGATCATCATTTCATCTCATCTGTTTATATATTGCATTCCGTTGCATATCACCCATCCATTCGCTCATTCATATATAGGCTTTATATGCAAAATGAGAAAGTTAAGCTGGTCTTGGATACAATCACGATCGAGTACTCTGATACATCATCAATGCATCATGCTAAGTCTTACAAAACCTTGCATTCCTCATGATCATATCATCCTCACATTTAGTTGCACCTTGCATTAAAACATTTAGTTGCATCTTCAATTAAACATTCATGTCATTTTTAAAAACTTTGCATATAGTTCATTTTCTTGACATTTAGTTTTCATTAATCATTTTGTAGCATTGCATCAATCATCAATAATTCGATTCATTCATGGGATCAAATTGTCTTTGATTGTTTTAGACCATTTTATTAGGCATTCATTTAGTGTCAATTATCCATTATCATCTTATCAACTTGTATCATTTATTATTACACACATTCATTTATCCATTTAGTTAAAAAGTGCATTCATTCATTCATTAATAAGTATCTTATTATGCTCGTTTTAGGATTCATTCGCATTACATTCATTTATCCTCTTTTTAATTGCATTAAGGTGCAGTTATTAAAAACATAAGTTATAGTATCATCACCTTATCATTTGTACTTAAATCATATTTAAAGCATTTAGAATCATAAAATCCATTTGTTTACAAAACATTGGTTCTTAACATTTTATATCCATTATACATATGCATTCATTTAACACATTACCATATGTAAAGCGGAAAATCGCTGTCGAACCCTAGTTGGTCTCCCCTCTTCCGACTCCGAGGAGAGAGAAGGGAGGTTTGCTAGGATTCGATGGGTTTTCACTTAGGGGGAAGACTTTACATTCAAAAGAGGGGTTGAAACTCATAAGATCCAATCCCACACAATGTAAGATTGGATGCTAAATGAATTTCAAGGGTTAGGAAAGCAAGACTACCCTCTTTTGTAAAGAATGTGCATAGAAGAATTAAGCTAAGCATGCATAGAAAGTCATAAAGATTCACTTATAAACTGAGTTTAGGTTATAGGATGAAGCTGCGGACCTGGAATTAGCAGTAAAATGTCGATACGGCGCTGTCCTGCAAATTTGAGCAAAAGTTGTCAGGACGATGGCGCCCGGCGCCACGGTCCTCCGAAAAATCCGTCAAACGAAGGGGGATCGGTTCGTCTCTGCATAAGGATTCCAGATCTTCAATCTCAGCCGCGTACCTGCAACCTACACACAGAAAAGCAAAGATGATTGGGGGGTTAGGGATTAGGGGTTTGCCTTTAGGTCAAACCCCGGTTTTGGAATTAACCAAGAAATGAGCAAGAGCTATAAATGTAAATGACTGTAATGTAAACAAGTACTAATACCTTGTTCTAAGGATGTTGGTATCCTTATGTGCAAAGGTTTAGATGTTGTATGTTGTAGTATGTAGTATGTTGTATGTAGCATTTTGTAAGTGATCTCCTCTTCAATGGTTGAATCCTTGTCTTGAATGCAACACTTAGCCTTGAATGGAGACTTAGAAGGAATGCTTGAATGCTTGAATGCTTGAATGCTTGAGTATAGTTTCCACGCCTTTTCCATCATATCGAATGAAAGAGGAAAATGTAGTTTATATACTTGTCAATTAGGGCTGATAGACTGATTTTCCCGACCTTAGGCCGACCAGGGAAGTATATTTCCAAATTGCAATCAAAAAGACCCGATATCACTTAGGAAACCGGGCCCAAAATAGGACCCAGGGACCAGGGCGCTGGGTGCCCTGGTCCTGAGGGACCAGGGCACTGGGCGCTCTGGTCCCACCTCCGGGACAGCGGGGTGCAAGGAGGTTCAGGCCAAGGTGCTTGAAAAATGCAGTTTTTGGTGTCGTGAGCAAGTTTTGGGGTCTCCATTCAGGTTGCGTGTTGCGTCGCCATCGTGAAGACCGAAATGCAGTCGAAATTGCAAGTGTCACAATTTTAGGATGCTACATTTAGCCCCCACTTTAGCAGGAGTATGTATGCTCATACTTCCGGTAAAGTACAAGGAAACAACATTGAAAAACTTTCACCACGTCAAGGAGGCAAGATACACCAAGCCCCCAGTGGACTAAGGATCTTACGACTTCGATTGAAAAAGTAAAAGGGAAGATCACGAGGGAGAACCATGACTGTCAGTAGTAAGGTTCCCTCACTATGAGTCATGTAAGAGAAATACCGAAAATTTTCAAGGCAAAGCTAAGTTCTCCAAGAAATTTTCAAGTATCGTGAAGGGATAGTCAGGGTGTATGCCCCCCTACGTTAAAGCGATCGCACGTGCCTCAACGGGGGTGATTGTTTTAACGTAGTGATACACATAAGAAATGAGAAAGGAAAGGAGCACGTTATCACAAGGATTTAGCCCCCAAGTGTGAGATAAACCCAAGGATAATAGACACAAAACACAAAGCACGAGGTGACTTCACTTTCCTCGGGGTCAGTATGCTGTATGATAAGTCATGTATATATCATATGTATGTATGCATAATTGTTCTTCATTCCCCAATCAAGGAAGGTCACCTAGAAGAAGGGAACACATGTGTCTTTTGAGTCAACAGGAGAGAGAGCAAAGAGATCTCAATGCTTTGCATTGTCCTCAAGTAGACAACACTAAGGACGACAAATAGAAGAATGAGAATAACATATAGAAGAAGTAACAAAAGGGAGGGGGAGAGAATCTGCCATGCTAATGTAACTAGTCTAGCACATCATCTACCCCCCGATCTTGCTAATCAATGTTTCGGGAAGGCAGGGAACACGCTAGAGGAAGAACATCCAACACAGCAGATGGAGCTATCACAAGATCCAAACAAGGGCTATGTTCATATCCCAAGCCGCAGTGTTCTTGTCTAGGAGCTAGGATAAGTGCTTTAGAAAATTCATTAGATAAATGGTTATCAACATCAACAAGTTCATATTCACTATCAGAAGCAAGAGGAGTAACATTTTCATCATGCATAACATTTTCATCTATATCATCATCAAGATTTATAAAAATAGGATCTTTAACTTGCACAGGATCAAGACCATCATGCATCTTATGTTTAGGAGATTTAGGCTCAATATCCGGCTAAGGAGAAAATGGAATAATGCTTGTTGAAGGTGTTTTTGGAGATTGTAAATTTTGAGAAGCGGCTGCTTGAGCCCTAAGACGACATTTTCTTCGGCGTTCACGTGCGGAATGATTACGTCTAGTCTTAGTAGGAAGTGGAGAAGATTGAGGAGGAGGAATGTTCTCATCCTTATCACTTGGGTGTTTAGGTTGTGGTCTCTTAGGCTGGATAATAGGAGAAGAAGAAGGTCTCTTTTCTCTATAAAAGGCAGGAGGAGGAACTACTCCATATAAAGGAGGAATTTTTGGTTTAGGGAGAAGACCAAGTCCATTATGACGAGGAGGTATAGATCTACTCTTAGAAGATTTATTAGGCATAGACATAGTCACATCCATGGGGACGGGTTGGGAATCTTCTTGAGGAAAGACATTAGTTTTATCTTTCAAAGGCAGAATTTCCTTCTCAAGAATGATAGGAATGTCAAGTTTAGGTGTTCTAGGTTCACTTAAAGATAGGATCATATCTGTTTTCCACTTTTGATAAGATTTGAAAAGATGATCACTTCGCGGGGGAAGAGATTGGAATTGTTTAGGCCAAAAGTAATCAATAGGATCACTAGAGGTTCTTTTAGCTGGTTTAAAGAGACTATGATTGACAGTAACAACTTCACCATTATGGGGAAATTTCAAACACTTATGTATAGGAGAAGCAATAGCCTTCATGGAAGATAGCCAAGGATAGCCAAGCTTCACACGAAATTGTTCGGAAGAAGGAATAATAGAAAAGTTCACATCAAGAGATTTATTATGGACCTCAATAGGCAATGTAATAGAACCAATTGCAGGAGAAGAAAATGCATCAAATAGTTTCACAATCACATCTGTTTTGTCATAGATCACTTGATTCAATTGCAAAGTAAAAAGAAATTCTTTAGTAATAACATTAATCATGCACGAAGGATCAATAAGCACTCCACGGCAAGGTGTATTCTTGACTTTTGCAACTATGTATAAAGGACCATCAGGTGCTCTAATGGTTTCACTAGAATCAAATGTGATGGAAGGTTCTTTAGGGATTTCTTGCTGCTCTACAAAGTTAATCACATTCGGAGTCATAGACACAAGACCATCAGATGAAAGAGAGGAATCATTAGCCTCAATTGCATTAGAGGTATGAGAAGGCAATGGATCAGTGAAAATCTGAAGATTTTGGTTAGGAGGAGCTACAGATGTGTTGCCTTTATCATTCACTCCAGAAACAGAAATAGTATTATTATCAATCAAATCCTGAATTTTACCCTTTAAAGAAAAACATTTTTCAGTATCATGACCAGGCTGACGATGAAAATGACAAAAAGCTTTGTGATCAAAATAAGGTGAAGTAATCTTTGCAGGATCAATTTGTCATACAGGAGGAAGAGTAAGCACATTTTGTCCTAATAACTTAATCATAATATCATGCAATGATTCATTCAAAGGAGTATACTTTCTTTCTTTCCTAAAAAATTTAAAAATAGGAGGCACACCTGATGCTGCATTCACATTGTTGTTGATGATGTTTTCATTGAACTTGATGGAATCTCTGTTCGGTTTAATCTTCCCAAATGGTTGTTGACTACTATCACCCTTATCACTCGGAGCCATAGGATGTGATTGTTCCATTTGACTCACAGTCAGTTGATAATTGTGAAGAGTGGCACACAACTGTTGGAAAGAAGTAAACTCAGAAAACAGAAGTTTGTCTCGAATATCTTTTTGCAAATTAGAAATAAAGGTTCTTTGAATATCATTATCAGGCATTGGAAAAGAAATTTGAGCATACAAATGCTTATATCTACCAATAAAATCAGTCACTTTTTCTTTAACACCTTGTTTACAATGCATTAAATCAATCAAAGTAACTTTAGGACTTATATTGTTTTGAAATTGTTGAATGAAAGCATTTGCAAGTTGTTCGAAAGAAGTAATAGAATAAGAAGGCAACGAGCAATACCATTGTAGGGCTTTGTCTCTTAATGTTCTAGTGAATAGTTTTGCAAGCAACCTTGAGTCATAAGCAAAATCAGTACAAATTGTTTGAAAAGTCTTAACATGTGTTAGAGGATCTCCTTTACCATTATAAAGCTCCAAATGCGGGATTTCAACATGTTTAGGAGGGATAGCTCGAACAATATCAAGAGAAAGTGGGCTCGCAACGTCAAATGTGGGCACACTAAACTTAGATTGATTCATAGAGGCAATTTGTTGCTGTAAAGAAGAGACAGTTTGTGCAAGATTATTAATGGTCGCTTCAGTCGAAGAGTTCATATTAGGTGTGTTAGATTGAGATGGAGGTGTGATGTTATTGAAAGAAGGTAAAGAGTAAGGTGATGGGACCCTATGATAGTCAACCATAGGGGATGATTGGATAGGAGGAACACTACAAGGAGGAATGGAATGGTTAAATGAATTGCCCCCTTGCGTCATGTTCATTTGTGAAGATGTAATAGGAACATTCATTGAAGGAATGTACGAAGAAGTTGGATTGAATGAAGGAAGAGGATTAATTGAAGAAGAGGGAGGATTGCCCCCATGACTAGTGATCACAGGAGGAATGTCTTGTATAGAGGTAGCCATGATGTTTGATGTAAAGGTAGGTATACTAGCAATAGGAGTTGTCAAAGGAATAGAATGATTGACTTGTGTAGGAGGTTGTGTATAACCTAAAGATTCAGCACAACTCTTCATAGGCATCATATTCGAATCCACAATATGTGCGATACCACGTAAAACATCAATTCCATTCTTATCACTTTGAAGCATGCGTTTTAGACCCTCAATTAAAGGAAGAGCTTGACTATCAGGATACTCATGAGACATCCATTGGTGAAAATCGTCAAATTGGTTATCCAATTTGGAAAGTTGTTCAATGGAAGCTTCATGGGGAGCTTCTTCATCATTAGGAGGATTAGAGGAATTACCCATATCCTCGTTAAAAAGGCTATTCAAATTAGGTTCCATCTCTTCGGTAGTTAAACCTCGGAAGGACTTAATTCTACGGCTTCGTCTAATGGGAATAGTGTAAGTAGGGCTTGCTGTTGTAAAACTCATGCACTAGAGAGAGAGAAAAGATTTTGATCTTAGAGGTAGCAATTTTCAGTAAAACCAGCCAATCTTCCAGATTTAAGCTGTTAAATACAATCACGACAGTCTCCCGAAATTTCGGAAAAAATGTCCGGGACTGTGGCGCTCAGAGTGCAACACGGTCCTTGCAACTTTTTTCGAAATTTGCAGGGATGAGAGGTATGATGATTTTAGAGCTAATCTGAAAAAATTGAGGGATTTTACGATCTGTAGATAGGCCAAATTAAAGTTGCAATCTCAAAATTGAACCCTATCAAGATTGTCGAAAAATGCAAAATTTGAATTTTTGAAAAAGAGAGGGAAACTGAAATTTTGAATTTTATGATTTTAGAGGGAATGTCAAGAGCAATGCAAATTTTGAAATTTAAAAATTGACTCAATTTCACGCAAAATTCAATTTTGAAAGCGGAAATCAAAGTTGTTGTAATTAAGCACTTAATTTCAAAAGTCATAAATTGCAAGAATTTGAATAAAGCACTGAAATTTCGAATGAATGTAGACACACTTTTCAGATTTATGATAATAAAAAATGCAATTTTGACACCAAATTTTAATTTCGACAATTTTTGAATGATTAGGAGCCTTAGACCAAGCAATCACAAGACCAACTTTGACTGTAATTTTGAAGGTGTTATAATTGATAAAATCAACCAAAATTCTGGATTTTAGCAGAAAAACACAGTAAGATGTCGCTCCCGAAATTTCGGAAAAAACGTCGGGGACGATGGCGCTCGGAGTGCAACACGGTCCTCGCAACTTTTTTCCAAATTTTCAGGGATGAAGGATAATGTGATTTTATTGCAGAATCCAAAGTTACAGCTGATTTGGAGATGTTTTGATCAGTGAAATTGTCGGACAAAGGTTGAATTAAGAGGGTTTCAAAAATTAGGGTTTTGACTTTTAACCACTTAATTTTTAAAATTAAAGTACAGACATGAATTGATAATTTGTAATAGAAAAGCAGATCTGAAGCAAGCATTAACAATTAAACATTTCGCAAGTTTAATGTTCAAAAAGAAAATTTAGGGTTTTTATGCAATCACCTCTAAAATTTTGCAAAAGATCAAACATGGAAATGTAATCAACTTTTCAGATCTAAGCATGAAAAATCAGAAAGGATGTTCACGTCAGGTTCACCAAAATGTAAAGCGGAAAATCGCTGTCGAACCCTAGTTGGTCTCCCCTCTTCCGACTCCGAGGAGAGAGAAGGGAGGTTCGCTAGGATTCGATGGGTTTTCACTTAGGGGGAAGACTTTACATTCAAAAGAGGGGTTGAAACTCATAAGATCCAATCCCACACAATGTAAGATTGGATGCTAAATGAATTTCAAGGGTTAGGAAAGCAAGACTACCCTCTTTTGTAAAGAATGTGCATAGAAGAATTAAGCTAAGCATGCATAGAAAGTCATAAAGATTAACTTATAAACTGAGTTTAGGTTATAGGATGAAGCTGCGGACCTGGAATTAGCAGTAAAATGTCAATACGGTGCTGTCCTACAAATTTGAGCAAAAGTTGTCAGGATGATGGCGCCCGGCACCACGGTCCTCCGAAAAATCCGTCAAACGAAGGGGGATCGGTTCGTCTCTGCATAAGGATTCCAGATCTTCAATCTCAGCCGCGTACCTACAACCTACACACAGAAAAGTGAAGACGATTGGGGGGTTAGGGATTAGGGGTTTGCCTTTAGGTCAAACCCCAGTTTTGGAATTAACCAAGAAATGAGCAAGAGCTGTAAATGTAAATGACTGTAATGTAAACAAGTACTAATACCTTGTTCTAAGGATGTTGGTATCCTTATGTGCGAAGGTTTAGATGTTGTATGTTGTAGTATGTAGTATGTTGTATGTAGCATGTAGTAAGTGATCTCCTCTTCAATGGTTGAATCCTTGTCTTGAATGCAACACTTAGCCTTGAATGGAGACTTAGAAGGAATGCTTGAATGCTTGAATGCTTGAATGCTTGAATGCTTGAGTATAGTTTCCACGCCTTTTCCATCATATCGAATGAAAGAGGAAAATGTAGTTTATATACTTGTCAATTAGGGCTGATAGACTGATTTTCCCGAACTTAGGCCGACCAGGGAAGTATATTTCCAAATTGCAATCAAAAAGACCCGATATCACTTAGGAAACCGGGCCCAAAATAGGACCCAGGGACCAGGGCGCTGGGCGCCATGGTCCTGGAGGACCAAGGCGCTGGGCGTGTTATCGCTGTTTTTAAAATTGGGTTCTTTCACCATATTTGGCTATGGTTTTTGAAAAAATTTGTATAAGATGTGGCCCCAAATGCTTCAGCCTTATTCTAAACCTAGAGGGTTTAAGGCTTTTCTAAGTTTTGCGCTTTATCTTTTGTTTTGAATCCCCTGGTTTCTATTCCGTCGTTACTTTATTTCACTTAAGTCATGGGTCGCGGGGTCGTAAGAAGTGTTCCCCCCTTGCTATTTCCCTAGGCGGTCATGTTAATTATTTGAAAAAATTTCACCTTTTATTATTTCCTTCTAAAGTGCCGGGCCCAGTAAACACTGATCAACTTGGGGAAAGATCCGACGGTTGGCGCTATTTCGCAAAGGCTAAGTGCTTGCCCTTTAAGGCTGCGAAATAGCGAGGATTAATATCAGCCGTCCATGTGTCATGCGGAGGAAGTGAAGGTTGCGGATGTCAAGAAGGTGGGGCCCCCTCTACGTGGTCTTCTCTGGCGTATTAGATGGCAGCACGTGGCGCAGGCCACCACAGTCAGCATTTTAAGATTAAGGATCAAAGTGGGCCCCAAAGATGAGTCAGCTCACAGGTGGAGGTGACCTGGCAGGGATAGCTCTTACAATTCATTGAGACCCCGTGGCTCCTTCCAACGAATGAAAAGTTGACAGGTCAGCTTCGAAGATGACAGGGCGCCAGGTGTCCGTGGCGTGTCCGTGGGCCTACCTCTTCTGAAAGCTCCTAACAGGGTTTAAATGCTGATCAACTTGAGAAAGGATTTGACGGTCGGCGCTATTTCGCAAAGGCTAAGTGCTTGCCCTTTAAGGCTGCGAAATAGCGAGAATGAATATCGGTCGTCCATGTGTCACGACGGGGTAAGTGGAAGGCATAGCTGTCAGAGATAGCTGGAGCCCCGTGGCTTTCTTTTGGCGTATTATAAGGTAACACATGGCACAGGCCACCACAGTCAGCAGGACAAGGTGTTAGGTGTCCATGATGTGTCCGTGGGCCCACCACCTCTGAGAGCTCCTAACAGGGTTTAAATGCCGAGCAAGTCGAGATAAGATCTAACGGCTCGCGCTATTTCGCAAGGGTAAGATGCTCACACTTTAAGGCTGTGAAATAGCGAAAGTTAACCTGGACCGTCCACGTGTCTTGATGACACGCGGTCTAAAAGGCAGCTGTGGGTCCCTATAGTGTATGTTTGACAAATGAAAAGTTGACAGGTCAGCTTCGAAGGTGACAAGAAGCCAGGTGTCTATGGCGTGTCAGTGGGCCCACCATTTCTGAGATAGACCTGTCGAGACTGAAGTGGGGCCCCCATGGTTCTTCTTCCGGCAAGTGACAGAGTGACAAATCAGTACAGTGGATGACTAGATGCCAGATGTCACTGATGACTCAGCGGGCCCACCATTCCTGAGGACCTGTTCGAAGGATTAAAAGGTGATTAACTTGAAAGAGAATCCAATGGCCCACGCTATTTCGCAAGGGTTAAGTGCTCACCCTTTAAGGCTGCGAAATAGTGAGAATGAATATCAGCCATCCACGTGTCATGATGATGACATGGCAAAAAGAGAAAGGCACGGGCCTGCCACAGTATAAAGGGCGACATTCAGCCAGTATCAAAATAGAATGTGAGGGGATTTTCTAAGCCAATGGTTGGATGCCGCGTGGTATTATGTAGCCAATAAAAGACAGGACTTAGACTAAGGACAAAGCCGTCAAAATGAAATTCATAGAGAGACACTTGCAGAAAGACTGCGGCCCGTTGGAGCTAAAATATGAATTCTCGTATGAATTCGATTTTGAAGGGACGGTCGAAGCATGCGGAATCAATGTTACAGTTAAGGCCCAGAGTACAAGCATTTGATTTCCTAACAACCAAGTAAGGATACCTCTTAAAAGGATTTTTGCAGAGGAGGCAAACGCAGAGTTATCTTTTACAAATACAGAGAAGGCGAATTGGTTGCAGAGCGAATTTCTTCGAGCAAGCATCAGGTTTTTTCTTATTTTGCAGCCGTTCTTGTGTTGTGATACGTGAAACTGTTCTCGTATAACAGAAATAGTTTCAAAAGTAATATTTATCTGGTTGTATTGCAAATGGCTCCTAAAAGGGAATTTTCTGGTAAAGTTGATTATCTTGAAAGAAGTGTGTGTGATGACTTCTTAGAGCAGTTGACGCTGTCAACCAACCAGGCATCTAAGGCCAAAGAATTAGTACCCAGGGCTCCCCGACTGAGAATTGGAGAAGGATTGTATGATAAGGGTAATTGGTTAAGAGACCCACAGGTTGGGCTGTCTGGGTTGGGGTTATTTAAAATCGGTTTTGGAATGAGGAATTCTCCTGCTCCTCAAAATAACATTTGGGAATTAGATGTTGGGAGATTGGTAGTCCCAGGGGTGTTCATGGATACAGATTTGTTAACCCAAATGGCATTAAATTATGATTCAGTTACCAGGTGTATCCGGGATGTGAATGGAAAAACCCTCGTGGAGATAAATGCAGAAGAGCTGAGGAAAGCGTTTGGGCTTAGTGAGTTTACCAATTTCTTGGAGCCTATAAACTTCACACAATTAACTCAGGTATACAGGGCACAGAGGACTCATCTCAGGAATGGGCCTCTCAAAGAACTTTTTCTAAAAGTGGGAGGGTTAGCAGTTGTAGGGCCCAATACACAAGAGCCCTTTTCACTAAGTATGTTTACCTTAAGGGCAAAAGGGATGTACTGGGCACTTTGCCAAGTTCTAGGAGAGGATGTTGAATCTAATATGCCAAATCATTATCTGTTAATGATTGTTCAAATTCTGAATCCTTCTCTTGCTATTACATTTGATTATGCCTCCTATATTGCTGATGCTATCCATGGAGAACTGATGGGGATAAAGAATGGGAAGGTGGATAGGCCATTTGGGTGGTATTCACTATTGATGCACCTCTTCCTCTTCAAAGGTGGAGATTATTTTGCCAGTGGAATGGACCTGGTAAAGGAAAAGGAGGGAGAAAAGATGCTGGTACAATTATGGAGTACCGTATTGTCATGGGATAGAGAGGATGCAAGTTTTCTAAAGTTTGATAAATACTTTGCATCCAAGATAAGGACTCTTCTTTTCTCTGACAATCCACGAGTCCCCAAGATTCTTCTGGAATTCTTAAGACCAAAAGAATTCGCAGAGAATGTCAAGATTGTTCATAACTGGGGTGATATGTATTTGTATCTAGTGTCCACAGTGTTTAGGGTTTTTGGTTTCAGAGGCACCCCATTTTTGTTACCATACCAGGTCCCCCTCAAAGTGGGAATAGCTGAGATTCTCAGACAAATTAGTGACTTGCAAGAGGCAGAGTTAACAGGCCGAGGTAAAGGGACTATTTTCCCTACAGCTACAGTAGCCCACCAATTTGTAATCACCAAGGGCGGCTGGAAATGTTTTGAGGATTTCCTCAAACCCTACCATTTGTCCACTGCAGTGTCAAGATGTGCTGATCCGGAGGACTTCTACAATGGTGTATTCCGGAAGAAAGTAGCATGCAGAGGTAGGCCCCATCAATTCCACTTTCCTAAAGACCTCATCAGGAATGAATTTGATTTGGATGAACAGGAGTTGAGGAAGGAAAAATGGGTAGCTTACAGGAAGGCCCTGGATTTTGTGCATCAATTTGATGCTAGCTATGACCCATTGTCTAGCTTCTTCCCATTGGAAGAAAAGATAAAATTTTTGATTATTTGTTTTGAGGATGTGATGCAGACAATAAAGGAGAAAAGGGAAGTTGTAATTAAAAACAACCCTGAGAAAGCAAGAATGATTTTGGGGAAATCAGCTCCTATTAAAGCCATCCCTCCTGGTGATTACACCCTGCATAAGAAAGCAGGTTACAGTGTGTTGGTGTCTGCAAGAGGGGAACCCTCTTCATCCAAAGGGAAGAGGAAAGCACATGAAGTCATTCACATACAAGACAGCCCAAAGAAGCAGAGGGTGGGGAAGGAGGTGCAATCAGATACACCCTTATATTCCCCATCCCAATCCCCTCTCCACATTGGAGATGAACAAGCAGCAACTGAATACCTCTCTCAGTTGGGCAGTTTGGGGGAGATTGCGTATACATATGATGAAGTGGAAGAGGGGATGCCAGAAGAACCCACTGAAGCACAAATGGACATCACCTCGACTGAACTCAAAGGCCAGGAGTGGGATCCTGAGATAAAGAAGGCCACTAGTGCTTTTCTAGCAGATGATAGTTTTGTAACATCTGAAGCATTCATGCAGTTTATATGGAAACAACATATAGATAAATATAATGCTAGATGTGAAACAAGAAAGGCAGAACAACTAAATAAAGATCCAGCCTCGGTGGAGGAAGAAATAAAATAGGAGATGATGGAAGAATTCAAAACCATCACTCTTGAACAGGGGAGAGATTTAGTAGCACAAGCTGGAGTGCTCATTTTGCCAGAATGGAATATTGCTGATGCTCTGGTGCTGGATGCAGTGAGGAAAGAAACCAAACCCATGGAAGGGGTTACATTCAGTAAAGACAATGCTGCTCTAGTCATGTGGTCCCTTAAGAGAAATGAGGACAAAAAGGGTAAAGACACCACAGGGACAAGTCACATTGGTGGATTGATGGTCAGGAGAGTAGAAAGTACAGGGGTAGTAGAGGCTGCTAGCACGGTGTTGGAGACTGCCAAATTTAGTGTTGCAGTAGCTGAGAAGGATGCTAAAGAAAAAGAGGCTCTCCAGCTCAAATTGGAAACAGTCTTGAAGGCTTATGACAGTGCCAAGGAGGAAATAAGAGGCAAGGAGAGTATTATTGCCAGATTGCAGAGCCAATTAGCAGGACAACGTCAACAAGGTGAGTCTTCAACATTAATGATCACCTCTTCTCCTGCAAGACCTCCACCTACTAGCCCCATTATTGAGCTCCCAGCATCTCTTGCACCTTCCAGCTCTCAGATGATAGAGATAACTCCCCAAGAATTGGAGAGTCTTAAGCAAACTCAGGCCTATTATGCAGGGAAGTATGAAGAAAAGATCAAGGCCACAGTCTCCAGTTTTGCAGACACTATAAATGCTTCACTCCTTCACAATAGTGTAGGAAAAGTCATGGAGATATGGACTGAGTTGATAAGAGATAAAGTCATATTGACACCCATTTTTGACAGATGGAGGCCTAGGGAGCAGGATTTAGAGTTCATGTGTGTTTCCTGTGATGAAGCAAGAGCTAACCCTATTATCAAATCCACTTCTGATATCACTAAGAGTTTATTGCAATTGGCGATAGAGGTGGATAATGTGGAAAGAAGGGTTAAATTGCTTAAAAAGGAATACACTGATCAGGTTTGTGAGTTACTCCCAGGAATTTTTGCCAATCCAGATCAGCTGAAAGATAAGCAGATATGGCTCAATGAGATAAATGCTAAATTGTCAGCAAGGGTCAAGGGAATTATTGATCTGGATGATACCTCATTTTTTGTTATAACCATACAGGAAATAGAGAGAATTAAATCACACTACAGTTTTCTTAACTCAGAAGTCAACAAACTGAGGAATTCTTGGAAAGGGTTGACTAAGGTTAAAAGTGATGTGATTAATTTTCTATGGCCGATCGAGGAGACGTATGGTGAGTGGGGAATTAAATATTCCACTCGAGATCTGGAGCAGTTAGAGAACGTCCCTGAAAAGCCAGAGGAGGTTGCAACTGAACAACCCGTCCAACAGACTGCTGAAGAAGCTGAAAAGAGCGCATAACTGAAATTGTAACTTCTTCAATTTTTTGAAGTAATTGTAACAAACTTTCCTCAAGAAGTCTGAAGCTTTGTGCATCCATATTGTTATAAATGGATACCAGGACTAGAGAGAAAGGGATCACACAATTTTTGTAAGAAAACGCTGCAGAAATGTTATCTGAGCTTTTCCAAAGTTTAATGGAGAATCAGACTTTTGTAAAAAAAAATTTCAAATGAATATCAATATACAGACCGTCAGTTTTGAGTAAAGCTCTGTGTCGTCTTCAAATTTGTCCTTAATTGTATTTATTCTTTCATTCAGAATAATCTAGGATTTTTCTGTTTGAATGGAATTGTAAGGCAATCTCAGTATGGGTGTTTCTAGCTTTTCTCTTTAGGAGGGAAATTAAACAGGCATGACCACTCTACCAGTAAATACTTCAGGATGAACTTTGAATTTTGAGGACCTTAGCTTATTTTGAAGTGATTAAATTCTTGTTGATGCTAGGCATTTACAGGGATAAATGGAGACCAAGTTGATGGGAAGTATAGAGATGTTTTATTTCAGGAGTTTTGTTTGAGTTTGAGTGACTCTGTAGCCTTGGATAAAGCACTGGTACTAATCGAAGCTGTTTATTGCATGCTTTGTTGATCAAATATACTGAAGTTGAGTATTGTTTCATTCTTTGTTTTCAGTTGTTTTTTCAAGGTGAATAAACTCACTAGTTTTTTGGACTGGTTTGCTGTGGGTTTGTTGCTTAAGAATGTGAAGTTAATTCACAAAGGGTATACCCGCCTGGGCTTAAGGAAGAGCCCGAAGTGTAGAAGGTCTAACCAAACCTTGTCATATGTTGTCTCTGAAATCCTTTTATCCTTGATGTCTTCTCGGCACCCATTTTAGATTATATTATTAAAGGCATTGAAGGGTAATTAGATTTTGAGACTAACAAAAGTGGCGACTCTGCTGGGGACAGTTATCGCAAAGATATAGACACAGAATCTGTGCCAAGCTTCTGGAAAGTATTGTTGTGTTTGTGAGTAAGACAGCTTGCGTTTATATTTCCCATAGTTTTGTGGGTGGCGACTCTGTTATTTTTTGAACCAGTCCTTGTGAGATATAAGCTTTCTAAAATAAAGACAAACAAGATGCAAGGAAATAAGCATACAAGATCATTTATGAAGAAACATCCTCGTGAAACCCTGCAAGAAGGTCTGCCCAAGCAATCACGAAGAGGCTAGAAGAGATCTGTGATGCACGAGCCGTCAAATGCTGCATGGGTGCAGAAAAACAACAATACTGGTAAGATGCCTGACCGACCTGTCTATGCAAAGTCAAATTCATCTTCAAGAGATTCGGATCAGGATATTTTAGGTTTTCATTCAGGATTGTTTGGAAATATTGATGATATGCCTATTTTAAGTCGAGATTTATCACATTCTAGTGTTTCCGCAAAAGATAGAACTAGTTCAAATGCTATTAGGCACTCTGTTCCTAGGACGATAGATGGGAACATTAGTTTGATTGATATAGATCAAATTAATGTATCGGATTCTGAAGAAAATTATCCTGATGAGGATAAGATGTCTCAAGAAATTGAAGAATTAAATAAAAGGGTTCATCATTTAATATCCTTGAGGGCCCAAAAAGAGGCAAATAAGGAAAAGGAAGTTAAAGCCAAAATGATGGAGAGAGATAGGCTTCTTAGACAGATAGCTGATCTTGAAGTCCTTGCCAAAGACAAAGAAAAGAGTGATCAAGAAGGCCCGGTGATCAGGGAAATCTTAACCCCTAAGATCAAACCAGTTCCTAAGTCAGTAGCCCAGCCAAGTAAAGAAGTCCCTAATGATTCCCAACTCCCTAAAGTTAATTTAAACAAAGGGAAACAGATATGGGTAGATGATGGAGTAGAGTCTAAAACTGCAGAAGGGATTTCTCAGAGGATCCTAGCACATGAGAGAGAGATGGAAAAGATGAGGAAGGAAAAGGAAGACCTCCAAATGGAGTTGGAAAAGGCCGAGTTAGAGGCTGCAAATCAGGAAGTTAAGAGAAAGATTAACTACCTAAAAGCTCCCCCTATCACATTCCCATCAGAAGATCTTAGTAAGCCTAATCCCCAACAAATTTCTCTCCCTCAGGTCAATATCCAACCAGCAGTGCACACTAACATTGCTTCAGTAAGCCACATACCTTCAAATAAGAAGTACACCCAAACATCTCAATCCCCAATCTCAAAGGCTAAGATGATTATGGGGAATAATAATACTGTTTCCCCTTTTCAAAGAAGGCCGATTAATCTAGAACAATATAAGCAATTGTTTTTTGATGGGATCCCAGGATATCCAAATCATGTTCCCATTGAGTTAAGAGACAAACTCCATAAATTTGTCGGGAACAATGCAGTCAGTGCTGAGGAACATCTCAAATCTTTTGGGGATTTGATAAATGATTATGAGATAGTTGATGAAGATGTGATTATGAAACTGTTTGTTCAATCCCTGGTTGATGATGCAAGAGATTGGTATAGAGGTCTTCCAGTAGCCAGCATAGGTTCATGGGAGGAATTCAAAAATTGCTTTCAAGAACAGTATGGTGATAAGACTAATGTGAGTTTCATGCTGAATGAGTTCAATAATATCAGAAAATCTGAAAATGAAATAGTCACTGATTTTAATGCTAGGTTCTAGAAGGCTATGCATAGATTATATCAGGTAATGAGGCTAGATGACAATATGTGCCTTAACACCTATTATAATGCATTTGATTCTAAGATGTCTTACATTCTCAGAGATAAAAATCCTCATAACTTGAGGGATGCCTTTAGAATTTCCATAAATGTTGAAAGTAATAGAAAGGCATCTGGCAAATTAGGAAGGAGGATAGATGGAAGATTATGGCATGAAACCAAACAGCAACCTAACAAAGTTGCTAAGGAAGAGGATAAAATAGAAAAACTGGTCACTGCTATGAAAGATTTGACTGCTAAGGTTAACAAAAATGATAAACCTCATTACAATTGGCAAGATAGACCTCCTAGGTTACATGATATGCCATACAATACAAATTGGAAGGATGGTAAGCCCCAAGTTGAGAAGCCTAAAATTGCCCAAAGCCAAGACACACCAGATCCTTTGAAAGGCAAGACTGTTAATAATATAGAAAACACTCCCTGGTGTATTGCTTGTGATGGACCACATTCTCCTCACCAGTGTGCAGTAGCTCAAGCTCTGGAGGAATCCATGAGACCAGAAGCAGAGCTTGATATTAATATGTTTGAAACTATCATAGAAAGTGATGAGGAATCTATGCCAAGTGAGTGCAGTGATGTGTTAGATAATGAAAGATCAGTAAAAGGGCAGTTAGCCTTAGGCTGGCACCCTACATTGAATGTGGTAACAATTGAAGATGAAGAAGTTCATCTTAGGAGGCCTAGTGAAGAAGAGGTTAGAAACCTCACTAAGGCCGCAATCGCCAAAGCTAAACATAACTACAATCTGAGAAGCACCAAGAGAGATACTGATCAAGGTGAGCCAGGTTCCATGTTTGTAAAAGAGGTCACAAAGAAAGGGGCATCAAGCAGTGTTACTGCTACTGTTAAAGCTAGTCAAGAAAAAGAGGAACAAGTTAAAGACTTCCCTAGAACCACAGATGCCAAAAATACTGGTGATGTACAAAAGGTGGAAATAGTAAAAAAGGGTAACCAACTCAAAGTAGAAAAGGTTAAGGCTAATACTGAACAGTGTAATTATTCCACATTTAATATGGCCCAAGCTTTAACTCAAATGAAGGTCACTATCCCATTAGTGGAGTTACTAAAGATTAAGGAACACAAGGATGCAGCTTTGTCTCTATTCTCTAGTATATCTGATGGTGGTTCAGTATCACCCACTGGTTCAGACAAAATCGGGAAGGATCAAGAGTTCCAAACTCCAGAGGTATATGTTGGAACCACTATCACTCAGGAGCCTTCTCAGGTGGACCCTTTCTATGTTACTTTGCTAGTCAATAACCGGTTAATTAAAAACTGCATGATAGATTCAGGAGCAGCTGCTAATGTGATGCCCTATGGTGTCATGAAAGAATTAGGATTGTCAGTAACCACCGTGTATGGGAAATGTTATGCCATGGATAACAGAGAAGTGCCTGTGATAGGTACAATGAAAGATGTAGAAGTAAAAATAGCTGCATTTCCTGAAGCTACTTACAAAATGGATGTTATTGTCACAGATACTAAACCCCACTATGGCATGTTACTCTCTAGGCAGTGGGCCGCAGCAGTGGGGGGAAATGTTCAATTGGATTTGTCTTATGCTACTATTCCTGTTGGTGGCAATAAGGTCAAACTATACAGGGAGCAACGAGCTCCTAAGGTAGTTGAAAATGTGGACCCTAGTATGCTTAACTGTATGATTGATGTGGATTTAGATAATTTCAGAATTCAGCCAGTATCACCTCAGTTGAAGAACACTGACCCAATTGTAGTTGAACTACAAGCACAGCAGTATGGATTGTGGCAAATGTATTTTGATGGAGCTTGTTCCAAAGAAGGGTCAGGAGCAGGGGTTCTTTTTGTATCCCCATCAGGTATAACCTTTAAATATTCATTCTTATTGGCATTCCAATGCACAAATAATACTGCAGAGTATGAAGCTTTGTTATTAGGACTTGAGGTTGCAAAAAAGCATGGAATCCGATTATTGAAAGTGATGGGTGATTCAGAGCTGGTCGTCTCTCAGGTAAGATCTAAGTATGCATCTAAGAATGATAAATTAAAGCAATATAAGCATGATGTTTGGGATATTATTGAATATTTTGATGCCTTTTCTATCAACTGGATAGAGCGAGCAAAAAATATTATGGCAGATTTCCTAGCTAATGTTGCTTTAAAAAATGACGATGCAACACTAACTGGTATCTCCACTGTGGAAATAAAAGCTAGGCCTGCTATCCCTGATAATGTATATAACTGGCAAGTTTTTGCTGATGATGATGATATTCTTAGGTTCATCCAATGTGTTGATGATTATGATGGACAAAAAATTGATTGTAATGCATTGGTGGAAGTAGTGGATGGCAGAGAGACAATGTTTGGAAATGATATTGTCCAATTGGAAACCAACGAGATACCTAAAGGGCTGGTGGAGTTAGAAAGCATGTTTAGTTATAATGACAGTCATCTACACCAGCAATCTACCACTAAGTTAGAAGAATTAGAGGAGGTCAACTTGGGGACAGAATCATCCCCCAAGTTGGTATATATTGGAAAGAAGCTACCTCCTCATGTTAGGACTAACCTAATCAGTTTACTGAAAAGGTATAAACATGTTTTTGCTTGGTCTTATGAAGATCTAAAGGCGTATAGACAAGATCTTTTTCAGCATGAAATTCCCTTACTTCCAGATGCTAAGCCTTTTAGACAGAAGCAGAGACCTATTAACCCCTTGTTAGAAACAAAAATGCAACAAGAGTTGACTAAATTGAGAGAAGGGGGGATTATCAAACCAATCAGACATTCTTCATGGGTTTCTAATTTGGTCCCCGTGAGAAAAAAGAATGGAGATATCAGATTGTGTGTGGATTTTAGGAATCTGAATGTTGCTTCCCTAAAAGATAATTATTCATCTCCAAACATGGAAGCAATGCTACAAAGAGTGACAGGTTGTGATATTTTGTCCATGATGGATGGTTTCTTAGGATACAATCAAGTGCTTGTAAAGGAGTCTGAACAGTTTAAAACAGCTTTTACTACTCCATGGGGAACTTATGTGTATGTGAGAATGCCGTTTGGATTGAAAAATGTAGGGGCTACCTTTCAAAGAGCTATGGATGTGGCTTTTAAGGAATTCATTAACATTATTATGGTGGTTTACCAAGATGATTTAACTTGTTTCTCAAAGAGAGCTGATGATCACTGTGGACATTTAGAGAAGGTGTTTGATAAAGCCTTGGAATTTGGTGTATCACTGAATCCCAAAAAATGTCATTTTGGGGTCACTGAAAAAAAATTATTGGGACATATAGTTTCCAAGGAAGGAGTAAGAATAGACCCTGAAAGAATTGAAGCAATCAATAAGGTGTCTGAACCAAAAAATGTGAAAGGAATTCAGTCCTTTCTAGGCAAAGTGAATTTTGTTAGGAGATTCATTGCCAACTTTGCTGAGATAGTAAAGCCTATTGTCAAGTTGCTCAAGAAGGACACCAAGTTTCACTGGGATCAGGAAGCCTCAAAAGCTTTTAATGAGATTAAGAAAGCAATCCAGGAAGCACCAGTGTTGAAGTCCCCGGATTATGGTAAGCCTTTTTCTCTGTTTTCTTTTGCTTCATATCACACAGTGGCTGCAGTATTATTGCAAAAGGATAATGAGGGATATGATCATCCCATAGCTTTCTATAGCAAATCTTTGCAAGCGGCAGAATTAAAATATGAAACCATGGAGAAACAAGCTTATGCCTTGGTTAAAGCTGTTAAAGCCTTTAGGCCATATTTGGTGAATGCAAATGTCA
This sequence comes from Cryptomeria japonica, assembly GCF_030272615.1. Taxonomy (NCBI): domain Eukaryota; kingdom Viridiplantae; phylum Streptophyta; class Pinopsida; order Cupressales; family Cupressaceae; genus Cryptomeria; species Cryptomeria japonica. Next base: position 885,471,811 of record NC_081414.1, on the reverse strand, counting down.
CTGCCTATGTTCCACATGCTGCAGTTAAAGATATTCTGTCTCAATCTGAGGTTACTGGGAAGAGATGTAGATGGATCAATAGAATTCAAGAGTTCAATTTGGAGGTAAAGATCACTAAATTGGTGAGAGGGTTAGGTTTGGCCAAGCTCATGACTGAGTCAAATCTCATGAATGTAGAAGTACACAATGTTGAAGTTGAAGATATTTTGGTCACTAGTATTGAGAGGCAACCATGGTACACAGAAATAATCCAAGTATTAAAAGGTCATATGCTGCCAGAAGAAATGACACACAACCAGAAGAGAACTTTGAAGCTCAAGTCCCAGAAATATGTCCTCATTCAGGGTGATCTTTATTGGAGACAGAGAGATGGGGAGTTGCTGCTGTGTTTGGATGAATTTCAAGCTAAACGGATGTTGAATGAAATGCATGATGGAGTGTGTAGAGGTCATTACTCTGCTAAGACTACAGCTGGTAAGATAATATGGGCTGGGTATTATTGGCCTACTTTGTTTAAAGATACCCATGCATATGTTCGAAGATGTGATTCATGTCAGAGATTTTCTTCTAAGCTCAAGTATGGAGGAGCTTTACCCCTGAATCCAGTCTCAGTAGAAGCTCCTTTTGTCCAATGGGGTATTGATTTTATTGGAGAAATTGTTGAGAAGTCAGGAAGAGGTCATGGATGGATTATAGTGGCTACAGATTATTTTACTAAATGGATAGAAGCTATTCCCACAAGAAGAGCTACTAGCAAAATTGTCATTGATTTCTTGATGGATAATATTGTGACTAGATTTGGAACACCTGCAAAATTGATAATGGATAATGCTATGTGTTTTAGATCAGAAGAATTTATTGGCTTTTGCAATAGTCATGGTATACTTATGTCATACTCATCACCTTATCACCCTCAAGGGAATGGACAAGCAGAATCTAGCAACAAAAGCTTGCTAACTATTATTAAGAAGATCTTAGAAGAAAACAAAAGGTCTTGGGATCAAAAGTTGAAATTGGCTCTGTGGGCGGATAGAATAACAGTTAAAAAATCCATTGGAATGTCACCTTTTGAGTTGGTTTATGGTACCCAAGCCAGATTACCGGTAAATAACCTTCTTCCAGTATATAAGTTTTTGCAGGAAGAGAGCATGGAACTATCTGAACCAATGGAGACCAGGATGATCCAAATTGTAGAGGTGGAAGAGCTTAGAACCTCCGCTCATAAGAAAAATCAGAAGCTCCAGTTACAGTCAAAGTATCTTTTTGATAAAAGGACATCATTGAGGAAGTTTCAAATTGATGACATGGTTCTTCAGTGGAATGCAAAAGGGTAGGATAAAGGAAAGCATAAGAAATTTGAATCACTCTGGATTGGCCCTTTTGTAATTTGTGATTTGAATGGTAAGGATTCATATTTCTTGAAGAATATGAATGATGAGATGCAGGAATTTCCAGTGCATGGACAATTCCTGAAGTACTATTTCTCTTAATGTCCATGCACAGTAGGTCCTTTGTTGTATATATTTTGTTTTCTTTCCTGTTTTCCTGGTTTCGGTTTGTGTTTTGGTCTGTTTCTCCAGAGTTTCTGAGTTTTCTTGTGTTGATCTCGCAATCAACCATCCCCAGTCAGAGCCACTGTTATCGCTGTTTTTAAAATTGGGTTCTTTCACCATATTTGGCTATGGTTTTTGAAAAAATTTGTATAAGATGTGGCCCCAAATGCTTCAGCCTTATTCTAAACCTAGAGGGTTTAAGGCTTTTCTAAGTTTTGCGCTTTATCTTTTGTTTTGAATCCCCTGGTTTCTATTCCATCGTTACTTTATTTCACTTAAGTCATGTGTCGCGGGGTCGTAAGAAGTGTTCCCCCCTTGCTATTTCCCTAGGCGGTCATGTTAATTATTTGAAAAATTTTCACCTTTTATTATTTCCTTCTAAAGTGCCGGGCCCAGTAAACACTGATCAACTTGGGGAAAGATCCGATGGTTGGCGCTATTTCGCAAAGGCTAAGTGCTTGCCCTTTAAGGCTGCGAAATAGCGAGGATTAATATCAGCCGTCCATGTGTCATGTGGAGGAAGTGAAGGTTGCGGCTGTCAAGAAGGTGGGGCCCCCTCTACGTGGTCTTCTCTGGCGTATTAGAGGGCAGCACGTGGCGCAGGCCGCCACAGTCAGCATTTTAAGATTAAGGATCAAAGTGGGCCCCAAAGATGAGTCAGCTCACAGGTGGAGGTGACCTGGCAGGGATAGCTCTTACAATTCATTGAGACCCCATGGCTCCTTCCAGCGAATGAAAAGTTGACAGGTCAGCTTCGAAGATGACAGGGCGCCAGGTGTCCGTGGCGTGTCCATGGGCCTACCTCTTCTGAAAGCTCCTAACAGGGTTTAAATGCTGACCAACTTGAGAAAGGATCTGACGGTCGGCGCTATTTCGCAAAGGCTAAGTGCTTGCCCTTTAAGGCTGCGAAATAGAAAGAATGAATATCGGCCGTCCATGTGTCACGACGGGGTAAGTGGAAGGCATAGCTGTCAGAGATAGCTGGAGCCTCGTGGCTTTCTTTTGGCGTATTATAAGGTAACACATGGCACAGGCTGCCACAGTCAGCAGGACAAGGCGTTAGGTGTCAATGATGTGTCCGTGGGCCCACCACCTCTGAGAGCTCCTAACAGGGTTTAAATGCCGAGCAAGTCGAGATAAGATCTAACGGCTCGCGCTATTTCGCAAGGGCAAGATGCTCACACTTTAAGGCTACGAAATAGCGAAAGTTAACCTGGACCGTCCACGTGTCTTGATGACACGCGGTCTAAAAGGCAGCTGTGGGTCCCTATAGTGTATGTTTGACAAATGAAAAGTTGACAGGTCAGCTCGAAGGTGACAAGAAGCCAGGTGTCTATGGCGTGTCAGTGGGCCCACCATTTCTGAGATAGACCTGTCGAGACTGAAGTGGGGCCCCCATGGTTCTTCTTCCGGCAAGTGACAGAGTGACAAATTAGCACAGTGGATGACTAGATGCCAGATGTCAGTGATGACTCAGTGGGCCCACCATTCCTGAGGACCTGTTCGAAGGATTAAAAGGTGATTAACTTGAAAGATAATCCAACGGCCCGCGCTATTTCGCAAGGGTTAAGTGCTCACCCTTTAAGGCTGCGAAATAGCGAGAATGAATATCAGCCGTCCACGTGTCATGATGATGACATGGCAAAAAGAGAAAGGCACGGGCCCGCCACAGTATAAAGGGCGACATTCAGCCAGTATCAAAATAGAATGTGAGGGGATTTTCTAAGCCAATGGTTGGATGCCGCGTGGTATTATGTAGCCAATAAAAGACAGGACTTAGACTAAGGACAAAGCCATCAAAATGAAATTCACAGAGAGACACTTGCAGAAAGACTGCGGCCCATTGGAGTTAAAATATGAATTCTCGTATGAATTCGATTTTGAAGGGATGGTCGAAGCATGCGGAATCAATGTTACAGTTAAGGCCCAGAGTACAAGCATTTGATTTCCTAACAACCAAGTAAGGATACCTCTTAAAAGGATTTTTGCAGAGGAGGCAAACGCAGAGTTATCTTTTACAAATACAGAGAAGGCGAATTGGTTGTAGAGCGAATTTCTTCGAGCAAGCATCAGGTTTTTTCTTATTTTGCAGCCGTTCTTGTGTTGTGATACGTGAAACTGTTCTCGTATAACAGAAATAGTTTCAAAAGTAATATTTATCTGGTTGTATTGCAAATGGCTCTTAAAAGGGAATTTTCTAGTAAAGTTGATTATCTTGAAAGAAGTGTGTGTGATGACTTCTTAGAGCAGTTGACGCTGTCAACCAACCAGGCATCTAAGGCCAAAGAATTAGTACCCAGGGCTCCCCGACTGAGAATTGGAGAAGGATTGTATGATAAGGGTAATTGGTTAAGAGACCCACAGGTTGGGCTGTCTGGGTTGGGGTTATTTAAAATTGGTTTTGGAATGAGGAATTCTCCTGCTCCTCAAAATAACATTTGGGAATTAGATGTTGGGAGATTGGTAGTCCCAGGGGTGTTCATGGATACAGATTTGTTAACCCAAATGGCATTAAATTATGATTCAGTTACCAGGTGTATCCGGGATGTGAATGGAAAAACCCTCGTGGAGATAAATTCAGAAGAGCTGAGAAAAGCGTTTGGGCTTAGTGAGTTTACCAATTTCTTGGAGCATATAAACTTCACACAATTAACTCAGGTATACAGGGCACAGAGGACTCATCTCAGGAATGGGCCTCTCAAAGAACTTTTTCTGAAAGTGGGAGGGTTAGCAGTTGTAGGGCCCAATACACAAGAGCCCTTTTCACTAAGTATGTTTACCTTAAGGGCAAAAGGGATGTACTGGGCACTTTGCCAAGTTCTAGGAGAGGATGCTGAATCTAATATGCCAAATCATTATCTGTTAATGATTGTTCAAATTCTGAATCCTTCTCTTGCTATTACATTTGATTATGCCTCCTATATTGCTGATGCTATCCATGGAGGACTGATGCGGATAAAGAATGGGAAGGTGGATAGGCCATTTGGGTAGTATTCACTATTGATGCACCTCTTCCTCTTCAAAGGTGGAGATTATTTTGCCAGTGGAATGGACCTGGTAAAGGAAAAGGAGGGAGAAAAGATGCCGGTACAATTATGGAGTACCGTATTGTCATGGGATAGAGAGGATGCAAGTTTTCTAAAGTTTGATAAATACTTTGCATCCAAGATAAGGACTCTTCTTTGCTCTGACAATCCACGAGTCCCCAAGATTCTTCTAGAATTCTTAAGACCAAAAGAATTCGCAGAGAATGTCAAGATTGTTCATAACTGGGGTGATATGTATTTGTATCTAGTGTCCACAGTGTTTAGGGTTTTTGGTTTCAGAGGCACCCCATTTTTGTTACCATACCAGGTCCCCCTCAAAGTGGGAATAGCTGAGATTCTCAGACAAATTGGTGACTTGCAAGAGGCAGAGTTAACAGGCCGAGGTAAAGGGACTATTTTCCCTACAGCTACAGTAGCCCACCAATTTGTAATCACCAAGGGCGGCTGGAAATGTTTTGAGGATTTCCTCAAACCCTACCATTTGTCCACTGCAGTGTCAAGATGTGCTGATCCGGAGGACTTCTACAATGGTGTATTCCGGAAGAAAGTAGCATGCAGAGGTAGGCCCCATCAATTCCACTTTCCTGAAGACCTCATCAGGAATGAATTTGATTTGGATGAACAGGAGTTGAGGAAGGAAAAATGGGTAGCTTACAGGAAGGCCCTGGATTTTGTGCATCAATTTGATGCTAGCTATGACCCATTGTCTAGCTTCTTCCCATTGGAAGAAAAGATAAAATTTTTGATTATTTGTTTTGAGGATGTGATGCAGACAATAAAGGAGAAAAGGGAAGTTGTAATTAAAAACAACCCTGAGAAAGCAAGAATGATTTTGGGGAAATCAGCTCCTATTAAAGCCATCCCTCCTGGTGATTACACCCTGCATAAGAAAGCAGGTTACAGTGTGTTGGTGTCTGCAAGAGGGGAACCCTCTTCATCCAAAGGGAAGAGGAAAGCACATGAAGTCATTCACATACAAGACAGCCCAAAGAAGCAGAGGGTGGGGAAGGAGGTGCAATCAGATACACCCTTATATTCCCCATCCCAATCCCCTCTCCACATTGGAGATGAACAAGCAGCAACTGAATACCTCTCTCAGTTGGGCAGTTTGGGGGAGATTGCGTATACATATGATGAAGTGGAAGAGGGGATGCCAGAAGAACCCACTGAAGCACAAATGGACATCACCTCGACTGAACTCAAAGGCCAGGAGTGGGATCCTGAGATAAAGAAGGCCACTAGTGCTTTTCTAGTAGATGATAGTTTTGTAACATCTGAAGCATTCATGCAGTTTATATGGAAACAACATATAGATAAATATAATGCTAGATGTGAAACAAGAAAGGCAGAACAACTAAATAAAGATCCAGCCTCGGTGGAGGAAGAAATAAAATAGGAGATGATGGAAGAATTCAAAACCATCATTCCTGAACAGGGGAGAGATTTAGTAGCACAAGCTGGAGTGCTCATTTTGCCAGAATGGAATATTGCTGATGCTCTGGTGCTGGATGCAGTGAGGAAAGAAACCAAACCCATGGAAGGGGTTACATTCAGTAAAGACAATGCTGCTCTAGTCATGTGGTCCCTTAAGAGAAATGAGGACAAAAAGGGTAAAGACACCACAGGGACAAATCACATTGGCGGATTGATGGTCAGGAGAGTAGAAAGTACAGGGGTAGTAGAGGCTGCTAGCACGGTGTTGGAGACTGCCAAATTTAGTGTTGCAGTAGCTGAGAAGGATGCTAAAGAAAAAGAGGCTCTCCAGCTCAAATTGGAAACAGTCTTGAAGGCTTATGACAGTGCCAAGGAGGAAATAAGAGGCAAGGAGAGTATTATTGCCAGATTGCAGAGCCAATTAGCAGGACAACGTCAACAAGGTGAGTCTTCAACATTAATGATCACCTCTTCTCCTTCAAGACCTCCACCTACTAGACCCATTATTGAGCTCCCACCATCTCCTGCACCTTCCAGCTCTCAGATGATAGAGATAACTCCCCAAGAATTGGAGAGTCTTAAGCAAACTCAGGCCTATTATGCAGGGAAGTATGAAGAAAAGATCAAGGCCACAGTCTCCAGTTTTGCAGACACTATAAATGCTTCACTCCTTCACAATAGTGTAGGAAAAGTCATGGAGATATGGACTGAGTTGATAAGAGATAAAGTCATATTGACACCCATTTTTGACAGATGGAGGCCTAGGGAGCAGGATTTAGAGTTCATGTGTGTTTCCTATGATGAAGCAAGAGCTAACCCTATTATCAAATCCACTTCTGATATCACTAAGAGTTTATTGCAATTGGCGACAGAGGTGGATAATGTGGAAAGAAGGGTTAAATTGCTTAAAAAGGAATACACTGATCAGGTTTGTGAGTTCCTCCCAGGAATTTTTGCCAATCCAGATCAGCTGAAAGATAAGCAGATATGGCTCAATGAGATAAATGCTAAATTGTTAGCAAGGGTCAAGGGAATTATTGATCTGGATGATACCTCATTTTTTGTTATAACCATATAGGAAATAGAGAGAATTAAATCACACTACAGTTTTCTTAACTCAGAAGTCAACAAACTGAGGAATTCTTGGAAAGGGTTGACTAAGGTTAAAAGTGATGTGATTAATTTTGTATGGCCGACCGAGGAGACGTATGGTGAGTGGGGAATTAAATATTCCACTCGAGATCTGGAGTAGTTAGAGAACGTCCCTGAAAAGCCAGAGGAGGTTGCAACTGAACAACCCGTCCAACAGACTGCTGAAGAAGCTGAAAAGAGCGCATAACTGAAATTGTAACTTCTTCAATTTTTTGAAGTAATTGTAACAAACTTTCCTCAAGAAGTCCGAAGCTTTGTGCATCCATATTGTTATAAATGGATACCAGGACTAGAGAGAAAGGGATCACACAATTTTTGTAAGAAAACGCTGCAGAAATGTTATTTGAGCTTTTCCAAAGTTTAATGGAGAATCAGACTTTTGTAAAAAAAATTTTCAAATGAATATCAATATACAGACCGTCAGTTTTGAGTAAAGCTCTGTGTCATCTTCAAATTTGTCCTTAATTGTATTTATTCTTTCATTCAGAATAATCTAGGATTTTTCTGTTTGAATGGAATTGTAAGGCAATCTCAGTATGGGTGTTTCTAGCTTTTCTCTTTAGGAGGGAAATTAAACAGGCATGACCACTCTACCAGTAAATACTTCAGGATGAACTTTGAATTTTGAGGACCTTAGCTTATTTTGAAGTGATTAAATTCTTATTGATGCTAGGCATTTATAGGGATAAATGGAGACCAAGTTGATGGGAAGTATAGAGATGTTTTATTTCAGGAGTTTTATTTGAGTTTGAGTGACTCTGTAGCCTTGGATAAAGCACTGGTACTAATCGAAGCTGTTTATTGCATGCTTTGTTGATCAAATATACTGAAGTTGAGTATTGTTTCATTCTTTGTTTTCAGTTGTTTTTTCAAGGTGAATAAACTCACTGGTTTTCTGGACTGGTTTGCTGTGGGTTTGTTGCTTAAGAATGTGAAGTTAATTCACAAAGGGTATACCCGCCTGGGCTTAAGGAAGAGCCCGAAGTGTAGAAGGTCTAACCAAACCTTGTCATATGTTGTCTCTGAAATCCTTTTATCCTTGATGTCTTCTCGGAACCCATTTTAGATTATATTATTAAAGGCATTGAAGGGTAATCAGATTTTGAGACTAACAGGGTGCCCTGGTCCTGAGGGACTAGGGCGCTGGGTGCTCTGGTCCTGAGGGACCAGGGCGTTGGGCGCTCTGGTCCCACCTCCGGGACAGCGGGGTGCAAGGAGGTTCAGGCCAAGGTGCTTGAAAAATGCAGTTTTTGGTGTCGTGAGCAAGTTTTGGGGTCTCCATTCAGGTTGCGTGTTGCGTCGCCATCGTGAAGACCGAAATGCAGTCGAAATTGCAAGTGTCACAATTTTAGGACGCTACACCATATAAACATTTGTACTTTACATTTTGTTTATCCATGATGCATTCATTTAACACATTACCATATAAACATTTGTACTTTACATTTTGTTTATCCATGATGCATTCATTTAACACATTATCATATAAACATTTGTACTTTGCATTTCGTTTATCCATATTTCATTCATTTGGCAAATATCTAGATGCATATTCATACATAACATCATTCATTCAACCATTACATTAACATCATCTCATCCTTATATCAAAATAGGAAACACCAAACTCCTGTTCATATATTATCATAAGCATACATCATCATCATGACATTACATACATAAAAGCATTACATCCCAAAATCAAACAAATCATACATATATAAACCTGCATTCATATGTCAGTATCATCATAAAAACATGCATAGGAAACATCTCATCAATGCATACATATACACATATCCATCTAAGCAATAAACTCATCATCCTGCATAAGCATCCATACCTAATCAAATGCATATCATCAAAATATGGGATCTCCTCATATATCTCATCTCATATATCAGAGTACAATGAAGTCTACAAAATTGGCTACCAAGAGCCATCCAAGATACAGTCCACAAAATAAATGATACAAATACATATAGGCATGAATGCTCTCTCAAATGCCGCTCTGGCCTCCTCACACCGCCCCCTGCTCCACCACTGGTGCCTGCACCACCTAATCCATCTCTCCGTGGAGGCCTCATCGAATCCCCACTCCCTCCTGCATCCCCTGATCTCTCCCTCCTCAAAGGACCCATCACTCCCCCACTGCTCTGCACCCTCTGCAATCGCTCTGATCTCGCCTTCCGCATCTGCGAATAGCTAAGAGCTCACTAACTCACTGGCACCATCTGCTCATATAACCCCCGCCAGTACTCTATCTCAGCCTGAGCTCGCCGCATCTCTCTCATCACCTCCCCTGAAGGCCCCTGTGCTCCAATCCAAACTCTCTCTTGCAGCTCTGCCAATCTCTCCACTGCAGTATCTCTCTCCCGCAGCACCACCGTCAGCTCTGACTCCCGTGCAAATAGCTACACATCCCTAGCTGCCACCTCTGCCTCCAAATCCTCTATCCGCATCTGCAAGCGCACTATAATATGCTCCCGCAGATCTCCAGTAGCTCCCCCCCCGGTGTCCATAGCTGCCTCCCCTACACCTCCCTCTCCAGAAGTCCCCACCCCTCTGTCCATCAGGATCTCCCTCTCCATCCCCCTCCCACTTAGCTGCACTCCTCTTGGTATCAGTGGTCCCTGTGAGATCTGTAGAGGAAGTCCACCTCTCCCTCTCCACTGGCTCTGCATCCCTAATCCTCCTCCACCTCCTCCACCACCTCCACCTCCTCCATCTCCTCCACCACCTCCTCCACCTCCCCCTCCTACTCCTCCTCTATCTCCTCGACCTCCTGCCCTCCCTCGTCTCCGTCCCCTCTCATCCTCAAACGCTGGGATCGGCTCTGCTGGGTCTGATATCCGTAGGATCGGGTGCGCCGCCCGATACTGCGTGTACTGATCTGTAACCCCTACATCAACAACCCTCGATCATAAGTCCCATGGCCTCGCCTACAGTGTCTGAAACTCTGCTAGTGCCTGATCATAAGGTAGCACTGGACCCCATGCATACCTCTCCCGAATCACCCGTGCATACTCTCCTGATCCGCTAGGCAATCCCTGCTGCCGTCCAAACTACCTCATCACTCTCCTTGGCACCTATCTCTCCACATGATATGTCGTCCTCCCAATGAGGAATCGAGTCATAAAAACATACGACAGTGCCTCTGCGTCATCATCCCATGGATCACACTCCAAGTATGGCCACCATATCACTGCATCTAGGTCATCCAATGCCCGTCGCCACCACTCCAACTTCCCCAAGTGGGGCTGACTCATCATACCACTGTACATAAACATGTATGGCTGATCCACCGCACAGAATCTCAGACTCACCGGTCGAGTCACTAGTAGATGCTCCCAAGCCCAAATATGTAGCAGCGTCATGCCCACTACTAAAGAACCCCTCCCTCGGTACACTACCTCGTGGAGCTCCTGATACATGTGCGTCAGCACGCACGGCCCCCATGCAAATCGGGTCCCCTCGGTCATCATCATCTCGATAACCTGTCCCCATCCCACTGCCAACCCATGTGACCTCCTGTCTGGACACAGAAGTCCTCCCACAATCCCTGACAAAACTACTGGAAGTGGCTCATACAGTGCCGCTATATCCTCCCAAGCAATAGAGCCATCATCGATAAATACATCCTCATCAAATATCCTCTGTACTCCCACAGTCCCCCATGATCTATCATATGTGACCAACTCTCCTTGAATCGGAATCCGTAGGATGCGCCACACATCCTCCAACGTCACGGTCATCTCCCCCTGTGCCAAATGAAAGGTGCATGTCTCACTATGCCACCGCTCTGCCAGTGCTGTGATCAGGCCATGATTCATCCAAATCACGGGCATGTGCATCACCTCGTAGAGACCAGTCGCTGCAATACAATCAATCTCCGCCTGTGATAATCGGTCCCGCAACCCCTGTGTCGCAGGATGGCGCTCGCGTAACTGCAACACGCGCAGATCCTCCTGCACATGGACATTCATCAATCACTATCAGTTGTTTTGTTTTCAAACTTTCTTAAGTTTAAACCTAGACTATCATCAGATACTTTGATCAAATATCTTTGGGTCTCAACAGGTAAGCAATCATGGCCACCTAGACTTCAACAGGCATTTATCCTAAACAAATGACCTAAGTCTCATCAGGCTGCTATGGTTCAAAACAACTCCCACTTCACTTCGCCATCCATCAATCATTGGCATCAGGAGATTTTCTGCATCCAAACTGGGGCATCTTTTTTATCTTAAGGCAAAAGCACTATTTTACCAACAACAGCGCTAGTTTTCAACAATAGCGCTACAACTATATCAAAAGTGCTCAAACAGCTATACCATAGCGCTACAACTACCAAAGCGCTAAAACAGCTACCCATTAGCGCTACTTAACAACAAATGTGCTCAATTAACCTAGCAATAGTGCTACTTTAACACTAGCACTACAACTTACACACAATAGCGCTAATGCATGGCAAAAGCACTCAAACAAATGGACAATAGTGCCATTGCGGCACAATAGCGCTAATTCATGGAACAAAAGCGCCAAAACAACAGTTCCAGCGCTCTTGCTCTGACTTGACTTGGACTTAGCTAAAAACCTAGCAAAAATGCACAAAAATTGAGTTTTCAAATTTGCGTACCGCTGGTCCGTAGTCATCTGGCCGCTGGAATCATTGGACTCGCTCGAATCTGTGCTCGGTGATCGGAATCGGCATCATCGCTGCTGCTTGCTCCTCCAAATGTCACTATCAGAGCTCTCATTTTCAACTGGTCGCGGTCACAAATGATCCTGTTTTCACCCCTTTCACCCCATTTATACCCTTCGTGGTCCCCATAACTTCTCCCCTGCTCATCATCGTGGTCCCCGTGCCCTTCCCGAGCCCCCCATTTCTCCATGATTCCCCCGTTTTCTTCTATTTTTCATCCGTACGACTAACTTTTTTTCTTCTACCACCCTACCAATTTTCATTCTTTTTCGAGAGATCGCCCGATTTTTCAAAAAAATTTGGCCCATCTCTCGAGGGGGCATACCACCCATAAAATTCACATTTTTTGGGGCATTTCTTCACACCTATTTTTCTTTCTTTGAAACGACGCGATAAACCGCACCGTCTCAAAGAGGGGCAAATGTAGTCACATAAATCTGTCCAGCTTAATTAAATAAATATTCGCTATTTATTTGATTAAAAATCCACTAGCCATCAAATTAATTAAATTAATATTTAATTAATTCATCCCCAAACATTCTTCCATTAATTAAATAAATTATTCAATTTATTTTAATTAATTCATTAAATCAAATTCACAATCAATTAAATAAATAAAATTTATTTATTTAATTAAAATCCCATTTTCCTCTTTTAAATAAATTAAATAAAACATTTATTTAAATCATTATCCCCACCCCACTTGCATTTTCCTACAAATGCAACTTGCACTCATTTATTGGAATAAATGAATTTTTATTTTAATAAAATCCTATTTTCCCTCACCCACCAAATCCACTTGCAAAATCTAATCCCCTTCTAGATTCTTCTAAACCCTTCCTAATTAGCCTAATCCATCTTCTAAACTTTGTCACATCCCTAAGCAAAGGGAAGTCACTTCTCAAAACCTCAAAGTCTTTGATAACCATTAAAGGCTTCAAGTCTTCAACCACTAAATGGCTCAAAGTCTTTGATAACCTTTAAAGGCTTTCAACCTTCAACCACTTAATCCCCAAAGTCTCCAATAACCATTAATGGTTAATTCAAACCTTCCCACATGGTTAAAACATTTGTTTTGACTCAACCTCTATCCAACCCAAGGGTCTCATCAGGCCATTAATGCTTTGACCATGATTATCTCTTAATCATTTGCACAAAGGTTTATCCTTGGATTAACTCTTAATCTAGTGGGTAAGCTTAATTTAGACTTAACCCTTAGCCTTTAGATAACCATGAGGTCTTCTCAGACCTTTAAATGCCTCCAACTCCTTTTCTCAACCCAACCCTATGTTGACACTTGTCACGATTTCATTGGTGCCAATTGTGCACATGGATCCCCAACTTTCAAACTCAACCCTTGATTGAATCTTTCAATCTCAACCATCCATTGCTCCATTTTCCCTATAAATAGAGCTCATTCCTTCATAATCCAGATCCTGAAAACTTGTATGCATCTAAGCTATAGACATTTTAGAGAGTATTTTTAGCATAATCATCTAATACCTTGTTATTTTGGTTAAAATACATCATTTTAGCATCAATAGCATAGCATTAGCTTTTTTTATTTCATACTCAAAGCACAATATTACAATCTCAATCCTCCATAAGCATCCATAGTGCAAAAAGTTGTTGAGAGCTACACTATTTTGGAACTTGGAGAGGAGAGGAACAAGGGAGGAAGGAGCTAAAGCCATGCTAAGAGGCAGTTGGAGATGCCTCATAATATTTGTTTCGTTTGTTAAATACATTAGCATGCTTTTAGTGTCTCTCTTGGTATGCCTTTTAGATTAGTTTTTGATTGACAATCTAAGGTTTTCATGTTTCTTTGTGTTGTTGATCATTCACTAACCTTGTGCCATTTAGGAGGGCATCAGTGATAGTGTGATTTTTGGAACGTGATGCAGACAGTATCTTGGACCTATTATAGGGATTTCAGGTCCTTATGTGTAACAATAAACTATTTATCATCTATTGTTATTTCATGGTCTATAGGTGTTATAGAGTGCATGATAGTTAAGTGATCTATTACTTGTGCATTGACTTCCTATGTTTAGTTACCTTAGGAGATGAGTAGAAGATGTTTTTTGTTGGTCTTGCATTTTGTTTTGAAGGATTTGTACTCTTATGATTGTGGTTGATCCAAATCTATACCTTTTAGGCTAGAAAGCATTTTGATGGTGCAATGTGATGTTGTTGAGGTTGACTATGTGTTGGGTTATTTTACAACCTATTTTGGTAAATTTATATTATGTTTTTAAGGATTATTTATGCCTTGTCACATGCTTCACCTTTTTGGATCCTATCTAGCCAACCTAATAGAATATTTTGGATGATGTGAATGATATATAAGGAACAAAAAAATCATTTGTGAATTAAGTATACATTATGTGTGGTGATCAAATAGTATGAATATCAAAATTAATATGAAGTTTATGAAGTGTGTTGAATCAGTGAGATAGAATCAAAATAGCCCCCACTTTAGTAGAGTATGAGCCTATGCACATCCTCATAGTAAAGTAGTAAAAAGAGGGAGAGAGATGAATATAAACAATTTGAGAGAAAAATCACAAAGAGATAAGATGTCATGAAGTTCAAGGGAAAAACCCCCCAAGCTTAGGATCTTAACTCACAATCATATGCAAGGACACACAAGACAAAACAAAGAAAAAGATAAATAAAACAACAAAAGATGCACAAAAAGACATAGAAAGACAAAAAGGGGTTAGTACTAAAAACAGAATCTCCAAGTCAACTAGTTGAAGAGACCTTGACAGTCAAAATTTCTCAACCGCTAATATAATTCTCTTAATGTTATTACAATAGAAAAAGGGGTCACATGGAAAGAGAAAGAGCATGCATCAAGTGATGAATCATGATCTGACAATTATCAAGGTGTATTATGTTATGAGTTCATTGGAACAAAAAAGGAAACATGTATTCCACAGACTAGCAAGTTGTGTTATGCTACAAGATCCATGGAAGAGAAAGGGGAATGGAACATGGATTCATGGGCTAGCAAGTTGTGCTATGCTAGGTGATCCATGAAAGCATATATTCTCACAAGACAATAAGTTGTGTTATGTTATGTGATTCATGTGGAAAGAGTTGAAATAGAAAGTTATGTTATGCTAGTTCCACTCATCCTACAACACGGTGCAAAGAATAACCAAATAAAGCATTGTTTGTAAAGAAATCCACAACATAAATTTGAAAAAGATAATCAAGAAAATTATTGTATGCAAGACAATCTGCCACTTAAACTTGAAAAGGTTAACTATGAAAAGCATTGTATGCAAGGAAATCTAAAAATTGAATTTGAAAAGGATAACTAAGAAAAGTTTTGTATATATGTTAGTCCCAACCAATGCTGAGAGGGGAGGGGTGAATCAATGCTTTATGAGTTTTACCCATTTAAAACTTTTAACTTAAGTTTTTACTAACTTAACATTCATCAATATAAATAACTAGTGCATTAGAATAAGCATGCATGAAAAGATACACAGTAACACCAAGATTTATCTCATGGAAACCCAAATGGGAGAAAACCACGGTGTGAGTAGGAACTCACAAAATTTGTACTCTTCTGCAGTACGCTCGGTGAGGAGCCATCCCTATTAGGAGATTACAAGGACACTATTAGGTGCCACCCAGTTAAGGGATTTTTATTCAGGCCTGTTAGAGCCTCTATTTTGTTAAAGGTAGCCTTATAAAAGGCCTTAATATCATCAATTATGTGATTTTTTTACCATTTCAATCTGTCGCCAAATTTCCCTCCAAAACATCCTATTCAAAATTATGTTTTCGTGCCATAAATTATTCTCCAGAAATTGGTTACAAACTCTACCGGTGTACCGATCAAAATCTACCTAGTTGATTACCTTTTGTATACTGATCTGTTCACTGCTTAGCTGGTTGACCTCTTTTGTGCCGATCTACTCACTTCTTGTTTGTTGATCTCCTGTGTGTCGGTCTACTCACTGCTTGTCAGTTGATCTTCTATGTGCCAGTCTACTTCCTGGTTACCCTGTCTACACACTACTTAACCGGTTAACCTCTGTATACCGATCAACTTACTGCCAATAGACTGTAAAAATTTGGGAGATGATGCTGCCAATAATGACAACCATATCATTCACCGGTCATACAAAAATGCACCAGAATGCTAACAAAGTCCCCCTTTGGCATTGGTAGAAAACACTATAAAATTGTGTCAGTTCTGACCCCTATTTATGACCCCTATAACTCACATTGTACAAGACTCCAAAATTCCCCCCTTTTCCATCAATGGCAAAGACTATACAAAGTAAACCAAAAAGGTTTTTCTCTTTTTTTTAAGTAAAGAAAAAAGTTCCCTGAAATTTTCTTGAGCAAATTTTAATGAAGATTCCCATGAAGATTTTACCTGTTTCAAGGTTGTGAAGTGACCATGCATAAGTGCGATAAAAATGTCCATATCATCAACTCTCTTGCAGTCAGGTTCACTTATGAGGTGATCTACTTATTTAATGTTCATTTGCATGAATTCAATAATTGGTGCCAAATAGCACTATAGCTCTAACAAACTAAGACCTTGTTTGTCCTCTTCATCTTTCAACCTTTTGATTTTTTGATTGAGTTGTTTGACCTTGCTAGTGAAAATGGATGTTGAACTGGTGAGAGGATAAAAAGAACTTATCAAATCTTGAATTTTTTTTTCAGACTGATTTCTCTTGTCTTCTAGATCTCTAATGAAATCGGTAAAAGCTAAAGATTTGACCAGTAATTGACCAACTTCCTAAAGGATATTTCTGACTTCTTCTGTAAGGGTGGAGAGGAAAAATTTTCCAACTGTTATTTGTTCCATTAAATTTTCTCCTCTCTTGATCCATATTGCCTTACTACAACCTTCTCTAGATCGGTTGGCTCTAAACCGATTGTTGTAACAAGACTACTCAACTGATCAATGATGGGGGAAATATTATCAGCAACAATGTCAGGAATTAGGTCAGAAAGAATTATTTTGGTAAAATTGAGAATTCTTGCCTTCTTTTTCCTTTCTCTTAACTTAGCCTTTTCAGCTTGCATTTTCAGTTTTTCTGAAACCTTCATCAGCTGCTTGGGAGTCATTTTCTTTATATCAATGACATATTATCCCTCTTCTTCCTCCTCTGTTTCATCTTCCTTTTCTACAGTCTCAACTTTTGAACTAGTTGTCGTGATGATTTGTACCTTCTTCTTCTCACTTTCATTTTCTAAATCTAACTTCCTCTTTGTCGAAGGAGTATCCATCATTGATTTCTTATCCTCTTCTTTCTTCTCTTCCTCTTTTCCTTCCTCTGTTCTCTTTTCTTCCTCTTTTACATCTTTTGACAAAATAGGATTTTGTGCTAGTGAATTCCTGTGAGGTGTATCCTCATAAGGAATATCGTCAACTACCACTTCATCTTGACTAGGAAGCTTAGTTTGATCAGCTTCCTTCACTAGTGAAGTGTGAACCAGTTGCTCAACATCCTTTGTCAGATTGGGAATGTCTGACACAACATTTCCTATAATCTCATTAACTGAGAAGACATCAAAACCTTCAGAAGAGTCTTTTTCCTTACCTTTTTCTTTTTCAAGGATAGCTGCACCTTGGTCCCATTTTGTTTCCTTTTGTTGGCAATTTGGATGAATTTATTATGTGTTGCATTGATGTTTTGTCATTAGTTTCAACACTAGCTATTATGGTTGGTTACCGATAGACAGGTTTTGGTTACCAGTAGAAGATCTAGTGTTATCAACAGAAGGGACTATCTGTTGGACACTTATGGCATGTTTGGATCAATGGCATATGTTTGATCTTATGTGTTACATGCTTCCAGAGAATGTTTTGGTTAGTTGGTATTGACTTGGTGATTGGAGTCTATCATACACTCTTGTAAACCCTTACTGGCATGGGTTTAAATTTTAATCGACAGAGCCTTCACTGAGAAATATGTTGGTATTTTGGTATGGTTTTGTCATTGATGTCAACACCTACTAAAACACTAGCACTTTGGAGATCCAACAACATTCACCGACAAACAAGTAACTATTGCACAGTTACTAGTATAGGGTTACACCGGCAAGATATAATGATCACCGACACTTGGAATGGCATGGAAAACACTTGGTAATGTCGAAGACATCATCTGGACATCTTGTCCTAGAGTTTTGTTCATTGGTATATTCACAGTTGCATATTTGTTGTTATCGACAAATAGGTCTAGGGTTACACCTACAGGTTTATCTTTTCCAGATCAACATGGCATGCTATGGAGATGATTAATTATTGTTGTAAATGCATTAAGCCGACATGTTTGATCGGTTATTGCATCGAATATTATATTGTTTGTAAAATGTTTTTATTGTAATATCTTATAGAGCCGACCTACTAAAATTGGTCTTAGGTTATGGTATAAATGTAAGATCTTATTTGTAAGATCAAATGTGGAATGCGAAAAATGATTGTGTGAAGGTATATGCGAGATTAAGGAGAGCTATACACAAAGACATCATTTGAAGGTGAAGCTAGATTTTTGTGAAAGCATATCAGCATTACACCGGTACTGAATCCAGCATATGAAGATGCTATTTTGTGCAGTACATTCTTATTGGATTTAACCATCCAACTATAGTCAGTGTGACTCCCATTTTGTGATTGGGTAGTGAGCTCTAGGTTGTTGAACTTTCTGCATGTGCAGACCCCATTTACGTACACTTACTATTTGTAGTAGTATCATCTGATTGTGGGTAAGGTTTTCCACCATGGTTTTTTCCCTTATAGGGTTTCCACATACAAATATTGGTGTTATGTGTTGTGGATGACTTTGTGTTTATGTTTCATGCATTAATCTTTACCGGTATAGAAATTAACTGTTAACACTATCTACCGACATACTTAACTAGTTTACCAATATTAAGCATTAAGTTGGTTAAGTTATTTTTAGTTTAAATTCATTAGACAACTAATTCACCCCCCCCTCTCAATTATCCCCGGGACCTAACAATTGGTATCAGAGCCTAGTCCTCTTTTGCAGAAGTTTAACAGCTTGAGGAGATCCAATGTCTACTAACTATTTTAGGAAGGATAGTCCTAAACTTGATGAAACCAACTATGGCATATGGAAGATCAGAATGGAGACACATCTAAATTACATTGGAAAAGACTTCTGGGAAGTTACAAAGAATGGCTATACTGCTGATGTAACAGGTCAGCCTAGTCTAGCTAGCTTGACAAAAGATGAGGAAAATGATTGCAAAGCAAGAGAAGCACTTTTGAGCGCATTATCAGATCAACAAATCATGGGACTATCAGATAGGTCTATTGCTAAATCTATTTGAGATCATTTGGAAACACTGAATGAAGGAGATTCCACAGTCAAAATTGCAAAACTTGAAAGCTTCTGAGTCAGGTAAGAACATCTGAAAATGGAAGAAGATGAAAGGATTTCTATTTTTATGGAAAGAGTAAATGAAATTGTTTTGGGTATTAAATGTTGTGGAGGAACCTTAAGTGAGGATGAAATTGTTTCAAAAGTTTTAAGAGGATTTCCACCAACATACAAAATGAAGGTTACTGCTATAAATGAGTTGAGAACAATGCCTAATACATTAGTAACTAGGGATACATTGATTGGGAAACTTTCAGCTTTTGAAATTGAAGAATTTGGTCCTGTTGCTACTATTAAGATAGATTTGGCCTTTAAAGCATCAACATCATCTGCTCCATCATTTGAAAAATCTGATTGGAAAGCCTTTTATGCAAGAGAACTTGAAGAAAGTAGGAAGGAGAATGAAGAACTTGAAGCACTATTTGCAAGAAAAATGCCTAAAGGTCCAGTTGGAAGTAAGTATGAAGGTAAAGCACCATTTAAATGTTTTAACTGCAATAAGATTGGTCATATGGCTTCAAGATTCCCTGATAGACATGCTAGACTAAGAGAAGAAGCTAGAAGAACATACAAGCCTAACCCTGAATATCATAGATACAGATTTAAGAAGAATAAAGACAAATCTTGTTACACTCCTAATGAAGGTGTCACTAATGATTCTGATGAGGATCTGATAGAAAATGGATGGGTTTTTGTTGCTATAATAGAAGATCAACTGACACCTACTGCTCAACCGATAGTATAGGCCCTGACAGCTAAAGTTGAAGTAAAAGATGAATGGATCATTGATTCAGGATACTCACATCATATGACAGGAGACAAAGGTAAATTCTTGAACTTTCAAGAATACAATGGAGGTTTAGTAAGATTTGGAGATGACAAAGCTCGTTCAATCAAAGGTAAGGGTACAATATCTCTTGATGGTAAGCATAACACTGACAATGTCTACTATGTTGAAGGATTAAAGCATAATCTTTTGAGTGTTAGTCAATTAGTTGAGAAAGGATTTCAGTTACAATTTAAAAATGGAAAATGCAAAATCATGAATAGAACTGGTTTGGAAATTGCAACCGGTAATCAGACTAGAAGTAATATCTTTCATTTGAATAACAATGAGAAGACATGCTTAATTGCACACATAGATGAAAGTTGGTTATGGCATAAGAGACTTTGTCATGTAAAGTTTGATTGCATGGTAAAGATCAGTATTACTAAGGCAGTTAGAGATTTACCTAAAATTGTCAAACCTCATAATACAGTATGTAAGGAATGTCAATTTGGAAAATAAGTTAGAGCTACTTTCAAAAGTATTCTAGAAAAATCAAATAATGCTCTTGATTTGATTTACACTGATTTATGTGGTCCAAATAGAACTAAAAGCTTACAAGGTGATAGATATTTCATGCTAATTATTGATGATTATTCTAGAATTTGTTGGGTTACTTTTCTCAGAGAAAAATCAGAAGCACTTGAAAAGTTTAAACTGTTCAAAGCAATCGTAGAAAATGAAACCGGTAAGAAAATCAAATGTTTAAGATTAGATCAAGGAGGTGAAATTACATCTAGGGATTTTAATACATTCTGTGAAGTGAATGGAATCAGAAGACAACTATCAGCACCTCAGACACCACAATAGAATGGAGTTGTTGAAAGGAAAAATAGAACTATCTTGGATGCAGCAAGAAGTATGTTATCAGAAGAAAACCTACCACATGTATATTGGAGAGAAGCAGTCAGCACAACAGTCTATACATTCAACAAAGTTCACATCAAAGGTGAAATGGGTAAGACCCCTCATGAACTACGGTTTGGTAACACTCCTACTCTTAAGTATTTCATAATTTTTGGAAGTAAATTTTATATCAGAAGAGATGAGTATATTGGAAAATTTGATCCTAGAAGTGATGAAGGAATATTTCTTGGTTATTCATCTAAGAGCAAAGCATATAGATGTTTTAACAAGAGATTGCAAAAAATTGTTGAGAGTACAAATGTAAAGATTGATGAACAATTCAGAGGAACTTTAAGGTATATAGACTCTGAACCAGCAACATAAATTTTGAAAAATGAACCTACTCTAAATCCACCGGTACAAAATGAAGATCCAGTTACCCTAGTACCATCTGAGGATTCCACAGTAATTGAGGAACAATAGCAAACTAAGACACCCCAGTATGTAAGACTGAATCATTCTAAAGATCAGATAATTGGAAACAAGTTTAAAGGAGTTATGACAAGAGGAAGATTGGCAAATGAAGAGGTATGTCTTATTTCTCAAATTGAACCATCATCTATTAATGAGACATGTGAAGATAAATTTTGGATTAAAGCTATGGAAGAAGAATTAGAACAAATTGAGAAAAACAACACTTGGACATTAGTTCCTCGGCCTAAAGATAAAAATGTAATTGGAACCAAATGGGTATTTAGAAAAAAACTTAATGAAGACGGTAAGGTTGTCAGAAATAAAGCAAGACTAGTGTGTAAGGGATATTCTCAGAAAGAAGGAGTTGATTACAATGAAACCTTTGCACCAATAGCTAGAATTGAGGCGGTCAGATTATTTTTGGCTTTTGTAGCACACAAGAACTACAAAGTTTATCAAATGGATATTAAATGTGCATTTTTGAATGGAGATCTTGAAGAGGAAGTATACATTGAACAACCTGATGGATTTTCTTTGACAAATGACAATGATATGGTATGCAGATTAAGGAAAGCTCTGTATGGACTAAAACAAGCTCCAAGAGCTTGGTCTGCAAGATTAGATAAGTATCTTTTAAAGATTGGTTTTACTAAAAGAAATGTAGACAACAATTTATATTACAAAATAAATAATGATGACATATTGATTATAGAAGTATTTGTTGATGTTATAATATTTGGAGGAGAAGATGGATTATGTAAGGAATTTTCTATTCAAATGCAACAAGAATTTGAAATGTCTATGATTGGAGAAATAAAATTCTTTTTAGGATTGCAGATTTCATAGACTGATAAAAGTATATTCTTGAGTCAATCCAAATACTTGAAAGAGTTAATAAAGAAATTTGAGATGGAGAACTCTAAACTGGTAAGCACACCTATGATTACAAATGACAAATTATCACAAAGGGATGAATCTACACCTTTTTATCCAACTAGATACAAATCTATGATAGGAGGTTTACTATATTTGACACAAACCAAACCTGATATTATGAATGCAGTATGTATTGTTTCAAGATTTCAAAGTAATCCTAGAGAAAATCATGAATCAGCAGTAAAAAGAATTTTCTGGTACTTACAAGGCACTATAAATCTTGGATTATGGTATCCTAGAGATGAAAACTTTGGATTATGTGCATACACAGATGCAAATTGGGTAGGAGATGTGGATGATAGAAAAAACACCACCGGCAGAGCATTATTTCTTGGAAACAGATTAGTTTCTTGGTTGAGTATGAAACAGAGTTGTACATCTTTATCAATAGCAGAATCAGAATATGTTGCAATAGTAACTAACTGTACATAGGTACTATGGCTTAATCAAATGTTGAAAGACATAAAGGTAAAATGCAAGAAATCTATTATTGTCTATTGTGATAAGACTGCATCAATTGATATATCTAAGAATCTGGTATTACATTCTAAAACCAAACATGTTTCTATCAAACTAAATTTTCTAAGGGAAAAAGTTGAAGCAAAGGAAATAAAACTGGTTTATGTGAATACTAAAGAACAGCTTGCAGATATTTTTACAAAACCTTTGCCTAAGGAGACTTTTGAATATCTCAAAGATCAGCTTGGAGTCATACCATCACTGGTAGAGACTTAGACAGATGATGATTGTCATCAACTGACAGAATTAACAGATAAATATTTTACTACGGTCTTTGATGAGGATGCTACTTCTCAGGGGGAGTAGTTGGTATATTGAATTGATTGGTATTTTGTATATGAATTTGGTATTATTGTAACTTTGGCATTTGATGTCAAAGCGGGAGAGATAAATATGGAAAAACACATTATCTTCTAGAAAGATTGGTATGGAAACTTTGGAAAACACACGTTACTCCTAGGGGGAGAGATTGTTGTTTATAAGAGATTATTACTCTCTGATTTCTGGTTATAATCTTTTTGGAGGTTGTTGGTTTTTGATACGTAGCATTTCTGTTTTGGCACTTTGATGGTTTTTCCATCTTGTGTTGCCATCAATGCCAAAGGGGGATATTATTTGTATTTTGGTATGGTTTTGTTATTGATGTCAACACCTACTAAAACACTAGCACTTTGGAGATCCAACAACATTCACTGGCAAACAAGTAACTATTGCATAGTTATTGGTATAGGGTTACACCAGCAAGATATAATGATCACCAGCACTTGGAATGACATGGAAAACACTTGGTAATGTTGAAGACATCATCTAGACATCTTGTCCTAGAGTTTTGTTCATTGGTATATTCATAGTTGCATATTTGTTGTTACCGGCAAATAGGTCTAGGGTTACACCGACAGGTTTATCTTTTCCAGATCAACATGGCACACTATGGAGATGATTAATTATTGTTGTAAATGCATTAAGCCAAAATGTTCAATCAGTTATTGCATAGGATATTATATTGTTTGTAAAATGTTTTTATTGTAATATCTTGTAGATCCGACCTACTAAAATTGGTCTTAGGTTATGGTATAAATGTAAGATCTTATTTGTAAGATCAAATGTGGAATGTGAAAAAGGATTGTGTGAAGGTATATGCGAGATTAAGTAGAGCTATACACGAAGACATCATTTGAAAGTGAAGCTAGGTTTTTGTGAAATCGTATCAGCATTACACTGGTACTGAATCCAGCATATGAAGATGCTATTTTGTGTAGTACATTCTTATTGGATTTAACCATCCAACTATAGTCAGTGTGACTCCCATTTTGTGATTGTGTAGTGAGCTCTAGGCTGTTGTCCTTTCTGCATGTGCAAACCCCATTTATGTACACTTACTATCTACAGTAATATGATCTGATTGTGGGTAAGGTTTCCCACCATGGTTTTTCCCCTTACAGGGTTTCCACGTACAAATATTGGTGTTATGTGTTGTGGATGACTTTGTGTTTATGTTTCATGCATTAATCTTTACCGATATAGCAATTAACTATTAACACTGTCTACCGACATACTTAACTAGTTTATCGGTATTAAGCATTGAGTTGGTTAAGTTGTTTTTAGTTTAAATTCATTAGACAACTAATTCACCCCCCCCCTCTTAGTTGTCCCCGAGACCTAACAAAATATTGATAGGATGCATAAGTGGTGTTGGTGCGGCTTCTAGATGGATTTAAGGATGCTGAAGACATTTCTTTGGCATGGTGGACCTAAATTAGGTCTGATGCCTATCGAGGTTATGGATCGGTATCATGTTAACGTGTTCTCTACATGTTACCGGGATGATTTATGGATTGGTTACTATTGCTTCGGTCTCAACCCGACATGGTATATCATTGTAATATGGATGTATGTAATGATCTTATTGTAATATCCTTTAGGTGGCTGACCTAATTAGTTTAGGCCTTAGGGTTGCTATATATTGATGTAAGATCTCATTATAGATTAGGCATCATGGTCATGGAATGTAATATCATATGCGAAGGAGATTTGGTCAATCATAAGTGATCGAATTGGGATTAAGGAAGAGGTCAAAGGCCTCCAGTATTGAGCTTAATCGAGACTGTAATCAGGCATGGTAGATGCTATCTCTGACAGTTCATTATTCTGGATTGTTGTCCATTTATCTTGAGGTGGTTCTAACCTCTTTGTAGTCAGTGATACTCTTTTGTAATGAGCAGTACACTCTAGGCAGTGTGCCTTCCTGCATGTGCAGGCCCCTCATTATATCACATACTTTCTGTAGAAGTATCATCTGACTGTGGGTAGGCTTCCCACCATGGTTTTTCCCTTTTCAATTTTTCCATGTAACAATAATGGTGTTATGGGGTATAGTTGCAATGTGTTGATTATCTATTTTATTGTTAAGTTGTATTGTTTACCGTATTTGTTTCTATTATTCCAGTACTTAATGTTTATGTGATCCGGTTAAAGGTTATTAAGTGGTTTTCTTGATATAATCTGTTAACAACTGATTCACCCTCATCTCTCAGTTGTTCACCGATTATCCTAACAATTGGTATCAGAGCTTAGGTTCTCTTTTGTAGAAGCTTAACCACTTGAGGTAGATCCTATGACAGCTAACACTTCAAATCCACTGACAACTATTTTCAGGAGAGAAATCCCTAAGCTTTATGGAACAAATTATGTGATATGCAAAATTCGAATGGAGACTCATCTTATATGTCTTGGCAAGGATACTTGGGAGATCACTCAGAAAGGATACACACCTTATGATCTAACATCTGGAAATCCTACTCCTATAGATTTTGACAAGGATATTGAAAATGATTGCAAAGCTAGAGAATCCCTCTTGTGTGCACTTGGCAAATCATGGGATTGACTGATAATTCATCAACAAAGGTTGTTAGATGCAATGACAGTCCCAAAGAAACTGAGAGTAGGGGGTGAATCAATATCTAATTGGTTAATGGAATAATTGAACTTATTGATAACTTTGCAACCCAAATTAATGTACTGGTAAACAAGTAATAATGCTGCAAATAGAAATAACAGAGACAACATAAATGCACACCATAACACAAGATATTTTGGTGAGGAAAACTGGTAAGGGAAAAACCTTGATGGGATTTGTGACCCACAATATTTACTCACTAGCCAATATGAATAAATATTACTTACAATAGGGGCCTCCACATGCAAGAAGGCCAATAGCCTAGAGCTCACTGCTCAATGGAAGAGTCTCACTGACTACAAAATGGATAATTAAATCCAAGATAATGTACTACTCAAAATAACATCTGCAATGCTTGATTCAGTATCGGTTTAAGCTCTGTCAGAAACTTTAACCAAAAACCTGTCAGTGAATGATATTCACTCACATAACCTATTTGCCTTATTACAACATATTTTCGCTATCTTCTACATAATACCATTACATAATTTCCTCTCCATTTTATATTAAAAATGACCTATAAGATCTCATACATATATGAGTCTTTACAATACATCATGTTGGCTTACAAATAATTACATTACAATACAATAAACAAAACTTGTTTCATGTCGGCCTAGATGTCGGTATGCTTTGTTGATGGTGTAAACTAGATACTGATGAATAAACTAGATACTGATGAATAAACTTGTTGTGCCCGCTGGTACTAGTGAACCTGTACAGTCCTGTTACCCATTGGTTTCCATCAATGACAATATCAACCATTATCATGTGAGTGTAGAATGCCAACAATCTCCCCCTTTGGCATTGATGGCAACACTCATGAGAAAAATCCAAAAACTGTTGCCCAAAAATGAAGTACAAAAACTGATCCCAAAAAATGTGTGCTCCCCTTGAGCAAGTGATTTCTTCTGTGCATTTTCTTCCATACATTTTTCTGCATACTACTCCCCCTTTGACATCAATGACAAAGGATGACAAAAAGAATCAAAGAATACAAAAATTCTACCTCATAGCCTGTAACTGGTTGTTTACAATTTGAAAGATATCTGCCAATATTAGATTCAGTCTCTGCATGAATTTATTACTCTTAGAGATAATGGTTTATGTCTACTGGATCATGTCAGTCAGATAACGCATCTATTGCTTCGATGATCATTCTCCTTGAATTAATGCCTTAGATAGATCAACCCGCTGAGTTCTAAGGCTACCCAATTTTGGACCAAGTTTGTTTTTCAGCTCTTGGGCCTTCAACCTTATCCTTGCTTTTTCCTACTCCAATTTCTCTATCTTTTCCTTAAAAACTGCCATTTTTTGATCAAAAAATGAGGTAAGTTCTGAAGAACCTATCATATTATCTACTATGTTATCTATCTCAACTGAAGCTCTTGATTTTATAGACCTTGAGAGGATTAGATGATGTGGCTTAGATCAACTGTCATGATCAGATTTGTAGATTTGAATGGTTGTGAGCAAAGGTGAAGGTTGAGAGAAAGAGGGAAGGAGAAGACAAGTGTCACTCATCTCACCTTGACTGGGTTGCTGAGTGAGAGAATCTAGGGATGGTTGGAGGAAATTTAGGCATTATAGGACAAGTGGACTCAAGTACTTCCTAAGATGTAGGGGGTGTTGGAGAGAATATAGGAAATGGTTATGAAATATGTGTACATACACAATTTTCATTAAATTTGGAAGTTGAAGATAAATGATGAATTCATATTTAAGAAATATTAATTTCCTTAGCCACATGTTTGATGAGCTGGCAAAGCGAAGATGAAGTGGAGATGGAAGGTAAGTTGGAAGAGGGATTTAAATAATTTAAGAAATTATTTAATATTTGAAACTATAGGATAGAAGAATAACTATTAAATATTAGATATTTAATTGATTGAAGGAGATAATTAAATATTATATATTTAATTAACCTGGTTAAAAGGATAATTAAATATTAGATATTTAATTATTTAGAGGAATAGGATAGATGAATTAATTAATAAAATATTAATTAATAGAAAGACACGAAAATGAATTAAATAAATTAATTTTTTCAAATTAACTATTTAATAGAAGAATAAACATTAAATAAATATTAAATATTTATTTAATTGCTTAGCCATTTTTATGTGTATACATTTTGCCCCTCTTTGAAATAATGTTGAGACAACATTGTTTCAAAGATTAAATCAAGTCTCGATAATGTGTCTGATGGAGATTGAAAATCTTGATTGTGTGCCCCATCAAGAGATTAATCGTGAAATTGTTGAAAATTCTTGTTTGAACGATTGATCTCATGATAATTGATAAAATTTTAGTCAATTAAATTCATTTGAATAAATATAAATTAAATTGCCCCATTGAAATTAATTACTCTTCAAATAGTAAATATAAAATTAACCAAGGCTAATTTTAATTTCATTGTTATCCTTGTCAACTTGTGAAGAAAATATTCTTGCTGAGGTGGTGAAATGGTGATTCCTATGGAGAACCATTGATTTGAGCATGTTCAACGATATCAACGACCTGTCGAGCATCGGTATCTTATCCCGAGCTTTATTTTCAAGTTTTCATGCAAATTTTTCATGTTTTCGCACATTTTTGAAATTTTAAATTCTTTTGAATTTTTTTGGTTTTTTTTGGCATTAGGTTAGTGCATATGCCATTAGGTTTAGCGCAAATGCATGTTTAGTGCAAATATCTATTTTGTTAGTGCATATGCATAGGATGTTAGTGGTTATGCATAGTTTTGGGCATGTGTTCTTTTTGTTAATGCTTATACTTATTAAGGTAGCTCTTTTGCATGCGTTTGCACATATGCTTGTATATTTAGCACATTTGTTAAAAAGGATAGTGCATATGCACTAGTTTAGTGCAAATGCCTTTAGATTTATCACAAATGCTCAATAGGATAGTGCTTTTGCTCAAATTTGATGTTTTTGATAAGTGCAAAGGCTAAAAATCACTTTGATGATTAGATTTAAACTTGTTTATTATGCATTGATGATGAAATAGGAACTTGATTGAGCGATTGCATGCTTGATAGATTGATAGATAGCTCGACTGATTTGACAGATTGAGTGCATTATTGGCTTGATTGTGTAAGGTCTCAGAGACAACTGAGAGGGGGGGTGAATCAGTTGTCTAATAAATTCAAACCAAAAACCTTTAACCAGCTTAATGCTTAATACCGGTACACCAATTAAGTATGCCAGTAGACAGTGTTAACAGTAAATCGCTATACCAGTAAAGATTAATGCATGAAACATAAACATAAAGTCATCCACAACACATAACACCAATATTTGTACGTGGAAACCCTATAAGGGGAAAAACCATGGTGGGAAACCTTACCCATAATCAGATGATACTATGATACACTACATGATTAATGAAATGCACTTAAATGAATGTAAACTAATGCAATGGAAAAATGCAACTAAATGAAATAGATAATGATTTAAAATGATGCTAAAAATGAATGCACCTATAATGATCAAATGCAATTTGTTTTTGTTTGTCCAAGTATACTCAATCTTTATTCATGACCATTGATCTATTAATTAAATGATATGCTTATAATGCAACTGAAATAATGAGTTAACTAAAAATTGTACTGCCATTCTTCATATGCGATCTTTGTAACAGTGCTTGATTTCATCATTGAGCTTTAAAATGTTGTAAGAAAAGACAAGCAACTTGATATAATGATTCAAGATTACCTGAGTATTCTTTACATGGATTTTGATATAGCAAGTTAATACAAGCAACTTGATATAATGGATCAAGTTGACCTGAGTATTGCTTGCAGAATAGACAAGGATTATCTCCTTTCATGCATGACTCAGAACATCCTCCTTGATCTTTTGCCGATCATATCCTAAGACAAGTACATACCATAGTAAGAGATAAACCACAGACAACAATCAAAGAAAACAATCGTGCCCCATCATAGCTTCTCTAGTCATGGACATCCTTGAGTCGCATAGAGTACATGATTAGCAGTAAAATCAAGATATAAACACTGAATCTTGCATATCATTCAATGTTCTTATGGTCATTAACTGATATAATCATCTTAATGAATGATCTTTGATAATCCTTTATTACTTGCTGATCAATTCTTTGTTTTCCAGAGTTTCCTGATTCAGTTGTTGATTAAACGCCTTGATTTTTGTTGCTTTGTTGCTTGTTATCTATTTGAAAATCCTAGGTGTTTTTGGTTTTTCTAAGTTTTTTGAATGTTTTGGATTTTTCAAGATTCAAAAGATCACCTTAACAAAAGGAATTAGGATTTTGCCCCCAGTGGAAACAAAATTTATTATGGATGCATGAATTGACCAAGATTTAAACCATGGCAGGATAGAAATGCAGATTGATTGATTTTGATTAAATCTAAGACAATGACTACAACAAGTACGTCAAAGATTGATAACTCTTGGTAAGTTGCATATGTCTTGCTACATGATTCAGAGCAATGGATGCGAAAGATGGAAGATGGAATGGATAAGGTAAGATATATGAAAGTGATAGATGCGATAGGATGGAGTTGATAGGTGTGCAAAGAAATCTCAATAGATGGAGTAGCTTACTTCTTAGATAACACCTGTTTACCAGGTTTTCACTATCTAAATTTATTGCATTTTTTTGGATTTTATATGTGTAGACGTCTAAAAATGGTCAACGCTTGCAGAGTCGTACTTTAACATTTGTGCATTGCCTTATTTTAGGGTTTTTGCGTCGCATTAACATTTCTCCTATGATTTGCACTTGGTCTTTATCGTTTGCGAGCATCGAGTCCTTCTTCTGCATTCCTCATTTTTCTCACTTTCGAATTAGGTCTTGTCGATAACAATTTTCAGTCATGATTTTGGTCGATCCTTATCAACTTGTCAATCTTGTCATTTTGCGATCGGTTTGTCATTGATCGTCGTCTTTCTCAATCATGTCAATTTGGATCAATTAGTCATTGTTCCTCATCAATTGGTGCATTTATCAACCAAATCATTTATCAGCATTGGTCTTTTATCAAGTCAGAATCATGATCAAATCGAATCGATATCAATTATCCTTTGTCAAGACCTAATTGTCATTCTTGCATTTCTAATTCATCTTCTAGGGTTTCATGATTTATTCATTTAACCTTGTTTGTCATTTCTCCCTCTAGGCTAAATAATTTATTTTTTTATCCTAAGTCTTCTTGTCACAATTAAATGTTCATTTAATTGGCTAACTAATTTCTCCCTCTTTGTGAATTAATTAATAAATGAAAAATAGTTAATTAATTCACTTAATTCCTAATTTCCTCATTTTCTAATTTTCCTAATTTTTAATTCAATTTTATCCTATTTTTATCCTAATTTTATGGGAATGACATTTCAATTTGTCATAATTTGTCATAATTGACAATCAATCAATTTTGACATAGAAATTTGTCATAAATTTGTCATAATTGACAATCAATCAATTTTGCATAGAAAGAGCAAATTTGTCATAATTTGTCATGTTTGTCATTCTTGATTTGCAATTTCCATTTGAATCTAATTCATGCTAATTTTGTCTTTTCTCCAATTTGTCTATAAATTGGATGAATTTCTTCAATCAAGGCCCCTGATCCCTGGTCGAATCAATCATGCTTCTAGTATTCTTGCGCTACCATCTTGTCTACTTCCTTTCACATCATGCTTATGCACTAGTAGGTGAGATCCACAAACAAAGCTATTTGAAGGAGAAAGAAGGACAATGGAGCCACATGAAGGAGACATTCAAGTTTACAATGGTTTGCGTTTGAATTGATGTCTTGTTTTCATGTCTTTATTGAGTGCAATTAGGATTGTTATCATTGCAATTGAGTTTTCGTGATTGAACTAGTCCAATTTGCTATTGCTTGTGATGATTTCCAGATTCCTATCTACAATATGCTTTTTTTTTAGGGATTTTCTTGCTTTTCGTTGATTTTTTTAGGACTATATATGCTTTTTATTGATTTTTTCAGGACTGTATATCTCAAGCATAGAATTTATTGAGATGGATAGAACTGATAGGTTCATCAAACCAATAACCCTTAGGGGTAGATAACTTGTATGCTCCTGATCCATATGTTGCTACTATGACAAAAGGTCCTAGCCAATTTGCTTTAAATTTTCCCTTCTTTTCCTGGTCTTGTTGATTTCTTGGATTCTCCCTTAGAACTATATCCCCAATCTGGAAAATACGTGGCTTAACTCTATGGTTATAGTTTCTTGCCATTATTTGTTGGTATACTTTCAAATCATTGGTTGCATTTTGGCGACGTTCCTGAACCAATTCTAGTTCCTGGAGTCAAGAGACTCATTGTTCTTCTTTTGGTATAAGACCGTGCAAGGATATTCATAGAGAAGGTATCTCTACTTCTATAGGTAATATAGCTTCTGAACCATAGACCAAATAATATGGAGTTACCCCTGCTGGAGTGTGAATGCTAGTTCGGTATGCCCAAAGAATAGGATTTAGCTGAATGTGTTAGTCTTTTCCAGCTTCATTGATTGTTTTCTTCAAGATTTTCAAGATAGTTTTGTTTGATGCCTCAGCTTGACCATTACCTTGTGGATAATATGGAGTAGAGAACCTATGTTGGATATGAAATTGTTCACATAGCTCTTTCATATCTTGATTTTTGAATGGTCTTCCTTTATCAGTGATAATGGTCATAGGAACTCCATAGCGACAAATTATGTAATTCAAAATAAATGATGATATTTGTTTTCCTATTATTGTTGTTAAAGGCACTGCTTCAATCCACTTAGTAAAATATTCAGTAGCAATCAAAATAAACTTATATCCATTAGAAGATGAGGGATTGATCTTTCCTACCAAACCAACACCCCATTGTGAAAATGGCCATGATCGTGCCATAGGATATAACTCTTGTGCTGGCGCATGAATGAGATTTCCATGGATCTGACATTGTTTGCATTTTCTAGCATATGTGAATGAATCTCTTTCCATAGTAGGCCAAAAGTAACCCATACGAATAAGTTTCTTAGCCAATGTTAAACCACTTGAGTGTGTACCACAAATACCCACATGAATGTCATTAAGAACTCTCTCAGATTCATCTTTTTCAAGACATCTCAACAACGTACCATCTAGACCATGCCTATATAGGATATCAGAAATAATAGTATAGCGAGAGGACTAATGGATAAAGTTTATTCTCTGATTACGAGATAATTCAAGAGGAAGGATATGATCTTTCAAATATTGGTAGGTTTGACCATACAAGGATTGACTGGTTTCTGATATATGGCAAATTCGATAGGTATGCTGGGATTGGATGGTAGGGGTTAAGATATATTCCATGAGAAACTTGTAATCCTATTGATTCTCCTTATTTTGCAAGAGAGGTGCTATTGTAGCCATTGCATCTGTTGCTTTATTCTCATTTCTGGGAATCTGGGTGAATGTGATTTCTTTAAAGTTTTCTTTAAATTTCTCTACCAACTGTTTGTATGGCATAAGCTTATCATCCTTTGTTTGATATTCATCATTTATTTGATTAATGATAAGTTGTGAATCACCATAGACATGGAGTTCTTTCACATTCCATTCAATGGCCATTTTGAGCCTTATAGCCAATGCTTCATACTCTATAGTATTATTGGTGCATGGAAATCACAGTCTATAGGATTTTGAAATTGTGTGTCCTTGAGGTATGATGAAAAATATTCATGTGCCTGATCCACATTGGGTATAAGAACCATCAAAGTACAACTCCCAAAAGTTTGTAATTACTGTTAAGATATCTGCATCAGAGAATTCGATGTGCAAAGGCATGTCATTTTGTAAAGGTGCATCAGCCAGTTGATCAACGATGAATTGTCCCTTGATAGCTTTCTGGTCAACATATTTTATGTCAAATTCACTCAGTATCATAACCCATTTAGCTAGTCTCCCTGTCAATGTTGATTTGCTCAACAAATATTTGAGAGGATCTATCTTTGTTATTAATTTCACAGAATGAATGAACATATAATGTCACAGCTTCTGAGTTGCAAACACAACTACTAGACATATCTTTTCAATTGAGGAATAATTTAATTCGTAGCCAACAAGTGTTCTCCTGATATAATAAACTGCTCTTTGTTTTCCTTCATCATCATGTTGAGCTAGGAGAGTGCCTAATGATACACTTATTCCTGAGACATAGAGTAACAATGGTTTCGCTTTGGCTAGTGATATCAGTACTGGAGGACTCATAAGATATTCTTTTATTTGTAAGAAAGCTTCTTCACATTTTGTATCCCATTTGAATGGAACATTTTTATGTAGAAGATGGGTAAATGGAAGGCATCTATCGGCCAACTGAGAAACAAATCTCTTGGTTGATTGCAACCTTCCTTGTAAAGATCGCAATTGACTTATGTTCTTAGGTGACTCCATCTCCATGATAGCTTTGAATTTTTCAGGATCTACTTCAATGCCATGAGCTGATATAATATACCCAAGGAGCTTTCTAGAGGTTACCCCAAATGTACATTTCTTTGGATTTAATCTCAATTGATATCTTTCCAACCTGTCAAAAATCTTGCTTAAAATGTTCAAATGTTCTTTTCTTGTGTGAGATTTTGCAAGTATGTCATCAACATAATCTTCCATAAATGTATGCATCATATCATGGAAAATTGTCGTCATAGCCCTTTGATAAGTCGCTCCTACATTTTTAAGCCCAAATGGCATAACATTCCAACAATATACTCCCCATGCACAGGTGAAAGTTGTCTTCTCTTGATCTTCAGGTGCAATTCTTATTTGATTATATCTTGAGAAGCCATCCATTAATGAAAACATCTCATGTCCTGCTAATAAGTCCACTATGATATCAATGTTTGGTAGCGGGAAATTATCTTTTGGACATGCTTTATTTAGATCTCTGAAATCTGTACAAAGTCTTATGCTCTTGTCTGGCTTTGATACTGGTACAATACTTGAAACCCATTCTAGATAAGAAATTGGTCTTATGAAACCCACTTCTAATAGTTTCTTCAGCTCAGTTTTTACAAGAAGAGCAATGTGCAGATGCATCTTTCTTAGCTTCTGCTTAACAGGTTTTGCTTTTAAATCCACATTAAGATGATGCATGATAAGATCAGGATTAAGTCTTGGCATATCGGCATAAGACCAAGAAAAATTTATTTCTCTTTACTTAAAGAATTCCATGTATTCTTTCCACTCTTTTTCTGATAATGAGGCAGCAAAATGAAGTATTTTAGGATCCTTTGATCTATCAATGTTTACTGCTTCTAATGGTTCTATTAGGATAGACGATCTATTTTGAAAAAATGCAGGAAGAATGTCAAACTTTCCATTTTCTAGCATCTCAAAGAGGTTTCCACCATCAGATACGTCCTTTGTTTTCTCTTTTGATTGATCTAATGTTTGCATGAAATGGTTTTCAACAATAGGTCTCTATCCTTGTTTTATTTCATTTTTGTGACTGGAAAGTTTAGCATTCTCCTGACTATTAGAAACATCACTTGATTCTGCAATGGAAGATATCTTAGGTGGGATGGGTTCAACAACGTTAAGGTACATGACTAAGTCATGATCATTGGAAAAGACATTCAGCTCGGGGTTGTCTAAATTATCCCAATCAATTAATTTGGGATGAAGAAGGGGAAAATCATAATCATTGTCATCATTACGTGTTTCAACATTCATGACATAATGATCATAATTTATCATAGAATAGGTACTATCGTAGATTAAATGGTTTTGAGAATTGTCTTTCTCAAGCGTCTCCAAACTAGTTCTAACAAAATTAATATTAGCATTTTGTATTTCACACTCAAGTGGTTCTTCAACTGATGCTTGTCCCTTAAATGAATGGATTATATCAATACACACATCTTTAATACTACAAATTCCTTCTTGATTGATCTCATTTACATTTTGGAGTTGACATACTTGTGTATGTGATAAAGAGGATTCTTTTGCTAGTTTTTGTCTTCTTTCAAATTCAACTTCTTCTGGACTAATAGTCAATCCAACTTGACTATCTCTTAATTCTTCTATGGTTCTTCCATATCTGGTCTTTGTTTGTGCTTCTTGTGGCATTGCTTCTCTATCTTTGTCATTCCCTTTTCTTTTTTTATACACCTCTTTTCTCTAAATTCTGAGTTTCTCTTGTCTTCTTTCTAACTTCATCTTTTGTTCTGCAATAGACAAGTCTTCTTTCATGATAGCTACTTGATCTTCATTGTGTTCCTTACTTGATGTAGTGGATAAAGCATCTGGACCCCATTCATATTCATTTGAATCTATCTCTGAATCTTGATCTAAGATTACTCCACTATACCATACTGGAATGTCATATGGTACGAAAAGTTCTCTGATTTCTTCTATCTCTATTTTTACTGTTTCTGGAATATCTTGTTCAGACTTTGCATTTTTTTGTATTTTCAAAACTTGTTGACAAGATTTTTCTTCAGCTTTGATGATAATCTCCTCTTCTTTCTTTTCATGTTCTTCTTGCTTCTTTTGTTTATTGGTTACTGTTTCGGCTACTGGATGTAGCTTTTGTTGCCAATTTTCTTCTTTAGAAACTGATTTCTTTCTCCATTTTTGTTGTTGACGATTATGTTGTTTTTTATTACTTTAGATATCCCAGCCCGGATTTATCTTCTATGGATTGTGAGTGCAGACAAATAGGTTCTAAAATACCTTGATGTTGCTTACCAATTGGTCCTTTCCCTCCATATTCCATCTTTTGCATGATTTCATATCCTTTGCCATATTGTTTTATGGGAATATTGACTTCTGCTACTGTTGCTATAGTTTTGTCTTCATCCTTGTATAACCAACGAAGAATGTCTTTGTCTTAATTTTCCTCTACAAGAGTTCCAGCACTAACAAATGTTCCTTCAAACATATATTTTGATATTTCTGATGGCTTTGATTGAATATCTATAGGCTTACCATATGACTTAGGGGAAAGTGGAAAATTATGCAAAGAATATTTTCCTATTCCTTCATCATTTAACTTGAGCTTTTCTTCAAAATTTTCCCATAACTTTGCTTGAATTTCTTTAGTAGGATATACTGATTCTTTGTTATGTGGAATTCTTGTATCTTGTGTGAGTTTCAAATTATTGCACTATTGACTGGAATTTGCAATTATAGTGATTTCTTTTCCTTCATGATGAAATTTCACACATTGATGATACGTAGAAGGAACTGCTTGCATCTTGTGAATCCATGGTCTTCCTAGAAGAATGTTGTAAGAGAGGTTCAAATCTAAAACTTGACACAATGTATCCTTTTCCACAGGTCTTATCCTTATTGGTAGCACAACGGTTCCTTTAGAAGAACCCTCTGCTTCATCATAAACCTTAATGGTTATTTTCTTTTTCAAGTCTACTGCATTCTTTGAATATCCCAAAGCTTTTATCAAACTTAATGCACAAATGTTTAAGCCAGCTCCTCTGTCTATGAGCACACATTTGACACGAGTTTTATTTATGGAGACTTCAACATGTAAAGGGACATTGTGAGGATGTTGTAAGGATGCGTCATCATTTTTAGAAAATGATAAGCAATGAGGAGCTATAAGGTGTCCTACCATATTTTGGAACTAATCCACATCCAAATCTTTTGAAACTATTGTTTCCACTAAAGCTTTCTCCAAAATTTCCTTATGCATAGGTGAAACCTTGAGAAGTTCCAAAATTGATATTTGAGAGGGTATTCATTGTAATTTCTCTACTAAATTGTATTATTGTGGATTGGGTGTTAGTTCTTTTGCTATACCTGGAAAGGTAACCTTTGTTTTGCTTCTTGTGATAACATTAATTGGTTCTGAAGATGGATTTTTGTTAGCAATGATCACATTTACCACATCATCATATGTATAAGTGTAATTCACTTTGATTTTTCCTTTGTCATCTTTTAATTGGGACAATTCACCTTTGTCATAATTCGGAAGTGGAGTTTTGAAAGCTAAGTGTGATTCATTTGTCTTATGGCTATCCATTGTGATGGTTCCATTATCGATTAGATCTTGGATAAGGTGTTTCAATATCTGACAATCATTTGTTAGGTGTCCTTTATTCCGATAATAATTGCAAAAATGATTGTCATTCCACCAATTGGGCTTGACTGGTGGTTCATAACTTCTTACTTCTAGTAAAACAATCAATTTGTTAGCAAGCAAAGTTTTTAGAGATGATTCCAAAGATTCTCCAATATTTGTAAATTTCCTCCGAGGATTGGAGAAAAAGGACTTGGCTTTATTGTTTTTTGGATTGTTATTGCTTGGGCTTTGTCTTGATAGATTAAAAATTGGTTGTTGTTGTTTTGTAGTACTATTATCATCATTCCCTTCATTGCTGACATTCCTATTCTTTGACTAGAACTTGGGTTTGTCATTGTTGTTGTTGTTGTTGTTGTTTTATGAATTATTGTAAAGTTTTAGCTTTCCTTTCTTTACCATTGCATTCTCTATTTTCAGACCATTCTCGATCATTTTGGCAAAAGAAGGAGGACATTGCATCCTTAGTCGATAACTCATTTCATTGATAAGATTACCAATGAATATCTCCATTTTTTCTTGATCAGGTACATCTCGGGGATACCTATTAAACATTTGTTTCCATCATTGTAAGAAAATCATAAAGGATTCGCCATTCTTTTGTTTAACATTGCAAAGATCTAGCATTGTTATTTCATTCCTTATATTGTAAGAGTATTGTGAAATAAACCTATTCACAAGTTCTTCAAAGGATTTGATTCCGGATGGTAATCTTGAAAACCACTCCATTGATTTTCCATTTAAACTCCTAGGAAAAAGATGCATAAGGTAAGTTTCATCATGAGGAAATTCCATGCTCATAGTACAAAACTCCCTAATGTGATCTTGAGGATCAGATTTTCTATTGTATTTGTCATATTTAGGAATCTTGCAATGTTGCGAAAATGGTATCATATTTAGATTTTTATCAAAAGGATATGGGAATATATCTTCTAATGAATATTTATTGGAGCTTGTCCCATTTTGCATGTCTTGTATCTATTTTTGTAGAGTTTGTATTTGTTGAGTAAGGTTTGACAATGGATTATCCACATAGTTTCTCCTTGTTTCTTCGTGAGTTCTCTTATCACTACGCTCTTTTCTTTTGTCATCCCTCTCTTTCCTTGTTTCTTCATTTCTTTCTTTGTTCACATATTTGTTATTTGGCTCATCTATGTTTTGGGTGTTACTTGCCTCCACATCTTGTTTCAAGCTTTCTATGTTAAAGTCTTGTGGTATTTTAGCTCCAGATTTTGCCAACATCAAGAGATATTTTTCTTTTTGTTTTGCCAACAATTTTTCCATTAGCCTATCAAATTCAAAATATTGCTCAAGGTCTCTAATGGTGCTATTGACTGCTTCTTCATCAACAATGGTAAATCCAAATGTTTGGAATACAGGATTATCTTCTTCCTCCATTTGTTGTTGTTTTCTAAGTTGTACATGTTGGGCTCTAGTCCAAACTGGCATGTGATTATTTCAAAGTTGTTGAAAGTTCCAAAGGATAAAGTCAATAGGTGATTATTGGTTTAGGAAGATCTGCCTTGTTGATCTTACCACTATTGTTTGTTCATTGGGATAAAGCATCTCTTTGTTGAAAAACACGTCCTTGTAAAATTTCATCGTCAAATTCTATACCGTAGCCACGTAAGTAGTGACGAAAATGGTGTAGGAATGTCCTATGTTTTAATAAGATCTTGTGATTGATATACAAGAATCTTATTTTTTTCTGAGTAGCTTTATAACTGGGTTTTCTTTTCTTAGGGTGATACTTAAAAGTCATATAGATATTTTGGCAATTCACAAATTTGTTTGATTCCAATGTTGATACAATTCTGGTTTTGATATAACCTAGGTTCAAAATAGGAAAGATATATCCAAGATTAGGAACCTAGTATAGATTGATCAAGCTTCATG
The DNA here is from genome assembly GCF_030272615.1 of Cryptomeria japonica. NCBI lineage: Eukaryota > Viridiplantae > Streptophyta > Pinopsida > Cupressales > Cupressaceae > Cryptomeria > Cryptomeria japonica. Next base: position 885,432,015 of record NC_081414.1, on the reverse strand, counting down.
ATAGAGGATTTGATTATCCTGATGAGAAACTTGACAAGGATGTTGATTTTTTCACTTAAGATGTTTGATTCAATAGCTTGTTGAATGTTGATGTTTATAGAACTTTTTGGGAATAACCTGTAGGATTAGTGACCTAGTTGTTTGAGCTAGTTTTTGACAATATGTGATGGCATAGAGACAAACTTACTTCAAGAATAATTTTGATACTGACGTTTTGACACTTTGGTTTTGATCTAGTGTTTCAAGTGTTGGAAAGCTTTTTGTATTACTCTTTATTGATCAAACTTTTTCAGCAATTTGTTGGATTTTTTCTCACTCATAGATGATAATCTTCTTCAATTTTTGACTATTTGGAACATGTTATAGACATAGAAAACATAACGTTTAATAAACAAAATGCACAAGAAAGTACAATTCCTATGGCAGACTGAGACAATAATTGTTGAATCTCACGTGGGGTTACCCCCGTGGCTACGCTATTCAAAGCGGATATTTAGATGCTTGACCCCACTAGCTCCACCATCGGCACTCACTTCTTTAAGGCAGCCAAGCACCAGTTTCCATGAAAACTCCCCAGGGAAAATTTTATATTTCTACTAGGAGCTGTATATATGTGAGCCGCTTCAGAGGTCCGACCTCCTATGCCAACAACTAGAAGGATTTTGGCAACTAGTACAAGTGGTTTTTAGTAAAGGCTTCCGATCATGTGGCCATACATGCGGCACTTTCAGCTCTATAAATACAGAAGGTTCCCAGCCTATAGAGGTTACACTCCATAGGGTTTATGGGGAAACAGAGTGCCAGTATGAACTTATCAGCACATGTTGTTTGCGACTTTCGTCACAAACATGATTTATTTATAGTGGATTGGAAGGACTCACTATTAGCCCATTTCCACTTTAGGTCGTTCCCCTCTCATTGGCCCCCTCAAGGCAGCTCGGGAAGGCAGGCCCTCTAAAAGATTTAATTGCTTGAAAAGTAAAGAAAGCATAAAAGAGTGGGCTTGGCTTTTTGGTCGCCCAATTAAGGGGAGAGCATATACCTACCACTTTCAAGACACAAAATACAAGTGTTCTTTTTAACCTTTTCAAAGCAATTGTTGGCTAAGTCCTATTTGGAGATGTTGCTCTAACAAGCATGGTGTTTATTTTAGCCCTCTTAAAAGTCTATGTGCAACTATTTTAGAGAAAATATTAAAAATGCAAGTTGCATGTTGTCAATTCATCCTCTTAGTTAAACTAGATGAATAAGATATGATATGTTACTTCCCAAAACAAGACTTTTAATTAACTAGATGATGAAATGCATAAAATTTGCCTTAAATACCATCCTGCACATGCATGTTAGTAATCTGTAAAATCTGATTTCTTGGACATTCAAACCTGGAAGAAATTTTTGTCAGTTTGTAAACAGAAGCACTAATCAAACACATGTGCTATCTTTTTGCTCAAAAGTGCTAACCTGCAGATCAAAAGTGCTAACCTATACTACAAAAGCACTGCTCTCTAGATACAAAAGTGTGATTTCTTTGACAAATGCACTAACCTAGGACACAAATGCACGAACCCGTAATGAAAATGTGTAAACTTTAAAACAAAAGTGCTAACCTAAAATGCTCATGCGCTAACCTAGAGTGCAAATGCGCTAACCTAGAAGGCAAATGCGCTAACCTGGAGAACATAAGAGCTGTCAGAATTCACACATGTGTGAATCTGTATTACAAATGCATTAATTTAACTTTTTGTGAGATTTTTAAAGGTATATGTGAGGTCCATGGGCCCCACGGTGGGTGTGAAAATGTGTTGAATTTAATTTCATCCTCAGAATGTTACCTGTAATAAGTTAGTTTCACAAAATACAAATGGAAATGCTACAGGAAACCCAAACTCAACCAATGAAACTACATGAAATATATATGAAATAAAAATACTAATATTACCTTCATGGTTTATATCTCATTATGTCCTAACTCCACTGTTCCTGGTTGTAGATGGTGTGCTCTCAGACAATGCATTGATGGCTTCCAAGATGGCATATGAAGAATAGACTGATAACATGTAGTTAAATGATACTATGATATGCAATACTACATGATTATGCTAAAAATGATTATGCTATGATGTTATATGATAATTTCTATTGCTATTTGCTATTTTCTTAAAAAACTCATGGATGCATATGATTGATTTGAAGCCTAACTCTCTCTCAACTGAAGCTCTTGATTTTATAGACCTTGAGAGGATTAGATGGCGTGGCTTACATCAACTATCATGATCAAATTTGCAGATTTGAATGGTTGTGAGCAAAGGTGAAGGTTGAGAGAAAGAGGGAAGGAGAAGACAAGTGTCACTCATCTCACCTTGACTAGGTTGCTGACTGAGAGAATCTAGGGATGGCTGGAGGAAATTTAGGCATTATAGGACAAGTGGACTCAAGTACTTCCTAAGATGTAGGGGGTGTTGGAGAGAATATAGGAAATGGTTATGAAATATGTGTACGTACACAATTTTCATTAAATTTGGAAGTTGAAGATAAATGATGAATTAATATTTAAGAAATATTAATTTCCTTAGCCACATGTTTGATGAGTTGGCAAAGGGAAGATGAAGTAGAGATGGAAGGTGAGTTGGAAGAGGGATTTAAATAATTTAAGAAATTATTTAATATTTGAAACTATAGGATAGAAGAATAACTATTAAATATTAGATATTTAATTGATTGAAGGAGATAATTAAAAATTATATATTTAATTAACTTGGTTAAAAGGATAATTAAATACTATATATTTAATTATTTAGAGGAATAGGATAGATGAATTAATTAATAAAAAGACACAAAAATGAATTAAATAAATAAAAATTTTCAAATTAACTATTTAATAGAAGAATAAACATTAAATAAATATAAAATATTTATTTAATTACTCATGGCCATTTTTATGTGTATACACCAGTAATAAGGAATCAATATGCTTAGAACAGTCCTTGATAGTTTTCTCAAAGAATTTGCCTTTTTTTTTTATTTACCCTTTCCTTAATGGTTTCTTCATTGATCTTATCTCCAGTTAGAACATTTGAAGCAATAAATTTGGACAATGCATCCAATTTACTCAAAGAACCATCAATATGATCTAACTTACATGTCGGTGCAATTATTTTCAAAATAGGCAATGTATCATCAATGGCCTTGTATGCTAAGGCATTGCACTCTGTGATCCTCTTAATTGAATCCAAAAGAACATCTATTACATTTGTAGGTCTGAAATCTGTAGTAGATGTGCTCGGTTCCACAATAACTTTCTTTTCCACAAATACTTGACCAATTACCCTAACAATTTCTTCCTTGTTACCACCATTTGTTTCCTCTTGATTTACAGTTGTTGTCAGTTTCTCACTCTATGTTGTTACCTCTGCTTCTACTGGTTTCTCAGTGTGAGTATGTACCTCTGCATCTATCGGTTTCTCAGTATCAGGCTTCTTATCTTCTGTCGGTATTTCAATTTTCTAAGAATCAGCAGTGTTAACCGGTGACTCAGAGATCTCAATGTTTTTAGCATCAGTAGTCTTAACCTCTGCAGTCTCTTTATCCATAACAATATTAACATCCTGTGTATCTACATTCATAGTAAAGATAATTTCAGAATCCAAATTAGTATCATCATGTGTTATTTCTTCAGCTTCCTTATCCAGTTGACTATCTGTATGTACTAGTATCTCTGAAGTTATTGGTGGGGTGTCCCGTGCCAGTGGAGAAAGGTTATCTATGACCTTTATAACAGGTACACTACCAATTTTTCTTTTTCCTTTGTCCTTTTGATATACCTTTGCAAAAGACTTATCCAATGTTTGTCTCTCCCTTTCCTCTTTCTTTTCTTTTTCAACAAAAAACATGTCCCATTTGTCAATAGTTTCATCAGTTATCTCTTTCACTCTTCTAGCTATTAGGCTGACCTGCCAGTGACCACTCATAAAAAATAACCAGTTGGCTTCAACAATCAGTTCATTGATTTCCTCTCTAGAATTATCAAGGTGAACAACCAATAATGCTTCAACCTTTAACTTTTTATCCAATTCCATAACTGACATTCTTTTAGCCTTTAATCTTATGTACAAGTCATTAGGAAGATTATCTATAGCCTCAATCAAAACTTTCTTGTAGATGTCAAGATGCAAAATGATGTTTTTCCTCTATTGTGTCCTTATTAGAATCCTTGAATGAATGATAAATTTTATTCACATTGCAAAGATTACCATCTTATGTTATCTCATTTACTAGTTCCTCTAGTGTAAGGGTATTTGGTGCCTTAGGTTGTTTCTTCTTTGGAGTTAGCTTCTTCTTAGGCTCCCTTACAGCCTGCTGCTTCTTCCTTAATGTTCTTGCCTTTTTAGGAGAAGGAGAAGGTACTGGTGAGAGTTTCCTCTTCCTCCTTTCAACTCTTTTGAACTTTGCTACCTTACCACTGTCTATATCAGAAGAAGTGACAACTAGTGAAACATGAGCTACCAGTTCCAGTCCTTCCATTTCAATAGCAGAAATACCACTCAAGTTCATCACATTTTCCTTAACTTCTTTAGCCATCTTGGATGCATCTATGATGCATTTTTCTCTTCTTTTTCTCTTCTTTTGCATCGAAACAACACTCTCAATAGTCTCAGCACTACCAAAAATTTCATCTGAAGGTTCCCTTTGTGCATCAAGAAGTGTCTTAGCATAAGCCTCAAGAATATTCAGATCAACTTCATATCCCATCTCTATTATCCAAATAGTTCTAGGAGTAACAGCTTCCATCCATGTTTCATCTCTTTTGATTACAAAACAAATTTGCTTATCATACTTATCCACAATGCTCTATGGTATCCTTTTTCTAGCCTTCATTTTAGTTTGGAAGTTTTTGAAATAGACTTTTACCATGTCATCAATGTTAGCACCAATCCCGGTAATAGCTTCCATGATCTACCTACCTACCAGGATGTCATATGCAAAGTCCTTGTGACCAATGCTAGGTATCTCCTTTGTGAAGTAAAGCATTAAACACACAAGTAAATTACCAAAAATGGAATGTCCCCTTCTTATCACCCTTAATCTTCTTTAAGTTATCTAGTAGTTCATCCTTAAGCTACTCACAAATGTCAATTTTAGCATTTTTCTTAACCATCTCATATGCACGATGAATACACAAACTAGAAACAAAATTTAACCTATTTTCATGTGTAACCCTATATCAAAATACAATGCTCACATATTTCACATTTGCATCAGTGATATCATTAACCCTAAGAGATCTATTGTCAAATGTAGCTCCGGTTAGGTCCATAACACCCTTGTTCAGTATCTTCTTCTTTTTGTCGAGCCTAGTATCGTTTGAGGGTAAACTAGTGTCTGCCTTGATTGCTTCCTTAGTAATTTTAAAAACAAAGTCTAGCCACATAAACTCCCCATGAACTCTGCTCAGTATAAGATGAACTATCTTATCCAAAAATTCAGGAATGTTCAAAATTTCAACAAATCCTAAATCCTTAACAATCTTATGCTCTGGCTTGACTAAACCTTGTTCATTAGTTATAACATCTATGTACATGTTCTTCAAGTCATCTGACCCTAATTTCTCTATGTTGCACTGAATATAAATCCTTGGGTCTTTGGCAAAAGAAACTCCCTTCGGAATCTTAGAAAAGGCTCTGATGGAATCATCTTTCTTAGCAATCTCAGGGATGATTTTAAACATGGGTCTAGGGTTCTTAATGGTTTTTACCATAGTAGGGTTTGCAATAAATTCAGGTGCAGAAGATGAAGATGCCATTTCAAAAGATAAATACCTTTTGACTTGTGAAATCCTTGAATGCCTGAAAAATCTTGGTGCTTCGCCTTAGGATTTCTTTTTTCTCTCTCTTTGTGCTCTTCGAATGCTTGGATGCTTGGTGGATTGAAATTAGGGTTTTTTGGTGTTTTATAACCAAAAAGTTCTCCAACAACTGCATTAAATGCTTGTTAGTTAAGTGAAATCTTACATATCTACCGGTAAAGAAGAAATATAACTTCTTACCATCAACCAAGGGTAGAATGCATGATTTTCAATTTTTTGCCATACCCCTTAAGGATTATTCATCAACTCTCTAATCTCTCTTCTTAATCCACTATTTTGAAACTTCTTTCTTTATTTTATTTACCTTTTCTTTTCCTTTCTCATTAGATCCTTTATTGTTCTCTGGTATAGTCTTGCTTCTACAAAATTTTGCAATATGCCCAATCTTGTTACATGCATAACAAGTTACATTATTCCTCTGAATAGCCCTTACATATCCTTGACCGATTTGCATTGATTAGATAAATGTCCAAAACTACCATAAACATAGTATTTCACATTCATTCTGCAATTTTTTGAGTTATGACCAGCTTTATTGCATTTGGAACATTGACCGGTGGGTATGTACTCTGATTATTTTTAAATCTGCACTAATTTGTTCTAAGACCAAATTTGTTGCACTTAAAACATTTCCCATTGAATTTATAAGCATTAGGTTGTCTTACCAGTTTACTGTGATCTTGATTATTTGAAGTCCCAGAACTTTCTCCATGTTCAAATCCAAGTCCAATTTTATCTCCATCAGGTTTTTGTCTTTTCAGCATTTCATGAAGTATTTTTGAACTTTTCTTGAATTTGTCTATGTTCATTTGCAGTGATCAACTCATTTTCCAAAATGCCAATTTGTCTCCTAAGCTCCTCTTTATAATGTTGCATCTAAATTAGAACTATCTTTAGCATATCATTCTCATGACAAAGTCTTAGATTTTCATTTGCTCCATCATTAAGTCTCCTAGTCAAGTCTTCTTCATTCTTCTTCCTATCTTCATTATCCTTACATAGCCTCATAGTTAAATCTTGCATTTCATTCCTCATGTTAGTGTTCTCTTGCCTCAACTTCTCTACAATATCTCTAAGAGTTTCATTTTCATCATCATGTTTCTGCACTTGTTCATGAAGTTCCTTGCTCTTATTTTGTGCTATAACCAGGTTCTCCTGAAGTCCTTTAATGAATTCCTGGGTAGTCCTCAGATCATCTTCAAGTTTGATATTCTTCAATTTTTCTGCATCAAAATCTTCGAGAGCTCCTTCCAAACTGCTTTCTCAAACTCTCCATTTGCATCAGTTTCAGAATCTTCCTCAAGCTATTAGGCTTTTGTAAATAGAGGACTAGGCTCTAATACCAATTGTTAGATGCAATGACAATCCCAAAGACACTGAGAGGGGGGGGTGAATCAGTGTCTAACCGGTTAATGGAATAATTGAACTTATTTATAACTTTTCAACACAAATTAATGTATCGATAAATAAGTAATAATGCAGCAAATAGAAATAATAGAGACAACATAAATGCAAACCATAACACAAGATATTTTGGTGAGGAAACCCGATAAGGGAAAAACCTTGCTGGGATTTGTGACCCACAATATTTACTCACTCGGCAATATGAATAAATATTAATTACAATAGTTGCCTTCACATGCAGGAAGGCCAACAACCTAGAGGTCACTGCTCAATGGAAGAGTCTCACTGACTACAAAATGGATAATTAAATCCAAGACAATGTACTACTCAAAATAGCATCTGCAATGCTTGATTCAGTACCGGTTTAAGCTCTGTCAGAAACCTTAACCAAAAACCTGTTAGAGAATGATATTCACTCACATAACCTATCTGCCTTATTACAAAATCTTTTTGCTATCTTCTACATAATACCATTACATAATTTCCTCTTCATGCTATATCAAAAATGACCTATAAGATCTCATAAATATACGAGTCTTTAAAATACATCATGTCAGCTTACAAATAATTACATTACAATACAATAAACAAAACTTGTCTCATGTCGGCTTGGATGCCAGTATGCTTCATTGCCAGTGTAGACTAGATGGCAATGAATATGGTTGCCATCAATGAAAATATCAACCATTCTCATGTGAGTGTATAATTCCAACAAAGGTTATGTGGCATAAATTGGAAACTCTGAATGAAGGTGATCCTACTGTCAAAATTGCTAAACTTGATGGTTACCCGGTAAGATATGAAAACTTGAAGATGGAGGATAATGAAAGAATTGTTGTGTTTATGGAAAGAGTAAATGAGATTATTATGGGAATTCAATATTGTGGAAGATCTCTGAGTGCAGATGAAATAGTTTCCAAAGTCTTCAGAGAACTTCCACCAGCTTACAAGATGAAGGCAACTATAATTAATGAGTTGAGAATAATGACAAACACTTCAGTTAATAGAGACATTCTAATTGGGAAATTATCTTCTTTTGAGCTTGAAGAATTTGGATCTTTTGGAGTTGTAAAGTCTAAACCTACTTTTCAAGCATCATCATCTACTGGCAAAAGTGATTGGAAAGCCCTATATGCAAAAGAATTGGAAGATATGAGGAAAAAGGATGAAGAATTTGAGCAACTTGAAGCCTTATTTGCTAGAAAAGTACCTAAAGGACCGACATGAAGTAAGTATGAAGGAAAAACACCTTTTAAATGTTTTGCATGTAATAAGATAGGTAATTTTACATCTAGATGTCCTAAAAGGAATGGAAGACTTGAAGAGAGAGTTAAGAAAACATTTAGGCCTAATCATAATAGATATAGATTCAAGAAAAGTAAACAATGCTACATAGCGGATGAGGAAGGAGTAAGTAATGACTCTGAGGATGAACCAGCACTAGACTCTGCTAGTGGATCTGACAATGGAAAGGAATGGGTGTTCTATGCTTTAAAGTAAGATGAACTAGAACCAGCTATCATGAATGAAGAAAAGGCCCTGGCAAAAAAAGTTGAAGATAAGGATGATTGGGAAATTGATAGTGGATGATCGCATCATATGACTAAAGATAAAAGAAAATTTATGTCCCTACAAAAATACAATGGCGTTCAAGTCATATTTGGAGATGAAAAAGCATGTATGATCAAAGGTAGAGGTATTATTTCTCTGGATGGAAAGCATAATACTAATAATGTCTATTATATAGAAGCTTTAAAGCATAATCTTTTGAGTGTTGGTCAATTGGTGGACAAGGGTTTCCAACTTTAGTTTAAAGATAGAAAATGCAAAATGATTAACAAAACTGGTTTGGAGATTGCAACTGGTACTTAGACTAGAGGTAATATCTTTCACTTGAATATTGGTAATAAGACATGTTTGATTGCTCATATTGATGAGAGTTGGCTATGTCATAAAAGGTTTTGTCATGTTAATTTTGATTGTATTCTTAAGATCAGTTCAACAAAGATAGTTAGAGATATACCTAATACTATGAAGCCTCATAATTTGGTATGTAAGGAATGTCAATTGGGAAAGCAATTTAGAAATTCTTTTAAGAGCATACATGATAAATCTAATGATGTACTTGATTTTATTCACACTAAATTATGTGTTCCAGCAAGGACTAGAAGCTTTCAAGGTGATAGGTATTTCATGCTGATTATTGATGACTATTCTAGAATGATGTGGGTGACTTTTCTTAGGGAGAAGTCTGAAGACTTTGAGAAATTCAATATCTTTAAAGCAAAGGTTGAAACAAAAACTATATTGAAAAATCAAATGTCTAAGATCAGATCAAGGTAGTGAGTTCACTTCTCATGAATTTAACAGTTATTGTGAGACAAATGGAATTAGGAGACAATTATCTACACCTTGGACTCCTCAGTAGAATGGAGTGGTGGAAAGGAAGAGTAGAACCATTTTGGATGCAACAAGAACTATGATGATGGAAGCCAAATTGCCTCACATCTACTAGTGAGAAGAAGTGAGTACAATAGTCTACACATTCAATAGAGTTCACATCAAAGGTGAAATCGGTAAGACTCCTTATGAATTATGGTTTGGACATACACCTATTGTTAAATAGTTTAGAATTTTTGGAAGTAAATTCTATATCAAAAGGGATGATTCAATTGGGAAGTTTGATCCTAGATGTGATGAAGGGATAATTCTAGGTTATTCAATTAAAAGCAAAGCATATAGATTTTATAAAAAAAGTACAAAAAATTATGGAGAGTGCTAATGTGAAAGTGGATGAGCAATACAGAAATCAATCTATATCATATCATAGTGAACCAGTAGTGGAAATGATCATAACTGAACCGGCAATGCCTCAACCAGTACAGGAAATTGAGACAGTTATGATAACTTAATGATGAGCAATGAGTACCAAACTGGTACTGAGAGGGGGGGGTGAATTAGTATAGGCACAATATCTTCTTCCTAACTGGTTTGACTACAAACGCTGCAAATGTCTGACAGACAGTAACACCGGTCTAAAATAGAGCACAACTAGTAAAGCTAAGAATAATTGTGACAAGCATTAACCGGTTGATCACTTAGCTTTCCACTCAACTTAATACTACACTTCCATTTCACCCTTATGCATGAATAGGTAATCTATCATCAGAAATATAATAATGGCTAGCTCAGCATGATTTACCTTTAGACACAAATCACTTAAATCATCACATGAAAAATACTACACATGACGCATAGATTTTACAAGTGGAAACCCAAATGGGAAAAACCATGGTGGGGATGAATACCCACAAGATGCTTTTGAACTCTTTAGAAGTTTTCTCTATTAGGAGCCTATTCTAGTTAGAGACTGTTACAATAGGTTTTGCTAGGAACCAATCCTGTTAGAGATCACCCGGTTAAGGGTTAAAACCTGTTAGAGGTTACCTTGTTAGAGGATTTCAAGAACTCAATGAGTTTGAGTCACCTGGTTAAAGGATTTGCAGCAAGCTGATTAAAGCTACCTGGTTAAGGGATTTTCCAACTGTTGAAGTGGTTAAAGATCAACAGATATTACAATGATCTGATAGTAGCACTCAATGCCTAATGCAGATCCGCTTAAGTTCCTTCCTTCTACACACATAATGCAGGAATCAATCCTCTTATCTCATCTGGTTTGGCAAGAATAGCGTATCTCTTCACTTGATTACACACACACCATTTGCCAACAACTTTAGAAAGAAACACAACATCGACCTTATAGAAAACAGATAGGGCGGTGGCATAAACCCTAAACCCTAAACATTTAGGTTAAGCAATTCAGGCGGTTCAATCCTAGCCATTGAACACTTTGCATTTGAATACAAAAGTCTTGAACATATCTCAAGACATTCTCCATCATTCATTCTTCACCATTTTCATGGCAGCTTGTAACCCATCACATGTTTTACACTATTTACAGGGACTTCACACATTCCTGAGGTAGATAGGATCAATCTTCTTCATGCAAGATCCTTCACGCGCTCAAGCTGACATGGCAACATGATTGGATCTTCATTACAATGCTAACTCATCACACAATGTCATCGATTGAGTCACATAGGCTTGGAACACTTCAACCAAAAACCCTTAATCTAAGACTACCAACCGGTAGTCATATCATCTTTATTACTCATAGAGAACATTCCATATGCTGGTTCACATTTCATCATATCGGTTCTCTTGGACAAACATACCACTTCACCTATTTCTCAATATACCGGTTCACCACATTGCACCAGTTCACATTTCAGCATATTGCCGGTTCACTCTTCAATCATATTGACATCAATGACAACATAATATCATCATGTCAACATACTCAACACAAATGCCAACAATCTCCCCCTTTGGCATTGATGGCAATATACAAAGATCTCACTTTCTGCATTACATCTTCTCCCCATTATTGCGAATATCTTCTCTACTTCACATCTTTCTGCATCACATCTTCTCCCCCTTTGACAACAATGCCAAAGTGGAGGCACAAGTTTTCCTATTCCACTATGCTGCTCCCCCTGAGGAGTAGCATCCTTCAACACATCAATCTGGAAAAATTTGGACACTGCAATACCTGAGTGATGTGGAGTACATACTTTCAGTTCACCTCTTGAAGGGGTAGCACCCCTTAGTTCACCTCTTAAATAGGTAAATGAAGCCTTTGGTAGAGGCTTGGTGAATATATCTACTAACTGCTCCTTACTGGAAACATGTTCCAGTACAACTTCCTTGTTCTGAACCTTTTCCTTCAAGAAATGGTACTTGAGCTCAAAGTGCTTGGTTCTAGCATGCAAAACTGGATTCTTGGAAATGTTGATTGCACTTGTATTGTCGCAAAATATGCTTACCGGTTTGGATACAGGAACTTTAAAGCCATTCAATACATGCTGCATCCAAATAGTTTGGGTACAGTTCATAAAGGCTGCAACATACTCTTCTTTTTCTGTAGACTGAGAGATACAACTCTGCTTTTTACTCATCCATGAGACCAGTCTACCACCGAGAAAGAATGCACCACTGATTTTTCTCTTCCGGTCATCTACATTACCAGCCCAATCAGCATCTGTGAACACTTTTAGGTTCAAATCATTGTTGTATGGATACCATAACCCATAGTCAATAGTTCCCTTCAGATATCTAAGAATCTGCTTGACTGCTACCAAGTGGGATTCTCTAGGGCTTTGCTGAAACTGAGTGGTAATACCCATTGCATGTGCAATGTCTGGTCTTCTATGCACTACATAATGCAACTTACCAATCATTGATCGGTAATCCTTCTCATTTACCACCACTGAGTCATCTTCTTTTGATAGCTTACAACCCATCACCATTCATGTAACAACCGGTTTACTATCTTCCATGCCAAAGGTTTTCAACACCTCTTTGACATACTTGGACTGAGTAATAAAGATTCCATCTTTCATTTGTTGAATCTGTAGTCCAATGAAGAACTTAATCTCCCCTATGAGTGACATTTCAAACTCCTTTTTCATCCCATCAGCAAATTCATGACTCATCTTGTCATCACCTCCAAAGATGATGTCATCAACAAATACTTCATAGATCAGAATCTGATCTCCTTCTTATTTCAAGTAGATATTGCTATCTTCACTTGTTTTTTCAAATCCAATCTTCACAAGATGGGAGTGCAATCATTCATACCATGCTCTAGGTGCCTGCTTTAGTCCATACAAGGCTTTATGTATCCTACACACCATGTCACTGTCTTCTGATAGGGCAAACTCATCTGGTTTCTCTATATACACCTCCTCTTCAAGTATTCAGTTTAGGAATGCAAATTTTACATCCATTTGGTATACCTTGAATCCTTTAAAAGTTGCATATGCAAGAAGCATACAAACTCCTTCCAATTTGGCTACTGGGGCAAAGGTTTCTCCATAGTCGTCTCCTTCTTCTTGAGCATATCCTTTACATACTAGTCTGGCTTTGTTCCTTACCATTGTGCCATCCTCATTCAGCTTGTTTCTGAAAACCCATTTGGTACCAATGACATTTTTATGCTCCAGTCTGGGTACCAAAGACCATGTACCATTCTTCTCTATCTGGTCAAGTTCCTCCTCCATTGCCTTGATCCAGTCTTTATCTTTATGTGCCTCTTTGAATGATTTAGGCTCAAATTCAAAGATCATACAAGAATTTTCTCTGACCTTTCTTCTTGTAAGGATTCCTGCATCCTTATCTCCTATGATCTGCTTTGGATCATGATTTAGTTTGACATAATGAGGAATGCTCTTGACTGATTCCTCCTGCTTTTCTTCTTCATCCTCATCTTCATCAGCATCAACATCTACCGGTGTGGGAAAACTATTACTGGTACTTGGCTGATTAGCAACCGGTTCCCAGAAGGTTACTACTGGTTCATCTCTTACTTTCTTACTGCTGGTTTCCTCAGGTTTTCTAGAGTTTTCATCAACTTTAACATTTATGCTTTCAACAATTCTCTGAGTCCTATTGTTGAAACATTTGAGAGCTTTGCTCTTGGTGGAATATCCTAGGAATATTCCTTCATCACATTTTGCATCAAACTTGCTCTGATGTTCACTACTCTTGATATAACATTTTCTACCAAACATTCTAAAGTAGCTTACCACTGGTGTCTTACCAGTCCAATACTCATAAGGAGTCTTATCCTTTCCTTTCTTGATGAGTACTCGGTTCATTGTGTATACTACAGTGCTCACCGCTTCTCTCCAAAAGGTGTGAGAAACTTTTCCTTGGATCAACATGGTTCTAGCTGCTTCAACCACAGTCCAGTTATTTCTCTCTGCTAAGCCATTTTGCTATGGAGTCTAGGGGGCAGACAGTTGCCTCTTGATACCATTCTCTTCACAATATTTGTTGAATTCACCAGAAGTGAATTCCCCTCCTTGGTCAGTTCTAAGGCATTTGATTCCTTTACCACTTTCCTTTTCTACCAATTCTCTAAAATATTTGAACTTTCCAAAGGCTTCAAACTTCTCCTTCAAGAATGTGATTCACATCATTCTTGAGCAATCATCTGTAAGAATCATAAAGTACCTATCTCCCTGCACGCTCCTAATTTTCATAGGACCACACAAATCAGTATGCACAAGATCAAGTAAATTGTCTGCTGTGAAAGATTTACCTTTAAAAGTTGAGGATGCCATTTTCCCCAGTCGACATTCTCTGCACAAAGGATTTTTTGGTTTGCTCAGCACCGACAATCCTCTGACTGCCTTGGTCTTACTAGCCTTCACAATGTTATCAAAGTTTACATGGTAGAGTCTCCTATGCCATATCCAGCTATCATCAAATTTAGCCATAAGACATGTACTTATATTTGCATTCAGCTGAAATAGGTTACCGGTGGCCATCAATTCACCATTCTTTCCTTTGATTTTGCACACTCCATTTTTTAATTCCAGAGTGAGTCCACTATCATTCAACTGGGCAACACTCAATAGATTATGTCTGAGACCTTCCACCCAATACACATTGTCAGCACTGCTCTTTCCATTTAGAGAGATGGACCCTCTTCCTTTAACCATACATGGTGTATCATTATTAAAATGAACCACACCACCATCATATTCTTCCAAAGATAGAAACTTGCTCCGGTCACTAGTCATATGGTGAGAACAACCACTATCAATAATCCACTCATTGGAATTATCAAAGCAGGAGATAAGAGCCTTCTTGTCTGACACATCTTCCTTTGCTGCAACAAACACAATATCTTCATTCTCTTCATCTTCTGATTCCTCATCTGTGACACCTTCATCAACTACAACAAAATAGTTTCTCTTGTTTCCTCCTTTGAATTTATTGAACCTCTCTGGTTTGTCCTTGCTGTCACCATTAGGACAGTTTTTAGCAATATGTCCCATCCGATTACAAGAAAAGCATTTCAAAGGGAGCTTACCTCTGTATTTACTGGTTCCTTTAGGAAGTTTCCTGGCAAGAAGAGCTTCGAATTCCATCAGGATCTCCTCATCATCCATTTCTCTACTCTGTCTTGGTTTACCACTAGTGCACGCTTCTTTTCCTTTTCTGGATGGTATAACAGAAACTTTAAAAGTTGATTCAGTCTTTTGAACACTACCATCAAAACTATTTAGCTCATAGGTTGTCAACTTTGCAATGATGGAGTCTAGGGATACCTTAGTCTTGTCTATTGATCTCAACTCCTAAATAGCAGCAACCCTTATTGCATAGACTGGTAATAAGGATCTCAGAACTTTGCTTACCACAGTGGAATCTTCCATTTTACCACCTGCACTCTTGGTATCTCCAACAACAGTTTTGATTTTTGTTCCATACTGTTGAATGGTCTCACCTTCAACCATCCGCATGTCTTCAAACTTCCCTCTAAGGCTTTCTTCCTTAGCTTGTTTTACATGCTCATCACCGCCATAGATATTCTCAAGTGTGTCCCATACTTCTTTGGGATTATCTTTATCCTAGACATCAATAAACTCAATGTCAGATAAGTTGCTGATTAGGGCTTCCATGACTTGCCTATTCTCCTATATTTCTCTCTTTTGATCATCGGTGAGAGTACCGGTAGGAATTAAAAAAACATTCTCAACATAGCTCTAGTGTTGAGCACCCATGCTTCTGATGTAAATTTTCATTCTGTCATTCCAAATTTTGAAGTTATCTCTATTGAACTTTGGACCTTCTCTCTTCATCATTGCAATAGGATCTTTCCCTCAAGCAGTTAAGCTTACAGCACAGAGGACCTAGAGGATGCTCTGATACCAATTGATAACTCAATGATGAGCAATGAGTACCAAACTGGTACTGAGAGGGGGGGCGGGGGTTGAATCAGTACAGGCACAATATCTTCTTCCTAACCAGTTTGACTGCAAATGCTACAAATGTCTGACAGACAGTAACACCGGTCTGAAGCAAAAGGCAACCAGGAAAGCTAGGAATAACTGTGACAAGCATTAACCGATTGATCACTTATCTTTCCACTCAACTTAATACTACACTTCCATTTCACCCTTATGCATGAATAGGTAATCTATCATCAGAAACATAATAACGGCTAGCTCAGCATGATTTACCTTCAGACACAAATCACTTAAATCATCACATGAGAAATACTACACATGACGCATAGATTTTACATGTGGAAACCCAACTGGGAAAAACCATGGTGGGGATGAATACCCACAAGCTGCTTTTGAACTCTTTAGAAGTCCCCTCTATTAGGAGACTAGTCTGGTTAGAGACTGTTACAATAGGTTCTGCTAGGAACCGATCTTGTTAGAGATCACCCGGTTAAGGGTTAAACCCTATTAGAGGTTACCTTGTTAGAGGATTTCAAGAACTCAATGAGTTTGAGTCACCCGGTTAAAGGATTTACAACAAGCTGATTAAAGCTACCCGGTTAAGGGATTTTCCAACTATTGAAGTGGTTAAAGATCAACAGATATTACAATGATCTGATAGTAGCACTCAATGCCTAATGCAGATCCACTTAAGTTCCTTCCTTTTGTACACACACAATGCAAGAATTAATCCTCTTATCTCAACTGGTCTAGCAAGAATCACGTATCTCTTCACTTGGATACACACACACCATTTTCCAACAACTTCAGAAAGAAACACAACATCGACCTTATAGGAAATAGATAGGTCAATGGCATAAACCCTAAACCCTAAACATTTAAGTTAAGCAATTCAGGTGGTTCAATCCTGGCCATTGAACACTTTGCATTTGAATACAAAAGTCTTGAACATATCTCAAGACATTCTCCATCGTTCATTCTTCACCATATTCATGGCAGCTTGTAACCCATCACGTGTTCTCCACCGTTTACAGGGACTTCACACAAGATCAGATCAATCTCCTTTATGCAAGATCCTTCATGCACTCCCAAGGTAGATAGGATCAATCTCCTTCATGCAAGATCCTTCACGCACTCAAGCTGACATGGCAACACGATCAAATCTTCATTACAATGCTAACTCATCACACAATGTCATCAGTTGAGTCAGACAGGCTTGGAACACTTCAACCGAAAACCCTTAAGCTAAGACTACCAACCGGTAGTCATATCATGTTCAGTCCTCATAGAGAACATTCCATATGCTGGTTCACATTTCATCATACCAGTTCTCTTGGACAAACATACCAATTCACCTATTTCTCAATATATTGGTTCATCACATTGTACCAGTTCACATTTCAGCATATTGCTGGTTCACTCTTCAATCATATTGACATCAATGACAACATAATATCATCATGTCAACATACTCAGCACAAATGCTAACAAGTTATACCATTACAATCAGAAAATTCAACTGTGATTGATGATCAGAGGAGTGAACCTGAAGTTTAGAAGACACCAAGTTATGTAAGATTAAATCATTCTGAAGATCAAATCATTGGAGATAGGAACAAGAAAGTTATGACAAGAAGAAGACTAGATAATGAAGAGGTATGTCTTATTTATCAAATTGAACTGACATCTGTTATTGAAGATTGTAAAGATAAACATTGGTTAAAGGCTATGAAAGATGAATTAGATCAGATAGAGAAGAATGAGACTTGGACTTTAGTTCCTCGGCCTAAAAATAAGAATGTTATTGGAACTAAATGGGTTTTTAGAAATAAACTAAATGAGGATGCTCAAGTTGTAAGAAACAAGGCTAGATTGGTTTGTAAAGGATATTCTCAAATGGAAAGAATTGATTATGGTGAGACATTTGCACCTGTAGCTAGAATTGAAGTTGTTAGACTATTTCTTGCCTATGCAGCTTATAAGAACTATAAGGTCTATCAAATGGATGTTAAATGTGCATTTTTAAATGGAGAACTTGAGAAAGAAGTATAGATTGAGCAACCTGATGGATTTTCAATGACATATGATAAAGATATGGTTTGAAGATTGAAGAAAGCTTTATATGGATTGAAACAAGCTCCTAGAGCTTGGTATGTAAGATTGGATAAATATATTTTAAAGCTTGGTTTTAGTAAAGGAAGTGCTGATAGTAATTTATTTTATAAGATCACTGATGATGATATTTTGTTTATTGAATTATTTGTTGATGATATCATTTTTGGAGGAGAAGATAAATTACGCATGGAATTTTCTAATAATATGAAGAATGAATTTGAAATGTTCATGATTGGGGAGATGAGATTTTTCTTAGGTTTGTAGATTACTCAAACTGACAAAGGCATTTTTATCTATCGAACTAAGTATCTGAGAGAATTGCTGAAGAATTTTGGTATGGATAATTCCATACCGGTAAGTACTCCTATGGTGACAAGTGAGAAATTATCTATAAGATACATCTACATCGGTAAATTCGACAAGGTATAAGTCTATGATTGGTGGCTTGTTATATCTAACTCAGACTAGACCATATATTATAAATGCGGTAAGTATTGTTTAAAGATATCAAATTAATCCTAAAGAAAATCATGAATGTGCAGTAAAGAGTATATTCCGGTATTTGCAAGGAACAATAGAATATGGCTTGTGGTATTCTAGAGATGATGATTTCACTTTATGTGCATATACTGATTCAGATTGGGTAGGAGACATTGATGACAGGAAGATCACTTCTGGTGGAGCTTTCTTTCTTGGAAAGAAATTGGTTTCATGGATCATTAAAAAATAGTCATGCATTTCTTTATCTACTGCAGAAGATGAATATGTTGCAGCAACAACTATTTGCACTCAAGTCTTGTGGATGAAACAAATATTGAAGGATATCAAGGTAAATTGTAGTGAACCGGTAGTTATCTATTGTGATAACTCTATAGCTATTGACATGTCTGAGAATCCAGTATTAAACTCTAAGACTAAGCATATATCAATTAAATATAACTCTCTGAAGGACAAGGCAGAAGGAAAGAAGTCAAATTGATTTATGTGAACACTAAAGAGAAGATTGCAGATATATTCACTAAGCTGTTGTCTAAGGAATCATTTGAGTACTTGAGAGACAGGTTAGGGGTTTCTGCCCCTCTGGTAGAGACTTGATTGATGTAGTTTTTCATCAGTCTAACATGCATTATCAGAGATATTATTCATTCTGGCACTGATGAGTGGTGCTACTACTCAGGGGTTGTAGTCAGCTTTGAGATTCAAAGGTTTATATTCTTGCTTTGATATTTTTGTCATATTTTTGGCATTTATGTCAAAGGGGGAGAGATAGTGATGTGACAAATAAATTCAAAACTTTATAGAGATATTATTCACACGGGATATTTATTGGTATTCAAGAGATTTTTGGTTGTCTTCCACAGGGGGAGACTTGTTTTGCATTTCTTGGTACTTAGGTATTTTTCACATCTAGTGTTGCCATCAATGCCAAAGGGGGATATTGTTGGTAATATGGATGAATTGATTATGTGTTGCATTGATGTCAACACTAGTTGTTATGGTTGGTTATTGGTAGACAAGTTTTGTTTACCAGTAGAAGATCTAGTGTTACCAGCAGAAGGGACTATTTGTTGGACACTTACAACATGTTTGGATCAATGGAGTATGTTTGATATTATATGTTACATGCTTCTGGAGCATGTTTTGGTCAGATGGTATTGACTTGGTGATTGGATTCTATCATACACTCTTGTAAACCCTTACTGACATGGGTTTAAGGTTTAACCGGTAGAGCCTTCACTGAGAAATTTTGATAGGATGCATAAGTGGTTTTGGTGCGGCTTCTAGATTCATTTCAGGATAATGAAGATGTTCTTTGATTGTGCCTCAACTAATTGAAGACATTTCTTTGGTGTGGTGCAGCCAGATTAGGTCCAGTGCCTATCTAGGTTATGGACCAGTATCATGTTAACGTGTTCTCTACACATTATCGGGATTATTTATGTATTGGTTATTGTTGTTTTGGTCTCAAGCCAACATGGAATATCATTGTAATATGGATGTTGATTCTCATGGAAATAGGGACAAGGAAACAACAAAGTTCAATGTTAATAAGTTAGTTTCAACCATAAAACCAAAATAAAGAACTAAAAACCATTCCAAACATATCAAAAGAGATTTCAAAAAAGCATGAAAGAAGTTTAACAAAACAAAAGAAAGGAGAAGAGCCTCCCTAAGATGCTTCCAATATGCCTTTTGATGCTTCTCCCTTGTTTCTCCCCTCTCCAAGTCCCAAATGAGTGTAGCTCTCAGCTTTTAGCACTAGCCATGGATGCCATATGGAGATTCAAGATGGTTGAATGTGATAAACAAATGCTATGCAAGTTTAGATAGTGATGCTATGAAAAAGCTCTATGCTAATATCAGTATAACAACAATACTCTAATGATTCCTCCTTTGCTTGAGGAGAAGGGTTCTATTTATAGAAGAAATGGGGAAATGAAGGGTTAAGATTGAGAAATCTTAACAAGGGTTAGGATTGAAAGATATTCAATCCATGTCAAACTTTCAACCCAATCCCATGTTGACAAGTGTCACCATGAGGAGGCTTGAGAGGAGAGATAAGGAGCACTAAATGCTTCAGGGGACATGATGGTTACCCTAGGGGGTTGGGTTAGGGTTAGGTTAATGGATATTCCTTTATCCAAGGGATAAATGAATGTGCAAGGGTTAAATGGCTACCTTAGTAAAAGAAATAAATGCTTTGAAGAGACCCATGAGTCAAAAGGATGGTTAAGTTAGAGGAAAGTCTCTAACCAAAGGTAAAAGGTGATTTAACCATAAATGGTTATGTAAGAGCCTTTAATGGTTTGGAAGACTTTAGAGGTTAACCTTTTGAAGACAAAAAGCCTTTAATGGTTATTGAAGACTTTGAAGGATTTTTGAGAAGTGACTTCCTTTTATTTAGGAATGTGACAATGATTAGGATAGGATTAGGCTAATTAGAAGGAGTTAGAAGAATCTAGAAGGGATTTAGGCATTCAAGTGGATTTTGTAGGAGAATGCAAGTGGGAGGAATTTTGGGATTTTCAATTAAAATAAAATCATTTATTTCAATTAAATGGTGTAATTTTCATTTGGATAGATATTTAAATAAATATTAATTTATTTAAATGTGAATGTGAATTTTGGATTTAAACAAATCTTAATTTATTTACATGAGAAAAAGGAAGATAAAGCATTTAAATGCTTGAAGACTTTGAGGGAAACCATTAAAGGCTTAAGAAGACTCTAGAAATAAGCTATTAAGTTTGAAGACTTTAAGGGAAACCATTAAAGGTTTCAAGTGGGTGAGGATAAATAGGATTTTAAATAAATAATTTATTTATTTAAAATAGTTGTGCAACTTGCATTTGTAAGAAAATGCAAGTGGGTGGAGGATAAAGGTGATTTAAATAAATGTTAATTTATTTAAATGTGAGAGATGGGATTTTGGGGGGATTTAAATAAATATTAATTTATTTAAATGTGAGAGAAGATTTAATTAAACAAATATGATTTATTTATTTAATTAATGGTCTGAATTTGGTTAAGTGAATTAAATCAAATAAATTGAATAATTTATTTAATTAATAGGAGAAGAAGGTTAAGATGAATGAATTAAATATTCATTTAATTAATTATTGATTGATGGTTAAATAATTAAATAATTACTTAATATTCATTTAATTAAGTGGACAAATTAATGTGACTATAGATGTATATAATGATCTTAATGTAGTATCTTTTAGGTGGTCTACCTAATTGGTTTAGGCCTTAGGGTTGGTATAATATGATGTAAGATCTCATTATAGATTAGGCATCATGGTCATGGAATGTAATATCATATGCGAAGGTGTTAGGATAACCGGTGAACCACTGAGAGGGGGGGGGGGTTGAGTTAGTTGTTAGCAAAGTATAACTTTTAATCCACAATATAACCTTAGACAAATCAGAGTACCGGTAAAGCACAAATAGATGCCGATAGAAACAAATACCAATAAACAATACAACTTAACAATTAACTAGATAATCAAAGCAAAGCAACCATACCACATAACACCATGATTTGTATGTGGAAAACCTAGAAAGGGAAAAACCACCGTGGGAAGCCTACTCGCAGTCAGATGATACTTCTACAGAAAGTATGTGTTACAATGAGGGGCCTACACTTGCAGGAAGGCACACTTCCTAGAGCATACTGCTCATTACAAAAAGAGTCTCACTGACTACAGGGAGGTTACAACCTTCTCAAGTTAAATGGACAACAATCCAATAGAGTTACCTATTGGAAATAGCATCAACTATGCCTAATTACAGTCCCAGTTAAGCTCAATGTCGGAGGACTAAATCCTCTTCTGAAACCAATTCGATCACCAATGATCAATCAACTCCTCTATCTGAATGATATTACAATATTCGCACATTACATTCCTTGACCATGACCTTTCCAATAACCATGATGATTTTACAAAGAGTTTCTACCTCTTATTTATACAAACCCTAAGGCCTAAACCAATTAGGTCGGCCACCTAGAGATATTACAATTACATAATTCCTTCTTACAATGATATGCCATGTCATCTTAAGATCAAAACAATAATACCAAATCCATAAAACATCTCAAATCATCAAGGTAACGTGTAGAGTACACGATATCATGATGTCGCTCCATAACCTAGATAGGTACCAGACCTATTCTGGGTCCACCACGCCAAAGCAATGTCTTCAATCAATTGAAGAACTATCAAAAAACATCTTCAGTATCTTGAAATACTTGAAGAAGCTGCACCAACACCAATTGTGCATCTGGTCATGATTCCTCAATGAAAGCTCTGTCAGTAAAGCCATAAACCAGTGTCGGTAAGGGTTTACCAGAGTGTATGATAACATCCAATTACCAAGCCAGTACCAACTAAACAAAATATGTTTATGGATCATATAACACATGAAATCCAATGATGAATAATGATGAATAGTAGATACCCTAATTGGTACTGAGAGGGGGGAGGGTGAATCACTATAGGAAAAAACTTTCTTCACAACTTATCAAGTTAAAACAATACCAACTGATTGTCATCATTACTAAAGTTAACCATGGCAATACCAATTAAACACAGGAAGACATTAGACATCATAAACTAATAAGTCTAAACACTTCAACTACATTCAATACTTGACATCAACTTCACCCATAAACATATACATGTGGTATACTAGTAACACCATAACCTAATAACTCTGCATGCATAATCTTTTAACCAAATAATACATACACATCATATGAAAAATGCATAACACATAACACACAAATTTTTCACATGGAAACCCAAATGGGAAAATCCACGGTGGGAATGAATACCCACAAGCTTGTTTTTGAACTCTTTTGAAGCTCGCTCTGTTAGGAGCCTAGTCTGGTTAAAGACTTTACAATAAGGTTCTATTAGGAATCAATCTTGTTAGAGATCACTCGGTTAAGGGATGGCTATATACCCTATTAAAGGTTACCTTGCTAGAGGATTTGAAGAACTCAGTGATCTTGAGTCACCTGGTTAAAGGTTTACAATAAGCCTGTTAAAGCTACCTGGTAAAGGGATTTTCCAAATGTTGATATGATTAGAAGACAATAGGTAAAACTTCTGATCTAATAATAGCACTACATGCCAAGGCAGATCCTTTTCAGTTCCTCTACTCTGCAATCACACTCTGCAGTTCTCCACTTACTAGTCTGGCAAGTATCTCATCACTTGGGTACACACACACAAATTTTGCCAATAACTTTACAATAACAAACATCATCAACCTTATAGATATCAGTTAGGTCAGTAGCATAAACCCTGACCCTAAGAATCTTAGGTTTACAACATAGGCAGTTCAGTTGTGACCGTCCAAACACATTGCATAGAGTATTACAATTTCAAACAGATCACAAAACAATTTGCATCATTCATTCTTCACTGCACATGGGAATCAGTAACCCATCACACTCTCTTCTCATACTGCCAAGAAGAATGATCATTCCTGAGGTAGACTTCAAACACAATCGATTTTCTCATGCAAGATCCTCAAGGAAATCCTTCATGCACACAAGGTTGACGTGGAACCTCGATCTCACTCATATCTCTTAGCTATCTCATCATAGAGTATCACCGGTTGCATCACACAAGCTGGATCACCAAAACGATAACCCTAGAGCTGAGACTGCCAACCGATAGTCACACTTAGTGAAACCCTAACACTGGTTCACTGCATCTCGTCATACCTCTTCATATTGGTTCACTTGAACTTATTGACATCAATGACAACATATATTATCATCATATCAACATTTCATTTCATCAAATGCCAATAATATCCAACAATCTCCCCCTTTGGCATTGATGGTAATACTCAATGTAGCATTGCAACTGAAAACATCATAGACTAGTGTATTTGCATTATCAGATATCTTCTCCCCATACATCAAATATCTTCTCCCCCTTTGACAATAATGCCAAAGTGGAGGCACAAGCTTCCATAATCTACTATGTTGCTCCCCCTAAGGAGTAGCATCCTTCAACACATCAATCCTGAAATATTTTTCATTGTAATACTTGATTGATGCGGAGCACACAACTTTAGTTGACTTCATGAAGGGGAAGAACCCCCAATTCACCTCTCAAATAGGTAAATGTAGTCTTCGGTAAGGGCTTAGTGAATATATCTACTAGCTGCTCCTTACTAGAAACATGTTGTTGTTAGGATTCTCACAGATACTGAGGGGGGGTGAATCAGTATCTAACCAGTGAATTGAATTTCTTAACTTAAAACATGAAGAACATATTATAACAGTGTACCGGTATGTAAGAAATAATGCAATAAATAGAATTAAAAGCAACCACATGAAAAACACACCATAACACAATGATTTAACAAGGAAAACCGGTGTGGGAAAAACCTTGGTGGGATTTGTGACCCACAATATTCACTTACTGGCTAATAAAAGAATATTACTGCTACAAGAGGGGCCTACACATGCAGGAAGGCCAACTGCCTAGAGCTCACTGCTCAATGGGAAGTCTCACTGACTTACAATGATGGATTATATAAATCCAGTATCTTGTACTGCTTCAAAATAGCATCTATAATGCCAGATCTAGTACCGGTTTCTGCTCTGCTTCTTACATAAACCCTTAACCTATAATTCGCATAATAGGTCTACCTTATTTTGCCTAAATATAATCTTCTAACTTACTTACAAATGCTCTACAATGATCTCTCTTATATAAGAGTCATTTTACAATGATGCCAAGTCGGCTTACAAAGATTTTACAATAATAAACAAAATATAATATAACAAAAATCTTGTCGGCCTCTGTGTCGGTATGCTTCCTATCTCTGTCGATGCCAGTGGTCTGAGTGCCAGTGTAGAGTCTGATCTTGCTAGTGCCAATGCTATAGGATTGTAAGGTTGCCATCAATGACAAAACCTTCAATCACCTACAATGTCTCATTGGAGTGTGCATATCCCAACAATCTCTCCCTTTGGCATTGATGGCAACACTCATGAGAAAATTCAAAAGTGTATCCAAAACTTGTAATCCAAAAAATGTTTCCAAAAATATGTTACCAAAAATATAAGAGCTTCCCTTAAGCAGATAAGTCTTCTGCCGATTATTTTCTCATACTACTACTCCCCCTTTGGAATCAATGACAAAGGTTGTCAAGATGTTAGTAGAGTTGTAGTCTCACTCAACCTTGTAACTGGGTGGTTACAATTTGAAAAAGATCTACCAAAATCAAGTTTATACTTTCCATAAACTTCTTGCTATCCTTTATTGATGTCTCTATTCTTTGAACTATACCGGTGAGGTGTTGCATATTCTCTACTGGTGTCCTCTGTCCTTGTACTAGTGCCTCAGATATTTCCTTTTGTAGTGAAGCTAGATAGTCCAATCTTGGACTCAGTTTAGTCTCAAATGCTTTGCCTTATTTACTATTCTCTCCTTTTCTCTTTCTAACTTAAGTAATTCTTCCTCAAAACTTGTTATCCTTTTCTCAAAAACTAATAATGTATCAGGTGAGTTAACAAAATTGTCTGCAAGTTTATTGATTTCATCCTGTACCTTGCTCATTTTCTTATCTATGTCTACTGTCAAAAAGTTTGTCTTGCAAGTATCTTTGTACAGAGTTTTAAATTCCTTCAGTAAGTTACATAGTTCCGGTAGAAGTGTGTCAAATTCCCTAGTACACTTCTTTATCTGATCTTCAAAGAATTTTTGCTTTTCAATTTCTAACTTATCCTTCAATGCTTCTTCCTTTATTTGCTCAATAGTCATTGTGTTCTCAGTGATGTATTTACATAGAGTGTCAAGTTATCTTAAAGAATCCTTATTGTCTATGTTACAGTTAGGATCTATCATCTTCAAAATTGGGATTGTGTCATCTATAGCTTTATAATCCTATGAACTACAATCTGTTATCTTTTTGATGGAGTCCAAAAGTACTTCAGTTACATTTGTTGATTTGTAACCTATTGATGAGGAACCAACATTCTAAATTTCATCAGTGGAGGAAGTAACCAAGCTTGCAGTGACCTCTGGTAGGTCAGTCTGTGTTTCCATTTCTTTAAGCAATGGTTTTTTATCTTCTCCTGTTGCTGGTGGCACTATTGCCATGTGAACCTGTTCCTGTTCCAGGGCCTGTTGCTTTTCTTGTCTCTCTATTTGTTGCTATGTTTTAGTCTCAGTCTAAGTCTCTACATGTTGCTCTATGTTATCAACTTCAACTTTTCTTTCAGTATTGTCAATGCTGTCAGTTGCCGATGGCTCACTAGCCATATCTGTCTTGCCGGTTGTTTCTTTGTCTATCACAATGTTGGCTTTTTGTGTATCAACATCAACTGTGTATAGTACCTCAAGATTAGGATTTGTATCCTCTATGTCCATACTCTCATCTGCCAGTTGATCTTTAGTAGTTGTTACTGATGATGTAATTTGAGGTGGTGGGGATAAGTTATCTTTTACTTTGATGCTCGGAGGTCCACGAACCTTTCCTTTTCCTTTGTCTCTCTCCTTCTGGTATACCTTTATTGGTTTGGGGTTCCTATACTCTTCCTATTTTTCTTTCTCAATAAGAAATATGTTCCATGCATTTTCTATTTCCTCTATTACTTCATTCACTCTTCTAACCATTAAAGCAATATGCCAGTGTGCAGTAGAGAATATTGACTGGTTGGCTTCTGCAATTAAGTCATCTATCTCCTTAGGTGAGTTTACTAGGTAAACAACAAGTAACTTTTCAATTTTTATTTTCTTATCAAGCTCTACAACAACTTGTCTTCTTGCTCCCAGTATTTTGAACAATTCATTTGGTAGATCATCTATCACTTCCATTAAGAACTTCTTATAGATGTCCATGTGTAAAATGACACCTTTTTCAACTTGTTCTTTTTCATCTGCTGGCAGTGTATCATAGACCTTTCCTATGTTCTTGAGTTTCCCTTCCTCTGTGATTTCATATAGCAATTTGTCAAGAGGGGCCATGTTTTGTTTAGTCTTCTTCTTCTTTGGTGTCAACTTTTTCTTTGGTGTTGTGTTTCTAACCGGAGACCTCACTGCCTATTGTTTTTGTCTAGTCCTTCTAGGTGAAGGTGTGGATGCCGGTGAAGGATCCCTTTTCCTTACAACTCTTTTGAAAGTTGCAGGCATGTCACTCTCCAAAGAAGTATCTACTGGTGATAGGTGAGTCTTAGGCTGTAGAGTTCCTAACTCATCCTTAGTGATACTGGCTTGTTTCAATACATCTTCTTTAATAGCCTTAGCCTATCAAGAACCTCTTCTCACAACTTCTTCAACCTTTTTCATTCTCTTAGATTGAATTTGTTTTTCTATGGTCTCAGCACTACCAAATACTCCTTCCTTCTTCTTTCTATCTTCAGTTTCTCTACAAAATATCATAGTCATATCCTGCATCTCATTCTTTGTTGTCATGTTCTCTTGTTTCAACTTGTTTATCATATCATTAAGAGTTTCTTTTTCATCATTCTCATTTTGCATCTTTTCACAAAGTTCTCTTCTCTTGTTTCTTGAAATAGTAAGATTTTCTTGAAGTGCTTGAATGATATCCCAGGCTGCCTTTAGATCATTTTCTAGTTTGATATTTTTCAATTTCTCTGCATCATAGTCTGAAAGAGCTGCTTCTAATTGCTTTATCAGGTTTTCCATATCTACCAGTGTCAAGATCTTCCTCAAGTTGTTAGGCTTCTGAAAATAGAGGACCAAGTTCTGATACCAATTGTTAGGATTCCCATAGATACTGAGAGGGGGGGGTGAATCAGTATCTAATCGATGAATTGAATTTCTTAACTTAAAACATGAAGAACATATTATAACAGTGTACCGGTATGCAAGAAATAATACAATAAACTTAATTAAAAGCAACCACATGAAAAACACACCATAACACAATGATTTAACAAGGAAACCCGGTGTGGGAAAAACCTCGGTGGGATTTGTGACCCACAATATTCACTTACTGGCCAATAAGAGAATATTACTGCTACAAGAGGGGCCTACACATGCAAGAAGGCCAACTGCCAAGAGCTCACTACTCAATGGGAAGTCTCACTAACTTACAATGATGGATTATATAAATCTAGTATCTTGTACTGCTTCAAAATAGCATCTATAATGCCAGATCCAATACCGATTTCTGCTCTGCTTCTTACATAAACCCTTAACCTATAATTCACATAATAGGTCTGCCTTATTTTGCCTAGATATAATCTTCTCACTTACTTACAAATGTTCTACAATGATCTCTCTTATATAAGAGTCATTTTACAATGATGCCAAGTCAGCTTACAAAGATTTTACAATAATAAAAAAAAATATAATATAACAAAAATCCTGTCGGCCTCTGTGTCGGTATGCTTCCTATCTCTGCCCGTGCCGGTGGTCTAAGTGTTGGTGTAGAGTCTGATCTTGCTATTGTCGGTATAATGCCTTGCCGGTGCCATTGGATTTTAAGGTTGCCATCAATGACAAAACCTTCAATCACCTACAATGTCTCATTGGAGTGTGCATATGCCAACAGTTGTAGTACAACCTCCTTATTCTGAACTTTCTCTCTCAAGAAGTGATATTTAAGCTCAATGTGCTTAGTTCTAGCATGCAATACTAGATTCTTGGAAATATTTATTGCACTTCTGTTGTCACAAAATATATTTACCGCTTCAGATACAAGTACTTTGAAACCTTCCAATACATGTTTCATCTAGATTTCTTGAGTGTTGTTCATAAATGCTACCACATATTCCACTTCAGCTATAGACTGGGAAATACATCTCTACTTCTTACTTGTCCATGATACTAATCTTCAACCGAGAAATAACGCTCCACCGGCTGTTCTCTTTTGGTCGTCCACATTACCTTCCCAATTGGCATCGGTATATAATTTGAGTTTATAGTCACCATTATATGTATACCACAATCCATAATCAACTATTCCTTTCAGATATCTAAGAATCCTCTTGACAACTACCAAGTGGGATTCTCTTGGACACTTTTGAAAACAAGCTACTATGCCCACTTCATGAGCAATATCTGGTCTACTGTGCACCACATAGTGCACCCTACCGATCATTGACTGGTACTCCTTTTCATTCACCAATGTTGAATCATCTTCCTTAGTTAGTGTACAACTAGTCACCATCGGTGTACCAACCGGTTTGCTTTCCTCCATGCCAAAAGTCTTCAATACCTTTATGACATACTTGGATTGGGTAATAAAGATACCCTCTTTCATTTGTTGAATCTATAAACCAATGAAGAACTTTATCTCTCCTATCAAAGACATCTGAAACTATTTCTTCATTTCATCTACAAATGCATGACTCATTTTATCATCTCCTCCAAAGATTATGTCATCCACAAACACTTCACAAATCAAAATTTGATCACCTTCTGATTTCAAGTAGATGGTGCTATCTTCATTTGTTCTTTGAAATTCAATCTTCACAAGACAAGAGTGTAATCTTTCATACCATGCCCTAGGTGCGTGTTTTAGTCCATACAAGGCTTTGTGTAATCTACAACCTATATCACTATCTTCTGATAAGGCAAACC
Organism: Cryptomeria japonica; assembly: GCF_030272615.1. NCBI lineage: Eukaryota > Viridiplantae > Streptophyta > Pinopsida > Cupressales > Cupressaceae > Cryptomeria > Cryptomeria japonica. The sequence goes on along the minus strand of NC_081414.1, from coordinate 885,401,731 downwards.
CTTCTGGTTGCTCTATATACACTTCCTCTTCTAGGATTCCATTTAGAAAAGAAGACTTCACATCCATCTAATAAACCTTAAATCCCTTAAATGCTGCAAATGCAAGTAGCATATGAACACCTTCTAGTCTATCCATAGGAGAAAAGGTTTCTCCATAGTCTTCTCCCTCCTCCTAAGCATATCCCTTGCATACAAGCCTAGCCTTGTTCCTTGCAACTGTGCCTTCTTTATTTAGCTTATTCTTGAAGACCTATTTGGTACCTATGACATTTTTATGTTCTGGTGTGGGCACCAAAGACCATGTTGCATTATTTTCTATTTGGTCTAGCTCCTCTTCCATTTCTTTAATCTTGTCTTCATCTATAAGAGCCTCTCTGGAATTCTTGGGTTCAAATTTAGAAATCATGCAAGAGTTCTCCTTCACTTTTCTTCTCGTAAGTATCTCTACATCTTTATCTCCTATGATTTGCTTTGGATCATGATGTAGCTTCACATATCTAGGAATTACTCTAGCCTGATCTGTTAGCTTTTCTTCTTCTTCTTCACTTACTTCTTCTTCTTCTCTTACTACAACTTCTATCGATACAGGGACACTGAGATCTTTACAAGTTTATTTCCTAACTGGTTCCTAGAAGGCTATACTTGGTTCATCTTCCACTTCTTTGCTACATGTTTCCTCAGGTTCTTTAGGGGATTCATCAACCTTGACATTGATACTTTCAACAATTTTTTGAGTTCTATTGTTCTAGCACTTGAGATCTTTGCTCTTAGTGGAATATCCCAGAAATATTCCTTCATCACATTTGCATCAAATTTGCTCAAATGCTCACCTCTCTTGATATAGCACTTACTACCAAACACTTTAAAGTAACTCAGAGTGGGAGTTTTCCCAGTCTAATACTCATAAGGGGTTTTATCTTTGCCTTTCTTGATGAGTAGCCAGTTCATAGTATAGACTGCAGTGCTCACCGCTTCTCTTCAAAAAGTGTGAGCAACCTTTCCTTCGATCAACATTGTTTTTGCCACTTCAACTATAGTCTTGTTATTCCTTTTTGCTATGCCATTCTATTGTGGTGTCCCTGGGGCAGAAAAATGCCTCTTGATACCATTATCTTCACAATACTCATTGAATTCATCAGAAGTGAATTCTCCTCGATCAGTTCTTAGGCACTTTATCCTTTGGCCACTTTCCTTTTCTACTAATGCTCTGAAGGCTTTGAATTTTCCAAATGCTTTAGACTTGTCTTTCAAGAATGTAACCCACCATGACAAAAATATCAAAGTAATGATATAAACCTCTGAATCTCAAAGTTGATTACTCCCCCTGAGTAGTAGCACCATTCACCAGTGCTAGAAAGGATAATGTTCCTGATAATGCATACCAAACTGATAACAAACTTCATCAATCAAGTCTCTTGTGGAAGGGCAGAAACCCCTAACCTATCTCTCAAGTATTCAATGTTGGTATTTTGGATATGTTGATATGGTTTTGTCACTGATGTCAACACTTATCAACTCTGGTCAGCCTACTAGAACTTGGAGTATTGACAATGTTCACAGGCAAGCAAGTGACTTATGCACAGTCACTGGTATCTTGTTCACTGGTAGGATATATTGTTCACCGGCACTTGGAATGACATGAAAAATACTTGGTTATGTCGAAGACATCGTTTGGACACTTTGTCTTGAATAATTATTCATTGGTATATTCGTGTTTGCATATTTGTTGTTACTAGCAAATAGGTCAAGGATAAGCACCAGTAGGCTTATCTATTCCAGATCAACACGACACGCTATGGAGATGATTTATTAATGTTGTAAATGCATTAAGCCAACACGTTGAATCCGATATTGCATTGGTTATTGTTTTACTTGTAAATTGTTTTTATTGTAATATCTTTTAGAGCTGACCTACTAAATTGGTCTTAGGTTATGGTATAAATGTAAGATCTCATTTTTTAGATCAATGTGTGAATGTGAAGAAAGGATTGTAATTTGGTATATGCAAGAATAAGTAGAGCTATACATGCAAAAATCATTTGAAGGTTGAAGGAAGGTTTTGTGAAGGCATATTAGAACTAAACCAATACTGAATTCAGCATATGAAGATGCTATTTTGAGTAGTACATCATTATTGGATTTAACCATCCAATTGTAGTCAGTGTGACTCCCATTTGTGTTTGAGCAGTGAGCTCTAGGTGCTTGGCCTTTCTGCATGTGTAGACCCCCTATTGTATACACATACTATCTGTAGTAGTAACATCTGATTGTGGGTAAGGTTTCCCATAGTGGTTTTTCCCCTTACAAGGTTTCCACGTGCAAATATTGGTGTTATGTGTTGCTGATGTTATTGTCTTTTTGTTTCATGCATTAATTTTTATCAGTACTGCAATTAACTGATAAACTATCTAGCGGCATAAAGTTTGGTTTATTGGTATTAAGCAATAAGATTGGTTAAGTTGGTTTTGGTTGTGAAAGGCTACTTTCAAGTTGAGGGGTGTTGATTATGGTGAGATATTTTTTCATGTTCCAAAAATGACATCCATTATATTTAAATAACTTGACAAAGATGTTGTTGATGAATATCTTTGGGCAAATAACATCTCTTACATAGAGCATAATGGTAGCCGTTTCAAGAAGGATGAAGATATTCATAGACAAGCTATCCTTTTTCCAGAAATCTTCTCTCAGCAAAAAGGAAATTCCAAACAATTTGGTCCAGTGGATGTACCTTGATAATTTGGTCCAGTGGATGTACCTTCTCTATCTACGTCTAAGTACTATGTATCTTTTTTATGTTATGTTAAAGACCTTCAGAAAACATGTGTCTTTATTTGAACAATGACATTTGAGTTTGATAAACTGACATCAAAGTGTTATGTTTTATTTTTTATGGTGATTTATTTATTATTTATGTGCTACTCTAAACTTAATTCTTGGTATTTTTTATATATATGATGGTACTTAGACGTAGATAGAGAAGGTACGTCCACTGGACCAAATTATCAAGGTACATCCACTGGACCAAATTGTTTGGAATTCCCTTCAGAAATACAAGAATCAAATCACTTCTTGAGGCGGAATTTTCACTATGTGAAGGATTCATGGAATTTTTTGTGAATCCCTACCTTCCTCAGTTTGGCAGGAATTTTCAAACTTTACATTATAAATAAATAATAAATAAATATCGTGATTCAGTGTATTTGCAAAAAATGATTATCAATGATGTTTCCTTTCTCCAAGAATTGAGTTTTTTATTTCAATGTGTTTGAAATCCATGTTTTGAACTTTGTTGAATGAATGTTTTCTTTTTAAAACCTTGTTTGGACAATGTTTGGACTTGTTTGACACATGATACCTAGTAAAAAAGATACATAGTAATTTGATTCTTGTATTTCTTAATGGTTCAGTGTTATTTGCAAAAAATGATTATCAATGATGTTTCCTTTCTCCAAGAATTGATTTTTTTATTTCAATGTGTTTGAAATCCATGTTTTGAACTTTGTTGGATGAATGTTTTCTTTTTAAAACCTTGTTTGGACAATGTTTGGACTTGTTTGACACATGATACCTATAGGTTGTCAATGTAGCTCTTCAATGTACTGAATTTATTTCTTGAATTTCTGAAGGGAATTCAAGATTGCAAAACATTCCTCCACATAAGGGCGAACTTCATATGTTTCTTTCCCTCTCCACAAAACACTCTATCTTTGCTAGGTGGACTTCATGTGACTTTCCCTGCCTTCCTCAGTTTGGCAGAAATTTTCAAACTTTACATTATAAATAAATAATAAATAAATACCGTGATTTAGTGTATTTGCAAAAAATGATTATCAATGATGTTTCCTTTCTCCAAGAATTGAGTTTTTTATTTCAATGTGTTTGAAATCCATGTTTTGAACTTTGTTGGATGAATGTTTTCTTTTTAAAACCTTGTTTGGACAATGTTTGGACTTGTTTGACACATGATACCTAGTAAAAAAGATACATAGTAATTTGATTCTTGTATTTCTGAAGGGAATTCCAAACAAGCCTCAAATCCAAGTCCAATTGTTTCTCCATCAAGTTTCTAACTTTTCAACATATCATCAAGATTATCTGAACTCTTGTTGAATTTTTCTTTGTATTCATTTGCAGTGATCATGTAAAAATTACATGAAACATTTTTACTTTATTTGATTCAGTGTTATTTGCAAAAAATGATTATCAATGATGTTTCCTTTCTCCAAGAATTGAGTTTTTTATTTCAATGTGTTTGAAATCCATGTTTTGAACTTTGTTGGATGAATGTTTTCTTTTTAAAACCTTGTTTGGACAATGTTTGGACTTGTTTGACACATGATGTTTTGTGACAATTGTTACTTTATTGAAATATTCTTAGTCTTAGAGTGAAATACCATATTCTTGGACATGTCAATAGCTGTAAAATTATCATAGTAGATAACTACCGGTTCACTACAATTTACCCTAATATCCTTCAACATATTCTTTTCAAGTATTTAAGTTAACATATAAGATACAATATCAGAAATTTTTCCTTTTTTGCTGAACTTTTTCCCAAAATTTACTTCTAGCATGTTTGGAATTAGGGGCATAAATGTTAGTTATAAAAAATTCCTTCTCATCAAAAATATAGTTCAGCAAAAAATTTATTTCACAACTCATTCACCCCCCCTCTCAGTTGTCTCTGGGACCTAACATTCAAATGATTCCTTAGACATTGGTTTAGTGAATATGTCTGCAATCTATTCTTTAGTGTTCACATAAACAAATTTGACTTCCTTTGCTTCTACCTTGTCCTTCAGAAAGTTATACTTTATTGAAATATTCTTAGTCTTAGAGTGAAATACCATATTCTAGGACATGTCAATAGCTGTAAAGTTATCATAGTAGATAACTACCAGTTCACTACAATTTACCCTAATATCCTTCAACATTTTCTCCATCCACAAGACGCGAGTGCAATTAGTTGTTGTTGCAACATACTCATCTTCTGCAATAGATAAAGAAATGCATGGCTATTTTTTGCTTATCCATGAAACCAGTTTCTTTCTAAGAAAGAAAGCTCCACCATAAGTGCTTTTCCTGTCATCAGTATCACCTGTCCAATCCGAGTCAGTATATACACATAAAGTGAAATCATCATTTCTAGAATACCATAAACCATATTCTTTTATTCCTTGCAAATACCAGAATATCCTCTTTACTGCACATTCATGATGTTCTTTAGGATTACTTTGATATCTTGAAACAATACTTATTGCATTCATAATATCAGGTCTAGTCTAAGTTAGATATAACATACCACCAATCATAGATTTATACCCTGTCGGATTTACTGATGAAGAAGTGTCCTTGATTGATAATTTCTCACTTGCAGCCATAGGAGTACTTATCTATATGGAATTCTCCATACCAAACTTTTTTGACAATTCCCTCAAATACTTGGTTTGACAAATAAAAATGCCTTTGTTAGTTTGAGTACTATGCAAACCTAAGAAAAATTTCATCTCACCAATCATGGACATTTCAAATTCATTCTTCGTGTTGTTAGCAAATTCCATGCACAATTTATCTTCTCCTCCAAAAATGATATAATATAGATTACTATCAGCACTGCCTTTAGTAAAACCAAGATTCAAAATTTATTTATCCAACCTTGCATACCAAGCTCTAGGAGCCTATTTCAAACCATATAAAGCTTTCTTCATTTTGCAAACCATGACTTTGTCATTTGTCTATGTAAATCCATCAGGTTGCTCAATGTAAACTTCTTCCTCAAGCTCACCTTTCAAAAATGCACATTTGACATCCTTTTGATAATCCTTATAGTTCTTATAAGCTGCATAGGCAAGAAATAGTCTAACAGCTTCAATTCTAGCTACAAGTGCATATGTCTCACCATAAACAATTCCTTCCATTTGAGAATATCCTTTACAAACCAATCTAGCCTTTTTCCTTATAACTTGACCATCCTCATTGACTTTACTTCTAAAAACCCATTTAGTTCCAATAACATTCTTATTTTTTAGGTCGAGAAACTAAAGACCAAGTTTCATTCTTCTCTATTTGATCTAATTCATCTTCCATAGCCTTTAACCAATGTTTATCCTTACAAGCTTCAATAACAGTTGCCGGTTCAAATTGAGAAATAAGACATACCTCTTCATTTGCCTGTTTTCTTCTTGTCATTACTCTCTTGTTCCTATCTCCAATAATTTTATCTTCAGATTGATTTAATCTTACTTACGTTGGAGTCTTTTGAACTTTAGGTTCACCACTCTGATCATCAATCATAGTTGAATGTTTAGACTATGCTGGTTTAACTATTTCAGCTTCATGTACTAGTTGAGGCATTGTTGGTTCAGTTATGATCATTTCCACTATTGGTTCCCTGCCATATGATATAGAATGATTTATCTACTATTCATCCACATCTATATGCTTTTCTCTGAATTGAATAACCAAGAAATATCCTATCATCACATCTAGGATCAAACTTTCCAATTGAATCATCTCTTTTGATGTAACATTTACTTTTAAAAATTCTGAAATACTTAATAGTAGGTGTATGTCCAAACCATAGTTCATAAGGGGTCTTACCGGTTTCACCTTTAATGTGAACTCTGTTTAGTGTGTAGACTGTTGTACTCATTGCTTCTCTCCAGTAGGTATGAAGCAATTTGGCTTCCATCATCATAGATCTAGTTGCATCCAAAATGGTTATGCTCTTTCTTTTAACTACTCCATTTTCCTAAGGAGTCCTAGGTGCAGATATTTGTTTCTTGATTCCATTTGTCTCACAATAACTATTGAATTCATGAGAAGTGAACTCACTACCATGATCTGATCTTAGACATTTGATTTTCAATCTAGTTTATGTTTCAACCTTTTCTTTAAATATCTTGAATTTCTCAAAAGCTTCAAACTTCTCCCTTAGAAAAGTCACCCACATCATTCTAGAATAGTCATCAATAATCAACATGAAATACCTATCACCTTGAAAGCTTCTAGTCCTTGTTGGACCACATAGGTCAGTGTGAATCAAATCAAGTACATCATTAGATTTGTCATGTATGCTTTTAAAAGAACTTTTGACTTTCTTACTCAATTGATATTTCTTACATATCGGATTATGAGGCTTCATAATCTTAGGTATATCTCTGAATTGATCTTAACAATTCAATCAAAATTAACATGACACAACCTCTTATGCCATATCCAAGTCTCATCAATGTGAGAAATCAAACATGTCTTATTACCAGTGTTCAAGTGAAAGATATTACTTCCTGTCTGAATACCGGTTGCAAACTCCAAATCACTTTTGTTAATGATTTTGCATTTTCTATCTTTAAACTGAAGTTGAAAACCCTTATCAGCTAATTGACCAACACTTAAAACATTATGCCTTAAACCTTCTACATAATAGACATTATAAGTGTTATGCTTGCAATCCAAAGAAATAATACCTCTACCTTTAATCATGCATTCCTTGTCATCTCCAAATATAACTTGACCACCATTGTATTCTTGCAGGGACAAAAATTTCCTTTTATCTCCAATCATATGATGTGAACATCCACTATCAATTACCCATTCATCCTTTTCTTTGACTTTTGCTGCCAGGGCCTTCTCTTCATTTTTGATAGCCGGTTCTAGTTCATCTTCCTTCAAACCATAGAACACCCATTCCTTTCCATTTCCAGATCCATTAGTTGAGTCTTCTGTCGGTTCATATCCAAAGTCACTAGTTACTCCTTCCTCATCTTCTATGTTGCAGTGCTTGTTTTTCTTGAATCTATATCTGTTTAGGTTAGGCTTAAAAGTTTTCTTAACTCTTTCCTCAAACCTTGTATTCCTTTCAACACATCTAGATGCAAAATGACCAATCTTATTACATGCAAAACATGTAAAGGTTATTTTACTTCATACTTACTTCCAGTTGGACCTTTAGGTACTCTTCTAGAAAATAAGGCTTCAATTTTCTCAAGCTCTTCATCTTCTTTCCTCATGTCTTCCAATTCTTTTGCATATAGAGCTCTCCAATCACTTTTGCCAGTAGATTTTGATGATGGTGCATGAAAAGAAAGTTCATACTTTACAACTCTAGAAGATCCAAATTCTTCAAGCTCTAAAGAAGATAATTTCCCAATCAGAATGTCTGTGTTGACTGCAGTATTTGCCATTGTTCTTAACTCATTAATTGTAGTTGCCTTAATCTTGTAAGCTGGTGGAAGGGGTCTCAAGACTTTGGAAACTATTTCATCTTCACTTAGAAATCCTCCACAACATTGAATTCCCATAACAACCTCATTTACTCTTTCCATAAACATAACAATTCTTTCATTTTCTTCCATTTCAAGTTTTCATACCTTACTCGGTAACCATCAAGTTTAGCAATTTTCACAATAGGGTCACCTTCATTTAGAGTTTTCAATTTGTCCCATATATCCCTAGCTAATGGTTTGTCAGTCAATCCCATGATCTGTTGATCAGTAAGTGCACACAAGAGGGCTTCTCTAGCTCTGCAATCATTTTAATTATTCTTGTCCAGGTCTGCAGGAGTAGGATTGTCAGATGCCAGATCATAAGGTGTGTATCCTTTCTCGGTGATCTCCCAAATATCCTTGTCAAGACATCTAAGATGAGTCTCCATTTGATTTTTTCATATCTCATAATTTGTTCCATCAAGCTTAGGGATTTCTCTTCTAAAAATAGTTGCCAGTGGATTAGAAGTGTTAGCTGTCATAGGATCTACCTCAAGCAGTTAAGCTTCTACAAAAGAGGACCAAAGCTCTGATACCAATTGTTAGGATAACTAGTGAAAAACTGATGGGGGGGGCTGAATCAGTTGTTAATAGAAGATAACTTTTAATCCCACATATAACCTTAGACAAATCAGAGTACCGGTAAAGCACAAATAGATGCCGATAGAAATAGATACTGGTAAACAATACAACTTAAAAATTAACTAGATAATCAATGCAAAGAAACCATACCACATAACACCATAATTTGTATGTGGAAAACCCAGAAAGGGAAAACCACGTTGGGAAGCATACCCACAATTAGATGATACTTCCATAGAAAGTATGTGTTACAATGAGGGGCTTGCACTTGCATAATGGCACACTGCCCAGAGCATATTTCTCATTACAAAAAGAGTCTCATTGATTATAGAGAGGCTACAACCTTCTCAAGATAAAAGGACAACAATCCAATAGAGTGAAATGTTGGAAATAGCATCAACTATGACTGATTACAGTCCTGGTTAAGGTCAATGTCAGAGGACTAAATCTTCTTCTGAAACCAATGCAATCACCAATGATCGATCAAATCCTCTGTCTGAATGATATTACAATATTCACACATTATATTCCTTTACCATGACCTTTCCAATAACCATGATGATTTTACAAAGAGTTTCTACCTCTTATTTATACAAACCCTAAGGTCTAAACTAATTAGGTCAACCACCTAAAGATATTACAATTACATAATTCCTTTTTATAATGATATGCCATGTCGGCTTAAGATCAAAACAATAATACCAAATCCATAAAACATCTTGAATCATCCAGGTAATGTGTATAGTACACACTAGCATGATACCACTCCATAACCTAGATAGGTACCGGACCTATTTTGGGTTCACCATGCCAAAGCAATGTCTTCAAGCAATTGAAGCACGATCAACGAACATACTCAATATCCTGAAATGCTCAAAGAAGCTTCACCAACACCAATTGTGCATCTTGTCATGATTCCTCAATGAAAACTTTGTCAGTGAAGTCATAAACCAGTGTCGATAAGGGTTTACCAGAGTGTATGATAACATCCAATTACCAAGCCAATACCAACTGACCAAAATATGCTTATGGAGCATATAACACATGAAATTAAATATACTTTACTGATCCAAATATGTCAGAAGTGTCCCATAGATAATCTCTTCTGGCAGTAACACTAGATCTTATACTGATAACCTGTCTACCGGTAACCATCCATATTAGTCAGTGTAACTTTGTCTATCGGTAATAGCTAGTGTTGACATCAATGACAAAACATCAATGACACACATATCCATAGTGCCAATATAAGGAGATTTGGTCGATCATAGGTGATCGAATTGGGATTAAGGAAGAGGTCAAAGGCATCTAGTATTGAGATTAACAGGGACTATAATCAGGCATGGTAGATGCTATCTCTGGCAATTCATTATTATAGATTATTGTCCATTTATCTTGAGGTGGTTATAACCTCTCTGTAGTCAGTGAGACTCTTTTGTAATGAGCACTATGCTCTAGGTAGTGTGCCTTCTTGCATGTGTAGGCCCCTCATTGTATCACATACTTTCAACAAATGTATCATTTGACTATGGGTAGGCTTCCCACCATGGTTTTTCCCTTTTCCGGGTTTTCCATGTACAAATAATGGTGTTATGTGGTATGGTTGCATTATGTTGATTATCTGTTTTATTGTTAAGTTGTATTGTTTACCGGTATCTGTTTCTACTATTCTGATACATAATATTTATGTGATCCAGTTAAAGGTTATTAAGTCATTTGGTTGATATAATATCTTAACAACTGATTCATCCACCCTCTTAGTTGTTCACCGATTATCCTAAAACCTTTTTTATTTCTTCTTCAGCTTCTTTTTGATGATTCATGATCTTCTTCCACAAGGCAACACCTTCTTCGTGCACTACTTCAACTTCACCTACGGCCACTCTCCCAGTTCTATTTCTTATCTTGAAATGTTGAATACATGGTTCAGACACTAGTGAAGCTTGATCAAGTTCTAGTTCATGTTTCACTTCCATCGGTGCTTTTATTTGGTGTTCTTTCTCAATAGCCAGAGTTGTTTTATGTTAGGATTCCCAAAGATACTAAGGGGGGGGTGAATCAGTATCTTGTCGGTTAACAGATTTTCTAATCTTATTAAACAAATTGCATTCCAAAATAGTCTAACAGTAAACCAGAAATAATGCAGTAAATAAGATCAATAACCACAACATATAAAGCACACCATTACACAATACTTTTAACGAGGAAACCCAATATGGGAAAAACCTCGATGGGATTTGTGACCCACAATATTCACTCACTGGCCAATAAATGAATATTACTTACATTAGGGGTTTGCACATGCAGGAAGGCCAACTGCCTAAAGCTCACTGCTTAATTACAAAAAGGGAGGTCTCACTGACTTACAAAATGGATTATGTGAATCCAATATCATGTTCTGCTTCAGTTCAACATCTACTATGCTAGGTTTAGTACTGGTTTAAGCTCATACAACTTCCATAAACCTTATTCCAAAATCTGCTTTAATATGTTCGCATCTACCTATTACATTCCATACTTAATTAGTTACACAAATGATCCTACAAGATCTCATACTTATATATGAGTCCTATTATAATTTACCTTGTCGGCTTACAAAAATATTTTACAATTAAATACAAAATAAAATCATGTCAGCTTGGGTGCCGGTAATCATCTTTGTCGTTGTCGTTGCCTATCGGTGCCATAGGATTGTAAGGTTGCCATTAATGACAATACCTTAAATCACCTACAATTTCTCATTGGAGTGTGCATTTTCCAACAATCCCCCCCTTTGGCATTGATGACAACACTCATGAGAAATAGTCAAAATTGTATCCAAGAATGTGTTGTCCAAAAAAATCTTACCAAAATTGTGTGCTCCCCCTGAGCAGATGATGTCTTCTACCAATCATTTTTATCATTCTACTACTCCCCCTTTGGCATCAATGACAAAGGCTATCAATTAATGTCAATTGAGTGTAGTTCTTGTCAAGATCCCTATAACTGGTGGGTTACAATCTGATATAGATCCGCTAATGCAAAATTCAAGCTGTTAGTGAACCTCTCACTATCCTTCAATGCTTCTTCTATCCTTGGGATGGTACTGGTGAGTATGTGCATTTGCTCTTCCAGTGTCTTAAGTCCAGGAAAAAGTGCCTCAGAAATCTCTTTTCTCAAAGAGATGAGGATGTCTAGTTTCGAACCAAGTCTGCATTTGAGTTCCTTAGCTTTGTGTTTTATCTGTTCCTTCTCCTTCTCCAATTTCTCAAGTTTCTCCTCAAATCCAGTTATCTCTTGTTCTATAACTGATATGGGTTCTAATGAACCAATGATATTGTCAGCTATATCATTTATTTCTTTTTGTGCTATGCTGGTTTTCTTGTCAATATCCACTCTCAGAAGATCAGTCTTGTAGGTGTCTCTATATGACTCCTTAAATTTCATTAAAGTTTTGTTTAGTGCCGGTAAGAGGGCGTCAATGTGTTCCATGAACTTCTTTATTGTCTCTTCAAATAATTTTTCTTTCTCTTTGTTCATTTTCTCACAAAATGTTTCCTCATTAACTTGATCAACTATTAGTAGGTTGCTAGTTATGTATTTAGACAATGTGTCTAATTGACTCAAAGAATCTTTATTTTCCATATTGCACTTGGGTGCAATCAATTTCAAAATTGGTATGGTGTCATCAATTGCCTTATATGCCTGCGCATTACACTCTATGATTTTCTTTATGGAATCAAGTAATACCTCTGTTACATTTGTCGGTCTGAATTCTGTAAAGGAGGAACCAGATGATTGACCAACTGCCTTAATGATCTGCAATCCACTGGTGTGAGTAACCTCTTTGCTTATGTTGACCTCTGGTAGGTCAATTTGAGTCTACATTTCTACTAGCAAAGGTTTGGTTTTCTCAGCTATTGTCAGTGGCATAGTCTCTGTCTTAACCTTTTCCTCTTCATGTTTCTCAGAATGTACCTCTGTTGGTTTCTCTATGCTTTCCATTGCCGGTTTCTCTGATTGTGTCTCAATGTTAACTACCATTTTTTCTGTATGTACCTTTGAACTATCTACTGTCGGTATCTCAATAGATTTATCAGTAGCCGATTGCTTAGTAGGTTTTTCAGTGTGTACATCAGTGGAATTTGCCTTTCTAGTATCTAGGGGATTAGTTGATTGTTCAACATTTCCAACTATATCCTCAACTTGTGTCTCAATAGTAATATCCTCAGTCGGTGGCTCAGTTGCCACATCTCTCTTCTTAGTTGTTTCCTTATCAACCACAACGTTGACTTCTTGAGTGTCAATATTCATGGTATACAAAGCCTCATAATCAGGATTGGTGTCTTCATGTGTTGTCTCCATACTCTCAACATTATCTATTACCAGTGGTGTATCGACAGTTTGTGCTGGTGGAGTATCAGAAGAAGGTGGGGACAAGTTATCTGTTACTTTTATGTTCAGAGAACCACCTATCTTGCCTTTACCTTTATCTTTTTCCTTTTGATAGACTTTGAAAGTCTTTGGTCATTTAAGTTCTTCTTTCTTTTCCTTCTCTACAAAGAAGATATCCCATTTATCCATTGTCTCTTTAGTGATCTGATTTACTCTGCCAGCCATTAATGCTACATGTCAGTGACTGGTGGAAAATATAGTCTTATTTGCTTCACTTATCAGTTCATCAATCTCTTTTGCTGATCTTACTGGGTGAACTGCAAGTAGTTTCTCTATCTTTATTTTCTTGTCCAGTTCAATAATTGCTAACCTTTTTGTATCTAACCTTCTGTACAAGTCACTAGGTAGATCATCTACAACTTCTATAAAAAATTTCTTATAAATATCTAAGTGTAGAATAACACTATTTTCTATGCTTTCCTTTTCTTCATTAGTGAAAGTGTTATACAACTTGCTAACATTTGACAAGTTACCATCTTCAGTTATTTCATTCAAAAGGTTGTCTAAGGGAGGGACAACTTGTTTTTCCTTTTTCTTTCTTGGGGTCATTTTCCTTCCCGGAGGCCTTACTGCCTATTGTTTCTATTTTGTTCTCTTGGGAGCAAGTAAGGGTTCTGGTGAGGGTTTTCTTTTTCTTTGTACCCTTTTGAATTCAGCTAGTATTTCGCTATCAGAGGAGGTACCAACCAGTGAAAGATGTGTTTCTAGTTGTAGTCCTTCCAATTTACTTTCCTTAATACCAGTTTTATTCAATATATCTTCCTTGATTTCTTTTGCCTGTCTAGTTACCTTTCTAATTGTCTGTTATGTTTTCTTAATTCATCACTAGTACATTTGGGCCTAATTTCCAATGGCTAATTGTCAGATTTGCGATGACACAACATCAGAGTTTCGACCAACTTTACCATCGAAAACTCATCGTCGGATTTCCCGACGATGCTATTTGTGTTGGTAGTCCGATGATGTTATGAACTCCTCTGATGGCAGCTATATTTGCACCCTTGGCCACAAATTTTGGTGGATTTCCATTGGATTTCAGACAGATTCTATGTTTTATCATCGAGGATTGTTGACATGGAAGTGACGTTGGATATATAGCATCCTTGTCGGATGTTTCATTAGTTGTCATCGGAATTCCAACAGCGAGAGATGATGTGGGTCAAATGGCTTTTCCTTTGGTGAATGAAAGCATTGAACGAATTCTACTTTTAAAAATTGCATAAAACATTTATTATTGTGTACGGTGAAAATGGATAACAACAATGTTGAAAGACTAAATGAATTCAACCACAAAACCCTAGCCTAACAACAACAAAGATCCACCATAACATATGAAGATTACCTAAGACAATGCAAATCAAATGAAATCACAAAGATTATACCATCACATGTCCAATAGGGTTTGGATCTCCATTCTTCCTATCTCCATTGATCTTGCTTGATATATTTGCTCTTAGATTTTATATGTGCACAAGAGTTCAACAAAGAATGAAAATGTGGTTGCAAGTAGGATCACATATGAAAGGCATAGTGTAGTCAAGTAATCAAGTAGTTATTCAGTTAGTAAGCATAGATTGATTAGGGTTGATAATGAAGGAAGCATCTCCTTATATAGAAGACACTATATGAAATGGAGCGATAAGATTGAGAGGTGTAAAAGATAAATGGTTGGCTATGATTAGAGGGTAGGTAAAGAAAATAATAAAATAATAAGAGGGTAGGTAGTGTATGAATTCAGAGATGAATGACATGTGTCATGGGTAGAAAAGGTTAATGAATTAATTAAATAAATAAAGATTTATTCAATTAATAGAAGAAGTGGGATCAATTAAATAAATAAGATATTTATTTAATTTAGGAAAAAAAATAATTTAAATAAATAAATGTATTTATTTAAATGAGAAATAAGGCTAGAAGAGGATAAATGAATTAATTAAATAAATAAGGATTTATTTAATTAATAGAAGAATTAGGCTAAAGTAATTAAATAAATAAAGATATTTATTTAATTAGACTGGAAAATTTTAGGTGTCTACATTTTGCCCCTCTTTGAGACAATGCAGCTTGTCGTGTTGTTTCAAAGAAGATAATATGAACTGATAAAAAGTTTCCACAAGATGGGAATGATATGCCCCCTCGAGAGATTGGATGAAAATGTCTGAAAAGATCACAGACAATCTCTTGATGTCATGCCCAACTTTTGGGCACAAAAATGGAACAACAAATTTTTTTTTTTGACATCATGAACTCGCAACATATCCTACAATTAAAATAACTTTATTAGAGTTTTGTCTTATCTAGTGTGAAAATAAAATTGTTTACTAAGGTTGGGTTAATTAACCAACTCGAACGAGCGACTTTATCTGGCGGGGGATTAATCAATGTCACAGATTAGTTAGCTAGCTCATTTACCTTAACTAAGTTGTCGTAAATAGAAAAGAGGGATAAATGGGATATCTCAATGAATTAAATCATTTCCGACCATAAAATGATAATGTTATAAAGTAATTGATGCACGTGTGAATTCATTATTAAATCCAACCGATAGGGGTTCCAATTACTATAATGTCATTTGCCCACTAAAACCAACAATAAGCTAAAGCCAATTCTAATTTTCCCTAAACCCTTAATTTTGACGATTTAATTTCGATCCATCCAAAAATCGGTCTCAAGGGCTTAAGGTTCATAAATTTACAAATTCCTCCTTTTGAATTTCCCATTTACATTATATCCTATTGTCCACAATTAAATTGAGGAAAATCTATTGACTAATTAAATAAATTAATTTGATTTAGGGTATAGTTTATCCAACTATATTAATTTTTCATTTTTAAACCCCTGGAATTAGCTATATTAAAATTTAAATTTTCTAAAGAATAAAAACATATGATAATTCAATTATAAAAATAACCCTATTTATTAATTAAAACTAAACTCTAAAACTTCCAATCTAAATTTCCCAACTCTAATTTAAAATTCTTTTAAATAAAGAATTCCCTTTTTCCTAAAATGCTAACCCTAATTATAAATTAAAATCAAATTTTAAAACTCCAATCTAAATCTCCCATATATATATACATAAAATTCTTAAAATGAATATATATATATATATATATATAATTCTTAAAATGCTAACCCTAACCCGGAATTGGGTTAGGGTTGCATTTCTATATATTCCCACTTTGTTTTATTTTCTTATTATTTTATACCCTAACCCGAAATGGGTTAGGGTTTATTATATTACTATTTTTTTTGTATGTGTTTAGTGTGTGATTCCAGGTACGGTGGATTAGGGCACGACAGAGGGATTGGCGAAGAGGGAAGGGCGGAGAGATTGGCGCGGGGTTCTCCTGGGCGCCACTATGCGTACACACAGTGGCAGACGGCATAACCGCCGCCCATTGTGTATACACACAGTGGCGGGTGCTGCTCACTGTGCGTAGCACAACGGCGACCGCGTCCGCTCCACTGTGTTACACACAGTACGGTGCCCTTCGGCGCCGCCCACTGTGTGTAGCATAGTGGCTCGGCCGTGAATCGGCCACTGTGTTACACACAGTGGCCCACGGCTCGGTGCCCGCGATTTCCTACATTTTTTTTTAAATGTTTTTTTAATATTTCGTTCTCTTTTTTTTTAAAAGTATACATTTATATATATGTATATATATATATATAGGTGTGTATTTTTATATATACATATATAAATATATTTCCATATGTATATATATATATATATATATATTCACTGCTATGACCAGAATACATACATATACCCCCTTTTTTTTTAAGGGTATCCATTGAGTATGATTCAGATACAGGGGTATATATATATATATATATATATATATATATATATATATATATATATATATATATATATATATATATATATATATATATATATATATATATATATATATATATATATATATATATATATATATATATATATATATATGCCTGATAGGGTTAGAAAGTTTGTTCGAATTATTTTTAACACAGCAGCATGTAATCTTTTATATTTTTTTGTTGTAACAGGAATACACAAGGACAAAATGTGTTTCCTTCTCTTTTTGTTGTAGGAATAAACACATAAAGGAATTTATATATATATCTATATGTATATAAGTGTATATATATATACCTATATATTTACAGATATATTCAAATAAATGTTAAGACAATAGGGCTGGAAACCCTTATATTGTTTTGAGATTCTAACATCTAAACATTCTGATCTTAGTCTTTTAATAGCATTATGAATAAATCTTATCTTCTCCTTTTTTTTTTTTTACAGTCATACATCACAGCAATGCAAGAATACTAGTTCTTTTTCAACTATGTCTAAACAGAGTTTACAACAATAAAATAGCTGTAATTAACTATGCAAGTAAATAATGAAACCTAATGCATCCCTTTCTTTTTTTTCTTTAAATTGCAGAAAATGAAAAAGATAACAGACAAGATTTAGATGTAGTCTACAGCAACATAATAGGCATCAAATTTTTAAGTAAAGATTACATTGCTTATAGATTATTAATTTACAATGGCCCATATATAAAATGGGTGAATAAACTAACCAGTCTTTTCATTCCTAATCTTTATACAGAGGATAAAAGAAAACAACCTAAAGCTATTTATTTACATATACATTTTTTTTTGCTACAAATCATAAAATTATATTTTATTTTCTTTTTGCTTTTCTACACTTAAATAGGGGAAACTGTATCTGAATAAAAATCTGCAACTAAACAAATCTGCAACTCCTAGATCTTTTTTCCGACAACCTACATATAAATTTTTTAGGACTGTGACCATGGGATGCTCACCTCTCAGCCTAGGCTTACCAGAAGCCACCCCCGAGCTAGGAGAATCAAGACCTAGACGGGGTTACAACCAAGCAATACAACAAGTAAAAGGGGAAGAAAATATCACAACAGAGACACCCTTTCCCAAGCTGAAAACTCCATCACAAAATGTGATGCCTTATTAGGGTGGAAGTGGACCAAGTACCCTAGGGGAGAAATCTGCTAAATAAAACTTACAGCCAACTCATGGCACCCATGAAAGCATAATCAAAAAAAATCATTCTTAATCCCTGCACCCTTATGACCCCCAAAAAGGCAAGCATGCCATATTTGCTCCCCCTTATGATCCCCAAGTGAAATAACACAAAAGAAAGCAGCAAGGGTCTCATGGACAGACCCTTTAGATCACTCTCAAAATGAGAGCCTCTCACCCTAAGGGCTGTCAAGCTACTTCCACCCCCAAGACCAATCTTTCCTCCCAAGGAAAGGATGGTCTTGAACACTCCCCAAACACAACATTACATAAAACAGAATTAAACAAGAACACATAAATTTTACAATACAATACAAATAAAGAGTTACAGCAATTTCCATTCCAACATTCTATAACAATTTTACATTTACATAAGAGGGGAAAAAATAACACCAACCTTGACCTGCCAAAGGAAATCTAAGGGAAAGCTTGATGAAGAGCTACCCAATCCTCTAATTCTTTTCTACAATTCCTTTGCCCCCAAATCTGCTATCCTAAGACTGATTTTCCTCCAAAATGTTCCAAAAAATCTCCAAGGATGGAGAGTTGGTGATTAGCTCACTAAGCTTCCATTCTTAGCCTAAGAAGGCCTCTCTCACTCCTTCCAACCTCTTGGATAGAGTGAGGGATCCCTCAATGGGTTGGTCTTCCCTAGGTCTTACACACTCCCTAACCTAGGTACCTAGAGAAGGAAAACGGAATGGGGAAGAGGGATTACTCCCTTCAAGAAGGTTATCCTACCAAGGAGGGCACTCCTATAGATGGAATTCGTCCATCTTGGGAAAACCATTTTTTTGGGTGGTTAAACAAGTGCTAAGGGAAAGACACATGGCCAATTTTGGCCTTCACCCATAGGTACCCCATGAGGCCTAATAGGAATGCTCTAAAATTGACTCTAGAAGTTGATTTGACCCTCACAAAGTCCACCTGAAGTTAACCTACGGGTCAACTCTAAGTTGACCCTCCTTGCAGCTCACTAACCTAGATTTCTTGGTTCCTTCAAGGATAAGTAGGAGATATAACAATTAACAAAAAATAAAACTCTCCAAAAAGGTGACATGACAAATTGCCAACACAACATACTACATAGGTGTCAAGTGACACTACAACATAATTCCACATAACAATTACATACATGGCAATTGTCTCTTAAATGATTTAAACAATTCAATAAATACAATTTACACTCATGCAACATTTTACATTTACGAATAAAATACAATACATACGGGGTGTTGTCTCTCCAAATAGACAACCCCTGGTTTTACTAACGCACATAGGCCTAGGCTCGATTCTCCATAATATTTCCATGGTCACATGGATAATTTCCTGCACATCTCAATTTAAACATTAGTACTTCCCAATAGCCTCATATAATATAAAACACAAAATTAGAATACAATACATTCATTTGCAAAGACTTGTCATTATAAAATACGATTTGTCACAAATCAAAGCAATTCATCATAATCCTCAAAATTTGATCCATTTACAAGATATGCAAACATATTTCTAGGATTATAACAAATCCTGAAATTCAGATAATAACATACATCATCACAATATTACCCTAATCTGGAACCATATAATATTCTATAATCCACAAGGCATAGAAATGGAGCATCAAATATATATCAATATTATCAAAAATCGTGGGATCATAAAAAGTTCTATATCCATAGTGTGTCAAAACTAGCATCCAAAATAGTTCTAACATGAAAATAACTGAAGAGATAGGATAGGTCGGGGTAGGGCCTCACACCCTCCCGCTCTAGGCATGAACGTCCTCCTGGAGTTCATCAAAAAGATGAGGGTACTGTGATCTCATACGTGCTGCATCCTCCCATGAAGCTGTAACCTCATCATAGCAATCCCACTGGACCCTAACCTGGTCCAACTCTCGACCTCGAAGGGCCAACGTCCGGCGAGCCAAAATGCGAATGGGCTCCAAAGCTAGCTGCCCGTCCGATTCCACCTGCAAAGCATCCCAATCTAAAATATGAGACTCATCATAGACATATTTTCTCAAAACTGACACATGAAACACATCGTGGATGCGTGACAGGCTAGGTGGCAAAGCTAGGCGATAAGCAACTGGTCCTATCCTCTCAAGGATCTCAAAAGGTCTGACAAAGTGAGGTGCGAGCTTAGAACCCTTTCCATAGCGGATTGGACTCTTATGTGGTCGCACTCTTAGAAAAACTCTGTCCCCAACCATGTAACTCTGGTCTATCCTCTTTGCATCTGCATATTTCTTCTACCTATCCCGTGCCTCTCTAAGGCACTATCTAATCAAAATTACCTGCTGCTCCATATCACGGACCATCTCAGGGCCTATGGCCACTCTATCCTCGATACGGTCCCAACTCAAAGGTGTCCTGCATGGTCTGCCGTACAAAGCCTAAAAAGGTGGCATCCCCAAAGAAGTGTGATGCCCATTATTATAGGCAAATTCTACTAAATGCAAGTACTCCTCCCATCGGGTCTGATGATCCATGACGTACATGCGGAGCATATCCTCTAACACCTGGTTAACCCACTCTGTCTGTCCATCTGTCTCTGGATGATAGGCTGTGCTAAAATTGAGCTTGGTGCCCAACGTTGCCTGTAATGCCTTCCAAAAGGAAGAAGTAAAGAGAGAATCCCTATCAGAAATAATCTTGCGTGGAACACCATGAAGCCTGACAATGTCTCACAAGAATACCTGTGCCACTGCTGGAGCTGTCAAGGTAGTCCGGACTGGTGAGAAGTGGTCTACTTTGGTCAATTTGTCAACTGTCACCAAGATAGCATCATGGCGACGAGATGACATAGGAAGACCAATGATGAAGTCCATGGATATAGTATCCCACTTCCACTCTGGTATAGCATGGGACTGGAGTAACCCACCTGGATGGCGGTGCTCCGCCTTGACTCTCTAACACTCAAGGCATCGGGCTACTAACTCGGCGATAAGCTGCCGCATTCCTGGCCAATGATACAATTGCCTCAAGTCAGCATGCATCTTCTTAACCCTGGGATGTGCTGCATAGGGAGCTCTATGAGCCTCCATGATAATGAAATCTCGCAAACCCCTAGGAGAGGGTACATAGATGCGCCCTCTATGGCATAATAAACCATCGAGCTCTAAAGAGTAGTCCACAAACTTCCCCTCCAGGGCCTCCTGATCATGGATCCTCTGACAAACCTCTAGATACCAATCATCCTCCGGCAATCGCTGCAAAATACGGTTTCTCAAATCTGTGCTCATGGATATGGTGTAAACCTCATGCCGTCTCCTACTTAGGGCATCTGTGACCACATTCTCCTTTCCTTTGATGTAGTGAACATCAAAATCATACTCACAAAGGAACTCCATCCATCTCCTCTGACGTGCATTAAGGTTAGGCTGGGTGAAGATGTATTGCAAACTCTGATGGTCTGAATGAAGCTCGAAGTGATGACCTAAACGGAAGTGTCTCCACCTCACAAGTGCATGTACAACCGCTACAAGCTCTAGGTTGTGCATAGGGTATTTAAGCTCATGAGTCTTAAGTTTCCTAGACTCATATGCTATAACCCTACCCTCCTACATAAGAACTGCTCCCAATCCATCTAAGGAAGCATCTGTGCATACCATGAAGTCGGCCGTGGGGTCTGGCACAATAAGAATAGGTGCACTAGTAAGTGCCCTTTTTAGATCCTGAAAAGCCCTCTCACACTTCTCTGTCCACTCGAATTTCTTCCCTTTTCGCTGGAGGGATGTGATGGGGTGTGCAACTCTAGAAAATCCCTCAACAAAGCGTCTGTAGTTTCCTGCTAAGCCCATGAAGCTCCTGACCTCTATCACACTGGTAGGTGCCGGCCAATCCATAATGGCTCTGACCTTTGATGGGTCAACTAAGATCCCATCACCGGATATAACATGCCATAGGTACTTGACCTCGGATCTAAAAAAAGCACACTTCGACAAACTGCCATACAACTAGTTGTCCCTCAAACACTACAAAACCTACCTCAAATGCTCCTCATGCTCCTTCTCGTTCTAGGAATAGATCAATATGTCATCGAGGAACACAATCACAAATCAGTCGAGGAAGGTGCGGAATACCCCATTCATGAGACTCATGAATACAGCTGGAGCATTCGTAAGACCGAATGGGACCACAGTGAACTCGTAGTGGCCATATCTGGTGCGAAACGCAGTCTTGTGGATATCACTTTCCACAATCCTCAACTGATGATATCTTGACTTCAGGTCTATTTTGGAAAACACCTTAGCACCCGGAAGCTAATCAAACAAGTCATCGATCCTCGGCAAGGGGTAGTAGTTCTTGATGGTTACTTTATTCAGTTGTTTGTAGTCCATGCACAACCGAAGGGATCCATCCTTCTTCTTCACGAAGATGACTGGTGCGCCCCAAGGGGAGATGCTAGGACGAATGTGACCCTTCTCTAAGAGTTCCTCTAGCTGCATCTTGAGCTCATTAAGCTCATGAGTGGTCATCCTATAAGGTGCTCTCAAAACTGGCTCGGCTCCTGGTACCAAATCTATGTGGAAGTCAATCTCTCTGCTAGGCGGCATACCAGGTAGCTCCACTGGAAACACATCTGCAAATGCCTCAAGGATGGGATGATCATCTATGGAAGGCTCCCTCTCATTTTCTTCCTCTCTGTCACTAATCGTGATAGAAAACAACTGGCATCCCTTCCGCATGCTCCGCTTAAGCTGCATAGCGGATATCATGCGAAGAGACACGGGTCTCTGAATCCCAGTGATTACTATGGGAGCACCATGATCATCCTCACACTCGACCTTTTTCAAGCGACAATCCATCTTGGCTCTATGGGCAGAAAGCCAATCCATGCCAAGTATGATGCCATAAGATCCGAGTGGCATAACTCTAAGGTCTACTAAGGTGGTGGTATTGCCAATCTGGAGCAGACATCCCCTAACCTCTAAATCAACTGACACTCTAGCCCCTGAAGCTAACTCCACTTCCCAGCTGACACTTTGCCTTACTGCCACTAGCCCGCAACACTCCAAAACCAATGGAGATATAAAGGAGTCAGTCGCTCCTAAGTCAAATAATATAGAAATACTACTACCTCTGATCTTACCTGTAGCCTCGATGACTGTGGCCTGGTGCTTTGCCTGGTGGTTGTCAATCGCTACAAAGACTCTATGGGACTTGCCCATATCCCCAACTGTAGGCTCTGATGTCTCCATTCTCTGATTTCCTGTCATCTCACCCTGTGGACACTCTCTCGCCATGTGCCCCATGGCTCCACACATGAAGCAAGCACCGCATGCCTGGAACTATGCGCCCTGTGGCATGGAAAAAGGATGCCCACCTGTCCGGCTAGAACCACTGTACCCACCCCTAGAGGGCTGCTGAGCCCATGCTGGGGGTGTGTATGTACCCTGTGCTCTTTGGTCACGCCTAGGACCCTGTGACTGCCATTGCTTAGGCCTGGAGCCCTGCTGTCCTTGAGGGGTCCTTTGTCTCTGACTCTGCTGTGACTGCTGTGGAGGAGGGGGTTTATGGGACCCCGAAACATTTATGTGGTTGCCTTTCCAATGGGGTTTCTGAAACCCGAAAGACTAGGGAACCGGGTTTCGATTCTGGAACCGATCCCTCATATCCTGTGGCCTAATCTGAATCTCCTCAGCTATAAGGGCCTTCTCTACGACAACTTGAAGGCTTCCGGGAGAGGCCATCCTCACTGGCCCTGCTATCCCAGCATTAAGTCCCTTGACAAATTGGTTGATGAGCAACTTCTCATCCTTCAGGTAATCTACATAAGGTAGGAGCTCAATAAACTTACTCTCGTACTAGGTCACTGAGAGACCCTTCTGCTGAAGGTCGTGGAACTCATCGATCCGATGCTGCTTGAAGTGCTTTGACAGGTACCTCTCTTTGAACCTCTCTGTGAAGATTTCCCATGTGATGGTATCTGCAATGAGTCCACACTTGAATTCCTCCTGGTTCCACCATGTGGAGGTTGTCGATCTCAGAAGGTGGACTGCAACTCGTTCCTTCATATTGCTTTTATAAGATCGCAATGCGAAGCACCAATCTAGGCTCAAAAGCCATGCCTCAGCCTCTACTCCGTCAGTAGTCCCTCCAAAAGATGGTGGCTGGAGGCGCAAAACCTCTCTAATCAGGTCTCCTGGTTCCTGATGTGCTCTCTCAAAGTACACAGGTGCCACTACTGGAGGTGGTTCGGGCAGGTGAACAGACTCCGGCTCATGCTCTGCCTCACCCTCTATGGAATTAGGAGGTGGACTCGTACTCCGTTCCCTCTCTACTGACCTATGACTCCCTGAGTTCTGATTGTCTGCATGACGGTCCATTGCTGGAAGCCTATCCTGCACGATCCCAATCAAGTTCTGAAGAGCTAGCAAGATGTCTCGGTTAGGGTCAACCGGCGGTCCGGGAGGTGCTTCCGGGTTCCCTTCTGGAATGGTTCCTCCCTAGCTACATCCTCGCGTGCCATATGCGTGCGCTTAGGACCCCTTCCACGCTTGCGAGCTTGTCGCGTCGTCGGAGGCATCCTAATGAGAAAGTAGATAAATAAAATAAATAAATAATTAAATAATTTAATTTTCACATATTTATATTTTTTTTTTTGAGAAAATATTTGATTAATCTAGATAATTAAAGCGAAATGTAATGGAGAAAGGTTCCTAGTGTCGGAAACCTTGCTCTGATACCAAAATGTCATGCCCAACTTTTGGGCACAAAAACGGAACAAAAAATTTTTTTTTTGACATCATGAACTCGCAACATATCCTACAATTAAAATAACTTTATTAGAGTTTTGTCTTATCTAGTATGAAAATAAAATTGTTTACTAAAGTTGGGTTAATTAACCAACTTGAACGAGCGACTTTATTTGGCGGGGGATTAATCAGTGTCACAGATTAGTTAGCTAGCTCATTTACCTTAACTAAGTTGTCGTAAATAGAAATGAGGGATAAATGGGATATCTCAATGAATTAAATCATTTGCGACCATAAAATGATAATGTTATAAAGTAATTGATGCACGTGTGAATTCATTATTAAATCCAACCGATAGGGGTTCCAATTACTATAATGTCATTTGCCCACTAAAACCGACAATAAGCTAAAGCCAATTCTAATTTTCCCTAAACCCTTAATTTTGACGATTTAATTTCGATCCGTCCAAAAATCGGTCTCAAGGGCTTAAGGTTCATAAATTTACAAATTCCTCCTTTTGAATTTCCCATTTACATTATATCCTATTGTCCACAATTAAATTGAGGAAAATCTATTGACTAATTAAATAAATTAATTTGATTTAGGGTATAGTTTATCCAACTATATTAATTCTTCATTTTTAAACCCGTGGAATTAGCTATATTAAAATTTAAATTTTCTAAAGAATAAAAACATATGATAATTCAATTATAAAAATAACCCTATTTAATAATTAAAACTAAACTCTAAAACTTCCAATCTAAATTTCCCAACTCTAATTTAAAATTCTTTTAAATAAAGAATTCCCTTTTTCCTAAAATGCTAACCCTAATTATAAATTAAAATCAAATTTTAAAACTCCAATCTAAATCTCCCATATATATATATAATTCTTAAAATGCTAACCCTAACCCGAAATTGGGTTAGGGTTGCATTTCTATATATTCCCACTTTGTTTTATTTTCTTATTATTTTATACCCTAACCCGAAATGGGTTAGGGTTTATTATATTACTATTTTTTTTGTATGTGTTTAGTGTGTGATTGCAGGTACGGCGGATTAGGGCACGGCGGAGGGATTGGCGAAGAGGGAAGGGCGGAGAGATTGGCGCGGGGTTCTCCCGGGCGCCACTGTGCGTACACACAGTGGTGGCAGCGCCACCCACTGTGTGCACACACAGTGGCGGACGGCATAACCGCTGCCCACTGTGTATACACACAGTGGGGGGCGTCGCTCACTATGCGTAGCACAGCGGCGACCGCGTCCACTCCACTGTGTTACACACAGTGCGGTGCCCTTCGGCGCCGCCCACTGTGTGTAGCACAGTGGCTCAGCCATGAGCCGTCCACTATGTTACACACAGTGGCCCGCGGCTCAGTGCCCACGATTTCCAACATTTTTTTTTAAATGTTTTTTTAATATTTCGTTCTCTTTTTTTTTTAAAGTATACATTTATATATATGTATATATATATATATATATAGGTGTGTATTTTTATAGATACATATATAAATATATTTCCATATGTATATATTTATATATATATATATATGTATTCACTGCTATGACCAGAATACATACATATACCCCCTTTTTTTTTAAGGGTATCCATTGAGTATGATTCAGATGCAGGGGTATATATATATATGCCTGATAGGGTTAGGAAGTTTGTTCGAATTATTTTTAACACAGCAGCATGTAATCTTTTATATATTTTTGTTGTAACAGGAAGAATACACAAGGACAAAATGTGTTTCCTTCTCTTTTTGTTGCAGGAATAAACACATAAAGGAATTTATATATATATATCTATATGTATATAAGTGTATATATATTTTCAATATATATATATACCTATATATTTACAGATATATTCAAATAAATGTAAGGACAATAGGGCTGGAAACCCTTATATTGTTTTGAGATTCTAACATCTAAACATTCTGATCTTAGTCTTTTAACAGCATTATGATTAAATCTTATCTTCTCCTCTTTTTTTTTTTACAGTCATACATCACAGCAATGCAAAAATACTAGTTCTTTTTCAACTATGTCTAAATAGAGTTTACAACAATAAAATAGCTGTAATTAACTATGCAAGTAAATAATGAAACCTAATGCATCCCTTTCTTTTTTTTCTTTAAATTGCAGAAAATGAACAAGAGAACAGACAAGATTTAGATGTAATCTACAGCAACATAATAGGCATCAAATTTTTAAGTAAAGATTACATTGCTTACAGATTATTAATTTACAATGGCCCATATATAAAATGGGTGAATAAACTAACCAGTCTTTTCATTCCTAATCTTTATACAAAGGATAAAAGAAAACAACCTAAAGCTATTTATTTACATATACATTTTTTTTTGCTACAAATCATAAAACTATATTTTTCTTTTTGCTTTTCTGCATTTAAATAGGGGAAACTGTATCTGAATAAAAATCTACAACCAAACAAATCTGCAATTCCTAGATCTTTTTCACGGCAACCTGCATATAAAATTTTTAGGACTGTGACCATGGGATGCTCACCTCCCAGCCTAGGCTTACCAGAAGCCACCCCCGAGCTAGGAGAATCAAGACCTAGACGGGGTTACAACCAAGCAATACAACAAGCAAAAGGGGAAGAAAATATCACAATAGAGACACTCTTTCCCAAGCTGAAAACTCCATCACAAAATCTGATGCCTTATTAGGGTGGAAGTGGACCAAGTACCCTAGGGGAGAAATCTGCTAAATAGAACTTACAGCCAACTCATGGCACCCATGAAAGCATAACCAAAAAAAATCATTCTTAATCCCTGCACCCTTATGACCCCCAAAAAGGAAAGCATGCCATATTTGCTCCCCCTTATGACCCCCAAGTGAAATAACACAAAAAAAAGCAGCAAGGGTCTCATGGACAGACCCTTGTGATCACTCTCAAAATGAGAGCCTCTCACCCTAAGGGCTGTCAAGCTCCTTCCACCCCCAAGATAAATCTTTCCTCCCAAGGAAAGGATGGTCTTGAACACTCCCCAAACACAACATTACATAAAACAGAAATAAACAAGAACACATAAATTTTACAATACAACACAAATAAAGAGTTACAGCAATTTCCATTCCAACATTCTATAACAATTTTACATTTACATAAGAGGGGAAAAAATAACACCAACCTTGACCTGCCAAAGGAAATCTAAGGGAAAGCTTGATGAAGAGCTGCCCAATCCTCTAATTCTTTTTTGCAATTCCTTTGCCCCCAGATCTGCTATCCTAAGACTGATTTTCCTCCAAAATTTTCCAAAAAATCTCCAAGGATGGAGAGTGGGTGATTAGCTCACTAAGCTTCCATTCTTAGCCTAAGAAGGCCTCTCTCACTCCTTCCAACCTCTTGGATAGAGTGAGGGATCCCTCAATGGGTTGGTCTTCCCTAGGTCTTACACACTCCCTAACCTAGGTACCTAGAGAAGGAAAACGGAATGGGGAAGAGGGATTACTCCCTTCAAGAAGGTTATCCTACCAAGGAGGGCACTCCTATAGATGGAATTCGTCCATCTTGAGAAAACCACTTTTTTGGGTGGTTAAACAAGTGCTAAGGGAAAGACACATTGCCAATTTTGGCCTTCACCCATAGGTACCCCATGAGGCCTAATAGGAATGCTCTAAAATTGACTCTAGGAGTTGATTTGACCCTCAGAAAGTCCACCTGAAGTTAACCTACGGGTCAACTCTGAGTTGACCCTCCTTGCGGCTCACTAACCTAGATTTCTTGGTTCCTTCAAGGATAAGTAGGAGATATAACAATTAACAAAAAATAAAACTCTCCAAAAAGGTGACATGACAAATTGCCAACACAACATACTACATAGGTGTCAAGTGACACTACAACATAATTCCACATCACAATTATATACATGGCAATTGTCTCTTAAATGATTTAAACAATTCAATAAATGCAATTTACACTCATGCAACATTTTACATTTATGAATAAAATACAATACATACGGGGTGTTGTCTCTCCAAATAGACAACCCCTGGTTTTACTAACGCACATAGGCCTAGGCTTGATTCTCCATAATATTTCCATGGTCACATGGATAATTTCCTGCACATCTCAATTTAAACATTAGTACTTCCCAATAGCCTCATATAATATAAAACACAAAATTAGAATACAATACATTCATTTGCAAAGACTTGTCATTATAAAATACAATTTGTCACAAATCAAAGCAATTCATCATAATCCTCAAAATTTGATCCATTTACAAGATATGCAAACATATTTCTAGGATTATAACAAATCCTGAAATTCAGATAATAACATACATCATCACAATATTACCCTAATCTGAAATCATATAATATTCTATAATCCACAAGGCATAGAAATGGAGCATCAAATATATATCAATATTACCAAAAATCGTGGGATCATAAAAAGTTCTATATCCATAGTGTGTCAAAACTAGCATCTAAAATAGTTCTAACATGAAAATAATTGAAGAGATAGGATAGGTCAGGGTAGGGCCTCACACTTGATAAGAAAGAAAGGCTAGAATGGACTAATCGGATAGGATAAATTGATAGAGTCACGGGATAAAGAAGACTGACTTAGGAGACAAAGGCTAGGGTAGTCTATAAGATAGACCACAAGGGGAATACATCCTCATTGTCATCCACACATCCAAGAGATTAGAGTGTAGAGAGAGAATAGAGCAGCAGTAGTCAACAGCGATGGCTTTGGTGCATAGATTCGATCGCGTTCATTGATTTCAGAGGCCAGCCGACATAGGAGAGTTGGTGAGTACTAAAAAACCTCTTTGTACTTTGTCACATTAATTGTTGTCATAAATGCATGCTAGGTAGTGCAATAAATGCGCTTTAGGATAATGTCAAAAATGTGTAGGCGCGTCTGCGTCGATGCCAGGCGCGTCTAGGTTGGCTAGGCGTGTCTGCGTTTGTGCCAGGCGCGTCTGTGCTAGAAAAAGCATCTATGCCAGATGCAAGTGCATTTGCATTGTGCAGATGCATTTGTGAAATATGGGCACGTTTATGCAAGACAGGCGCATCTGTGTAGAGCATAGGCATGTTTGTGTATTTCAGGCGTGTCTGTGCAGAGCAGGCGCATTTGTGTAGTCTTTAAGTGTGCTTATGTCATAAAGTCACGTTTATGTCTTCAAGGTCAAATCGATAGTTCTATGATGAAAATACACTATCATCACCGATTGACGGGGAGCTGATACCCTATGATCGAGATTAGATAGGTGCAAGGATAGGGATAGAGGCAGGTACGGGCAGAGGTACAGGTACAAGTACAGGGGGAGCCACAGGCAGAGGCACAGGGGGTTGAGGAGGAGGAGGATGAGTTGTTTGAGCTAAGGGAGATCTGCCAGGGATAGACAGATGAGATCCAGGACCTGGAGAGGGAGACAACTAGGCTCAGGAGACAACTAAGGGATACAAAGCGGGAGCGGGATCAGGCCATCTAGCGTTATACTGAGGCTGAGATAGCACTGAGGGCTGGGAGACAGGCGGCAGAGGACATAGGGGCTGGATACTCCTATGTTCTACGGGTAGGGGAGGAGATAGGTTACTGGCGAGACCTATACTATGGGGCAATGCCACCAAAGCAGCAGGTGAGGAGCTTCTGCAGACCATCGTAGACAGCGACGACTACAGGAGGGAGTCAGAGGAAATAGGTGTCCAACGGTGGGGTTATGGGTCTTCCACCACCACCAGATAGAGGGGATACGAGAGATGATCCTGGGGCAGGTCCTTCTAGGGCTCAGACTCCATTGAGGCCAGGCGGCTCTGAGGGAGGGAGTTCATCATAGCCATGGAGGGCTCCCTATGTATCAGTTTTGTATGATGATATAGACACCTTCGGGTGATTGTAGCCATATGATTTTGACATCATTGTATCATGACACTTTTGATTGTATATATATGAGATGATTCATCTTTGCGGGAGCTATATGCATGTGTATCTATGTGATGCTTATGATATGGATGCAAATATGTACATGATGAAATGCAATATTTTTTATTTTTTATGTTTTTATATGTTATGTATGATGCAAATGAGAATGTATGAAATGCAAATGAATATGATAATGCAAAGAACTATTTACATGACAAAAATGTAAGATTGCTTACATGTGTTGTGTGCAGGATGTGATGCAATTGTGATATCTATATGTATGTATGGAATGCTTAATATGTGGTAATGCAGGTGCAACTACATGAAATGCATATATTTTTTGGTGTGTCATTATACTTAGTCGTGTGATAGCAGGCTACACAGACTCTAGAAGGATAATGGAGGTCAATAAAGAAAGGGGGATGAAAGATAGAAGATATGAAAGTGAAAAGAGCTTCTTGTGCGTTATCATCATTGAGCTTTATTATGGCAAGTAGATTATGACAATCGAGGCATATGTTCAACCTAGAAAGTCATTGTACCTATTTGCATGGAGATAAGATAGTCTCAAACAAGGAATTCCCCAATTCATACTAGACTCTCAGTGTCCTCATATCCTTGGACAAGTCATAGCATTACTAAGAGACAATCCATAGACAGCAAATAAAAATAGGTGATGATACCCCATCCTCACCTTTCTAGTCAAAGACATCCTAGAGATAGAATCTCTAGTCAAAGACATCCTGGAAAAGCTAAAAGACATGTCACCAAAAAGATAAAATCAAAAGAAAACCAAGACTCAACACCAACATCCACTGTAGTCCTCAACTTTAGTGTCTCTTGTCACTTGTATAAGTCTAATTTGATTGTGGTCACAATGTTTACTTTCACAAAAAGGATAGATTGCACTGAACCATAATGTTGTCTGAGTCTGTTGAAAGATTTGATTTGTTGAAGGTCCATTGTTGTTGTTGTGTCTCATCTGAAACTAGCTAAATCCATGAAACTGATACTTTATTGTGGAGAAGACGAAACTTTATTGTGAATCGGCGATATAGATGTTTCTTTATTGCGGATTATGCATGGATAGACTAAAGGAAAGTGAAAGAAACTATACTCCACAGAATAGGCGATGTTCTCAGTTCCACACCCATTACTACATGTAGGATTTTGCCTTAGCCATAGATAGGAGCTGATTTATTATGAATGGAAAGGGATGAAAATGAATGTTTATTATGAATGGCGAACCAATCTTGGGTAGATCAATAACAAGCTAGGATGGGTGTGGGTAAGTTTATTATGGATGGAGATGTCGTGAGTGTGTTCAAAAAGTGAAAGGATGAAAGTGAATCCTGAAGGAGGGAGGAGCAATGTCTCTACACATGGTGTTGGTGACCCAGTTTTCACCATGGTACTTGCCTAGGGCACCACCGAAGTGGTTTTCACCATTGGACGAAATGTTTTTCTATTTTCCAATTTTTTTGATTTTTTTGATTTTTTCGTATTTTTGAATTAAGATACTTTGAACAGCTATGTGTAAAACCTGTGAAGGTGTATGTTGTTGATAGGATCCTCCAAAGGTTCACCCTCTGTGGTTGAGAGCTGATATGCACCAGATCCATATGCTGTTGTGATGATGTAAGGACCAAGCTAGTTTGGTTCGAACTTTCCCTTCTTCTCTCTGTCTTGCTGATTTTTAGGATTTTCCTTGAGAACTACGTCACCCACCTCAAATGTGTGAGGTTTTACCTTGTGATTGTAACTGCATTGTTCCTTGACTGAATGATGTGTACCTTGAGTGATTGTCTTCCTTGATAAAGGAATTGAGATAGAATTACTAACATGTGGACTACAAAACCCCGTATGCATGTCACCTAAAGAAGTTTGGGCATCCTTGATAACAAAGTCCTTCAAGGAAGCTCCATTAAAGGTCCATGATGTATCACCAAAAGGGGATGGATGTGTGGAACAAGTGGATGAGTGATGAAGGCTTATGATTGTGAAAAGAAGTGAAAGTAGGATAGCATGATGGAGACTTAGGATCAACAAGTATGCTTTTTGACTTGAAATTTTAGAACTTTTGCCCCCAGTTATTTTGATATTAGGGGAGATCATCTCTTGTTCTTTTTTCTTCATATGATTTTTATCCTTGACTTTGATTTTTGCAGAGTCTAGTAGCTTTTGATTTTGATTTGGACTAAAGGACTTTTCTTTATTATTGACTTTTAGATTTTTCTTTTCAAAGCTTGATTTGTGATCCCCAATGAGTAAGGGATTTTGGAATTCTTGTTGATCCAGGTCTGGAAGTGGAGTGGAAATGGAAGGAATGGATGAAATGGTAAGGCTATGTGAGATCTCAAGAGGGTTGGCGATATGCTCAATAGATTCTTCGCTAGAACCACTCTTAAGACTATTGATATCAAGAGATGCTTGCACCACTAGAGGAGATTTGCATTTAGACTTAGTAGCCACAACACTAGGTGGTTCATACCCAATTCCTTGGCATTGCAAATTGTTTATAGATTGTTCCTGTTTACTGAATACCTTAGCAAATAGTGGGAGTTGATAAACATGAAAGATATACTCACCACATCCCCAGTCTTTAACCTTGAATTTTTGTTTGAGCTCTATTTGTTTTGATGTAGAAGCTTTCAATGATTCTGGATCCACATATGCTGATGAAGGAATAGCTTCTCGATTGAATGGGATTGTTATTTCTGATCTAGGCCATAGATTGTTGCAATATATGAATGGATTTGGATCCACTTTGATGGTCACTTCAACTCCATTGTGTGGAAACTTGATGCATTGGTGGTATGTAGATGGGACTACCCTCATTTCATGAATCCAAGGATGTCCTAGTAATATATTGTATGTGAGATCTAGGTCTAGGACTTGACAAACCATGTCCCTTGTAACTAGCCCAACTCTGAGAGGCAAGGTGATTGTGCCTCTGGATGAACGATCTTCATCATCATATGCCTTGATGGTAATTTTGTTTGTAGAATTCATAGCTTTATCAGAATATCCCAATTGTTTAATAGTGCTCAATGTACAAATGTTTAGACCTGCTCCTCCATCTATCAAGACTCATTTTATTCGATATTTGTGTATGAAGGCTTCGATGTGTAAAGGTGCATTATGTGGTTGACTTATGGAGGTGTCATTGGCTTCTGTGAATGTAAGGGAGTGTGGAACAGAAAGGTATCCCACCATGGCTTGAAACTAGTCCATGTTCAGATCAGTAGGGATAGAAGTGTCTCTTAAGGTTTTGTCAAGAATGGCTTTATGTGCGGGGGGTATGCATAAGAGCTCAAGGATTGAGATAAGCGCGGGTGTCTTCCCTAACTGTTCTACAAGGTCATACTCAGGTTTGGTTGACGAAGAAGTGATGTTTTTGGCTGGAGCACCTTGCAAAGTGAATTTTCCTCGACGTGTTGTGACATTACATTTAGAGGTTGGTTCGGAAGAAGATCCAATTCCTTTTAGGACGATCTTGGTTCTTTGGGTAGAATTCTCAGGCATTTTGTCCTTGATGATAATGGTAGAGACATAATTGTCCATCGAAATGTGACTAATAGTGGAATCATAGTTATAGGATGCTTTGGTATAGTTGGTTTGGTCATCTATGGCTGTAGCTTTTCCCTTGTCATTTTTTGGGAATGGTTCCTTAAACATTTCATGTTCTTGATTGGATGAGTGTCCCTTAATCTCAATGTCACCTCTATCGATAAGATCTTGTATGATGTTCTTCAGTCAATGGCAATTTCCTGTCTTAGACCCTTGCTCTTGTGAAATTTGCATTACTCATCATCATTCCACCAATTTGGTTTGACCTTTGGTTCATATGGAGGAAAATCTGGAACTGTTTTTACCTTGTTTGCTACAAGCTTTTTGAAAACTGACTCAAGTGGTTCTCCCAATGGGGTGTACTTCCTTCATGATCTGGAAGTTGTTTGAGTATTCACTTGATTGTTTGTAGAGCTTGATCCAAAAAAAATGATTTTAGGTCACACTGTATTGGCATCAACAACACCATCATTGACTGTGTTCTTGTTTTTATTCCAAAATCTTGGCTTGTCTTTTCCTTTAAAGTCATCTTTGTTTTCCTTGAATATCTTAATGACTCCTTGTTCAATTAGGACCTTTTCTATCGCTAAGCCTTTTTCAATGACGTCCTTGAAGGTGGACAAACAAGCTTTTCTTAGGTCATAACCAATGTCTTTGTTAACATTCTGGGTGAACATTTCTACCATTTGTTTTTGTGGAATTTCACAAGAGCATCTGCTGGCTAGATTCCTCCATCTTTGTAAAAATGATGAAAAATATTCTCCATCCTTTTTCTTGGTGTTGCACAAAGTAGTGACTGATATGTCTGTCTCTATGTTGTATGAGAAATGTTGGATAAATGCCTCTGCTAAGTCACCCCATGACTTAATACCAGGTGGAAGTTGGGAGAACCATTCCATAGCTTGATCACCTAAGCTTTGTGGTAATAATCTCATCAAATATGTCTCTTTTGCTACTACCTCAATGCAAGTTGTGAAAAATTGTCTTATGTGTGCCTTAGGATCCCCTTTTCCTCTGTACTTATCAAACTTAGGTGTCACAAAGTGTGTAGGAAATGGAGGCATTGGAATGCTCTTGTCAAATGGATAAGGACATATGTCTCTCATTGTGTATGTTGGCTTCAGTGTATTTATGTCCTCCATTTTCTTTTGTAAGTCCTTGATTTGCTATTCCAAATTGGTCTTAGATGGAGATCAACTTCTTGGGCCATACCCCATGCTTGATGCACCAATTGGAGGATCATGTTGCATATATGGATGATATTGATCATACACGTGTTCATATGGAGGAGGTCTATAATGATGCTGTGTATATGGACAACTTGGTATAGAGTCATGGTGAGGAATGGAATATCTACTTTGTCCATGTATACCATACTCTACAGGCATGTCATGAGTTTGTTCTAGTGTGTTGCCCCCAAATTTGACATGGGGTTTCCTTGTGTCCAAATTTTGAGCATGCCTTTGAATATCCAATTGCTTTGGTGGTTGATCCTTAGCATTGGTATGTGATTGAGCATATTTTTCTGCATAAGACTTCCATATTGGTCTGCGAAGGTGAGTATCATATGCTTGACCATGTGTGTATGGGACCTCTAGTTTTTGAAACAAAGATGATGGTGATTCATGCACCATATGTGGTCCTCTATTGCCTCCACTATTAGGCCTCCTTTGATCCATGTTGGAGTGAGTTTGTTGCAAAGGTCGATTTTCCATTATTTGAGACATGTCAAAATCATGAGGGATCTTGGCTCCACTTTGTGCCATCACTTGTAGAAAGTATTGTCTATCTCTCCTCATTGTTTCCTCAACCAATCGATTGAAATGGGGATTCATAATGGTGTCTTCCACTTCCACTGAATGTATGGAAAAGTTGTCCATATTGTCATTGTGTGTATCATTGTTGTTTGTAGTGTCCATGTGCTCAGCATTTGGAATGTTTCTATAGGCATCTATGTCAGGTAATGTAGTATGATAAAAATTGAAAAAGATATTATTGTTATATTCATAGGAACTCATGTTGGTAGACTCTTGAGCCTCTTTAGCTTCTCTCCTAGAGTTTTGGTAACGGGTTTCAACCATGAACTAGGTATTGACCAAGATGTGTGAGACTAGATGAAAATAGAAAGAGTATGGAAGACTAAGAGTTGGATGGAATGTAAATGAATCTAAGGTGTACTTGCAATGTCCAAAGTGTAAGACCAAGTATGTATGTGGTAGAGTAGGTGTGACTTCCAAAGAGATGATAGTTTCTCTTGATGAGGTAAGTTGACCTTGACTCTAAGTAAGACCAAATGAGACCCAAAGGTGATAGACCTTGATGAGGGACCACTTAGCAAAATTTTGTTGTATGTAGTGTGTTGACAAAGTATGATGAGGACAAGCAAGTGACCTTTTGACTCAAGTTTAGACAAATGTGAATGTAATGTAAGGTGTAAAGCAATGATGGACTTTGTGAGACCTAAAGACAGGTTGAATCCTAGATGAAAACCTGAAGAGAGAGCTTAGGAAGCTCAAGAATTCTGAAACTGATTGTTCTTGTTTGTTGAATTATGAAAGTTTTCAATCTTGAACACAGACGTGCCTATATACTTCACAGATGCACTTAAAGGACACAAACACTATTCTATTAGACATAGACACACTTAAATGACACAGACGTGGTTCTATCAGACACAGACGCATTTCTAAGATGCTGTAATGTTGCTCAAAAGACATAGATGTGTTTCTACAAACTTTGTGTAATTTTTCCAATCTGTGAAGTTGTTTTGTTGTGACCAAATCTGAATGTTTGATTGTTTTTCGTGACAAGAGGACACAATGTTGATGAGGACTCAATGTTTGCAAGTGTTTATACTCAAAGACTCCAAGAAAAATGTATTGTTTGATGTAAAATTGTTTTGCATACACTTGAAGACACAAAAGACACAATGTTTTGATGTTTGGTCTTGAATGTTTGAATATTTAAAATAAGTCAAGCACAATTCTTATGATTGGCCAAGATAATAGTTGTTGATCCCACATGGAGTTTCCCCTGAGGCTACGCTATTCAGAGTGGATAATTAGATGCTTGACCCCACTAGCTCCACCCTCGGCACTCACTTCTTGGGGCATCCAAGCATCAGTCCCCACGAAAACTCCTCGTGGCGAGCTTTGTATCTCTACTAAGAACCGTATGTGTGTGGGCCACTACCAGAGTTCTGACTTCCTACCTCAACAACTAGAAGGATTTTGGCTTCTAAAACAAAAAGGTGCTAGTAAGGGCATTCGCTCGTGTGGTCATACATGCGGCACTTTCAGCTCTGTAAATACAGAAGGCTCCCAGCCGGTAGGGGTTACGCCCTACAAATGATCAAATAAATTTGATCAAATGGGTTTATGGAGAGACATAGTGTCGGTATGAACTAATCAACACGCGTTATTCATAGTTTTCACCATGGATACAATTATTTATAGTGGTTTGGTAGAAGATGGCTTTTCTTTTGCTACCACTTGGGTTGTTCTCTCCTCACTAGCAGTCCTAATGACCACATGAGGAGACGAACCCTCTAAAGATTAAACAAAAAGAGCCTTTGCTCAAGACACAAAAGACAATGGTTCAATTTTAGTGCACCAATTGAAGTGTTTGCTAATCTATGAAAATAAGGCACACAATAAAGATCAAAAACCCTTGCCAAGGTCCTGCAACAAAGATCTATTAGTAGTTTGGATTGTTTCAAATAATCACCCCTTCCTGCAAGCACACAAGTTAGGTAAATTTTAGATCCAAAAGACTTTATGAAAATAGGGGCTTTCAACAAAATGATTTTGCTTTCAATACAAGCTGCACCAATTTCATTAGCTAGATCTAAAAATGTTAGCCCAAAATAAACCAGATCTGAAATCCGAATGATGAAAAACTGAATCAATGAAACAAAAAACGTAACAACTGAACACAAACGCAGTTATCACAGACACTGATGCTATTAGAATACACATGCACCTAGATTCGACACAGACGTGGCTCCCAAACACAGATGCATTTTCCTAACACAGACATTCCTGGAAACTTCACAGACGCAACTATGGAATACAAACATGCTTCCCTAAAATATGCAAAAAAAATAAAAATAAAATAGTGCCAAAGATGCAGACGTGGTTCCAGATGTCACAGACGCGGTAGAAAATTAAAAATGCGATCCAAAAGTGCGCAGACGCGAAAATATCGAAATGTTGTCGGAAATGTCAGATCTACAACTTCAAAAACTCAAAATCTGCAACAAAAGATGTTAAATGCAAATGGGACAAGGGTCCCATTGGGCATGCCAAAATGTATACAGTGAAAATGGATAACAACAATGTTGAAAGACTAAATGAATTCAACCACAAAACCCTAGCCTAACAACAACAAAGATCCACCATAACATATGAAGATTACCTAAGATAATGCAAATCAAATGAAATCACAAAGTTTATACCTTCACATGTCCAATAGGGTTTGGATCTCCATTCTTCCTATCTCCATTGATCTTGCTTGATATATTTGCTCTCAGATTTTATATGTGCACAAGAGCTCAACAAAGAATGGAAATGTGGTTGCAAGTAGGATTGCATATGAAAGGCGTAGTGTAGTCGAGTAATCAAGTAGTTATTCAGTTAGTAAGCATAGATTGATTAGGGTTGATAATGAAGGAAGCATCTCCTTATATAGAAGACACTATATAAAATGGAGGGATAAGATTGAGAGGTGTAAAAGATAAATGGTCGGGTATGATTAGAGGGTAGGTAAAGAAAATAATAAAATAATAAGAGGGTAGGTAGTGTATGAATTAAGAGATGAATGACATGTGTCATGGGTAGAAAAGGTTAATGAATTAATTAAATAAATAAAGATTTATTCAATTAATAGAAGAAGTGGGATCAATTAAATAAATAAGATATTTATTTAATTTAGGAAAAAGGATAATTTAAATAAATAAATGTATTTATTTAAATGAGAAATAAGGCTAGAAGAGGATAAATGAATTAATTAAATAAATAAGGATTTATTTAATTAATAGAAGAATTAGGCTAAAGTAATTAAATAAATAAAGATATTTATTTAATTAGACTGGACAATTTTAGGTGTCTACAATTATTTATTTGATTCAGTGTTATTTGCAAAAAATGATTATCAATGATGTTTCCTTTCTCCAAGAATTGTCTAGGATCTTTCCATCAGATAATATGTAACACCGAATGACTAAATCTTTTCTTTACAAATTCTTATTTTATTTAATTATTATCTAAGCATGAATAAAAATTTATATCTATACGGAAGCAGAACATACAAGCTAAAGAGTCATGTGCAGGAAAATTTCATAAAAGAAAGCAAGCATGCATTATCTTGAATGACATGGAAACAAGCTCATCAGCTGCCTAGAAGAGAGAAATTGGAGAAAAGCAGAGGAAAGTGTTAAAGGGTGATAAATAGATAGAGAGTATGCAATACAAACAAATAGTGTCTGGAGTGTGTGATGTGACATCTCTAATTTATGTCCAAAGGGACTAACTGGTTTTGGAGTTCCTACGAAACCTATTGGGCCATGCTTGGAGGAAATCAATGTGTTCATGCAAGGAGCACCTTTTTTCTATTATGAGAATGATGCTTTTGCACCAAAGGATATTTGGAAGTCAATATCCAAAAATTTTTATAGTGTGGAACCAGAGTTGGCAGACTCGAAGTAATTTTCAGCTTTCAGAAGACCAAGAAGTTATGTACACAATCTCCCAATAGAAGGGCGATTTCAAGCATTACCTCTCCCCCCCATGACTATTTAGGAATCACTTCCTCAAACAAAGGACTATTGGCCTCCATGAGATCAAAGAAAAAAATTGAAGCATAGACTCTAGAGGATGTGGTGGTGTCCTTCGTGAAGAACTCTACACTATAATTGAAAATTCATGAGGGAAACTGCAAGATAGTGAAGAGAAATACAATCTTGAAAAGTGGGAAGAATGGATCTTGGTTTGGGTGGGGCCAAGTCAAGTGACTCCTCTAAAGGTTGACAAGATAGAAATCATATTAAGATTTGAAAAATCTCACACTCGTAGAACTTCATGTGCGACTGATCGATTGTGGTGTTTGGGTAATGCAGGTTAGGTCAATGCAAAGAAACCTCTTCTCCACCAATACTAGAGAGAAGAGAAAGTAATTTAATTTAATGCCATTAGGATAAAAGGCTTTAATCAAGACAAATAAATTGTATGCAACTGTATCTATTTGGAATGCATTACCCAAACACCACAATCAATCAGTCGCACACGAAGTTCCACGAGTGTGATCTTTTTCAAATCCTAATATGATTTCTATCTCATCAACCTCTAGAGGAGCCACCTGACTTGGCCCCACCCAAACCAAGATCCATTCTTCCCACTTTTCAAGATTGTATTTCTCTTCACTATCTTGAAGTTTCCCTCATGAATTTTCAATTATAGTGCAGAGTTCTTCATGAAGGACACCACCACATTGTCTAGAGTCTATGCTTCAATTTTTTTCTTTGATCCCATGGAGGCCAATAGTCCTTTGTCTGAGGAAGTGCTTTCTAAATAGTCATGGGGGGGAGAGCTAATGCTTGAAATCACCCTTCTATTGGTAGATTGTGTACATAACCTCTTGGTCTTCTGAAAGTTGAAAATTACTTTGAGTCCGCCAACTCTGGTTCCACACTATAGAATTTTTTGGATATTGACTTCCAAATATCCTTCAGTGTAAAAGCATCATTCTCATAATAGAAAAAAGCTGCTCCTTGCATGAACACATTGATTTCCTCCAAGCGTGGCCCAATAGGTTTTGCAAGAACTCCAAAACTAGTTAGTCCCTTTGGACATAAATTAGAGACGTCACATCACACACTCCAGACATTGTTTGTTTGTATTGCATACTCTCTATCTATTTATCACCCTTTAACACTTTCCTCTGCTTTTCTCCAATTTCTCTCTTCTAGGTAGCTGATGAGCTTGTTTCGATGTTATTCAAGATAATGTCTGCTTGCTTTCTTTTATGAAATTTGCTTGCACTTGACTCTTCAGCTTGTATGTTCTGCTCCGTACAGATATAAATTTTAATTCACGCTTAGATAATAATTAAATAAAATAAGCATTTGTAATGAAAAGATTTAGTCATTCGATGTTACATATTATCTGATGGAAAGATCTGTTGTTCACCAAAAGTGATAACCCAAGAAACCTGCAAATCTATCTATGAGATAGCCGATCTCAATCAATGAAACACCTCAGGGCTTGGACAACATAACATAGGATCCTAATGATCCTCCTACACTTCAGGTTCTGCTAGACCTAGTGGGGGACACCCTTTTGATGCATTGAATACAATGATCACAAACATAAGACTGCATCAACAATGAGCAGACAAATCATTTCACAAGCTCAACATATTAGGAAACATTACAGATTGGCTAGATCTATACAAGCAATAGGATGAAACAGAGCTTGGAAATAATGGAACACAAACACCCCTAAACATGAAAGGAAAATAGATTTATCTTTTAAAATGTTGTTCTGAAAGACATCCCCAAACTTGTAAGATCAGTGCCTTATCCATTGGGCAACAGAGTCACACATCAAACTATAAATGAAACCTTATACTGCAAATCCATCTTCATTATTAAATATTCATGCATTTAATGCCTTGCATAAATGCATTACTCAGCTCACTCACAGAAAATATCAAATCCAGACACTATATTCCATTATTCATGATTTATTACAGAATTTAAATTCTTCCTTGAAGAATCCCTGCAAACAATCACAATTACCTCCTTGAGATAACAAATCTCATCCTCCTTGAGGATCTGATCTGAATATAATGAAAACACAAATCCAGAGACAACTTCTGTGTGAATTTGTGCATGCCTTACATACACAAGAACTTGCAACTAAGAACACCTATAGCAAAGAATCGAACTCCATTACTGAAAGGATAACCCTTCTCTGTACAATCTGGAAGAATACTCAGAATTGGAAGCCATAAAAAATGGAGCCATTCTCCAAATTTCTGGAACCCCTCCAACTGAGAAGAATTTGGAATAAAAAGGAGAGAAGAAAATCAAATCTGCAACTGAATTGCCAAGTATCTCCTCTCTAACTGAATTTTGTTCCCGTGGAAACTACTTCTAAAATATCTCACATTTGTCAAAATTAACTTCATAATCGGATTCCTCACTCTGAGAGATTTCCGAAAACATATAACACTTTATACTTTGGCAAAAAATTGAGCCCTGGGCGAATTAATCCTCAACATGGACCCATCATTTAAATTTTTCGAATTTCTCTATAGTTTAAACTATATCATTTAATGATTTTAAATTTGATTTTTTGCCTCCATTTGTGCTCTGATGCCTTGCCACGTGGCGGGATCTGATTGGTCGATGGGGTTGACCGGATGCCACCTGGGATGACACCTCATCTTTTGCCACTTGTCGGCCACGTCACCACCACTGGGCTACTTGCTTGTATGCCACGTCATCGCCACTGGGTGCCACCTCACCGGGATCCGCCTGCTGGACCGCTGACTGTACCCACCACCTGTGTGCCACATGGATGGCTCTCGTTCACTTTCGCTATTTCGTGGGGTTTAAACTACGTGCATCTCCCTTCACGAAATAGCGCGAGCCGTTGATCTCTCTCGAACTTGCTCGCTTGTTAACCCGGCCTTCGTCTGCAAAATTTTGCCTATTTGCCTTAGGAAGCATGCCTGCATGGGGTCCACTTGGTCTTCGTCCAATCAACTCCTCTGTCGCCTCGAGAAGCATGCTCGCGTATGGGCCCACCTTGGGCACCCATAGGTACCTTGTGTCAAAAGCCTTTATAGCTTAGACATTATAGTATAGTGCATTTTTGTATATAAATACTAAAAGCTCCCAGTGCATAGCCAATGTGGGATAATTATTTATGCCTGGGACTGCAATTTTGAAGCTTTTGCCTAAGCTTTAATGGCTGCAACTTGAATGTCTATTGCCTAAGGTTTAAAACACTGCCCCTTCACCATCCACGCAAGGGGAATATTGCCAGCCAATACTTGCATTTGATAAAACATGTTTTAATGCCCTCTCCATGCCACGCACAACAGGGAGGATTTTGCATTTGATTGGAGACTTTCATAACCCACGTAGTCTACCATGTTCTACTTGCTGTTGGTTTTTTGCTTCCCAAACTCCACATTCAGCATGGAAGGATGAGGAAAAAACGTGGGGGAGTGGACTAGCATTCATCTGCCAAATCTGCATTTCCTTTACATTTTGTTGTTGTTAACTTCAACGCCATCTAAAAAAAAAAACCACATAGAGGGGAGCACGTGAAGAAAATATTAGATTATTGTTTGCATTTGCTGTTTGAAGTGTTTTCTTTAAAACCACCTTCCAAAGCTACAGCCTACTACTTGCATTTGTTTGGGAGTTTTAAATTACACTCCCAGCCATCACACACAGCAAGGAGAATGAAGGTTGTGGAATTTGGCTTTACAATGGCCAATGGCATTTTGTTATTTGCTGAAGATTTCAGATTTTCCAACATATTTGTTGGAACTTTTAGAGCAGCCTTTTACCCACACATGACAGCCACGTGAAAGAGGGATTTTACTTGTATTCATTTGCTAATTGCAACTTGCCTGAAAGTGTTCAATTGCTGCCTCTACCATTTGCCTTTCCTCCATTCATCATGCCACAATCTATTGGATTCGACTTAATGCCTGCCAATTGAAACTTATTTGAAAGTGTTTAATTGCTGCCTCTACCATTTGCCTTTCACGCTCCACCTTCCAGCTGCATTTTGCTTGAATTTCTAAATGTCCCTTCTCTGTCGCCGAAGGAGAATTTAGTATTACTCTCCACTTTGAAATTTCCTGGAGTTCTATTAGCATCTTGAACTCATATGACATGTTCTGTGATTACAAACCACATTTTAACATTATGAAATTCTCTTAGCAAACCAAGTTGCCAGTAAAATCAATGCACGGGCATGAGCCAGGTCGGGCCCCAAAATGGGTCCGACTAAAAAAAATTTCATTTTCATACAACTGACTTCTAAAAAGCTTTGCGGACCTCAAACATACCTTTGG
Organism: Cryptomeria japonica; assembly: GCF_030272615.1. Taxonomy (NCBI): domain Eukaryota; kingdom Viridiplantae; phylum Streptophyta; class Pinopsida; order Cupressales; family Cupressaceae; genus Cryptomeria; species Cryptomeria japonica. The sequence goes on along the minus strand of NC_081414.1, from coordinate 885,357,102 downwards.
AGACGATCGACTTCGTTTTTGGATCATAAAATTGCATTTTACAACCTTCAGGCAATTACGCCACAATTTTCGCATTTAATCGCGAAGACGTAATTTTCAAACCTGTCAAAACACCTTTCTGGAGCTCGCCATCTGACAGATATGTACTTTGATATACAAGGATGACATCTACCAAACGGTTTCTCAAGATGAGTCCCGAGCAAAGAGATATTAATTTTTGAAAACGGCCAACTGGCTTTGTCGACACTGCGGACCTGATGAAGTCAATGTTCTGGCAACACATGATGCCTTTCTCAAAAATATCAAACGACCTCCGTAAGCTCTCAAATTCGGAACATAGGTACCTTTAAGTACATATTAAATCTTTGAATTCTCAGTTTGATCACCCGACTGACAAGATGCAAACGGCGCGCTCACCAAAATGGCTACATTAACTGATCTAACACTGGAAGTGCGGATAATTGAATTTGATGGCAAAATGAGTCCATTTGAAAACCGATCAAACGGATTGATAGAGCCTTGAAATTTGAAATGTAGCTCACCATTTATACCAACATTATCCTGGAACAAACATTCTGACATGACATTCACCGAGACATTTTTACACTTGTGCAAACATCACAAACTACAAACGGATTTGGCTATGAAAACGGAGCAAATGGAAACGTCAAGACTTGAAATTTTGTAGGCTGACTCACATTTATGCATAGAATTGAATCCACTTTGAATTTCTTCATGACGATCAACAGGGCAAAAGATATAATCGCTCAAAGTAGGCTACTTAATAAAATTTACACTTGTGCCTAGAATGCACTTTCAGCTCACCCCTCAAAACGGGTACTTGATAAACTTTTCCAAACTGAATTCTGAAAGTTGCAACACACTGAATAGGCCAAATGAAAGGTGTAGGACATGAATCTCGAGCCTTACCCTCTCAAAATCAACTGGATCCATTTTACCCCCTTGCAAAGTAGGCCATTCAAACTGACTCATTCGGGTACTTTTCTGACATGTAGGGCAAAATTTTGAAATGGGCCTCTAAACTTAATTCACTTTTAATCAGTCCCAACAAGATCCTAGACAATTCTTGGAGAAAGGAAACATCATTGAGAATCATTTTTTGTAAATAACACTGAATCAAATAAGTTAAAAATGTTTCATGTAATTTTTAAAAGTAGAACTCGTTCAATGCTTTCATGCACCAATGGTAAAGGCGTCTGACCCACACCATCATTTATAATAGAACAAACAATATAATAGACTATTGTAAAGAATATATACAAAAATATGAAAGAACATTAAATTACCATTACAAACCATAAACCATTAAATAGTGAAAATAGATATAAATTTGTAAATTTCTCCCTACAAACACCACAACCATAACCAAAAAAAAAAAATCTTACCGGCAAAAACTAAGTAGCTGGTGAGTTGCAAGTCTACAACATCTCTCAGATGATCAAACCATTTCTTAATTTTGTTCTTCTGATTAGTCAATGGATTTAGTTGCATGTACAAGTTTTCTATTTGAAGCCTTTTGTTTCCCTATATTTGAGACTTAATTAAATTCTTGTGAGTAGGAAATTGATTCAAGAATTACGTGTGAAGAATTTGGCAAAGTAAATGATGATAATCAAACTCAAATTTTATCTATCTTGAAAGCCTTTTATCCTGATGGCATTAAATTAAAGTTCTTTCTCTATTTTCTGGTGATCTCTGGAGCAGAGGTTGCTTTGCATCGACCTAGGATACATTTAACTTGTGTTGTATGTACGGAAATATGTATCGTAGGATGATGCAATGCAACCTCTACTCCACCAATACCAGATAGAAGAGAAAGTACTTTAATTTAAAGCCATCAGGATAAAATGCTTTTAAGACATATATTAGGTATAAAAGGAATCCTACCTTGTCATTTGAAGGGGTCTACCTACAATTCAAGTGATCTCTTAATTATAAAATCAATTCAATTCCAAGTGAACAAGCAATCAAGCATTGAAGGAGAATTCAAGTTGGTGCAGGTGCATTTGGAAGACCAAAGGACTCAATGAAGCCATTAAAATTTTTTCAAGGTCTTAGGAGTGAGGAGCCAATCAATTATGATGTCTTAAGGTCCATTATGGCGAATGAAAGACTGGAGAAATTGCTTGCTAAGGAGCAGCAGTAGAAAATCTGCCTTAAGGAGGGGCACATTTTATGATTGACGGTGTTTAGAAATTTCAAATGAAAGTTGAATCCATCATCATTTGGATGGTATAGTGTTTGGAAGAGGGGTATATGAGAAACCCTACTTTTAAGGGTTTGTGAGAGGCTAAATAAGGGATTTTGCATCTAAGAAGGTTAAAACTTGTAAATAATTGCATTTCCTTAGTTTTAAATCATATACTTTCCAAAGCAACCTTTTGATAGTAGATTCTATGTACCATCCTAATCTAAAAAGAATTCATTTTGTCTACATCCGATAGTCATTGCTAAAATTAGTTTAAAGTGTATTCATTTAGGGACCTTTCATAAAATATTCTCAACTTACACATCATAAAAGGATCTTAAAATATTCATTGTTTATAATGATAAGAATTTGGTTGTTCCATACACCATCCTTTACTATTTTAAAAATATCATTGACCAAAATATTGTGCAACAGTAGTATGGAGTGCATTTCATCTATTTTATGCCTAAATATTTCATCATACAACTTTCTTTTCAAAGGCAACTGATCGATTGCCATGTTTGGGTAATGCATTCCAAATAGATACAGTGGCATACCATTTATCTGTCTTGATTAAAGACTTTTATCCTGATGACATTAAATTAAAGTTCTTTCTCTATTTTCTGGTGATCTCTGGAGCAGAGGTTGCTTTCCATCGACCTAGGATACATTTAACTTGTGTTGTATCTGCGGAAATATATATCCTAGGATGATGCAATGCAACCTTTGCTCCACCAATACCAGATAGAAGAGAAAGTACTTTAATTTAAAGCCATCAGGATAAAATGCTTTCAAGACATATATTAGGTATAAAAGGAAGCCTACCCTGTCATTTGAAGGGGTTTACCTACAATTCAAGTGATCTCTTAATTATAAAATCAATTCAATTCCAAGTGAACAGGCAATCAAGCATTCATCAACAATTGAAGGAGAAATAAAGTTAATAAAGATATTTAATAGAGGAGATATTTAATAAAGATATCATCTTTTAAATTAAGAAATGGGTAGGAGATTTATAGGGTCTATCCTATTCGAGCTAGCTACTATTTCAACACATTCTAACACATGTATCTATTTCAATGCAATAATTAGTAGTAGCTACATAGACTAGCATGGTACACAAGTTCTTTTCTAATAGTGCCCTTCATATGCAATTCTTTCAAGATTATTTAGTTGTATCTATCTTCTTAAGTTATACAAATGGAGACTAGACTAGGTTATGTATCTACTTTCTTGCTCTGTAATTATCGTTGTGTTTAATAAATTTTTATCCCTTTGGTGAAAAAAAAGGAGGTTGATGATAAATATCTATGTTGTCTATTAGTTGATTCCCATGACAATAAGTGGCTAATGCTGATACAAAGTAACACTAACAAGAAACTCTAATGACAATCTAATACACATCACTATTGAACTTACCCCTGTCTCATATAACCCTATGTTGGCTAGGCCCCACAATAATTAGAAGATCCTAATTACTACTATCCTAAACCTTGCATTGACCTTCACAATTTCACAGTGAGTTGAGTTAATTAGTCCATTAGCGAGATTGGGAAAGAGGCTGGTATTGAGTTAGGTGTTCATGGAAGGTTTAAGGAGGTACACTATCATCATAATTAATGTTAGAGAGTGTTGTGTGAAGAAGAATGTCCACAAAAGGAGTGACTGTCCTAAGTGCTTGAGACTGTCACAAAAACTGATTGTTGCAATAGTGAATCTTCCTTTGACCTTTGTTTGTTTGGGAGGGTAAAGACCCATGGTGGTATATGTTGAGTGGTTGGGAGGGTAAAGACCCACATATCAACTATCTACTTTGACATCCTAGGATGGTGTCCACCTACTCTAAAACCTGGTGGGCACTCTCTGTCTGATACTAACATTTACATAACATGTGCCTCTCATATAACCCTATGTTGGCTAGGCCCCACCATAATTAGAAGATCCTAATTACTAAAAACACTAGATTCTCCCCTAAAAGGCTGTTGAGTCATAGAAGGCCTAGCTTGATAGCCCTATAGTCTCTCATACCTAAAATATCCTTGTGTCGATGATGGTCAAATGTGACTACCCTATGGCCCCTACTATTCTCTAGACCTTTGTCCCTAATATTGATACTATTGGGTTTTTCTTTGTAAATCATATATATAGTAAGTCTAAATTATCCTTTGAAGGATGGGGAGGCCTATGGACACTTTAGTCCATTCATCAAGGTTAAAAACTTCTCTCATGCCTCTTGTGTCCTCCCATGTACCTCCTTTTCCATAAGAGACTTTTCCATAGCAACCCTAAAGTCATTTGGATTGGCCATGTGTAGGAAAACTGAAAGTTTGGGCTTTCCACCCCTAATGAAATAATTGACAAGTAACTTGTCTTGAATGTAATATATAAACTACAAGATCTCCAAAAACTAACTCTCATGTTGAGCCACTATGAAACCTTATTATGTGAATTATGAAACTCATCTATGCATCTCTGTCAAAAATATTTTGAAATAGAACACACTTTGAAGCACTCCAAAATGGTATCTGGAGAGGGTTTCCAATGTGAGTTGGTGCATTTTACCCTCCCAGTACCACAAGGTGGAATCAAGTTTTCTCAAAAATTGCATTAAAAATTATGCCTTTAGGTTGCTCACATATAGATGCAACCCAAAGCATAAGTCCAAGCTAAGTAACCAAGACTTATCCTCAGCCCCATTTGTGGATCTTAAAAATGTAGAGGATTGGAGATGAAGCAACTCTCGAATATGATCCTTTGGCTCATGATATGTGCTTGATATAGTCTATAACTCTTGTATTTATGCATGATCAGGCTAGGTAATGTGTATTGATCAATATTTTATCTCCTCTATGTGTATTTCTCAAATTCAAGGAGAACTCCTAATAAGCTCCCAAGATGCAAGTATATTCTCCTCTACTACAAGTGGATCCTCATGGCTTGTAAGCTTTGAGGTCCATATTCGGGCTACTCATCTTGGTTAAAACTCTCAAAGTGATATGACCCTTCCTTCCATTTCCTACACCCTATTTTCTATCCCACACCTCATAACCTTTACCTCACTTCCTATCATTGTTACCTTCCATCTACCTTTCATATCCCCTATCTTAACCTCCTCCACTTTTCTACATCCTATCCTAAACCTTAACCTCATACACACTTAATTTTACTTCACCTACCTAATCCCATTCCATCCTTCACATCCTTTTATCTCCCTCCATTCACTTTCCTACCTTCCAAACCCCTAACATATCCTAACTTACTCTTTCACCATTACATCCTTCATCACTTACCTCCCTATCTTATCCTAACCCACACCTCATAACCTTATACCTCTTAGCTTCTATTTTATACCACCTTCCTAATGGTACACTTATGCTCCCTTCCAAAACAACGACAAAAAATAGCACTCAATCACTACACAGTGCTCTCACGGTTCTGCAGTAGGGATTTTCTGTCACAACCATATATACCAGCATCCATAATTAGGATATATTTTACATAATGGCACTCGATCACGCACGTTTATGTCATCCATCTCCTTAATTAGGATATATTTTAAATATGGAAAGTAGTGTTAATATGTTTCAGGCTAACTATATTGTTCATTATTTAAAATGCAGTGTTTAATTAATACATGATTGTAGGATTGTTTAACGGTTTAGGTATTGTAAGAAATTCTTCTTTTAAATCGATCATATCATATTACAAAAACCTTTCACCATCTCTGATATTGGCAATTAATCTGATAAATCTATAATAAACTTTGAATCTAAATATTTGAATATGTATAACAATGAATTTTCTGATTATAACCTACCTTTTTCCTGCAGCGATTAAACCCATAGGGAACCTATGTCCACCTCCCTCCTTTGTGTTCATCGGTGGATGGGCCCTACTTGCATGTTCCCTATTGTGATCCCCATTGTGATCCCCTAATATGCCCTGAGACAACAAACTAAGATACCTTGGGAGGGCCTTTAGGTAGGCACTCGTTCGCTCGACCGGGAAGGGACGCTTACACGAATTTTTGTGGTTGAAGTCAGCGAAGATGGATGGAGATTCAATAGTGAGTGTCCAAGAAATTGGGTTGTTTCTAGTGTGGCTCTACTTGCTTCTTTAGGTCAATAATTCCCATTCGTTGGGAAAGCATAGAACTAAATCGTACTCCCTCCACTTCCAACCTGAGCTACAGAACAGGCTAGTTTCACACCAATGATCTTCCCCACCACGATTAAACCCATAGGTTCACTACAAAGGCAGGATGAAGAGGCGTGATTTTGTAATGGCAGAGGTTGATGGGACGAAGAGGCAGGATTTATGAAATGACTTGGTCTTTTTTTTTTTAAAGTAATGCATGCAGTCATCAAAATTTTGATGAACACGAGCACTTTTTCTAAAAAACCCCAAATGTCATTGCCAATTCCTTATTCATCAAAACCAAATATTTCATTATCGTCAGAATTCCGACGAAATCAAGCATTTTTAAAAAAAAATCAAATTTGATCACAATATACCTTCTTTGTCAGAAACCTCCATTGGAATTTTAGGCCAAATGTATTAGTGCATTTATGTGATTGAACTTTGCTTTCAATGATTTTTGCATTTCCAAAAACTTCTTCTGTTGGTTCTTTAGGGGCTTCTAGAAGGGCTTTTACATAAGTTTCTATTATGTTTTCATCTGCCTGATAACCCATTTTTGTAACCCAAACTATCCTTGGAACCACTCCCTCCATCCAAATTTCATCCTTCTTTATAACAAAACATATCTCTTTTTGATATTTATCAGCTATGGATTGAGATAATCTTTCCCTATTTTTCATTCTAGCCTTCAATGCCTAAAAATGTTCAATTATGTTCTTCTCCCTGTCATCTCCCATGTTATTAAGAATATCCAAAAGTTGTTTTCCTACCAGAATGTCAAATCCAAAATCCTTTCTACCAATACCGGGAGCTTCCTTGGTGATATACAACAATAGACATACAAGTAGGTTACCAAATCTGAATGTGTCTTTCTTGTCACCCTTAATTTTCTTTAGATTGTCTATTAGCTCATCTTTTAACCACTCACAAATGTCAATCTTTGCATTACTATTTACTAAGTCATAAGCACTCTTGATACAATATTAGAAACATAGTTTAAAATGTTGCCATGTGTAGCTTTGTATCAAATAATCATGCTAATGAATCTTAAATTGATATCCTTTACATCATTGACTCTTAAGGATCTCTTGTGATAGGTTGCACTGGTTAGGGTCATTACAGTGTCATTTGGAACCTTTTTACTCTTGTTAGGCCTGCTACCGGTGGAAGGTAAGCCTGTCACTGCCCTAACTGCTTCTTTTATTATCTTATGAATGGAATCTAGCAAAAATAACTCCCCATGAACTCTTCTCAATACAATCCTTATAACCTCTTTGGGAAAATCAGGAATGCTAAGTATCTCCACAAAACCTAAGGTTTCAACTATCTTGTGTTCTGAGTTTACATTACCATTTTCATCAAATATTATTGTCCTATACATGTTCATAATCTCATCAGTACCTAGTTCTTCAATATGACAATGTATGTAAATTCTAAGATCCTTTGGGTATTTTAGAAAATGCTCTTAGGTTATCATCCTACTTTGCTACTTCGGGAATGATTTTAAATACGGGCCTAGCTCTTATAATCACTTCAATTACTGTAGGGTTTGCAATGAATTTAGGTGCAGAGGAGGAAGCTATTGTATAAATACCTTAATTTGCCTTTAGGTTAGAATACTTGAATGATTTTCCTTCACTTCTCATTGTGGATGCCTTCACTCGGGTTTTTCGCACTCTAAGGAAATTTGAATGCTCGGTGAAAAAAACTTGCTTTATAATGTCATTTCCTTCAGCTACCACATTGAATCTCTGTTGGTTAAGTGAAACTTAAGACATCTACCGGTAAAGAAGTAATTCAACTTCTCACCATCAACCGAGGTAAACTAGCATGTTTTTCAATTTGTTGCCATACCCCCAAGGGATTTCTTTTCAGTTAGATGAAGAATCTCCTACCGGTTGAGTGATACTTTATTCTACCAATGAAGGAATAGCTTCATTAGAATTTTGATCTGAATTTCTAATCCATTGTTTTGAAAATTCTTGCTTTACTTCTTCAACCTTCTCTTTACCTTTCAAACTGGGTCCTTTGTTATTTGCCGGTGATGCCTTACTTCTACAAAATTTTGCAATATGTCCAATCTTGTTACAAGCATAACAAGTCACATTATTTTTCTGAATAGCTTTTCCATATCCTATGCCGGTATGTGTTCTGCATTGATTAGATGAGTGTCCAAATCTTCCATAAACATAACATCTTATATTCATTCTGCAGTTTTCTAAATTATGACCAATTTTGTTGCATTTAGAACATTGACCGGTGGGTGCATTGGTGTTCTGGTAGTTTCTAGATCTACACTAATTTTCTCTATGACCATACTTGTTATAGTTAAAGCATTTCCCATTAAATTTGTAGGCATTAGGTTGTCCTACCAGTTTACTGCGATCATGATTGTTTGCAGTACCGGAGCTTTCACCAACTTCAAAGCCGAGACCATTAGTATCTCCAATAGGTTTCTAATTTTTCAGCATGTCATCAACTTCTTTTGATCTTTTCTCGAATTTCTCCTTGTGTTGAATTGTAGTAGCCAACTCATTTTCTAAGAAATGTTTTTGTCTCATGAGTTCAGTTTTATCATGCTCCAAGTGAATCATATCTGTCTTTAAAATATCATTTGCATGACTGAGTCTTAGATTTTCATTTCCAGCATCATTGGTTCTCCTATCCAAGTCATCTTTATTCTTCTTTCTGTCTTCAATGTCTTTACAAAACCTCATAGTCACATCTTGCATCTCATTACTCAAGGTCATGTTTTCTTGCTTCATCTTGCTTACAAGATCATTAAGAGTACCTTTTTCATCATCATCACTTTGTATCTTCTCATGAAGTTCTCTTCTTTTGTTCCTAGCAATAATGAGATTTTCTTGAAGTCCTTGAATGATTTCCTGTGCAGCCTTCAGATCATCTTCAAGTTTCATATTTTTCAAATTTTTTGCATCATAATCTGCAAGAGATGTTTCCAATTGCTTTCTCAGGTTTTCCAATTGTACCGGTGTCAGAATATTCCTCAAGTTATTAGGCTTTTGAAAATAGAGGACCAAACTCTGATACCAATTGTTAGGATTCCCAAAGATACTGAGAGGGGGGGGTGAATCAGTATCTTGTTGGTTAACAGATTTTCTAATCTTATTAAACAAATTGCATTCCAAAATAGTGTACTAGTAAACCAGAAGTAATGCAGTAAATAAGATCAATAACCACAACATAGAAAGCACACCACAACATAATATTTTTAACAAGGAAACCTGGTGTGGGAAAAACCTCAGTGGGATTTGTGACCCACAATATTAACTCACTGGCCAATAAATGAATATTACTTACAATAGGGGCCTGTACATGCAGGAAGACCAACTGCCTAAAGCTCACTGCTTAATTACAAAAAGGGAAGTCTCACTGACTTACAAAATGGATTATGCAAATCCAATATCATGTAGTGCTTCATTCCAGCATCTGCTATGCCAGGTTTAGTATCGGTTTAAGCTCATACAACTTCCATAAACCTTATTCCAAAATATTCCTTAATATGTTCGCATTTACCTATTACGTTCCATACTTACACAAATGATCCAACAAGATCTCATATATATATATATGATTCCTATTAAAATTTGCCTTGTCGGCTTACAAAAATTATTTTATAATTAAATACAAAATAAAATCCTATCGACTGGGGTACTGGTAATCATCTTTGTCACTGCCAGTGTCGGTGCCCGTGCCTGTGCCAGTGTCTACCGGTTTCATAGGATTGTAAGGTTGTCGTCAATGACAATACCTTAAATCACCTACAATTTCTCATTGGAGTGTGCATTTGCCAACATTTTCCATCTCCCTTCAATTTGATCTTGCAAATCTGATGGGATTATTCCATATAATTCATTGGGTGTCCTATAAAACTTATGCAAGTTCTAGATCAGGGCTTCTTCAATTTTCCTTTTATCTTCTTCATTACTGAGGGAATATGTTCTCCCACACCAGAAAAACCTCCAGATTCTTTGATCCCATGGACCAATTTATCAACTGTTGCAGCTTTGTTTCTTCCACTCCTTCTAACCTCTTTAATTTCTACATCTGATTGGGTGTCAGTGATATCACCCCCTCTCTCGTCCTTTTTGAGCTTTGTATCAACCTTTCCTTTGCTCTTCTTCTTTCTGGAATATGTCACTCCTACTGGTCTATCTTTACTTGGGGAAGATATAGGAGTACCTAAATCCTTTTCTTTTGTATATGTTGTAGGCTTGGTTGCTGCAGTCCCCTTGGGTTTTGTCTTTGTCACTTTCTTCTTTTCACCTGTCAATACTTCATCTTTATTAGGGTTGACCTCGGATTGGACACTAGCATCGATGGAGGTAGTGGCATCGGATGCTTCACCTCCATATTTCTTGTCAAGAGTATCAATCATTCTTCTCACTTTTCTTTTCATGATTGGAACCTGAAGTTCCTATTTTATTTTGGAGCTTGCCTCCTCAGAGGTTCCAAATCTCTTTGCCTTCGAGTCTACCGATTTGGACAGTAGCATATTGACATGAATTTTAACAATGTCTACTGCAACCTCATAGCCCATACGTGGAACCCAAAAGCTTCTAAGTTAAACTGCTTGAATGATACAACAATATGTGTCTACAAGAAAACAAATATTGTCTTTGTATTTATGTACTATTTCGGTTGGAATTATTTCCCTCTTGTGCATCCTAATTTAGAATTCCTTAAAGTATCCCCACATTGTTTCACCAAACTTATCTCCTATATCCCTAATCATTCCACCTATCTGAACCATGATAGGTTTCTCTTCAAACCATACTACCTTACCCTTATAGAGGAAAATGTTTTGCACATAGAAAAATATACATACCAGAAGTGAGCCATATTTGAAGGATTTTTTCTTGTCCTTCTTAATTTTTTCCATTTTCACCATAAATTCACTTTTAAACATCTCAAAAATATCATAGGTTGCATCCTCCTTGATAATTCAATAGCCAGCATGTATGGTACCGCTCGACACAATATTCATCTTACTTGTTTGATAAACCCTCTAACCCAACACTGTAGAGGAAAATCTTACTTTAGCATCCTCAATATGGGTGATTGTCATTTCTCTACTATTACATTGGGATTTGGTTAACCAGATGACTTCAGATGATGAAATTGTTTTTAGGGTTAATGCTTCACCGGTTGTACTAAACTTTGTCACTCTTCAAATCACCTTCTTTGTAATCTTGATCGGTGCTTGAGCTTCTAGCCACAAAAATTGATCATGAACTCTACTCAATACATACCTAACCTAGTCATCATGAAACTGATCAGGAAAATCAACAACATTAGCCAATCCCTTGGTCTTCAGAGATAGAAATTTTGCCTTCAATTGATCATTAACGCAAAACCCTTTAAACTCATTTCGAATGAACTTCTCTCCAAGTTCTTTGATCTTGCAATGAATGTAGGAGCGAATGTCTTTTACCAACAATACACTAGAGGAGGTAGATGATAAGGCACCAATCATGTCGATCTCACCGGCTTTCATTGGGATGCAGCTTGAACTCAGATTGGCGTTCTTTGATAGCTTCAACCAATACAAGAGTCAATATCGGTGTTGCCATGATGACCTTCAAACAAGCTTTTCTCAGACAAAGTTGAATACCTTCTCCTTATAAATACCAAACACCACTATCACTCTGCTTGAACTTTCCACACAAATATTACTTAGCAAGATTCCATTCACCTTTAATCGTATAGGAGTTCAAGATTTCACAAAAAAAAAGGATATTTGAAGATGTGTTGACATTTCCTTATTTATCCATTGAGATTTATTGATGTTAAAATACAACGGTTAGTTTTGAAACTTACAACTTAAGGTACATCGATTAACCTTTTACCAGTTGTTTGTTACTGACACCGATACACAAATAATTAACTTACAAGGCATTTCTCAAACAAGAGCTCTTGTCTAACTTTTATGCATCTCAACTATGTAAATAGACATAACTTTATATTTGGTAAAGGGGATATACAAATAATCTTACCATATGTGCTCCCCTTGGGCATCAGTATGCCTAGTTAGAAGAGGAACTGTCATCACCGATGGATGATGACTTGGTTTAAGAATAACCTTCTCCTTTTTTTCTTTCTTCCTTCTTGATCCATTTTTTTTAATTTCATTTCTCACTTCTTCAATTGTCTTCTTTCCTTTCAGGTGATTTTGCTCTTTCTTCTTGTTAAACCGGTTCTTGTCTTCAAACTGGTTATAGGATCGGTTCCTGCACTCTCTAGTTAAGTGGCCGATCTTATGGCAACTAAAACATGCTATACCAGTTGTCCTCCATGGTCTTGAATTAATTCTCTGGCCCATTCTCATTCTACACTTTTCTACAACATGACCAAAATTACCACATGTGCAACAGGTGGCATTGAACTAATTACTCTTTTTATTAGGACTGCCCGGTTTGAACGGTGATCTTGATACATTTGACTTGAACCTACATTCTTCAGATTTGTGTTCAGACTTATTGCATGTGAAGCAATGTCCATTAAATATTTTTGTATTTGACATAATGCTAGATTGAGATCTACAATCATAAGCAGTGTGGTCATACTTATGACAATTATGGCAGTAACCATCAAAGGTGAAAATCTTCTTTTGACTAATCGGTTTATTTCTACAATCATTAGTCTTATGACCCGATTTACCACAGTGATTACAAGAGGATTTTGAAAACTTCATACCTTTCACTTCTGAATGGTTTCTTTTATCATCCTTCATCTTTTTGGATTTAGATGATTCTCCAATTTCCATAGGACCTGTACTAGGGTAACCAAAACCGTTTTTTTCCTTTGTTCTTCTCTGAGCCTTCAACTATTTATCTACCTTCTCAGAGCTTTCATTGAATTTCCTCAGCTTCTCATTTCTCTCATTTTTAGTTTTCAACTCACTCTTGAGTTGTTCAATCTCTTTCATCATCTTCTCCATTTCTTTTGTGTTGTCATGCAAATGCTTATGTATATATACATTCTCTTGGGTGAGAATTCAGATTTCTTCATCTTTATCAATGATGATTGCATCATTTTCTCTGAAGGCATCTTCAACAAGCCTCCTGGCTCTTTTATCTTTTAACAAATCTTCTTCTACCTCCTTTTTATTTCATCAGCATTTATGTTGTCTTCTAGTATCTCAGTCATTCTTAAGGCCTGACCTTCATGTTCTCTTTTGAGATGTGTGACTCCTTCGGTCAGCTTCCTATTCTTTTCCATGAGTTCTGAGACTTCTTCTTCAGCTTCTTCAGATCCACTCTATTCAGAGAGTTGATCTATTATGTCTTGACTCTCATTTATTTGTTGATCTAGTTCCTTTCTTTTTCCAAGAGATTTTCTTAGTCTCTCTTTCAGCTGAGCAATAATTTCATTTTCTTCATCAATCTACTTCTGGTACCGATATTCTTTCATGATCTTTATCCTCAAGTTGTCAAGCTTCACTTCAGAGGAATGCAACTCTGATACCAATTGTTAGTCCCAACTAGTGCTGAGAGCGGAGGGGTGATTCAACACTTTACCAGTTTTATCCAATTAAAACTTTTAACTTAAGTTTTTTCTAACTTAACATTCATCAATATAAATAACTTCTGTAGTAGAATAAGCATGCATGAAAAGATACATAGTGACACCAAGATTTATCTCATGGAAACCCAAATGGGAGAAAACCACGGTGTGAGTAGGAACTCACAAAATTTTTACTCTTCTGAAGTATGGCCGGTCAGGAGCCATCCCTATTAGGAGATTACAAGGACACTATTAGGTGCCACCCGGTTAAGGGATTTTGATTCAGGCCTGTTAGAGCCTTTACCCTGTTAAAGGTAGCCTTGTTAAAGGTCTTAAGATCATCAATTAAGATGACACTCAGTTAAGGGATTTTTACAATGGGACATGTTAAAGTCTACCCTATTAAGGGATTTTACTTGTAATGGTTAGAGAGAAACATAAAGATGATCTCTTGGAGTAGCTATTGATAGCTTGATCAGATCACACTGATATACTATATCTGCATCAGTTGTGTCTTCTCTGCACAACACTGATTTCCTACTTATAAATTCAGCTCTGTACTCTACCGGTTCTCTATCCTTTGGCTCTACACTTTGTTGGTCCTTTGACCTTCGACTTTGCTCCCCCTATGTTCACACTTTCTCACATAACTTTCCACATGAACAAAAACCTCATCAAGAATGAATTATGTGAATTTATTACCCTTTCAATCTGTCACCAACTTTCCCTCCATAACATCCTATTCAAAGTTATGTTACCCCACCATAAATTATTCTCTAGGAATCATTCCTGAAATCTTTCTCAAAATAGTCATTCATGCCGATAAGTCCACCATTTGACTAGAGATGAATTCCAGTTTATCTGGATGTTAACTAAACTTTTCCAGTCTATCAATTATAGACTCTACTGGTGTACCAATCAAAATCTACCTAGCCGATTACCTTCTATATACTGATCTATTCACTGCTTAGCTGGTTGACCTCTTCTATGCCGGTCTACTCACTGCTTGTCAGTTGATCTCCCATGTGTCGGTCTACTCACTACTTGTCAGTTGATCTTCTATATGCCAGTCTAATTCCTTCTTACCATGTCTATACACTGCTTAACTGGTTAACCTCTGTATATTGGTCAACTTACTATTGATAGACTGTGAAAATTTGGGAGATGATGTTCCAACACTGACAACCAAATCATTCACTGGTCATACAAAAATGCACTAGAATGCCAACAATATAATAAAATATGCAACTTGAATTTGAAAATAATAACCAAGAAAAGCATTGTATGCAAGGAAACCCACAACTTGAATTTCAAAAGAATAACCAAGCATAGTATTATATCCACAACTCTAATTTAAAAAGGATAACCAAACAAAGAATTGTATGCAAGGAAATCTACAATTTGAATTTGAAAAAGGATAACCAAACAAAGCATTGTATGCAAGGAAATCTGCAACTTGAATTTGAAAAGTATAATCAAGCAAAACATTGTATGTAAGGAAATCTAAAACTTGAATTTGAAAAGGATAACCAAGAAAAATATTGTATGCAAGGAAATTTGCAACATGAATTTGAAAAAGGATAACCAAACAAAGAATTATATGCAAGGAATTATACAACTTGAATTTGAAAAGGATAACCAAACAAAGCATTGTATGCAAGGAAATATGCAACTTGAATTTGAAAAGGATAACCAAGAAAACCATTGTATGCAAGAAAATCCACAAATTGAATTGAAGATAAGAAATAAGGAGGCTTTGATGTATGCCACCCACTTAATATTGTAAGAATTTGTTCAAAATAGCCAAGATCAAGAGCAAATTGAATAGCACAAAAGTGGGACAAATAAATTGATAAGAATAAACTATATTCTAATCAAGATGAAAATACCAATCAACTGGATAATTAGAAATTACATACAATGTAGATGAGCCTTCTTATAAAGGCAAGGCTAAGAGACAAGAGAGAACACAAAGATGACATGCGGCTCAATGAGATGCAAAGGTAGGTAGGGGTAGGTAGGAGAAATAGTAGAATATTCTACATGAGGTGGATCACCCATCGAAGGTGGAATTATCATCCCACAATAAGTGGATATGATAAAGTAACAACAATGTCACACCAAAAAAGGTGGAATTTCTCCTACATACACACTCCCAATGTATGCACATCCCTAAGTGTCTCATATGAAAACTACAATGTTATGCATTTACCTAAGACAACTTAAGTAAGGTGTAATTATATCCTATATGAATAAATAATTAGACCAACACCCCCCCTTAAGTGCAACTTAGGGGAATTCACTTAAGCTAACAATGCGAGATGGGTCCCGACTACTAGGTCATGTTAGGTACCCATGTACAAATTAGATGCAATCAAACCAATGTAAATAAATCTCTCACAAACAAAGAAAGGGAGAAAAAGGGAAACTACCCCCCCCCCCCCCCCCCCAAAAAAAAAGAAAAAAGAAAAGAGGGATGAAAACTATACAAAGAATTCTCAAAGAAGTATATGAAGGACAAAACCCCATGTGAGGAAAAATTTCCCCCCATATGAGAGCAGAAGAGAGACCAAGTAGGCCCCCCTCAAAGTAGAATATGCACCAATGGTGTTGGCATATGATGAACCGACATGTTGATATGATGATAATGTATGTTGTCATTGTTAGGGATCCCACATATACAGAGAGGGGGGGGTGAATCAGTATCTGACCGGTGATTAGAATTTCTTAACTTAAAACATGCAGAACATAATATAACAGTGTACTAGTATGCAAGAAATAATGCAATAAATAGAATCAAGTACATCCACATGAAAAGTACACCATAACACAAGATGTTAACGAGGAAACTCGGTGTGGGAAAAACCTTGGTGGGATTTGTGACCCATAATATTCACTCACTGGCCAATAAGAGAATATTACTTACAATAGGGGCCTGCACATGCAAGAAGGCCAACTGCCTAGAGCTCACTGCTCAATGGGAAGTCTCACTAACTTACAATAAGGATTATACAAATCCAATATCTTGTACTTCTTTACAATAGCATCTTCAATGCCTGATTTAGTACTGATTCCTGCTCTGTTCTTTACATATACCCCTTGACCTATATTTCATACATTAGGTCTATCTAATATTTTCCTTAATGCTTCTGCTTTTTATATTTCACACATTACAAAATGTCTATAATGATCTCTTTTATATATAAGGGTCATTTTACAATTTTCCAAGTCGGCTTACAATAATAAACAAAATATTATATAACAAAAATCCTATCGGCCTCTGTGCCGGTATACTTCCTTTCTTCTATGTCGGTGCTGGTGTCTTGAGTGCCGATGTAGAGTGTGATCTGCTGATGCTGGTATAATGTCTTTGCCAGTGCCATAGGATTGCAAGGTTGCCATGAATGACAAAACCTTCAATCACATACAATGTCTCATTGGATTGTGCATATGCCAACAATCTCCCCCTTTGGCATTGATGGAAACACTCATGAGAAATTTCAAAAAGTATCCAAAAATGTGTAGTCCAAAAATGTGTGTGCTCCCCCTGAGCATATGATTCCTGTGATTTGAATTTTCTCATCCCACTACTCCCCCTTTGGCATCAATGACAAAGGTTGTCAAGATATCAGTAGAGTTTGTGGTTTCAACCTTGTAACTGGGTAGTTATAATTTGAAAAAGATCTCCCAAAATCAAGTTTATACTATCCATAAACTTCTTGCTATCTTTTATTGCTGTCTATGTTCTCTTTACTATATTGGTGAGATGTTGAAAATGCTCTGCCGGTGTTTTGCTTCCCTGTATTAATGCCTCAAGAAATTTTCTTCCGCAGAGATGCTAGATAGTCCAATTTTGGACTTAGTTTAGATCTCAAATGTTTTGCCTTATTTATTATTCTTTCTTTCTCTCTTTCCAATTTGAGTAGTACTTCCTCAAAATTTGTTATCTTCTCCTCAAAAACCGATAGTGTATCAGGTGAGTTGACAAAGTTGTCTACAAGTTTATTTATCTCATCCTGTACCTTGCTCATTTTCTTCTCAATATCTACAGTTAAAAAGTTTGTTTTATAGGTATCTTTGTACAAATTTTTGTACTCTTTCAACAAATTACATAATTCTGGTAGAAGTGTGTCAGAATCTCTATTACACTTCTTTATTTCCTCATCAAAGAATTTTGGTTTTTCAATTTCTACCTTATCCTTCAATGACTCTTCCTTTATTTTCTCAATGTTTTCTAAGATATATTTACACAATGTATCCAATTTTCCTAAAGAATCTTTGTTATCTATATTATAGTTGGGAGCAATTACCTTCAAAATTGGTATGGAATCATCAATTGCTTTGTAAGCTTGTGAGCTGCAGTCGGTTATTTTCTTGATAGAATCTAATAACACCTCAGTCACATTTGTTGATTTATATCCCGATGATGATCCAACAATCTGAGTACCAGTGGAAGTAACCAAGCTTGAATTGACCTCTGGTAGGTCTATTTGTGTCTGCACTTCTTTAAGCACTGATTTTCCTACTTCACTAGTTGTCAGTGGCACTGTTTCCTTATGTACCTGTTCTGGTTGTTGTTGCTCCAGAGCCTTTAGCTCTATTTGTTTCTTTGTATGTTTTATTGACTCAGTCTGTGTCTCAGTCTCTACCCTTTGCTCTTTATCTTCTACCGGTTTATCTGTTTCCCCTGCTACCAGAGGCTCACTAGCCATATCTGACTTAACAGTTGTCTCTTTGTCAACTACTATGTTGATATTCTGAGTATCAACATTCACAGTATATAGGACTTCAGGATTAGGATTATTATCCTCTATTGTGAGGCCCCACCTTGACTTAGTCTGACATTTCAGTGGTTTTTATATTGAGACTATTACGGATACTTATTTTTATGCATTTTAGAATTGGATAACATTGCTATATATTGAGGATTTATTTATATGCTTTATGATATAGAACACTACATGATTTTTGAATAGGATGAATTTGTGGTGATAAATGTCATTATTGAATTTGCAAGACTTTACTAGGATAATAGAATTATGATGTATGTTTAAGTGTGGATCAAAATTATGAGAATTAGGATGAATTGTTTATGTGAAATTGCTTGGATATAAGATGTATTAAATTGTTCAGATGTAAATTGTATGCAAGTGATGATGTGTATTATTATTCTCGTGATTTATATTATATGTGGTTATTTGAAAGTTACTAATGTGTAAATTGAGATGCACGGGAAGTTATCCATGTGACCATGGAAATATTATGGAGAACCAAACCTAGACCTATGCATGTTCGTAAGCCAGGGTTTATCTATTTGGAGAGACAACACCCCGTTTGTGTTGTATTTTATTCATAATAGTATATGATGCATGTGTGTTAAGTGTTATTTAATTGATTTGTGTAAAATCCACAAGAGACGATTTCATGTATTAGATTGTAAAAGTGTTTTCTTTGTGTCACTTGACATATGTGTGGATTTAAGTTTGAATTTTTATTTTTATCTCTTTTTTGGAAAGTGTTCAACTATAGTTGTTTTCAATTAATGTAACGTGATCTCATAAATACCTTGGGTAAAGAATCTTTGGGATGGTCAACATAGGTTTGACCCGAAAATAAACTTCAGAGGGGTTTAAAAAGGGTTAAATGAACACCTAGGGGTAGTTTAATAGGGTTTCCTAAAGCCCATAAGGTATACCTAAGGGTTAGGGGTAATTTAAGGCAAGTTTCTACTCCCAACTGACCTTTTAGACACCATAAAAATTGACTTTTCTGAGTTGTGCGAAAATTGAAATTAGAAAATTGAACCTAGTTGTAAACTTTCCTTTCCGAATGAGAGTTCCCTTTCCCATTCTATCTTACCTTCCTCTTTAGTTTTTAGAAACTTGTGAGAACTCTCACAAGGGACTTCTTAAGCAAGAATTAGAAAATTTGTGGGTAATCACCCACTCTCCATTTTTGGAGACAAAAGAATTTTGAAAAGAATAAGCTAGATTGTTGAATAGAGAATTTTGCTAAGGGTAGAAAGAGAAGAACCATGGAATTAGGTTGCTCATCCTCAACAAAACTAACCTACCTTTGGGTAGATTAAGGTTGGTTGCATTCTTCTTATAATGGCTTCTTAATGCATGTGTTTGAAAGTAATGTTGGTGTAAAAGATTTGTTTCCGTGCATGTTCTTTTGGAAATTTTATTTGGTATTTTGTGTTATATATTGTATGTGTTTTTGAGAGTCATCAATACCTCGTACTCTTGGGAGAGAGGAGGATCTTGTGGGTGGTAGAAGTGACAACCCTTGAGTGAGAGACTCTCATTATGAGAGCGATCACAAGGGATTTTGTGTGACCCTTGCTGCATGGCCTATTTGTGCAATGGGGGTCATAAGGAGGGAAATAAGGCTTGAATGCCTTGGGGGGCATAAGGAATAAGGGGTTTCTATTCTTGATGTATTTGGTGTGCCATGAGGTGGCTACATGTTTTCCATACTTGCAGTTCTCCTCAAGGTATTGGTCCACTACCACCCTTAAAATGGTCATCACCAAGGTGTGGTGCAGTGTAGCCAGGATGGGAGTGTGTTTGAATTTGTGTGCATTCTGTCCCTTTGTGTTTGCATGTTTTTTTCCCGTCTAGGGCTTGGTTCTCCGAGCTCGAGGGTGGCTACCAGTTAGCCTAGGCTGGGAGGTGAGCACTCCATCGTCATAGTTTTGATTTACATTGCAGGATTGTCGGAAGAAAAGAGTAGGACAAGTGGAAGGTTGCAGGAGTTATTGGTTGCAGGAAATTTATTTGTAACTGTAATTTTTATTTGAAAAAAAAAAGTCCTCATTTATTGGAAATGAGAGACCCATTGTACAGTGATAAAAGTGTTATCTTGAAATACGTTTTGTTTAAAAAAAAAGAAGTTGTATTATTTTAGTATGCTATTTATTGTAGAAAAGAATTGTGCATTCTTAAATTTAGAATTTTTCCAAAGTTCAAAATATTATATCTAATGTGTTTTTATTAAATTGCAAAGCAAGAAAGTTATTTAATTCTTATGCGTTCAAAATAAGATAAAAAGAAAGAAATAATGAGATCAGTGTTGCATGCATATTATAGGCTGCATATAAATCATTTAAATTCTGTTTTCTATAAATGCACTTTAGAACATGATAGTTCTAGAAAATTATCTTTTCGTTTATTTCAGAAATTAGTATCTAGATAGATAGTTTACCTAGTCAATGTAAATTTAACTTGTTACAGCTACTGTGTGAAATTAACTAAAATCAGTCAGTTACTTTAAGCATACGATAATCTAGATCTGTCTTTTTATTAGTTGCTGTAGATTTTTGCAAAGTCTGTAAATTTATTTATTTCAAAAATGATAATCGCAATTCTAATATAGTCTTTATTAAATAAAATCTAGATTATTTGGTTGCTGGTAAAACTATTAAATCTAGTCATGTATATAGTAGAAGGTAGAAATAAAATACCTGTATAATTATTGCTTAGAAAAATATACCCTTGCTGTAAATGAATTAGGAAATTATTAATCCATTTATTTTTTTTATATAACTAAAATCAGAATACTAGGACCTATTTATTTCATAGTTGCTGTCATATACAATATATATATTTATATAAATATATAATTTTATTAACATGTAGATTTCACATATATCATTTTATATATATTTATATAAAATGCACTATTATAAATGATCACGAAAAAAATAATGTATTTATGCCTGTATGTATATAAAAATGCTATGAATATATATATATATATATATATATATGCTATGAATATATATATATATATATGTATGTATACATATACATGTATGTATATACATATATATGTATACATACATATATATATATATATATGTATGTATGTATGTATATATATGTATACATATATGTGTATACATACATATGTATATACATACATATATATATGTATACATATATGTATATGTATATATATATATGTATATATATATATATATATATATTTATATAAATAAAAATATATAATTATATTTTTTTTTAAAAATAACAAAATTAAATTTTGTTTTATATATAAAAAAAAATATAATTTAAAACTTTTGTTGGGCTCGGCCCCTGCGGTTTACCCCGCAGGGCGGCCCCTCCACACAGTGGGCACGGGCTCTCTAGTGGCAGTCGTAGCTGCCACTGTGGGCCGCAACGCATAGTGGAAGGCCTCGGCCTCCAATGTGGGTGGCGACCCACAGCGACGGTGCCGCTGTCCCTGTGGGGAGCTAGCCCCCATCGGCCGCCTCTGTCATTTTCGCCGTCGTTCAAACTGCGTCCCTCCTCTGCCATGGCCGGCGTCCGGGGGTTATCAATTCGGCCCTATTAAAAGAAAATGGTTAATCAAAAAAAAAAAAAGTATAAAACCCTAGCCCGAGTAGGGCTAGGGTAATGATATTAGATTTAATAAAAAAAAAATTTAATCTTAGGAAGATTTTATAATGCAAACCCCTAATTAGGGTTTGCATGGTTTGGTCTAAATAAATTTAGATAGAAAATATTACATTGTTTAAATTTTTATATTTCAATATATGTGTTTATATAAATAATTAGAATTATTTATATACACATATATGTAATTAAGAAATAGAAAGTTGTAGTTAAAGAATAAAGAATTTCCATAGGATTAAATATTTATTTAGCGGAGATTAGTTTTGGAATAAATAAAAGCAAGTGGGCTTAATCATACCTTAGTTAAATTAATTTGAGCACATCTTAAGTATGGATTAAATTGAATTAAATAGAGGGAGTAAGTTTTAGTTTAAAATTTTAAGTAGTAATAAATGACTTAATTAAAATAGTTGAAATATTTTAATTTAAGCAAAATATTATTATTTTTCAATGTATTAAATTAACATTGGGGAAACTTAATTGTGTGGCAATATTACTTATCTAAAGCGACTAAAATGGAGATTGGAATAATTTTATTGAGAATCTAAAAGCTATTTATGACTATTGGAAATTTATAGTACCCTTGTCGAGCAATTTAGATCTTTGGATTTAATTTAATCTTTTGGAATAAGTTGAAGACATAAGATATTAATTAAGTTGGTATTACACTTTTGATTTGAATAATTATTTCCTTACTTGTGTTAATGGAATATAGTTAACTCTAAACTTAGTTAAGACCACACATGTAGAGTATTGCAAATTAGTTAATTTAATCTTCTAAGTTATGGTATTTTAAAAAAAAAATTATCCCGTTCTTGCCCTGAATTTTGGGCATGACATTTTGGTATCAAAGCAAGGTTTCCACACTAGGAACCTTACTCCACTTACGTTTCACCTTAGATTATTTAAATAATTTTTGTTAAATTGATTTTATAAGACATTTTAATTTAATTGAATTAATATTATTCTAAAAGAAATTAGTTATTTATTTTACTTTATTTTCCTCTTAGGATGCCTTCGACAATGCGACAAGCTCGCAAGCGTGGAAGGGGTCCTAGGCGTGTGCACATAGCATGCGAAGAGGTAGCTAGGGAAGAATCGGTTCCAGAAGAGAACCCAAGAGCACCTCCTGAACAACCAAATGAGCCTAACCGAAACCTCTTAGAAGCAATACAGAATCTTATTGGCATAGTTCAGGAAAGGATTCCAGCAGAGAACCCTCAGGTTAGAAATCAAGACTCTGAGAGTCATAGATTAGTTGATAGAGAATGAAGCAGGAGCCTAGCTCGTATTCCTGTAGAGAGTCAGGGTGGAAATGAGCCAGAGTCTGTGCACATACTAGGACCACCTCCAGTGGTGGAACCAGTTTATTTTGAGAGAGCTCATCGGGATCTAGGGGATCTTATCAGGGAGGTCATGCACCTCTAGCCACCGTCTTTTGGAGGTTCTACTGATGGGGTAGAGGCTGAGGCATGGCTTTTGAGTCTTGAGAGGTGCTTTGTGCTGCGTTCATATGAGAGAAACCTAAAAGCACGTGTCGCAGTCCATCTATTGAGAGGGTTGGCCTCCACTTGGTGGAGATAGGAAGAGTACAAATGTGGATTAGTTCCTGATACTCTCACTTGGGAGATATTCACAGAGAGGTTTCATGAGAGGTACCTATCAGAACATTTCAAACAGTGTCGTATAGACGAATTTCATGACCTCCAACAAAAGGGCTTATCAGTAACCCAATATGAGAGAAAATTCTTTGAGTTGTTGCCTTATGTAGATTATCTAAAGGATGAGAAACTTCTTGTAAACTGCTTCATCAGAGGGTTAAATGCCGGTATAGCCGGGCCAGTTAGGATGTCCACTCCAGAGAGCCTTCGGGTTGCCATGGAGAAGGCACTGATAGCCGAGGAAATTCTGGTCAGACCATAGGACAATAGGGATTGGTTTTAGAACTGAAATCCCACACCTCAGACTTATGGATTCCAGAAACCACATTGGAAGGGAAACAACCGAAACTCATAGGGGTTCTCCAAACCCCGTCCTCCGCAACAGACACCACAGAACCAGAGGTAGAAGCCTCCACAGTATCAGCAAGGCACCAAGCCCAAGTAGTGGAAGACTCAGGGACAGAGACGTGATCAGAGAGCGCAGGTGCAGTACACACCTTCGGTGAGGACTCAACAGTCCTCTAGGGGTGGGTACAACGGATCCAGTAGGACAAGAGGTCAGGCTTTCTCTAGGCCTCAAGGCACCTAGTTTCAGGCACGAAGTGCTTGCTTTACATGTGGAGCCATGGGGCATATGGAAAGGGATTTCCCTAAGGGTCAGATGGTAGGGAATCAGTGGATGGCCACTTTAGAGCTGATAGTTGGTGATATGGGCAGGTCCCATAGGGTATTTGCAGCGGTTGACAACTAGCAGGCTGAGCATCAGACCACGATCATCAAGTCTGCAGGTATGATCAAAGGTAACAATGTATCTATTTTGTTTGATTCAGGAGCTACTGACTCCTTTACATCTCCATTGGTTGTGGAGCATTGCGGGCTAGTGGCAACTAGACAGGGTGTCAAATGGGAAGTGGAATTAGCTTCAGGGGCTAGAGTGTCAGTGGAATCAGAGGTTAGGGCATGTCAGCTGCAGATTGGCAAGACCACCACTTTAGTAGACCTTAGAGTGACACCACTTGGATCTTACAGTATCGTACTTGGCATGGATTGGCTTTATGCCCACAGAGCCAAGATGGATTGCCACCTGAAAAAGATCGAGTGTGAAGATGATCATGGTTCGCCCATAGTTATCACCAGGATTCAAAGGCCCGTGTCTCTTCGTATGATCTCTGCAATGAAGCTTAAGTGGAGCATGCGAAAGGGATGTTAGCTTTTTGCTATCACTATTAGTGACAGAGGAGAAGAGGAAGAAAATGAAACATCGCTTGATGACCATCCTATCCTTAAGGGATATTCAGATGTGTTTCCATCAGAGTTACCTGGAATGTCGCCCCGTAGAGAGATTGATTTTCATATAGACCTAGTACCGGGAGCCGAGCCAGTTTCCAGAGCACCTTATAGGATGACCGCAAATGAGCTTAATGAACTCAAAATTCAGCTTGAGGAACTCCTTGAGAAGGGTCATATTCATCCTAGCGTATCCCCTTGGGGTGCACCAGTCATCTTCATTAAGAAGAAGGACGAATCTCTCCAATTATGTATGGATTATCGGCAGCTAAATAAAGTAACCATCAAGAACCAATATCCGTTTCCCAGAATTGATGATTTATTCAACTAGCTTCAGGGTGCCAAAGTCTTTTCCAAAATAGATCTGAAGTCAGGATACCATTACCTAAGAATAGTGGAGAGTGATATCCACAAGACCACATTTCGCACTAGATATGCTCACTATGAGTTCACCGCAGTTCCATTCAGTCTTACGAATGCCCCAGCAGTTTTTATGAGCCTCATGAATGGGGTATTCCATACATTTTTGGACCATTTTGTAATTGTGTTCCTCGATGATATACTGATATATTCTCAGAATGAGAAGGAGCATGAGGAGCACTTGAAACAGGTATTACAGTGTTTGCAGGATAACTAGTTGTTTGGTAGTTTGTCGAAGTGTGCTTTCTTTCGATCGGAGGTCAAGTACCTTGGGCACGTTATTTCCGGTGATGGGATCTCAATTGACCCATCAAAGATTAGGGCTATTATGGATTGGCCAGTGCCAACCAATGTGACAGAGGTCAGGAGTTTCATGGGCTTAGCAGGGTATTACCGACATTTTATCGAGGGATTCTCCAGAGTCGCACATCCTATTACTTCTCTTCAGCGTAAAGGGAAGAAATTTGAGTGCACAAAGAAGTGTGAGAAGGCCTTTCAGGAACTCAAGAAGGCACTTACTAGTGCTCCTATCCTTATTGTACCAGACCCCTCAGCTGACTTCATGGTTTGTACATATGCTTCACTAGAGGGTTTAGGAGCGGTTCTTATGCAAGATGGTAGGGCCATAGCTTTCAAGTCTAGGAAACTTAAGACTCATGAACTTAATTATCCTACTCAAGACCTTGAGCTCATGGCAGTAGTGCATGCAATTGTGAGGTGGAGACACTTCCTTTTAGGTCATCACTTCGAGCTACATTTAGATCATCAAAGTCTTCAGTACATTTTCACTCAGCTGAACCTTAATGCACATCAGAGGAAATGGATGGAGTTCTTGTGCGAATATGATTTTGATGTTCACTACATCAAAGGAAAGGAAAACATAGTTGCAGATGCTTTGAGTAGGAGACGTCACAAGGTTTACACCATATCTATGGGCACGGATTTGAGAGACCGTATACTACAACACTTGCCAGAGGATGGATGGTATGCAGAGGTTGGTCAGGTAATACGATCCCAGGTTACTCTAGAGGGGAAATATGTGCATTATTCTTTGGAGTCTGATGGACTGTTATGCCGTAGAGGGCACATTTATTTACCTTCCTCCAGGGGATTGCGAGAGTTCATTGTCATGAAGGCTCATAGAGCTCCTTATGTAGTGCATCCCGGAGTTAAAAAGTTGCATGCTGACTTGAGGCAGTTATATCATTGGCTAGGAATGTGGCAGCTCATTGCCAAGATAGTAGCTCGATGCCTCGAGTGTCAGAGAGTAAAGGCGGAGTACCGCCACCTAGGTGGGTTGCTCCAGTCTCATGCTATACCAGAGTGGAAGTGGGATACTATATCCATGGATTTCATTATTGGTCTTCCTATGTCTTCTCGTCACCATGATGCTATCTTGGTGACAGTTGACAAGTTGACCAAAGTGGCCCACTTTTCACCAGTCCGGACTACATTCACGACACCAGCAGTAGCACAGGTGTTCTTACGAGACATTGTTAGACTTCATGGTGTGCCCCACAAGATT
Source organism: Cryptomeria japonica (assembly GCF_030272615.1). Taxonomy (NCBI): domain Eukaryota; kingdom Viridiplantae; phylum Streptophyta; class Pinopsida; order Cupressales; family Cupressaceae; genus Cryptomeria; species Cryptomeria japonica. The sequence continues at coordinate 885,329,910 of NC_081414.1, read as the reverse complement.
ATTTCTGACAGAGATTCCCTCTTCACTTCGTCCTTTTGGAGGGCATTATAGGCAGCTATGGGAACTAAGCTCAATTTCAGTACAGCCTATCACCTAGAAACAGATGGTCAGACAGAGAGGGTTAATCAGGTGTTAGAGGATATGCTTCGCATGTATGTCATGGATCATCAGACCAGGTGGGAAGAGTATCTTCCCTTAGTGGAGTTTTCCTATAACAATGGGCATCACACTTCTTTGGGGATTCCACCCTATCAGGCATTATACGGCAAGCCTTGTAGGACACCTTTGAGTTGGGATCGCATAGAGGACAGAGTTGCTATTGGTCTTGAGATAGTTTGGGATATGGAACAGTAGGTGGATTTGATTAGGCAGCATCTCAGAGAGGCTCAGGATAAACAGAAGAAATATGCTGATGCAAAGAGGATAGATCATAGCTACTTGGTTGGAGACAGAGTCTTCTTGAGAGTGCGACCGCATAAGAGTCCAATCTGTTACAGAAATGGTTCTAAGCTCGCACCTCACTTTGTAGGACCTTTTGAGATTCTTGAGAGGATAGGCCTAGTTACCTATTGTTTAGCATTGCCACCTAGCCTATCATGCATCCACGATGTGTTTCATGTATCATTTTTGAGGAAATATATCTATGATGAGTCTCATATTTTAGATTGGGATGCCTTGCAGGTGGAGTCAGACGGGCAGTTAGCTTTGGAGCCCATTCACATTTTGGCATGCCGGACACTGTGCTGCAGGGCACCTAGACTTGATTTTCTTGGTTTTTGTAATGTAATAAGGATGAATGCTAATCATCCAGTTGATAGTTGATCCTTTTGTGTGGTCAAGGAACTCTAAGGTCATTCTATAAACCTTGAGTTAACCTTAGTCCACTAGGATCCTTCTAGGTCCAATAGGACATTTTCTCATATTGATGAGTTTTGGCATTAGGAGGTAGATTTCTAATGTTTTGTAGTCATTTTAGACATTTTGGAACCATTTAGAAGTTTGAAATCATTTAGGAGTCCTAGAATGCAAAAATGCAAAAAAAAATGCAAAAGTTGCACTTGGCAACTTTTTGCAACTTTGACAACTTTTTCAAAAAATGGTTAAATGTTAGTTCCAACGGTTCTAACCTCCATGTTTCAATTGAGTTTGTTTGGGAAGCATATTTTAGGCTCTCACATAGATTCCCAAAAGGTTAGAGCAATTTTGATGTAAAAGAGATCAATTTTTCTGGAATAAACACAAATTTCTAAGTATTCACGTACTTGTATGGCCGTTGTACATATTGGGAGGTCTAAACTAGATCCATGATTGCATAGACAAGGGAGATACCTTTCAAATGAGCCTAGTCTGAGTGAATTTGGAGTTGTATGGTTGAAGTAATTGGATTTTTTTTTTAAATTGTCTTAAACACTAGGGTTTTACGGGTTTTGACACTAAATGGGCTATATCTTGCATTCCCAAAGGTAATAACTCATGCCACTTTGGGATTTGCAAGGTGCAGACATGTATTTTATGATTTAAAATGCTCAGGGTCTAGAAGGGACATCCTCAAGGTCCATGATCAGATTTTAGGTTGAATATCCTCATGTATTCAGCCTGCAGATTGGTGAATGGAGGTAGCAGTCAAGGACAACAGCAAGGAATTTTGTGAAAACCATTGAGTGGTGTCTCACAGAGGTGGATACACCTTCCCAAACCACTGCCTCAGTCTCATGAACCCATCATCGAACTTGTGCTTGTGTTCCACGCCTAACTTCGCCAATTAGGCCTGTGAGCCTTGTAGGGTTTGGTGGTGCAGGAGTGGGTTGAGGCTCTGCCCTCTTGGGAGTTGTGTGGTCACCTTGAAGAGGTTCTAAAACCTTCAAAATAGTAGCAGGTTGTTTGAGAAATTGGTCCTTTGTTACCCGATTTCTAGTTGTGAGACCTAGTAGCCTAGTAGGTCTAATAAGTGGATTTGGTGTTGTGAGGTTTGGGGAATCAAACCAGTGGGTGATTCATGGTTGGTTAGGGTCCTTAAGGGTGTCCCTACTGCTATTTTGGATCAAAGAATAGATTTGTGTCATTTGCCCTATTTGAGTCTCATTAGGGGATTGAGTCTCTGAATCAATTTTTGTGTCTAAGTTGTGTAACCCATAAGAGAGTGGGTTTGGTCTTGTATAGGTCTAATGGTTGAGTGAGGGGGAGTCTTCATACCCTTGTATAGTGTGAGTAAGGCATATTAGGTTGGAGAGGCACCTTTTGAGTTTGGTAGCCTGTGAGACCATTTTGACACTTCCTGTTGTGCTCTCTGCATCAAGTGGTATCAGAGCACTACTAAGATCCCTGGTGGTGGAAAGATGTCAGAAAATGAAGGCAATGATGGGGATGAATTCCCTCAAACATTACCAATAAGGAGTTAGCCAAAATTCTCAAGGAGCACCTGGCAAAGGGTAAGAAGATGGAGATGGAGTTGGAGAGACTCAAGCAGAGACAAGAAGGAAGAAGGGAGGAAGAGAAGTGTGAGGATGAAGAGGAAAAGATACCTATGTCTCGGTTGGAGAGGTTGAACATACCAGCAGACCAAAGACATTTCTTGGAGGCTCTTGAAAGAGTGGGAAGAAAGGATAGCAAACCAGATGTCCTAATGTTCATGGGAAAGATGAATGTGGAAGAATACATGGATTGGGTGGAAGCCCTTGAAAACTACTTTGAATGTGATGATACACGTGAGAGTTCAAAGGTGAAGATAGCCAAATTAAAGATGAAGGGTCCAACATTGAGTTGGTGGACCTTCCTGTAGAATGAGAGGGTTGAGAACAACAAGGCACCTATCACCACATGAAAGAGGATGTTGGCTGAGATAAAGAAGCAATTTGTACTAGAATACTATGAAGTTGCCCTCCACAAGAAGCTACATAACCTGAAACAAAAAGATATGGATAAGTACCTATTGTTAGTGTAGGTTTTTTTATTTTCCTTATGTTAGGGGGTATTTATTTTTCCTACACATATATTATTAAGCTTGCTTAGGTTATTAGGTGTGGTTAATATGAGGACACGTGGCGGAATACATTAGCTACATGTGTAACTCTCCACCTCACATGGGTAGTTGAGTTACACACCCTCTTTTGGCTTGTTGTGCCACCTCTCATAACCACTATTTTGTCATTTCCTAAGTGGGTTATGGGGTAGTTGGGTTTCTCACCCTCTTTTGGCCTTATGTGCCACCTCTTATAACTCCTTTTTTGTTTTCATGTAAGGAGGTTATGCCACATTTTTTGACATTTACCAAGTAGGTAAAAACCTCCCACCTTTTATGGGGTAGTAGGTAAAACCTCCCACTTTTTATGGAGGTGGGAGTTAATGCACCTCTTGGTTGTATATGCTATTATTTTTCTATATAATAAGCAATATACTCTCACCTTCACAAGTAAGTGATAGCTCGGTGAGAGTCTTCTCTAAATTCTTCTTTATCTCTATTTTTCTCTCATATTAGATTTATCTTCATTCAGCTATTTTGATCTTCGATCATCCGTTGCTTGGAGTTGCATGTGATCTATGACCGACATCAAATCCTGGCTCAATTCTTGCTTCTCACAGAATTTAACATGGTATCAGAGCCATGTTGTCTGGTATAGCTCATTGCTTTTCTGATTTATTTGAGAGATTTGAGATTGTTAGATAGCTAATATTTTTCTTAAAAACCAAGTATGCTCTTCTCCTGCATTTTCATGTGATCTGGAGAATCAGAATAGTTTAAAGGAAAATAAGCTTTTAGTTAAATCTAGTTTTATATATGTGTTCTTTGAGATCTGGGTGATTGCAGCATTTTTGGTAATATTGGAGGCTTCTTTAGCATTTCCAGAGTGTCCAGAAGGCTTGTGAAAATCATAAGTGACTTTTATTTCACCAAATTCAGAGTTTGGAGAACACAGTAAAAAAAATTAGAGTACTTGACGGAAAGCTGGAAATGAGCACTCTTCATAATTGCAGGTCTTATTGAAATATTCTACCCTTCTTTGTTAGATATTGCAGGTTGAATCAGCTGCATTTTTTTTTTCTTCTATAGATCGTATCTTTCTTCTCACAACTCTATTTTACAAAAACGAATAGTTGTTGGAAAGGTATTAAGATACATTGAGCAGCTATAAGGCTAATTTTTTCAGATTTTGTGTTAAATTTATATGTATTTAAACTTTCTATTTTGGCCATTAAAGCCTTAGAAAGCATTGTAATCTGATAAAAGCCTTGTAAATGCACTAATTATAAAGTGCCAACCTTGTAATATTTGGGGGGGGTGATTTCAAAGACTAGTGAAAAGGGAGGGTGTCTCTTGTGTCTTCTTTCTTGCACTCTTCTTGACTCTTTGCAATCTTCTTTTCTGCTATCATGGATGCATCTATAGTTCCACTTTTAACACCATATAATTACTTTGAATGGAAATCTAAGATGATAATATATCTGAAAAGACATGGATATCATCGAGTTACTATGGGACTTGAAACTGAACCTCAAGATGTTGCAGAAAAGATTAAATGGTTTAATAAATGTGATGAAGCTTTTGGTACATTGTGCATGTCAGTCTCTCCTGACCTTCTTTTTCACATTGAATCTGCTACTACACCAAATGCAGTATGGACTACTTTGGGAAACCTCTTTGGTAAGTAGGATGAACTAAGAGGTCATCAATTGGAGAATGAACTCATAGGGTTGAATCCAACTAGTTTTGATACTATACAAGACTTCTTCACTAAACTTAAGTCTATAAGATTGCAGTTGGAACAGTGTGGAACTAAGAAAGATGATAAGCAACTGATCTTGAGTATTCTTTCTAAGCTTGGTCCTAACTATTCAGTGTTTGTTTCTACATTCTATGCTACCAAATGTGCCCTAGGTACCACATTCAAAATGCCTTCTTTAGATGATTTTGCTGTAGAACTCACTAGGGAGCAGGACAAATTGGTTCAAATGGGTACAATAAAGCCCTCTAAGTCACATGCCTTAGTTGTAAATCAAGGCACAAAAGAACAGAAAGGGTCTAGTAAGCAAGATAAGAAACAAAAGAACCAAGGAGAGAAGAAGAAAGATCAGAAATCTGCTACTTCAAAAGTAGACAATGAGACCTCTTCATCAAAAGGTGAACAACCTAAGAAGGAGAAGGTCAAGTGTTCTTATTGTAAGAGGCCTGGTCATGATGAACATAAGTGTTTAAAGAAACAAATTGATCACCTTTCAAATCTTCTTGAAAAGAATAATATCAAGGTTCCTGATTCAGTCAAACAGAGTTCATCAGAAGGATCTTCTAAGGACATAGATAAGAGTAAGGGGAAAGGAAAGGGTAAGGCCCTAGTTGCTATTGCTTCACAACCAAATTCTTGGATAATTGACTCAAGTGCTTCACACCACATGGCTTCTTCAGAAGATGATTTCATATCTTTAGAGCCATGTTCTATGCCTTCCATCCTAATGGGTGATGACACTCCTGTTGAAGTGCATGGGAGAGGGTCTATTGATGTGGGTGAAGGAACATTTCAAGATGTCCTTTGTGTTCCATCTTTATCAACTAATCTCCTATCTGTTTATCAGCTCACTCACACTGGTTCTGGCAAGCAAGTTGAGTTCACACCAGATGCAGTGGTAATCAGTGAAATGCATAATGGGTCTATTGTTGCTGTGGGAAAAGAAGATCATCATTCTAGATTATATCAGTTTTCTCACTTTGTTCCTGACTCTCCTTCAACAGTTTTACTCACTCATGCAGATGAGGTGAGTTGTTTGTGGCATCAACGGTTTGGCCACTTGAACTACCGTTACTTGCAACAACTCAGTCAACAAGAAATGGTTTCAGGGTTGCCTTCTATTCGATTTTCTGATGGAGTTTGCCAGGGGTGCATTCTTGGTAAGCATCCAGAGGAGAAGTATGATAAAGGTAAAGCTTGGAGAGCTACACAACTATTGGAGTTGGTACATAGTGATTTGGCAGGACCATTTCCACAACCATCCTTCAGCAAGACTAGATATGTCTTGACATTTATTGATGACTTTTCCAGATATACATGGGTTTACTTTCTCAAACAAAAGTCTGAAGTCTTTGAAAATTTTCTAGATTTCAAAGCTTTTGCAGAGAAACAATCTGGGAAGTTCATCAAGATTCTGCGTACAGATAATGGGGGTGAATATGTTAATAATCAGTTTGAACAGTTTTGTGCTTCAGAAGGTATCAACATGCAACACACAGTTCCATACAGTCCTCAACAAAATGGTGTAGTAGAATGAAAGAATAGGTCCTTGAAGGATATGGCTAATTGTATGATTCACTCCAAGTCTTTGGCACCTTAGTATTGGGCAGAGGCCATCAACTGTGCGTGTTACATCCAGAACCAAGTTCCTCATAAAGTTGTGAAGGGGGTAACTCCCTTTCAAGCTTGGACTGGTCGAAAACCCACAGTTAAACACTTTAGAGTGTTTGGTTCTCTTGCATGGGCCCACATTCCAGCTGAAAAATGCAAGGCTATGGATCCGCAGAGTAAGCCTTGCATATTTTTTGGATATCCAGATGATGTCAAAGGGTATAGGCTTCTCCATCCCACTACTCATGAGTTTTTCATTGAGAGGAGTGTTTGTTTTGAGGAGAGTTCTTCTAGTTCTTCTCATACCACCTCTCCATCCACTATCACATTGGAGAAATTGCATTATGATGACAGTTCTTCAGAGGATCTTAATCCTCCTAATCTTGATGAGGAGTCTTCTTCCTCTACTTCAGATGGTGACAGTGATGATGAGGATTCACATTCCTCTCATAGTCATCATTCAGAGGCTAATGATTCTCCCCCAGACTCTCCAGCCTCAGTGCCTCTTTGGGCTCGACAAACTTTTGAGTCAGTAGGAGATTGGCTTGGTGATCCATTAGATACTAGAAGAACAAGGTCACAATTTCAGCAAGCTCCACATCTCTTCATTGCTTCAGCTTCTGATCCACAGTCCTTTCGAGAAGCTTCAGGTGTTCTTGAGTGGGATGCTGCAATGCAAGAAGAGTTCAAATCCTTGTAAAGGAATCACACATGGGATTTAGTTCCTCTTCCTAAGGGAAGGAAACTTGTTCGATGCAAGTGGATCTATCAAACAAAATTTGTAGTGGATGGGTTGGTTGATAAGTATAAGGCTCGCTTGGTAGCAAAAGGTTTTTCCCAAGTTCCAGGGGTTGATTACTCTGAGACTTTTGCTCTAGTTGCTAAGATGAATTCCATCCGACTTGTTCTTGTTATAGCTGCAGCCCATCATTGGGAAGTTCATCAGATGGATGTGAAGAGTGCATTTCTTCATGGTGACCTTCAGGAGGAAATCTACATGGAGCAACCACAGGGGTTTGTTTAGGATCCTTCACTTGTGTGTCGACTTCGAAAGTCTCTCTATGGCCTCAAATAGGCTCCTCGAGCTTGGTATGCCAAGATGGACTCATTTCTTCTGATAGTTGGTTTCACTCGGTGCCATTCTGATCCGAACGTATACTTTCTGCAACAGGATGAAACTCTCACATTTCTAGTTCTCTATGTTGATTACTTGTTACTCATAGGGAGTCACTCATCCACCATCAAAGCAGTGAAAATTGCTCTACATGATAGATTTTTGATGTCAGACTTGGGTCTTCTGCATTACTTCTTGGGAATTGAGATCACTCAATCATCTTCAAGAATCTTCCTTGGACAACCCAAGTATGCACTTGATATGCTCTCCAGATTTCACATGGCTGATTGTAAGCCTGCACCTACTCCATTTTTGTCAGGAGTCAAACTTGAGGCTAAGTGCTCTTCACCCTTGGTTGATGGCACTTTATATCGACAGCTTGTTGGAAGCCTCATTTATTTGACTCATACGAGACCCGACATTTCTTATGCTGTGGGCATGGTCTCTAGATTCATGCAGGAGCCACATGAGTTGCATTGGAAAGCAGCTAAGCGGATCCTCCACTACATTCAGGGTACTCACAATTATGGAATTCAGTATGTAGCAGGTGTGGATATTGACTTGGTAGGATATACGGATTCAGATTGGGCAGGTGATTCTCAGGATCGCAAGTCTACTTCTGGGTATTGCTTCTCACTTGGTTCTGGTCCAGTTTGTTGGTCGAGCAAGAAGCAGTCTGCAATTGCTCTTTCATCGATAGAGGCCGAGTATCGAGGGGCAGTCAATGCCACCACTGAGGTTATTTGGCTTCAAAATATTCTTACTCAGCTTAGTATTCTAGTTAGAAAGCCTACCATCATCTTTTGTGATAATCAGAGTGCTATACAGATCTCAAGAAATCCAGTTCATCATCAGAGGATGAAACACATTGAGATACATATGCACTATATTTGGGAGCTCATTCAGGAAGGCATCATTGATCTTAAGTATTGTTCTACATCGGAGCAAACTGCGGACATCTTCACCAAACCTTTCACTGAAAGCAAGTTCCTTCATTTGCGATCTTTGCTTGGGATACAAAAGGTGTCTACTTCAGGAGGGGCTTCTTAGTCCTTCATTCTTTCTCTCTCTATTTAGGGGGTGTCTATTCCTCTTATGGGGGGGCTTCTTCTTTTGGGGGGGGATATTTATGTACATGGGTACCTAACATGGCCTCATTTGCTGGGACCCATCTTTTCACCCACCTAAGCTACGCTTAAGGGGGGGTGTTAGTGTAGGTTTTTTTATTTTCCTTATGTTAGGGGGTATTTATTTTTCCTACACATATATTATTAAGCTTGCTTAGGTTATTAGGTGTGGTTAATATGAGGACACGTGGTGGAATACATTAGCTACATGTGTAACTCTCCACCTCACATGGGTAGTTGAGTTACACACCCTCTTTTGGCTTGTTGTGCCACCTCTCATAACCACTATTTTGTCATTTCCTAAGTGGGTTATGGGGTAGTTGGGTTTCTCACCCTCTTTTGGCCTTATGTGCCACCTCTTATAACTCCTTTTTTGTTTTCATGTAAGGAGGTTATGCCACATGTTTTGACATTTACCAAGTAGGTAAAAACCTCCCACCTTTTATGGGGTAGTAGGTAAAACCTCCCACTTTTTATGGAGGTGGGAGTTAATGCACCTCTTGGTTGTATATGCTATTATTTTTTTATATAATAAGCAATATACTCTCACCTTCACAAGTAAGTGATAGCTCGATGAGAGTCTTCTCTAAATTCTTCTTTATCTCTATTTTTCTCTCATATCAGATTTATCTTCATTCAGCTATTTTGATCTTCGATCATCCATTGCTTGGAGTTGCATGTGATCTATGACTGACATCAGATCCTGGCTCAATTCTTGCTTCTCACAGAATTTAACACCTATATAGAGGAATTTCACAAACTTACCTTGAAAACTAAAATATCTGAAACTGAAAATCAGAAGTTGGCTAGGTACTTGAATGGATTCAAATATAGTATTCAAGATGAATTAAGTTTGTTTAATCCTGAATCAGTCCATAAGTGTCATCAAATGGCTTTGAAAATAGAAGAAAAACAAAGAAAGAGAGGTGAGCAAAGCAATAGGGGTGGCAAAGGTAATCAAAACTTTAGAGGAAGGGGTAGATTTCAGGGTAGAAGTTCATCATCAAGACCACAAGGTGAGGGCAGCCAACAAGATGCTGAGAAAGATTCAAGTCATAGAGGCAATCCTAGAGGTGGAAGAGGCAATTCAAGGGGCAAATTTGGAGGTAGAGGCCCTAATGTATTCACTGGGAGATGTTTCTCATGTAACCAAGTAGGCCACAAATCATTTAGGTGTCCTAAGAAAGCAAGCAGCAGTTCAGGCCAGCAAGGAGAAAGGAGAGTGCAACTAGCCCAAGATGATGACCATCAAAGTACCACATCATATCACACCACCTCATCAAGACTTTCTGAGCTAGTAAGTGGAGAATGTATTATGTTCAATAAAACACTTTTGACACCAATCAATAAGGAGCCTCCACAAAGAAAGTCTTTGTTCCGAACCAAATGTTTGGTGAATGGTAAAGTATGTAAGGTAATAGTTGATTCTGGTTCTACTGAGAACTTGGCTTCTACTGAGATGATTGAGAAGTTAGGATTAAAGAAAACACCTCATCCTAACCCCTATAAAGTATCATGGTTGAATAAGGAGCAACAAACACTAGTTGATGAACAATGTTAGGTCAGTTTTTCAATTAGTGACTATGAAAGAAAAGTTTTGTTTGAAGTAGTGACTATGGATGCTTGCCATCTTCTTCTAGGGAGACCTTGGCAATATGACACTAGTTCTCAACATGATGGCAAGAGGAATGTGTATCACATTAAGAGGAATGGTGAACATTTCACAATGACTTCCTTACCGGATGATGCTAAGGAGAAGACCTCAACTAGTAGTGTGATGCGGGTTAGAGAGAAGGAGTTCATGAAAGGCTTAAGGGAAGAGAAGACACCTTGTTTTGCTGTTGTGGTGAAGCCTAAGGACAACATACCTAAAAAGAGAAAAATCAGAACTTGTTGAAGAATGTAGGCCCCAAGGAGGTTGCTGATTTGTTGGATCAGTATAAAGGAATTGTTGCAGATGGTACCAATGATACCTTTCCCCCTGAAAGGATGATAAATCATTGTATAGATCTGATTCCAGGAGCCACCTTTTCTAATAAGGCTCCTTATAAACTCACCCCTGAACAAAATGCAAAAATAGAAAGGCAAATTCAAGAATTATTGGAGAAGGGTTTCATAAGGAAAAGTGTTAGTCCTTGTGTTATACCAGTAGTCCTTGCACCTAAGAAAGAGGGAACTTGGAGATTACACATTGACTCTAGAGCAATCAATAAGATAACCATTAGATATCGGTTTCCTACGCCTAGATTGGAAGATCTCATGGATTGTTTAGGAGGGGCTAAGTACTACTCAAAAATTGACCTCAAAAGCGGATACCATCAGATAAGGATCAAACAAGGAGATGAATGGAAAATAGCTTTCAAGACCAATGAAGGTTTGTTTGAGTGGGTTGTAATGCCTTTTGGTTTGTCTAATGCTCCTAGCACTTTTATGTGCTTGATGAATGAAGTCCTAACACCTTTAATTAACAAGGTTGTTGTAGTATATATGGATGATATTTTGTGTTTAGCAGCAGTAAGGAGGAGCACCTCAAACACCTAGACATGGTCCTCAAGAAAATCCATGAAGAGCAACTAAAAATCAACCTTGAGAAGTGTTCATTCATGCAAGAAGAGTTGGTTTTCCTAGGATTTGTCATCTCAAAAGGAAATTTGAAAATGGATCCATCCAAAGTTGAAGCCATCCTTACTTGGCCAGCACCTACCAATGCAATTGAGGTAAAAAGTTTTCATGGCTTATGTAGTTTCTATAGAAAGTTCATTAGAAACTTTAGTGGAATTTGTGCTCCACTCATAGATACCATAAAAGGTGGAAGGAAATGTGTGTTTGTATGGACCAATGAAGCTAGTAGGTCATTTGAGATGTTGAAAAGAAAGATTGTAGAACTTCCCACCCTTGTACTTCCTAATTTTCATAAAGTCTTTGTGGTAGAATGTGATGCTAGCAATAGGGGTATTGGAGGAGTCCTAAGCCAAGAAGGGAGGCCAGTAGCCTTCTTTAGTGAAAAGTTGAATGAGGCTAAACAAAATTACTCCACCTATGGCCTTGAACTCTATGCTATGGTTCAGCCCTTGAGGAAATGGAGGCACTACCTACTTCCTAAGGAGTTTATTGTTTTTACAGACAATCATGCTTTTAGTTTTCTAAATAAGCAGGAGAAACTTCATCACAAACATGTTAAATGGATGGAATTCTTGCAATCCTATACTTTCACAATAAAACATAAGAAAGGTGTTGCAAATAAGGTTGCTGATTCTCTAAGAAGGAGGAGTTTGACCATCCAAGAAATTCAATTTGAAAGTGCAGGTATACACACAATAAAGGACATGTATGCTACGGATGATGATTTCAAGGAAATCTACAAGGTATGTGTTGATATGACAGCAAGGTATCATACTGAATTTTTTGAGTTTTTTGTGCAAGATGGATTCTTGTTCAAAGGAATCTTTCTTTGTGTGCCTAAGGGGTCAATAAGGGAGAACATAATCAAGGAAAAGCATTGTGGGAGTCTAGCCGATCACTTTGGGGTAGATAAGACAATGGAATTGGTTAGAAGATTTTATTTTTGGCCTAGGCTTCAAACTGATGTAAGAAGGTTTGTGGAGACTTGTCTTGTTTGTCAAAGGGCCAAGGGCCAAACATCTAATGCAGGGCTCTATACTCCTTTGCCTATCCCTTCCAAGCCATGGGATTCAGTAAGTATGGACTTTGTGCTTGGTCTTCCAAGAACCAAATTTGGTTATGACAGTGTGTATATGGTTGTGGACAGATTTTCCAAGATGGCTCACTTTATCCCTTGCAAGACCACTCATGATGCTTCACATGTTGCAGGGTTATTCTTTAAAGAGGTAGTTAGACTCCATGGATTGCCTATGTCAATCATATCAAATAGGGATCCTAAGTTTATAGGTCACTTTTGGAGGACCCAGTGGAAAAAGTTTGGCACCAATGTTGCCTTATCTTCAGCATATCATCCCCAATCAGATGGATAGACTGAGGTCATAAATAGGTCACTTGGAAACCTCTTGAGATGCCTAACACAAGAATATGGTGCAAGTTGGGATTCTATCTTGGCACAAGCTGAATTTTCTTATAATGATTCCATTAATAGGAGTACAGGTATGACACCTTTTCAAGTTGTTTATGGTGTGCACCCTAGAGGGATAATGGAGAAGAAGAGTGCTTTGGCTGAAGATTTTGTAGAGGTAATGAAGGATGTGCATGATCAAGTGAGGAACTAGCTGCAACATACCACATAAAAGTATAAGGCAGTAGCAGATAAGAAAAGAAGAGATTTGCAATTCAAGGTGGGTGATCTAGTGATGGTACATCTGAGAAAGGAGAGGTTACCTAAGGAGAAATATACCAAGTTGTTGATGAAGAAGCTTGGTCCTTGCAAGAACCTCAAGAAGTGTGGCAACAATGCCTACAAAGTGGACTTACCTTCTTCTATTGGTTTGTCACCTATTTTTAATGTTGCTGACCTGTATCCTTATAAAGGATTTGTAGATGATGTTTTTGTTGCAAGTGAATTAGATGTCCAGCAAGATGAGTCACTCAAGGAGATATCACAGCCATCCATGTTAGAGATTGAGAGCATCCTTGACAAGTGGGTGATCAAACACACAAGGAGGAAGGTGTATTATGAGTACTTGGTCAAATGGAAACACCAGCTCCTGGAGGAAGCCACATGGATGACTAAGGAGGCCATTGAAAAGGAAGGGTTTCAGTTTGAGTCCATTCCAACTCAAGGGACTTGAGTTCTTTTGAACTTGTGGAGTATGGTGTAGGGCACCTAGACTTGATTTTCTTGTTTTATGAAATGTAATAAGGATGAATGTTAATCATCTAGTTGATAGTTGATCCTTTTGTGTGGTCAAGGAACTCTAAGGTCATTCTATAAACCTTGAGTTAACCTTAGTCCACTAGGATCCTTCTAGGTCCAATAGAACATTTTCTCATATTGATGAGTTTTGGCATTAGGAGGTAGACTTCTGATGTTTTGTAGTCATTTTAGACATTTTGGAACCATTTAGAATTTTGAAATCATTTAAGAGTCCTAGAATGCAAAAATGCAAAAAAAAAATGCAAAAGTTGCACCTGACAACTTTTTGCAACTTTGACAACTTTTTCAAAAAATGGTTAAATGTTAGTTCCAATGGTTCTAACCCCCATGTTTCGGTTGAGTCTATTTGGGAAGCCTATTCTAGGCTCTCACATCAATTCCCAAAAGGTTAGAGAAGTTTTGATGTAAAAGAGATCAATTTTTCTGGAATAAACACAGATTTCTGAGTATTCACGCACTTGTACGGCTGTTGTACGGATTGGGAGGTCTAAACTAGATCCATGATTCCATAGACAAGGGAGATACCTTTCAAATGAACCTAGTCTGAGTGAATTTGGAGTTGTATGGTGGAAGTAATTGGATTTTTTCTGAAAACTGTCTTAAACCCTAGGGTTTTAGGGGTTTTGACACTAAATGGGCTATATCTTGCATTCCCAGAGGTAATAACTCATGCCCCTTTGGGATTTGCAAGGTGTAGACATGTATTTTATGATTTCAAATGCTCAGGGTCTGGAAGGGATGTCCTCAAGGTTCATGCTCAGATTTTAGGTTGAATATCCTCATGTATTAAGCCTACAGATTGGTGAATGGACGTAGCAGTCAAGGACAACAGCAAGGAAGTTTGTGAAAACCATTGAGTGGTGTCTTAGAGAGGTGGATACACCTTCCCAAACCACTGCCTCAGTCTCATGAACCCATCATCAAACTTGTGCTTGTGTTCCATGCCTAACTTGGCCAATTAGGCCTGTGAGCCTTGTAGGGTTTGGCGGTGCAAGAGTGGGTTGAGGCTCTGCCCTCTTGGGAGTTGTGTGGTCACCTTGAAGAGGTTCTAAAACCTTCAAAATAGTAGTAGGTTGTTTGATAAATTGGTCCTTTGTTACCCAATTTCTAGTTGTGAGACCTAGTAGCCTAGTAGGTCTAATAAGTGGATTTGGTGTTGTGAGGTTTGGGGAATCAAACTAGTGGGTGATTCTTGGTTGGTTAGGGTCCTTAAGGGTGTCCCTACTACTGTTTTGAATCAGAGAACAGATTTGTGTCATTTGCCCTATTTGAGTCTCATTAGGGGATTGAGTCTCTGAATCAATTTTTGTGTCTAAGTTGTGTAACCCATAAGAGAGTGGGTTTGGCCTTGTATAGGTCTAAGGGTTGAGTGAGGGGGAGTCTTCATACCCTTGTCCAGTGTGAGTAAGGTGGATTAGGTTGGAGAGGAACCTTTTGAGTTTGGTAACCTGTTAGACCATTTTGACACTTCCTGTTGTGCTCTTTGCATCACGCTGGCCCTTCGAGGTCGAGAGCTGGACCAGGTTAGGGTCTAGTGGGATTGTTATGATGAGGTTATGACTTCATGGGAGTACGCAGCACATATGAGATCAGAGTACCCCCACCTCTTTGATGAACTCTAGGAGGAAGTTCATGCCTAGAGGGGGAGGGTGTGAGGCCCCACCTTGACTCAGTCTGGCATTTCAGTGGTCTTTATATTGAGACTATTACAGATACTTATTTTTATGCATTTTGGATTTAGAACTTATATGATTTCATGATTTGGATAATATTGCTATATATTGAGGATTTATTTATATGCTTTATGATATAGAACACTACATGATTTTTGAATAGGATGAATTTGCGGTGATAAATGTCATTATTGAATTTGCAAGACTTTACTAGGATAATAGAATTATGATGTATGTTTAAGTGTGGATCAAAATTATGAGAATTAGGATGAATTGCTTATGTGAAATTGCTTGGATATAAGATGTATTAAATTGGTCAGATGTAAATTGTATGCAAGTGATGATGTGTATTATTATTCTCGTGATTTATATTATATGTGGTTATTTGAAAGTTACTAATGTGTAAATTGAGAAGCGTAGGAAGTTATCCATGTGACCATGGAAATATTACAGAGAACCAAACCTAGACCTATGTATGTTCGTAAGCTAGGGTTTGTCTATTTGGAGAGACAACACCTCATTTGTGTTGTATTTTATTCGTAACAGTATATGATGCATGTGTGTTAAGTGTTATTTAATTGATTTGTGTAAAATCCACAAGAGACGATTTCATGTATTAAATTGTAAAAGTGTTTTCTTTGTGTCACTTGACACATGTGTGGATTTAAGTTTGAATTTTTATTTTTGTCTCTTGGTGGGAAAGTGTTCAACTATAGTTGTTTTCAATTAATGTAACATGATGTCATAAATACCTTGGGTAAAGAATCTTTGGGATGGTCAACATAGGTTTGACCCGAAAATAAACTTTAGAGGGGTTTAAAAAGGGTTAAATGAACACCTAGGGGTAGTTTAATAGGGTTTCCTAAAGCCCATAAGGTATACCTAAGGGTTAGGGGTAATTTAAGGCAAGTTTCTACTCACAAGTGACCTTTTAGACACCCTAAAAATTGACTTTTCTGAGTTGTGCGAAAATTGAAATTAGAAGATTGAACCTAGTTGTAAACTTTCCTTTTTGAATGAGAGTTCCCTTTCCCATTCTATCTTACCTTCCTCTTTAGTTTTTAGAAACTTGTGAGAACTCTCACACAGGGCTTCTTAAGCAAGAATTAGAAAATTTGTGGGTAATCACCCACTCTCCATTTTTGGAGACAAAAGAATAAGCTAGATTGTTGAATAGAGAATTTTGCTAAGGGTAGAAAGACAAGAACCGTGGAATTGGGCTACTCATCCTCAACAAAACTAACCTACCTTTGGGTAAATTAAGGTTGGTTGCATTCTTCTTATAATGGCTTCTTAATGCATGTGTTTGAAAGTAATGTTGGTGTAAAATATTTGTTTCTGTGCATGTTCTTTTGGGAATTTTATTTGGTATTTTGTGTTATATATTGTATGTGTTTTTGGGAGTCATCAAGACCTCTTACTCCTGGGAGAGAGGAGGATCTTGTGGGTGGTAGAAGTGACAACCCTCGAGTGAGAGACTCTCGTTATGAGAGTGATCACAAGAGATTTTGTGTGACCCTTGCTGCATGGCCTGTTTGTGCAATGGGGGTCATAAGGAGGGAAATAAGGCTTGAATGCCTTGGGGGGCATAAGGAATAAGGGGTTGCTATTCTTGATGTATTTGGTGTGCCATGAGGTCGCTACATGTTTTCCATACTTGCAGTTCTCCTCAGGGTATTGATCCACTACCACCCTTAAAAAGGTCATCACCAAGGTTTGGTGCAGTGTAGCCGGGATGGGAGTGTGTTTGAATTTGTGTGCATTTTGTCTGTTTGTGTTTGCATGTTTGTTTCCCATCTAGGGCTTGGTTCTTGGAGCTCGGGGGTGGCTACTAGTTAGCCTAGGCTGGGAGGTGAGCACTCCATGGTCATAGTTTTGATTTACATTGTAGGATTGTCAGAAGAAAAGAGTAGGACAAGTGGAAGGTTGTAGGAGTTATTGGGTGTAGGAAATTTATTTGTAAATGTAATTTTTATTTGAAAAAAAAAGGTACTCATTTATTGGAAATGAGAGACATATTGTACAGTGATAAAAGTGTTATCTTGAAATATGTTTTCTTTAAAAAAAAAGCAGTTGTATTATTTTAGTATGCTATTTATTGCAGAAAAGAATTGTGCATTCATAAATTTAGAATTTTTCCAAAGTTCAAAATATTATATCTGATGTGTTTTTATTAAATTGCAAAGCAAGAAAGTTATTTAATTCTTATGCATTCAAAATAAGACAAAAAGAAAGAAATAATGAGATTTGTGTTGCATGCATATTATAGGCTGCATATAAATCATTTAAATTTTGTTTTCTGTAAATGCACTTTAGAACATGATAGTTCTGGAAAATTATCTTTTCGTTTATTTCAGAAATTAGTATCTAGATAGATAGTTTACCTAGTCAATGTAAATTTAACTTGTTACAGTTGCTGTGTGGAATTAACTAAAATCAGTCAGTTACTTTAAGCATACGATAATCTAGATCTATCTTTTTATTAGTTGCTATAGATTTTTGCAAAGTCTGTAAATTTATTTATTTCAAAAATGATAATCGCAATTCTAATATAGTCTTTATTCAATAAAATCTAGATTATTTGGTTGCTGGTAAAACTATTAAATCTAGTCATGTGTATAGCAGAAGGTAGAAATAAAATACCTGTACAATTATTGCTTAGAAAAATATACCCTTGCTGTAAATGAATTAGGAAATTATTAATCCATTTATTTTTTTTATATAACTAAAATCAGAATACTAGGACCTATTTATTTCATAGTTGCTGTCATATAAAATAAATATATTTATATAAATATATAATTTTATTGACATGCAGATTTCATGTATATCATTTTATATATATTTATATAAAATGCACTATTATAAATGATCACCAAAAAAATAATGTATTTATGCCTGCATGTATATAAAAATGCTATGAATATATATATATATATATATATATATAACTATATTTAAAAAAAAAAAATAGCAAAATTAAATTTTGTTTTATATATAAAAAAAATATAATTTAAAACTTTTGTTGGGCTCGACCCCTGCAGTTTACCCTGCAAGGCAGGCCTTCCGCATAGTGGGCGCGGGCTCCCCAGTGGCGACCGTAGCTGCCACTGTGGGCCGCAACCCCTAGTGGAAAGCCTCGGCCTCCACTGTGGGCGGCGACCCACAGTGACGACGCCGCCGTCCCTGTGGGGAGCTAGCCCCCATCGGCAACCTCTATCATTTTCATCGCCGTTCAAACTACGTCCCTCCTCCGCCATGGCTGTCGCCCGGGGGTTATTAATTCGACCCTATTAAAAGAAAATGGTGAATCAAAAAAAAATATAAGTATAAAACCCTAGCTCGGGTAGAGCTAGGGTAATGATATTAGATTTAATAAAAAAAAAATTTAATCCTAGGAAGATTTTATAATGCAAACCCCTAATTAGGGTTTGCATGGTTTGGTCTAAATAAATTTAGAAAGAAAATATTACATTGTTTAAATTTTTATATTTCAATATATGTGTTTATATAAATAATTATAATAATTTATATACACATATATGTAATTAAGAAATAGAAAGTTGTAGTTAAAGAATAAAGAATTTCCATAGGATTAAATATTTATTTAGTGGAGATTATTTTTGGAATAAATAAAAGCAAGTGGGCTTAATCATACCTTAGTTAAATTAATTTGAGCACATCTTAAGTATGGATTAAATTGAATTAAATAGAGGGAGTAAGTTTTAGTTTAAAATTTTAAGTAGTAATAAATGACTTAATTAAAATAGTTGAAATATTTTAATTTAAGCAGAATATTATTATTTTTCAGTGTATTAAATTAACGTTGGGGAAACTTAATTATGTGGCAATATTACTTATCTAAAGTGACTAAAATGGAGATTGGAATAATTTTATTGAGAATCTAAAAGCTATTTATGACTATTGGAAATTTATAGTACCCTTGTCGAGCAATTTAGATCTTTGGATTTAATTTAATCTTTTGGAATAAGTTGAAGAGATAAGATATTAATTAATTTGGTATTATGCTTTTGATTTGAATAATTATTTGCTTACTTGTGTTAATGGAATATAGTTAACTCTAAACTTAGTTAAGACCACACATGTAGAGTATTGCAAATTAGTTAATTTAATGTTCTAAGTTATGGTATTTAAAAAAAAAAATTTATCCTGTTCTTGCCTTGAATTTTGGGCATGACATATATATCCATACTCTCAGCTGCTGGTTGATCTTCAGTAGTTGTTGATTTTACCGGTGGAGTAATCAAAGGAGGTGGGGGTAAGTTGTCTCTAACCTTGATACTAGGTGGTCCACCAACTTTACCTTTCCCCTTATCTCTATCTTTCTGATATACCTTTATAGGTTTAGGGTTCTTGTATTCTTCTTGTTTTTCTTTCTCAACCAGGAATATATCCCATCCATCTTCTTTTTCCTCTATCACTTCATTAAATCTTCCTGCCATTAGTGAAATATGCCGGTGTGTAGTAGAGAATACTGACCGGTTGGCTTTTGCAATTAGATCATCAATTTCTTGTGGAGAGTTTATCGGATATACAACATGTAACTTCTCAATTTTTATTTTCTTATCCAATTCTATCACTACCTATCTTCTTGCCTCTAGTCTTTTGAATAATTCATTAGGAATTTCATTGACTACTTCCATCAAAAATTTCTTGTACATATCCATGTGCAATATAACACTATTCTCAACTTGTTCTTTCTCATCAGCTGTTAGAGTGTCATAAATTTTCTATATATTTTTCAGTTTACCTTCCTCTGTGATTTCATTTAGTAGTATATCAAGAGGAGCCAAGTCTTTGTTTGTCCTTTTCTTCTTCTTGGGTGTCAGTTTCTTCTTTGGTGTGGTCTTTCTAACCAAAGATCTCACTGCTTGTTGCTTTTGCCTTGTCCTCCTAGGTGAAGGTGTGGTTGCCGGTGAGGGATCTATTTT
This sequence comes from Cryptomeria japonica, assembly GCF_030272615.1. Lineage (NCBI taxonomy): Eukaryota > Viridiplantae > Streptophyta > Pinopsida > Cupressales > Cupressaceae > Cryptomeria > Cryptomeria japonica. Next base: position 885,309,869 of record NC_081414.1, on the reverse strand, counting down.
CCTTACAACTCTTTTAAAAGTTGCAGGCATGTCACTTCCTAAAGAAGTACCTACCGATGATAGGTGAGTTTCAGGCTGTGGAGCTGCTAACTCATCCTCAATTATGTCGGTTTTCTTCAATACATCTTCCTTGATGGCTTTTGCTTGTCTGGACCCTTTCCTTACAACTGCCTCAACCTTTTTCACCCTTTTCTTTGATTGAATTTGGCTTTCTATGGTTTCAGCACTACCAAATACTTCTTCTTTTGGTTCTCTGGGGGCTTCTAGAAGTGCTTTGGCATATGTTTCAACTATGTGATCATCTGTTTCATAGCCCATCTCGGTTACCCAAACTTGTCCTTGGGATGATTGCTTCCATCCAGATTTCATCTTTCTTGATGACAAAGCATATATCATCTTTGTATTTGTCTACAATCTTCTATGATAACCTTACTCTTTTCTTCATTTTAGCTTTTAATGCTTGAAAGAAGTCATTAATATTGTTTTCCTTGTTCTCACCCATGTTAGTGGAATAGTTTGGTCAATTGTTTGCCTACCGGTATGTCATATCCAAGTTCTTTGTAACCTATACCGGGAACCTATTTTGTTATGTGTAGCATTAGGCATACCAACAAATTTCCAAATCTGAAAGTTCCTTTCTTGTCCTTCTTGATCTTTCCAAGATTGTCAATTAATTCATCCTTTAACCATTCACATATGTCAATTTTTGCATTATCTGTTACCATATCATAAGCACTCTTAATGCATAAACTTGAAACTAAATTTAGCCTATTAGCATGAGTTGCTTTATACCCTAATATCATATTGATGAATCTCACATTGATATCTTTTACATCATTAACCCTTAGAGACCTCTTGTCAAATGTTGCACCAGTTAGGTCTATAACTAGGTCATTGGAAACCTTCTTGGTTTTATCTGGCCTTTTACTGGTGGTTGGTAACCCTATGACAACTTTCACAGCTTCCTTAGTGATCTTATGGATTACATCTAACCAGAAAAATTCTCCATGTACCCTACTTAAAACTATCCTAATCACATCCTTTGGAAATTCAGGAATGCTAAGGATCTCTGTAAATCCTAGGGTCTCAATGATTTTGTGTTCATCTTTAATATTGCCGGTATTATCACATATCATGGTTTTATACATGGTTTTAATTTTCTCATTTCCTAACTCTTCAATGTTGCAGTGGATGTACATTCTAAGGTCTTCAGCATATACAACTCCCTTAGGAATTTCAGAAAAAGCACCTAAGGTATCAACCTTCTTTGCTATCTTGGGAACTAACTGAAATACGGGCCTAGGTCTTTTTATTACTTCAACAATAGTAGGGTTTGCTATTTATTCAATTGCAGAGGTGGATGCCATGATTAAATACCTTTTACCGCCTTGGATGGATGATTGCTTGGAGTGTGCTTGCCTCTTGCTTGAAATGCCTTAGCTCAGAGTCTTCGCGCTCTTCGAAAATTTGAAATCACGGTTGTGTGGGGGAAAAAAGCGAGACTAGGTTAACATGCCCTAATCCTACCTTTTGACACACATTACGGAATACGAAAGAGCCTAGAGATATCGCACAATTGGCTACTTCTTTTTGTGAAAGAGAGAGCCACGGGATATCTATTAGGATTTCTATTCCCTTGTTGAAATTGTAAGATCAAGTAATGCAAGTTCAAACCCTAATCCCAAAATGCAAGTATGAACTAATAACAAGATTGCAGAATTGAGATTAAAAAATGAACAGTTGTAAATACAAGGATGAAATAAGAATGCAGATGTGTACCCGGAGTCAAAATCGGACTGAAAATGTTCGGGATGGGGGTGCGGGCGCCACTGTCCTGAAAACTGCACCGGAAACTGTTGTTCTGCACTCTGGAACACTGTCGAAAAGCTGTCTACAAACTGTCTGTCCGGAGGACCAGGGCGCCCAGCGCCTCTGTCCTAGGGACTAGGGCACCCAGCGCCCCTGTCCTGGTAGGACCAGGGCACCCAGCGCCCCTGTCCCAGTCTTCTGCTCTGCAATTTGATACAGAGTGCTATCTCGACCTTCTTTCTCCGGATCAGTATCCCGCGACGTCGTCTGAATCCCAAAACCTGTAGTGATATCTGGAAAAGGGTGTATGGGCGGCTATATAGGGTTTTGCCTTAGTCAAACCCCCGCTTCGGTGATTTCCACCTCCACGAATAGCCAAGTTGCTTTGTAAAATGTATTGTGTGTGCAGACCTAGTGTGTGTGCAAGGTCCTAAAATGCAAGAAAGCAAACTAGAGCAACCTAGAAAGTAAACCCTAATTGCTTGTAAATGATAACGTAAATGCTCTAAATCAAGATGCAAAGTGATCTAAAGCATGAATAAATGATGTATTGAAGCTTATGTAAAGACATGAAAACAACATGAAATCATACCCAACCCTCAAGGGAAGAGTACAAGCCAATCTTTAGTCGGTAATCTCCTATTGTTCTTCAATGTCTTCCAAGCCCTAAGTGGATGAATGAATTTGATAGATGCTTGATAGAAAGATGTTGTAAGATGTTGAAGTTTTCAAAGATCTGCCCTTTCGCTGCATATGAAGTTCCTGGAAACAAAAATCTGATCCCTTCAAATGAGGAAAGAGAGCTTTTATATATGAAACCCTAGGTCGTAAATTCGTATTTTGGCCGACCTAGAGATTGAATATCCCGCCAATTTCTTGGGGTTAAGCTTTATTTTATGATTGGATCGTGCTCCTAAAATTTCAGGAAAAATGTCTGGGACCATGTTGCACTCCGGGCGCCACGGTCCCGACAACTTTTCACCAAATTTTCAGGGTCATCGGATATGATGATTTTAGAGAGAATCCCGAAGTTATAGGTGATTTCGAGATGTTTTGACCCCAAAACCAAGCCCCCAAGTTCGAAATAGGACTTAATTAAGGTTTTTGATTAAGTGGTGTATTGGAGGAATAAAATGCGAAGGGCACGCTTTAGTGAAAAGGGCCCAATTTTATGATGTAGAGAATGATGAAATAGGACCTTAGACCTAATTAATTTGATTAATTAAGTGCTTAAGGAGAAATGCAATGCAGAATGTAAAATGCACTAAGGTGGGTGCTAAATTAGGTGTGAAATTGTACCACCCTAGCAAGTGCATACAATTTACGATGCTACATTTAGCCCCCACTTTAGCGGTCATATGAGTACTACGTGCATATGCAAGCTAAAGTATAGAAAAGTAAACATTATTTGAAAAAGGATATATCCATAAGTTGTCGGACGAAGCCCCCAGCGGTATCTGCAGTACACAGTTAGGAACTGCACCCTACAAAACACACGTTAGATCACAAAATCACCTAATGCTTACTAGGGAAAGTGATGAAATCTCTGAGTAGCTATATGCCCCCCCCCTGTTTCGACTTGCTTATTAGGGAGGTGAAACAGGGTAGCATGTTTACTTGCGACAAATTGTGTAAGAGAGTATTGATGAGGGGTGTTCACTAAATAGGCTTCATCAGAGCACTTTTTGGAACATCCCGAGAGTAGGGGGAAGGAAAATATGATTCCAACGCAACAAACAGTTCGAAAATTGCATCTCCCAAACTCAAGTTATGATGAAATGAGTGAAAGAGGAAAATTAGGGTTTTGAAAATAAAGGTACAGGAATGAACATATATACCTTGAAAGAGACACTTGCATTTGTCACCTTGTTGATTCTGAGTACTGTTCATTGCAGCGGAGCCCACATAGCTATCATCATGCCTTCACGACGACCGGAGCGTCCCACGAGGGTCGAGATCCTGCGCCAAGCCGTGATCGACGATGAGCCACTGGACGAGGTGAGTTGACTGAACATTTGACTTTTGATTCTTTCGCATTTTGACTTTTTTGTGATCGTATGTGGGCCTTGAAGGCTGACCGGGGCCCACCCAGGGCACCATGGTCCCTGTGGGGCGCCCTGGTCCCCCCAGGGTGCTATGGTCCCTGACAGGGGCGCCACGGTCCCTTCAGGGTGCCATGGTCCCTGACAGGGCGCCATGGTCCCCTCAGGGCGCCATGGTCCCTGACAGGGCGCCATGGTCCCCAATTAGGGCCTGGCAAGGGGTTACAAGGCTGGCATACAATGTACGACAGTTTGCATTAGCATTTTTGATGATCGAGTACTGAATACAGTCATGTTTTGATGTTGCAGGGTCTCCCGTACATGAGAGAGCATACAGCGGGACATATTCTTCGCACTTTGCGAGATCAGATTCCGCGGCTGACTCAGTCAGAGAGAGACACACTATCGATTGTGGGATTGTGGTCTGTGATTCTCATGCCGGCCATTTGATTTCATCCTACGATGCTGATGGCCTTGATGGAGCGATGGGATCCTGACACATGCACTTTTCACCTTCCAGTAGGAGAGCTGACGGTCACACTCGAGGATGTATACCGTATACTTTGTCTTCCTATCAGAGGAGCGACAGTTACATACGCGACCGATCGATCAGCGGAGGATCATCAGAGAGAGCAGATGTATTGCATAGGGAGAGTCATGCCGAGCGAGACGAGAGGTCGCATCATGGTCAGCTGGCTCTTACATCCTACAGGGGAGGTACCCCTTCTGAGACGCCTTATGATAGCCAGCATAGCACTAGCCGTCTGCCCTAATGGGCGAGGGACGCATATGCATGGGGGTCTCACATGGTGTATCAGAGCGATGGAGAGACACAGGAGAGTGTATGCTTGGGGTCGAAGTATGCTTGCACATCTCTATCATGACCTTGAGGAGTATGTATTCGGACAGGGGTTCAGTTTGATGACATGCACACTTCTGTAGGTGTGGATTTTAGAGCACTTCACATGCACCAGGCCCGTCGGCTTTCCACTGAGTACAGCGAGCGAGCGACCTAGGGTGTTCGCTTATCCACTTACCAGCGAGTGGAGATTTGGAGATTTTTTATATTGGAGAGTGATTTTTGACAGACTGACAGCCGAGGTGATAGTGTGGAGACCTTACCTACAGATGCACAGATGGGATGGTATGGAGAGATAGTTAGCATGCCTACAGAGGAACCGCCTACTGCGAGGATGATATGCACACATCATAGTCCCCTTCTACTTCGACCGAGTACGGAGGCAGTTCGGGCTAGAGCAGTGTGTTCCAGCCGATGTGCCCATCTATACTCGACACTCACGGGTCCTTCCCAGACCTAGAGCAGTAGCGAGACCGACGATAGATGACATTGAGACTATAGACTTAGAGGGATCTGATCAGGATGTAGTCACTGACTACTCTGCAGAGCCTGGAGCACAATGCAGGTATGTCTCATGGTTTATGAGATCATATCCAGGTCCTATCTTTTCACCAGATCATCCGATAGGCTATCCAGGCCCATGGAGACATGGAGACCAAGACGAGGACCAGGGATCCAGGTCAGAGGAGCCAGAGGAGGGAGAGGATCATGAGGAGGTGGGAGATCCTGATCCACCTGCAGGCGATCAGTCCAGTGCCGAGGAGGAGGAGGAGGATACAGATAGAGAGGAGGATGAGGGAGATGCAGGTGATGATGCGGATGAGGATGAGGAGGAGGAGGATAGAGATGATGAGGAGGAATCGGATGCAGCTCCCCACCATTCAGGAGACGATACCATAGCTCTGGATCCACCTCTTAATCCCCAACAGGGGGAACATGAGGCGATACGGAGACCTGTTCCTAGTACCGTCCAGCCTACACCCATCGTGCACAGATTATTCGAGCGAGGGGAGCCTAGCGGTGCCCAGGCATAGATGGTACCATATCATGATCCCTACTGGCGTGAGGGAGATCCAGGTATAGTAGTTTTATATTGATTGATTAATGTTTTGATGATATAGAATGGTACTAACAAAAAATCTGTTCTACTGCCACAGCTAATGTGCAGGAGTGGCATTCCCTGATTCAGCAGGCAATGACAGACATTTCCATGATAGCACAGATCCCCAGTTCCTCACAGATTGCCTATAGGCCTCAGGGGAATGCGGGTCAGCATGAGGACTTTTTTTCCCCATTTCGAGTACAGGTAGATATATGGAGGGAGAGAGAGAGAGAGTCTTATCAGAGGACGTCCAGCGGGCGCAGCAGAGAGAGAGAGTCCTATCAGAGGACCTCCAGCAGGCGCGGCGAGATCTAGCAGCAGCTCAGGCCGAGGCTACCACCTATCGCGCGATCCTTATGGATAGGGATCGTAGGATTTCCTCTCGGAGTCACTCACGATCTGTATCGCGCTACACACCCATGGGTCCACCTTCACAGCCAGATCAGGAGGGAGCATCCAGTTGACACTCTCCAGCCACTAGCCCTAGGGATAGGAGATGATTTTATGATGTAAAAGAGAGGTCACATTTTGGATATACAGTGACCTATTTTTGTATACGATCCACATATATATATATATGTATATATACATGCTTCTCTTTGTCTCAAATGTGTTAACTTTAATGCTTAAAACAATGTATATTTTGTTTTGATTAAATCTAATTCATTTGGTAAATGTACATGTATGTTCAGAATTTAATTTCCATGTGATTGATTTCTCAATGCTCCATGATTAAATTGATACATGTGTGACTTAATTAAATATTTAATCAAGTACTACATTGATGATAAGGAAGACATATGCATTAAGTCTAAGAATCATATAACTAATGTGATTTAATTCTGAATTTAAACACAACATGATACGATTCTACTTAACACATAAAGACACTGTATAATATGCTAGCATAATAGGAATGTAAATCTTTTACAATTTACATAATTGAATTCAAGACAAACTATAAAGTAAGAAGACACGCTTGTCAGGAACGAAGCAATATAGATTAAACAACATAACATTTAATTCTATTTTGCTTTAATTAAGAGATACTAACATATTATCCAATGTTGAAGAATTGAAAAAGAAGATAGATGAAGAATGAAGAATTAAGAATAATATCTACGCAAGTGCATAGCATTAATAGGTTCTTTAAGAGGCGTACCGTCTACATCCGCTATTTTGTAAGCACCTGATCCATAATCCTCAATAACGATATATGGTCCAAGCCAATTAGGACTAAATTTTCCCTTTTCTGCAGGTAAGGCATTCACATTGCATTGATTCGCATAAAGGACTAAGTCACCTACTGAGAAGGAACGTTGAATAACCTTATCATTATAGCTTCGTTGTAGAGTTTTGTGATATGCTTGAATATGCTCAAGAGCGTTTATACGCTGTTCATCAAGCATCTCAAGCTGTTGAAGTCGTTGTTCTCTATAAGAGTCATCATCTACTATACCTTTGAGAGAAACCCTAAGTGATGGAATCTCCAATTCTAAGGGCATAATAGCGTCAGCACCATAAACAAGATTATAAGGAGTAGTTCCCGTAGCAATTCGTACACTCGTTTGGTAGGCCCAAAGAGCAGAGATTAGCTGGTTACTCCAATCCTTACCATGCTTACTCACGGTTTTGCGAAGAATTTGTTCAATTATCTTATTGGATGATTCGGCTTGACCATTTGACTGAGGATAGTATGGTGTAGAAAATCGATGTTTGATATGATACTTCTCAAGGAATTTCTTCACGTCCTTGTTCTTAAATGATGTCCCATTATTTGAAATAATAGTAGAAGGTATCCCGAATCGAGAAATAATGTTTTCTAGAAGAAATTGACAAATCACTTCAGCAGTAGTAGAGTGAAGGGGAATAGCTTCTACCCACTTTGTAAAGTAATCTGTTGCGGTTATAATGAAGGTGTGTCCTTGAGATGAAGGAGGAGAGATTTTTCCAATAAGATCCAAACCCCATGCGGAGAAAGGCCAAGAAGCTACTTGAGAACGGAGTTCTTGGGTAGGAGCATGAATCAGATTATTGTGTTGTTGACATTGATGACATTTTTTAACAAATGAAAAGGAATCCTTCTGCATAGTTTGCCAATAGTATCCCATACGAAGCAATCTATGAACCAAGGATTTGCCCCCAAAATGCCCCCCACAGGCACCTGAATGTGCCTCTTCAAGAGCAATAGGGATTTCCGACTTGTTAAGACAACGAAGGAGAAGACCATCATAACCCCTTCGGTATAGGACATTAGAAAGAATGATATACCTAGCAGATAGCTTCCGGATTCCAGCCCTAGTGTTTCTATTAGCGAAATCAGGAAAGGCACCATCGGTCAAATATCTTACGATATGCGAGTACCATTCATCTGAGTCTATAAAATCACAACATGTTACCAAGCTAGAATCGTCTACAATAGCTGGAGAAATAAGGTTGTGAATAACAAATTTAAGATCAACCACAGGGTCCTCTAAAGATACAAGAGAAGCCACACATGCCATTGCATCCGCATGTTGATTATCTTTTCGAGGAACAGGTTCCATAGTATAAGAATCGAAATTTTGTAATAAAGAGATAGCAAGGTCTTTATATTGTGATAATTTGTCTTGTTTTGCTTGATATATTCCTGTTACTTGTCTTATAATCAATTGCGAATCTCCATAGATATGTATGTGTTTTATATTCAGAGCTAAGGCTGCTTTTATTCCCGCTATAAGAGCCTCATACTCAGCAATGTTATTGGTACACAGGAAATTTAGACGATATGATAAAGGAATGGACTTCTTTGTAGGAGAAATCAGAAAAACACCTGCCCCCGATCCCGTACGACACTTAGAGCCATCAAAGTATAACTCCCAAGTTTCATCTTTCTCTATAGAAAGAATGAAGTCGTCAGGAAAGGACTCAGGGTTAGGGAAGGAGAAAGGTGAAGGGGCCTCAACTAAGTGATCGGTCAACGCTTGTCCTTTAATTTCTCTTTGTGAAACAAATTTAAGGTCAAATTCAGTTAACATCATAACCCACTTAGCTAGACGTCCTGATAAATCAGTTTTAGAGAAAAGATGCTTCAAAGGATCAAACTTTACCATGACATGGACTTCTGAATTCAAAAGATAATGTCTCAATTTCTGAGTCGCAAATACCAAGGCCAAGCATTGTCTTTCTATCGCAGAATATCGGGTCTCATAATCAAGTAAGGTACGACTTATGTAATAAACCGGACATTCCTTACCATCTTTATCATGTTGTGCCAACAATGCTGCGAGAGCATGAGAGGAAGCAACTGTATACAGAAGGAAGGGTTTAGAAGGTTCGGCAGGTTGAAGAATAGGAGGACTAGCCAAATACACTTTTAAATCTTCAAATGCTTGCTGATAATCCTCATTCCATTGAAAAGTGATATCCTTTTTAAGAAGTTGAGTAAAAGGAAAGGTACGATCTGCAAGCTGAGACACGAACCTACGAATAGCTTGAATCTTTCCTTGTAAGCTTTTAAGTTGAGACACATTTCTAGGAGGTGGCATGTTGACAATAGCATCTATTTTCTTAGTATCCACCTCAATCCCACGATGCGAAACTATGAACCCTAATAGTTTTCCACTATCCACACCAAAAAATGCATTTTCAGGGATTCAAGCACATGTGATATTTACGAATTCTTTCAAAGATTTGATGAAGGACTTTAACATGATCCATGCGAAGAAAGGATTTGGCCAAAATATCGTCAACATAATCCTCTAAAATCTTATGCATATAATCATGAAAGATAAGGGTCATCGCTCATTGATAAGTCGCATCGGCGTTTTTAAGTCCAAAAGGCATCATTATCCAACAAAACATACCCCAAGGAGTGGTGAAAGCAGTTTTGAATTGATCTTGAGGGTTAATAAAAATTTGATTGTAACCTGAAAAACCATCCATGAAGGATAACAAGGCATGTCCTGCCGTAGGATCAACTATCATGTCAATGCTTGGAAGAGGGAAATCATATTTCAAGGAAGCTTTATTCAAATCTCGAAAGTCAGTACACATTCTTATTTTGTTATCTGGTTTAGCCACAGTGACAATATGTGAAATCCATGGGGAATAGTCAATAGGGCGGATAAATCCAGCCTCCAATAATTTTTCAATCTCATCCTTAACAAGCAGAGCCACCTTAGGATTCATTTTTTGAATCTTTTGTTTCACAGGCTTAGCATCAGGAACTAAGACAATATTATGAGTAACGATCTTAGGATCTATACCAGGCATGTCAGAATATGCCCAGGCAAAGATCTTAGGGAATTCATGCAATAGTTCTTCATATTGTTTCTGTTCCTCTTCATCCAAACACTTTCCAATTTTAATAACTTTCTTTTTATTGCAAAGGTCTATCTTAACATCAATGGTATCACTTATGAGAAGATTACTTTGTTGAGGAGTGTCCTTTAACTGAGGGAATTCTTTCACAATCTCATCATTATCAATCTCTTTTCCAAAATAGGCTTCAGTGTTCAAACAATAAGGGAGTCCCCTATTGTGATGATAACGAGGAAGAGTGTCATAGGCTCCCAAGAACTCAGTTAAAGCATCATCGGTAGGGAAGATATCCAAAGCACAGTCACCCGAAGGATCCCCATCAATATACTCAGGGTGCTGCATTGATAGAGATGTAGAAATAGCATTAACACTAATGCATGGTCTTTTAGAAGCTTTAGTACGTCTGCAGGGATTATAGCCAAGTCCAAAGGCATAATTGTGAAAATTAGTCTCTAGAGGAACTCTTATCCCTTGTTCATGAGCACCACAACCTTTTCCATGATACCCATGTTTAGCAAAAATGCAAAAACCACGACCATAACGATCAGCCATTTCAGGAAGAGAAGGTGGTTTTTCATAAGACAAAGAATCAAACTCTTCATAATTATAGATGTGAGGAGAAGAAGTTTGAGAAGCGGCCACAAAATAATTACTCATAGATTCAGGTAAGGTTGATTGATTTTTAGCTTCTTCTTTCTTTTCAACTTTATGATTTTCAGCTTCTTCCTTCTTTTCAATTTTAATTTCTCTAGAAGGAACCTTATATTCACCTACAAAGGTAGGGTTAAAATCAAGAGATCCCCAATCATCCTCTGCAAGAACCTTCTCAGGATCAAAATCCTTTTTATGTGTAGTTTCAAGTCGAGAAGGATCTTCTTCAGGAGCTCCAGACTCATCCAAAGAATTCCGATCATCGGAGAGCGAGGATTCATCAATAGGTTTCTTGTTTAAAGAGTCATCACTAGACGAGGATGGCTTAGAAGAACTCCCTTTGGAAGTAGATGTTTGTAGACAAGATTGAAAATTAGTATCACCCATCAAGGTGTATGTCTTATTGTTATAAACGAATTTAACTTGTCTATGCAATGTAGAGGGGACAGCTTGCATGCTGTGAATCCAAGGCCTCCCTAATAACAAGTTATATGTTAAATTTCCCGGCATAACATGGATAGGAGTAGGCAAAGTAACAGGTCCCACTATGAGAGGTAAGGTGATGATACCTAATGAAGTCTTAGCCACATTGTCAAAGCCACGAATGGGATGAGAGTTAGGCTCAATAAGAGACATATCCACATTCATCTTATGCAATAAATTAATGCTACACACATTAAGGCTAGAGCCATTATCTACTAGTGTTCGTCTTATAGCAGTGTCTTTCATGATAACCACAATCATCAAGGGATCATATTGTTGTTGAATTTCACTAGTAGGCAACTCATCTTGGGTAAACAAAATTTGAGCTTTAGGATTCATCACAGAGTTAACAAAAGATGCTATATTACTAGATGTATTTGGTGGAGGAACATTCAAATCTTTCAAGGCATCTTGTAACATTCCATGATAAGCGGAAGAAGTTTGAATCAAATCCCAAAGGGATATCTTAGCAGGGGTAGCTTTAAGTTGTTCTATGAGATCATATTCCTTACCCATAACTTGCAAAATACGGGGAGCTTGAGGAAGGATTGGTTGAGGATTAGGAAGGGAAACTGGAATAACAGGAGGAGGATTAGGTTGCCTATTATTTCTAGTATGATAAGTATGGGCAACCGCATGATAACTCTCTCTAGTTATTTGTTTAGCATAACTGTAAGGACTTACAGGTTTTCTTCCTTGCACGGTGATGATTGGTTTATTCGGGGTACGAAAGGAATCATGATCATACCTTCCTTGGACAGTAAGGAGAGGTGATTTAAGAACTTGAAAGGTGGGAGAAGGATAAGCACCTTGGACTTCAAAGAGAGGCTTATTATGTTCATTCAAGTTTATCATGTTAACCAATTTAGAGGCCTTGTTCTTGTTTAAAGATTTCGATAAAGCCACAAAGTCATCAAGAGCATCATCCAACAAAGCATGATCATATCGGTCAAAAGGTTTGTCTTTTGATTCAAAAGGAGACATCTCCTCATACAGGGGATTATTGAAAACAACCATGTTACTAGATTCAGGGGAAGAGTTGATAGGAATGTATCCTTGAGAGGAATCATTTGACTTATCTTTCTCATCACACCTAAATGGCATAGTAACAAGGTTTATGAGTTTTTGGTAAAATGAAGGTTTGGCATCTTTAGGGTTTAAAAACTCATCTAAAGCTTCATCTAATTCATCTTGGCTATACTCATAATAATCATCAAAAGCATGAACATTTTGCAAATAAAAATCTGACATTTTGAAAAGATTGCATAAAATTTAAACACACTTTTTTTTTTTTTTCTTTTTAATGAAAATGAAATGAAAACACACTAAATCTAGATCTAGATCTATATCTAACAAATGTAATGCAAGAGGAAGCAATGATAGATTCACGTCGGGTTCACCAAAATGTGTGGGGGAAAAAAGCGAGACTAGGTTAACATGCCCTAATCCTACCTTTTGACACACATTATGGAATACGAAAGAGCCTAGAGATATCGCACAATTGGCTACTTCTTTTTGTGAAAGAGAGAGCCACGGGATATCTATTAGGATTTCTATTCCCTTGTTGAAATTGTAAGATCAAGTAATGCAAGTTCAAACCCTAATCCCAAAATGCAAGTATGAACTAATAACAAGATTGCAGAATTGAGATTAAACAATGAACAGCTGTAAATACAAGGATGAAATAAGAATGCAGATGTGTAGTCGGAGTCAAAATCGGACTGAAAATGTTTGGGACGGGGGCGCGGGCGCCACTGTCCTGAAAACTGCGCCGAAAACTGTTGTTCTGCACTCTGGAACACTGTCGGAAAGCTGTCTACAAACTGTCTGTCCGGAGGACCAGGGCGCCCAGCACCTCTGTCCCAGGGACCAGGGTGCCCAGCGCCCCTGTCCTGGCAGGACTAGGGCACCCAGCGCCCCTGTCCCAGTCTTCTGCTCTGCAATTTGATACAGAGTGCTGTCTCGACCTTCTTTCTCCGGATCTATATCCCGCGGCGTCATCTGAATCCCGAAACCTGCAGTGATATCTAGAAAAGGGTGTATGGGAGGCTATATAGGGTTTTGCCTTAGTCAAACCCCCGCTTCAGTGATTTCCACCTCCACGAATAGCCAAGTTGCTTTGTAAAATGTATTGTGTGTGCAGACCTAGTGTGTGTGCAAGGTCCTAAAATGCAAGAAAGCAAACTAGAGCAACCTAGAAAGTAAACCCTAATTGCTTGTAAATGATAACGTAAATGCTCTAAATCAAGATGCAAAGTGATCTAAAGAATGAATAAATGATGTATTGAAGCTTATGTAAAGACATGAAAACAACATGAAATCATACCCAACCCTCAAGGGAAGAGTACAAGCCAATTTTCAGTCGGTAATCTCCTATTGTTCTTCAATGTCTTCCAAGCCCTAAGTGGATGAATGAATTTGATAGATGCTTGATAGAAAGATGTTGTAAGATGTTGGAGTCTTCAAAGATCTGCCCTTTCGCTGCATATGAAGTTCCTGGAAACAAAAATCGGATCCCTTCAAATGAGGAAAGAGAGCTTTTATATATGAAACCCTAGGTCGTAAATTCGTATTTTGGCCGACCTAGAGATTGAATATCCCGCCAATTTCTTGGGGTTAAGCTTTATTTTATGATTGGATCGCGCTCCTAAAATTTCGGGAAAAATGTCCGAGACCATGTTGCACTCCGGGCGCCACAGTCCCGACAACTTTTCACCAAATTTTCAGGGCCGTCGGATATGATGATTTTAGAGAGAATCCCGAAGTTACAGGTGATTTCGAGATGTTTTGAGCCCGAAACCAAGCCCCCAAGTTTGAAATAGGACTTAATTAGGGTTTTTGATTAAGTGGTGTATTGGAGGAATAAAATGCGAAGGGCGCGCTTTAGTGAAAAGGGCCCAATTTTATGATGTAGAGAATGATGAAATAGGACCTTAGACCTAATTAATTTGATTAATTAAGTGCTTAAGGAGAAATGCAATGCAGAATGTAAAATGCACTAAGGCGGGTGCTAAACTAGGTGTGAAATTGTACCACCCTAGCAAGTGCGTACAATTTACGACGCTACAACGGTGAAATGAAATGGATCCAAAACCTTAACTTTATAATGTCTCTTCACCATCTACCACATTAATTGCATGCTGATTAAGTATTCACTTAACATTGTTTGCTGATAATAAGTAATTTTCAACTTCTTATCTCTAACCGAGGGAATAATAGCACATGTGTCATTAGATTGCCAAACCCTCAAGGAAATTTTCTTCAATTAGATGAAGAACTTCCTACCGGTGGAGCACTGCTTTGTCCTTCCGGTGAATCATCACTCTATCCTGTCGGTGAAGCATTGGTTGGTTCTATCGATGGAGGAGTATTCCCAATATTTAGATTAGCTTTCCTAATCCATTGTTTTGAGAATTCTTGCTTAACCTCTTCAGCTTTTTCTTTACCTTTCAAGCTAGAACTTTTGTTGTCTACCAGTGTTCCTTTACTTCTACAGAATTTAGCAATATGACCAATCTTGTTACATGCATAACAAGTTACATCATTTTTCTGAATAGCTTTCCCGTAACCTATGCCGGTTTGTGTTCTGCATTGATTAGATAAATGTCCAAATCTTCCACAAACATAACATCTCACATTCATTCTACAATTTTCTGAGTTGTGACCTACTTTGTTGCATTTAGAACATTGACCGGTGGGTGTGTTGATATTCTGATAATTTCTAGATCTACATTCATTTTCTCTATGACCACACTTATTACAATTAAAGCATTTTCCATTGAATTTATAAGCATTAGGTTGTCTTACCGATTTGCTGTGATCCTGAGTATTTGCAGTACTGGAGCTTTCACCAACTTCAAAGCCAATTCCAGAAGTGTCACCTTTAGGTTTTTGATTCTTCAGCAAGGTGCCAAGTTCCTCTGAGCTTTTCTTGAATTTTTCTTTGTGTTGATTTGCAGTTTCCAGTTCTCTTTCCATGATTTCTTTTTGTCTCATCAGTTCATTTGAGTCATTCCGAGTATGCATCAGATCTATCTTCAACATATCATTTTCATAGCTAAGTCTTGTATTCTCATTTGCTGCATCACTTAGTCTTCTAGTCAATTCTTCTTCATTCTTCTTCCTATCCTCAATCTCTTTCCAAAATCTCATAGTCATATCCTACATTTCATTTTTTGTTGTCATGATCTCTTGTTTCAGCTTGCTTTACATATCATTAAGTGATTCCTTTTCATCATTCTCATTTTGCAATTTTTCACAAAGTTCTCTTTTCTTATTTCTTGCAATGGTAAAATTTTCTTGAAGTGCCTGAATAATATCTTGACCTGCCCTTAAATCATCTTCTAGTTTGATATTTTTCAATTTCTCTACATCATAGTCTGTAAGAGCTCCTTCAAGTTGCTTCATCAAATTTTCCATATTTACCAGTGTCAAGATCTTCCTCAAGTTGTTAGGCTTCTGAAAATAGAGGACCAGGCTCTGATACCAATTGTTAGGGATCCCACATACACTGAGAGGGGGGGCTGAATCAGTATTTGACCGGTGATTAGAATTTCTTAACTTAAAACATGCAGAACATAATATAATAGTGTACCGGTATGCAAGAAATAATGCAATAAACAGAATCAAGTACATCGACATGAAAAGTACACCATAACACAAGATGTTAACGAGGAAAGCCGGTGTGGGAAAAACCTCAGTGGGATTTGTTACCCACAATATTCACTCACTGGCCAATAAGAGAATATTATTTACAATAGGGGCCTGCACATGTAGGAAGGCCAACTACCTAGAGCTCACTGACTTACAATAAGGATTATACAAATCCAATATCTTGTATTGCTTTACAATAACATCTTCAATGCCTGATTCAGTACCGGTTCCTACTTTGTTCTTTACATGTACCCCTTGACCTATATTTCGCACATTAGGTCTACCTAATATTTTCCTTAATGCTTCTGCTTTTTATATTTCACACATTACAAAATGTCTATAATGATCTCTTTTATATATAAGAGTCATTTTACAATTTGCCAAGTCGGCTTACAATAATAAAAAAAATATTATATAACAAAAATCTTGTCGGCCTCTGTGCCAGTATACTTCCTTTCTTCTGTGCTGGTGCCGGTGTCCTGAGTGCCGATGTAGAGTGTGATTTGCTGATGCTGGTATAATGTCTTTGCCGGTGCTATAGGATTGCAAGGTTGCCATCAATGACAAAACCTTCAATCACATACAATGTCTCATTGGAGTGTGCATATGCCAACAATCATTGATGTCAATAAGTGTAAGAGAGGCGATATGCAGATTGAAAGAAGTCGGTGAACTGGTGTCGGGGTTTCTCTAAGTGTGACTACCAGTTAGTAGTCTCAGCTCTAGGGTTTTTAGTTTGGCAATCCAGCTTGTGCGATGAAATGGATGACATTCTGTGATGAGTTAGCTAAGAGATGAGGATGAGATCAAGGTGCCACATCAGCTTTGTGCACATTAAGGATTTCCTTGAGGATCTTGCATGAGTCTCTCGACTACATTAAAAGTCTACCTCAGGAATGAACATTCTTCTTGGCGGTATGAGAAGAAAGCGTTATGAGTTACTAATTCCCATGTGTGGTGAAGAATGAATGATGTAAATTGTCTTGTGATCTATTTGAGATTGTATTTCTCTAAGCAAAGTGTTTGGGTGCTCTGGATTGGACCGTCTGTATTGTAAACCTAAGATGCTTAGGTTTTAGGGTTTATGCTACCGACCTAATTGTTGTCTATAAGGTCGATGATGTTTGTTATTGTAAGTTGTTGGCAAATGTTGTGTGTGTATCTGAGTGATGAGATACTTGCCAGACTAGTAAGAGAAAATTGCAGAGTGTGATTGCAAAAGTAGAGGAACTGAAAAGGATCTGCCTTGGTATGTAGTGTTATTATCAGATCAGAGTTTTTACCTGTTGTCTTCTAACCATTTCAATAGTTGGAAAATCCCTTTACCGGGTAGCTTTAACAAGCATACTGTAAATCCTCTAACTAGGTGACTCAAGTTTATTGATTTCTTTAAATCCTCTAGCAAGGTAACCTTTAACAGGGTTTCAACCTTTAACAAGGTATATGGCCATCCCTTAACCGGGTGATCTTTAACAGGATCGGTTCCTAGCAGAACCTTATTGTAAAGTCTTTAACCAGACTAGGCTCCTAACAGAGCGAGCTTCAAAAGAGTTAAAAAACAAGCTTGTGGGTATTCATCCCCACCATGGTTTTTCCCATTTGGGTTTCCATGTGAAAAATCTGTGTGTCATGTGTTGTGTATTTTTCATGTGATGATTAAGGGTTCTTTGTTTGAGTGATTATGCATGCAGAGTTATTAGGTTATGTTATTACTATTACACCACATGCGTATGTTTATTGGGGAAGTTGTTACCAAGTATTGAATGTATTTGAAGTGTTCAGACTTGTCAGTTTATGTTGTCTAAAGTCTTACTGTGTTTAATCGGTATTGCCATGGTTAAGTTCAGTAATGAAGACAACCGGTTGGTATTGATTTAACTTGATAAGTTGTTGAGAAAGTTTTTGTTTGTACGGATTCACCCCCCCCTCTCAGTACCAGTTAGGGTATTTGTTGTTCATCAATATTCATCAATTGGTATTAGAGCAACTCCAGGTCCTCTATGATATAAGCTTAATCACTTGAGGTAAACGATCCTACCTTAATGATAAAGATGGAAGGTCCTAAGTTCAATAGAGATAACTTTAAAATATGGGAGGACATAATGAAGATCTATATCAAGAGTTTGGGTGCTCAACACTCAAGCTATGTTGAGAATACCTATCTGATTCCCACTGACACTCTCACCGATGATCAGAAGAGAGAGATTCGAGAAAATAGGCAAGTCATGGAAGCTCTTATTAGCAGTTTGTCTAATATCAAGTTCATTAATGTACAAGATAAGGACACTCCTAAAGATGTATGGGACACATTGGAAACTATTTATGGTAGTGATGAACATGTAAAGAAAGTGAGGGAAGAGAGCCTTAGAGGAAAATTTCAAGACACGAGGATGGTTGAAGGTGAGACCATTCAACATTATGGCATAAGAATCAAGACTGTTGTTGGAGATATCAAGAGCACCGGTGGAACAATTGATGATGCCACTGTTGTCAGTAAAGTCTTGAGATCATTGTTACTAGTCTATGCAATCAGAGTTGCTCCTATCCAGGAACTAAGGTCTATTGATAAAACCAAGGTATCCTTGGACTCTATCATTGCAAAGTTAACTGCATATGAGTTGAATAGCTATGATGGCAGTATTCAAAAGACTGAGTCATCTTTTAGAGGATCTACTGCACCAACCAAAAAATAAAAGAAGCAAGTACTAGTTATGAATCCATGCAAAGTAGAGGTATGGATGATGAAGAAATTCTAATGGAGTTTGAAGCTCTTCTTGCCAAGAGACTTCCAACAGGTACTAGAAAATACAGAGGTAAGTTTCCTTTGAAATTTTTTTGCTACAATAAGATAGGACATATAGCTATTAGTTGTCCTTATAATGACAATAAGGATAAACTAGAGAGGTTTAGAAAGTATAAAGGAGGAAATAGAAGAAATTGTCTTGTTGCAGTGGATGAAGGTGTTACTGATGAAGAATCCAAGGATGAAGAAAATAAAGACATAGTATTTGTAGTTGTGAAGGAAGAAGCATCTAACAAGAAAGCACTTGTATCTCACATTGACAACTCTAATGAGTGGATAATTGATAGTGGTTGTTCTCACCACATGACTGGTGATAGGAAAAATTTTCTATCTCTAGAAGAATAGGATGGAGGTGTTGTCAGATTTGGCAACGATGCACCATGTTTGGTGAAAGGTAAAGGATCCATCTCACTGAATGGAAAGAGAAGTGCAGATGATGTCTACTAGGTAGAAGGTCTTAAGCATAACCTATTGAGTGTTGCTCAACTAAATGATAAAGGACTCATTCTGGAGTTCAAAGGTGGAGTCTGCAGTATAATTGGAAAGAGCAGTGAACTTATTGCCACCAGTAAGTAGACGAGAGGCAACTTATTTCAATTGAATGCCAAGATAAGTCGGTGTCTAATGGCTAAGTTTGATGACAGTTGGATATGGAATAGGAGACTTTGTCATATGAACTTTGATAATATTGTAAAGGCTAGTAAGATCAAGGCAGTAAGAGGATTGCCTTTGTTGAACAAACTAGAGAATTCCTTGTGTAGAGAATGTCAACTTGGGAAGATATCTTCCACAACTTTAAAAGGTAATTCTTTCTCAGCAGAAAACTTACTTGACCTTGTGCATACTGATTTGTGTGGTCGTATGAAAACTAGAAGTATTCAGGGAGATAGGTATTTCATGATTCTTACTGATGACTGCTAAAGAATGATGTGGGTCACATTCTTGAAAGACAAGTCTGAGGCATTTGGAAAGTTCAAAGCCTTTAGAGCATTAATAGAGAAAGAAAGTGGTCAAAAGATAAAATGTCTAAGAACTGATCAAGGAGGTGAATTCACTTCTGAGGAATTCAACAAGTACTGTGAAGATAGCGGTATCAAGAGGGAGTTGTCTACCCCAAGGACACCACAATAGAATGGCATAATAAAAAAGGAATAATAGGACTGTAGTTGAAGTGGCTAGAACAATGATGATCCAAGGAAAGGTTGCTAACACTTTTTGGAGAGAAGTGGTCAGCACTACAATCTATACTATGAACCAAGTACTCATCAAGAAAGGTAGGGTTAAAACCCCTTATGAGTATTGGACCGGGAAAACTCCCACTATGAGTTACATTAAAGTGTTTGGTAGTAAGTGCTATATCAAGAGAGGTGAGCATTTGAGAAAATTTGATGCTAAAAATGATGAAGGAATATTTATGGGACATTCCACTAAGAGAAAAACTCTCAAGTGCTACAACAATATAACACAACAAATTGTTGTGAGTATCAATTTCAGGGTTGATGAATCCCCTGAGGAACCTGAGGAAACCTACAGAGAAGAAGTGGAAGATGAACTGGGTATAGCCTTTTGGGAACCGGTTAAGAAAGAAACAAGTAAAGATCTTAGTGTTCCTATACCGGTAGAAGCTGCAGTAGGAGAAGAAGAAGAGGTAAGTGAAGAAGAAGAAGAAAAGCTAGAAGATCAAGCTAGAGTAATTCCTAGGTATGTGAAACTACATCATGATCCGACGCAAATCATAGGAGATAAAGATGCAGGGATACTCACAAGAAGAAAAGTGAAAGAAAACTCTTGCATGATTTTTGAATTAGAGCCCAAGACTTCCAGAGAAGCACTTACAGATGAAGGATAGATTAAAGCAATGGAAGAGGAGATAGACTAGATAGAAAAGAATGCAACATGGTCTCTGGTACCCACACTAGAACACAAAAATGTCATAGGTACCAAATGGATCTTCAAGAATATTCTAAATGAAGAAGGCACAATTGTAAGAAACAAGGCAAGACTTGTATGCAAAGGATATGCTTAGGAGGAGGAAGAAGACTATGGAGAAACCTTTGCTCTTGTGGATAGACTAGAAGGTGTACGAATGCTACTTGCATTTGCAGCATTTAAGTGATTTAAGGTTTATCAGATGGATGTGAAGTCTATATTTTTAAATGGAATCCTAGAAGAGGAAGTGTATATTGAGTAACCGAAAGGGTTTTCCTTATCAGAAGATAGTAACATAATGTGTAGATTACACAAAGCCCTATATGGATTGAAACAAGCACCTAAGGCATGGTATGAAAGGTTACACTCTCATCTTGTGAAGATTGGATTTCAGAGAACAAGTGAGGATAGCAACATCTACTTAAAATCAGAAGGTGATCAGATTCTAATCTGTGAAGTATTTATAGATGACATAATCTTTGGAGGAGATGATAAAATGATTCATGCTTTTGCAGATGAAATGAAGAAAGAGTTTGAGATGTCTTTGATTAGAGAGATGAAATTCTTCATTAGTTTACAAATTTAGCAAATGAAAGAGGGTGTTATCACTATTTAAGAAATGGGTTTTATTTTCCCATAATTTGCTAAGTTTTGGGAATTTTGAGTCAGACACACTATCAACCCCTTCAAGTCTGTGTTAGGTCTTAAGGGTTTAGGGTTTCAATTTTAAAATCACTCAATGTTTGATCAAAAACCCTCTCATTTCTATTCCTGCATTAATTTATCCACTTAAGTAATGGTTCTTGGGGTCGTATGAAGTGTTCCCCCTTATCATTTACGTAGGCGGTTGTTGATTAATCGTAAAATTTATGCCTTATGTCTTTTTTCCTCCTAATGTTGTCCGGCCTAGTAAATGTCATGCAGCTCTCAGATGGATCTACGGCTTTTGCCATTTCATTAGGTGAAGTTGCGAGTGTTTTAAGTCTTGCAAAATGGCGAAAGGAAAAGCATGTTAAATCTAACGGGACTCCATCTTGCTCAAGATCTAACGGCTAGCGTTGATTCGCAGCTGAAACCAGCAAGCAAGTTACCTTTCGCGAAATGGCGAAAAGGTTTGGCAGGACCTTACAGTGAAGACTTTTGAAATGGCTAAAAGGTAATCAAGTTTCAAGAGAGATTGATGGTTCGCGTTGTTTCGTGGCCGGTAGATGCTCACGTGTTATGCCCTGCGAAGCAGCAAAAAGGTTTCTGGCCCAAGAAAGGGGTTTTAATAGGAGCATAACAGATGCACAAGTCCAATCTGATCCGATGGTTAGTGCAGCTTCGTAGGAGGAAGGTGCTCGACAGTTAGCTTTCACAAAGTAGCAAAATGACATGGTACTCCAAGCAGGTAGTCCAGTTGGTCGAGATGGCAAATTAGATGAAGACACGTGGCAGAAAGTCAAAGTAGTTAGTAAGTCAGATCTAATGCTAAAAAGGTGGGTCTAAGAGGATGACTCATGTTGCGGCATGTGAAGGTGACTTGGTAGATCCAAGTGGTAAGGATGAGGTGGAATCAGATGTTTCCTCTCAGCGAATAAAAGGTTGACATGTCAGTTTGGAAATGACTAGATGCTAGGTAGATAATGCTGAATCAGAGGACCCACATCTGCCAGATTCAATTAAGTTATTAAGCATCGAGCAAGTCAAATATGATCTAACGGTCTGTGTGTATTCGTGAAAGTAAAATGCTTGTGTTTTAAAACGAGTGAAACGATGAAAGGTTTTTGGGCCCCGAAGAAGCAGATAAAGCATGAAGGTAAAAGGGGATCAACTCTGATTTGATCCAAGGGCTCGCGTTGTTTTGTGACTACAAACTAACCGAGGGATATGCTTCATGAAATGGTGAAAGAAAAGGAGAGTTCTGCTCAGTGCAAAGTTTGATGGTGACGTGTCGATTGACACGTGGTTTCGAAAGAGATTGAGGGCCCGCCAAGGTGTAACCGGCGGTTATAAGGGAAATAGAACACGTGGCTGACTCTGAACTAAACTCGATGAGTTTTCCAAGGCTAATGGCTGAGTGCCACGTGGTATTTGGTAACCAGTGGGAGAGTGGGTAAGTGATGCAAGCGTAAAGGTCTCACTTAAAGGATGGTCATCTCAGGATTGATCCAACGCTTTGCATTGTTTCATGGCCTAAATTTGAAAGTGTGTTAAGCTATGCGAAATAGCGAAAAACCGTTAGCCGTCAAGATAAGGCGCGGTTAGTGAAAAAGGTTGACGGTCCCGGTAACAGTTAAAGGCTGAGTAGTTAGAGTCCCATTTGACGTCTGGTGTAGCTTCATGAAACAAAAGTGCTCACATGTTAAAGCCTGCGAAGTGGTGAAAAGAGGTGGGGCCCGAAGCAAGGGCAGAGATGTTAAGACAGTGTAAAGACCTATTAAGTTCCATTTGATTGGATGGTTGGCATAATTTCATTTGGAGAAATTTCTCAAAGGTTATGCTCTGTGAAATGGTGAAAGAGCGGAAAGAAAAAATGTGCAGGTGTGTTGTGACCCGTTAGAGTGAAAATTTTGAATTCTTTCATGAATTCAATTCTGAAGGGATGACCGAAGCATGCAGTATCAATGTCATAGTTAAGAGCCTGAGTACCATATATGATCTTGTATCAATTGAATGAAGGTATCATTCTAAAGAATTGTTGCAGAGAAGCGGTTGCAGAGTTATTTTCTTCAAATACAGAGCAAATCTATTCAGTTGCAGAGCAGATTACTTCAAGCAAAAACAAGTTCTCTTATACTCTTGTTTGGCAATCACTTAGCAGTGTGTTTTAATTAAGGTCTTGATTTGTCATAGAACAGTTCGAGGTAATAGTTAAACTGCTTGTACAATTTTAAGATGGCGCCTAAGAGAGAATTCTCAAGAAAAGCTAATTACCAGGAAAGGGCTATTTGTGATGATTTCCTTGAACAGTTGACACTGTCAACTAATGTGGTTGCAAAGATAAAAGAACTTGTGCCAAGAGCTCCTCGCCTAAAAATAGGGGAGGGATTGTATGATAAAGGTAACTAGTTGAGAGACCCATAGGTTGGGTTGTCCAGGTTGGGGTTATTCAAGGTTGGATTTGGCATGAGAAACTCCTCAGCCCCGCAGAACAATATCTGGGAGTTAGATGTGGGAAAATTGGTAGTTCCAAGAGTATTCATGGATGCAGATCTCCTAACTCAGATTGCACTCAATTATGATCCAGTCACAAGAAGTATTAGGGATATAAATGGGAAAACCCTCATTGAAATAAATAATGAGGAATTCAAAAATGCTTTTGGGCTTAGTGAGTTCACCAATTTTGTAGAACCTATTAATTTCAAATCACTAGCTCAAGTATACAGTGTGCAGAGGAACCGTCTTAGAATTAGGCCTCATAAAGAATTCTTTGTGAAGATAGGTGGGTTGACAGTTGTAGGACCCAACACTGAAGAGCCCTTCTCATTAAAATTGTTCACCCTCAGGGCTAAGGGATTATATTGGTCACTCTGCCAAATTTTAGGAGAGGATGCTGAGGCAAATATGCCCACTCATTACATGTTAATGATTGCTCAAATCATGAATCCTTCTCTTGCAGTGACTTTTAATTATGCTTCCTTTATCACTGATGCTCTCCATGAAGGATTGATAGGAATAAAGAATGGGAAGTTTGATAGGCCTTTTGGATGGTATTCCCTCCTTATGCATTTATTTTTATTCAAGGGTGGTGATTATTTTGCAAGTGGAATGGATCTTGTAAAAGAGAAAGATGGTGAAAATATGCGAGTGCAATTATGGAGTATAGTGTTGTCATGGGACAGACAAGATGCAAGCTTCTTAAAGTTTGATAAGTATTTTGCATCTAAGATTAGGATTCTCCTCTATTCAGAGAAACCAAGAGTCCCCAAGGTTCTTTTGGAATTTATTAGGCCAAAAGAGTTTGCAGAAAATATAAAAATTGTTCACAATTGGGGTGATATTTACTTATACCCTGTCTCCACAGTTTTCAAAATATATGGTTTCACAGGCACTCTATTTTTGTTACTTTATCAGGTCCCTCTTAAAGTGGGGATTGCAGAGATCCTTGAGTAGATTGGTGGTGTGTAGGAGGCAGAGTTAACAGGTAGAGGTAAAGGGACCATTTTCCCTATAGTTACCATAGCACACCAATTTGTGATAGTTAAAGGAGGTTGGAAGTGTTTTGGATATTTCCTTCAACCATATCATTTGTCAACTGCAGTCTCCCGATGTGTTGACCCTGAAGACTTTTTCAATGGCATGTTTACAAAAGGGGCAGTATGTAGAGGTAAACCCCACCAGTTCCAGTTTCCTGAAGACCTCATTAGGAATGAGTTTGATCTAGATGAGCAAGAGTTGATGAAGGAAAAGTGGGTGGCTTATAAAAAGGCCTTAGATTTTGTGCATCAATTTGATACCAGCTATGACCCATTGTCTAGCTTCCACCCTTTTGAGGAAAATATAAAGTTCCTAATTCTTTTTTTTGAGGATGTGATGCAGACTTTGAAAGAAAAGAGAGAGGTTGTAATTAAAAACAACCCTGAGAAAGCAAAACTGGTTCTAAGTAGGTCTGCATCCACCAGAGCAATCCCTCCTAGTGACTATATGTTGCATAATAAGTCCAATTATAGTGTGTTGATGCCTACAACAGGGGAGCCCTCTACTTCAAAGGGGAAGAAGAAGATACAGGATGTCATTAAAATTCAAGATAGCCCAAAGAAATAGAGAGTGGAAAAAGAAATACAATCTGATGAACCCTTGTACTCTCCATCCCAATCCCCTATCCATATAGGAGATGAACATGCAACAGTTGAGCAACTTTTATAGTTAGGCAGTCTGGGAGAAATAACATACACATATGATGAAGTAGAAGAGGGAATACCAGAAGAACCCCCTACTACTAAAATGAATATCATTGCTAATGAGTTTAAGGGCCAGGAGTGGGATCCTGAGATTAAGTAGGCCAGTGAAGATTTCTTGGCTGACAATAACTTTGTTACTTCAGGAGCATTCATGCAGTTTGTGTGGAAGCAAAACATTGACAAGTATAATGCAAGGTGTGAAAAGAGAAAACGTGAGCAGCCCCATAGAGAGCTCTGGTGGAGGAGGAAATAAAGCAAGAAATGATTGATGAGTTTAAGACCATCACTCCTGAGCAGGGAAGAGACATGGTGGCACAAGCTGGAGTACTCATTCTTCCCGAATGGGACATAGCTGATGCCTTGGTACTAGAGGAAGTAAGAAAAGAGACGAAAACCTATGGAGGGGGTCACTTTCAGCAAGGACAATGTTGCACTGGTCATGTGGTCTCTTAAAAGAGACGAGAATAAGAGAAATAAAGACACCTCAGGGTCAAGTTACCTTGGTGGAATGATAGTAAAAAGAGTGCAGAGCACTGGGGTAGTGGAAGTTGCTAGCACTATGCTAGAGACTGCAAAGTTTAGTGTTGCAGTGGTAGAAAGGGAGGCCAAGGAAATGGAAGATCTCCAGGTTAAGCTGGAGATAGTTTTAAAAGCTTATAATAATGCCAAGGAAGAGGTAAGCGGTAAAGACAACATCATTGCCAAGCTACAAAGCTAGTTGGAAGGATAGTACCATCAAGGTGAGTCTTCAACACTGATGATCTCCTCTTCTCCTGCAAGACCTCCACCTACCAGCCCCATCATTGAGCTTCCACCATCTCCAGCACCTTCTAGCTCTCAACTGGTTGAGATTACTCCTCAAGAGTTGGAGGATTTAAAACAGGCTCAGGCCCTGTATGTAAAGAAATATGAGGAGAGAGTAAGGGCTACAATTTTAAGTTTTGCTGACACCATAGGGGCCTCATTATTGTATAATAACATGAGCAAGATTCTAGATATGTGGAATGAGCTTAATGGAGATAAGGCTATTTTAATGCCTATTTTTGACAAGTGGAAGCCCAGAGGGGAGGATTTGGAGCTTATTTGTGTATCCTATGATGAAGCAGGGGCTGATCCTATCATCAAATCCACTTGTGACACCACAAAGGATCTATTAAAATTAGTAGAAGGAATTGATAATGCTGACAGGAAGATCAATTTGTACAAGAAGCACTGATCAGGTTTTTGAATTGCTCCCAGGAGGTTTTGTCAGCCCTAACCAATTGAAGGACAAACAAGTATGGCTTAAGGAATTAAAAGACAAATTGTCAACTAGAATAAAAGGAATTATTAGCTTAGAAGATGCTTCCTTCTTTGTTGTAACAATTGAGGAGATACAGAGAATCAAATCTCATTATGGTTTTCTCAACTCAGAGGTTAACAAAATGAGAAATTCCTAGAAAAGGTTAGCCAAGGCAAAAGCAAAAGTGATTAACTTCACATGGCCAGCTAATGATGTATACAATGAGTGGACAAGGAAATATGCCATAAAGGATGCGGAGCCATTAGAAGAGGTTGCAACTAGAAAACAAGTAGAAGAAGCTACGGAGGTTGAAAAGGACTTGTAACTGTATTTGTAAAAGATTTTGTAACTTCTTCTTAAGAAAAAATGATTGTAACAAATTCTCCTAGGAAAGTCTGAAGCTATGTGCATCCATGTTGTTATAAATGGATACCAGGACTAGTAGAAAGATGATCGCAAAGAATTCTAAGAAAACACTGCAGAAATTTATCTGAGCTTTTCCAAGTTTTAATGGAGAATATTCGAAGGTTTCTTGTAATACGTTTTTGAAGAAAATATCAATATACAGACCATTGGTTTTGAGTTAAAACTTTGTGTTGTCTTTAAATGTGTTTGCAAGTGTTTACTGTTTCATTCTAAATAATCCAGGGTTATTTCATTTGAATAGGGGTTGTAAGGCAACTTTCAGTGGATATGTTTCTTAGCTTTTCTTTTTAGGAGGGGAATTAAATATGCAGGAATCACTTCTACCAGTAAATTCCTTGTGAGATATTTTGAATCTTGATGAGCATAGTTTGATTTGGTATGAATAAATTCATATGTGTGTCAGGCATATATAGGGATCTACAGAAGCCAAACTGATGGGATATGTATAGATATTTGATTGTGAGAGTATTGTTTGAACTTAGATGACTCTGTGACCTTGGATAAGGCACTGGTATAGATCGAGGTTGTCTATTACATATTTTGTAGGTCAAATACTGAATATGAGTACAATTTCCATTCCTTTGTTTCATTTAGTTTTAAGGTGATTAGATCCAGTGGTTTTCTAGACTGGTTTGTTGTGGATTTATCTTTTAAAAGTGTGAATTTAGTTCACAAAGGTATACCCGCCTGGACTTTGAGTAGGTCTGAAGTGTAGAAGGTTAAATCAAACCTTGTCATATGTTGTCCTGGAAGTTTCCTTCTCTTTAATATCTCTTCTGCATAGAGTTATCATATCATTATAAGGATGTTGAAGTGAATCAGATTTTGAAGACAACAAAAGTGGCGACTCTACTGGGGAGAGTCACAATAAGGATCCAGACGCAGATTTGTGTTTAAATTTATAAAGAAAATTATTGTGTGTTTGTGGATTAGATCGGTGCATAAGTGAATATAGCAGTGGTGCTTAGAGGTCTCTATCTAGAAGTTCCCTCTATTTTACTTTGATATATGATTTTGGTCTGAAGATTTCTAACATTTTTTCAAAGCTTGTTTTTATAATTCCCATAGTCTTGTGGGTGGCGACTCTGTTATCTCAGAACCAGTCCTTTTGAAGTACAAAAAGAAAGGAAGACAAGCACAATGCAAGGAGGAAAAAACACTAGATCATTCATGAAGAAGCACCCTCGTGAAACTTTGCAAGAAGGTTTGCCAGAACAGTCATGAAGAGGTCAAAAGAGATCAGTGCTTCACGAACCATCAAATGTTGCTTGGGTGCAAGAGAATAACAATACCGATAAGATACCTGATCAACCTGTTTATGCAAAGTCTAATTCTTCTTCCAGAGAATCTGAACATGATATATTAGGTTTCCATTCTGGATTGTTTGGAAATATAGATAATGCTCATGCTGTAAATCAAGATATATCTCATGCTAGTGTGTCTGTGAGAGATAGGACTAGTTCAAATGCGATTAGACATTCTATTCCTAGGAAAATTGATGGAAACATTAGCCTGATTGGTATAGAGCAAGTCAATTTATCTAACTCTGAGGAGAATTTCCCTGATGTAGATGAAGTGTCACAAGAAATTGAAAATTTAAATAGGAGAGTTCATCACTTAATCTCCTTAAGAGCCCAAAAGGAAGCAAATAAGGAGGAGGTTAAAGAAAAATTAATGGAGAGAGATAGGCTTCTAAGATAGATAGCTGATCTTGAGGTATTGCCCAAAGAAAAGGAAAAGAGTGATGAGGAAGGCCCTGTGATTAGAGAAATTCTAATCCCCAAGGCTAAGCCAGCGTATAGGTCAGTAGTCCAGCCAAACAAGGAAACGCTCAGTGATTCACAGCCTCCTAGGAATAATGTTGATAAAGGAAAGCAGAAATGGGTGGATGATGGAACTGGATCTAAAACCACTGAAGAGATTTCTCATAGGCTTTTAGCACATGAGAGAGAGATGGAAAGAATGAGGAAGGAAAAAGAGGATCTCCAAATGGAACTAGAGAAAGCTGAATTGGAAGCAGCTAATCAGGAAGTGAAAAGAAAAATTAGCTACTTAAAAGATCCCCCTATCATTTTTCCATCAGAAGATCTTAGTAAGCCTGATCCTCAACAAATTCCCCTTCCCCCAATTAAGATTTAGCCTACTGTGCTTGCTAATACAACATCAGTGAGTCAAACCCCTGTGAACAATCAGCATGGTCAAGTATCTCAGTCCCTAATTCCAAAAGTCAAAATGAACATAGGAAATAATAATGTTGCTTCCCCTTTTCAAAGGAGACATATTAATTTAGAACAGTATAGGCAACTATTTTTTGATGGGATCCTAGGATATCCCAACCATGTTCCTACTGAGTTAAGGGACAGGCTCCACAAGTTTGCTGGAAATAATGCAATTCGTGCTGAGGAAAATTTAAAATCTTTTGGCGATCTAATAAATGACTATGAGATAGGGGATGAAGATGTCATAATGAAACTGTTTGTTCAGTCCCTGGTTGATGATGCAAGAGATTGGTACAGAGGTCTTCCAGTTAATAGCATTGGGTCATGGGAAGATTTTAAAAATTGTTTTCAAGAACAATATGGTGACAAAACAAATGTGAGCTTCATGCTCAATGAATTTAATAACATCAGAAAATCTGACAATGAAATGGTCACTAATTTTAATGCTAGATTCCAAAAGGCCATGCATAGATTGTACAGGTGATGAGATTAGATGATAACATGTGTCTGAATACCTATTACAATGCATTTGATTCTAAGATGGCCTATATCTTGAGGGATAAGAATCCACATAACTTGAGAGATGCTTTTAGAATTGCCATTAATGTAGAAAGTAATAGAAAAGCATCCAAGAAGTTAGGAAGAAGAATAGATGGTAGGTTATGGCAAGAAACAAAACAGCAACCTAGCAAAGATGCTAAGGAGGAAGACAAGATAGAGAAGTTGGTCATTGCTATGAAGGATCTGACTACCAAGGTAAACAAAAATGATAAACCTCATTACAATTGGCAAGATAGGCCCCCTAGATTGCGTGACATGCCTTATAATACCAACTAGAAAGATGGCAAACCCCAAAATGAGAAGCCTAAAATTGCCCAAAATCAGGACACTCCAGATCCCTTAAAAGGGAAAAATGTCCATAATATAGAAAATACTCCCTGGTGTATTGCTTGTGATGGACCACATTCTCCTCATCAGTGTACAGTGGCTTAGGCTCTTGAATAATCCACGAGACAAGAAGCTGAGCCTGACATTAACATGTTTGAGACTATTATAGAAAGTGATGAGGAATCTATACAAAGTGAATACAATTATGTGTTGGATAATGAAAGGTTTGTTCAAGTACAACTAACCTTGGATTGGCATCCTACATTGAATGTGGTAACAATTGAGGATGAAGAAGTTCATCTTAGAAGGCCTAGTGAGGAAGAAGTTAAAAGCCTCACCAAAGCTGCCATCACCAAAGCAAAACACAATTATAAGTTAAGGAGTACCAAGAAGGACACTAATCAGGGTGAACCTGGTTCCATGTTCATAAAAGAGATTACTCAAAAGGGGGCAACAAGTAGTGCTACTACTGTTCCTAAAATTGGTCAAGAAAAGAAGGAACAGGCTAAAGATGTACCCAAGAGTACAGATGATAAAAATACCACTGATATACAAGGAGCTGCCACAACAAAAAGGGCAAGTCAGTTTAAGGTAGAAAGAGTTAGAGCTAGTACTAAATTAAGCAATAGTTCTACATTTGACATGGCTCAAGCTCTTACTCAAATGAAGGTTACTGTCCCATTAGTAGAATTGCTGAAAATAAAAGAACATAGGGATGCAACTTTGTCTTTGTTTTCTAATATATCTGGCAGTGACACAGTCCTACCCATCGGTTCAGCTAAAAATGGAAAGGATCAGGAACTCCAAACCCCATAGGTTTATGTTGGAACCACTATCACTCAAGAGCCTTCATAGGTAGATCCTTTCTATGTCACTTTGTTAGTAAACAACCGGTTGATAAAAAACTGCATGATAGATTCAGGAGCTGCTACTAATGTGATGCTCTATGGTGTCATGAAAGAATTAGGACTGTCAGTGACCACTGTATATGGAAAATGTTATGTTATGGATAATAGAGAAGTACCTGTGATAGGTACAATGAGAGATGTTGAAGTAAAAATAGCAGCATTCCCTGAGGCAACTTATAAAATGGATGTTATTGTTACTGACACTAAACCCCATTATGGTATGTTGTTGTCCAGGCAGTGGGCAGTAGTAGTAGGAGGAAATGTCCAACTAGATTTATCTTATGCCACCATTCCAATAAATGGGAATCAGGTCAAGTTGTGTAGAGAACCACGTGCTCCTAGGTTAATTGAAAATGTAGATCCTAGTATGCTCAATTGTATGATTGATGTGGATCTTTGATAATTTCAGACTACAACCAATTTTACCCCAGTTGAATAATACTGACCCCATTGTGATTGAATTAGAAGCAAATGTATTTTGATGGAGCTTGCTCCAAAGAAGGATCTAGAGCAGGGGTTCTTTTTGTATCTCCAAGAAAATACAAGTACAAATGGGTCAAAATATGACCACATGCTGAAAGTACAATATCCACTCAAAATCACTGCAAACTGATGGCCAATTATGAAAGTAGATGAAAAATTATGTACTTTTAAAAAAAAACAGCACCTAAAAAGGAGGTTGTATGAGCCCGAACGAAGCCTTTGAAGTTGTAAAAATGAGGATTGGACAGGTACAGTCACCAAAAATTGAAAATTGTGAAAAATATGTCAACCAAAATCAGAAAATAGCACCACCACTATGAAGAGCATGAAAAATTAGCCCAAATAAAAAAACAATTGCACCCAAAAAGGAGCAAATTTGAGCAAGTTATGGCCTTCCAAAGTTGGATTGTAAAATTGAAAAAGCCCATTGGAGAGAGGGTCCAAATTTTCAAAAATGTCCTGACATAGGCTAATGTCAACACTTTACAAACTTAAAATTGATGGTCGTATGACCATAAAAAAACTTCTTCCATGCTTATGTGAATTGTCCATACAGTACGGATGATGACGTGGTCGAACCGAAAAATGACACTTGGATCATCCGTACATTGGCATGGTAGTCTAAGTCAACAATATGAACTAGTAGATGAGTGAAACGTGGTTGTTGAGATGACAAGTATGGAGAGATATCAGGGCAAGATGATTGTAAATAGTGTGCCTATGTGGTGTCTTGTTGTCTGGCTCAGGCCTCTAAAATGATGTTGCGTGGTAGAGGAGATCGGTTGGGTAAAAATGTAGCCCGTGGTGGATGATGGCGGTCATGTAGAGGAGTGTGAAGTGATCAAAAGACAAAAATATGTTTGAGGTCAGTGGAAAAAAACAAACCCAAGTGGCGACAGTGATTGATAGGTAGGCCAGTGAGCGGCGGGTGGCATTGTTGGGAGGAAGTGCAAAAGGCGGGAGCAGCACCAAAGGGCTACAGAAAACCAACGAGGCTGATGAAGTAAGGACTGCTAGAAAATGCAACGGTTTCGATGGTGCAGGTCGGGAGAGGAGTACGTCGGAGGTGGAGATAACGTGGCCACCAGTGGAGCGTGTACAGGGTGGTAGGGCCCATATCCTGCAAAATGTTGCATACACCTGTGAATTGTACAGTACAGGGGCGGGGTGAAATACCCCCCAAATAATATAAAATTTTGATTTTTTAAATTTTTAATAATAAAAAACTTTTACAAATAATAATGAAAATATTTATAAAATAAATTCGTAGAAAATAAAAATTAATTTTTTTTTTTACAAATCCGTGTTGTACACCCAAATTGGGCAAATTTTTCCTCTAAGGCACAAAAATTGATCTTCACCTAATATAGGTGAATTTATACTCAAAATTCATGGAAATGGCCTCCTGAATGCAATGGTGAGGTCAAAATCACCATATGATGCCTCCAAAATGAGCAGCTCCACAGATATGAAAAAGTAAAGCTCCAAAAGCTCTCCAAAAAGACTAATCAATGAAGCCCCAATGGCTCTGATACCATGTAAGAATTTTTTGAAAATAGCCAAGATCAAGAGCACATTGAACAACACAAAAGAGAGATAAAGAAATTGATAAGAATAAATTGTATTGTAATCAAGATGAAAAATATTGATCAACTAGATCATTAGTAATTACATAGAATGTAGATGAGCCTACTTATAAAGGCAAGGGTAAGAGACAAGAGATCACACAAAGATGACATATGGCTCAATGAGATGCAAGGGTAGGTAGGAGAAATAGTAAAATATTCCACATGAGTTGGATCACCCATCAAAGGTGGATTTATCATCTCACAATAAGTGGATATGATAAAGTAACAACAATATCACACCATAAAAAGGGGGAATTTATCCTACACATACACTCTCGATGTATGCACATCCCTAAGTGTCTCATATACAAACTATGATGTTATGATTTTACCTAAGTCCACTTCGGTAATGTATAATTATATCCTATATGAATAAATAATTACACCAACAAATATGTCAACATATCCCTATGTTGATGTCTTAAGGTAGAAAGAGAGACAAGGATAAACACCTTCATCATCAAGAAGATATCCTTTAAGAAAAAATCTACATATCTCTAAGCCAAAGAGGTATAACTCTCATGACCAAGGAAAATATAGTTGCAAAAGAGATATCTTGCAGCAAGTGTAAAGAGATCCTTTTGAGAGATGCACAGAGAAAGATATATTTACCCAAATATATCTACATCTAAATTTAGAGGACATATTTAATAATGATGACATATTTGAAATGGGAAGGAGGCCAAGAATTCACAACTTCCCAAATGCTAGTAAAAAGTGTATTCTTAGTGAAGGATTGCACATATTGACTAAGGAGAGATTTTTCATAAAAAGATGTACCACTTAAAACAAAGAATAGGCCCAACTAAGGGACATATATGAGCTTACATGGAGGAACACTCTATGCATGGAAGGACCCTAAGCAACTCAACCAAGGAAAAGGAAATCTTGGAAAAAGAGAGAATTGAAATATTATTCTTGCCGCCCAAGCATGGATACAAGGTAAGAAATATTATTATGTTACTATCCAAGTACGATTTCACATGAATTTGTACCACCATGAATGAAAAAGATCCCCCACTAATATAAGCTACTAATATCAAATATTGACGAGAAACATAATAGGATGGAATGTTAGTGCACTACCTTCAAATTTGGATTGAAAAGAAGTATGAGATTTGGTGTTAAATGGATACAACAACTGTCACATAAATCATTTACAAATTCTTTAAAATCCTTACAATCAACAAGAGAATGAGAATGAGTGCAATGATAAAGGCAATTTATGTTCTTATTACCTTTTTTAATACTATATTTAAAGTTTATATAAGGAAATTTAACATTTTTATCACATTTAAATCTCCAAAAGATTCTTGTGGCTAGTTCTACTTGATTTTAAACATGGATATATATTTTCCCTTGATGTATAGGGAAAGGTAAAGGAGGAAAATAATTTTCTTCTTTTGGTAAAAGGATTGATAAATCCTACACCTTCTCTAGTGCATTGTGGGGGAGGATCTATAGGGACCTTAATTCCTTGATCCATTTTTTCAAGTCCTTGTCCACTATAGCCTTGTTTTGAAATAATATCATAGCCAACCTCATAAGATGTTTTCAATTGTGAAGGAGAAAGAATTTCAATATGGATTTCTTTGAAATTTGTTGTGTAAGGACATGTTGAAGGGCCAAATCGATGAATAGATGAGAAAGGAATATCCTTTGTAGGAATATTATCATTTAGATCACCACTATTCATGTCCACTTTGTTAGGTTAGAAAGAAGGATCCTTATCATATAAGGTTTCATCTTTTCTCATTATTATATTAGGAGATAGGTCATGAATAAAATGCATAACATCATCATGCCTCAAAATATGTTGATGATTAGGATAAGCTCTCAAAGAATGAGGATCTAGAGTGATTGATGTAACAACATTTTCACCTTGCCCCCCTTGCTCTAAAGTATATTTATGAGAAGAGGATGGTCCAATGTTACTCTTAAATGTTGCTTCCCCCTTGGAGAGATAATTGATATGTTTATTGATTATTTCCTCATTAACAAAAGATACCCTAGGAGAGGTACAAGTGTTATTCATTTCAGTATAATCTTTAGGACTATCAATTGTATTGTGTACCAAAGCTTTAATGAGATATACATATTCCATTAATTTCCTTAAAAATTGCATTATATAACAACATGAAACATGGATAAAAGCCTTGAAAAATAATTTATAAATAGGAAGTAACTTTGAAACCTTTATTATGCAATATGTGAAAGCACTATGAAATAATGCAAGTAACATGAAGTGAAAAAATCTATTATACAACACATGAGTTTTTTAAATGTAACTACTAAGTAATGCCATCACATGTGAAATAGAAAACCAATAAGTTTTTGTAAATTTCATTAAGAAAAATTAGATCTAAAATTAGCAGTAAGGATAAGACACATCGGATTCACCAAAATGTTTAGTAGTGAAATACAGATCCACAAAATTGGATATGAATCCACTTATTTTTAAAAGGACTGCCAAATATGAAAGAGGAATTAAAATCAATAGATTCAATCCAAATGGAATGGAATGCTAATTATACTTTACTCTCTCTTTGTTTGAGTTGAGGGTACTTAGGGGAATTGAAATTGAATTCTAGATCTAGGGTAAATGATGCAAAATTGGTGTAAAATGACATAAGTAGTGAGCTACATATGTAATATACAGACATGGAGCTAGATTGGAGGTAAGGGAACAGAGTGGAACCTATGTCTAAAAATCTAGCCTGAAAATGCAAGACAAGGTGGCGGCCATATCCTCAAAATATTAGATGTGGATGAACAAGAAACTTTCAAAATTAGAATTTTGCACATAATATTTTCCCAAAGATTCATCAAAAAAAAATTTGAAGGTGGTGTGGGGTGACCCCGTCCTCTTCTTTTCGCTTCTACAAAAGTCAGATGTGATCATTATCATCTCCTTTGTTTGTAGCTTTTGTATCTATCACTTGCATACAAAAGGAGGGCAAATGGTGTTGTTTATAGAGGGTTTCCTAATTCAAACACCAAGTTTGGAATTAACCTTTGAATTGAAATAAAATTGTAAATGGAAATACTAAAGTAAACGTTAATGATGTACCTCTAATTTACTGCAATTAATAATGGTTGATGATGCACTACTCTTTGAATGTAATTACAAGTGTTGAAGCAATAACATGAAAAAACATAAGAGACTCAATCATAAAAAAATGCTTGCATAAATATTGATGTAGTTTTCTACTCCATGATACTTGGAAATGTTAGAAGAATGTGGTGGGATAAAATGTTGCCTTGATGCTCAATAAATACTTGAAGGTGGATAGTAATTGATTGTAGTGGATGCCAAAATGAATTGAATGGATGCTCTTATATAGGGTTCCAAGGGTAATTTACCAACTAGGGAAACCTCCAATGGTCAAATTGATATATTGAGATCTAAAATCACTAGAAAGGGGAAGTGCACTGACATATTTGAAATAGTTCATGTTTAAGGATGACAAGGACACTCTTAGAACCCCTATCTTGACAAGGGTGGCCCAAGCGCCCTTTGTTGGATATTATTGGAATTTGTTGGGCATTGCTGTTGCTAGGATATGTCATTGTCATTGATGTCAACATATTCCTGTGATTTGCTCTGGTGATTGCAGATTGTGAAGATCTTATGATCCGGTTTTGTAGTTTTGTTTTATTGTGTTGGTACTTTTTAGATTTTGGTAATTCCTCTATTATATTTCAATGTGATCAGATCTGGAGCTGATATTTTGGAATATTGTTTGGGATGGTATTGTGTATCTTCATTTCAAATGGATCATGTTTTGGTGCTCCACAAGTTATCTTTCTTCGTGACAGTTGTTGATTGGTAGTATTATTGAGTTTCACATGTTGATAGATGAAGATTTGATAAGTGATATTGGTGTAGCTATTATCGATGATTCTAACATGCTTGGTGGTGTTTCTTAATCATGTTCTATTTGTTTGGATGACCCTCATTTATCGTTGTGCGAGTTATTGGTGGTTTTCATAAACCAGTGATGATTTTCTTGTTATGCTATATTTTTGGTGGCGTAGCGTGTTGCAGTTGATCTTGGCATGATTTCCAGTGGTGTTGCATGTTTGGAAATTTAGTTTGGGTCCATGTTATGTAATGTAAATCATTATATTGGTTCGATAGTCAACCTTTGTATCATGTGATGTAATTTTGTAATTGAGAGTTGAGGGTTTAGCCAATGTTGTTGTCAAGGTTGATGAATTGTATATATAGGTGATATATTCATGTAATTTAGTGTGAGAGGTTGTGTCTACATTATCAGAGAGTGGTTTATGCATGAACAATAATTCATCCTTTAGTATTGTGATTGGGAAAATATTGGTGTTGCAGAGAAAACATTTGTGCTTAACCAAAACTGTCATCAGGCATTTGGAGATGCTATTCTTGTAGTTCATTTCTTCTGGATTGTAGTCTGAATCTTGTTGTAAGTCAGTGAGACTTCCCTGAGGGTTGTAGCCTCTTGGTTCATTATCTTTTGAGAAGTGATCTCTAGGCAGTGTGCCTGAATGCATGTGCATCTCCCATTGTGATATTTTCACATATTATTGCAAAGTATTATCTTACTATGGGTAGGTTCCCACCGTGATATTTCCCTTAATCGGGTTTTTCACATCAAAAAATCTTGGTGTTGTGTGTTGTGCTTTCAATTTTCTTATCTTTGTCATTGCGGCATTTTATCAGATCTATATTTGTAATTAATTTTGTGAATCTGGTGAAGACTGATTCACCCCCCCCCTCTTAGTCTTCCTTCATTGTTGTTGCCAACAATTAGTATCAGAGCTAGATCCTCTGGAAGAAGCTTAACCACTTGAGGAGATCTAGGAAGGAAACTATATTTAAGAAGGACAATTTGAGATTTGATGGAAGTAACTATGCTATATGGAAGAACTGGATGGAGGTGCACTTGAGATGTCTTGGAGAAGATCATTAGAACATTACAAAGGATGTATATTATGTTCCTCAGAATGGATCACTTATTGCTTCTAAAATCAAGGATGTTGAAAGTAACATCAAAGCGAAGGAAGCATTGCTTAGTGCCTTGACTGATTTAGAAATGAAAAATGTAATGGTACTTCAGACCACACATGGTCCATCTGGGAGAAGCTTAAGACCCTATATGAAGGAGACAAACAGGTGAAAGTTTCTAAGTTGCAGAGGTTGAAAGGAAAGTATGAGATGAGAGAAGATGAGAACATACACTCTTTCATGGCCAAGGTGAATGACCTTGTCCTAGGTATTAGATGTGTCGGTGGAGCCCTTGAAGAAGATGAAATTGTTCCTAAGGTGCTGAGATCATTGCCTCCTACTTACAAACACAAGGTAGCTACTATTGATGAGCTCTGGAGTGTGACTACATTGACAAGAGACATGTTGGTTGGAAAGATTGTTGCTTTTGAGTTGAGCGAGTTTGGAGAATCCCATGGAAAGTCTAACATAGCATGTAGAGTATTAGCATCTATATCCAAAAAGTAGAAGTATGATCCTAATGAGAGTAGAATATCTAGATATGAAAGAGACAGAAGAGAAATGGAAGAGAAAGAAGGAGTGCTAGATGATCTTGAAGCATTGATTGCCCAAATATTGGCTAAAGGAGTCAATAAGTATGATGGAAAATTGCCTTAAAAATGTTTCTCTTGCAATAAGATAGGACATTTTTCTTCTAGATGCTCGAAGAGAATGGCTAAATATGACAGGAATGATAAGTTTGATAAGCATGATAGGAATTATATATATGAGATGCATGAGAATTATGATAGGCCTTACAAGTCTAACCAGAAGTATAGGAATTAGAAGAATTGTTACTATGTTGCTGATGAAGGTGCTACAGATGAAGAATCAAAAGGAGATGAAGTTGTATTTCTTGCCAATAAGGAAGATGGACCTATACCTGTTGATTCCACTAGTTGTACTATTGAAAATAAATTTTTAGTTGCTAAAGTTAAAGAAAGAGATGAATGGGTGATTGACAGTAGTTGTTCACATCATATGACTGGTAATAAAAGAAAACTTGTGAGCATGGAAAGGTATGATGGTGGAATAGTAAGATCTGGAGATGACAAAGCCTGTGTGATCTGTGGGAGAGGTTCTACACCTTTTGATGGTAAGCATATTGATGATGTCTTGCATGTTGAAGGTTTGAATCATAATCTTTTAAATGTTGGATAGATGGTTGACAAAGGTTATGATCTACAATTCAAGAATGGAAAATGAAAAATCCTAAATGCCTCTGGTATAGAGATTGTATCTGGAACTAACTATGAAGGTAACATTTTTCACTTGAATGCTAGTGGGAAAAGTTGTTTGATTGCTCAGATTGATGAAAGTTGGTTGTGGCATAGGAGAATGTGTCATGTAAATTTTGATTCAAGATTAAGACCAGTTCTACAAAAGTTGTTAGAGATCTATCTAAGGTTGTTAAGCCTACTAATCCGGTATGTAAATATTGCCAGTTGGGTAAAAAAAAAAACTTTCTTTCAAGAACAAATAATATACATCTAATGAATTGCTAGATCTTGTGCATACTGGCCTATGTGAACCTACAAATGTTAGAAGTGTGCAGGGTGACAGATACTTTAATGTTGCTAATTAATGATTATTCTAGGATGATGTGGGTTGTCTATTTCAAGGAGAAATCAAAAGCATTGGACTAATTCAAAATATTAAAAGAAAAGGTTGAGACTGAGTCTAGATTGAAGGTGAAATGTTTGAGATCTGACGGAGGTGAATAATTTTATTTTGGTGAATTTAATTCATTATGTGAGAAGAATGGGATTAGAAGACAACTATCTGCTCTTAGAACCTCTCAGCAGAATGGTGTTGTTTAAAGGAAGAACAAAACTGTCTTGGATGCTTCAAGGACTATGCTGATTGAAGGGAATGTTCTAAAGATCTACTGGAGAGAGAAGCTATTAGCACTACTGTTTACACATTCAACAAAATTAATATTAAATGTGATACAGGTAAGACTCTATATGAGTTATGGTTTGGTCATGTTCCTACTATGAGATATTTTAGAGTATTTGGTAGCAAATGTTATATCAAGAGATATGAGGACATAGTAAAGTTTGATGCTAGAAATGATGAAGGAATTCTCTTGGGATATTCAACAAAGAGAAAAGCCCACTGGTGCTATAATAAGAGATAGAGGAAGATAATAGAAAGTGCAAATGTGAAGGTGGATGAGAACCTTGGGAAAGAGATCAAAGCATGTGGGTATGATGATGGTCAGAATATTATTCTAAACCCTATTCAAACTGAAGTAACAAAGAAGAATGATCTGGTAGAGACTGTTAATTTGGATGTTCCTACTATCACTGAAGATGTGGAGGAACTTGAAAATTAGAACAATCAAAAGACCCTAAGGTATGTAAGAGTGAATCATTTAGAAAATCAGATTATTGGTGATTAAAATAAAGGTGTGATGACTAGAAGAAGGTTAGTTGCTGAAGAAGTATGTTTGATTTCTAAACTTGAACCTAAAGATGTTGTTGAAGCTTGCAAAGATGAAAATTGGATGAGACCTATGGAAGAAGAATTAGATCAGATTAAAAAGAACAACACTTGGGAGCTTGTGCCTAGACCTAAGGATAAGAATGTTATTGACACTATATGGGTATTCAGGAACAAATTGAATGAAGTCGGTGAAGTTGTCAAAAATAAAGAAAAACTGGTTTACAAAGGATATTCATAGAATGAAGGAATTGACTATGAGGAGACTTTTTCTTTGGTGGCCAGACTTGAAGCTGTTAGACTGTTTCTTGCATATGCTACTTGTAAATATTTCAAGGTATATCAGATGGATGTCAAATCTACCTTTTTGAATAGTGATCTTCAGGACGAAGTCTACATTGAGCAACCTAATGGATTTTCATTATCAGATGATGGAGACATGGTATGTAAGATGAATAAAGATCTTTATGGATTGAAGCAAGCCCCTAGAGCCTGGTATGTTAGATTAGATGTTGAAATTGGGATTCAATAAAGGTGTTGTTGATAGTAATATGTAGTTTAAGATTGAAAAAGATAACATTTTGATTGTTAGAATCTTTGTTGATGGTATTGTCTTTGGAGGAGATAATAACTTGAGCATGGACTTTTTCGGTGATATGCAAAAAGAATTTAAGATGTCTATGATTGGTGAGATGAAATTATTCTTAGCTTTGCAGATTTCACAGATTGGAAAAGGTATATTTATATCTCAAACTAAATATGTGAAGGAATTGCTAAAGAATTTTGGGTTAGATGACTTCAAACCTATTGGAACTCCTATGGTGACTGGTTATAAATTATCTAAGAATGATGAATCTTTGAAAGATAATTAGAGTTTGTACATATCTATGGTTGGTGGACTATTATATCTTACTCAGACTAGGCTGGACATTATGCATGTTGTGTGCATGGCTGCTAGATATCAAGTTGATCCAAAAAAGAGTCATGTAACTGTTGTTAAGAGAATATTTAGATACTTGAAGGGTACTATGGACTATGGTTTGTGGTATCTGAGGAATGATTATTTCATGTTATGTGCTTACACTAATGCTAATTAGGCTGGCGATATAGATTAATGGAAGAGCACTACCAGTGGAGCATTCTTTTTAGGTAAGAAGTTGGTTTCATGGGCTAGTAAGAAACAAGATTTAGTATCTTTATCTACTGCTAAAGCCGAGTAAATTGTGTTAGATAGTTCAAATAATTGGAAGAAAACTCAGAGGGGGGGGGTCAATCAATTGTCACAGATTACCGAAACCTTAAGCAATTAAAACTTTAATACCATAACCCAAATTATTAATACTAGAATACTTAAACCAAATACTGAAATAGTAAATAAACCAATTAAGAATAAATAGTAATCAGAGAATAAATACTATCCACATGACACCAAGATTTATACATGGAAAACTCGTTAAAGGAACAACCGTGGTGGGAAGCCTATCCATAGTAAGCTAATACTTCTACAGTAAGTATGTGAATTATGATTGAGGGGCTTGTACTTGCAGGAAGGCCAACAACCTAGAGTGCATTGCTCATCACAAAAGGAGTCTCATTGACCACATAAAAATCTAGACTACAATCTGGAGAAATGAATGAATTGCAAAGATAAAATCTCCTATGCCTGAGTATAGTTCCAGTTAAGCTCAATACCAGAGGACTAAATCCTCATACATAAACCCAAATTGATCTCCAATGATTGAACAAATCATCTTCCTGAATGATTATTACATTATTCTTTCCTTACATATCCATATCTCATTCCCTTATCCTGATGATCTACAATGAGATCTTACATCATATATATACAAACCCTTGACTACAAACAATAAGGTTGGCCACTAGACAATAAACCAATTACATAATTACAAAATATGTCTACCTTAGACCAAAAAAATAATATCCAACCCATAATACATCCCGAAAACACATCGAGAGGTCCAATCCACACATTACATTAAGTTGGTCCATAACTTAGATCAATCAGGGCCCAACATAGGTCCATTCATGCCAAAGAAATGAAACCAATCAACTAAGTCTTGAACATGATCACCATTGGCATCCAAAAACTCCACTAGAAGCTACACCAACACTAGTTACGCATTTCATCAAAGATCTTCATCAAAGCTCCATCGGTGAAACCCTTGCCAAAACCAAAAACCAAGATTTCTAGCAAATAGGATAGCATCCGATCACTAGAATAAAACCAATTGGTTAAAAATAAGCATGAGTAGCATGAATAAGACAATTCTATAACCAAATCATACCAAAGCATACAGGATCAAAACCAACCAAAACACACACAACCTACCGAGACCAAAAGGGTGTCGGTAAAGCATCCAAAATAGCTAGTGTTGACATCAATGAAAAAACATCTATGCAACACATAATCAATTCCTCCAAATTTCCAACAATCTCCCCCTTTGGCTTTGATAGAAACACTAGATGTGAAAAACATCCAAGTGCCAATAAATACCAAAACAAGTCTCCCCCAATGGAAGACAACCAACAAACTCCCATAGAAAGATATAGCAATGACGTTTTGAAACAAAGACCAAACTCCCCTTGTGAATAATATCTCTTTAAAGCTCTGTATTACACATATATTTCTCCCCCTAATGTATACAAATCCTTAAGTTTTTCACATCAATATCTCTCCCCCTTTCACATCAATGCCATAAATCTGACAAAAATATTTCACATCAATATTTCTCCCCCTTTCACATCAATGCCATAAATCTGACAAAAATATCATAGAAAAAACATAAACCACTGAATCACAAAGCTAACTACTCCCCCTGAGTATTACCATCCCCACATCAGTGTCGGAATGAATAATATCTCTGATAATACATACCAAATAGATGCCAAAAAGCATCAATTAGTTCTCTGTCAGAGGGGTAGAAGCCCATAATCTATTTCTCAAGTACTCAAACTATTCTTTAGGCAAAGGTTTAGTGAAAATATATTCAATCTTCTATTTAGTGTTCACATAAACTTGTCTAACTTCATTTTCTTCCACATTCTCCTTCAAAAAGTTATACTTGATAGATATGCGCTTTTTCTTAGAATGAAATGTCGGATTCTTTGTGTTTATGGTAAAAATGGAAATGACAATATTGAAAGACTAAAATAGATTCAACCACAAAACCCTAGCCTAACAAAAACAAAGATCCACCATAACATATGAAGATTACCTAAGACAATGCAATTCAAATGAAATCACAAAGATTATACCATCACATGTCCAATAGGGTTTTGATCTCCATTATTCCTATCTCCATTGATCTTGCTTGATATATTTTCTCTCAGATTTTATGTGTGCACAAGAGCTCAACAAAGAATGGAAATGTGGTTGCAAGTAGGCTTGATCGCATATGAAAGTTTGAATACTAGTCGAGGAGTTGAATCAAGGTTGATAATGAAAGAAGCATCTCCTTATATAGAAGACACTGTAAGAAATGGAGGGATAAGATTAAGAGGTGTAAAAGATAAATGGTTAGCTAGGATTAGATGGTAGGTAGAAGAAATAAGAAAATAATGAGAGGGTAGGTAGTGTAGGAATTAAGAGATGAATGACATGTGTCATGGGTAGAAAAGGTTAATGAATTAATTAAATAAATAGAGATTTATTTTATTAATAGAGGAAGTGGGATCAATTAAATAAATAAAAGTATTTATTTAATTTAGGAAAAATGATTATTTAAATAAAAAAATGTATTTATTTAAATGAGAAATAAGGTTAGAAGAGGATAAATGAATTAGTTAAATATATAAATATTTATTTAAATAATAGAATAATTCGGCTAAAATAATTAAATAAATAAAAATATTTATTTAATTAGACAGGACAATTTTAGGTGTCTACATTTTTCTCCTCTTTGAGACAATGC
The DNA here is from genome assembly GCF_030272615.1 of Cryptomeria japonica. NCBI lineage: Eukaryota > Viridiplantae > Streptophyta > Pinopsida > Cupressales > Cupressaceae > Cryptomeria > Cryptomeria japonica. The sequence continues at coordinate 885,265,119 of NC_081414.1, read as the reverse complement.
AACTTGTCGCGTTGTTTCAAAGAAGATAAGATGAACTGATACAAAGTTGCCCCAAGATGGGAATGATATGCCCCCTTGAGAGATTGGATGAAAAATTTCTGAAAAGAACATAGACAATCTCTCAATAAGAAAGAAAGGCAAGAAAAGACTAACAAGATAAGATAGAGTGACAGAGTCACGGGATAAAGAAGACTGACTCAGGAAATGAGGGCTAGGGTAGTCTATAAGATAGACTACGAGGGAAAACATCCTCATTTTCTTCCACAAACCTAAGAAATCAAAGTGCAGAGAAAGCAAAGAGCAGTCAGCAATCAGCAGTGATGGCATTGGTTCACAGATTCGATCCCGTTCACCGATATTAGAGGCTAGCAAATGCAGGAGAGCCGGTGAGTACCGCAAAACCTCCTTGTACTTTGTTGCATTAATTGTTGTCATAAATGCATGTTAGGTAGTGCAATAAATGTGTATTAGGTATGTCTAAAAAAATTGTTAAGCAGGGAGAAAATGCCAAGGCACGTCTGTGTTGGTGCCAAGAACGTCTATGATTCTAGTAGCGTCTATGTTCAATGCGAGCACATCTACAAAATGCAAGCGTGCTTATGTAGGATAGATGCATCTATGTCAAATAGAGTCATGTCTATGTGATTCAGGCATGTCTGTGCCGAGCAGACGCATTTATGAAGTATGCAAGTGCATTTCTGTCATGAATGTGCATTGATGTCTTCAAGGTCGAATTGGCAGTTATGTGATAAACATACATTGTCGATTGGATAAGCTATGGAGAAGATACACTCAAGCAGGTCCTCTAGGAATGACTAGGGTAGCAGATAGGGCTAGGATTGACAATTCAGTGATAGAACATATGTTGCCAATCAGGAAACTAATCAAGAGGATGCACTCAAGCAAAGGCCCTAGCATAGGATAGATCGAGGCACTTTGTGATGAACAGGGAGTACCATATAAATTGATAATTTTGTGACAGAACATATGTTGCCAATTAGATTAGGCTGAAATTGACAATTCTGTGATAGAACATACATTGTCAATTGGATAAGCTACTCAAGAGGATACACTCAAGTAGGTGCCCTAGAAGATAAGATAAAAGCAACACTTTGTGATGAACAGAGAGTACCACTAGGATACAATTTTATATGATAGATATAAGCACTAGGATAAAAAACAACACATTGTGATGAATAGGGAGTACCACTCGGATTGACACAGTTGATTTGCTTGACTGTAGGAGGACCTATTGATGTTGGAGTCATGGGAGTGATTCCCTTCAACTCAGAGTTTGCAAGAAGAGGTGATATTCAAGGATAGAGTAGTAGTGGAGGCTATGGGCTTGTGATATATTATGTATATGCTAGAGTTTTGGGGGAACATGAGGTTGTTGACTGCATTAGATGAGATATGGAACTCAAAGACATGCACGTTTCATTTGTCAATGGGTGATATGACAGTCGCCTTAGAGGATGTGCACAGGATATTGTGAATACTGATCGATGGGGAGTTGGTTCCTTACGATCGAGAGGGAGATCGATAGGCATTAAGATGAGCGTTTCAGGATCGAGGGTTGGAGATGAGGGTAGGACATGTGGCTTGGGATACCATGACAATGATAGGATTGATGCTACTGATGATGCTGGCAGGAGTGATCAGTGGGCTCCTATGTCCAGATAGGGTGACATGAGGGATGGCGATGGGATTGGGGAGGACACTAGAGACATTGGTGATGGAGCACACCAAGTTTGCATGGGGACCGTGTCTGCTGACACACTTTTATTATGAGCTGCATCAGTTTGTATATCATGGATCAACAGGATTGGGGTGCAGAGTGACACTATTGCAAGTCTGGGCATATGAGCATCTGTCGGTTACCCATCTGATACACTTTAGAGGCAGAGGACATGGGCGCAGCTATGTACACTTGTATGGTATGATTACTTCACAACCACAGATTGGGAGGCTGGAGAATTGGTGTCAAGTTATTGATGAGATAGACAGTGTGGTATGGAGGCCTTACTTAGACTGTGAGGAGTGAGAGGATGATGCAATGGAGCTGCCATATGTATTCAGGTGTAGGTATCTGATTGGGCAGACACCATATGTCATTGAGTGGAAATTGATAGATAGAGTATGCAGGCAGTTCAGCAAGATATAACATATGCCACGTGGCTTAGGGATGTTTGTGCAGACAGTGATAGATCAAGCACATTTAGGTCTGTTACTGTTGTATGATCAGGTAGTGGCACATTTGCTAGAAATGGTTCCCATGCCTTGGGACATATGGGCAGATGTAGAGGATGTAGAGTATACTGCATATTGGGAAGAGCATCCATTTCCATGGCTGACGGATCTAGCAGTGTCGATAGAGGGAGATGGTGGAGGTGATGGAGATGATAGTGGAGATGGCGGATCTAGAGGTTGATGGTGGAGGTAGGGCATAGTGGTAGAGAGGAGAGTGGCTCAGAGGAGAGAGGGTGGAGAGAAGAGACAATTTTATCAGGCTCATGTAGTGAGGGGTAGAGGTGGATTGTTGTTACAAGTTCCTGTAACACAACTTCCCAGGTAGGTACAGGGACGAGGACAGGGACAGGAGCAGCCATAGGGATAGGGTGAAGGGACAGAGGAGGAGGATGAGCTACTATCCTTGAGGGAGATCTTCCAAGGATAGGTGGATGAGATCTAGGATTGGGAGAGGGATACAATGAGGCTCAGGAGACAGCTGAGGGATAGTGAGCAAGAGAGGGATAAAGCTATTTAGCGCTATACAAAGGCTGAGGCAACATTGAGGGTAGGGAGGGAGGCGATAGAGGACACAGGGGCCAGATATGCTTATGTTCCATGGGTAGGAGAGGAGATATCTTACTGGAGAGATCTGTACTATGCAGTGGTGCCATGAGATTAGCAAGCTAGGAGCTTCTAGAGACCATCACGGATGACAACGACCACTGGAGGGAGAGCCAAGAGACAGGCGTCTAGTGGTGGGGTCATGGGTCCTCCACCACCACTAGAAAGAGGGGGCAGGAGAGATGATCCTGGGGTGGGTCCTTCTGGGGCTCAAACTCCATCAAGGCCAGCCGACTCCGAGGGAGGGAATTCATCATAGCCTTAGAGGGCTCTCTATGTATCAGTTTTGTACCAATTTGTATGATTACACCTTCGGGTGAGTGTAGCCATATCTATTTTAACATGATTGTATCATGAAATTTATGATTTTGATATATATATATATATATGAGATGATTCATCATTGCGAAAGCTATATGCATGTGTACCTATGTGATGCATGTTTATATGTGATGCTTATGATATGGATGTAAATATGTACATGATAAAATACAATATATTTTTGTTCTTTTATGTTCTTATATGTTATGCAAATGTGAATGTGAATGTATGAAATGTAGATGAATATGATAATGCAAATAACTATTTACTATTGGTATTTTGGTATGGTTTTGTCATTGATGTCAACACCTACTAAAACACTAGCACTTTGGAGATCCAACAGCATTCACCGGCAAGCAACTACTACACAGTTACTGGTATATGGTTCACCGGCAAGATATAATGATCACCGGCACTTGGAACAATATGGAAGACACTTGTTGAAGACATCATGTGGACAATTTGTTTTGAAGAATTTTTCATTGGTATATTCATATTTGCATATTTGCTTTTACCAGCAAATAGGTCCACGGTTACCTAGGGTTACACCGACAGGTTTATCTTTTCTAGATTAGCATGGCACACTATGCAGATGATTGATTACTATTGTAAATGCATTAAGCCAACATGTTTAATCGGTTATTGCATCGGATATTATATTGTTTGTAAAATGGTTTTATTGTAATATCTTATAGAGATGACCTACTAAAATTGGTCTTAGGTTATGGTATAAATGTAAGATCTTATTTGTAAGATCAAATGTGGAATGCGAAAAAGAATTGTGTGAAGGTATATGTGAGATTAAGCAGAGCTATACATGAAGACATCATTTGAAGGTGAAGCTAGGTTTTTGTGGAAGCATATCAGCATTACACTGGTACTGAATCTAGCATATGAAGATGCTATCTTGTGTAGTACATTCTTATTGGATTTAACCATCCAACTATAGTCAGTGTGACTCCCTTTTTGTGATTGAGCAGTGAGCTCTAGGCTATTGGCCTTTCTGCATGTGCAGACCTCATTTATGTACACTTAGTATCTGTAGTAGTATCATCTGATTGTGGGTAAGGTTTCCCACCGTGGTTTTTCCCCTTACAGGGTTTCCACATACAAATATTGGTGTTATGTGTTGTGGATGACTGTGTGTTTATGTTTCATGCATTAATCTTTACCGATAGAGCAATTAACTGTTAACACTATCTACCGACATACGTTTACCGGTATTAAGTATTAAGTTGGGTAAGTTGTTTTTGGTTTGAATTTATTAGACAACTGATTCACCCCCCCCCCTCTCAGTTGTCTCTGGGACCTAACAATTGGTATCAGAGCCTAGTCCTCTTTTTGCAGAAGTTTAACAACTTGAGGAGATCCAATGTCTACTAATTATTTTAGGAAGGACAGTCCTAAACTTGATGGAAACAACTATGGGATATGGAAGATCAGAATGGAGACACATCTAAATTGCACTGATAAATACATCTGGGAAGTTACAAAGAAAGGTTATACTACTATTGTAGTTGGTCAGCCCAGTCCAACTACCTTAGCTAAAGATGAGGAAAATGATTGCAAAGCAAGAGAAACACTTTTGAGTGCATTATCAGATCAACAAATCATGGGATTATCAGATAGGTCTACTACTAAAGCTATTTGGGATCATTTGGAAACACTGAATGAAGGAGATTCCATAGTAAATATTGCAAAACTTGAAAGCTTCCGAGTCAGGTATGAACATCTGAAAATGGAAGAAGATGAAAGGATTTCTGCTTTTATGGAAAGAGTAAATGATATTGTTTTGGGTATTAAATGTTGTGGAGGAACCTCAAGTGACACTGAAATTGTTTCAAGAATTTTAAGAGGATTGCCATTGACATATAAAATGAAGGTTACTTCTATAAATGAGTTGAGAACAATACCTAATACATCAGTAACTAGGGATACATTGATTGGAAAACTTTCAGCTTTTGAAATTGAGGAATTTGGTCCTGTTGCTACTATAAAGATAGATTTGGCCTTTAAAGCATCAACATCATCTGCTCCATCATTTGACAAATCAGATTAGAAAGCCTTTTATGCAAGAGAACTTGAAGAAACTAGGAAGGAGAATGAAGAACTTGAAGAAGTTGAAGCACTATTTGCAAGGAAAATGCTTAAAGGTCCAGTTGGAAGTAAGTATGAAGGTAAAGAACCCTTTAAATGTTTTAACTGCAATAAGATTGGTCATATGGCTTTGAGATGCCCTGATAGACATACTAGACTAAGAGAAGAAGCTAGAAGAACATACAAGCCTAATCCTGAATATCAGAGATATAGATTTAAGAAGAACAAAGACAAATCTTGTTACATTGCTGATGAAGGTGTGATTAATGATTCTGATGAGGATCCAACAGACAAGGGATGGGTTTTTGTTGCTATAACAGAAGATGAACTGGCACCTACTGCTCAACCAGTAGAAAAAGCCCTAGTAGCTAAAGTTGAAGTAAAGGATGAATGGATCATTGACTCAGGATGCTCACATCATATGACAGGAGACAAAGGTAAATTCTTGAACTTTCAAGAGTATAATGGAGGTTTAGTAAGATTTGGAGATGACAAAGCCTATTCAATCAAAGGTAAGGGTACAATATCTCTTGATGGTAAGCATAACACTGACAATGTCTACTATGTTGAAGGATTAAAGTATAATCTTCTAAGTGTTGGTCAATTGGTTGAGAGAGGATTTCAGTTACAAAATCATGAATATAACTAGTTTAGAAATTGCAACCGGTAATTAGACTAGAGGTAACATCTTTCATTTGAATAATAGTGAAAAGGCATGCTTGATTGCACATATAGATGAAAGTTGGTTATGGCATAAGAGACTCTGTCATGTAAACTTTGATTGCATGGTAAAGATCAGTACTTCTAAGGCAATTAGGGATCTATCTAAAATTGTGAAACCTCAGAATACAATATGTAAGGAATGTCAATTTGGAAAACAAGTTAGAGCTAGTTTCAAATGTATTCCAGAAAAATCCAATAATGCGCTTGATTTGATTCACACTAATTTATGTGGTCGAGCTAGAACTAAAATCTTACAAGGTGATAAATATTTCATGCTAATTATTGATGATTATTCTAGAATGTGTTGGGTTACTTTTCTCAGAGAAAAATCAGAAGCACTTGGAAAGTTCAAACTCTTCAAAGCAATGGTTGAAAATGAAACCGGTAAGAAAATCAAATGTTTAAGATCAAATCAAGGAGGTGAATTCACATCTAAGGACTTTAATACATTTTGTGAAGTTAATGGAATCAGAAGATAGCTATCAGCACCTCAGACACCACAGCAGAATGGAGTTGTTGAAAGGAAAAATAGAACTATCTTGGATGCAGCAAGAAGTATGTTATCTGAAGCAAATTTACCACATGTGTATTGGAGAGAAGTAGTCAGCACAACGGTCTATACATTCAACAAAGTTCACATCAAAGGTGAAACCGGTAAGACCCCTCATGAACTATGGTTTGGTAATACTCCTACTCTTAAGTATTTCAGAATTTTTGGAAGTAAATGTCATATTAGAAGAGATGAGTATATTGGAAAATTTGATCCTAGAAGTGATGAAGGAATATTTCTTGTTTATTCATCTAAGAGCAAGGCATATAGATGTTTTAACAAGAGATTGTAGAAAATTGTTGAGAGTACAAATGTAAAAATTGATGAACAATTCAAAGGAACTTCAAGGTATATAGACTCTGAACCAGCAACATAAATTGTGACAAATGAACCTACTCTAAATCCACCAGTACAGAATGAAGATCTAGTTACCCCGGTACCATCAGAGGATTCCAAAGAAATTGAAGAACAACAACAAACTAAGACACCCCGGTATGTAAGATTGAATCATTCTGAAGATCAAATAATTGGAAACAAATTTAAAGGAGTTATGACAAGAGGAAGATTGGCAAATGAAGAGGTATGTTTTATTTCTCAAATTGAACCATCATATGTCAATGAGGCATGTGAAGATAAATTTTGGATTAAAGCTATGGAAGAAGAATTAGAACAAATTGAGAAAAATAATACTTGGACATTAGTTCCCCGGCCTAAAGATAAAAATGTAATTGGAATAAAATGGGTATTTAGAAACAAACTTAATGAAGATGGTAAGGTTGTCAAAACTAAAGCAAGACTAGTGTGTAAGGGATATTCTCAGAAAGAAGGAGTTGATTATAATGAAACCTTTGCACCGGTAGCTAGAATTGAGGCAGTCAGATTATTCTTGGCTTTTGCAGCACACAAGAATTACAAAGTTTATCAAATGGATATTAAATGTGCATTTTTGAATGGAGATCTTGAAGAGGAAGTATACATTGAACAACCTAATGGATTTTCTTTGACAGATGACAATGATATAGTTTGCAGGTTAAGAAAAGCTCTGTATGGACTAAAACAAGCCCCAAGAGCTTGGTATGCAACATTGGATAAGTATCTTTTAAAGATTGGTTTTACGAAAGGAAATGCAGACATCAATTTATATTACAAAATAACTAATGATGAAATCTTGATTATAGAAGTATTCATTGATGATGTAATCTTTGGAGGAGAAGATGGATTATGTAAGGAATTTTCTATTAAAATGCAGCAAGAATTTGAAATATCTATGATTGGAGAAATAAAATTATTTTTAGGATTGCAGATTTCATAGACTGACAAAGGTATATTTTTGAGTCAATCCAAGTACTTAAAAGAGTTACTAAAGAAATTTGGGATGGAAAACTCTAAACTAGTAAGCACACCTATGACTACAAATGACAAAATATATCAAAGGGATGAATCTACACTCGTTAATCCAACTAGATACAAATCTATGATAGGAGGTTTACTGTATTTGACACAAACCAGACCTTATATTATGAATGTAGTATGTATTGTTTCTAGATTTCAAAGTAATCCTAGATAAAATCATGAATCAATAGTAAAAAGGATTTTCTGGTACTTACAAGGAACTGCAAATCTTGGATTATGGTATCCTAGAGATGAAAATTTTGATCTATGTGCATGCACAGATGCAAATTGGGCAGGAGATGTAGATGATAGAAAAAGCACCACCGATGGAGAATCCTTTCTTGGAAAGAGATTAGTTTCTTGGTTGAGTAAGAAATAGAGTTGTACATCTTTATCAACAGCAGAATCAGAATATGTTGCAGCAACAACTAGCTATACACAGGTACTATGGCTTAAGAAAATGTTGAAAGACATAAAGGTAAAATGCAAGGAACCTATTACTATATATTGTGATAACACTACAGAAATTGACATATCTAAGAATCTGGTATTACATTCTAAAATGAAACATGTTTCTATCAAACTAAATTTTCTAAGGGAAAAAGTTGAAGAAAAAGAGATAAAACTAGTTTATGTGAATACTAAAGAATAGCTTGCAGATATTTTCACAAAACCTTTTCGTAAGGAGACTTTTGAATATCTTAGAGATCATCTTGGAGTGATACCACCACTGGTAGAGACTTAGATAGTTGATGATTGTCATCAATCGACAAAATTTACAGCGAAATCTTTTACTCCAGTCTTTGATGAGGAAGCTACTTCTCAGGGGGAGTAGTTGGTATATTGAATTGATTGGTATTTTGTATATGAACTTGATTTTATTATTGTAACTTTGGCATTTGATGTCAAAATGGGAGAGATATCTATGGAAAAACACATTATCCTTTTAAGGAGAGACTGATATTAAAAAACTTTGGATAACACATGTTGCTCCCAGGGGGAGAGATTGTTGTTTAGGAGAGATTGGTATTTGGCATTTTTATTTTGGCACTTTGATGGTTTTTCCATCTTGTGTTGCCATCAATGCCAAAGGGGGAGATTGTTGGTATTTTTGTATGGTTTTGTCATTGATGTCAACACCTACTAAAACACTAGCACTTTGGAGATCCAACAACATTCACTGACAAGCAAGTAACTACTACACAGTTATTAGTATATGGTTCACCGACAGGATATAATGATCACTGGCACTTGGAATAATATGGAAGACACTTGGTAATGTCGAAGACATCATGTGGATACTTTGTTTTGAAGAATTAATCATTGGTATATTCATATTTGCATATTTTCTTTTACCAGCAAATAGGTCCAAGGTTACCTAGGGTTACACCATCAGTTTTATCTTTTCCAGATCAGCATGGCACGCTATGGAGATGAAAAATTACTATTGTAAATGCATTAAGCCAACATTTTTAATTGGTTATTGCATCGGATATTATATTGTTTGTAAAATGTTTTTATTGTAATATCTTGTAGAGACGACCTACTAAAATTGGTCTTATGTTATGGTATAAATGTAAGATCTTATTTGTAAGATCAAATGTGGAATGCAAAAAAGAATTGTGTGAAGGTATATGCGAGATTAAGCAGAGCTATACACGAAGACATCATTTGAAGGTGAAGCTAGGTTTTTGTGGAAGCATATCAGCATTACACCGGTACTAAATCCAGCATATGAGGATGCTATCTTGTGCAGTACATTCTTATTGGATTTAACCATCCAACTATAGTCAGTGTGACTCCCTTTTTGTGATTGAGCAGTGAGCTCTAGGCTGTTGGCCTTTCTGCATGTGCAGACCTCATTTGTGTATACTTACTATCTGCAGTAGTATCATCTGATTGTGGGTAAGGTTTCCCACCATGGTTTTTCCCCTTACAGGGTTTCCACGTACAAATATTGGTGTTATGTGTTGTGGATGACTTTGTGTTTATGTTTCATGCATTAATCTTTACCAGTATAGCAATTAACTGTTAACACTGTCTACTGACATACTTAACTGGTTTACCGGTATTAAGTATTAAGTTGGGTAAGTGTTTTTGGTTTGAATTTATTAGACAATTGATTCACCCCCCCCCCTCTCAGTTGTCTTCGGGACCTAACATTTACATGATGAGAATGTAAAATGTGCTAGCATGTGTTGTGTGTGGGATGTGATGCAATTGTGATATCTATATGTATGAAATGCTAATATGTGGTAATGCAGGTGCAGACTATATGAAATGTAAATATTTTTGGCATGTCATTATACTCAGTCATGTGATAATGGACTACACAAACTCAAGAAGGACTATGGAGTTAAATCAAGAAAGAAGGATGGAAGATAGAAGATATGGAAGTGAAAGAGCTTCTTGTGCTATTATCACCATTGAGCTTTATTATGGAAAATAGGTTATGACATTCGAGGTATATGTTCAACCCAGAAATTCATTGTACCTATTTGCATGGATCTCAGATAGTCGCAAACAAAGAATGCCCCAGTTCATACTAGACTCACAGTGTCCTCATATCCTTGGAAAATTCATAGCATTACTAAGAGACAATCCATAGACAGCAATGAAAAATAGGTGACGATACCCCATCCTCACCTTTCTAGTCAAAGACATCCTGGAAAAGATAAAAGACATTTCACCAAAAGATCACATCAAAAGAAGACCAAGACTCAACACCAACATCCACTGTAGTCCTCAAGTTTAGTGTCTCTTGTCACTTGTACAAGTCTATTTAATTATGGTCACAATGATTTTGTTCACAAAAAGATACATAGCACTAAACCATAATGTTGTCTAAGTCTGTTGAAAGATTTGATTTGTTGAAGCTCGTTGTTGCTGCTGCATCTCATCTGAAACTGACTGAATCCATGAAACTGATACTTTATTGTAGAGAAGATAGATTTGGTGATGCAAGTGTTGCTTTATTGGGGATTGTGCATAGATAAACTGAAGGAAATTGGAAGAAACTATACTCCTCAAAATGCGTGATGCTCTTAGTTCCACACCCATCACTAGACTTAGGATTTGCCTTAGCCACAAATAAGAGTTAATTTATTATAGATGGAAAAGTTGTGAGTGTGTGCAAAGTGAAAGGATGGAATTGAATCCTGAAGGAGAGAGGAGCAATGTCTCTACACATGGTTCCGGTGACCCAATTTTCACCATGGTACTTGCCCAAGGTTCCACTAAAGTGGTTTTCACCATTGGACAAAATGTTTCTCTTTACTTTTTTTTAAAATTTTTTTTGTATTTTTTTAATTTTTTTTTTTTTTTTGTATTTTTGAATTAGGATACTCTGAAGAGCTATGTGTAAAACCTGTGAAGGTGGATGTTATTGATAGGATCCTCCAAATTTTTTCCCTCTGTGGTTGAGAGATGATATGCATCAGATCCATAGACCGTTGTGATCATGTAAGGACCAAGCCAATTTGGTTCGAACTTGCCCTTCTTCTCTCTGTTTTGTTGATTTTTAGGATTTTCTTTGAGAACTAAGTCACCCACCTCAAATGTGTAAGGCTTAACCTTGTGATTGTAATTGTGACTCATCCGTTGTTGATAAGACTTGAGATGATTAAAAGCAGTTTGTCTTCATTCATCCAATAGTTCTAGTTCTTGTAATCGAGAGACCCTGTAGTCTTCATCACTAATAATGTTGTGCAAAGAGACTCATAAAGATGGTAACTCGACCTTAATAGGAAAGATAGCTTCAAGACCATAGACAAGTTAATAAGGTGTGGCTCATGTAGGTGTATGAACACTTGTGTGATAAGCCCAAAGTATGGGATTGAGTTGGATATGCCGATTTCGGCCAGCGTCATCAACTATGTTTTTGAGCATTTTAAGAATAGTTTTATTAGATGACTTAGATTGACCATTACCTTGGCGGTAATAGGGAGTGGAGAAATGATGAGTAATATGGAAGCGATCAAAAATTTCATGAACATCCTAGTTTTGGAAGGACGTCTATTATCAGTGATGATGGAAAGAGGAATACCATGCCGGAAAATAATATAGTTAAGAATGAATGTAGAAATTTGATTTCCAGTGACTTGTGTAAGAGGTATGACTTTGATCCATTTTGTGAAATACTTTGTGGCAGTGAATGAATTTGTGGCCATTGGAATAAGGAGGGTGAATCTTGCCTATGAGATCAAGTCCCCACTAACAAAAGGGCCAAGGAGTCGTAATCGGTTGAATTTCTTGTGCTGGTGCATGAATAAGGTCTCCATGAATTTGAAATTGCTTACATTTCTTGACAAACTGATATGAATCTTTTTCCATATTGGGCCAGTAATATCCAGTCCTGATGAGTTTCTTGGCTAAGGTAGGACCACTAGAATGTGGACCACATATTCCTTCATGAACTTCGCATAATGCAATCTGAGCTTCGTCCCTTTCTAAACATATAAGGAGAGTTCCATCTAGACCTCCATGGTATAGGATATCAGCTAAAATGATGTATTGGGAAGATTGGCGACTGAAAGTGTGACATTGCTTGTTGGATAAGTCAGGAGGAAGGGTGTTGTTACGAAGGTATGTGAAAATGGAGCCGTATAACTAGGAATCAAGACCAACGACACATATCATCTTAGTAGGAGTGATCTCATACGAAGGAACCAAAAGCTTATCCACCAAGAACTCATAGCGGGTTTCATTTTATGGTAGATTGATCAGTGAAGCAATAGTAGCCATGGCATCTGTGGCTCGATTCTGCTCTCTTGGTATCTGCTCAAAGGTTAATTTCATGAAATGTTGCTTGAATTAATCTACCATTTTCTTGTAAGGCATTAATTTTCCATCCTTTGTTTGGTAGTTATCAGTTGCTTGACAAATTACTAGTTGAGAGTCCCCCAAAACATGAAGTTCTTGGATCTTTCGATAAACTGTAATCCATAGTCCAGTTGTTAATGCCTCATATTCGGCTATGTTATTGGTGCAAGGAAATGAAATCAATATGATTTTGGAATGGAATCCCCTTGAGGTGTGATAAAGAGGATGCCATCTCCTACACCATGCTATGTGTATGAGCCGTCAAAGTATAGTTGCCAAGGCTGTGTGTGTGATACCATCAAGATGGATTCATCTGTAAATTCTAAAATTAGAGGAGCATCATCTATCATGGGTACATCTGCTAACTGATCTACGATAGCTTGTCCCTTTATTTCTTTTCTGTCCATATATTCAATGTCAAATTCACTCAATAGCATCACCCATTTGGCTAGTCTGCTAGTAAGTGTTGCCTTATTGAGAAGGTACTTCAATTGATTGATCCTTGTGACCAACTTAGTTTTATGAGTTAGCATGTAATGTCATAATATCTACAAAGCAAAAACCATAGTGAGACACGCATGCTCAATTGGTGTTTAGTTTAGCTCATAACCAACCAAAGTACGACTAATGTAATATACTGCCTTTTCTTTGCCCTCAACATTTTGTTGCACTAAGAGTGCCCCCAGTGTTGTTGATGTAGCTGATATGTAGAGTAATAGGGGTTGTTCTAGGACTGGTGGCATCAAGACTGGTAGATTCAGAAGATAATCTTTGAGTATTTGAAAAGCCTATTGACAATTATCATCCCATTTGAACTCGATGTTTTTGTTTAGCAATTGCTGAAAAGGATGACATTTATCTACAAGTTGTGCTATGAATCTTCGTATGGACTGGAGTCTTCCTTATAAAGATTGAAGTTGATTAATATTTCTTGGTGGTGGCATTTCTAGGATTGCTTTGACTTTTGTTGGATCAGCTTCAATTCCTCTTTTTGAAACAATGAATCCCAGGAGCTTCTCAGAGGTTACTCCAAAGACACATTTCTTGGGGTTTAATCTTACTTTTTATTTTTCTAACCAATCAAAAATGACTAAAAGGATGTCCAAATGCATATCTTTTTCTATTGATTTTCCCAAGAGGTCATCAACATAATCTTCTACAGTTAGATGCATGAGATCATGAAAAATAGTAGTCATGGCTTGTTGGTTTGTAGCCCCTGCATTCTTTAGCTTGAAGGGCTTAACATTCCAGTAGAAAGTTCCCCAGGGACAAGTAAATGTTGTTTTGTGCTGATCCTCGGATGTGATTTTTATTTGATTGTAGCCCAAGAATCCGTCCATCAAAAATAACATCGCATGACTTGCTGTGAGATCTATGATCAGGTCAATGTTTGGCAATGGAAATTCATCCTTCGGATAAGCTTTGTTAATGTCTCTGAAATATGTACATATTCTGATGCTGTGATCCGGCTTACTGACTGGTACTAGGTTGGAGATCCATTTAGGATAATCAATTGGTCATATGAATCTGACATCCAATAATTTTTCAAGCCCTGCCTTGACTAATAATACCACTTGTGGATGCATCTTCCTTAATTTATGTTTCACTGGCTTTGCCCTTGGTTTAATTGTCAAATGATGTATTACTAAAGCTGGATCCAGTCCAGGCATATCAGCATATGGCCATGCAAAATTGATTTGTCGCTCTGTGAAGAAACTTATGAACTTCGGTCTTTCTCTCTCTGTTAGAGATTGTGCTAGGAATATGTTATGTGGAATCTCTTTTGTACCAATGTTTGTTTTGATGGTCTCCTCTACTAACATAGATTATTTTTCTTCATATGATGCCAAGAGAATGTCGAGCCTACCATCTTTAGGCACCTCAAAGAGGTTTTCACCCTCGAATACATCCTTTATTTTTATTTTTTTGGGGTTAGACAATGCCATAATGTGGTTTTCACCATAAACCCATGATTTGTTTTTATGTTTACATTTTTTCCACTGGAAGGCCCAACACCCTCACAAAAATATGCCACGCTGTTGATTTCTATAGTGTATCCCACCTTATGGTCCCCAAGTAGAAGATCATCTTGTAAGCCTAAATAGTTGATAAAGGCTTCATCATTTTGGAATGTGTCGAATTGTACAAGTCCTTCATGGTCCCAATCAATAAGTTGGTGGTGAACAAGGGAAAGACCTTCAATGTTTTCGAAGTTAGTAGGTATTAGGGTGCAAATACAATTATACTCAGGTATGTCAAGGTAGTTGTCGAGATCATCGTTGGCACTCTCCTCATCTGTCTCAATCATGAATGAGTCCAAATTGTCATTACTAAAAGTGCATTCTGGAACAGGTATCCTCATTCTTTGTGATTTTGACCTAGAACCTTAAAAAAAGGACTGTGTGGGATCCTCAAGGGTTGTTTCTTGACCAACTTTGATTTTTTTATGAAATTCCTCATCTATGGGTTCACTTGGTTCTCAGAATGTCTTAGTGATTTCATAATCACTGGAGGATTTGTTTGAACCCCATTCCCATCCATTAGAGTCAGTGGAATAGCGGCTCTCTTGTTGATCATTGGAAATCATGATTTGTAATGCTTCTTCTGATTTGTGAGTGTTTACCCTGGAAGAGATGAAACAAAGCCCTTTTGAGCACTGACTTTTAAATGTCAATTCTGGTTGCAAAGATTGAGTGATACCTTATTTTCTTAAGCCAAGAGAACTTTTACCATCGTACCCAAACTTTTGTTGGATTTTGAATCCTTTGCCATATTTTTCACATGGTATCTTGATGTGATCTTCTGTACCATCTTTGGGGTCTTTATAAAGAATTTTATATAAGTCTTCTTCTTCCATTTCACCTCACTTTTGGAATATAATAGGATACCATTTTAGTGTAATGATAGATACTTGTTTAGAAGGATGTGATCGTCCATATTCTTTTGGTGAACTCATAACTTGTCGCAAGCACATGGTTTGATTCATAGTGTATTCACCCATGCCTTTGTCCTGATATTTCCCTTTAAGATCACCTTGCTTTGATGTTGAATTTTTTAATGATTCGGGATCAATATATGCAGAAGATGGGATAGCTTCTCTATTAATTGGAATTATTGTCTCGTCTTTTGGCCTCAAGTTATTGTAGTATATAAATGGATTAGGATCACCATTAACTGTTACTTCAACTCCATTGTGAGGAAAATTAATGCATTGATGGTATGTAGATGGGACTTCTCTCATCTCATGAATCCATGGACATCCTAGAAATATGTTGTATGTGAGATCCAGGTCTATGACTTGACAAAACACATCCTTTGTAACTGGCCCAACTTTGAGAGGCAAGGTGATTGTTCCTTTGGATGAACGCTCTTCATCATCATATGCCTTGATGGTAATTTTGTTTGTAGCATTCACAACCTTATTTGAATATCCTAATTGTATTATTGTGTTCAAAGTACATATACTGAGACCATCTCCTCCATCTATCATGACTCATTGTATTCGATGTTTGTGTAGGAAGGCTTCAATGTGTAAAGGTGCATTATGTGGTTGACTCACAAAGACATCATTAGCTTCTGTGAATGTAAGAGAATGTGGAACAGAAAGGTATCGCACCATTGCTTGAAATTGGTCCACATGTAGATTACTGGGGATGGAAGTGTCTCTCAAAGTTTTGTCAAGAATGACTTTATGTGCGGGGGATATGCGTAAAATCTCTAGGATGAAGAAGTGGTGGGTGTCCTCCCTAAGTGTTCTACCAGATCATACTTAGGTTTGGTTGCTGAGGAAGTGGTGGTTTTAGTTGGAGCACCTTGCAAGGTGAATTTACCTGGATGACTTGTGACACTATATTCAGAGGTAGATTCAGAAGAAGGTCCAATTCCTTTTAGGACAACTTTGGGTTTTTGGGTAGATTTTTCAGGCGTTTTATCCTTTATGATAATGGTTATAGGATACTCTGGTGTATTTGATCTGCTCATCTGTGGCTTTGGCTTTTCCCTTGCCATGTTTAGGGAATGGTTCCTTAAACATCTCATGTTCTTGATTGGATGAATGTCTTTCTATCTCAATGTCACCTCTATCAATAATATCTTGTATAATATTCTTCAATCGATGACAATTTCCTGTTATATGTCCCTTTCTCTTGTGATATTCACAGTACTCATCACCATTGCACCAATTTCGTTTGAATTTTGGTTCATATGAAGGATTGTCAGGAATTGTTATTATCTTGTTTGCCACTAGCTTCTTCAAAGCTGACTCAAGTGATTCTCCCAATAGGGTGTATTTCCTTCATGGTTTGGAAGTTGTTTGAGTATTCATTTGGTTATTTGTAGAACTTGATCCAGAAAAAAAGATTTTGGATCACACTGTATTAGCATCAACAACACCATCATTGACTATGTCCTTGTTCTTGTTCCAAAATCTTGGCTTCTCTTTTCCTTTAAAGTCCTGTTTATTTTCTTTGAATATTTTGATGACACCTAGCTCAATTAGGACCTTCTCTATCACTGAGCCTTTCTCAATGATGTCCTTGAAGGTGGACAAGAAAGATTTCTGTAGATCATAACCAATTTCTTTGTGGACATTTTGTGTGAACATCTCTACCATTTATTTTTGTAGAATTTCACAAGAGAACCTACTGGCTAAATTCCTCCATCTTTGTAAGAATGATGAAAATGACTCCCCATCCTTTTACTTGGTGTTGCACAACATGATGACTGATATGTCTGTCTCTATGTTGTATGAGAAATGTTGGATAAAAGCCTTTGATAAATCTCCTGATGACTTAATTCTAGGTGGAAGTTAGGAGAACCATTCCATAGCTTGATCACCTAAGCTTTGTGGGAATAATCTCATCAAATATGTTTCTTTTGCTGCTACCTCAATGCAAGTTGTGAAAAATTGTCTTATATGTTCCTTAGGGTCTCCTTTGCCTCTGTAGTTATTAAACTTTAGCATCATGATATGTGTAGGAAAAGAAGGAATTGGAATGATTTTGTCAATGTATAAGGATGTATGTCTCTCATTGTGTAAGTTGGCTTCAGTGTATTTATGTCCTCCATTTTCTATAGTAAGTCCTTAATTTGCTACTCCAAATTTTTCTTAGGTGGAGACTGACTTCTTGGACCATATCCCATGCCTAAGGCAACTGGTGGAGGAGGAGCATACTGCATATATGGATGGTATTGATCATACACATGTTTATATGGAGGAGATCTATAGTGATGTTGTGTATAGGGACCACCTAGTATAGAGTCATGATGAGGAATGGAATATCTATTTTATCCATGTATACCATACTCTACAGGCATGTCATGAGTTTTTTCTAGTGTGTTGCCCCCAAATTTAATGTGGGGTTTCATTGTGTCCAAATTTTGAACATGCCTTTGGATATCTAAAAGCTTTGGTGGTTGGTCCTTAGCATTGGTATGTGATTGAGTATATTTTTCTGCATAAGGGTTCCATAATCATCTGCAAAGGTGAGTATCATAAGCTTGATCATGTGTATGTGGGACCTTGGGTTTTTAAAACAAAGATGATGGTGATTCAGGCACAAAATATGGTCCTCTATTACCTCCACTATTAGGCCTCCTTTGATCCATATAAAGTTGAGGTTCTTACAAAGGTTGATGATCCATTATTTGAGTCATGTCAAAATAATGAGAAATCTTGGCTCCACTTTGTGCCATCACTTGTAGAAAATATTGTCTCTCTCTCCTCATTATTTCCTCAACCAATCGATTGAAATGGGGATCCATAATGGAGTCTTCCACTTCTTCTAAATGTATGGAAAATTTTTCCATATTGTCATTGTGTGTATCATTGATGTTTGTGTTATCCGTGTTCTTAACATTTTGAATGTTTCTATAAGCATCCATGTCAGGTAATGTGGTATGATTAGAATTGAAAAAGACATCATTGTCATACTCATAGGAACTCATGTTTGCGGACTCTTGAGCCTCTTTAGCTTCTCTCCTAGACTTTTGGGAAGGGGTTTCAACCATGAACTAGGGCTTGACCAAGACATGTGAGACTACATGAAAATGGAAAGAGTATGGAAGACCAAGAATTGGATGGAATGTAAATGAATCTGAAGTGTACTTGCAATGTCTAAAGTGTAAGACTAAGTATGTATGTAGTAGAGTGCATGTGGCTTCCAAAGAGATGATAGTTTCTCTTAATGAGGTAAGTTGACCTTGACTTTATGTAAGACCAAATGAGACCCAAAGGTGATAGACCTTGATGAGGGACCACTTAGCAAAATTTTGTTGCATGTAGTGTTTTGACAAAGTATGATGAGGACAAGCAAGTGACCTTTTGACTCAAGTTTAGAAAAATGTGAATGCAATGCAAGATGTAAAGCAATGATGGACTTTGTGAGAACCAGATATAGGTTGACTGCTAGATGAAAACCCCAAGAGATAAACTAGGAATCTCAATAAGTCAGAAACTGACTACTCTTGTTTTTGCCAAACTGCAAGTTTTTCCAATTGTGAACACAGACGTGCCTGTGTACTTCATAGATGTTGTTTAAAACTGCACAAATGCGCTTCTGAGGTTTTGTGATGGTAATATTGCTCGTAATAACACATACGCATTTTTTCCAATCATAGACACGGCTAAATTACACAGATGTTGTTGGACACTGCACAAACGCATTTCCAGAAATTGAGTGCAATTTTTCCAATTTTGTAAAGTTGTTGTTGTGACCAAATCTGAATTTTTGACTATTTTTCATGACAAGAGGATGCAATGTTGATGAGGACTCAATGTTTTCAAGTGTTTAGACTCAAAATGACTCAAAAGAAAGTTTTTTATTTGATGTAAAAATGTTTTTCATAAACTTGAAGACACAAAAGACACAATGTTTTGATGTTTGATCTTGAATGTTTGAATTTTCAAAAGAAGACAAGAACAATTCTTATGGCTAGCTAGGACATTAGTTGTTGATACCACATGGGGTTTCCCCCGAGGCTATGTTATTTAGAGTGGATACTTAGATTCTTCACCCCACTGGCTCCACCCTCAGGAACTCATTTCTCTGGGGTAGCCAAGGATCAGTCCCCACAAAAACTCACCGTGGTGAACTTACTAAAAACTATATGTGTGTCAGTCGAGCTAGAAGTCTGACCTCCTGCCCCAACAACTAGAAGGATTTTGGCTTTCTAAAATAAAAAGGTGCTAGTAAGGGCATCTGCTCATGTGGCAATACATGTGGCACTTTAACCTCTATAAATACATAAGGCTCCCAGCCGGTAGGGGTTACGCCCTACAACTGATCAAATAAATTTGATCAAACGGGTTTATGGGGAGACATAGTGTCAGTATAAACTAATTAACACACATTACCCATGGCTTTCACCATGGATACAGTTATTTATAGTGGTTCGGAAGAGGTGGGTTTTCCTCGCTACCACTTGGGTCGGTCCCTCCTCACTAGTAGTCCTAATGACCATCCGAGGAGATAGGCCCTCTAGAGATTAGACAAAAAGAGTCTATTGCTCAAGACGTAAAAGACACTGGTTCAATTTTAGTGCACCAATTGAAGTGTTTTGTAATCTATGAAAACAAGGCACAAAATAAAGATCAAAGAACCCTTGCCAAAATTCTGCAACAAAGATTTGTTAGTAGTTTTTCAATAATACCCCTCCTGTAAGCACACAAGTTAGGTAGATTTTAGATCCAAAAGACTTAATGAAAAGGGGGCCTTCGACAAGACGTGTTTCTTCAAGGATAAGTTGTACCAATTTTTTAGCTAGATCACAAGATGTTGGCTCGAAATAAACCAGATCTGAAATCCAAATGACAAAATAAAACCTTGAAATTAGAAGTAAAACCAAAAATTGAAAAAATCTAAAACACAGACGCGATTTAAACTAATGCAGACACAATTATAGATCACAAACGTGCCTAAAACCCCTCGCAGACGTGCCTAAGTAACACAAATGCGGTCCTAGAACACAAACACAGTCAAAAGATTCACAAATGCGATTTAGGAACATAAACGTGACCTTGCAATCTACAAAAAAAGTAAAATAATGTTGAACACAGACGCGATTACAGAGGTCATAGGCATGGCCAAAAATAAAAAAACATGGTTCTGATATGCGCAAACATGAAAATATTGAAATGTTGTTAGAAATGGCAGATCTGCAACTTCAAAAATATAAAATCTCCAACAAAAGATGTTAAATGCAAAAGGGACAAGATTCCCACCGGGCATGCCAAAATGTTTATGGTAAAAATGGAAACAATAATATTGAAAGACTAAAATAGATTCAACCACAAAACTCTAGCCTAACAACAACAAAGATCCACCATAACATATGAAGATTACCTAAGACAATGCAAATCCGATGAAATCACAAAGATTATACCATCACATGTCCAATAGGGTTTTGATCTCCATTGTTCGTGTTTGATATATTTGCTCTCAGATTTTATGTGTGCAGAAGAGCTCAACAAAGAACAGAAATGTGGTTGCAAGTAGGCTTTGTCACATATGAAAGTTTGAATACTAGTCGAGGAGTTGAATCAAGGTTGATAATGAAAGAAGCATCTCCTTATATAGAAGACACTGTAAGAAATGGAGGGATAAGATTAAGAGGTGTAAAAGATAAATGGTCAGCTAGGATTAGAGGGTAGGTAGAAGAAATAAGAAAATAATGAGAGGGTAGGTAGTGTAGGAATTAAGAGATGAATGACATTTATCATGGGTAGAAAAGGTTAATGAAATAATTAAATAAATAAATATTTATTTTATTAATAGAGGAAGTGGGATCAATTAAATAAATGAAAGTATTTATTTAATTTAGGAAAAGGATTATTTAAATAAATAAATGTATTTATTGAAATGAGAAATAAGGCTAGAAGAGGATAAATGAATTAGTTAAATAAATAAAGATTTATTTAATTAATAGAAGAATTAGGATAAAATAAATTAAAAAACTTATTTAATTAGACATGACAATTTTAGATGTCTACACTTTGATATGTCAACAACAGCAGAGTTATCACAATGAATAACTATTGGTCCAGTGCAATACACTTTGATATCCTTCAACATTTTCTTCTTCCATAGAACCTGTGTACAGTTAGTAGCAATAACAACATACTTAGCTTCAGCAGTAGATAAAGAACTACACAATTGCTTTTTGTTGATCCATTATATTCAAAGGTAGATTCAGAAGAAGGTCCAATTCCTTTTAGGACAACTTTGGGTTTTTTGGTATATTTTTCAGGCATTTTGTCCTTTATGATAATGGGAGAGACATAGTTGTCCATTGAAATGTGATTAACAGTTGAATCATAGTTATAAGATGCTCTGGTGTAGTTGATCTATTCATCTGTGGCTTTGGCTTTTCCCTTGTCATGTTTAGGGAATGGTTCCTTAAACATCTCATGTTCTTGATTGGATGAATGTCTTTCTATCTCAATGTCACCTCTATCAATAATATCTTGTATAATATTGTTCAATCGATGATAATTTCCTATTTTATGTCCCTTTTGTTGTTCTCAAAATCTGATTCCCCTTCAATGCCCTTAATAATGCAATCTAAAGTGGGTGTCGAGAAGACATCAAGGATAAAGGGATTTTAGAGACAACATATGACAAGGTTTGGTTAGACCTTCTACACTTCGGGCTCTTCTTTAAGCCCAGGTGGGTATACCCTTTGTGAATTAACTTCACACTCTTAAGCAACAAACCCACAGCAAACCAGTCCAGAAAACCAGTGAGTTTATTCACCTTGAAAACAACTGAAAACAAAGAATGAAACAATACTCAACTTCAGCATATTTGATCAACAAAGCATGCAATAAACAGCTTCGATTAGTACCAGTGCTTTATCCAAGGCTACAGAGTCACTCAAACTCAAATAAAACTCCTGAAACAAAATATCTCTATACTTCCCATCAATTTGGTTTCCATTAATCCTTACGAATGCCTAACACCAACAAGAATTCAATAACTTCAAACTAAACTATGGTCCTCAAAATTCAAAGTTTCTCCCAAAGTATTTACTGGTAAGAATGATCATGCATATTTAATTTCCCTCCTAAAGGGAAAAGCTAAAAACACCCATACTGAGATTGCCTTACAATTTCAATCAAATAGAAAATCCTGGATTATTCAGAATGAAAACAGTAAATAAACTTAAGGACAAGTTTGAAGATGACACAAAGCTTCACTCAAAACTGACGGTCTGTATATTGATGTTCATTTGAAAAGATTTTTAAAAAGTTTGATTCTCCATTAAACTTTGGAAAAGCTCAGATAATATTTCTGCAGCGTTTTCTTACAAAATTTTTGTGATCCCTTTCACTCTAGTCCTGGTATCCATTTATAACAATATGGATGCACAAAGCTTCGGACTTCTCGAGGAAAGTTTGTTACAATTATTTCAAAAATTGAAGAGGTTACAATTTTTTGCGTGAGTCAGTTATGCGCTCTTCTCAGATTCCCCAGCAGTCTGTTCAACGGGTTGTTCAGTTATAACCTCTTCTGGCTCTTCAGCGGCACCCTCCAACTGCTCTGGATCTCGAGTGGAATATTTAACTCCCCACTCACTATATGTCTCCTCTGTCAGCCATACAAAACTAATCACATCATTCTTAACTTTAGTCAACCTTTTCCAAGAATTCCTCAGTTTGTTGACTTCTGAGTTAAGAAAACTATAGTGTGATTTAATTCTTTCTATTTCCTGTATGGTTATAACAAAGAAAGAGGTATCATCCAGATCAATGATTCCCTTGACCCTTGCTGACAATTTGGCATTTATCTCATTGAGCCATATCTGCTTATCTTTCAGCTGATCTGGATTGGCAAAAATCCCTGGGAGCAACTCACAAACTTGATCAGTGTATTCCTTCTTAAGCAATTTAACCCTTCTTTCCACATTATCCACCTCTGTTGCCAATTGCAATAAACTCTTAGTGATATCAGAAGTGGATTTGATAATGGGATTAGCTCTTGCTTCATCACAGGAAACACACATGAACTCTAAGTCTTGCTCCCTAGGCCTCCATCTGTCAAAAATGGGTGTCAAAATGGCCTTATCTCTTCTTAATTCAGTCCATATCTCCATGACCTTTCCTACACTATTGTGAAGGAGTGAGGCATTTATAGTGTCTGCAAAACTGGAGATTGTGGCTTTTATCTTCTCCTCATACTTCCCCGCATAATAGGCTTGAGTCTGCTTTAGATTCTCCAATTCTTGGGGAGTTATCTCAATCATTTGAGAGCTGGAAGGCGCAGGAGACGGTGGGAGCTCAATGATGGGGCTAGTAGGTGGAGGTCTTGCAGGAGAAGAGGTGATCATTAATGTTGAAAACTCACCTTGTTGGTGTTGTCCTGCTAGCTGGCTCTGCAATTTAGCAATAATGCTATCTTTGCCTCTTATCTCCTCCTTAGCACTATCATAGGCCTTCAAAACTGTTTCCAATTTAAGCTGGAGGGCCTCCTTTTCTTTGGCTTCCTTTTCAGCCACTGCAACACTAAATTTGGTAGTCTCTAGCATAGTGCTAGCAACCTCTACTACCCCTGTACTCTCTACTCTCTTGATCATCAATCCACCAATGTGACTTGTCCCTGAGGTGTCCTTACCTTTCTTGTCCTCATTTCTTTTAAGGGACCACATGACTAGTGCAGCATTGTCCTTACTGAATGTAACCCCTTCCATGGGTTTGGTCTCCTTTCTTACTGCATCTAGCACCAGAGCATCAGCAATATTCCATTCTGGTAAAATGAGCACTCCAGCTTGTGCTACTAGATCCCTTCCCTGTTCAGGAGTGATGGTTTTGAATTCTTCCATCATCTCCTGTTTTATTTCTTCCTCCGCTGAGGCTAGATCTTTATTAGGCTGTTCTGCCTTTCTTGCTTCACATCTAGCATTATATTTATCTATATGCTGCTTTCAGATAAATTGCATGAATGCTTCAGATGTGACAAAGCTATCATCAGCTAGAAAGGCACTAGTGGCCTTCTTTATCTCAGGATCCCACTCCTGGCCTTTGAGTTCAGTTGAAGTGATGTCCATCTGTGCTTCAGTGGGTTCTTCTAGCATCCCTTCTTCCACTTCATCATATGTATATGCAATCTCCCCCAAGCTGCCCAACTGAGAGAGGTATTCAGTTGCTGCTTGCTCATCTCCTATGTGGAGAGGGGATTGGGATGGGGAATATAGGGGTGTATCTGATTGCACTTCCTTTCCCACCCTCTGCTTCTTTGGGCTGTCCTGGATGTCAATGACTTCCTGTGCCTTCCTCTTTCCTTTGGATAAAGAGGGCTCCCCTGTTGTAGACACCAGCACACTATAACCTGCTTTCTTATGTAGGGTGTAATCACCAGGAGGGATTGCTTTAGTGGGAGCTGATTTTCCCAAAATCATTCTTGCTTTCTCAGGGTTGTTCTTGATTACAACTTCCCTCTTCTCCTTTATTGTTTGCATTACATCCTCAAAGCAAATAATCAAAAATTTTATCTTCTCTTCCAATGGGAAGAAGCTAGACAATGGGTCATAGCTAGCATCAAATTGATGCACAAAATCCAGGGCCTTCCTGTAAGCCACCCACTTTTCCTTCGTCAACTCTTGTTCATCTAAATCAAATTCATTCCTGATGAGGTCTTCAGGAAAGTGGAATTGATGAGGCCTACCTCTGCATGCTACTTTCTTCCGGAACACACCATTGTAGAAGTCCTCTGGATCAGCGCATCTAGACACTACAGTGGACAAATGGTAGGGTTTGAGGAAATCCTCAAAACATTTCCAGCCTCCCTTGGTGATTACAAATTGGTGGGCTACTGTAGCCGTAGGGAAAATAGTCCCTTTACCTCTGCCTATTAACTCTGCCTCTTGCAGGTTACCAATTTGTCTAAGAATCTCAGCTATTCCCACTTTGAGGGGGACCTGGTATGGTAACAAAAATGGGGTGCCTCTGAAACCAAAGACTCTAAAAACTGTAGAGACTGGATATAAGTACATATCACCCCAGTTATGAACTATCTTGATAGTCTCTGTGAATTCTTTTGGTCTTAAGAACTCCAGAAGAACCTTGGGGACTCTTGGGTTGTCAGAGCAAAGGAGAGTCCTTATTTTGGATGCAAAATATTTATCAAATTTCAGAAAACTAGCATCCTCTCTGTCCCATGACAACACAGTACTCCATAGTTGTACCGGCATCTTCTCTCCCTCCTTTTCTTTTACCAGGTCCATACCACTGGCGAAATAATCACCACCTTTGAAGAGAAAGAGGTGCATCAAGAGTGAATACCACCCAAATGGCCTATCCACCTTTCCATTCTTTATCCCTATCAACCCTCCATGGATAGCGTCGGCAATATAAGAAGCATAATCGAATGTAATAGCAAGAGAAGGATTCAAAATTTGAACAATCATTAGCAAGTAATGGTTTGGCATATTCGATTCAGCATCCTCTCCTAGAACTTGGCAAAGTGCCCAATACATCCCTTTTGCCCTCAAGGTAAACATACTTAATGAAAAAGGCTCTTGTGTGTTGGGCCCTACAACTGCTAACCCTCCTACTTTCAGAAAAAGTTCTTTGAGAGGCCCATTCCTAAGATGACTCCTCTGTGCCCTGTACACCTGAGCTAATTGTGTGAAGTTTATAGGTTCCAAGAAGTTGGTGAACTCACTGAGCCCGAATGTTGTTCTCAACTCTTCTGCATTAATCTCCACGAGGGTTTTTCCATTTACATCCCGGATGCATCTTGTAACTGAATCATAATTCAATGCCATTTGGGTTAACAAATCTGTATCCATGAACACCCCTGGGACTACCAACTTCCCAACATCTAATTCCCAAATGCTATTTTGAGGAGCAGGAGAATTCCTCATCCCAAATCCGATTCTAAATAACCCCAACCCAGACAGTCCAACCTGTGGGTCTCTTAACCAATTACCCTTGTCATATAATCCTTCTCTAATCTTCAGACGGGGAGCCCTGGGTACTAACTCTTTGGCCTTAGATGCCTGGTTGGTTGACAGCGTCAACTGTTCTAAAAAGTCATCACACACACTCCTTTCTAAATAATCAACTTTACCAGAGAATTCCCTTTTAGGAGCCATTTGCAAAACAACCAGATGAATATCACTTCTTAAACACTTCTGTAATACGAGAATAATTCCACTTGTTACAACACACAAGAATAGCTGCAAAATAAGAAAGAACCTGATGCTTGCTTCAAGGAATTCGCTCTGCAACTGATTCACCTTCTCTGTATTTGCAAAAGATAACTCTGCGTTACTCTTCTGCAAAATCCTTTTAAAAGATCTCTATACTTGGTTGTTAGGAAATCAAATGCTTGTACTCTGGGCCTTAACTATAACATTGATTCCACATGCTTCGGCCGTCCCTTCAAAATCAAATTCATACGAGAATTCATATTTTAACTCCAACGGGTCACAGCCTTCCTGCAAGTGTCTCACTGTGAATTGCATTTTGACGGCTTTGTCTTTAGTCTGGGTCCCATCTTCCTATTGGCTACATAATACCACGCAGCATCTGATCATTGGCTTAGAAAATCCCTTTACATTCTGTTTTGATACTGGCCGAATGTATCCCTTTATACTGTGGCGGGCCCATGTTTTTCCCTTTTGGCCATGTCATCATCATGCCACGTGGACGGCTCTCCTGTTTAATCCTTCGAAAAGGTGCTCAGGAATGGTGGGCCCGCTGAGTCGTCACTAACATCTGGCACCTAGTCACCTGCTATGTTGATTTGTCACTCTGTCACTTGCCAGAAGAAGAACCATGGGGGTCCCACTTTCGTCTCAACAGGTCTGTCGCTTATGTCATCATCATGACACGTGGACGGTTGATATTCATTCTCGCTATTTCGCGGCCTTAAAGGGTGAGTACTTAACCCTTGCAAAACAGCGCTGACCGTCGGATCATCTCTACAGTCGATCGGTATTTAACCTTTTAAGAAGGCTCTCAGAGATGGTGGGCCCACGGACACGTCATGGACACTTGGCGCCTTATCACTGTCGGAGCTGACTTGTCAATTTTTTAGTCGTCAAGCATGAACCATAGGGACCCATATTTTCCTTTTAGACCGCGTGTCATCAAGACACGTGGACGGTCCTGGTTAACTCTCGCTATTTCGCGGCCTTAAGAAGTGGGCATCTTACCCCTGCGAAATAGCGTGAGCCGTTAGATCATATCTCAACTTGCTCAGCATTTAAACCCTGTTAGAAGCTTTCAGGAAAGGCGGGCCCACGGACACACCATGGACACTTGGCGCCTTGTCATTTTTGGAGCTGACCTGTCACTTTTTCATTCGCTGGAAGGAGCCACGGGGTCTCAATGAATTGTAAGAGCTGTCCCTGCCAGGTCATCTCCACCTGTGAGCCGACTCATCTTTAGGGCCCACTTTTGAACCCTTGGTCCTGAGGAATGGTGGGCCCGCTGACTGTGGTGACTTGTGTCACGTGCTACCTTTTAATACGCCGGAAGAAAGCCATGGGGCTCCAGTTACCTCTGACAACTATACCTTTTATCTCCTGCGTCATGACACATGGACGGCTGATATTCATTCTCGCTATTTCGCGGCCTTAAGAGGCGAGCACTTAACCCTTGCAAAACAGCACCGACCATTGGATCTTTCCTCAAGTTGATCGGCATTTATTGGGCCCGACACTTTAGAAGGAAATAAAATAGGGCGAAATTTTTTCAAATAATCAACATAACCGCCTAGGTAAATAGCAAGGGGGGGACACTTCCTACGACCCCGTGACCCATGACTTAAGTGAAATAAAGTAACGGCAAAATAGAAACCAGAGGGCTTAGCAAGAAAAAAATCTAAAAAATTAAAACCCTTAAACCCCTAAGGTTTAGAACAAAGCTAAAGCACTTAGGATAACACCTCATTCGGAAAATTTTCAAGGTACCATAGCCAATTATGGGGAAAGAAGAACCCAATTTTAAAAATAGTGATAACACCTTTCTCTTGTGATATTCATGGTACTCATCATCATTCCACCAATTTGGTTTGACTTTTGGTTTATATGGAGGATTGTCAGGAATTGTTATTATCTTATTTGCCACTAGCTTCTTCAAAGCTGACTCAAGTGGTTCTCCCAATGGGGTGTATGTCCTTCATGGTTTGGAAGTTGTTTGAGTATTCATTTGGTTATTTGTAGAACTTGATCTAGAAAAAAAGATTTTGGGTCGCACTGTATTAGCATCAACAACACCATCATTGACTGTGTTCTTGTTCTTGTTTCAAAATAGTGGCTTCTCTTATCCTTTAAAGTCCTCTTTATTTTCTTTGAATATTTTGATGACACCTAGCTCAATTAGGACCTTCTCTATCGCTAAGTCTTTCTCAATGACATCCTTGAAGGTGGACAAGCAATATTTCGTTAGATCATAACCAATTTCTCTATGGACATTTTGTGTGAACATCTCTACCATTTGTTTTTGTGCAATTTCACAAGAGCACCTATTATCTAAATTCCTCCATCTTTGTAAGAATGATGAAAATGACTCCCCATCCTTTTTCTTAGTGTTGCACAATGTAGTGTCTGATATGTTTGTCTCTATGTTGTATGAGAAATGTTGGATTAAAGCCTCTGCTAAATCACCTCATGACTTAATTCTAGGTGGGAGTTGGGAGAACCATTCCATAGCTTGATCACCTAAGCTTTGTGGGAATAATCTCATCAAATATGTCTCTTCTGCTGCTACCTCAATGCAAGCAGTGAAAAATTGTCTTATATGTGCCTTAGGGTCTTCCTTTCCTCTCTACTTATCAAACTTTGGTGTCACAAAATGTGTAGGAAAATGAGGCATTGGAATGCTTTTGTCAAATGGATACAAACATATGTCTCTCATTGTGTAAGTTGGATTCGGTGTATTTATGTCCTCCATTTTCTTTTGTAAGTCCTTAATTTGCTGCTCTAAATTGTTCTTAGGTGGAGACCGACTTCTTGGACCATATCCCTTGCCTGAGTCACTGGGTAGAGGAGGTGCATGCTGCATATATGGATGGTATTGATCATACACATGTTTATATGGAGGAGGTCTATAGTGATGATGTGTATAGGGACCACCTGGCATAAAGTCATGATGAGAAATGGAATATCTATTTTATCCATGTATACCATACTCTACAGGCATGTCATGAGTTTGTTCTAGTAAGTTGCCCCCAAATTTGATGTGGGGTTTCCTTGTGTCCAAATTTTGAACATGCCTTTGGATATCTAATTGCTTTGGTGGTTGGTCCTTATCATTGGTATGTGATTGAGTATATTTTTCTTTATAAGACTTCCATAATGGTCTGCAAAGGTGAGTATCATAAGCTTGACCATGTGTATGTGGGACCTTAGGTTTTTGAAACAAAGATGATGGTGATTCAGGCACCAAATATGGACCTCTATTACCTCCCCTATTAGGCCTCCTTTGATCCATATAAAGTTGAAATTCTTACAAAGGTCAATGCTCCATTATTTGAGTCATCTCAAAATCATGAGGAATCTTGGCTCCACTTTCTGCCATCACTTGTAGAAAATATTTTCTCTCTCTCCTCATTATTTCCTCAACAAATCGATTGAAATGGGGATCCATAATGGAGTCTGCCACTTATGCTGAATGTACAACAAAGTTTTTCATATTGTCATTGTGCATATCATTGATGTTTGTGTTATCCGTGTTCTCAACATTTTGAATGTTTCTATAAGCGTCCATGTCAGGTAATGTGGTATGATTAGAATTGAAAAAGACATCATTGTCATACTTATAGGCACTCATGTTTGTGGACTCTTGAGCCTCTTTAGCTTCTCTCCTAGATTTTTGGGAAGGGGTTTCAACCATGAACTAGGTCTTGACCAAGATGTGTGAGACTAGATGAAAATGGAAAGAGTATGGAAGACCAAGAGTTGGATGGAATTTAAATGCATTTGAAGTGTACTTGCAATGTCCAAAGTGTAAGACCAAGTATGTATGTAGTAGAGTAGTTGTGGCTTCTAAAGAGATGATAGTTTCTCTTGATGAGGTAAGTTGACCTTGACTCTAAGTAAGACCAAATAAGACCCAAAGGTGATAGACCTTGATGAGGGACCACTTAGCAAAATTTTGTTGTATGTATTGTTTTGACAAAGTATGATGAGGACAAGCAAGTGACCTTTTGACTCAAGTTTAGACAAATTTGAATGTAATGCAAGATGTAAAGCAATGATGGACTTTGTGAGACCTAGATATAGGCTGAATGCTAGATGAAAACCCGAAGAGATAAACTAGGAATCTCAATAAGTCAGAAACTGACTGCTCTTGTTTTTGCCAGACTGTAAGTTTTTCCAATTCTAAACACAAACGTGCCTGTATACTTCACAAACGCGGTTAAATGATACAGACGCTGTTTAAAACCGCATAGACGTGCTTCTGAGGTTTGGTGATGGCAATATTGCTCGTAATAACACAAACACATTTTTTCCCTTCACAGACATGGCTAAATGACACAGACACTGTTGGACACTACACAAATGCATTTCCAGAAATTGAGTGCAATTTTTCCAATTTTGTAAAGTTGTTGTTGTGACCAAATCTGAATTTTTGACTATTTTTCATGACAAGAGAACACAATGTTGATGAGGACTCAATTTTTGCAAGTGTTTAGACTCAAAATGACTCAAAAGAAAGTGTTTTGTTTGATGTAAAAATGTTTTTCATACACTTGAAGACACAAAAGACACAATGTTTTGATGTTTGATCTTGAATGTTTGAATGTTCAAAAGAAGACAAGAACAATTCTTATTGCTGGCCAGGACAATAGTTGTTGATCCCACATGGGGTTTCCCCCAAGGCTACATTATTTAGGGAAAATACTTAGATTCTTGACCCCACTATCTCCACCCTCGAAACTCATTTCTCCAGGGCAGCCAGGCATTAGTCTCCATGAAAACTCCCTTTGGAAAACTTTGTATCTCTACTAAGAACTGTATGTATGTGAGTCGCTCCAGAGGTCCGATCTCTTGCCCCAACAACTAGAAGGATTTTGGATTTATAAAACAAAAAGGTGTTAGTAAGGGCATCCACTTGTGTGGCCATACATGTGGTACTTTCAGCTTTGTAAATATCGAAGGCTCCCAGCTAGTAGGGGTTATGCCCTATAACTGATCAAATAAATTTGATCAAATGGGTTTATGGAGAGACATAGTGTCAGTATGAACTAATCAACACATGTTACCCATGGATTTCACCATGGATATAGTTATTTATAGTGGTTTGAAAGATGTGGGTTTTCCTTGCTACCACTTGGGTCATTCTCTCCTCACTAGTAGTCCTAATGACCACCCAAGGACACGAGCCCTCTAGAGATTATACAAAAAGAGTCTATTGCTCAAGACACAAAAAATACTGGTTCAATTTTAGTGCACCAATTGAAGTGTTTTGTAATCTATTAAAACAAGGCACACAATAAAGATCAAAGAACCCTTGCCAAAATTCTGCAACAAAGATTTGTTAGTAGTTTTGCAATAATACCCCTCATGTAAGCACACAAGTTAGCTAGATTTTGGATCCAAAAGACTTAATGAAAAGGGGGCCTTTGACAAGACGTGTTTCTTTAAGGACAAGCTACACCAATTTGTTAGCTAGATCACAATATGTTAGCCCGAAATAAACTAAATTTGAAATCCAAATGATGAAATAAAACCTTGAAATTTGAAGTAAAACCAAAAACTGCAAAAATCTAAAGCACAGACGTGATTTAAACTAACATAGACACGATTACAAATCACAGACACGCCTAAAACCCCTACAGACATGCCTAGGTAACACAAACACGGTCCTAGAACACAAACGTGGTGAAAAGATTCACAAACATGATTCAGGAACACAAACGCGACCCTGCAATCTGAAAAAAAAGTAAAATAATGTTGAACGTAGAAGCAATTATAGAGGTCACAGACATGGCCAAAAATTAAAAAAACGTTGTTCCAATATGTGCAGACATGAAAATATTGAAATGTTGTCAGAAATGGCAGATCTGCAACTTGAAAAACATAAAATCTTCAACAAAAGATGTTAAATGCAAAAGGGACAAGAGTGCCACCGAGCGTGCCAAAATGTTTATGGTAAAAATGGAAACAACAATATTGAAAGACAAATAGATTAAACCACAAAACTCTAGCCTAACAACAACAAAGATCCACCATAACATATGAAGATTGTCTAAGACAATGCAAATCAAATGAAATCACAAAGATTATACCATCACATGTCCAATAGGGTTTTGATCTCCATTCTTCCTATCTCCACTTATCTTTCTTGATATATTTGCTCTCAAATTTTATTTGTGCACAAGAGCTCAACAAAGAATGGAAATATGGTTGCAAGTAGGCTTGATCACATATGAAAGTTCAAATGTTAGTCGAGGAGTTGAATCAAGGTTGATAATGAAAGAAGCATCTCCTTATATAGAAGACATTGTAAGAAATGGAGGGATAGGATTAAGAGGTGTAAAAGATAAATCGTCGGCTAGGATTAGAGGGTAGGTAGAAGAAATAAGAAAATAATAAGAGGGTAGGTAATGTAAGAATTAAGAGATGAATGACATGTGTCATGGGTATAAAAGGTTAATGACTTAATTAAATAAATAAATATATTTATTTAAATGAGAAATAAGGCTAGAAGAGGATAAATTAATTAGTTAAATAAATAAAGATTTATTTAATTAATAGAAGAATTAGGCTAAAATAAATAAATAAATAAAAATACTTATTTAATTAGACGGGACACTTTTAGGTGTCTACACTTTGATATGTCAATAGCAGCAGAGTTATCACAGTGAATAACTACTGGTCCAATGCAATACACTTTGATATCCTTCAATATTTGCTTCTTCCATAGAACCTGTGTATAGTTAGTAGCAATAACAACATACTCAGCTTCAGTAGTAGATAAAGAACTACATGATTGCTTCTTGTTGATCCATGAAACTAACTTATTTTCACAAAAGAAAGCTCCATCAGAAGTACTTTTCCGGTTAGCATCTGTATATGTACATAAAGAAAAGTCATCATCCTTAGGGTACCACAAAACATATTCAAATGTACCTTGCAAGTATATAAAAATTCTTTTCTCCGCACTCTCATGATTTTCTCTAGGATCACTCTGAAATCTAGATACAATACAAACAACATTCATTATGTCAGGCCTAGTTTGAGTCAAATAAAGAAAACCACAAATAATAGATTTGTATCTTGTAGGATTTACCGATGTAGAACCATCTTTCCTTGTCAATTTCTCACTTGTAACCATAGGAGTACTTGCTGGTTTAGAATCTACAATACCAAATTTATTTAACAATTCCCTATCATACTTACTTTGACAGATGAAAATACCTTTGTCAGTCTGAGTAATCTGCAAACCTAAGAAAAATTTCATTTCCCGAATCATAGACATTTCAAATTATTTCTCCATATTCTTAGAAATTTCCATGCACACCTTATCTTCACCTCCAAAAATGATGTTATCAACAAATACTTCAATAATCAATATATCATCATTAGTGACCTTATAATATAAATTACTATCAGCATTACCCTTAGTAAAGCCAAGCTTCAAAAGATATTTATCTAACCTTGCATACCAAGCTCTAGGTGCTTGTTTCAATCCATATAAAGCTTTCCTTAACTTGCAAACCATGTTTGTATCATCTAAAAGTCAAAAACCATCAAATTGCTCAATATAAACTTCATCATCAACATCTCCATTCAAAAATGCACACTTGACATCCATTTGATAAACCTTGTAGTTTTTATGTGTAGCATAGACAAGAAATGATCATACAACTTCAATCCTAGATACAAGTGAAAAAGTTTCACAATAATTCATTCCTTCCTTCTGAGAATATCCTTTACAAACCAATCTAGTTTTATTCCTTACAACTTGACCATCTTCAATCAATTTATTCTTAAAAACCCATTTAGTTCCAATAACATTCCTATTTTTAGGCTAGGGATCTAAAGTCCATGTGTTTTTCTTCTCTATTTGATCTAATTCTTCTTCCATAGCTTTCAACTAACATTCATCTTTACATGCTTCAATTAATGATACCAGTTCAAATTGAGAAAATAAGCACACCTAATTAGATGCCTATCTCCTTCTTGTCATCACTCCATTATTATTATCCCCAATGATCTGATATTCTGAATGATTCAATCTGACATACGTAGGAGTCTTTTGACTCTCTGTACCTCTTCTCGGTTCTTCAATTACTGTTGAATTTTTTGATACTGCTAAATTAACTGGTTCAACACTCTATTCTGATAAAGATGCTACCAGTTCAGATATAATCATTTCCACTGTCGGTTCTTGCAAATAAACTCCGATTTGACTTCTATTAAGCTCACCCACCTTAACATTAACACTCTCCAAAATTCTCTACAATCTTCTTATAACATCTATATGCCTTGATTTCATTAGAATAACCAAGAAATATTCCTTCATCACATTTAGGATCAAATTTTCCAATGATATCATCTCTCCTGATATAACTTTTACTACCAAAGATTCAGAAATACTTAACTGTAGGTGTATTGCCAAACCATAATCCATAAGGTGTCTTACCGGTTTGTCCTTTGATATGTACTTTGTTGAATATATAAACCGTTGTGCTCACTACTTCTCTCCAATAGATATGAGGTAGACTAGCTTCTATCATCATTGTTCTAGCAGCATCGATAGTTATGTTCTTCCTTTCCACAACTCCATTTTGTTGAGGTGTCTAGGGAGCAAAAAATTGTCTCCTTATACCATGCTTCTCACAAATGTTATTAAACTCACCGGATGTGAATTTTCCACCATGATCTGACCTTAAAAATTTAATCTTCAATCTTGTCTCAGTTTCCACTTTACCCTTAAAGATTTTAAACTTTTCAAAAGCCTCAGTTTTCTCCCTTAGAAAAGTAACCCACCTCATTCTACAATAATCATCAATTATTATCATAAAGTATCTATCACCTTGAAAACTTTTAACTCTAGCAAGGCTAGACAAATCAGTATGAATAAGATCAAGAAAATCATTAGATTTATCTTGTATACTCTTAAAAGAGGTTCTGACCTATTTTCCCATTTGATATTCTTTACATATCGGATTATATGACTTAACAATCTTAGGTATATCTCTAACTACCTTAGTTGAACTGATCTTTACAATGCAAGCAAAATTCACATGACATTGCCTTTTATGCCATAGACAACTCTCATCAATTTGTGCAATCAAACACATCTTCTCACTAGAATTGAAATGAAATATATTACCTTTTGTCTATGTACCGGTTGCAATCTCCAAACCAGATCTATTAATAATTTTTCATTTTCTATCCTTTAACTATAATTGAAATCCCTTATCCACCAATTGTCGTACACTCAAAAGATTATGCCTTAAACTTTCAACATAATAAATATTATCAGTATTTTTCTTACCATCCAATGATATAGTTCATATTCCTTTGTTGATCATACATGCTTTGTCATCTCCAAATCTAGTTAGATCGCCATCACAATTTTGAAAAGATAGAAACTTCCTTTTATCCCCAGTCATATGATGTGAACATCCACCGTTAATTAACCATTCATCCTTGTCATCAATTTTAGTAGAAAGTGCCTTCTCTTTGTTGGCAAATGCACACTCCAATGAGAAATTGTAGGTGATTGAAGGTATTTCCATTGATGGCAACCTTGCAATCATATGATACTGGCAGGCACCGTCATCGACAGACTCTACACTGGCACACAGAACACCGGCAGCGAAAAGGAAGAATATTGGCATCCTGGATGACAACAATTTTGTATTAATGTATTTTGTAATTAATTGTAAAATCTTTTGTAAGCCGACATGGTAGATTGTAATATGACTCATATATGTATGAGATCATTATAGATCATTTTTGTAGAAGAGGTAGGATGCGAAGTATGGAAAAGTAATAGCAAACCTAAAATGCGAATTATTGGTTAAAGGTTTATGTTGTAGTAGAGCTTAAACCGGTACTGTATCTAGCATAGTAGATGCTAATTTGAAGCAGTACAAGACATTGGATTAGGATAATCCATTTTTGTAATTCAATGTGACTTATTTTGTAATTGAGCAGTGAGCTCTAGGCACTTGGCCTTCCTGCATGTGTTGGCCCCTATTGTAAGAGTAATATTCCCTTATTGGCCAGTAAGTGAATATTGTGGGTCACAAATCCCACTGAGGTTTTTACCACACTGGGTTTCCTCATTAAAATACTATGTTATGGTGTCCTTCTCATGTTGTTGTTATTGTTCTTATTTATTTCATTATTTTTGGTTTACCGGTACTCAGTTTTAATATGCTTTTCATGTTTTAAATCAAGTAATTTGATATACCAGTTAGATACTGATTCAGCCCCCCTCTCTGTATCTTTGGGAAACCTAACACTCTTCAAGTACATTCTCTTCTAGTTCTGGAACATCTTCCTTGATAGCTAGGAACACCCATTCCTTTCCATTGCCAGAACCCCTAGCAAAGTCATGTGCCAGTTCATCATCAGAATCAGTAACACCTTCCTCATCCACTATGTAACATGATTTGTCTCAGTTTTTCCTGTACTTATACTTGTTCTGATATCGAGGGTTAGGCTTAAAAGATCTATTGGTGTAAATAATTATTCATCATGGATATTATTACACTTTACTTAAGTTTACTTAAGTACATGCATTTCATAGTAGTTTGGGTATGAGACATTGGGTGTTTGTGTCATATTGGGATAGTGTGTGTAGGAGAATTTCCACCTTTTATGGTGTGATCTTGTTGTTACACTCCACATTCAGTGGGTGATCCACCTCATGTGGACTATTATATTATTTCTCCTACCTACCCACACCTATTTCCTACCTACCCTTGTTTCTTATTGAGCCACATGTCATGTTTGTGTGCTCACATATCCATATACCCTTGCCTATATAAGTAGGCTCATATTCATTATATAAATGAAGCTTGTTGATCCAATTGATCAGTATTTTCTCTTGATAGAATACAGTTTATTCCTATCAATATTATGTTCTCTCTTATTTGTGCTTTCCATTACCTCTTAATCTTAGAAAAATTTCACATGGTATCAGAGCATGTCCATGTCTCACATGGTATCAGAGCTGGTCTATGTCTCACATGGTATCAAAGCCATTAGAGTGTCATTGGTTTGCTAATTGAGAGAAATTTGATGTTATTTGGGGTTTGCATTTTGGATTTTTCTATTGCAGGTTATTATTGAAGCTTGATGGGTCAAATATGAGGTTACCATTGGATTTAGGAGGTCCGAGAAAGTCAATTTTGCCTTTTGTTTCACCAAAATCGGACTTTGGAGGCCAAATCTAGAGGCATTTGAAGTTTGACGCTGCGGCGGAAATTTTCCAGAAATTATAATTTTGCAGGCATTTTTCAAATAGCGATATCTCACTCATTTGGACTTGTTTTTTCGAGCAATTTTTTTTGTTTTGGGGTAGAATTTTGTGATCTATACAGTGATATAGGATTTTTCTGAGTTTTGGATATAGGTTTTTCAGAAATCATGAAATCCTGATTTTTACAACTTTGGAGGCTTCATTTGGGCTCATATGGACTCCTTTTCAGGTGTCGTTTTTTTTGAAAGTGCATATTTTTTCATCTACTTTCATAATTTGCCATTTGTTTGCAGTGATTTTAAGTAAAAATTGTACTTTCAGTATTTGGCCATTTTTGGCATATTTGGTACTTGTATTTTGCTTGGATCTCAGTTTAGATCACTAGCAATATTTGTTGAAGTCTCTTAGATCTTATTTTTGAGAAGTTGTAAATTGAAATCAGAAGTCCACTTTGCCTTGTTTTGCAAGTGGCCCATTGTATATGCACTAAGTATAAAGTGCCATAATCACCATTTTGGGGGGATTTCTTGATTGAATATTTTGGGGGGGTGTCTTGTGTGATTGTGCCTCTCTCTATCTTGTGTTTTTTCATTTTGGTGCTATGGGTTCTCCTAAATTTCCACTTTTAACTCCTCATAATTATGCATCATGGAAAATTAAGGCATGGAGTAAACTAATGGAAAAAGGACTCATTCATTATGTAAATGAAACTATTACAGCACCACCTGATCCTAAGGCTGATCCTAATGCTCAAATTGAATGGCTTACTAAGAATGCTATGGCACTTGGAACTCTTAGAAAGTATGTATCAAATGACCTCATTTTTCACATTGATAAGTGTACAACAATTAAAGAGGCTTGGGATATTTTTAAGAAATTATATGGTCAAGTTGATGAGATTAAGGGCTACAAGCTTGATAGTGAACTCACAACTTTCGATCCCAAGGATTTTGATACAATCCAAGATTATGTCACAAAAGCAACTAAGTTAAGAGCAAAGCTAAAGGATTGTGGAATTGACAAAAAAGATGCTCATTTGGTTTATAACTTGTTGGACAAGCTTCCTTTAGAGTATGCAACCTTTGTATCTAGCTTTTACACCCATAAGTTAGCTCAAGGTTCCTCATACACTTCTCCCTCATTTGATTCATTTATGGAGATGTTGATACTTGAGCAATCTAAGTTGACCACGATGGGGATTTTCAAATCTTCAAAGTCACAAGCTTTGGTGGCTAACAAAGGGAATCAAAGTAATCAAGGAAAAGGCAAGAATCAAAAGCAACCTAAGTCTAAACCGCAACAAGATGGAGCACAATCTTCCTCTCCACAACAAGGTGATTTACCATTCTCACCTAAGAGGAAATCATATAAGGACAATCTTTTTTGTGGATATTGCAAGAAGTCAAGACATGATGAACATCATTGTTATAAGAAGGATATTGATGAGTTGAAGAATCTTCTTGAGAAGAATAGAATCAACCTACCTTCTAGAATGTCTACAGTGACTTCTTCTTCCAAGGATAAAGGAAAGGATCACTCTTTTGGGATAGATAAAGGAAAGGGACAATCTCTTTGTGCTACTACAAGTCATGATTCAGGGAGATGGCTTCTAGATTCAGGGGCTTCTCATCATATGGCATCTTCACAGCCTATGTTTTCTACATTTGAGCCTTGCCACATGCCGCAGATTTTGATGGGTAATCATACATACATGGATGTGACTGGGAAAGGAACTATTTCCATTGGGGATAACTCCTTCAATGATG
The DNA here is from genome assembly GCF_030272615.1 of Cryptomeria japonica. Taxonomy (NCBI): domain Eukaryota; kingdom Viridiplantae; phylum Streptophyta; class Pinopsida; order Cupressales; family Cupressaceae; genus Cryptomeria; species Cryptomeria japonica. Next base: position 885,225,203 of record NC_081414.1, on the reverse strand, counting down.
TGTTGTGTGTACCCCACTTGACAAATAATCTTCTTTCCATCTATCAAATCACACATGGGGCAACTAGGAAAACTATTAAGTTCACACCTGATTCAGTTATCTTTAGAGACTTGGAGAGTGGAGCTATCATTGCGACTGGGGAGGTTGATTCTTCCTATGTTGATAATTTAGATTTTGAGGATAACTTTGGGCATTTGAACTTGGGGATTCTCACATGTGACCCCATTCTTGAGCCTTGCATTTCATCTCCTTCTATTGATATCACACCACCTATTACACCTGATGATGTAGCTAGTGCGACGATTTTGCCTTCTTGTGATTCAGTGCAACAAGATATTTCATGTCTTCCAGCTTCAGTTGATTGGGATGCCTACTTGATAGACATTGCAGGTTTGTTTGCAGACTCCTACATTGCAAATTTGGGAGACACCATTGATGACATTCATCTTCTCTTTGATGAAGATGATCCTTCTTTGATTGTTGCGAGGGATCACTCTAACCCTCTTGTGCGTTCCCTACATTATCAATCTTTAGAGGTTGACATGATTGTGGATACCTTTGTACAACACTTAGAGGAGGTCTCTTTATCTTTTGAGGAGACATATGAGTCTTTGTATATTGTTCTACATTCTTCTCCACTAGATCTTAGAGTGCCTTTTTCAGCAGTGTGGCCCAGTTTACCACCTTTGGAGGGGGTACCTTTCAGCATCGACATGGGGACACTTGAGAAGTTTTTAGAGATTCCTTTCATCATGAGTATTTTTTCTCCATCTTCCTTTCATGGTTGGGGAGACTTTTTTGATCCACCTTTGGTTTTGTTTCTTCCTAAGAGGAGGAATGTTGTTCGACAATCATGGAGCAGTTTCTTCATACATCGAGCTTCTATCATTGGTGCAGATTCCACATTGAGGGGGGGCTTCCTAGTCTCTCTTATTCTTCTTCTCTCATATGGGGGGGAATTTTTTCTCACATGGGGTTTTGTCCTTCACATACTTCTATGAGAGGTCTTTGTATTTAGTTTTCATCTCTCTTTTGGGGGAGGGTTTTTTCCCATTGGGTTTTTCTCTCTTTCCCCACTTTGTGAGAGATTTCCTTGCATTGTTTTGCATCCATTTTCATTTGTACATGGGTACCTAACATGGCCTCATAGCCGGGACCCATCTTGCATTGCTTAGTTGCATTGTAGACTTTAGTGCATTCCCCTAAGTTGCACTTAAGGGGGGTGCTGGTGTAAATAATTATTCATCATGGATATTATTACACTTTACTTAAGTTTACTTAGGTACATGCATTTCATAGTAGTTTGGGTATGAGACACTTGGGTGTTTGTGCCATATTGGGATAGTGTGTGTAGGATAATTTCCACCTTTTATGGTGTGATCTTGTTGTTACACTCCACATTCAGTGGGTGATCCACCTCATGTGGACTATTATATTATTTCTCCTACCTACCCACACCTATTTCCTACCTACCCTTGTTTCTTATTGAGCCACATGTCATGTTTGTGTGCTCACATATCCATATAGCCTTACCTATATAAGCAAGCTCATATTCATTGTATAAATGAAGCTTGTTGATCCAGTTGATCAGTATTTTCTCTTGATAGAATACAGTTTATTCCTATCAATATTTTGTTCTCTCTTATTTGTGCTTTCCATTGCCTCTTGATCTTGGCAAAATTTCACATGGTATCAGAGCATGTCCATGTCTCACATGGTATCAGAGCTGGTCCATGTCTCACAAGATATTCTAACTCTCTCTTCAAATCTTGATTTCCTTTCAGGACATCTAGATGCAAAATGACCAATCTTATTATATCTAAAACATACTTACTTCCTATCGGTCCTTTAGATATTTTTCTAGCAAATAGTGCTTCAAGTTGCTCAAACTCATAATCTTCTCTCTTCATATCATCCAATTCCTTTTCATATAAAAATTTCCAATCTTTCTTACCGGTTGATGATGCAAATGCATGAAAAGTAGGTTCAGACTTCACAGCTCCAGAGGGTTTAAATTCTTCAAGCTCAAAAGAAGATAATTTCCCAACCAAGGTATCTCTATTGACAGAAGTATGAGCCATTGTTCTCAATTCATTAATTGTAGTAGCCTTCATCTTGTAAGCCGGTGGTAAGGCTCTCAGAACTTTCGAAATAATTTCATCTTCACTCAAAGTTCCACCACAACATTGAATTCCCATAACAATCTCATTTAACCTTTCCATGAATGCAGTAATCCTTTCATCTTCTTCCATTTTCAGGTTTTCATATCTCACTCAATAACCATCAAGTTTAGCAATCTTCATATTAGGGTCACCTGCATTAAGAGTCTCCAACTTATCCCATATAGAATTTCTAGATGATTTGTTAGTTAATCCCATATAGCCTTTCCAGATGATTTGCTAATTAATCCCATTATTTGCTGATTAGAAAGTGCCCACAAGAGGGCTTCTCTTGCTCTACAATCATTCTCAAGCTCCTTATCCAAGTTTTCCAGAGGAGGATTGTCAGATGTCGGATTATAAGGTGTAACACCATTCTGTGTGATCTCCCAGATCTACTTACCAAGACATCTCAAATGAGACTCCATCTAAATCTACCATACTGTGTAATTTGTTCCATCAAGCGTAGGAATATCTCTGCAAAAGATAGCTCTTGATAAACTAGATGAACTTGAACTGTTATTCACCATAGGATCTTCCTCAAGTGGTTAAGCTTTCTGCATAGAGGACTAGAGCTCTGATACCAATTGTTAGACAGTTCAAATAACCAGAGGACAGCTGAGAGGGGGGGGGGGGGGTGAATTAGTTGTCACAAATTACCAGAACCTTAAACAATTAAAACTTTAATACCGAAACCCAAATTATTAATACTGGAATGCTTAAACCAAATACAAAATAGCAGATAAACCAATTAAGTATACACAATAATCAGAGAATAAATCCCATCCAAATGACACCAAGATTTATACGTGAAAAACCGAGTAAAGGGAAAAACGACAGTGGGAAGTGAAGAGGGGAAAAACTAGGAAGGTGAGATTAGGTGGTTAGTATACAAATAGAGCATCCAAACACATAAAAAACTTGAAAACATCAAATAAACCACATAAAAACACAAATCAACTATTAATACTTTGCAAATCTATACCTTCTCCTTCGGATTGAGCCTTTGATGAAGCCAAGGATGCGCCCCTCCTTGACTTGATTGGATTGGCTCCCTTGTTGAATGTGGATGGCTCTCCAAGGTTGTACACAATATGATCAGATGGAATGGATGAGGGATTTTGACTAAGTGATGGATAAGTGGAAAATTGAGTAGAGTTTGGATGCTATGGAAGATTTCTTGGGCTCAATTGGACAACATAAACTTGTCTAATTTGGAGATATGAAATAAGGGGGTGGAGCCCTCAATTTATAGGAGAAGAGGAGAAGAAATGGAGGGCTAGGATTGATCCAAGATGAAGGGTCAAGATTCCATGTGAGCCCACACATGGCCCAAGAGGAGGTGACAAGAAAAGTGTGGAGACCAAGAGATATTCCTTAAAGGCATTTCTTGTCTCCACACTCCTCAAGGCCCATTGGGAAGACTTCCCAATGTTCCTAGGGAAGAGAAAGGAATAAAATATTCCTTGAGAGATGGGGATGATGAATTAAAAATTCCTCAAAAAGGATAGCCATAGGGATTGGAGGAATAAGGAGGAATTAAAAATTCTTTGGAGGAGGAGATATCTAAAGGAATGTGAGATTTTGAAAATCTCACATTCACCTAGAAAAAGGGCATTTAAGGAAGGTGGTTGGGTGGAGGAGACAAGGAGTTGACTTTGTGGCTAATCATGAGGATTAGCCACTAGTAACACATTAGGAGGGGGATTAGAATAATTATTAGGTGGGATTAGGGAAAATGGGATTTGTAGGAGGATTTGACTAGGAGAGAGAATGAGTGGAGGGAATTAAAAATTAGAAGAATAATGATAAGTGAGATTAGGGGGCTTCTAGAAGAATTCATTAGAATAATGATGGATTAGGAAAAAGGTGATTTGTAGGAATCACTTAGATTAAATAATTAATTAAAGGGGGGATTTGGAGAGAATTAATTTTAGGGGTTTTAGAAGAATAAAGGTAGATTAATTTATTAAATAAATCAATCAACTAGACTATAGTGACAATATTAATTATATTTAATTAATATTTAGAAACTATAGAGATTGACATAATTAATAAATTAATTATGCGAGGAAAATAAATAAATTAATTAAGTGTCTACATTTTGCCCATCTTTTACGCAGCAGCAAATTTGGCGATGGCTAAAAGATAGAAGAAAAAATATTCACCAGCGTAAAACGTGGGTGGTGTATGCCCCCTCAAGAATTTTTTCAGAATTTTTTAGAGAATTGACGAAAAATTATTGAAAAGAAGAAGAAAGAAGAAGGGGTGAGAAATAAACGAGAAAGAAAGATAGAGCGGATTGAGAAAAATAGAAGAGGAGATAGGAGGGAGAGCTCGAATGGAATGGGCCCACAAGGGGGGTCCTTATAAGCCACAAAGGGGCCAATGAAGGGTCATTATTATACACAAGCATTGGAGCAACCTAGAGCCTAGAAGAAGAGAAGAAGAGATGGATCACATTCCCACACATGAGAACCACATCGAGAGGATCTGATGGTATGAGAGACCTGAGGGCTATGGACCACCGATATGTATGACTATACTCTATGATTTTATAGATTTAGGCTAGAATTAGGACTTAGATTAGGGTAAAAACTCTAGTGAGGTGGACATTTTAATTGTCATTTCAGCACGTGTGCCTCTAGGGTAGCGCGAGCACTTGGGAGTCAATGGGAAAAGAAGGGGGGTCTAACACAAGCACTCGCCTTTGGCATGGACGCTCATGGTGGGGGATAGTCAGGGTTAGGTTTAGGGTTGGGAAAGGGTAGCATGGTGTGGGTGGTTGTGCTAGGGCAAGTTAGGGTTAGGTCAAAGAGGTAAAAGGGTCATCGCAGCATGGGCGGCCACGCTAGGGTAGATTAGGATTAGCCCGAGGAGGGAGAAAAAGGTAGTGTGATGCATGCGCTCGCACTGGTTTGGTCTATGGTCCCATGTGGAGTTTTGTTAGCATGTGTGCCTATAGAATAGCATGAGCACCATGAGTTTGGCATGAGCACTGAGTAAATCAGTGCATGCGCTAAGGAAGAAAGGGATGGAAAAATAGGCCTAGAATTTATGCTTGAGGTAAGGTATAGGTGCATCAGGGGCTAAGATAGGGCTTAAGGATATGAGATGATGAATTGGATTGTTTGATGCAGGTGTATTTGGGACCATTGGCATTGATGAAGCATTGGCCAATGACCATGAGATTATATGGATGGTTGCGGTTGAATAAGTTAGAGATCCTAGTTGTTGTGGGGTTGCATTTTGTCAATAGGTGGCTGAGGATTCAAGCCCACATGGTCATGATGACAGCTTAAGTAGAGAGGTGGGATAGTAGGTATAACACCTTCCACCTACCTACCGGCAAGGCAATGACGAATCTACTACATGTATGGAAGATTTGAAGATCCTCATTCATGGCGTCATCCCGGAGTACCGATTAGATGCAATAGATTTTTACCTTTGTGAGGTTTGTGAGTATGAGGCCTTGTCGATGTTGGACAAGAGCAGGATGCATTTGGGTAGGGTGATGGGTATCTGACATATACCTCATCGAGTACTTGTAATTTGCGGTTTTTTGAGATGGATTATACCTGATCTTGGAGGACATGGGTTTCCGGTTGGATGGAGCAAGTGCATTTATTACATGGTTCATGATTTCATGGAGTATGCTTGGGGATCCATGATGTTGGATGAGTTGTACCATGATATGCATCTCATGGTGTACAGGGAGTATGCCATCTTATCTACAAGAGTTACGCTTCTTCATATCTGGGCTCAAGAGAATATTACAGTTACATAGCCACTAGGTGTATAGGATAGGTGGTCTCGATGACCATATATAGATAGGTATAGAGGCCTTCTACATTATACATGGATAGGATCAATATGGTTTTGGCACTGCATTTTTTACGAGCTTTTGCAGTTTACATGGCGGTCATTTTTGGACAATGAGATATGGAGGGTGGACTAGCAGCTGCACTAGGCCATAGTGGAGATGTGGTTGTTTGGTATGTCTGTATATATTATGGATTATTATTCCCCTTATAGAGTAGAAAGATAGTTCGGCCTGGTTCAGGACATAGTGGGAGACATACCATTGTATCTGTTAGACAATTCAAATAACCGGAATACAACTGAGATGGGGGGGTGAATCTATTGTCACAGATTATCGGAACCATTATCAATTAAAAATTTAATACTGGAATATCAGTTAAACCATTTAAGCATAAACAATAATCACAGAATAAATACCATCCACATGACACTAACATTTATACATGCAAAACCTGGTAAACAGAAAAACCATGGTGGGAAGCCTACCCAGAGTCAGATAATACTTCTGCAGTAAGTATGTGAATTATAATTGAGGGGTCTGCACTTGTAGCAAGGCCAATAGCCTAGAGCGCACTGCTCATCACAAAGGGAGTCTCGCTGACTACATAGAAATCTAGACTACAATCCAAAGAAGTGTTGAACAAAAAAAGATAGCATCTTCTATGCCTGAGTACAATTTCGATTAAGCTCAATACCAGAGGACTAAATCCTCTTACATAAACCCAATTCAGTCTCCAATGATCGATTAAATCCTCTACCTGAATGATATTATATTATTTGCACATTACATCTCTTAACCGTGACCCTAACATAACCATGATGATCTACATTAAGATCTTTCATCTATATATACAAACCCTCAACCATACACAATTAGGTCGGCTACCAGACAATAAACCAATTACATAATTACAAACCATGTCGGCATTAGACCAAACAAATAATATCCAACACATAAGACATCCCAAAAAGACATCAAGAGGTCCAATCGACACGTTACATTAAAGTCGGTCCATAACCTAGATCAATCGGGACCCAGTATAGGTCCACACACCACAACAATGATCTCCATCTACCAAATCTCAAACATGATCACCATCAACATCTTGAAACTCCACCAGAATCTGCACCAACACCACTTATGAAATTCATCAAAGATCTTCATCAAAAGCTTTGCCGGTGAAACCTTTTGTGAGGCCTCACCTCGACTTAGTCTGACATTCAGTGGATTTTATATTTAGACTATTATGGATACTTTATTTTGATGCATTTTGAGACTTAGAACTTATATGATTTCAGGATTTGGATAACATTGCTATGATTTGATGAATTACTTATATGCTTTATGAGATAGAACACTACATGATTGTTAGATAGGATGATATTGCAATTATAGATGTCATTATTGAATTTGCAAGACTTTACTATGAATATAGAACTATGATGTATGGTTAGTTTATGTGAATTGGGGATGAAATTGCTTATATGAATTTGCTTGATAAAAGATGTATTTAATCTGTGCAGATGAAAATTGTATGCAAGTAATGATGTGTATTGTTATATTATTGATTTATATTATATATGGATATTTGGAAGTACTAATGTGTAAATTGAGATGCGCAGGAAATTTTCCATGTGACCATGGAAAATTACGGAGAACCAAACCTAGACTTATGTATGTTCGTAAGCCAGGGGTTGTCTATTTGGAGAGACAACACCCCGTTTGTGTTGTATTTTATTCGTAACAGTATATGCTGCATGAGTGTTAAGTGTTATTTAAATTTAATATGTAAAAACCACAAGAGACAATTTCATGTTTTATTTTGTAAAAGTGTTTTATTTGTGTCACTTGACACATGTGTGGATTTAAATTTAAATGTTTTATTTTTGTCTCTTGGTGGGAAAGTGTTTAACTATAGTTTTTCTTAAATAATATAATGTGTTGTCATAAATACTTTGGGAATATAATCTTTGGGGTGGTCAACATATGTTTGACCCGAAAATAAACTTCAGAGGGGTTTAAAATGGGTTAAATGAACACCTAGGGGTAGTTTAATAGGGTTTCCTAAAGCCCATTAGGTATACCTAGGGGTTAGGGGTAATTTTAGGCAAGTTTCTACTTTTTAATGATCTTTTTAATGCTTTAAAAATTGGCTTTTTTGAGTTGTGCGAAAATTGAAAACTAGAAGTTTAAATCTAATTGAGATTTTTCCTTTGGAATGAGTGTCTTTTTGCATTCTTCTTTTCTTTCCTTTTTGGTTTTTAGAAACTTGTGAGAACTCAGGGAATGAGCTTCTTAAGCAAGATTTTTGGGAATTGGAGGGTAATCACCCACTCTCCATTTTTGGAGACAAGAGAAATTTTAAAAAGAAAAGAATAGTGTTGGAATAGAAAATTTAACTAAAGGTAGAAGGAAAAAGATTCGTGGATTGGGCAGCTCTTCCTCAAATTTCAAAACTACCATTGGGCAGATTAAGGTTGGTTTGATCATTCCTTAAAATGGTTATTTTCTTGCTTGTGTTTGAGTGTATGAATGATGAAAGAAATCTGTGTTTTTGTGTATGTCTTGTTTTAGAATTTCATTTGAAAATCCTTCATTATGCTTGTGGTGTTTTGGGAGTTTTCTCAAGACCTCTTACTCTTGGGAGAGAAGAGGATCTTGAGGGTGGTAGTAGTGACAACCCTCGAGTGAGAGACTCTCGTTTGAGAGCGATCACAAGAGATCTTTGTGTGACCCTTGTTGCATGGCCTGTTTGTGCAATGGGGGTCATAAGGAGGGATATAAGGCTAGAATGCCTTTGGGGGGCATAAGGAATAAGGGGTTGAGATTCTTGATATATTTATTGTGCCATGAGGTGGCTACTTGTTTATTTCATACTTGCAATTCTCCTCAGGGTATTGGTCCACTACCACCCTATGAAAAGATCATCACCAAAGTGTGGTGCTGTGAAGCCAAGATGGGAGTGTGTTTGAAAATATATATGTATTTTTCCTTCTATGTGTTTGCCTATTTGTTACCCGTCTAGGAATTGGTTCTCCGAGCTCGGGGGTGGCTACCAGTTAGCCTAGGCTGGGAGGTGAGCACTCCGTGGTCATATTGTGTCTTTATTATGCAGGAAAAGTCAGGAGAAGAGAATAGGAACAGTGAAAAGATGCAGAAAATTATTGTTGAAGATACTTAAATCTATATGCAGTTATTTGTTTAAATTTGTTAGTAGAAATTTACCTCATTCGTTGAATGAGAGGCAAGTTGTAATTTTGAGATAGGACATGTGATTTAATATTGTAGATAAATAAGGAAACATCTTGTAATATTTGCAGAATATTGAAAGAGTTGTAAAATGCCAAATATGTTTCTATTTCTATTTGAAAAGTAAAGGGATTGCTTGATTTGCATGCAAAAGCTTCTTTGGTAATATAAAAAATATATATCAGTTCTGTTTAAATCTGAGATCTTCTTTTTAGCTGAAAATCTATCTCCATTTTAATTACAGAAAATCATGATTTGTGTTAGCTGTTAGCATGTAAATCAATTAGTTGTTTAATTAGTTGAGAAAACAATGAATCTATTTATTATAGAAAAATATATTGTATTTCCTAGATTGCATTTCTAAACTGTATTTCTAATTAGTGTTGGTAAAAAGCTTAACAATAGATTTTGCTTCATTCTTTTATCAGCAATTAAAATAAATAAATAAAAGAGGCCTAAGTTCATTCATCATATATATATATATATATATATATATATATATATATATATATATATATATATATATATATATATATATATATATATATATACCTATGTATATATATATATATAAATATATATATATATATATATTAATTTAGCATAATGAGATTTCTTTGTTATTCCTTTTGTTCCTGTTTATAAAAAAAAATTTAGCCTTGAATAAATATATTTAAATGTATTTATTTAAATATATATATTTATATATATATATTTATATTTATATATATATATATATTTATATATATATATATATTTATATATATATATATAAATATATATATATATATATTATTATATAAAAAAAAAGGGGGGAAACTTTTAAAAAAAAATTTAGCAAACGAATGCGGGGCCGAAGCCACTGTGCAACGCACAGTGAATGGCGGAGCCGCGCACTTTGCATGGCACAGTGGGCGGCGACGCCGCACACTGTGCAGTGCACAGTGAATGGCACAGGCCGAACACTGTGCGCTGCACAGTGGGCGGCACAGGCCGAACACTATGCAGTGCACAGTGGGCGGCACAGGCCACGCCGCCACTGGTTACCCCCGTTCTTCCATGCGTTCGCCCCTCTTCAAAAACCTGCTTAAATAAAATGGCTGCCGCCTTGGGGTTTCGGCCCTGTGAAAAAAATTCAGTGGTAAACACAAAAAAAAAGGGGATTAAACCCTAGCCCGGGTAGGGCTAGGGTAAATGAAATAAAATAATATGATAGTTTAGAGTTATTAATATATATATATAAAAAAAATAGATCCCTATTTAAGGTTGGGAAATAATTGACTATTATCTTGGGAAGATAATTTTAAATGGATTAATATATAAAAGTATAAATATACATATATATATATATATATATATATATATTCTGGTTATAAATTGGAGTAAGTATTTAATAGAGTTTTAAATATTTAAATTCCTCCGTATGATTACTCATAGGAAGTAAAAAGGAAAGTGAAATATATAAATTTTAAGAATAAAGCCTAGCCTATATAATTTTAAATGTATTTAATGTAATAATTACTTAATTTTGTCCTGGTTAATTTAATTAGAGTATTAAAATTTTAAAATGGATGTTTAGACTATATGTCTTATTGGGAATTGAATTAAACTCCCTCTCCTATTTCTTTAACGTGATTGAATTAATAAAATTTAATGACTAGGTATCTCGTGGAGATAAAATTAGACCAGTTAGATTTCCGCAAATATAATTAAACAATAATCGATGCTTGGTTCGTTTCAGAATTAGCTCGAATATAGTTATGGCAAATTCATTAACGCTTGTCAAGTGAGCGAACTTGTTAATTAATTAGTATTTTAAAAAAAAATCATTCCGTTTTTGCCCTAAATTTTGGGCATGACATTTTGGTATCAGAGCAAGGTTTCCACACTAGGAACCTTACTCCACTTACATTTCGCCTTAGAACATTTAAAAAAATTATTTTGTTAAATTGATTTTATCAGACTTGTGAATTTAATTGAATTAAATATTATTCTAAAAGAAATTAATTAATTAATTGTTTTGCCTTATTTTCCTCTTAGGATGCCTCCGATGATGCGACAAGCTCGCAAGCACGGACGGGGTCCTAGACGTGTGCGCATAGCACGTGAAGAGGTAGAGAGGGAGGCATTGGTTCCAGAGGAGAACCCAGGAGCACCTCCTAAACAGCCAAATGAACCTAACCGAGACCTCTTAGCAGCCATTCAGAATCTTATTGGCATAGTTCAGGAGAACCCTCAGGTTAGAAGTCATGACTCTGGGAGTCATAGATCTGTTGATAGAGAACGAAGCAGGAGCCTAGCTCCGATTCCTGTAGAGAGTCAGGGTGGTAACGAGCTAGAGTCTGTGCATATGCCAGGACCACCTCCAGCGGTGGAACCAGTTTATTTTGAGAGAGCTCGCCGAGATCCAGGGGATCTCATCAGGGAGGTCATGCGCCTCCAACCACCATCCTTCGGAGGGTCTACAGATGGAGTAGAGGCCGAGGCATGGCTTCTGAGTCTTGAGAGGTGCTTTGCGTTGCGTTCTTATGAGAGCAACTTGAAAGCACGTGTTGTAGTTCATCTTCTAAGAGGGACAACCTCCACTTGGTGGAGACATGAAGAGTACAAATGCGGATTAGTTCCTGATACTCTCACTTGAGAGATATTCACAGAGAGGTTTCATGAGAGGTACCTATCAGAACACTTCAGGCAGCGTCGTATAGACGAATTTCATGATCTCCAACAAAAAGGCTTGTCAGTAACCCAGTATGAGAGTAAATTCTTTGAGTTGTTGCCTTATGTAGATTATCTAAAGGATGAGAAACTTCTTGTAAACCGCTTCATCAGGGGATTAAATGCCAGTATAGCCAGGCCTGTTAGGATGTCCACTCCAGAGAGCCTTCGGGTTGCTGTAGAGAAGGGATTGATTGCCAAGGAAATTTAGGTTAGACCACAGGACAATAGGGATCGGTTTCAGAACCGAAATCCCGCACCTCAGACTTATGGATTCTAGAAACCACATTGGAAAGGAAACAACTAAAATTCTCAGGGATTCTCCAAACCCCCTCCTCCACAACAGACACCACAGAACCAGAGGCAGAAGCCTCCACAGTATCAGCAGGGCTCCAAGCCCAAGCAGTGGCAGACTCAGGGACAAAAACGTGATCAGAGAGCACAGGGGCAGTACACACAGTCGGCGGGGACTCAGCAGTCCTCCAGGGGTGGTTACAGCGGATCTAGTAGGACAGGAGGTCAGGCATTCTCTAGGCCTCAGGGTGCCCAGTTTCAGGCACGGGGTGCTTGCTTTACGTGTGGAGCCATGGGGCATATGGCGAGGGATTGCCCTCAGGGACAGGTAGCAGGGAGTTAGCGGATGGCCGCTTCAGAGCTGACAGTTGGTGATATGGGTAGGTCCCATAGAGTATTCGCAGCGGTTGACAACCGCCAGGCTGAGCATCAAGCCACGGTTATCGAATCTTCAGGTATAATCAAAGGTAACAATGTATCTATTTTGTTTGATTCAGGAGCTACTGACTCCTTTATTTCTCCATCAGTTGTAGAGCGTTGCGGGCTAGTGGCAACTAGACAGGGTGTCAGTTGGGAAGTGGAATTAGCTTCAGGAGCTAGAGTGTCAGTGGAATCAGAGGTTAGGGCATGTCAGCTGCAGATTGGCAAGACCACCACTTTAGTAGACCTTAGAGTGACTCCACTTGGATCTTACGGAATCGTACTTGGCATGGATTGGCTTTATGCCCACAGAGCCAAGATGGATTGTCACCTGAAAAGGATCGAGTGTGAGGATGATCATGGTTCGCCCATAGTTATTACCGAAATTCAGAGGCCCGTGTCTCTTCGCTTGATCTCCACAATGCAGCTTAAGCGGAGCATGCGGAAGGGATGTCAGCTTTTTGCTATCACTATCAATGACAGAGGAGAAGAGGAAGAAAAAGAAACATCGCTCGATGACCATCCTATCCTTAAGGGATATTCAGATGTTTTTCCTTCAGAGTTACCGCGAATGCCTCCCCGTAGAGAGATTGATTTTCATATAAACCTAGTACCAGGAGCCAAGCCAGTTTCCAGAGCACCTTATAGGATGACCACAAATGAGTTAAATGAACTTAAAATTTAGCTTGAGGAACTCCTTGAGAAGGGTCATATTCATCCTAGCGTATCCCCTTAGGGTGCACCAGTCATCTTCGTTAAGAAGAAGGATGGATCTCTCCGATTGTGTATGGATTATCGACAGCTAAATAAAGTAACCATCAAGAACCGATATCCTTTGCCCAGAACTGATGATTTATTTGACCAGCTTCAGGGTGCCAAAGTCTTTTCCAAAATAGATCTGAAGTTAGGATACCATCAGTTGAGAATAGTGGAAAGTGATATCCACAAGACCGCATTTCGCACTAGATATGGTCACTATGAGTTTACCGTAGTCCCATTCGGACTTACGAATGCCCCAGTAGTCTTTATGAGCCTCATGAATGGGGTGTTCCTTACCTTTCTAGACCGTTTTGTTATTGTGTTCCTCGATGATATACTGATATATTCTCGGAATGAGAAGGAGCATGAGGAGCACCTGAAACAGGTATTGCAGTGTTTGCGGGATAACCAGTTGTTTGGCAGCCTATCGAAGTGTGCTTTCTTTCGGTCTGAGGTCAAGTAACTTGGGCACGTTATTTCCGGTGATGGGATCTTAGTTGACCCATCAAAGATTAGGGCTATTATGGATTGGCCAGCGCCTACCAGTGTGACAGAGGTCAGGAGTTTCATGGGCTTAGCAGGGTATTACCAATGTTTTGTTGAAGGTTTTTCCAAAATCGCACACCCTATTACTTCTCTTCAGCGTAAAGAGAAGAAATTTGAGTGGACAGAGAAGTGCGAGAAGGCCTTTCAGGAACTCAAGAAGGCAATTACTAGTGCTCCTATCCTTGTTGTACCAAATCCTACAGCTGATTTCATGGTTTGTACAGATGCTTCTCTAGAGGGTTTAGGGGCAGTTCTTATGCAGAGGGGTAGGGCAATAGCTTTCGAGTCTAGGAAACTTAAGACTCATGAACTTAATTATCCCACTCACGACCTTGAGCTCGCAGCAGTAGTGCATGCACTTGTGAGGTGGAGACACTTCCTTTTAGGACATCACTTTGAGTTGCATTCAGATCATCAGAGTCTTCAGTACATCTTCACTCAGCCGAACCTTAACGCACGTCAGAGGAGATGGATGGAGTTCTTATGCGAATATGATTTTGACGTTCACTACATCAAGAGAAAGGAAAATGTAGTTGCAGATGCCTTGAGTAGGAGACGTCATGAGGTTTACACCATATCAATGGGCACGGATTTGAGAGACCATATACTTCAGCACTTATCAGAGGATGGATGGTATGCAAAGGTTTGTCAGGTATTACGTTCTCAGGTTACTCTAGAAGGGAAATATGTGGATTATTCTTTGGAGTTCGATGGACTGTTACGCCACAGAGGGCGCATTTATGTAGCTTCCTCCGGAGGGTTGCGAGAGTTCATTGTCACGGAGGCTCATAGAGCTCCTTATGCAGCGCATCCCGGGGTTAAGAAGTTGCATGCTGACTTGAGACAGTTGTATCATTGGCCGGGAATGCGACAGCTCATTGCTGAGATAGTCGCTCGATGCCTCGAGTGTCAGAGGGTAAAGGCGGAGCACCGCCATCCTGGTGGGTTGCTTCAGTCTCATGCTATACCAGAGTGGAAGTGGGATACTATATCCATGGATTTCATCATTGGTCTTCCTATGTCTTCTCGTCACCATGATGCTATCTTGGTGACAGTTGACAAGTTGACCAAAGTAGCTCACTTTTCACCAGTTTGTACTATATTCACAGCTCTAGCAGTAGCACAGGTATTCTTGCGAGACATTGTTAGACTTCATGGCATACCCCGCAAGATTATATCTGACAGGGATTCTCTTTTCACTTCTTCCTTTTGGAAGTCATTATAGGCAGCTATGGGCACTAAGCTCAATTTCAGTACAGCCTATCACCTGGAGATAGATGGTTAGACAGAGAGGGTTAATCAGGTGTTAGAGGATATGCTTCGCATGTACGTCATGGATCATCAGACCCGGTGGGAGGAGTATCTTCCCTTAGTGGAGTTTACCTATAACAATGGGCATCACACTTCTTTAGGGATGCCACCCTATCAGGCATTATATGGCAGGCCTTGCAGGATGCCCTTGAGTTGGGATCGCATAGAGGATAGAGTTGCTATTGGTCCTGAGATAGTTCAGGATATGGAACAGTAGGTGGATTTGATTAGGCAGCGTCTCAGAGAGGCTCAGGATAGACAGAAGAAATATGTTGATGCAAAGAGGATAGATCGTAGCTACTTGGTTGGAGACAGGGTTTTCTTGAGAGTGCGACCGCATAAGAGTCCAATCCGTTGCGGAAAGGGTCCTAAGCTCGCACCTCGCTTTGTAGGACCCTTTGAGATTCTTGAGAGGATAGGCCCAGTTGCCTACCGTTTAGCTTTGCCACCTAGCCTGTCACGCATCCACGATGTGTTTCATGTTTCAATTTTAAGAAAATATATCTATGATGAGTCTAACATTTTAGATTGGGATGCCTTGCAGGTGGAGTCGGATGGGCAGCTAGCTTTGGAGCCCATTCGCATTTTGGCACGCCAGACATTGGCCCTTCGAGGTTGAGAGCTGGACCAGGTTAGGGTCCAGTGGGATTGTTATGATGAGGTTATGGCTTCATGGGAGGACGCAGCATGTATGAGATCAGAGTACCCCCACCTCTTTGATGAACTCCAGGAGGAAGTTCATGCCTAGAGGGGGAGGATGTGAGGCCTCACCTCGACTCAGTCTGACATTCAGTGGATTTTATATTTAGACTATTATGGATACTTTATTTTGATGCATTTTGAGACTTAGAACTTATATGATTTCAGGATTTGGATAACATTTCTATGATTTGATGAATTACTTATATGCTTTATGAGATAAAACACTACATGATTGTTAGATAGGATGATATTGCAATGATAGATGTCGTTATTGAATTTGCAGGTCTTTACTATGAATATAGAACTATGATGTATGGTTAGTTTATGTGAAATGGGGATGAAATTGCTTATATGAATTTGCTTGATAAAAGATGTATTTAATCTGTGCAGATGAAAATTGTATACAAGTAATGATGTGTATTGTTATATTATTGAATTATATTATATATGGATATTTGGAAGTACTAATGTGTAAATTGAGATGCGCAGGAAATTTACTATGTGACCATGAAAAATTACGGAGAACCAAACCTAGACTTATGTATGTTCGTAAGCCAGGGGTTGTCTATTTGGAGAGACAACACCCTGTTTGTGTTGTATTTTATTCGTAACAGTATATGCTGCATGAGTGTTAAGTGTTATTTAAATTTAATGTGTAAAAACCACAAGAGACAATTTCATGTTTTATTTTGTAAAAGTGTTTTATTTGTGTCACTTGACACATGTGTGGATTTAAATTTAAATGTTTTATTTTTGTCTCTTGGTGGGAAAGTGTTTAACTATAGTTTTTCTTAAATAATATAATGTGTTGTCATAAATACTTTGGGAATATAATCTTTGGGGTGGTCAACATATGTTTGACCCGAAAATAAACTTCAGAGGGGTTTAAAATGGGTTAAATGAACACCTAGGGGTAGTTTAATAGGGTTTCCTAAAGCCCATAAGGTATACCTAGGGGTTAGGGGTAATTTTAGGCAAGTTTCTACTTTTTAATGATCTTTTTAATGCTTTAAAAATTGGCTTTTTTGAGTTGTGCGAAAATTGAAAATTAGAAGTTTAAATCTAATTGAGATTTTTCCTTTGGAATGAGTGTCTTTTTGCATTCTGCTTTTCTTTCCTTTTTGGTTTTTAGAAACTTGTGAGAACTCAGGGAATGAGCTTCTTAAGCAAGATTTTTGGGAATTGGAGGGTAATCACCCACTCTCCATTTTTGGAGACGAGAGAAATTTTGAAAAGAAAAGAATAGTGTTGGAATAGAAAATTTAACTAAGGGTAGAAGGAAAAAGATTCATGGATTGGGCAGCTCTTCCTCAAATTTCAAAACTACCATTGGGCAGATTAAGGTTGGTTTGATCATTCCTTAAAATGGTTATTTTCTTGCTTGTGTTTGAGTGTATGAATGATGAAAGAAATCTGTGTTTTTGTGTATGTCTTGTTTTAGAATTTCATTTGAAAATCCTTCATTATGCTTGTGGTGTTTTGGGAGTTTTCTCAAGACCTCTTACTCTTGGGAGAGAAGAGGATCTTGAGGGTGGTAGTAGTGACAACCCTCGAGTGAGAGACTCTCGTTTGAGAGCGATCACAAGGGATCTTTGTGTGACCTTTGCTACATGGCCTATTTGTGCAATGGGGGTCATAAGGAGGGATATAAGGCTAGAATGCTTTTGGGGGGGCATAAGGAATAAGGGGTTGAGATTATTGATATATTTATTGTGCCATGAGGTGGCTACTTGTTTATTTCATACTTGGAATTCTCCTCAGGGTATTGGTCCACTACCACCTTATGAAAAGATCATCAGCAAAGTGTGGTGCTGTGAAGCCAAGATGGGAGTGTGTTTGAAAATCTGTATGTATTTTGCCTTCTATGTGTTTGCCTATTTGTTACCCGTCTAGGAATTGGTTCTCCGAGCTCAGGGGTGGCTACCAGTTAGCCTAGGCTGGGAGGTGAGCACTCTATGGTCATATTGTGTCTTTATTATGAAGGAAAAGTCAGGAGAAGAGAATAGGAACAGTGAAAAGATGCAGAAAATTATTGTTGAAGATACTTAAATCTATATGCAGTTATTTGTTTAAATTTGTTAGTAGAAATTTACCTCATTCGTTGAATGAGAGGCAAGTTGTAATTTTGAGATAGGACATGTGATTTAATATTGTAGATAAATAAGGAAACATCTTGTAATATTTGTATAATATTGAAAGAGTTGTAAAAAGCTAGATATGTTTCTATTTCTATTTGAAAAGTAAAGGGATTGCTTGATTTGCATGCAAAAGCTTCTTTTGTAATATAAAAAAAATATATCAGTTTTATTTAAATCTGAGATCTTCTTTTTAGCTGAAAATCTATCTCCATTTTAATTGCAGAAAATCATGATTTGTGTTAGCTATTAGCATGTAAATCAATTAGTTGTTTAATTAGTTGAGAAAACAATGAATCTATTTATTATAGAAAAATATATTGTATTTCCTAGATTGCATTTCTAAACTGTATTTCTAATTAGTGTTGGTAAAAAGCTTAACAATAGATTTTGCTTCATTCTTTTATCAGCAATTAAAATAAATAAATTAAAGAAGCCTAAGTTCATTCATCATATATATATATAATATATATATATACCTATATATATATATATAAATATATATATATATATATATTAATTTAGCATAATGAGATTTCTTTGTTATTCTTTTTTTTCCTGTTTATAAAAAAAAATTTAGCCTTGAATAAATATATTTAAATGTATTTATTTAAATATATATATTTATATATATATATATATATATTTATATATATATATATATATATTTATATATATATATATATATATATATTTATATATATATATATAAATATATATATATATTATTATATAAAAAAAAAATGGGGAAACTTTTTTAAAAAAATTTAGCAAAGGAATGCGGGGGCCGAAGCCACTGTGCAACGCACAGTGAACGGCGGAGCCGCGCACTGTGCATGGCACAGTGGGCGGTGACGCCACACACTGTGCAGTGCACAGTGAATGGCACGGGCCGAACATTGTGCGCTGCATAGTGGGCGGCACGGGCCGAACACTGTGCAGTGCACAGTGGGCGGCTAAGGCCGCGCCGCCACCTATTACCCCCGCTCTTCCATGCGTTCGCCCCTCTTCAAAAACCTGCTTAAATAAAATGGCCACCGCCTTGGGGTTTCGGCCCTATGAAAAAAATTCAGTGGTAAACACCAAAAAAAAGGGGATTAAACCCTAGCCCGGGTAGGGCTAGGGTAAATGAAATAAAATAATATGATAGTTTAGAGTTATTAATATATATAAAAAAAAAAAGAAATAGATCCCTATTTAGGGTTGGGAAATAATTGACTATTATCTTGGGAAGATAATTTTAAATGGATTAATATATAAAAGTATAAATATACATATATATATATATATATAAATATATATATATATATTCTAGTTATAAATTGGACTAAGTATTTAATAGAGTTTTAAATATTTAAATTCCTCCGTATGATTACTCATAGGAAGTGATGCCCTCCTAAATGGCACAAGGTTAGTGAATGATCAACAACACAAAGAGACACGAAAACGTTAGATTGTCAGTGTTTGTCAATCAAAAACTAATCTAAAAAGGCATACCAAGAGAGATGCTAAAAACAAGCTAATATATCTAACTAAAGAAGCAAAGATAATGAGGCATCTCCAAATGCCTCTTAGCATGGTTTTAGTTCCTTTCTCCCTTGTTCCTCTCCTCTCCAAGTTCCAAAATAGTGTAGCTCTCAGCAGCTTTTTGCACTATGGATGCTTATGGAGGATTGAGATTGTAATATTGTGCTTCGAGTATGAAATGAGAAGCTAATGCTATGCTATTGATGCTAAAATGATGTATTTTAACCAAAATAACAAGGTATTAGATGATTATGCTAAAAATGCTCTCTAAAATGTCTATAGCTTAGATGCATACAAGTTTTCAGGATCTGGATTATGAAGGAATGAGCTCTATTTATAGGGAAAATGGAGCAATGGATGGTTGAGATTGAAAGATTCAATCAAGGGTTGAGTTTGAAAGTTGGGAATCCATGTGCACAATTGGCACCAATGAAATGGTGACAAGTGTCAACATAGGGTTGGGTTGAGAAAAGGAGTTGGAGGCATTAAAGGCCTGAGAAGACCTCATGGTTATCTAAAGACTAAGGGTCAAGTCTAAATTAAGCTTACCCACTTGATTAAGAGTTAATCCAAGGATAAACCTTTGTGCAAATGTTTAAGGGATAATCATGGTCAAAGCATTAATGGCCTGATGAGACCTTTGGGTTGGATAGAGGTTGAGTCAAAACAAATGTTTTAACCATGTGGGAGGGTTTGAATTAACCATTAATGGTTATTGGAGACTTTGGGGATTAAGTGGTTGAAGGTTGAAAACCTTTAAAGGTTATCAAAGACTTTGAGCCATTTAGTGGTTGAAGGTTGAAAGCCTTTAATGGTTATCAAAGACTTTGAGGTTTTGAGAAGTGACTTCCCTTTGCTTAGGGATGTGACAAAGTTTAGAGGATGGATTAGGCTAATTAGGAAGGGTTTAGAAGAATCTAGAAGGGGATTAGATTTTGCAAGTGGATTTGGTGGGTGAGGGAAAATAGGATTTTATTAAAATAAAAATTCATTTATTCCAATAAATGTGTGCAAGTTGCATTTGTAGGAAAATGCAAGTGGGGTAGGGATAATGATTTAAATAAATGTTTTATTTAATTTATTTAAAAGAGGAAAAGGGGATTCTAATTAAATAAATAGTTATTATTTATTTAATTGCGAATTTGATTTAATGATTTAATTAAAATAAATTGAATAATTTATTTAATTAATAGAAGAATGTTTGGGGATGAATTAATTAAATATTAATTTAATTAATTTGATGGCTAGTGGATTTTTAATCAAATAAATAGCAAATATTCATTTAATTAAAATGGACATTTTTATGTGACTACATTTGCCCCTCTTTGAGACGGTGCGGTTTATCGCGTCGTTTCAAAGAAAGAGAAATAGGTGTGAAGAAATGCCCCATAAAATGTAAATTTAATGGGTGGTATGCCCCCTCGAGAGATGGGCCGAGAAATTTCAAAAAATCGGGCGATCTCTCAAAAAAGAACGAAAATGGGCAAGGTGGTAGAGGAGAAGAAGTTAGTCATACGGGTGAAAAATAGAAGAAAATGGGGGAAACATGGAGAAATGGGGGGCTTGGGAAGTTCATAGGGACCACGGTGATGAGCAGGGGAGAAGTTACAGTGACCACGAAGGGTATAAATGGGGTGAAAGGGGTGAAAACAAGATCATTTGTGACCGCGACCAGTTGAAAACGAGAGCTCTGATAGTGACATTTGGAGGAGCAAGCAGCAGCTACGATGCCGATTCCGATCACCGAGCATAGATTTGAGCGAGTCCGACGATTCCAGCGGCCAGAGGACTACGGACCAGCGGTACGCAAATTTGAAAACTCAATTTTTGTGCATTTTTGCTAGGTTTTTAGTTGAGTCCAAGTCAAGTCGGAGCAAGAGCGCTAGAACTGTTGTTTTGGCGCTTTTTCTCCATGAATTAGAGCTTTTGTGCGACAATAGCGCTATTGTCCCTTGGTTTGAGCGCTTTTGCCATTCATTAGCGCTATTGGATGCAAGTTTGAGCGCTATCGGTTAAGTAGCGCTTTTGATAGGTTAATTGAGTGCTATGGAGTTAAAAGAGCGCTATTGTAGTGGGGTTGTAGCGCTGTTGGAGTTGTAGTGCTTTTGATATAGTTGTAGCGCTATTGTTGAAAACTAGCGCTTTTGTTGGTAAAATAGTGCTTTTGCCTTAAGATAAAAAGATGCCCCAGTTGGGATGCAGAAAATCTCCTGATGCCAATGATTGATGGATGGCGAAGTGAAGTGGGAGTTGTTTTGAACCATAGCAGCCCGATGAGACTTTAGGTCATTTGTTTAGGATAAATGCATGTTGAAGTCTAGGTGGCCATGATTGCTTACCTATTGAGACCCGAAGATACTTGATCAAAGTATCTGATGATAGTCTAGGTTTAAACTTAAGAAAGTTTGAAAACAAAACAACTGATAGGGATTGATGAATGTCCATGTGCAGGAGGATCCGTGCGTGTTGCAGTTATGCGAGCGTCATCCTGCGACACAGGGGTTGCGGGACCGATTGACCCAGGCAGAGACTGATTGTATTGCAGCGACGGGTCTGTATGAGGTGATGCACATGCCCGTGATTCGTATGAATCATAGATTGATCACAGCACTGGCGGAGCGGTGGCACAGCGAGACGTGCACCTTTCATTTGGCACAGGGGGAGATGACTGTGATGTTGGAGGATGTGTGGCGTATCCTACGGATTCCGATTCGAGGAGAGTTGGTCACATATGATAGATCCTGGGGGACTGTGGCAGTACAGAGGATTTTTGATGAGGATGTGTTCATTGATGATGGCTCGATCGCATGGGAGGATATAGCGGCACTGTATGAGCCACTTCCAGCAGTTTTGTTTGGGATTGTGGCAGGACTTCTGTGTCCAGACAGGCGGTCACATGGGTTGGCGGTGGGATGGGGACAGGTTATCGAGATGATGATGACCGAGGGGACCCGATTTGCATGGGGGTCATGCGTGCTGGCACATATGTATCAGGAGCTCCATGAGTTAGTGTATCGAGGGAGGGGTTCTTTAGCAGTGGGCATGATGCTGCTACACATTTGGGCTTGGGAGCATCTACCAGTGACTCGACCGGTGAGTCTGAGATTCCGTGCGGTGGATCAGCCGTACATGTTTATGTATAGTGGTATGATGAGTCAGCCTCACCTGGGGAAGTTAGAGTGGTGGCGGTGGGCATTGGATGACCTAGATGCAGTGATATGGCGGCCATACTTGGAGTGTGAGCCATGGGATGATGACACAGAGGCACTGCCGTATGTTTTTATGACTCGATTCCTCATTAGGAGGATGACATATCATGTGGAGAGACAGGTGCCAGGGAGAGTGATGAGGCAGTTTGGACGGCGGCAGGGACTGCCTAGCGGATCAGGAGAGTATGCGCGGGTGATTCGAGAGAGGTATGCATGGGGTCCAGTGCTATCTTATGATCAGGCACTAGAAGAGTTTTGGACACTGCAGGCGAGGCCATGGGACCTACGACCAAGGGTCGTTGATGTAGGGGTTACAGATGAGTACACCTAGTATTGGGCGGCGCACCCGATCCTACGGATATCGGACCCAGCAGAGCCGATCCCAGCATTTGAGGATGAGAGGGGACGGAGACGGGGGAGGGCAGGAGGTCGAGGAGATGGAGGAGGAGGAGGAGGTGGAGGTGGAGGAGGTGGTGGAGGAGATGGAGGAGGTGGAGGTGGTGGAGGAGATGGAGGAGGAGGAGGTGGAGGAGGATTAGGGATGCGGAGCCAGCGGAGAGGGAGAGGTGGACTTCCTCTATAGATCTCAAAGGGACCATTGATTCTGAGAGGAGTGCAGCTGAGTGGGAGGGGGATGGAGAGGGAGATCCCGATGGACAGAGAGGAGGGGACTTTTGGAGAGGGAGGTGTAGGGGAGGCAGCGATGGACACCGGGGAGGGAGCCACTAGAGATCTACGGGAGCATATTATAGTGCGCTTGCAGATGTCGATAGAGGATTTGGAGGCAGAGGTGGCAGCTAGGGATGTGCAGCTATTTGCACGGGAGTCAGAGCTGATGGTGGTGCTGCGAGAGAGAGATACTGCAATGGAGAGATTGGCGGAGCTGCAGGAGAGAGTGCGGACTGGAGTAGGAGCACAGGGGCCTACAGGGGAGGTTATGAGGCAGTTTGGGCGAGCACAGGCTGAGATAGAGTACTGGCGAGGTTTATATGAGCAGGTGGTGCCACTCAGTCAGCGAGCTCTCAGTTATAACTAGATGCGGTAGACGAGATCAGAGCGATCACAGAGGATGCAGAGCAGTGGGGGAGTGATGGGTCCTTTGAGGCGGGAGAGATCAGAAGATGCAGAGGGAGTGGGGGTTCGATGAGGCCTCCACGGAGAGATGGATCAGGTGGTGCAGGCACCAGTGGTGGAGCAGGGGGAGGTGTGAGGATAGCATCTGGCCAGAGTAGTATTTGAGAGAGCATTTATGCATATATGTATTTGTATCTTTATTTTGTGGACTATATCTTGGATGGCTCTTGTTAGCCGATTTTGTAGACTTCATTGTACTCTGATATATGAGATGAGATATATGAGGAGATCCCTTATTTTGATGATATGCATTTGATTATGTATGGATGCTTATGCAGGATGATGAGTTTATTGCTTAGATGGATATGTGTATATGTATGCATTGATGAGATGTTCCTTATATGCATGTTTTTATGATGATTTATGATGTTGGATACTAACATATGAATGCAGGTTTATGTATGATTTTGTGTTGATTTGTTGATGCAAAGCTTTATGTATGTAATGCCATGATGATGATGTATGCTTATGATGATGATGAACAGGAGTTTGGTGTTTCCTATTTTGATATAATGATGAGATGATTTATGTGATGATGTTAATGCAATGGTCGAATGAATGATGTTTTATGGATGAATATACATCTAGATGTTGGTTAAATGAATGTAAGATGGATAAACAAAATGTAAAGTGCAAATGTTTATATGGTAATGTGTTTAAATGAATGCAATATGGATAATGGCTATAAGTTTTTTTTAAGAACCAATGTTTTGTAAACAAATGGATTGCGATGTTTCTAAATGCTTTAAATATGTTTTAAGTACAAATGATAATGGGATGATACTATAACTAATGTTTTAATAACTGCACCTTAATGTAATTAAAAAGGATGATAATGAATGCAAATGCGAATGAATCCTAAAATGAGCATAATAAGATACTTAGTAATGAATGAATGCACCTTTTATCTATAAATGAATGTATGCAATAATAAAATGATAAAGGATGATAAAATGATGATGGATAATCGACGCTATATGAATGCCTAATAAATGATTTAAAACAATCAAAGAGAATTTAATCCCATGAATAAATCTACTTATTTATGAGTGATGCAATGATGCAAAATGATTAATGAAAACTAAATGTCAAGAAAATGAACTATATGCAAAGTTTAAAAATGACATGAATGTTTAATGCAAGATACAACTAAATGTTTTAATGCAAGGTGCAACTAAATGCGAGGATGATATGATCATGAGGAATGCAAGGTTTGTAAGACTTAGCATGATGCATTGATGATGTATCAGAGTACTCGATCGTGATTGTATCCAAGACCAGCCTAATTTTCACATTTTGCATATAAAGCCTATATATGAATGAGCGAACGGATGGGTGTTTATGCAACGGAATGCAATATATAAACGGATGAGAAGAAATGACGATCCATAGTGCTCTATTTTCATCATTGAGCTTTAAAATGTTGGAAGAGAATACAAGCATCTTGACATAATGATTCAAGATGACCCGAGTATTCCTTTCATGGATTTTATATAGCAAGTTAATACAAACGACTTGATATAAGGGTCAAGTCGACCAGAGTATTGCTTGCGGAACAGACAAGGATTATCTCCTTTCATGCATGACTTGGATCGTCCTCCTTGATCTTAGACTGATCATATCCTGAGACAAGTGCATACCGTACTAAGAGATAAAAACCTTTATCCAGTTTGGATGAGATAGGAGGAACCAAAGGAAGAGCATTGTACCTGCAAACAAACAGTATATACATAAAGAATAAAGAATAAGGATCCTTGGTAATGGTTCATGCTCATATGGTCGAGGTATACGCTATAGTCAGCAAGCCGTAGTGATCTATGACTGTATTTTTGCCTATGATCACATAGCTTAGTGAACTTCCCACGTAGACACCATTAGTACATACCCCAGAACTTCATCGGAAATAATGCGCAAATGATACAAAACAATGCTGCAAGATCCTAATACAGATAAACGAACGATTGTACTCATAAATCAACCAAGTATTTGATAGCTGAACATAATTTTCTTGTCAAAGAAAACGTCATCTTGTCTTTGTTTTGGTAAGGAAGGATGCATCCTTGTTGAAGACAATTTGATTGTTGATGTTGATTGTGTGGTTTGATTGGTAAATGGTCATTGTGTGAGTATTTTGTCAATGTTTGTTTTGGTATCTGCATGGATGAGTATGTACAAGGTGTTGCCATGTTTTTGTGTGATTTTTGATGTTTTCTGATGTTTTTGGATTTTGTGATATATTTTTGAATGTTTTTGGTATTTTGTGTTGAGACATTTTTGAATGTTTTTGGATTTTTGATGATTGCTTGAATGAAGAACTTAATGAATCATAAGGCAATGTAGAATCCACTTCCATCAATAGGTTAAAGGCATTGCCCCCAGTTTTAGACATGACTATGAAAAAGCGGGATGCAAGATGTATGGAGTACTATCTCTAATTACAGATCAAATAACAAGTCATGGTTTGGATGCATGGATGTGTGTATGTATGAATATGATCGCAACGAGCCTGAAAGATACTAGAGCCATTGTCTTTACGAGTGGTGCCTGTTTGCCAGGTTTTCACCATCGCACTTACCCAAGGTGCCACCGGAGTCGTTGTTCACTGTTTGGATGTATGATTTTTCTTTACTTTTTTGAATGTTCTGGTAATTTCTTCAGGACATTTTTTTGAATGTTTTTGGTATTTTCTGGTATGCAAGGGAGCTTGATGCTCTATACAACTTAGGTATAAAACCGTTTTAGGTGCATGCTATTGATTGGATCTGCAAGCGGTTTGCCTTCTGATGTAGCCAACTGATATGCCCCGGACCCGAACACAGTGGTGACAACATATGGGCCCAGCCAGTTTGATTCAAACTTGCCCTGATGTTCTCTGTTTGGTTGGTTGCGAGGATTCTCTCGTAGAACAAGATCACCTACCTCAAATGTACGAGGTCTAACTCGGTGATTGTAGCTTCTTCTCATGCGCTACTGATAGGCTTTGAGGTGATTGTATGCAGCTTGTTGTTTCTCATCAAGTAATTCTAAGTCTTGGAGGCGTGAGACTCTGTATGCTTCATCATCGATGAGATTGTGCAAGGAAACCCATAATGATGGTATCTCGACCTCAATAGGCAAGATAGCTTCTGCACCATAGACCAACGAATAAGGAGTTGCACCTGTAGGGGTTCGAATGCTAGTTCGATATGCCCATAGCACTCGATTTAGTTGAACATGCCAATCACGACCGACATCATTAACTGTCTTCTTTAGGATCCGCAATATGTTCTTATGGGATGCTTCAGCCTGACCATTGCCTTGTGGGTAGTAGGGAGTGGAAAAGCGGTGTTGGATATGAAATTTCTCACAAAGTTCGCGGACATCCTAATTTTTAAAAGGAAGACCATTATCTATGATGATGGACATGGGCACACAATACCGGCAGATGATGTAGTTGAGGATGAATGAGGCGATCTGCTTGTCGGTGACTTGGGTAAGTGGAACAGCTTCGATCCACTTTGTGAAATATTCGGTGGCGGTAATAATGAATTTATGGCCATTGGATGAAGATGGATGGATTTTACCTACAAGGTCAAGGCCCCATTGACAAAAGGGCCATGGTGTTGTGATTGGTTGCAGTTCCTGAGCTAGTCCATGTATCAGGTCACCGTGAACTTGACATTTCTTGCATTTTCTGACAAAGTAGTAGGAATCTTTTTCCATAGATGGCCAATAGTATCCATTGCGCAGGAGTTTCTTGGCTAGTGATGGACCACTTGAGTGAGTCCCACAAATTCCTTCATGTGCTTCTTCCAAAGCCTTTGTTATCTCATCTTGTTCCAGACATCGAAGGAGAGTACCATCAAGACCGCATCGGTATAGGGTTTTGGCAATAATGGTATATCGAGCAGTTTGGCGAATGAAGGTTTTTCGTTGGTTATTCGATTGGTTGGGAGGAAGGGTGTGATCACAGAGATAGGTGTAGAACTCACCGTACCATGGGGATTCAGAACCGACAAGATGACATATCATCTCAGATTCAGGGATATCATAAGCAGGAATCCAAAGCTGGTCTACCAAGAACTTGTAGCGTGTTGAATTTTGTGGAAGATCTAGGAGAGATGCGATGGTAGCCATAGCGTCAGCAGCTCAATTCTGATCTCTTGGTATCTGCTCAAAAGTGATAGTAGTAAATGATGTCTTTAGAGTGTCCACCATTTGCTTATATGGCATTAGTTTATCATCCTTGGTCTGATATTCATCTGTTGCTTGTCGAATGACTAGTTGGGAGTCGCCATATACTTGTAGTTCTTGTAATTTCCATTGTACGGCTAGCCTGAGTCCCGCGATCAAGGCCTCATACTCTGCTATGTTGTTTGTGCATGGAAATGTGAGCTTGTAAGACTTCGGGATGCTATCACCTTGAGGTGTGATAAACAGAATGCCTGCCCCCGAGCCGTGCCTAGTGTATGAACCATCAAAATATAGTTTCCATGGTTGTGTTGTTGTGATCATGAATATCTCTTCATCTGGAAAATTGGAAATGAGAGGATGATCGCCTGTGAGTGGTGCATCAGCCAACTGATCTGCAATAACTTGACCTTTGATAGCTTTACGGTCCACGTACTCAATGTCAAATTCACTTAGAATCATCACCCATTTGGCCAAGTGACCTATCAATGCTACTTTGCTAAGTAAATACTTGAGTGGATCAATCTTTGCAATGAGTTGTACCTTGTGTGTCAACAGATAGTGCCTGAATTTTGTGGCTGCTAAGATCACTGCTAGGCAAGCTCGCTCAATAGGTGTGTAATTGAGTTCATAGCCTACCAGTGTGTGAGAGATGTAGCAAAAAGCACACTCTTTTCCTTCTGCATTATGTTGTGCCAGTAGTACACCCAATGCTATACTTGTCGCAAAGATATATAATAACAACGGTCTATTTGGATCTGGTGGGATCAGCAATGGTGGTTTCATGAGATAGTCTTTAAGCGTCTAAAATGCTTGCTGGCATCGGGTGTCCCACTGAAAACGAATATTCTTGTGTAGCAGGTGTGTGAATGGGTGACACTTATCAGCCAATTGTGCAATGAATCTTCGGATGGATTGAAGTCGTCCTTGTAATGTCCTTAGCTGACTGATATTCTTGGGTGGTGGCATGTCCATGATTGACTTAACTTTTGCTGGATCAACCTCAATGCCTTTGCTTGATACAATGTATCCTAGAAGCTTCCCGGAGGTCACTCCAAAGACACATTTCTTGGGGTTGAGTTGAACATGGTATTGTTCCAGTCTATCAAAGATTTTATCTAAGATGTGGAGATGTCCTTCTCTGGTGAGTGATTTTGCTAGTAAGTCATCCACATAATCTTCCATCATAGTATGCATCATGTCATGGAAGATGGTGGTCATTGCTCTCTGATAGGTTGCTCCTGCATTCTTGAGACCGAAAGGCATTACATTCCAGCAATATGTGCCCCATGGACATGTGAATGCGGTCTTATGTTGATCTTTTGGTGCGATCTTTATCTGATTGTATCCTGATAAGCCATCCATGAGTGAAAGCATGGCATGTCCTGCTGTTAGATCCACTATGATATCGATATTTGGAAGGGGGAAGTCATCCTTAGGACATGCCTTATTCAGATCTCTGAAGTCAGTACAAATGCAGATGCCCCCTTTTGGTTTGCCGACAAGCACAATATTGGAGATCCATTCTGCATAATCAATTGGTCTAATGAAACCAACATCTAGGAGTTTCTTGAGTTCTGTTTTGACTAGCACTGCAATCTGAGGATGCATCTTACGAAGCTTTTGCTTGACAGGTTTGGCTCCTTTTGCTACAGTGAGGTGATGCATGACTAAATCAGGATCAAGCCCAGGCATGTCTGCATATGACCATGTGAAGTTGATTTGACGCTTCTGGAAGAACTCTATAAATTTAGGATGTTCCTCTGGAGTGAGAAGAGATGCCAGATGTATGATATGAGGATTTTCAGGAGTCCCCACATTGTATTCTTTGGTTTCCTTGATGAGAATCGTTGATTGTTCATGTTGTGTACTATCAGGGAGAATGTCAAACCCTTCATCCTCACGCACCTCCGAGAGGTTTTCACCGTTGGATACGCTCTTTCTTTTTACTTTTGTCGGATCAAACAGTGCCACAGTGTGGTTTTCACTGGAAGATCCATGTTTTATTGTTATATTTTTGCAGCTAAAAGGTTTGGCATCCACCCTGAAGTATGCTGCACTATTAAGTTCAATGGTGAATCCAGCTTTGTGATCCCCGCTTGGTAGGTTATCCCTTAATTCCAAAAAGTCAATGACAACCTCATCGTTTTGGAAGAAGTCAAGACATGGGGGATTTGGTTGGTTCCATTCGATGAGGTCAGGGTGGACAATGGGCATTAATTCATCAACCAGGTTAAGTTCGTTAGAGGTATCAGTGAGGGTTAAGACATTATGGTGAAAGTCGTTGATGGTACTCTCCCTGTCAGAATCAGGCGTAGGATGAGATGTAGGGTCTATGGAAGATGTTTCCAGTTCAGGAACCCAAGTGGTCTTTATCTGTGCTTCTCCGTAAACAGGGATGTCTTTGCGTGGTGGAGGTGGTGATGTGTCTTCCTCATCTGAAGTATTAAGCTGTACCGAATCAAATTCCCACTCATGTGAGTTGGTCTCTGAATCACTTTCCAACATCCGATTGCTATACCATACTGGGATGTCTTTTGAGTTAAACACTGCAGGTGTGATTGGTTGATGTACCTTTGTAATGATTGGTGTTGCAGTGCGGTTGATGGAGATTAAATAATCCGATACGGGAAGTATTGGTAGTATTGACTCAGTGGTTTCTGCTGGAACTGCAGGTGCCATAGATGCTGTTGCGGGTTCTAATATAGTTGTTTCTATTAATGGTACTGCTAATGGGAGTACTGGTTTGATTAGTGGAATGATTGGTATTGGAGATAGTTGTGTTGGGGTTGTGAGCCTCAGTGGAGTAGTTGGGATGGTGCTTGATGCCGCTTTGATAATGAAAGGCATCCTTTTTGCAGTAGGTTGACATAATGGTTTGCTGGGTTTTCCTTTGATTCTGAGTTTAGGAAAGATTTCTTTCTCAAAGCCTAGGCCTGTATTACCTTTGGGCTTTAATTCTGGTAGTAGAGGTTCATGTCGTCCTTGTTTGCAATACCCCAATGCACTCTGACCATCATACCCCATTCGTTGCATAATGAGGAGACCTTTGCCATACTGTTCCGTAGGAAGTGTAACTCGTGGTATGTTAGTGGTGATGGGATCCTTATAGATCCATTCCGCCAGGTCCTCATCTTGTGTTTCTTCCTCTTGACTCTTTCCAAGAACGAAAGGCATCAAAGCACATGCTGGTATTTTTAGTGGTTGCTGGAGTACCTGTTGTGGTTTACCATGAGTTCTAGGAGAAGTGGGCATTTGCCCTACACAAAAGAGTTGACTCAAGTTGTATTCCCCAGGACCTTCCTCTGCGATCTTCATCTTCAGCTTTTCTTGCTTGGGTATAGTGGTGTTTGAACGGGCAAGAGAGGCGGGACTTATATATGATGTGGAAGAAATGGCTTCTCTATTATTAGGAACGGTAATCTCTGGTTGATGGTTGATATTATGGCAATATGCAAAGGGGTTTGCATCACCCAGGATTGTGATCTCTACACCGTTATGTGGGAACTTGATACATTGATGGTAGGTAGATGGAACAGCTTGCATGGCATGTATCCAAGGTCTTCCTAACAATAGATTATATGGCAAAGAAAGGTCTAGAACCTGACAAATGATGTGCTTTACCACGAGGCCCACTCGGATTGGTAGTACCACAGCTCCTTTGGATGAACGCTCCGCATCATCATAGGCTTTGATGGTGATCTTCTGACGAGGATCCATTGATTCTACCACATATCCCAATGTTGTGACCAACTACAGTGTACAAATATTTAGGCCTGCTCCATTATCGATCAAGACTCATTTGATCCTATGCTGGTTAATGAATCCTTCGATGTGGAGTGAGGCATTATGTCATTGTTGGAATGAAGAGTTGTCACTTTTAGAAAAAGTGAGACAAGGTGATGACTTTAGACTTCCAACCATGGCTTGAAATTGGTCTGTATTCAGATTTGCAGGGACTGACGCTTCTTGGAGTGCTTGATCTAAGATAGTTTTATGAGATGGCGATAGGCGCAAAAGCTCTAAAATGGATATAAGCGCAGGGGTTTTGTCTAATTGTTCCACAAGATTGTACTGCTTTGGGATGGAGGTGGTGCCTTGTGGAGCTGCCTTGATGGTAACTTTGCCGCAACGTGTAACAACATTGCAATTCGAGTTGGGATTTTTGAAGGTTATGGTTGCAACTTGTTCACTGGCATCATACAGATGATTTATAGTGTAATTATACACAGCTTGTGTATAATCAGTGGTATCAGGACCTCATCTAGAAGTGGAAGGACCCCTTTGATCTTGGGATGGAAGTGGATTTTTGAACATCAGATGATCATTATTTGTTGTTTTTGGGTCATGTCCTTCAATTTCAATTTCTCCTCGATCAATAAGATCCTGAATGAGATCTTTCAATCGGTGACAATTACTTGTCTTGTGTCCTCTTCCTTGATGGAATTCACAGTGTTCAGTATCTCTCCACCATGCCGGTTTGACTTGAGGCTCATAGTTTGATAGCTTAGGTAGAGTGACCAAATTTTGGGAAATAAGTTGTCGCAACACTGTTTCAATGGGTTCCCCTAAGGGAGTGTATGTTCGTTTCTGTTTTTGCTGACGAGGTCTTGGTTCATCATGAGATGTGATGCGACCTTGATTGGAAGGAATGTTTGTGTTATTCTGAGGTGGAGGATTTTGTCCTGCAAACCGAACCACAGGTTGTGCATTTTGTATAGTCCTGGCATCCACAACCCCATCATTGACAACATTCTTGTTTTTATTCTAGAAGCTTGGTTTATCGTTGTTGAAGTGTGGGCGAGGACCATCTTTTGGTTCATTAAAGATTTTGATGAGTCCTTTCTTGATGAGTGCCCTTTCACATTTCAAACCCTTGGTGATCATATCATTAAAAGAGTCTGTGTCTTTGATATCCAAGTGAAATTCCATTTCTTCGTTTAAGTTGGAAATGAATATTTCCACTAGTTCTCATTCAGGTAACTGAAGAGAACGTCTGCTAGACATTTGACGCCATCATTGCAGGAATACTAAGAATTGTTCACCTGGTTTTTATTTGGTGTTGCACAGATCAGCCATGGTGATGTCGCGTTCAATGTTATGAGAGTAATGAGTGAGGAATTTCTGGATGAGTTCCTCAAATGTTCTAATGCCACCTGGTAGTCGGGAAAACCATGATGTGGTTGTTCCTCCCAAGCTTTGGGGAAAAAGGCGCATTAGGTAGGTCTCTTCATATGCCACTTCAAGACAAGTGGAATGAAACTCTCGGACATGATCGCGGGGATCCCCCTTTCCTCTATATTTTTCAAATTTGGGTGTTTCGAACCCTCGAGAAAATGGTGGCATCTAAAGATTCCTATCAAAAGGATAGGGACAGATGTCATTGAGTGAGAACTGGTTAGTCTTGACACCACTATGAAGCTGTTGGGCGAGATTCTCGACTTGTTGCCGCAACATCTCCATTTCATTTGGAGGAGGAGGTGGTGGGTTACCTCGAAAAATTTTATATCTGATGGGATCTCTATCTCTTTCCTCTTCATGGTGACTTTGTCTCTCTGATGCTTGTCTTAATTGGGCAAGATCAAAGTCAGATGGGAGTTTTGCTCCTTCTCAAGCGAGTCTTAAGAAGTGAGCATCCGCATTGCTCCTGAGTATTTCGTCAAACAATCTATTAAAGAGAGGGTTATGTTGAGCCCTTTCTATCGTTGCAGGAGTGGGAGTACTTGGGTTTTCGTCATCGGCATTTCCTCCAAGTGCTTCTTGAAATTCATTGAGATTTTCCTCTTCTTCTTCTTCCCTTTCTATTTCTTGTTGCCTGGACTGTGATCGGGTTTGGGCCATTTTGTTTATGAGTTTTTGTTGAAATTGAGTGAAAATGATGATGAGTTTGTGATGAAATGAGAATGTGATGATTAATGGATTGTGTTGCACGTGGATCTCTAGCACTTTTAAGGTGGATGTAACCAAAATTCCTTCTTTGAATTACTTGTTTGTTTGAGAAGATTTGGATGTGATAAGGTGTAGAGAAATCTGAGATGTGTTACAGATTGGACTACCTAGTAATGAGAGGATTCACTCATGAACTAGTTTTAACCTGCATAGATGTGCTTCTTGGGATGAGCTTATCCTAGATGTAGAAACAATCTAAAAAGTGATGTGATGTGTTTGATTTCAAGCAATATCTAAAAAGAGAACTTTGGGACAAGAACCTCTTAATGTTTTGAGAGTTGGGGATGGATTGATGATGAAATGATGATGTATGAGTGAGATGATGGATGAAAATGTTTTCAACTTCAATAAAAACTCTATGTTACAAATGGGACAAACTCTATTTCTTCCCTTTCAAGTGTTGGTGGTATTTCTTGAGCTGTGTTGTATGTGATAAAGATGTTTGGATTAATCTTTCCTCCTTGATTTTTGTGATAACTCAGAGCTCTATATTGCATAAAAGCTCTTCGGTTCAATGATTTTGAATCAAATTCGTTTGTTTTGCCTCGAAGGTAGAGACGCATACGATGTAGAAAGACTCTATGTGAGACCAAGATTTGTCGATTGATATAGAAGAAGTTCCTTCTTTTGATTAAAGGCTTTGAGCTTAATGGTCTTCTTTTCAAGTTGATATTCTGATGACACTTCTTCTTTCGCAAGATGTGAAGAATGGTCATAAAGTTTTTGACTCTTTGTTTGCACTTTGTTTTTGATGTTTTTGGTTGTTTTGGTTGGATGAATACTTTTTTTGGGAAGTGATTTTCTGATTTTTCTCTTTGACAAGAAAACAAAGCAAGCACACAAACACAAGAATGTTGCCTCAAAGGCACAAATGAATGTGGGTCTAGATTAACCCAATCCTTGGACTTGTATATGACCCTTCCTTTAGATGTATTTTAAGGTGTATTTCCAAAGCCTGAAGTCGGCTCAATTTGCACTTGGTCTTTAAAATGAACACACTTCAAACACTTTTTATCCCTAAGGTCAAATGGCCAGTTGTGATAAATTTAGCCCACATCTTGATATTTCTTCGACTTTGGTACTACATACCTTATGAATCCCGCCGTGGTAGGTAAGGATGTGATATACTAAGTCTTGCACGAGCATAACAAATAGATGATCCCTATGATGGGGGAGTCACCACTTTCATGAAGCCACAAGTGACTTTTCAAAAAGCTATGTTTCTACTCAAGGAAATATGTATGGTGAGTATCTTGGGAGCAAAACCATCTATGCTCTTGCACTAAATTATATCGCAAATATCCTCAATCAATAGAATGGGTGGGCTACTACTTAAAGGTGTTTAGTCATGTTCGATATTTTTGGACATAAGTTCATTCTGCAGTGACTCACTTAAGAGCCTTGTAACTGGTGGTGGGGCCCATTTGTCCTTTCGGCCAGTTACACTGTAGGAACAGCTATACCCAAGGCTACAGCTTTCACTCTCACCTGATTTCTATAGCGGCTCGAAGGATTTATTGCTCGAGGTCGTTCCCAAGAGTATCGATCCCTTGGCAGGCCTCTCTTAAAAAGATAAAATTTTAAGTGTTACTAACACTTTTCTCTTGCACCTAAGACCACGAGAGCCAAGGGAGAGGATAGTGTGTGTTAGAAGTAGGACCACTCGACCAACTCTTTGCACAAGCGTGCCAAACACGAAATTCACTTGTTCTTTTTAATCCATCATTTGCAAATGTGATCTAACTATTTTGGAGATGTTGCTCCAACAGCCATGGTGTTCGTTTTAACTTCAAAAACAATGTGTTTTGTAATCTAGAATTCGAAAATCCTGGTCAACTTAATGTAAAACACGTTTTGTTTGAAGTAAATCGCTTGCAAGAATTGGAACAAGTGGATTGTAAGTTTTTAATTTTGCACCAAAATTTGAAGTGTGGCTTGTAAATTCTTTAGTTTTGATGCAAGAAAAGAAACTTTGTGTGTTGATTTTAAGCACCAAAATAAGAATGAATCCTAGCTAGAAAGCAAGACAATTTTGTGTTTTTCAAGTTTTTAAGCACCAAAGGACAAATTTGTGATTTTTATGGTGAGTTTTTAACCTGCATGAACAAAAATATGTTAGTAAAATCGATGCTCAAGGGGGGCTTCCACAAGCCTAAAAATTTCCATGTTTGTGGTTACAAGGCGATTCAGACGACATTCTGTTGCAATAGCGCTAATCTGCGTTTTAACAGAAGCACTATTTCACACAGAAGCGCTGAAATAACAAAATTGGCAGAGAGTCAAAAGCGCTAAAAGGTAATCCGTAGCGCTAGAAGAAGAATAGAAGTGCTAGAAGAGTGGCAAAAGCGCTGAAACTTTTACAATAGCGCTATTGTAAAGGCAATAGCGCTAAAAGAAAAAGTGCCAATAGTGCTAGAACATGTTCAATAGCGCTAAAGCGCAACCTGTGTGACACTTTCAACAATCAAACACGTTAGTTAAAAAAAAAATGAGATGTTTTTGGTGGTTCGATTCACGTCGGGTTCACCAAATGATGCCCTCCTAAATGGCACAAGGTTAGTAAATGATCAACAACACAAAGAGACATGAAAATGTTAGATTGTCAGTGTTTGTCAATCAAAAACTAATCTAAAAAGGCATACCAAGAGAGATGCTAAAAACAAGCTAATATATCTAACTAAAGAAGCAAAGATAACGAGGCATCTCCAAATGCCTCTTAGCATGGTTTTAGTTCCTTTCTCCCTTGTTCCTCTCCTCTCCAAGTTCCAAAATAGTGTAGCTCTCAACAGCTTTTTGCACTATGGATGCTTATGGAGGATTGAGATTGTAATATTGTGCTTCGAGTATGAAATGAGAAGCTAATGCTATGCTATTGATGCTAAAATGATGTATTTTAACCAAAATAACAAGGTATTAGATGATTATGCTAAAAATGCTCTCTAAAATGTCTATAGCTTAGATGCATACAAGTTTTCAGGATCTGGATTATGAAGGAATGAGCTCTATTTATAGGAAAAATGGAGCAATGGATGGTTGAGATTGAAAGATTCAATCAAGGGTTGAGTTTGAAAGTTGGGGATCCATGTGCACAATTGGTACCAATGAAATGGTGACAAGTGTCAACATAGGGTTGGGTTGAGAAAAGGAGTTGGAGGCATTAAAGGCCTGAGAAGACCTCATGGTTATCTAAAGGCTAAGGGTCAAGTCTAAATTAAGCTTACCCACTGGATTAAGAGTTAATCCAAGGATAAACCTTTGTGCAAATGTTTAAGGGATAATCATGGTCAAAGCATTAATGGCCTGATGAGACCTTTGGGTTGGATAGAGGTTGAGTCAAAACAAATGTTTTAACCATGTGGGAGGGTTTGAATTAACCATTAATGGTTATTGGAGACTTTGGGGATTAAGTGGTTGAAGGTTGAAAACCTTTAAAGGTTATCAAAGACTTTGAGCCATTTAGTGGTTGAAGGTTGAAAGCCTTTAATGGTTATCAAAGACTTTGAGGTTTTGAGAAGTGACTTCCCTTTGCTTAGGGATGTGACAAAGTTTAGAGGATGGATTAGGCTAATTAGGAAGGGTTTAGAAGAATCTAGAAGGGGATTAGATTTTGCAAGTGGATTTGGTGGGTGAGGGAAAATAGGATTTTATTAAAATAAAAATTCATTTATTCCAATAAATGTGTGCAAGTTGCATTTGTAGGAAAATGCAAGTGGCGTGGGGATAATGATTTAAATAAATGTTTTATTTAATTTATTTAAAAGAGGAAAAGGGGATTCTAATTAAATAAATAGATTTTATTTATTTTATTACGAATTTGATTTAATGATTTAATTAAAATAAATTGAATAATTTATTTAATTAATAGAAGAATGTTTGGGGATGAATTAATTAAATATTAATTTAATTAATTTGATGGCTAGTGGATTTTTAATCAAATAAATAGCAAATATTCATTTAATTAAAATGGACATTTTTATGTGACTACAGGAAGTAAAAAGAAAAGTGAAATATATAAATTTTAAGAAGAAAGCCCAGCCTATATAATTTTAAATGTATTTAATGTAATAATTACTTAATTTTGTACTGGTTAATTTAATTAGAGTATTAAAATTTTAAAATGGATGTTTAGACTATATGTCTTATTGGGAATTGAATTAAACTCCCTCTCCTATTTCTTTAACGTGATTGAATTAATAAAATTTAATGACTAGGTATCTCGTGGAGATAAAATTAGACCAATTAGATTTCCGCAAATATAATTAAACAATAATCGATGCTTGGTTCGTTTCAGAATTAGCTCGAATATAGTTATGGAAAATTCATTAACGCTTGTCAAGTGAGTGAACTTGTTAATTAATTAGTATTTAAAAAAAAATCATTCTGTTTTTGCCCTAAATTTTGGGCATGACACCTTTGTCAGGACCAGAAACCAAGATTCTAAGAAAACAAGATAGCATGCAATCACTAGACCAAAACCAACCGACTGAATATGAGCTTGAGTATCATGAACAAGACAATTCCATCACCAAACTATACCAGAGCCTATCAAATCATGTCGGATCCAAATCAACCAGAAACCACTCAACCTACCAGGACCATAAGGGTGCTGGTAAAGCATCCAAATAGCTAGTGTTGGCATCAATGACAAAACATCAATGAAACACATAATCAATTCTACCAGATGGCCAACAATCTCCCCCTTTGGCATTGATGGCAACACTAGATGTGAAAAACATCTAAGTACCAAAAAATACCAAATAAGTCTCCCCCAATGGAAGACAACCAACAATCTCTTGCATACAACTCTGAAATAAAGACCAAACTCCCCATGTGAATAATATCTCTGTCAAGCTCTAAATCTCCCTATCAATATCTCTCCCCTTTTATTTTCCTTTTTCACATCAATATCACTCCCCCTTTAACATCAATGCTAGAAATCTGACAAAAATATCAAAGCAAAAACATTAGCCACTGAATCACAAAGTTGACTACTCCCCCTGAGCATCAGTACCAAAATGAATAGTATCTCTGATAATGCATATCAGACTGATGCCAAACCGCATCAATCAAGTCTCTATTAGAGGGCAGAAACACCCAATCTATCTCTTAGGTACTCAAATGATTCCTTGGGCAAAGCTTTAGTGAAAATATCTACAATATGCTCTTTAATGTTCACATAAACCAATCTAACTTCATTTGCTTCCACCTTTTCCTTCCAAAAGTTGTACTTGATAGATATGTGCTTTGTCTTAGAGTGAAATACCAGATTCTTTGATATATCAATAGTAGCAAAGTTATCACAGTGAATAACTACCAGTGTATCACAATCCAACTTTATATCCTTCAACATTTTCTTCATCCATAAAACTTGTGTACAGTTAGTAGTAGTAGCAACATACTCAGCTTTAGCAGTAGATAAAGAAGTACATGACTATTTCTTGTTGATCCATGAAACCAAATTCTTTCCAAGAAAGAAAGCTCCACCAGAAGTAATTTTTCGGTCATCAACATCTCTAGCCCAATCAGCATCTGTATATGCACAAAAAGTAAAGTTATCATCCTTAGGGTACCACAAACCATATTCTGATGTACCTTGCAAGTATCTAAAAATCCTTTTCACCATAATCTCCTGATTTTCTCTAATGTCAGGCCTAGTTTGAGTCAAATAAAGTAGACCTCCAATCATTGATTTGTATCTTGTAGGATTTACTGGTGCAGAAACATGTTTTCTTGTAAATTTCTCACTTGTAACCATAGGAGTACTTACCAGTTTAGAATCTCCCATACCAAATTTCTTCAAAAATTCCTTAGCATACTTAGTTTGACAAATAAAAACACCTTTCTTAGTTTGAGTAATTTGCAAACCTAAGAAAAATTTCATCTCACCAATCATAGACATCTAAAATTATTTCTCCATATTCTGAGAAATTTTTATGCATAACTTATCTTCACCTCTAAAATAATGTCATCAACAAATACATCAATAATCAGTATATCATCATCAGTGATATTTATCCAACCTTGCATACCAAGCTCTAGGTGCTTGTTTCAGTCCATATAAAGCTTTCCTTAACCTCCAAACCATGTTTGTATCATCTGATAGTGAAAAACCATCATGTTTCTCAATATAAACTTTCTCATCAAGATCCCCATTCAAAAATGCACATTTAACATCCATCTGATAAACCTTGTAGTTTTTATAAGCAACATAGGCAAGAAATAATCTTACAACTTCAATCCTAGCTACAGGTACAAAAGTCTCTCCATAATCAATTCCTTCCTTTTGAGAATATCCTTTACAAACTAATTTAGCCTTATTTCTTATAACTTGACCATCCTCATTCAATTTATTTCTAAAAACCCATTTAGTTCCAATAACATTTTTATTTTTAGGTCGGGGAACCAAAGTCCATGTGTTATTTTTCTCAATCTGATATAATTCTTCTTCCATAGTTTTCAACCAATATTCATCTTTACATGCCTCAGTTACTGATACCAGTTCAACTTGTGAAATTAAACATACCTCATTAGTTGCCAGTCTTCTTCTTGTCATCACTCCATTGCTCTTTATCTCCAATGATCTGATCTTCTGAATGATTCAATCTCACATACCTAGGAGTCCTCCGACTCTTTGTTCCTCTTCCTTGTTCTTCAGTCACTGTAGAATTATTTGATATTGTTGGAGTAATTGGTTCAACACTCTATTTCAGTAAAGGTGCTACCAGTTCAGATATAATCATTTCCACTACCGGTTCCTTCTCATAAACTCTTATTTGACATATGTTAAGCTCATCTACCTTGACATTAGCACTCTCCACAATTCTCTGCAATCTCTTTTTATAACATCTATATGCCTTGGTTTCATTAGAATAACAAAGAAATATGCCTTCATCACATCTAGGATCAAATTTTCCAATGGTATCAACTCTCTTGATATAATATTTACTACCAAATATTCTGAAATACATAAGTGTAGGTGTATTGCCAAACCATAATTCATAAGGTGTCTTACTGGTTTCTCCTTTGATATGTACTTTGTTGAATGTATAAATCAATGTTCTCGCTGCTTATCTCCAATAGATATGAGGTAGACTAGCTTCCATCATCATTGTTCTAGCAGCATCCAAGATAGTTTTGTTCTTCCTGTCCACAACTCCATTCTGCTGAGGTGTCCGGGGAGCAGAAAATTGTCTTCTTATACCATGTTTCTCACAAAAGTCATTAAACTCACTGGATATGAATTCTCCACCATGATCTGACTTCAAACATTTAATCTTCAATCTTGTCCTAGTTTCCAATTTAGCCTTAAAGATTTTAAAATTTTCAAATGCTTCAGATTTTTCCTTTAGAAAAGTAACCCACATCATTCTAGAATAATCATCAACGATTAGCATGAAATATCTATCACCTTGAAAAATTTAACTCTAGCAGGAGCACACAAATCAGTATGAATAAGATTAAGACCATCATTTGATTTATCTTGTATACTACTAAAAGAGGTTCTGACTTACCCATTTGACATTCTTTACATATCAGATTATAGGGCTTCATAATCTTATGTGTATCCCTAACTGCCTTAGTTGAACTGATCTTCACAATGCAATTAAAATTCACATGACACAACCTTTTATGTCGTAGCCAACTCTCATCAATCTGTGTAATCAAACATGTCTTCTCACTGGAGTTCAAATGAAATATATTACCTTTTGTCTATGTACTGATTGCAATCTCCAAACTAGATCTGTTAATGATTTTGCATTTTCTATCCTTGAACTGTAATTGAAATCCCTTATCTACCAATTATCCTACACTCAAAATATTATTCCTCAAACCTTCAACATAATAAACATTGTCAATATTGTTCTTGCCATCCAATTATATAGTTCCTTTTCCTTTGATCATACATGCTTTGTCATCTCCAAATCTAACTAGACCACCATCAAATTCTTGCAAAGATAGAAACTTCCCTTTATCTCCAGTCATATGATGTGAACAACCACTGTTAATTACCCATTCATCCTTGTCTTGAATTTTAGCAGCAAGTTCCTTCTCTTTAGGTACATTCTCTTCCATTGCCAGATCATCCTCCTTGATAGACAGGAACACCCATCCCTTTCCATTGTTGGAACAACTAGTAGAGTCTTATGTCGATTCAGAATCAGTAATGCCTTCCTCATCCGCTATGTAGCATGATTTATCTTTGTTTTTCTTGTACTTATACTTGTTTTGATATCCAAGGTTAGGCTTAAATGACCTCTTAACTCTTTCTTCAAATCTTGAATTCCTTTCAGGACATCTAGATACAAAATGACCAATCTTATTACATACAAAACATTTAAAAGGTTTTTTTCCTTCATACTTACATCCTATCAGTCCTTTAGGTACTCTTCTAGCAAATAGTGCTTCAATTTGCTCAAATTCATCATCTTCTCTCTTCATATCTTCTAATTCCTTTGCATATAAAGCTTTCTAATCTTTCTTACCCATTGCAGATGTTGATGCATGAAAAGAAGGTTTAGTCTTCACAGCTCCAAAAGGTCCAAATTCTTCAAGCTCAAAAGCAGATAGTTTCCCAACCAAAGTATCTATGTTGATAGATGTATTAGCCATTGTTCTCAAGTCATTAATAGTAGTATCCTTCAATTTGTAAGATGGTGGTAGGGCTCTCAGAACTTTAGAAACAATTTCATCTTCGCTCAGAGTTCCACCACAACATTGAATTCCTATAAAAATCTCATTTACCATTTCTATGAATGCAGTAATTCTTTCATCTTATTCCATCTTCATATTTTTATATCTCACCTGGTAACCATCAAGTTTAGCAATCTTCACTGTAGGGTCACCTTCATTAATAGTCTCCAACTTATCCCATATAGCCTTGTTGACATTTTGGCATTTAGTTGTCATTGATGTCAACCGATGGAGATTGAGCATGGTAGTTGGTTGCTTGGTTAATGAGGAAGAGGCAGAATGCTAATATGTGCAACCGGTACAGGGTCCTATACTGGTCAATAAGAGAAGAACACTGGCAAAGGGTTTTATCGGTATATGTTTGCCGGACTGACTGAACATTGGAAGGTCATGTAATGATTGGTGTGATGCCGTGTGAAGCTGAGGTGACAAGTAGGGTGTGGTTTCTAAAGTTTCATTCATAGGGTCAATGAAACTGATATTCGCCATTAATGAAGGAACCACAAATCAAGGGATTGCATCAGACTGGTTGTGGCTCGAGGAGGAAGGAATGACAGAGGAAGATTAGGGGAGTAGTTGGTGCTTGGATCGAAGCAAGAAGATTGGATTGAAAGAATACCTTGAAAAGGAAACATTAGAGGCATTAATAGCAATCTGATAGATGTAAATCTATATAAAGGATCATGTTTCCCTTGTCTATAAAACATATCTTAAAAGGCACAAAAATGATGGAGATGAATAGATGGACTTCAAGGTGATCAGATCCTACAAGATCTGATTGGATTTGATCTATCTCAAGGATGGTGAAGAAACTCTAACTACTTGGATTTTGAATTGCTTTTTGGTGGGAAATCATTTTATAAGACACTAGAGCAATGAACAGATAGTGATGATGTTGTAGAGAAGATTGTGGAGAGGAGAGAGAGGAGAGAAGTTAGAAGAAGAAAACTTGAGAAGGGGTGTCGATTGAGTTAAAAAGTGAGTAAGAAGCAAGACCGGTAAGAGGATTCTACCAATAGTTTTCAAAGGCATGGCAGAGCAGGAAATATCCTAGTGTGACACAGTGTACTGAGAAACTGTGTGTGAAAAGGAGAGAAAAATAACAGAGAGTTAATTGATTCAAGAGTTGCAGAATTCATTTGCAGTAAGAAGCTTAAATTGCATTCAGTAGTATTTCAATATACATCTCCAAGTCGGATCTTGGTGTAGG
This sequence comes from Cryptomeria japonica, assembly GCF_030272615.1. Classification (NCBI taxonomy): domain Eukaryota; kingdom Viridiplantae; phylum Streptophyta; class Pinopsida; order Cupressales; family Cupressaceae; genus Cryptomeria; species Cryptomeria japonica. The sequence continues at coordinate 885,181,200 of NC_081414.1, read as the reverse complement.
GGTTGATGCTCCTTTGGTTGGTGCCCTAAAAGTGCAAGGGTTGGTGTTCCTTGGGTTGCTACCCTAAAATCTTTGTAAATCTATGTTTTACCTATGAGGCTAGATTGGAGTAGTAGACTTCAACAGCTTTTCTCACCGAGGTTCCCATATTGGGTTTTCCTCGTAAATCTAGTGTTGTGAGTTACTTGTGTATGAATGGTGACTTTGGATTTCTATCTTATATTATTGGTTTGACTATTTATGTGATTAAGTACATACTTGATATTCTCAAAGTATATCAGAAAAATAAAAGACCTAGGAACCACTGATTCACCCCCCCTCTCAGTGGTACTCTGTGTTCAACAAGCCTTTGTAGATGATTTGTTAGTTGATCCCATTATTTGTTGATCAGAAAGTGCACACAAGAGGGCTTTTGTTTCTCTACAATCATTCTCAAGCTCCTTGTCCAGGTTTGTGGAAGGAGGATTGCCAGATCCTAGATTATAAGGTGTGACACCATTATGTGTGAACTCCCAAATCTCCTTGCCAAAACATCTTAGATGAGTCTCCATTTGAATCTTCCGTACTGCGTAATTTGTTGCATCAAGCTAAGGAATATATCTCTAAAAGATATCTCTAGAGGAATTAGATGAACTTGAACTGTTAGTCACCATAGAATCTTCCTCAAGTGGTTAAGCTTTCTGCATAGAGGACCAAAGCTATGATACCAATTGTTAGACAGTTCAAATAACCAGAAGACAACTAAGATGGGGCGTGAAACAGTTGTCATAGATTATCAGAACCATTAGCAATTAAAACTTTAATAACAGAACCCAAAACATTAATATCAGAATAGTAGTTAAACCAATTAAGCATAAACAATAATTAGAGAATAAATACCATCTACATGACACCAATATTTATACGTGAAAAACCTAGTATAGGGAAAAAGCACGGTGGGAAGCCTACCCATAGTTAGATAATACTTGTGCAATAAGTATGTGAATTATAATTGAGGGGCCTGCACTTGCAGCAGGGCCAATAACCTGGAGTGCACTGCTCATCACAAAAGGAGTCTCACTGACTACATAGAAATCTAGACTACAATCCGAAGAAGTGTTGAACTGCAAAAGATAGCATCTCCTATTCCTGAGTACATTTCTGGTTAAGCTCAATACCGAAGGACTAAATCCTCTTACATAAACCCAATTCGATCTCCAATGATTGACCAAATCCTCTACTTGAATGATATTACATCATTCGCACATTACATCTCTTGACCATGACCTCTAATATAACCATGATGATCTACAATAATATCTTACATCTATATATACAAACACTTGACCATAAACAATTAGGTCGGATTCCAAACAATAAACCAATTACATAATTACAAACCATGTCGACCTTAGACCAAACAAATAATATCCAACACGTAAGACATCTTGAAAACACATCGAGAGGTCCAATCCACATGTTACATTAAAGTCGGTCCATAACCTAGATCAACCAAGACCTAGTATAGGTCCACATGCCATAGCAATGATCTCCATCAACCAAGTCTTGAACATGATCACTATCAGCATCCTGAAACTCCACCAGAAGCTGCACCAGCACCATTTATACAATTCATCAAAGATCTTCATTAAAAGCTCTACCATTGAAACCCTCATCGGAACCAGAAACTAAGCTTCTACAAAAACAAGATAGCATCCGATCACCAGACCAAAATTAACTGACTGAATATGAGCATGAGTGTTATGAACAAACGAATTCCACCACCAAACTATACTAGAGCCTATTGTATCATGTTAGGTCCAAATCAACTAGAAACCACTCAACCTACCGCAACTAGAAGGGTGTCGATAAAGCATCCAAACAGCTAGTAATGGCATCAATGACAAAAGCCCAATGCAACCCATAATCAATTCCACCAAATGGCCAATAGTATCCTTAGATGACACGAGAGGAGAGGTTTTGGCACCCGATAGTGAGTCCATTAGAGGGCAGGGCCAGTTTCCAGATGGAACCATATTTAGTTTGGGATGAGTGGTTTGGGGCAGGAGAGGATCCAGGGACCGCTGGAGGGTACAGGAGCTCATGAGAGGGACATTTTCTAGTGCGCCTTACCATTCCTGGAGTTTTGGATAATGATGAGTTGTAGCTAGCAGTAGATGAGGTAGTCGGTGGAGAGGATGATGGACCTGGTGAGAGGGTTGTAGTTGTAGTAGGGAGGGGTGCTGACAAAAAATAGAGGAGGGTTAGGGTGGTATGGAGGAGAGAGCTTGAGGTAGGATAGGGACATGTAGGAGTACCAGTAGCAGGGGATGCAACTGAGGGAGGAGATGGTGGGGCAGAGGAGGCTGTACCTATGGACATTCTAGAGGCATAGGTACAAGGTGCAGGGTTAAAGGTTGATTTTAACAGACTCCAGCAGTAGAGGGATGCCATCCAGGCAAGGCTACACTCACTCGAGGATGAGCTATAGATAGAGAGAGACAGGAGGCAGAGTCTGGAGGTAGAGGTGGAGCAGTTTTGGTGAGAGATAAAAGACTTGACAAAGAGCCTCCATACTACAAGGACAAAGGTGGATGATCTGAGGAGGGACACGGAGGAGTCTGAGTGGATGCTAGAGGGATGGTCAAGGACCACCATTGGTGCCTTACAGGACATTCTCCACCAACAAGATGATGAGCTAGAGGAGCTGTGGGGCAGAGTATAGAGGGCACAGGTAGATACCACATGACTGCAGGAGAGAGGGATGTGGCACTCAGATGTTGGTCCCTACAGGGTTTGGGAAATTGTATTCTAATATGATGTAGTAGAGAGAGAGGGCGGAGAGGTCAGGTTAGGAGGTGGCCTATTATAGGGGGCTATACCAGGGAATGATACCTATGGAGTAGTGAGCAACCTTGTACACTGAGAGTATGAGATCTCACTTGACACATAGCCAGTGGCTCACATAGAGCCAACAGATAGGTGGATTGGCGCGTTTTAGGCCACCTGGAGTAGGGGGAGCAGGAGGATCTGGGGGAGGAGATCCTGACGAGGGGGCTGGGGAGACAGGTAGAGAGAGCTAGCTCCATTTTGGCTTATGTGTTATATTTTGACCCTTCAGGGTGATCATTGTATTATGACAAACATATTCATTTTTTTGAGCTTATATATATGATTTTGGAGGCGGTGATACATGTATCTTATTATGATGGACTATTTATTATTTTATGATGTGATGCATGGATGATGATTATGGATGTATTGTGCTGACCTATTTGTGATGCAGGGTGGATTCTTATATATGTATGCTTATGATGTGTTACTGACATGTTTATGGATGTGGGATAGATGCATGTGCATGAGTTTATGATATGTTATGGATGCATAATGAGTGATTATGCAGGTGCACACATTTTTGAGATGTTTTGATGTGCATATATGTTGTATATGAGGATGTTCAATGTTTGATGAATATAGAATGCAATAATAGATGTGGATGAAAATGATTTATGATAAATGATAAATTAGTCTAAATACAATCTAAATGAGGAATGAATGATAAATGTAATGTAAACGATTAATATTATACAAATGATGTGATCTAAATGCAAAATGTTTTTGTGAATATGCCCATGATAACATAATGATCTTAGATAGAAAATAGAAGAATAGGGGAGGGGGGGATTGAAAACTCCATGGGGTTATTAGATGAATAGAATTAAGAATTTACTGAATGATGGGGAGAGTTGTGCACAAAATATGTGGAGAGCCAAACTAGTTTAATATTTCCCTAGGTAACCCACACCACTAATTATAGGAACCAGGATTGGATGAGGAACCCAAGGCATGGACTAACTCATAGTCAAATGGGAATTCCTTACACACAATTATGCAAGTGTTGAGGAACATTGATACAAAGTTGTGGGTACGTGCAAGGAAACCCTCAAACACACTAATATCTCTTGTACATGAGAAGGTAAGTATTGATAAACATTAGTACCAGGTTGTTGGTTCATACAAGAGAGATCCAAAATATGTCATGCCATGAAAATATGCCCCATTATGCACCTATTGTAAACATACCTTAGAGATATGGAAGATCTAGGTAGTCATAGATAGATGTAGTCATGGGACAAAAGATGCAAGTCAAAATGCAAATCCAAAAAATAAAAAATGTCACCCATACATGGCCAACTGATGTCTCTTTCCAAGAGTAGGATTAGGATTAAGGATTAAACTACCAAGCGAGGGAAGGATTCTTCCCTAGGGCAAAGGATAGGGTGGGTGGATTTGGACTAGGAAATAGACTGGATGACCTTGAAGACTAACTTGTAGACTCAGGACTGACCACAAGACTTGATGAAGCTCACACATAGGCACAAGCTCAAGAAACGGGAGACAAAAGGCTATGTTTGATGGGACAATCTTTATTCACAATTTAGGCGAAGACTCATCATCACACGTGTGGTTATTCTAGTGGGAGTGGAGTAACATCGTGGTAGGAGAATTGGATAGTCAGGATGACGAATATGAGATTATGGAGCACTGTCCTGATAGATGATGGATCTAGTTTATTTACCTCAACGCCTACATTCAAGTTTTCACAAAGGTACTTTCCCATAGTGCCACAAAGTGGTTTTCACTAATGGATGAATAGATTTTTCTTTACTTTTTAATTTTTATATATATAATTTTTTTGTGTGTCACAAGGCTCATGTTTACCAGGCTTTCACCAGAGTGACAACCTTTTTTTAGGATTTTTTTCTCATTTTTTTGTATTTTTCTTGATTTTTTTATTTTTACTTTTTGACAATTGATGACCTTTTGAGGACTAGGCATAGAATCTCTTTAGGTGCATGATGTTGATTGGATCATCCAAAGGATCTTTCAAGAGTAGCCAACTGATATGCCCCTGATCCATATTTTGCTGTGATCACATATGGTCCAAGCCAATTAGGCTCAAACTTGCCTTTTTTCTTTCTTTCTTGAAGGTTTTTCTAATTTTCCATGAGGACAAGATCACCAATTTCAAATTCTCAGGTTTTGACCTTCTTGTGGTAACTCAAGCGTAGGTGACTCTGATATACTCGGAGATAGTTTGAGGCCTTGAGGAACCTTTCATCCAACAAGTGTAGCTCTTGTAGTCTGGAAACTCTATATTCCTTGTCTGGAAGGACATCTTGTAGTGACACCCTTAGAGAGGGGATCTTGATCTCAAGAGGGAGGATGGCTTCAAATCCAAAGACAAGGAAATATGGGGTGGCACTTGTGGGTGTATGGATGGAGGTGCGGTAAGCTTATAGAGAAAGGTGGAGTTGGAGGTGCCAATCATGCCAACTTCATTGACTATCTTTTTGAGGATTTTGATTAGGGTTTTGTTAGAAGCCTCAACTTGACCATTACCTTGTGGGTCATATGGGGTGGAGAAGCGATGCTGGATATCAAATTTCTGGCAGAGCTCTTTAACATCCTAATTTTTGAATTGTCTATCATTATCTATAATGATAACTTTGGGGATTCCATATTGATAGATCAAGTAGTTCAGAATGAATTTGGAGATCTGCTTACTAGTGGTGAAGGTAAGAGGTATGGTCTCCACCCACTTGGTGAAATATTCAGTGGTGGTGATAATGAATTTATGATCATTGGAGGATGTAGGCTAGATTTTTCAAATGAGATTAAGCCCCCATTGTAAGAAGGGCAAGGGTGTAATGAACAACTACAATTCTTGTGATGGTGCATGGATCTTGTCGCCATGTTTCTGGCAAGGCATACATTTCTTCACATAATTATTTGCATCTACTTCCATTTTAGGCTAGTAATATCCTATTCGCAAGAGATTTTTAGCCAAGGTGAGAATACGTGAGTGTGCCCCACAGATGCCTTCATGTACTTCACGTAGTGCCCATTCAGCCTCTTGTTTGTCTAAACACCTTAGGAGGGAACCATCGAAATACCTTCTAAACAAGGTATCTCCAAGGATAGTGTAACAAGTACATCGATGGATGAAGGTTTGTTGTTGGGTTTTGGTAAGGTGTAGGGGAATGATGTTATCTTTTAAGTAAGCGAAGGTCTCTTGATACCATGGGGATTCAGGACCAACGAGTATGCACACCATTTCAAATTCTAGTAAATCGTATGTCGGTATGAATAATCGCTTGACCAAGAACTCACACTTCTAACTATGTGTCAACATCTAAAGGAGGGAGCCAATGGTGGCCATTGCATCTACAAATATGTTGTTTGTTCATAGAATTTGATCAAACTTGATTATTGTGAAATGCTACTTAAAATCTTCAACCATAATACGATAGGAATAAGCTTGTCATATTTTGTTTTATATTCATCATTGACTTGCTTTATGACAAGTTGGGAGTCGCCATAGACTTGTAATTCCAATATCTTCCATTGGACAACCAAGCATAGTCCATTAATTAGTGCCTCGTATTTTGCAATTTCGTTGCTACATACAAAGGCTATCTTGTATGATTTTGGGATGCAATCTCCTTGAGGTATGATCAATAGTATTCTTGCCCCTGATCCATTTTGGGTACAAGAGCCATCAATGTACAACTTCCATGTGGAGGATGTGGTGAAAGTTATTATGAATTCGTTTGGCAATTTGGTAAGGATGGGATGATCACCTTGAAGTGGAGCGTCAACCAGTTGGTTTGCGATTACCTATCCTTTGATTTCCTTTTTGTCTACATATACGATGTCAAACTCGCTTAACACCATGACCCATTTAGTGGTTCTGCAAGTGAGGGCACCCTTTGACAAGAGATATTTGAGAGGGTCAATCTTAGCAATCAATTTTGTTTTGTTGTTTAGCATGTAGTGCCAGAGTTTATGTGTACTAAATACCAGTGCTAAGCATGCTCTTTCAATGGGGCTATAATTGATCTCATACCCTATGAGTGTTCGACTAATGTAGTATATGGCATACTCCTTTCCCTAATCATTTGTCTAGGCCAATAATACCCTCAATGCCACTATAGTAGCAAATATGTACAAAAGAAGAGGCTTTCCAAGAGTAGGAGGCATAAGAACTAGAGGTGATGCCAAATATTCTTTGAGTTTTTCAAAAGCCTTTTGACAGAGGCAGTCCCATTTGATTTTTTTGTCTTTGTGCAACATGTGTGCAAATGGATGATATTTATCTGCAAGCTACAAGATGAAGCACCTGATAGATTGGAGTTTCCCTTGTAGGTTGCATAGCTATCTGAGGGTCTTTGGGGGAGGCATTTCCATGATGTCTTTCACCTTTGTAGGATCGACCTCGATGCCTCTATAGTAAATAATGAAACCTGGCACTTTTCTTGATATGACACCAAAGAAACACTTCTTAGGATTGAGGTGTTGTTTGTATTTTTCCAATCTTGATCTGCCTTAAAATAGGGATGTGCTCATGTCTTGTCTTTGATTTTCCTAGAAGATCGTCCACATAGTCCTCCATGATTTTGTGCAAGAGATCATGAAAAATTATTGTCATTGCAAGTTGATATGTAGCCCCAACATTTTTTAGACCAAATGGCATGACCCAGTAACAAAAAATTCCCCACGATGTTGTAAATGTAGTTTTGTGTTGATCTTCTTCTGTGATCCTGATCTGATTGTATCTGGAAAATCCGTCCATAAGTGATAGCATTTCATGTCCCATTGTGAGGTCCAAAATCATGTCTATGTTGCGAAGAGGGAAATTATCCTAAGGGAAAGCCTTGTTTAGATCTCAAAAATCAGTACAGATGCAGATGCCCCCAGTGGATTTTCTGACAAGTACAATGTTGGATACCCATTCAGGGTAGTCTATTGGTTTGATGAATTCTGCATCGAACATATTTTGGAGTTCTACATTGACCAGGAGTGCAATATGTAGATGCATCTTGCGTAACTTCTAATTTACGGGTTTTGCATCTAGATGAATGACAAGATTGTGAACAACCAAGTCAGGGTCTAGGCCTGGCATGTTAGCATAGGACCAAGCAAAGTTGATTTTTATCTCTGTGAGTGATGGGGTTTACCTAGCCTGCTCAACAATACACCTAGCTGGTGTTGCTCAATTCCACTAGCTCACCAGGCCTAGTTGCACTCTAGACCTCCAAGTCCTTCTTAATATCTTCTAGGGCTTGATTCTTGACCTTTCTATGGTGTATGCTTCAGGTGTTTTGGTTAGGAAACCTACCAATTCCTAGTGCCTCTTAGGTGCTCAATTATGGCTTCTTGGCTTCAAGTTGTAAAAATTACCTTCTATCATTGTAATATGTAGCAGAGGTGTGGAGGTGTCTACTAACATGTTTTTTATGCATTTTTGTTCCATTAGTGGCTTGCAATCATTATGTTTCTTACTGATCTCAAAATCTTGCCTAGAAGAAGGGCTACAAGGAATTAGCCCTAATTAGGCCTCCAAATCCGGTTTTCTAGGGCTTGTAGGAAAAATATTCAAAGGACCCCAAAATAAGTTTTCATTTTATTCAAATATACACCTATCCCTAAAGTATTTTTGTGGTTTTGGCCCCTGGTTTCACCGTACAATGTATGAACCCCAAAATGAGGGTTTTGGAGGATTTACAAGGCCTTTAACCGACAATGAATGAACAAGTTGGGGTTTTGGTATCAAAAGGATTTTTCAAATCTTCTCCCTACATATAAAACTCTTCCCCAACTCCATGAACCCCTCCAAACTCTGAAATGGTGATTTGGCATACACCTCTGCACTTAACACTCCATTTTCACCTTATTTCCTCTAGCCGGGTTGCTCTTGGACTCACCTAGAATAAGGTGACATTCATATCAAAGCTCTTATCCAGCACTTAAACCTGCATATGTACACTATATAGAGGGTTTACCATCATGTACTAACAAGCCATGATGACAGCACATGTGGAACTCATGGGGCAACCATATTTACAAGAAAATTGCTATTTACAAGCCAAAACTGGTTGTTTGCAAATTTGAAAAAGAAGACACCACTGAATAGTATTTACAAGACTCTAAATTGAACCAACTCAATAAAACACAAGAGTAACTCAATCCATTTCTAGATCAATGGGTTCAATCCATATTCAATTGCAAAATGAGTGAAATCATGCCAAAATGCTACCAACAAGACTGAAAATGAGTAGTTTCAGTTGTTGAACTTACATCACACACTTCTCCAACCTTGGTAAACATGCAAGAGAGGTTATATATAGTTTTCCCATGTGTGGAGTCCTCCTATGGAATTGGACAATCCCTAACTCCATCACTAACCAATTCAGGACAAAAGTTGTCATGACAACTTTTAAAAATTGTCATGACAACTTTTTGCAACTTTGCACTTTTGCACTTTTTGGTCTCTCCAACCTATAAGACCTATTCTAAGTCATCACCTATGACTTTTCAAACATATATAAGACCTATTTAACCCTCCCTAAATCTCATGCCAAGTTTTGACTCTTTTGACCAGCAAGAAGATTAACTACCTACTCAAACTCACTATTTACACAAAATGCAAACCTAAGAAGAATGAACTCAACCCAAACCTACATTGACACAAAATTATAACTCTTGGACCCTCCTAGAGTCCTTATTCGCTACTGACTTGGCTAGGTTCAGTGCAAGCCAAAATTTTTAAAGCTAAATTGCCTAAGTCCTAGGTGCTCTTGCACCATTCTCCCAAACAAAAGAAGATCATGTTACCTCTTTGGGAATCAGATTTTGATCAATCCCAAGCTTCTTAAACTCTATCTCCATCACCCATGTAGCTTCAAAATCATCCATACCCTGTCACTTGATTAGGTTCTCCCAATAGACTTGATGCCTTGTCTTCTTGGCAATCCTTGAACTCAACACCTTCTTGGTCTTTGGATTTAGTTTGGATGGTAATTGAAGGTTGTTCACATCATCTGAAACCTTTGAGTGACTGAAATGTGAACCTTGAACTGGTCCCTTGTATGCAACTAAGTCTTCTATGTTGAAAACTGATGACAATCATATATTACTAGGTAGATCCACCTTGTATACATTTTCTCCATACTTGGCTAGAATGGCACATGGACCTATCCCCCTCATTTGTAACTTGTTTGGAAATCCTTGCCATAGACTTTCTTTGTTTAAGTGCGCCATTACAAGATCCCCCACTTGAAATTGTAGGTTCTTCCTCTTTTCATCAACTTTTTGTTTGAGTTTTCTTGTGTTCTCCATCAATGCTTGTTTAACCGAATCATGGACCTCTTTCATTGATTGAGAAAAGTCCTTTGCATATCCACTCCTTGTTGTTGCACTTCATAAGTCTCTCAACTCCAAAATGCCTCTTGGGTGCACACCATAGACCACTTCAAAAGGGCTATTGTCGATAGTCCTATTTATGGTGTCATTATATGCATATTCACCTTGTGAGAGTACTTGATCCCATGTTTGACCATATTCCTTAGTGAGGCACCTTAACAAGTTTCCCAAGTTTCTATTCACCACTTTGGTCTGCCCATCTATTTGAGGATGGTAGGATGATCCAAAAGAAAGGTTGGTGCCAAGATTTTGCCATCTTCCAAAAATGACTCATGAACTTTGAGTCCCTATCTAAAACAATGCTCATGGGTAAACCATGTATCCTCACAACCTCTCTGAAGAACAATTGAGCAATTTGGCATGCATCATGAGTAGTCTTGCAAGGCACAAAGTGAGCCATTTTGCTAAATATATCCACAATGACATAAATGTTGTCATATCCCTACTTTGTCCTTGGTAAACCTACTACAAAGTCCATGCTAATGCATTCCCAAGGTCTATTTGGTATGGGAAGAGGTTGGTATAAACCGACATTTGTAGAAGTACCCTTGGCCTTTTTGCAAACTATGCAAGTCTCCACATATTTCTTAACATCTTGTTTCATCCTTGGCCAATAATAGTATATTTGAACCAAATCTTGAGTGTTATTGACTCCAAAATGTCCACTAAGGCTACCATTATGCTTCCCTTGAATAAGGTTTTCTCTCATTGAGCCTCTAGGCACACAAAGCTGCCCACCTTTGAACAATAGTCCATTTTGCAAAGTAAAATCAAAATACTCACTATGGAAGTGATTTTGATATTCCTTACATACATTGTACGCACTTGAAAACTCTTCATCCTCCAGGTACAAGTCTCTTAAACTGTCCACACCTATGCTTCTCAATTGGATTTCTTGGACTGTCAAAAGTCTTCTACTCAATGCATCAGCTACCCAGTTTAACTACCCTTTCTTGTACTTAATGGTGAATGTATAGGCCTACATATACTCCACCCATTTCATGTGTTTATGACTGAGTTTATCTTGTGATTTTAGGAAACTCAATTCTTGGTTGTTCGTATAGACCATAAATTCTATAGGGAGGAGATAGTGTCTCCATTTCCTCAATGCCTGCACTAAAGCATACAAATCAAGATCATATGATGAGTATTTCTTCTTGGCATCACTTAGCTTCTCACTATGGAAAGCTACTGGTCTTTCTTCTTGGCTTAGGACTGCACCTACTGGAACATTGCTTGCATCACATTCTACAATGAAAATTTTCTCAAAACTAGGTAACACTAGCACCAGTTGGGTAGCTATCTTCTCCTTCAAGGTTTCAAAACCTTTGTTTGCTGCTTCACCCCACTAAAATTTTTCTTTTCTCTACTTCTAATGGTTTCTAACATAGGTGCACATATAGAACTGAATTGCCTAATGAACTTCCTGTAGTACTGAGCTAGTCCATGGAAGCTTCTCACCTTTGTTGTTATCTTAGGAGTAGGCCAATTTACAATGGCTTCAATCTTTCTTGGATCCATATTGAGGTTTCCTTGAGACAACACAAACCCAAGGTAAACCAACTCCTTCTTGACAAACTCACACTTATCCAAATTCATGGTTAGCTTTTCATCATACAATCTTTGTAATACATCTTGCAAATGACTAATATGTGCTGCTTTATTTTTAATGAAAATGAGAATATCATCAAGATATACTACCACAAATTTACCTATGAAATCCTTCATCACCTCATTCATGAGTCTCATGGAGGTGCTTGGAGCATTGGATAAGCCAAATGGCATTACAAGCCACTCATAAAGACCCTCAGTAGTCTTAAATGTGGTTTTCCATTCATCAACCTCCTTAATCCTAATTTGACGATAGCTACTCTTAAGGTCAATCTTGGTAAAGTACATGGCTTCCCCCAAACAATCCATTAGGTCTTCTATTCTAGGAATAGGGCACCTATATCTGATGGTGATCCTATTTATGGCTCTAGAATCAGTATAAAATCTCCAAGTCCCACATTTCTTTGGTGCTAACACGGTAGGGACAGCACAAGGGCTAATACTTTTCCTAATTAGGCCTTGGTCTAAGAGCTCTTGGATTTGCTTGGCAATTTCAATGTTTTATTGAGGAGTCATTTTATAAGCTGCCTTATTAGGAAAGGATTCTCCAGGAATGAAGTCTATTTGATGGCTTATGGTTCTTTTAGGAGGTAAGGTGGCTGGTTGTCCTTCACTTACTATGCCTTTGAATTTCTTCAACAAATCTTGTACCTATAATGGAAAATCGTGTTGCTCTTTCTTGTCCTCTTCTTTGGGATTCATCACAAGTGCAAACCCTATAACTTCACCTTCCTCAAGTGTCTTCACGAGCTATTTTTCACTCACCAAAAGAACATTCGGACCTTCTGCCCTCTTTTCACCTTCCTCAAGGATAGACTAAATCTTGAATGTAACTCCATCTTTCTTGAATGAGTATGCATTCTTGGCTCCATCATGGATATCTTTTCTATCAAATTACCATGGTCTTCCTAAAAGAAGATGGCATGCATCCATGGGTAGGATATCACATAACACCTTGTCCTTATACCTTCCAATGGTAAAATCCACACATGCTTGTTCATTGACTAGGACATGTTGGCCTTTGTTCAACCAAGTGAATCTATAGGGATTGTTGTGAGGTATCCTTTGAAATTTGAGTTTTCTCACTGCCTCTTCTGACACAATCTTGTTTGTAGACCTTGAATAATTGACCACCTTGCACACTTTGTCCATAATCTTGCATTTGATCCTAAATAAAGACCTTCTTTGGCTTGGCTCTTCTCTAACCGATTCTTTGATCAATGTTCTCCTTATCATCAAGTTGTCACCTACCTCTAACTCTCAGGCAACCTCTAAAGTCTTGCTTCTTGAAGACTCTTCTTGAAGATAGCTCACTCTTCTTTCACCACTTTGTGATGATGGTCCCTTCTCTGGACACCTATATGCTAGATGGCCAAGTTGGTTACAATGGTAACACTTCATTGTTGCAAAATATGAGGAACCTCTACCTTGTCCACTAGATCTTCCTCTGAAACCACTATTGGATCCCCTTCCTCTATTGAATCCTCCTTTACTACTACCACTATCTTGTTGCTCAGTGAGTTTAGACTCTCCTCATGTTCTTTGTTCAGAACTTCTTCCTCCAAAGCTTCCTCTATGGCCCCTATTGTCTTTTCCTCTACCCCTGCCCCTATTGCTGCTTGAGTCATGTTTTCTTTTCAGTTTTTCCTCCACCTTAAGGGAAAGTTGGAATGTTTGATGGACTGTTTTTGGGCTCATTAGACTAATTTCTTCTTGGATGTTCCACCATAGACCATTTAGGTACCTAGCAACCTTGAGACTCTCTTCTTCCACCACATGAGATCTAAGGTTGAGTTTGTGAAACTCCTCTGTATAACTACAGACATCAAGATCTTTCTATCTTAGGTTTTTCCTCTTCCTATGAATTTTCACTTCATAGTCATCAGGGAGATAAACTTATTTGATTTTGACTAACATCCCTTTCCAAGAAGATATGGGTGCTTTGCCCATTTTCTTCCTCTCATCTTGTACAAATTGCCACCATGTGAGGGTAGCTCCTCTCATCCTAGATTTGGCTACCTTGACTCTCTGGGCTTCAGTTATGGCTTCACATTCAAAATGGTTCTCCATGCCTTCTATCCACTCTAGGACTGCTTCTGCCTCCATCTTACCAGTGAACAATGGCAATCCTTCCAATGATTTGCCACTCAAGTCCTTTAATACCTTCAAATAATAGTTCTTGCTCTAGGATAGGATCAGGTTCAGGTATCTTGTCTATCTCTACCACTTCTTTACCCTTTCCTTTTGCTCCTTCCACCTTTACCAACACTTCATCTGCCTTGGTTTCAATTGCACCAAGCTTACTCTCCAATTCAATCAATTTCTCTTTCAGGAGTCTATTCTCTTCCTCCTGATCATCCACTTTTCTTGACAACTCTACATTGGTCACCATATTGTTGTCTCCTATAGATTCCACTAAGGACATCAACTCTTCTAGTCCAAATCTTATAGGCTCTAATACCAATTTGATGGGGTTTACCTAGCCTGCTCAACACTTCACCTAGCTGGTGTTGCTTAATTCTGCCAACTCACCAGGCCTAGTTGCACTCTAGACCTCCAATTACTTCTCAATCTCTTCTAAGGATTGATTCTTTACCTTTATATGGTGTATGCTTCAGGTGTTTTGGTTAGGAACCCTACCAATTCTTAGTGCCTCTCAGGTGCTCAATTATGGCTTCTTGGCTTCAAGTTGTCAAAATGACATCCTATCATTGTAAGATGTTGCAGAGGTGTGGAGGTGTCTACTAAAATGTTTTTTATGCATTTGGGGTCCATTAGTGGCTTGCAATCATTAGGTTTCTTACCAATCTCAAAATCTTGCCTAGAAGAAGGGCTATAAGGAATTAGCCCTAATTAGGCCTCCAAATCCAATTTTCTAGGGCTTGTAGGAAAATGATTCAAAGGACCCCCAAATAAGTTAGCATTTTCTTCAAAGATACATCTATCCCTAAAGGATTTTTGTGGTTTTGGCCCCTGGTTTCACCGTACAATGTATGAACCCCAAAATGAGGGTTTTGGAGGGTTTACAAGGCCTTTAATCGATAGTGAATGAACAAGTTGGGGTTTTGGTATCAAATGGATTTTTCAAAGCTTCTCCCTGCATAGAAAACTCTTCCCTAACTCCATGAACCCATCCAAACTTAGAAATGGTGATTTGGCACACACCTCTGCACTTAACACTCCATTTTCACTTTATTTCCTCTAGCTAGGTTGCTCCTGGACTCACCTACAATAAGGTGAAAGTCATATCAAAGCTCTTCTCCAGAATTTGAACCTGCATATGTACACTATACATAGGGTTTCCCATCATTTCCCAACAATTCATGATGGCAGCACGTGTGGCACTCATGGGGCAACCATATTTACAAGAAAATTTCTATTTACAAGCCAAAACAGGCTGTTTGCAAATTTGGCCAAGAAGACACCAATGAACAGTATTTACAAGACTCTAAATTGAACCAAAAACTCAATAAAACATAGGATTAACTCAATCCATTTTTGGATCAATGTATTCAATCCATATTCAATTGTAAAATGAGTGAAATCAAGCCAAAATGTTGCCAACAAGACTGAAAATAAGTAGTTTTAGTTGTTGAACTTACATCACACACTTCTCCAACCTTGGTAAATGTGAAAGAGAGGGTATATATAGGTTTCAAATGTGTGGAGTCCTCCTAGGGTATTGGACAATCCCTAACTCCATCACTAACCAATTCGGGACAAAAGTTGTCATGACAACTTTTTGCAACTTTGCACTTTTGCACTTTTTGGTCTCTCCAACATATAAGACCTATTATAAGTCATCACATATGAATTTTAAAACATTTCTAAGACCTATTTAACCCTCCCTAAAGCTCATGCCAATTTTTGACACTTTTGACCAATAAGAAGGTCAACTACCTACTCAAACTCACTATTTACACAAAATGCAAACCTAAGAAGAATGAACTCAACCCAAACCTACATTGACACAAAATTCTAATTCTTGGACCCTCCTGGAGTCCTTATTCACTATTGACTTGGCTAGGGTCAGTACAAGCCAAAATTGTGAAAACAAAATTGCCTAAGTCCTAGGTGCTCCTACACCAGTGAGGAAACTAATGAAGTCTCGTTTCTCTTGATCCATGAGGGACTTGGCAATGAGCACGTTTTTTGGAATGTCTTTGGTGCCCATATTGATACTGTATGTTTCCTCAATTAAAATTTTTTACCTATCTTGTGGAAGATGACCAATGGTAGGGAGGTCAAGTCCCTCATCCTCAAGTGCCTTTTCTAGGTTTTCACTTTTGGATACACCCTTTGTTTTGACTTTTTCTTCATCAAAAGGTGCCTCAGAGAGGTTTTAACCTAGGAAATCATGTTTTTTCTTTTTATTATCTTTTTTGCGACTAAGGGCATTGACCTGACTACCAAAGTATCCTTGTTCATGCAGTTGAATCCTGTGCACTTTGTTGCAGTCTTCCAAATTACGCATAGTTAGGAGAGTTATGAGAGTGTTATCATTGGCGCAAACATCTAAAGTGGGTTTGTCTTGTTGGCCCTGGTCTATAAGTTTAGGATGGACAAGGTGTAGCTCATGCAGGATGGGAGGGGTTATGGGAGTGATGGTGTTGATGTGGGTGTCAAAGAAGATGTCATCTTCATATTCAAAAAGCATTTCATGGAACTCCTCTTTATCGAAGTCTTTGACATCCAAAGAAGGACTTGAATGGACACCGGTGATAGTGATATTAGGCACTAGAGTGTACCGCAAGCCCCTGTTATACTTGTATGAGATAGGATTTATTGGTGCTTTTCTTCCTTTCTCCTCTGGTCCCAGGTTGTGTCCTTTGTAACCCATCTTTTATACTATAGTTGATGCTTTTGGATACATTTTCTTAGGTATTTTTGTTGGGTCTTCATCTTCTTCCTAATACAACCATGAAGACACATCTGTCTAAAGGCTCGCCTCATCAAGTGGACCCCATTGTTGAAATGTGGTATCTTATCATTTTATAATAGGCTTTTGATCTTTTTTTATTTTTTTTGGTTTTCCAAATGACTTGGGAGATAAGGGGAGATTGCCTAATAATAAGACATCCTCGATTTTGTATTCTCCATAGCCATTATCCAGGATCTTGATTTTGGGCTATGCTTGGGATTAGGTGGAGGTGACATTTGATGTGTCAAATGGAGGAGCTGGAGAGGGTCTATTTAGTGGGCAATGATATGGATTCTTCCCCTCTAACATCTTTCAATATTAAAAGGATTGTGGATCACCTTTGATAGTGATCTCTCTTCCATTGAAGGGGAATTTGATGCATTGATGATAAGTGGAGAGGATGACTTGCAGGGAATGAATCCATGGGCGACTGAGGATAATATTGTAAGGGAGATCAAGATCTAGGACTTGGCAAGGGGTCTCAATTATAATAAGACCCACTTGAAGAGGCAACGTGACCATGCCTTTAGAAACTCTTTCTGCATCATCCTATGCTTTTACAGTAATTCTTCCTAATGTATCTACCAGGTCCTCAGAAAGCCCCAATTGTTTTATTAACTTGTATGTACACAAATTGAGTCTGGATCCACCTTCTATCAAGCTACGTTTGACCTTATGCTTTTCGATAAGGGCTTCGATGTGAAAAGGTTTATTATGGTATTCATCTACATGAGTGTCATTGGAAGTGAACACAAGGTGTTGTTGGGTAGCAAGGTTTCCAATGAGAGCTTGAAATTGGGCAGCATTGATATTATTGGGAATGCGAGACTCAAGGAGGGCTTTTTCTAAAATTTCCTTATGGATAGGGGAATTCTTGAGAATTTCTAGGATGGAGATCTACGCAGGGGCCTTCCCAAGCTAGTCAAGGAGGTCATATCAGTGGGTGGAAGACATGGGGGGAGGGTTTGGTGGGGGAGGGGCTCCTTGGACAGTGACTCTGCCTCAACGGGTGGTTACGTTGCAGTCATTCTGAGAGTGGGAAGTGGAAGGTGTGGTGCTTTGAATGACTATCTTAGTAGGGTTAGGTCTGCTTTAGGAAGGGGGAGGGTTAGCTCCTTGGATAGTTATGGCATTGACATGGTTGTCTGCAGGCTCAATGCAACCCACTAAAAATTCAAAGGCTATTATATGATTGGTTTAATCATAGTTCAAAGTGTTAGATGATGAGACTTTGCCTTTATCATTTTTTGGGAAGGGTGAAGTCTCTTCGAGTTTTCTTATTGGATTGGGGTGGTTGCCTTTGGACTGAGACATTGTTCGGGGGTTTTTGAGATTGATTTTGATTATTTTGATTATTGAATTGGCAATTTGTGGTGGTGGGCTTTGGAGGAGTGGCCACGGTTGACTCATTTTGTATCAGTTACACCATCATTGAAAACGTTCTTGTTTTTGGACCAAAATTTTAGTTTATCATTATGGTAAGAGGAAAAATTTTGACTTGATTTTTGGTAATGTTTTAAGGTGCATTCCTCTAACAAGACTCGTTGAAGAGCTAGGCCCTTGTCAGTCAATTTTTGGAAATATTCAATACATTGAGATGTCAAAGGTCTTGATAGTTTAGTCACCAGATTCTTTTGAAATAATTCAATTTGGTGTAGTTCTAGCATGTCCCATTGGAATTTATTGATAAGATGTCACCATATTTTCAAGAAGTTGGTGAAAGTCTCTCCAAGCCTTTGTTTCATGTTACAAATTAGGTTCATCATGGAAACATCATTCGCAATGTTGTAGGCATAATGAGCCACAAAATTTTCTACTAAGTCTGAGAAGGAGGTGACAGAACCTCGAGGTAAGGATGAGAACCATGGAAGCGCATCTCCCATGAGACTCTTAGGGAAGAGCCTTCGAAGGTATAAGTCACTATAGGAGACTTCTTGACATAAGATGTGAAACTCACAAACATGGTCTCGAGGCTCCCCTTTGCTCTCATACTTTGTAAACTTAGGCATATCAAACCCTAGTCGGTATGGTGAAACTGATATAGACGGGTCATAAGGACAAGTATAGAATTCCTCAAACAAGTAAGGTTTACTCTTATTAGTCCCTTCCTTCATGTCTTTGATAATGTTTTTCATGTCTTGGATTTCTTTAATGAGGTCTTGTTGTGGATTTTGGACATAATGAATTGTTTTTGTCCCTAAAATCGGATGAGTCATGGATGGTGGACCACCACCACTTATGTATTGATATGATGAGGAAGCGAGGATGTGAGATATGATGACCAATATCACATGGACTTGAGTGACAGTTGGTTGTGACCTGCAAATTATTGTGACAGGAGGAAGTAAACCTCAAATGATGTTAGCGACATTGCTGAGAGTAATGGAGGATTGTGGAATAGAAATGTATAGTCAAGTAGAATAAGATGGTATAGAAGCATGTTGGAGTATAAACGAGATTGGATTTGATATTGGCACAGATGCTAAGAAAGAAGAAGGCGGAATGGAGACCACGGGAACAAATGTTGTGG
The DNA here is from genome assembly GCF_030272615.1 of Cryptomeria japonica. Classification (NCBI taxonomy): domain Eukaryota; kingdom Viridiplantae; phylum Streptophyta; class Pinopsida; order Cupressales; family Cupressaceae; genus Cryptomeria; species Cryptomeria japonica. Next base: position 885,161,893 of record NC_081414.1, on the reverse strand, counting down.
GCACTATTGATTGGGGTTGAATGATGGGTGGGGGCACAATTGATTGAGGTTGAAGAACGAGTGTGACGATATGAGTAGGAGCATGGTCTCCTTATTATTGTTGACCAAGAATGGGTCTATCAAAATCGAGGGGGAGTTGATCTCCATTTTCAAGGAGAGTCTTTAGAGGAGCACTAGGATTATGTCAGATAAATTTCTCCAACATTTCTTGATTATAAGAGTCTTCTAAGAATGTTCGCACTTCCGGAGAGAGTTCATCAAGTGATAAACCATATTAGGGTCTTGTGGTTGGTTTGGTATGTTGGGTTGCACACTTTGTGTAAGATCTTGTGTAGAGTCTTCATATAGGACACTAATGTCTGGCATGCCATATTGTTGTTCGACCATCTTTTTCTTTTGAGATCGAGTTGTAACCATACAAGAATAGCCTTAGAAAGATTGAGTAGAGGAAAAATATTTGATGAAAGGACTTAGCAAGGATTTTAGATTTTCGATTTAAAATTTGGATTTGATGAAATTGGATTTGATTGATTGGTAGAGTTCTTGGATTAGGACACGGGTTTGATTAAGATTGCAACTTAGTCCTTGAATAAGGATTTTAGATGGGGGATGTTGATGAAACCAAAAGCAAGGTAATGACCAGGTTGGGTAAAATTTAGACCTTAGGGTGATGATCAAAGCCTTTCTTCTACTAAGAATTTACTAATGATCCTAAGCAAAGTAAAAACGTGAGATACGAGTCTTGATCGACTCAAAGGGTAGGGAAAAGGTACTTGGAGAGGATTCTTCTTCAAGCACAAAGCCAAATGATTGATTGATTGAGGATGAGGTCTAAATAAAACTTCACAAGGCATAAAACCTTAACATGAGGTTAAATTGGATTAAAGGATGATTTGATTGAGGACGCTGGATTTGAGGATTGATTTGATGATTGAAGATTGATTTGATTAAAGATGATTGATTTGCGATCAATTGATGTTCTAAGTCCTTAGGAAAGATTGAGTATGATTGATCAAAGAGATATGATAGTGATGATTAGAAGAAATTTGATGACTAGGCTATTCTTGGCATGAACATGACCCAATAGATGATTGGTTCAGATGGAAAATTGTATGAAGGGATGCGACCACCCTGATTCTAATGATAGTTGGTGTTAAAAGACAAACCTGAACCTTGATGGAGGGCACAGACTCTTAATTCATCACTAGAATCAAACTCATTTTTATGACCATGGATGTAATCATGGTAATGGTGCAAAAAGGTCCTATGTTTAAGGTGTACCAAAAATTCTGACGTCTAACGAGTGGTGCTAAAATGATCTTCTTCTTCTTGATTGGTTGGTCGATTGACTTCTTGGGATGTTTATACGACTTGGTCTTATGAAACATGAGATGGACGAAGTTTTGACGTAGTTTGGGACTTTCTTGGAAGACTTGAGTTTGTTATGAATTGGAATTGATTGATGTTGGTTCAAAAAAAATTGTGTGACTAGGACATGACCTTGAATATGATGTGGACTAGACTTGAATTTGATGATAATGACTAGGATGTTGACTAATTCTACTCTTGGAAAGAAGACAAATCAAGAACATTGGACATTAATTCAAATAAGCACATCAAGAATATCAAGATACCCTAAGGAATTGGCTAAGGAGGAAAACCATTGCTTGTTGAGTCAGGTACACACCCAATAGCTAATCAGAATATGATTGTTGGGTCTCACGCAATGGATTCCCAATGCTATATTATCCGACTCCAAATGCTAATGGGGGAACGATATGGAAAGCCTCTCTTGGGGGAGTTACTATCTCTCTTGCATAAAGATTATCCACCTTTCGGAGGTGAATCGGGTGGCGTCTAATCCTAGAGTTCTTATTATGGATTTTCATTTGAGGGCTACTCCTTGTAGTCATGCAAGCATGATTGAGGCCTATAGCCCTACAAAGTTCCAAGCAAGATGTAGTCATGCAAGCGTGATTGAGACCTAAAGGCCTTACAAAATGCCCAATATGAGAGTGAACCCCCAAATAGCTCCATCCTCTGAAACTTTCATCTCAAGAGGCCTATTTATTCTAGTGAGTTAGAATGCCCAGATTTGGCCGTACTCACTTGGGTCGTTCCCCTCTCACCAATTCCCAAGCAAATCTAGAGCGCAGGCTCACTAAAGGAAACCACACAATCAAACTAGAAAAGTGCCAAAGGTCAGGATTTCTGATTGTCTAGATAGACAAGAGCATACTCTCCTACTTTCACACTTTTCCCAAACAAAATCAAGCACTTTAGTTCATTTACCTTCCTAATTAAATCTAGGTACCTAAGATAAAAAATAAAGATACGAGATTTGTTTGTATCTCCTTGGAAACCTACAAAACAAAATGATTAGTAGTTTTTAATCAATGTATTCTTTGGCAAGCGAGTTGCAAAACAACTATTAGTAGTCTAGGAGGATGTCTTAGACTGATCAAAAAGCCTGCAAAAACTTTAAAATTTTAATTAGTAGACAAAGGTGTATAGAAACATAGCTCACATTGTTCTGTAGACACCTGCGTTGAAGCTCCTGCATAGGTGTTGAAATGCTTGCCTACGCGCTAAACAGGTATAAAAATAAAAACAGTAGGAACTGTATGAAAAATTAAAAAATAACAGAATATACCTATGGTCGTGCTGATGTAAAGTCGGATGCGCTAAAGCATGAGTGTACACACTAAAATAGGTTAGCAACAAAAACAATAGACAAAAACCCATAAATTTGAAATTTTGAAAAATGAGTACCAAACCACTAAAGCGCTCGCGCTATTCGCTGGGCACTCGCGCTAAACCGGAAATGTAGAATGAAAAGATTGTAAAACTACACTAAATTTTATTTTATTTTCTTTTTCATGGATTTTTCACTTCATAAGTATTTTTTGCTATTAATTAGGTAATAAAAGTAGAAAGTACACCAAAACATTAAACTGAAAGCAAATGTGAAAATGCAGCTGTCGGACGTGTTGTTTCAGTGGCAGTCGCGTTGTTTTGGGATCCTGCAAAAAAAGGTGGGTTAAAATTTTAAATCCTGAATGCTCGCCCTAAAGCATGTGCGCACACATTAAAACTCTCATTGCTTGCGCTGAACCTGTGGTGCTCACGCCGATTTGCAGCCGCTCGCATTGTTCTGATACTTGCGACAAAAAAGCTCACAAAAACTCCAAAAAGATTAAATCTTAGGGACGTGGGTCCCATCGAGCGTTCTAGAATGAAGAGGGAAAAAACCAGCAAGGTGAGATTAGGTGGTTAGTATGCAAATAGAGCATTCAAACACATAAAAACATGAAAACATCAAACAAACCACATAAAAACACAAAACAACTATTTATACCTTGCAAATCTATACCTTCACATCTAGATTGAGCCTTTGATGAAGCCAAGGATGCACCCCTCCTTGAATTAATTGGATTGGATCCCTTGTTGAATGTGAATGGCTCTCCAAGATTGTGCACAAGATGATTAGATGAAATGGATGAGGGATTTTGACTAAGTGATGGATAAGTGGAAAATTGAGTAGAGTTTGGTTGCTATGGAATATCTCTTAGACTCAATTGACAACATAAACTTAGCTAATTTGGAGATGTAAAATAAGGGGGTGGATCCCTCAATTTATAGGAGAAGAGGAGAAGAAATGGAGAGCTAGGATTGATCCAAGATGAAGGGTCAGGATTCCATGTGAGCCCACACATGGCCCAAGATATACCTTAAAGGCATTTCTTGTCTCGACACTCCTCAAGGCTCATTGGGAAGTCTTCCCAATGTTCCTAGGGAAGAGAAAGGAATAAAATATTCCTTGAGAGATGGAGATGGGGAATTAAAAATTCCTCAAAAAGGATAGCCATGGGGATTGAAGGAATAAGGAGGAATTAAAAATTCTTTGGAGGAGGAGATGTCTAAAGAAATGTGAGATATTGAAAATCTCACATTCACCTAGGAAAAGGGCCTTTAAGGAAGGTGGTTGGATGGAAGAGACAAGGAGTTGACTTTGTGGCTAATCCCCAGGATTAGCCACTAGCAACTCATTAGGAGGGGGATTAGAAGAATGATTAGGTGGGATTAGGGCAAATGAGATTTGTAGGAGGATTTGACTAGGAGATAGAATGAGTGGAGGGAATTAAAAATTAGAAGAATAATGATAAGTGAGATTAGGGGGCTTCTAGAAGAATTCATTAGGATAATGATGGATTAGGAAAAAGGTGATTTGTATGAATCACCTAGATTAATTAATTAAAGGGGGGATTTGGAGAGAATTAATTTTAGGGATTTTAGAAGAATAAAGGTAGATTGATTTATTAAATAAATCAATCAACTAGACTATACTGACAATATTAATTATATTTAATTAATATTTAGAAACTATAGGGATTGATATAATTAATAAATTAATTATGCGAGGAAATTAAATTAATTATTTAAAAAAATTAATTTAAGTGTCTACAGGAAGCCTACCCATAGTTAGATAATACTTCTGCAGTAAGTATGTGAATTACGATTGAGGGGCCTGCACTTGCAGGAAGGCCAACAGCCTAGAGTGCACTGCTCATCACAAAAGGAGTCTCACTGACTAAATAGAAATCCAGACTACAATCCATAGAAATGAATGAACTGCAAAGATAACATCTCCTTTACCTCAGTACAGTTCCGGTTAAGCTCAATACTGGAGGAGTAAATCCTCTTACATGAACCCAACTCGATCTTCAATGATCGACCAAATCCTCTGCCTAAATGATTATTACATTATTCTCTCCTTACATACCCATATCCCATTCCCTTGTCTCGATGATCTACAATGAGATCTTACATCATATATATACAAACCCTCGACTAGAAACAATAAGGTTGGCCACCAGATAGTAAACCAATTACATAATTACAAAACATGTCAGCCTTAGACTAAACACATAATATCCAACCCATAAGACATCCAAGAAACACATCAAGAGGTCCAATCCACGCGTTACATTAAGTCGGTCCATAACCTAGATCAACTGGGACCCAATATAGGTCCATTCACGCCAAAGAAATGATCCCAATCAACTAAGTCTCGAACATGATCACCATCAGCATCCAGAAAATCCACCAGAAGCTGCACCAACACCACTTATGCAATTCATCAAAGATCTTCATCAAAGCTCTACCGACAAAACCCTCGCCAAAACCACAAACCAAGATTTCTAGCAAACAGGATAGCATCCTATCACCAGAACAAAACCAACTAACTGAACATAAACATGAGTAGCATGAATAAGCCAATTCCATAACCAAATCATACCAGAGCATATCAAATCAAAACCAACCAGAAACCCCACAACTTATTGGGACCAGAAGGGTGCCGATAAAGCATCCAAAATGGCTAGTGTTCACATCAATGACAAAACATCAATGCAACACATAATCAAATCCTTTGAATGACCAACACATTGATGCTGCTAGTAATTGCACCTCAAGTAGTTTGGATGAAGAAAATGTTGAAGGATATCAAAGTTATCTATCATGAGCCTACTGTCATACACTGTGATAATTCAAGTGTAACATTCAAAGACTAAACATGTGTCATTAAAATATCATTACCTGAGAGAGAAAGTCAGTGAAGAGAAAGTGAAGCTAGAGTATGTATCTACAAAGGAACAAATTGTTGATATTTTCACTAAGCATTTGCCTGCAGAGACATTTTTCTACTTGAGAGACGAGTTAAGGGTATCTACCCCTCCTGGTGAGAACTAGATTCATTGAGTTGCATCAATCTAGTGGATTTAAAAGCATTATCTTTCTATCCAGATTAGTGAGTTGGTGTTGCTCCTTTGGTGGAGTAGTATATGCTTTAGGGGGAGAGATTCCTATTCTTCATGTTTCATATTCTAAGGGGGAGAGAGTTTGGTTTTTTGTTTTGAGATATTTGGAATTTCTATCAAAGAGGGAGAGAGACCATGTGAAAAACTTCTTTACCCATCTTGATCTTAGGGGGAGTTTGCTAGAGATATCTTGTTTCTTTGCATTGACTGTTTTTCACATTCATATGTTGCCATCAATGCCAAAGGGGGAGATTGTTGGATACTGTTGGAGTTTGTTGGGCTTTGCTGCTGTTAGGATATGTTTTTTTCATTGATGTCAACATATTCTTGTGATTTTATTTGGTGATTGTAGATTGTGAAGATCTTATGATCCAGTTTTGTAGTTTTGTTTTGATGTGTTGGTGCTTTGCAAAGTTTGGTATTTCCTTAGGTATATTCCGGTGTGATCAGATCTTGAGCTAAGATTTTGGGATATTGTTTGGGATGGTCTTGTGTATCTTCATTTTAGATGGATCATGTTTTGGTGCTCTACAAGTTATCTTTCTTCGTGACAGTTGTTGATTGGTTGTATTCTTGAGTTTCAAATGTTGATTGATGGAGATTTGATAAGTGGTGTTAGTGTAGATGTTATCGATGATTATAACATTCTTGGTGGTGTTTCCTAATAGTGTCCTATTTGTTTTGATGATCTGCATTGATCGTTGTGTGATTTATTGGTGGTTTTCATGAACCGGTGATGATTTTTGTGTTATGCGATATTTCTGGTGGTGTAGCATGTTGCGGTTGATCTTGGCATGATTTCCAGTGGTGTTGCGTGTTTGGAAATTTGTTTCAAGGGTCCATGTTATTTCATGTAAATCATTATATTGGTCTGATGGTCGATCTTTGTATCGTGTGATGTAATTTTGTAATTGAGAGTTGACGGTTTAGCCGACCTTGTTGTCAAGGTTGATGAATTGTATATATAGGTGATATATTCATGTAATTTAGTGTGAGAGGTTGCGTCTACATTATCAGAGAGTGGTTTATGTGTGAACAAGGATTCATCCTTCGATATTGTGATTGAGTAGAGATTGGTGTTGCATGGTAGACATTTATGCATAACTAGAACTATCATCAAGCATTTGGAGATGATATTCTTGCAGTTCATTTCTTCCGAATTGTAGTCTGAATCTTGTTGTAAGTTAGTGAGACTTCCCTAAGGGTTTTAGCCTTCTAGGTCATTATCTTTTGAGCATTGAACTCTAGATAGTGTGTCTGAATGCATGTACACTCCCCATTGTAATATTTTCACATACTACTACAAAGTATCATCTTATTGTGGGTAGGTTCCCACTGTGGTTTTTCCCTTAACTGGGTTTTCCACATCAAAACATCTTGTTGTTGTGTGTTGTGCATTCAATTTTCTTATCTTTGTTATTGCTATAGTTTATCAGATCTGTATTTGTGATTAAGTTTGTGAATCTGGTGAAGACTCATTCACCCCTCCCTCTCAACCTTAATGCATTGTTGTTGCCAACACCCTTGCCCGCTAAAAATAGGACAAACAAGTGGTAAATGGAGAGCACATAACTGAATGTCAGGGTTCAAATCAATATGCAGAAAGATGACATCAATTTTGAGGTAAAAATGTCAGAAAAGGAACCAGGTGAGAGCTAAGATATGACACACTAAAGTAGGGGCAAAAATGGTGGTGTAAATTGTGCAGGGTTACAATTTACAATGCTACAACTATAAACTATGTCATTCATATGTTATATCTTACTTTTCTAATGTTATATTGATAGGTTTTTATTCAATATAATATATAGATCTATCATTTGAAATTCCTTATTTTTTTATGTTATATTCACATGTAAACTAAGATATTCATACATGTTATATTTATATATTTTTAATTTAATTTTTGTAAGAAATTGACTAATTATGAGCAATTCTTTGATAATTAAAAATAATGTAAATACCACTTAATTTCAAAATGATAAAACCCTTATCAACTTAGGTGTAGTTAAGTAGTTGGACCCCTTGGTTCTCATATAACAGACCAAAGTTTGACTCTCCCTAAGGACATCTTAATATAGGATTGTTTTAAAAAATGACCATCTTCCTTGAATTGTAAATAGAACATAGCAAATAATGCTAGAGGAGATGGCATTTTGATTTTAGCCAAATATTATTGGTGGATGTAGCAAGTAAACCAAGACATTGATAACTGCATCGGCTAATGCTATAAATATTAGATCATGACCATTAATAGTATTCATGTTAAAGGAATGTAGATCTATTTGTAGTGGTAATCCCACATTTTATAAAGATGGGATGGGGTTCCCTATATAGAACCCCTATCTAATGATAAAAAGATGTTAAAAAACAATTAAAATTATCCTATTTCTAGTTGCAAGAAATAAACAACAAATATTAATTATATTTTTCATCTTTTATTTTTGTAATTAATAAATAAATAAACATAATTAATTAAAATGTAATTGACATTAACTTTCAACAAAATTGTCATCTTTTCTAATTTTAAAATAAAAATAATTATAATTAACTTTTCAAAAATTTAACCCTTTTCTTTTAAACAAATCTACAATGAATAATTTGAAATACTAGGAAAATATTTTGAAATTATTCTTTTCCGAGTTTTCCTAGGTTATATGCAAGTTATTTCTTCAAATATTTTTAAGTCTATTTTCACTTAAAATATCCCTAGAAACCTTTCAAAATAAAACCCCTCGAGGATTATCACAAAATCTACCTACAATAAAGCTATGGAGGAATTTTTTTGGAAATTAAATTAATATGTTTTACTATATTAATTTAGTATGATAATTTTGATTGGAATTTAGTTCTTTGAAAAAAATAAAAATTAGAGGTAATGATTATAAAAGATATCTATCTTGATACATATTTTTTCTATAAAGAATGGTCATATGGGATTTAAATCATGAATTAATTCAACGCAAACTTCTTTATTTGTCTATGTTTTATGTAACAACAATAATGTTGATTTAGAAATACAATAGTTAGTTTAATATAATATAATAAAATAAATTGACAATTCTAAAACAATAATTTGAATTAATCAAACAAAAAAAAAAAATTAAATAAAGAAACCTACATTATACAATCACCACAATCTAATCTAACTAAAACATGAAAAAAAAAATTCACACAATCTAATCCAACCGACTCCGATCATATGAACTTCGAAACATAATGTACACTTCGAGTTAAGTGTTGCTCACGTGAAACAAATTTTTGGCTCTAAATTCTTTTATTCTCTTCTCCTCTATCATGATCACTTGACTATGGATGAACTTCCAAGACAAGATAGGTCAAATGAGAGAATATGAATATTAAGATTGTAAAGTTATTGTTGGAACATTCAGTATTCGTCCTTACACACTACTTCTAGGAACAATATGGGAACATATTTTCTATTAAAAAATTGTAAGTTTACAAATAACTTGATTTTAATGTTTTGTACAGAAAAAATGAATCAAAAGCACTATAAATAACACTTCCACTGAAAAAAAAAAAGCTACCCTCAGAAAGAAATAAAATCAAATTTTTTTTAATTAATCCAAAAATATGAACAATAAAGAAAAGAGTAAAATCTACTAGAAAGTCAAACAAATGACATTTTGGCATGGAGAACAAGCCACATGTTGCATTTATAATTTATCATGCATTTAAACATTTTTAGAATTTTTGTCTAAAGTTTTATTTTCCAGCACTAACAAACCCAAAAAGAAAAACATTTCAAAATCTGGTTGAACCAAATTCCATATAAGAATTATTTAATATGACCCTAAAGTCTAAAAAATGGTGTGAAGATGGGATAAAACCTACAATATTGCGTTAGTTTTCTTGGTGGACACGTTCTCACACGTTCCACCGACACGTAAGTAGTTCCCATAAAAAGCCTTTTTTAAGGTTGTCTCTCATTAGTGAAAACAAGTATGAAACGGAAGTGCCAATCTTCTTTGACACGACTGCACAACTCATATCGTGTTCTGTGATTTGACGCTAAACAAACTAGCCGTTTCCCATTTAGGGAGATAAAATCTAATTACTTTTAGATTAGGCAGGGGCGACAACGTGCACACCAACAACATTTTGTACAAGGTGTATGGAACAATCCAATTTTGATACGCACTAAAAATCCAATGAGCACATTATGGAATATGGGGAAGACTGAAATTTCTTCCATCATTATTTTTATATAGGAATACATAAGTTGAGTGGAAAGTGGAAAGAGTCATAATTCAATTGTTCAAGTAGGGTAATGATTTAAAACACAAAAAACAATTATAATCGGTTGTTATATAATAAGAATAAGAACACTAAGTGAAGGTAAGGTTGGTCTCGATCATTTTACTTACCCCATAGATTAATGAATTTGAAAGTGTCTATAAGAGCCTCCAAACCATCATTAGCATCTTTTTTTATCTTCAATAGCATCACAAAAAAAGAGAAAATTTGTGAGTCTATCTAACTAGCAATCCCACATCTAAAAGCTAGGCGAGAAGTAGAATGGTAGCTAGGAGGGTTGCAACCATCCTTATTAAGTATGATATGTTCTCACATGAGGTAGGGGCACTTAAGAATGGGCATCTTGATTGCCACAAGTAGACTGCTTGCCCCCATGATGGCACCCACAGAGTGGAGAATGAGCTCGACCAAAGGTAGAAATCAAAGTGACTCTGGCAACAAACATAAGTTATTACTCTAATGGTCCAACAAAACTTGGAGATAAGTGACTTCAACGACAACCTTGTTGGATTGGACTTGAATTTACATAAGATGGAAAATAATGGCTTTAGTATAGAGTGAGAAATTAGGATCACTAAAAAGACTAGAAAAATTAGCATCATTTTTGTCCTTCCAAATGCTAAAATGGTTTTCCACCCTAAAAGCTTACCAAATCCAAATATATATTTGGAAGGGATTGTAGACCAAACCCCTAACAACACCATGTACCAAAAAAAGGATAAAAAAGGATTTAAAAAATAATGAATTTGAGTCTAAGAAATTTGAACTTTGGGATAAAACTAGAAAAGATGCTTGAGACATTCTTGATGACCACAAAATGGACATTATAGATCCTAAGTTCTCAAATAGGATAACATGAAACCAATAGGAAGACCTTGAAAATAATTCATTAAGAAAAAGGAACAAACTTTAGCTCTCAAGAATATCTTACCAAACAATTACTAGAGATTGTAGAATCCATCTATAGTTTAAAATAGGCACAATAGGAAAATGAGGTGAAAGCCAACAATAGCATTGTGATGTTTATATTTGCAAAAAGGTATATTAGGGGTACCACTTCCAATCTTTCCACCATGTTTTGATAGACCAAACTCAAATTTTATGAACAATATCTAAAGGAATGTAATCAATAATAACTTCAAAAGTTTTTTGATCCCAATTGGATAAATGAAACTTCAATTTGGCTTTAGTCAGTTAAAAAAATGGCTCTCTTTTGAAAAGATACTTAGAAAAGTCTTAATCCTTTTTTTCAAAAAAAACCTCAAAACATAAACCCATGGAATCTTCACAAGAGGATTAAATTTTGACGATGCAAAATAAGAGACCATCAAATAAATTTTTGATTGATGAAAAGCCCATTACAAAAGCTAGTGTCATTCTAAACAATTCAAGGCTTAATAGCTTTGAACAAGATTCCAAATAATTTTCAAATAAGTAGGAAAAACAAATACTCCCTAACATAAGGAAAAATAAAAAACTACAGGGCAAGTGCAAGGTAATGAGTCACAAACTCGCGGAAGTCTGTGCGTTGGAAAACATGCTCTTATAAATGGGGGCCCGTTTATGCTTTGGGCTTCCGAGCCGAAAGGTAACGGGGGTCCGAAGTAAAACAAAATGGGCCCCCGTTTTGTTCTAAAACGGGGGCCCGACCCGTTTCTAAATCGCATTTTTCCTTTTTTTTCCACAAGTCGCCCTTATTTGAAAACGGGGCCCCGTTTTGTGGAAGTTGATTCCACAACCCGCCACTTGGCTCGGGATTAGGCTTGGGATAGGCCTGGGATGTCCACACCTGAGACATGGACCTGCAAATTCAAATCTCCATGAATGAAAGCACAAATATGAACTTCTGAAATAGTTTATGTGCCTCTAATCAAAGAATTTTTATATGAAATTAAAACCCATTTTAGATTATACTGTCTAGATTCTAAATATGTAAATTTATTTAAAAATTGATTATTTTAACTATTTTTCATTTAATTTATACTAAATCGGGTCCATAAATTTGAAATATTAACTAATTTTGTTAATTTAATTACTTTTTTATTTTAAAGAATTTTGGGAAAAAAATTATATGTCATCAATCTACACAAAATTGTTTTGTATTTAAAAAATAAAATATAAAAAAATGTTAAGTTTACATCAAATTATGTGGGTCGTACACATGCATGGTATGGTCTTGAAACATGCATTTTTAAAATAGAGTTTTTAGAACTCCATTCAAAAAGTTATTTTTTATTGTGTGGGTATTAAAATAAATTACATATTTGGAAATAAAACTCAGAGGGCTATCTTTTATATTACTGACTTTTTCCAAGATTCAATCTCTAAGTGTTTCGAAATTTAAGCTCAAATGAGACAAAATCTGAAAATCAGGGAAAACACTTCCACTTTTTGGCCAAAAAGTGGACTCATCTTCTTGCACTGACCCTACACTAACACCCCCTTAATCATAGCTTAGGTTGGTGAAAAGATGGTTCTTGACAAATAGGGACATGTTAGGTACCCATGTACATGAGATCCTCCTAAAAGGGAAAAATTCCCCCCATAAGAGGAGTGGTCCCCCTAAATAGAGAGATAAAAAGATCCACCATAGTAGAGAGAGAATGAAGAACTAAGAAGTCCCTCCTAAAGAAGATTCCTGTGGCATCCTAAACAAAGCTTTCAAATTAAGGAACTTGCTTTCAGTGAAGGATTTGGTGAAGATGTTTATGGTCTATACTTTGATATAGAACAATACTTAAGATCAATGATGCCTTAATGAATCAACTCTCGTATGTAGTGCACATGTATCTCAATGTCACGAACCCTATTTATCCATAATTATTTAATTAGGAAAATAATGTTTCCTTTTCGCAAATGAAATGAAATTGAAATGGAAATGGAAAATTTTAGAGGAATTAGATGATAATGTGAAAGAAATTCAAATGCAAAGAAATGATTTATATTATTTTCTTTAAGTGCAATTGATTGATCGGTATTGTTTTTATTATTGGAGATTGTCATTGCTAATGAGAAATTGAGTGCAAGTGAATGCAGGAACAAGTGAACACAGATGAAGGCGAGAACATGGTTCAGGTAGAGTTGTCTTAGCTCATGGACTTTGCTAGAATAGATGAAATCTTACACACCACTTTAGAATACTTATACGTGCATTTGATATAATTGGAGTTTGTTATAGGATTAGACTTGAATTACATTAGTGATTGTGAAATATTATGCTTTATTTGTTAGGCCCAATATGGAAAGCTAATGTACTGAGAGGGGAGGGGTGAATCAGTACTTCAAAACTTTTCTTCAACAATAACTTTACTGCTATGCATAAATCGGGTAGTGCAATAACATAATATAAAGCTAAAACAAATAGATAACAATCATACATGATTTACTCCATAACACATATATTTTGGTTATGCAGAAACTCTTGGTTAGAGAGAAAAACTGCGGTGGGGATGGCACCCAAACTTCACTACTACAATAATTAAGGTTGCTCAACTAGAGCTACATGTTTAGCTATTTCTGATAGCTTACCCTGTTAGGAGTATCAAGATCTATTAGATCTGCCTTGCTAAAGGATTTTACAACACTTAATGTAAATGTTGCACCTGGTTAGAGGCTTTACAATTTATAGACTTGATTAGAGTCCTTTACCCTGTTAAAGGTTTTTCTTACAACTTCAAAATATTACAGTAAAATCTTTACAAATATCTACAACTTTACATCTAGAATGTTATAGCAGATTCTATGTGCTCAGAATAAGATTACCTTGCTTATATCATACCTCGGTAACCCATGTAGTAACTCGGTAAACCCTTTTGTTTACTTTGTTCTTTGATTGTTCTTTGAAATCCATCTCAGTGACCTCTGTGTCTCTGTGACAGTCATAACACTTAGTGCTTTCACATGTCTTGCTTCATATATTTCTATATCTTCCTTTTTGTCATGCTACATGTATATTTTTTATCTTAATCCATGTTGTATAAATAGATCTCTTATGTCAGTGTCCATTCATTGCTTCAATCTTACAAACATGTTTTATCGAATGAATAACCATGCAAAATATTTCATTAGTTAGATGACCTCAAAATCATACACAATCTTTAAGTGCAATTTCCAATGTGATAACAGTTCTATGTGCCTCGATCTTGTAACACGTTTTCATATGTATGTCCAGGTTCAATGAATCTGGTAACACGTTTCACTCGGTGTATATTAACTCGGTGTGTCATCTTTGCTGCTCAGTAGACATGGAATGATACTCGGCAGACAGCTCAGTGTATACTACGCTCTGAGACTACTTTCTTCTATAACCGACTGGACTGTGCATACCGACTGAATATTTCAGTAGAGATAACTGACTAGAGTATATAGAATAACTTTGAACATAAAAACTAATGGCAACTTGATAAGTAGTAACAATCTCCCCTTTTGACATTAATTGAGATGTTTGGCAAAAACTACTTTCAAAGTTATAACACAATAATCTATATACTTGCCAAATTTGACTATACTGACAGTATATACAATAGTCAATGAAATAATATATCTAGATATACTCCCCTTATCGATATACTGTACAAAACTCTGATTTTGCATGCTCGATGATCTGCTCTTGGGTACTCTTCTTACTGTTTTGTTCACTGCTCGGTTCACTGCTCTTGGGTACTCTGCTTACTCTGCTTGGTATACTCCCCCTGTATACTACACTCCTTGATACTATACTTTGATGCTTTGAATACTATATCACTCCCCCTTTTTGACAAACATCAAAATTTAGTTACCATTCGGTGGTGGCAACTGGTGAAAAATGGATTTATACTTTGTCTGTGCTTCAGTGAGAGTGATAGAGAGGGCATCCTTTACACTATCCATTAAGGAATTTTGTGCTTGAATATCAGCCAATAATGATATTAAGCCATCTAAAGTGCTTCCCTCTTGTGTAGTAGACAAGTATGTGGCTCGGTTGATTTCTTCTTGGACAAATGAAAGATGAGGAAGGAATAATGTCCGAAGTGTCATTATGTCCATCCTGATCTTGTGTTCTTCATTTCTTAGGTCCAATTGTTGAGCCATTAGCTGTTGTAACTTTGTATAGAAATTCTAAACTGAATTGGGCTTGGTGGTCAACTTATTTGAGAGATCGGTGATCTCTTTCTCAATTGCTTTTGTTTTATTTTTTATGTCTTTAATGAATAAAGAAAATGTACAGAGTTTTTGAAATAAATAATGAATGTGCTTGAGTTGAGGGGTCAACTCAGCAATAAATTTGACAAGTTTGACTTTGCCAATAGCTATAGCTTTTTGTACCTCTTCTATCATTTTTGCAGTGAGCTCCTTGTGTTTTATCTTGCTCAAATATTCTGATGCATCTACTCCAGATGTCTCTATCTTGGTTAGGATTTCATCCAGTTGAATGTGGATGGCAACATCTTTTGACACTGTAGCTATAGGTAGCGTATCTATTAAGAGTACTTTCACCTTCTGAAGTACTTTATTTTTCTTTTGAATGGCCATTTGCTTCTGAACTATTCAACCTTTGCTTTGCATAGTTCACTGAAATCAATGAGTGCTTGCCCCTTTAATTTGGATATATCAACTTTGGGCAACACTATTGGTTTTGACAAATCTACTTTGAAACTATGCTTTTTCATCTTCTTTCTTTACCTTTTACCAATTGAACTAAGACAAGGGCTTGTGAGGCTTGATGACCCTCAGTAGGTTGCTCGGTAGAGGCAACAATTTGGTCAGTTTCTTTAGCCTCTATAGTGTCCTTTGGTGTCTCGGTACTCGGTGTCTCAGTTGCAACATTTTCAGTGCTAGAAGGTGCTTGAGATGTCTATTCTTGAGTAGTACCTTCTCCTATTGTAGACTTGTGATCTTCGGTGCCTTTATCCGTATCCTGAGGGGTTTCGGTTGAGACAGGTTGATTGACCGGTGGATAAGGATGACCTTGTTCCAAGACTGATTCACTAGATACAAGTTTTGCATATGCATTGCCTTCTATCATTTCCTATTCTGATGCCTTTGTATCCATGATATCTTCATCTATTTGAATGGTGTCAGCAAGATCTTGCTCGGTAACATTAGGATCTTGCTCGGTGACATCAACTATTTCCACTTCAGCTTGCTCACCAGCATCCTTGTTTCTAAAAATTTCCTGCCACTTTTCTTTTGTCTCATTTTCCACTTCAATATACAGCCCATTCATCAGTTTCAAGGCTTTTTGTTTGATGAGGAACTTTGTGTGGTAGGTTGTTAGATGTTCTTTTATTTCAGCTACCGACATGTCAGGAAAGAGATGTACCAAACTTCTTTCTTTGATCTGTTTCTCCTAGTCTAGGGCATATTGCCACCTGTTATCAATATGTGCATATAATTCTTTTGGGAGAGAATTAGAGACTTCTAATGGGACCAATCAAAATTTTAGAAGTGTGTAGATGACAGCTTCTTCAATTTGTCTCTTTTCATCTATATTTTTGGTTTCACACTTAACATACCTTTCCTCCAAATCCACCATATTCTTGTAGATTAGTACAAAAAATTTCAACACTATGTACATTTACCTTCTTGCTCTTGACAATCTAGAATTTGCTTGCATCCTCAGATTCGATGTCACTAGACTCTTTTGCCAAAATGAGTCTCCAAGTAGATTTCTTGTAAGTCTTTGTTACCTTAGGAATAGTAACACTCTTTGTTTTCTTACTCGGTGAAGCTGCAGATGCTCTAGTGTTAGGTCGCTTTGCTGGAGGAGTCGGTGAGGCCTTTGATGTGTCCAGTTTCTTTCTTTTCAACACTTTTCCCTTAGGCAATTCGGTGCTCAGTGTTATAGCTACCTCTTGGGCTTCAGATTCCTCTTCCGTAATGACTATAGTGCCTTTGATAGGTGTGGAGGAAGAATCTTCTCCGAATTTCTCTGATAATGCCTTTATCATCTTTGTTGTCTTTCTTGTAGCTTTGGGTACTACAATGCTCATTTTTACTTTTTCCTTCACTTCTTCATAGGTTCCATACCTCAGCTCGGTAGCACGCCTTGGAAATGTAAGAAATACATCAATTTACTGTTGTGTGATGTCAAAATTAATCTCATAACCCATAGGTGACAAAGATTGTGTTCTTGGTTCCACGGCGTTCACATAACAGTAATCAGTGTCTACTTCAAAACATATGTCATCTTTGTATTTTTTCACTAGCTTGGGTGGAATCCGGTACTTGTTATGCATTTTCTCTTGAAATTTACTGAAGTAATCATCCATAATATCATTAAAATTATCACCTAGCTTCTTAATGAAGTCATTGATCTGATGGGTGATTGGTCGGTGTAGTTCCCAAACAACTTTACCGACTGATGGAAAGAATTTTTCAAAATAGAAAAACATGCATACAAGTAGTGATCCAAACTTTAGTGTATTAGCCGAGTTGTTCTTCTTTAGCTTCCTAATGGTGTTCAGATTCTCAAATAGGTTTTTTAGAAACACCTCACATAGATCAATTTTCATGCCTTTCTTCACAATTTTGTATGGTAGGTCTACTACTGCATAGGGTACACTGTTTTCCCTTGCCGATTGAAAGAAACAGTAACCTATTACTCTAATGGCAAATTTTAGTTCTGCATCAATGACATTGTTCAATTTTAGTCCTCTGTAATCTAATTCCACTCTATTTAAACTGATCAATTCCTTCTGTGATATCATATTTTGAGCTCGGGCATGATCATAAATAGGGTAACTAGTAATCAAATGAATGATTTCCTTGGTAATCTTAAATGGTTGCTCTTCTAGCCACATGAAGTCATCGTGAACTCTTCTTAGAACAAACTTGACCCACTGGGGTTTGAACACACGGGGATAGGTTAGGGCTTCAGTTAATCCCTTGATCTTAATGTGCTCATACTTGCTATCCAATTTACCATCGGTGCACAATTCATCATAGGTGTCTTTGATTTCAATGTGACTGAGTTCTTCAACACGACATTTGGTGAAGAATCTCACATCCTCGACTAGTAACACTCTATCCAGGATGAGTGAGAATGCGGTTTTGTCATCCGGTTCAAATGCAACTTTGGGAGTTAACGAGTATTTTAGTGAGGGCTTTTCAACATTCTTAACAATGATGGGATCTTAGATCTTAGGCGCCATTTGTAGATTTCAGATAAAAACTAACAAAAGATCCCTAGGGTTTGAGGATTTTCAAACAACAGACACTTCACACTTAGCAGATAACAATAACTTGATAAGATCAATAAACCAACTTAACAATGCATTGAGATTGATGTAAATACCTTGAATTTTTCTTTGTAGGAGGTTTGATTGCCTTAGATTCGCTTTGCTCTACTCTCTTGAAAACTTGGTAAGAAAAAATGACTGCATAAATGCTTTAAGTACACAATATACCTTATCGGGCTTCGTGCATGTTAGGTCAAAAACATTAAATGCATTCAGTTCCACTAAACTTTCTTCCCCTTTTTTCACTTTAACCGAGTAGCCAAACTTCCTTCATTTACCAACTTGATAGGTTTCCTATATTCACCGACTTGATAGGTTTCCTGTATAGTGCTCCAAAAGACTTTGATAGAATTTCAAACATACTTAATACATCTTTAACTATGCAGATTTTCACTTAAGTGCATAATAAAATAGGAACTGTTAAGATTTAACATTGAGAGAATTTAGTCCCTTCATACCTTTACCGATTAATTTGGAATAGGTGCACCTAACTTTGTAGGTAAGGTGCTTTCTTCATTTGACACAATTTCCTTCTTTTTCCAAATCATCTTTAATTTTTATTTTATTTCCTAAGTGTCTTTTCTAGGTTGATCTTTGCAATCTCTAGCCAAGTGTCCAACTTTGTGACAATGAAAACATGCCATACTAGGATTTCTCCATGATCTTCGGTTGTTCATCCTAAACCTTATAAAGCAGTTGGCACTTATCTGTCCATATCTTCCACAACATTCACACCATATCCTTGTATTGTAATCCCATGGTACTGCAGAATACTGTCAGTAAAGATCTATGTGAGCTCGGTAACCTCTAGCATTTGCTCGGTGTGCAAACCACATATAGTTCTTTTGCTTAAGCCAACACTTCTCGGTACTATGTCCATATCTATTGCATTTTTTACAAAACCCTTTGAATTTTGCCTTCTAATAATTGTTAACAGACTTTGTCCTACATTGATTAGATGTGTGACCATATTTATTGCAATTGTAACAATAACCATTGGACTTAGTAACATTTAGTTTCTTACCTTTTCTGATTTGGCACATGTTGGCAGTGTGACCTTGATTTCCACAGTAGTTGCAAATAGGTTTCTTTCTTTTGAAGTTCTTCTTGATTCCAGCTTGCTTTGATGATTCTCCTCTCTCGGTAGTATGGATTCCCTTCTCGATAGATTCTTTTCCTTTGTAACTGAGTCTTGCATCTTTGTTGGGTCTTCTTGTATTCAGTTGCTCATCCAACATTTTTGATGCTTCATAACTCTTCTTCAGTGTTTCTTTGGATTTCATCTCTGTTTCAAGTTCATTGGTCAACCTTGATACTTCAAGTTTCAATGATTGATTCTCACCATCTTTCAGATTTGCTTCATGATGTGCATAACCTAGTTGATCTGACAGGTTTTGTTGAATTCCAGTCATCCTTGTGATTTCATCATTCTTATCAGATACTGAGGCTTCAAGTTGTTGTTTCTCTCTTTCTAGATTTCTTACCTTATCCTCAGTTGTCCTCAATGCATCAAGATTTTCAGTCATCTATGTGTTGAAGTGTTCATGTTCTCTTTTCATTGCTTTTAGTTGACCAACTAGTGCTTTGATCTTTTCTTTCAATACTCCATTAATTTTTTTCAGTCTCTTCAGATATACTATTCTCAAATGATGTCTCAATTTGTTCCACTAACTCTTGAGAGTCTTGCAAATCATTAGATAATCTTCTTCTCACTTTCAGAGATTTTTGCATTTGCCTTTGCATGTCTGTAATCACTTGATTAGCATGGTCCATCTCTTCTTGTAGATACACAATCCTCTGAGATTGTTTATAGCCTTCCATTGATAAGATCTTTCTCTTTAGGTAGTTAAACCTTTTTCCAAGATTGAAGCTCTGATACCAATTGTTAGGCCCAATATGGAAAGCTAATGTACTGGGAGGGGAGGGGTGAATCAGTACTTCAAAACTTTTCTTCAACAATAACTTTACTGCTATGCATAAACTGGATAGTGCAATAACATAATATAAAGCTAAAACAAATAGATAACAATCATACATGATTCACTCTATAACACATATATTTTGGTTATGCAGAAACTCTTGGTTAGAGAGAAAAATTGTGGTGGGGATGGCACCCACAACTTCACTACTACAATAATAAAGGTTGCTAGGTTAGAGCTACATGTTTAGCTATTTCTGATAGCTTACCCTGTTAGGAGTATCAAGATCTGTTAGATCTACCTTGCTAAAGGATTTTACAACACTTAATCTAAATGTCGCACCTGGTTAGAGGCTTTACAATTTATAGACTTGATTAGAGTCTTTTACCCTATTAAAGGTTTTTCTTACAACTTCAAAATATTACAATAAAATCTTTACAAATATTTGCAGCTTTACATATTGAATGTTATAGCAGATTCTATGTGCTCAGAATAAGATTACCTTGCTTATATCATACCTCGGTAACCCATATAGTAACTCGGTAAACCCTTCTGTTTACTCTGTTCTTTGACTATTCTTTGAAATCCTTCTCGGTGACCTATGTGTCTCTATGATAGTCATAACACTTAGTGCTTTCACATGTCTTGCTTCATATATTTCTATATCTTCCTTTCTATCATGCTACATGTATATTTCTGATCTTAATCCATGTTGTATAAATAGATCTCTTATATCGGTGATCCATTCATTGCTTCGATCTTACAAACATGTTTTATTGAATGAATAACCATGGAAAATATTTCATTGGTTACATGACCTTACAATCATACACAATCTTTAAGTGCAATTTCCAATGTGATAACGGTTCTATGTGCCTCGATCTTGTAACACGTTTTCATATGTATGTCTAGGTTCAATGAATCTGGTAACATGTTTCACTTGGTGTATATCAACTCGATATGTCATCTTTGCTGCTCGGTAGACATGGAATGATACTCGGTAGATAGCTCGGTGTATACTACGCTCTGAGACTACTTTCTTCTATAACCGGCTGGACTGTGCATACCGACTGAATATTTCAGTAGAGATAACTGACTAGAGTATATAGAATAACTTTGAACATAAAAACTAATGGCAACTTGATAAGTAGTAACATCATTGTTAAAAGAGATGTATTTTGTTTAATGATTTAAAAAATGAATAAATGACCATATGATTTCACATTCTTTTGTGTAACTATGTGTGATTTAGTGAACTATATATTTATTTGCTTACTTATAAATGTACTTATAATTATACATATTATACATGTATATGAGTTTGGATAATGATTCGATCATATAAATGTATATACATATGTAATTATAATACATATATACATATACATATACATATATATATACATATATACACATACACACACACACACACACACACACACATATATATGTATATGTGTATGTGTATATGTGTACATATATATGTGTGTGTATATATATATATATATATATATATATAATTGATAATAACTAGTGATTTAATTAAATGACATATTGACCGAATGGTGGCGGATTATAAGTATTATGTTATAGGCAAGGTGGCAGTTTATTTAATGCAAAGTAAATGTTAAATGAGGGAGGTCGATAGTAATATCAACCACTCCCCATATTTATAGGGAGGGGTCAGTATTACCATCGATCAGTCCATCTCCCCTTTTTACTTTCCATATCAATAGCATTGCAGATTTTGTTTTACTTTGACCACGTCAACCAAGTCATGGACAATGCATTACGTGGTAGGCATAACGAATTCTTCGTCTTCGAAATACAATATGTGCAGTTTGGGAATTAATTTAATAAACTTGCATGTTGAACACATTGGTGTTCAAATAATATTAGGACTTTGTGAAAGAAATATGTAAGACACCAAAATAGCAGTGGTGTCAAGATAAATAAGTCACCACTAAGAGAGATGGGCCCGAAAATAGGAAAGAAGGTAGATGAAAACACTATATATAGACCATCGAATTGGAAGAGAAAGACACATACAACAAAGAATTAGAGAATGAAATGTATAAGAGAAAAGAATTGGAGATTTAGGAGTATTACAACAAGTCGTAAAAGATTGGTGATGATCATCTCATATTTAGCGTTGAATTTTAGAGGTAGGCTCTTAAATGAGGATTAGTTTGTTTTATTATTAAAGAATAGAAGGGAGAGAAGATGATATTGTGAAAAAGAGAGAAATTTGCAAAAAATAGAAAAGATAAGAACTAAGAATAAAGAATGAAAATATAGAGTAGTAAGGAAGAGAGAGCTCATGAGATACAGTAGCGTAGAGGGGAAAAGCATTGGAATCTAGACGTATTGCAAATAGTTTTTGGAGAAGTTATCAATGATCATAAAAGATTTGGATCGTATTTCAGAGGTAGGCTCTATTCTAGCAAGTTTTGTTGTAGAGATCTAAAAGATAAAAGAATGTTATATTTTGTTCAGATTTATACAATAATCAAATGAAGGAATCAAAATCATGATATTCGATTTCCTGATATGAAACCATTTTAAATTATTTTAAAATACGTTCATTTAAATAAAGATGCAATAATGAAATATTTTATTAAGGTTTGTTGATAAACATAGTGTAACTCATAGAAATTAGATAACAAAATCCTCCAGAAACAGAGCAAGGGGATAGAGAGAGTTTGTTCATTATAAAATTTGAATTTGAACCACAAAGAAGATGAAATACTAGGATAATGAATTATTAAATATTGAAGCTTATTTTGATTTCGTGAAGAAAAGAGTTACACTCCCGA
The DNA here is from genome assembly GCF_030272615.1 of Cryptomeria japonica. NCBI lineage: Eukaryota > Viridiplantae > Streptophyta > Pinopsida > Cupressales > Cupressaceae > Cryptomeria > Cryptomeria japonica. Next base: position 885,138,842 of record NC_081414.1, on the reverse strand, counting down.
ATTTAATCCTTGCATTAGAAGTTAAGATGATTATTGGGTATCTCATTTGAAAAGCCATATAGGTATGCACATTATGAATTTTCATCATGTTAAATGTTGTTATGGAAAATTAGTAAAATCAGTTAGTTGAATTCATAAATCATGAAAAACCACATATTAGTATCAAACTAAATATGTTATTCGAGAAAAGAGGTAGACAAACCAAAACACATGGAAAGATAGAGAACTTAAGCGATTTAAACGTGAAAATTCGAAACCATAAGAAATAGAATGCAAGTTAATTATTATGCTATTTAAATGTTATGATAAATGAATAAAAGAATATGTACTCATTTTTTTTATTCAATTTTTATGTAAAGATACATACATGTGTTACACCTTCGTATTTTTAATTTTTGATTTACTTGAAAAGATAGAAGTGAAAGATTATTCTCTTTTCGGATATACATTTGTTTGTCCATGAAATATTGTTTTCTTGCCACATAAAATTGGTTGTAAATGAAATATTGTTTCTTATATATCTAATTAATGAAATATTGTCTTCTTTAAATATTATAGTTTTATCATGTGAGGAATAGGAAGCTAGAATTGAGAAAAGAAAAGATTGTCTTCCATGTACTTAGTTTTGATCTCATATGAATATTAGAATAGCTAGATATGCTTCTGTGTTTGGAAAGATTACCTTCCAGGACAGGTGTCGAATGTGGAATCATAGAGAGAATAGTATGCTTTTCCAAACTATCTTTTATTGCTATGCATGACATTTTACGTGAGTAACTTATTGACCATTGAAATAGATGGATTTATTTATGCTCTCTACCATATCCTTGATTGATCTTGCTTGTTTTTTAATGGAATTATAAAATTGAAAATGCATGTATCATTCTAGGCATGCACCAGATTCCATCTTGTCCATCAAATTCTTTTTGCTAAGCAATTTGTGCAGGGTTAGGTATTCTTGATTGACCAAGAATTCCAAGGAAGTGAAAGCTTCAAGGTTGGGTGGAAAAAGCACTTGAATCTTGTTCTCATCTTCAGTTCTAAAGATTGTATTAAAGATAGCTTGGATTGCAGATCAAAGGACACATCTCATCCTTTATTTGATATTTATCTTGTTATATGCACTTAAGGCATTTGAAAGGCCTAAGTATTGTATGTAGATATAATTGAAATACTACTTACATATTCTTATTGAATAAAGAATATTTATCTCTTTTTAGAAATTTCGTGGGGTGTATGCACATAGTTGTGGTACCAAAAAGGTGCGACACTTAAAAAAAAAATTAAATTGTCATAAGGCGCATGCCATATGACCTTTTCAAACAATAAAAAAACATACATCCGCATTTTGGATGCATTTTGCACTCCCAAACCCATGTTTTCATGATTTGGGGTGCCATTTTCTTGCGCTCACCCTTTGTAGAAGCTTGATATTGGGCACTAAGTTGTCCATCTCTCATCAAAATTCTACCATGCCATCGAAGAGCTCAAAGAGCTCGAAGAGGTATGTATTTTTGTTTTCATATTGTCATTTTTTTATTAATTTGTGATTTAAATTTATTTTTATTATCAGGAAATGAGATTAGACAAGAAAATGTTGAAAACACTCAATCACCTCCTCATGAAGACCATATTGAAGAAGAAGCACATCAATAACCTCCTATAATCCCTAGACATCCCATAGGTACACAAGAAAACCTATTAGGTCAAATAGAAAGTAGCCAAAAAGAACTTGAAGGTTTAATCATAAGGCTAAAAGATCCCATTGGAACAAACTCCCATAGGACAAACATTGCCAGTTCTTTGCAATCTATTGTATCTCACATACAATCCATGAGTGGGCAAATAAATTTTTGGTCCAGTAAGAAGGAAGAAGAAAAGAAATTTTATGTTGGAAAGTTATCATATGCAGCAATGAAAAAAAAGAAAATTAATAAATTTGACTTGTGTGCTCTTTTTACGGACCCCCAAACGAATCAACCTTTACACCCTAGATGTAGGAGATTCCCTATTCATTGGTGTCATCATGAAGGGATTAAGAAATTTTTTTGGGATAGGTGGTGGATGGTATTTGATCATCCCTCATGCAATAATCATGAGGTACCCCAATACTTTCTAAGAAAATTATAGTGTGAGTTTGTTCTTAATGAGGTCCCAAACTATTTTAATTTTCTAGATTTCCAAGGTAGAGGTGGGAGTTCCTCACATGATAGAGAGGGCACACAACATGACCCAAATATCCCACCAAGACCCTTGGCTAGACCTATGGTGGAGCATGTTATTATTCCTTCCATTGTTAAGGAGAGTGTTGAGGTCAAAACTCTAGACTCCATTAGCTCACTCACTCAGACCCTTATACAGTATGTTAGGCCTCTAGTAGAGGGTGATGCAAGTGATGATGGTGATTCTTCTAGGCATCGAGTTCTAGCTCATTTTTGTCGATCTTGTGGTTCTCTTTACACTTATGATCTTAACAGTACTAAGAATGCACATGCACGAGCGGAGTTTGCTACAGAGAACATTGTCATGACAAAATCCTTGCTAAACGAAACATTTGGCATTGATACCCAGGTGAATTTCATTACAAGTTAATTTCATTATTTTTATTAAATCTTATATGGAAATTTAAGAATATATCTAAATTAGTAAATTATTATGATAAAAAATCAGGGTCAAAGTGTTCACAATACCAGCAGTTCATTCCTGCAGCACCCTTCTTCATGACTTCGTTGACTCCACAGGTATACAACGAGTGAAGAAATATAATTATTATATGTAGATTTTTGAACCTTATGTGAATGATTTTCTAATTACTCATTTTGGATGTCAAATAGTTTGATGCTAGAGCTTTAATATCAACACCTCGTAGTGTATTTCATCGACAATCTTTCACCTAGGTAAGCAATTTATCTTTAATGTTTTTGATTAAAGTAAAAATAGGTTTTGAAGGGGCCCTGAAACTCTTTGCAAAATATCCTTATGAGATAAAAGAATTTAAGAAACCAAAAGGAACTAACATAAGAAAAACTAGCATAACAACTAGAAAAAAATAACTAAAAAGCCCCAAAAAACCAGCAAAAACTGGCCAAACCAGACAAAGCACAGATAAGGAACTAATTTATGTTTTTCAGGGCATTAGCCAAGTTGCTACTAATCCCATACAGATCTTTGATATTATCCCTAAGATTAGGGATTTCCTTAGCAGATGTCACAACAACTTTCTTCACACTCGCCCTAGTTCTCTTTGCTGCTCCACCAGGCGTAGCTTCCCTGCTCCCAGTCTCGATAGCATCATCATCAATGTTAAGGTCCACCACCAAATCAGGATAGCTAGAGCTTTCAAGGACTAGAAAAATATCCTCTAGGTTCTTTGTAACAACATACAAGATATTTGGGATCATTCCCAATAGGTTTTTCATTGCCACTTTACCTTCTTCCAGATAGTCAATCTAAGCTCCCATCTTTTTATCTTTTCCCTCCATGTCCTACTTACATTGCTTCTAGTTCTTGTTATCTTCCTTCCTTTTCTCATCCATCTACTTCCCATTTTTTTTCAAATTATTCACAACTTCATATGTCCATCTATCAAACCCCAGTCTAGCCTCGGTAAGGTTTTTGAGGTTATCCAAGAATAACCCTTCTCCAACACGCTCCTTATCCTTACCCAGATTATCCTTAGCCATTTCCTTATTCTTCTCCCTCTCAAAATCCATTTATTTTTCCTCACTAACCTTATCATCCTTCTCCACCATAGGCTGGCTGTTGTCATTGCCTAAGCTGGCACTGTGAATTGGACTATCTTGGTCGGACATGTCCTCAGCTTCATCTTCCTCTGCACCCACATCCTCATCTTTCCAAATTTCCTCACCTCCAAACTCATTCATTTCCATTTCATTGCCATCTTTTCCAGATTCCTCTATATCATTATTGTCATCTTGGGTTTTCATCCCAATGGCGCTCTTGCTTTTTTTGCTCTGGATCGACTCTTCCTAGCTGGGTCCACCTTCCTCCAGCTTTCTCTTGCCTTTCCTTGAAGAAGCCAACAACCTCTTGTTTTCCTGAATGGTAAGGATTTTGTAGTGCTCATAAATGAGCAGAATGAGGCCACAATGAAGCACCAGGTTTGAGGGATTCTTATTGTGTTTGTTGAGGGACCTTGATAAAGACCTGAAGAGATAGTAGGGCGGAGAAACCCTTTTTTCATGTTTGAAGTGGTTTAATAGCACAAAGTGGTATGTATGGGCCCTAGTAAAATGACCCTCAACAGTTATCTATTCCATGATTGCATTCAACACCTAGCCCCAAATTTTCTTGATGTTGGAGGCATCATAATAACCCCCTTGTGGCTTTACCAATTTTAGCCCTCTCCTTTTCCTTACGCGAAAATTTTTTAACCACATTATTGGAAACTTTAAGATCTCTAAAAAAATTGAGCCCTAAGTGGGGCATACTCGTTACAGTCGCAATGAGGCCCGCATCCAATTTGAACCTCACACCATGGATTTTAAAAGACCCGTTACTCCAATTTTCAATTATTTTGGAGACTGCAAGATTAACCCTACCTTTATGGTAATCAACCAACTTCTCCATAAAATTCATCAAGGACCCTTTTCCTAGCTTCATCCATACTTTTGGCATTTCTTTCCATTTGGAAATGTTGTCTGGTTCCTCCCTCCTTAGATCCCCTCCCATATTCAGTTTCAGAATGTCACCTCTGTTCTTATGCAAGCTCAAAGCTTTCTTCTCATTGTCTCTTAGAATTTTGAATATGATAACCCACAAAGTGTGCGGAGTGTTAATATCTTTGATTGTAATTCTGCCACTTGGCCAAGTAATCATCACCTTTCTATAAATGCATAAATTACTCATTTCAACCGTTCCCCATGAATCTATCCTTTCTTAGGAGATCTTTAATATTAAAATTAATATTATCTTCCCCATGCCAAATAGTTTGAGCTTTGGAGTTAAAGCCTAGGTTCGCCAAGCCATCTGCAACCAAATTTTTTTCTCTAAAGGCATGTTCAATTATGATAACTTTAAAACTAGCAATAATTTCTCTTGCTTTCAAAATTATGTTTTCAATAGACCACGATGGCTTGGTTTCCCCCTTCAAGCACTTGATAATATTTAGTGTGTCTCCCTCTAGCCATAAGTTGTCATGATTTAGGTTCTTAGCAATAATTAGAGTATTTAGAGCAGCTGAAGTTTCAGCATAATGATTGGTTTGACTACCCAGAGGGCTAGCAACCACCACTAGGCAATTTCTAGCAAAATTCCTAACTATGCCCCCATAACTAGCTTTACCCGGATTCCCCTTCGACACCCCATCAAAATTGGCCTTTATCCATCCCTGAAGTGGAAAGAACCACACCAGACCTTCCCTACCCTTCTCCTTACTAGATTTGATTGTAGAAAGGTTCCACCTATCATTAAAGTCTTCTTTAGCTGCTAGACCATGATCAGTACCATTGAGACATTCAAATATACTTCTATATATTTTATCCACCACAACTTCAGGATTAGCAATTTTATCCCTAAAAATCCTATTATTGCTCTCCTTCCAAATGTTCCAGATAACATTAGGGAAAGTAATTTTCCAAATCTCCACAATCTTAGGGTTGGGGTTAAGACAGTACCATTGTTGTCATGACTCCCCTAGAGAGTTTAGAAAAATTCAGCTCAACTTCCACTTAATAAAAATAATTTTCCAAATTTCCTGGCTAAAAGTACATTGGTGGAGAATATGGCAAGTTGACTCTTCTTCCCTGCAACAAAGAGAACACTTGTTAGGAAAAACAAATCCTCACTTTTGGAGGTTGTCCAAAGTCAACACCTTATTTTGGATAAAGATCCAAAAAATGATATTAACTTTAGGAGTTAACTTCTTATTCCACACTTTAGCCCAAATAAGAATATCTTCCATAACTTTTTTGTGGATAGCCACAGCCGAAGACACAAAATAGTAACCCATCTGAGGTTTTCCTCCAAATCAAACTCAATAAACTTTAAACCCAGACAATGCTGGCTAAACTCAATCCAATACCCTTTTCTCCAGTAGTCTCTGACCAAACCCCCATGCTTGTTTTTGAACCAATCTTTCCAATCATAAAGGATTGGAATTTCCTCCAAAGGTTTTTCCATGAGCCACCTGTCTTCCCAAAATCTTACACTTCTACCATTACCCAATTTCCACATTCTTCCAACAGCAGCCCAACTTTTAGCTGATTGAACTGCATTCCAAATTGCAGAGCCTTCAACTGTAAAAGATTTATCTAGAAATTCTTCCTCAGAAGGTTGCATATGAAGAAATTTCTTTCTCTAGATTAAATTCCACTCTCTTTCCTCCCCTTTCATTCTCCAGATTTGTTTTGCTAATAAGGCATTATTCATAGAGCTAATATTCCTTAAACCCAACCCCCTAGAGGGCTTGGGAGAGAAGATTTTATTCCAAGCTATAAGGGGAATTCTATTCTTGTCTTCCACTCCTGACCAAAGAAACATTTTTTGGATTCTTTCAATTGCCTCTGCAAACTTTCTAGGGATTTTAAATAGGCTAAGAGCATAAATAGGCAAGTTTTGGAGAGTAGCTTTAAGTAGCGTAACCTTGCCTACTTGACTAAGGATATCCCCTTTCCAACCTACTAGTTTAGAGTTGAATCTGTCAACCAACTTAATCCAGAAGTTATCCATAGGCTTAAAACAAAGGGGAAGCCCTAGGTAAGTAGAGGGAAATTCAACAATTTTACATCCAATAATTCTTTCAATCCTTAATTGTCTTTGAACAAGGGTATTGATGAATAACAACGAGCTCTTGTCCCTATTAATTTTTTGGCCAATAGCAGATTCATAAATATCCATAACATTCTTCATATTTTTTGCTTCCCTAATAGTAACTTCCCCCATGGTGATTGAATCATCAAAAAAAATGTTCATGAGTACAAGTAATATTGGATGAAGAAGGTTTCAGTACTTTGAGATTACCTTCTTCCACATTTTTAAAAATAAATCTGCCCAAACTTTTAGCTAAAATAGTAAACAAGATAGGGGAGATGGGATCCCCCTGTCTTAGACTTCTAGTGCTTTTGAAGAAACTGGAAGGAGATCCATTGACAATAATAGCAGATGAGGAAGTTTCCATCAATTTAGAGTAGAGCTAAATAAATTTTTCTCCAAATCCAAAGGCTTTCATAATCCTAAAAAGAAACTGCCAATTCAATCTATCATAGGCTTTAGACATATCTAACTTAAGAAAAAAGCCCTGGTTTTTAGCAGCCATTAGAGAATGAATATTTTCATGAACTGAAATAATGGAATCCAGAATCTATCTAATAGGGACAAAACCATTTTGCTGAGCATAAATAATTCTTGGAAGAATATCCACCAATCTTGAGGTGAGAACCTTAGACAAAGTCTTGTAAACAAAATTACAAAGACTAATAGGTCTAAACTTATTGAGAGAGTCAGCTCTAGAAATCTTTGGAATTAGAACAATGAAGGTCGCATTCAATTATTTTAAAAGCCTTCTAGAATCAAAGAATTCTTTAAATCCTTTACAGATATTAGTCTCCACAATGTGCCAAAAGGATTGGAAATAGAACATTGGGAAACCATCCAGACTAGGAGACTTATCTCCTTGAAAAGAAAACACCCCCTTTTTTTATTTCCTGACTAGAAGGTATTCGAGAGAGATATTTATTGTCTTCCTCAGTCAAGGTAGAAGGAATAGCCTGCAAAAGGAGGTTTTGATTACTGATATCAAGGTCATCCACTTCTCCCAATAGGTTGCTAAAATAATCCAGAACTTCCTTTCTTATTTCCTTATCATCCGTTAAAATCCCCCTATTACAGGATAACCTAGAAATCCTATTTTCCACCCTATTCTTTAGAGAAGTTAAGTGAAAAAACCAGGTATTTTTATCACCTTCCTTCAAATACAAGGCTCTTGATCTTTGTCTCCAGAATGTCTCTTCATTAGAAATAATAGTGTGGTATTTAGACAACAAACCATTTTCCATAGATCTCAATTCTTCTGAAAGACCGTCCTCTTGGATTATCTTGAACTTCTTTTATTTTAGTTTTAATTTGGGCTTTACTTTTGAAGATATCCACAAAAGTCCCTTTGTTCCAAATTTTGATTTTAGCCTTTATAAAATTTAGCTTTTTCACTATTCTAAATAAAGTCATTCCCTCAACCTCAGAACTCCACCAATCAGCAACACAAACTTCCAGAGATGGATGGGATAACCACGCTTTTTCAAATCTAAAAGGGAAATTTCTCTTAGCAAAAAAATAATTGGCAGTAAAAGAAATATGGTAATGATCAGAACGAGTCTTAATAATAGACGCCAAAGAACAACTATACTTAGCCACTCGAGAGAAATTAAAATTTTGTCTAACTTAACTTGAATAAGATCAGCTCTAGTTCTTCTATTAGTCCATGTATAGTTGATCCCTTGGAGATCCACACCCATAAGAGCTTGACCATTGATGAAGTCCATAAGATCTTATTTACCATCAAGGTGCAAGGGGATGCCTCCCATCTTCTCTTCCTCTTTAAGTGGAGTATTGAAATCCCCCATTATTATCGAGCTTTTATCAGCAAAATTTAATCTGTCTTCTGCAAGGCTTCTCCAATATTTAAATCTAACAGCTTTGGTATTAGGCGTATAGACATTAGTGATAACCAAAACAAATTTATCCTTGATATGCTCAAGCAACACAAAATTCCTATTGATTTCAAAAATGATTTCCTTACCTTTAATAGTATTTTGGTTCCAAAAAATCGTTGTTCCTCCAAAGGCTCCCTCTGAAGTAGTTCCTATAACTCCATTATTTTTAAATATTCTAATCTTCCACTTTATCCTTACACATCTTAGTTTCTTGAACAAGGACCACATCCGGTTTATGATCTCTTATAATATTATGTAACACATCCTGCTTATGAGGGGCAACAACCCTCCTATATTCTAGGAAATTATCTTCATACAGTAACTGGGGATACAGCTGAATCGATGGAGCTTTGTGTTCTATGAGCACGGTTCTTCCAACTTTCTTGTTCCCTTTGATGTTGTAGAGAAGGTCTCCCCAGCTTTTTGTTTTGGCTTCCAACATCTACATTTTTCTTATTCTTGCTTCTAGTTGAGATACCTCCATTGGGTCCTTCCTTATTCAATTTTTCCTCTTTAGTATTGAGAATCCTAAGATTTCCCTCCAAGGCCACCATTTCCATACTATTAGATGGGGTTCAAAATCAGAAATGTTGTAATCTTGCACTTCATTGAAGTCTTCCCCGTTTGCTTTTGTAGAAGATGAAGCAGAGGCATCGTTATTTGAACTCTCCTCTAATTTATCCTGACTGATAGGCCCTCCCTTCTAGTCCTCTAGATCATGTTTTTGTGCATTTGCCTCTATCCTTTTCTCTTCTTCTTTAGTACTTTCTATTTGATTATTAGAAAAGGCACAAACAGGTTTTTCATTATTACTATTCGCATCCTTCTTCGCCTCATTTTCCAGCTCAATCACTTCCTTATCAGGAACACACTCTACTGATGGGTCTTCTCTCTTATCTTTCGTTTGCCATTTCTACTTCAAGTTGCTATCACTCTTGATATTCTTACTCTTCTTAAGTAGACAAGATTTTGCCCAATGACCTAATTTTTTGCAATGAAAACAAGCAAACGGGAGCGATTCATATTCAATCACTCGGGTCCATTTCCCTAATTTGGATATAATCTCAATAGATTGGGGCATATCTATCATTTGATTAACATTAACACAGATACGGACAAAAACCAACTTTGACTTAGCTACAATCATTGGATCGATCAAGAGAAGTTCTCCAAAAGAACTTGCTATCCCCTTAAAGACTTCTCAATTCCAGAACTCCAGTGGGAGACTCAGGAAGCGCGTCCACACAGGTGCCAACACAAAAAAGGACTCATCAAGAGAAAGGTTTGGAGCCCATTTCTGTAAAGCCAAAGTTGACTTGTTGAACATCCATGGTCCTTCACATAGATCTTTTTTCATATCTTCTTCAGAATTAAAAGCAAAGGAAAAAAAACCCCTAGGCAAAGCCGCACATCCACTTGACCCTTGAGAACCCATTTCCTCCTTATAAAATTCCTAACAACATCAATGTTAGGCCTAAAACCAGAAAACCTTCCAACTAATGTCATAGCTAATCCAGAGATAGTAAGATCAACCAACTTATCCAGAATAGAAATAGAGACAAACCCTATTGTGGGATCAGAAATATTTTTAACTTCTGATAGCCCTGATTTTATGAGCGGTTTCACTCCAAAAAGTGAAGACCATATTTTTTCCTTACCTCTATCATGTGGGTCCCCGATTTTGGAATTTTTGTCTTCCACTGATTTGAATATCTCCTTGTCCCCTTTAGTACCTTGGGATGTCTGGAAACCAACCTGATTGCCAGTTCCACCCATAGAAATACTGCCATCCCTAGGAATTCTGCCATTCCCAGATTTGAAATTTGAAATTCCTGCTTGCCGCTCTCCTTGCCGCTTCGCACCCATTTTGGTTGCAATTTATTTATCTTTAATGTTATTATCATTAATGTTGTTATTAAATAATATAGATAGTTTTGGTGATTTATCAATATACTTTGTTTAATTTTCAGATGTTGCCATTAGAGACTCCTCCTGTTGTTCACGCGTCAATGGAGCACGTGTTGTTGCAGCAATAGCAAGTTCAACTGCATTGACAAAAGTATGAGACATATTTTTAAATTTAGTAAATTTAGCATTACATTTTTTATCTTAATAATATGTTATAGAAAATTTTAACGACACTTGTATTTAGTTTAATTTATATTGTGATGCTTACAGGAGGGGCTAGTCACTCTAGATCATGAATGCACACCTGTTGTGGATGAACATCATGATTATTTGTATGCAGTAAGTGACTATTCTATTATATGTCATTCTAAAATTCAATTTTTGTATATCCAAACATCACTCTTTTCATTGTATCAGGTGGAGCTACAAAAAAGTCTAGAGAGGTGGTCGAGTGGGCTCAAAAGACACCTGCATCATATACATCTCCATCCCCCTGATAGGCAAAGATATCTCATGATTTGTTTCCTTCCCCTAGAGGGAAATGAATAGAATAGGGTCATATGTTGTATTCCTATATGGAAATTTTGAACATATGTTTTGTATTACGAATATGTGACACTCTATGTCCATATGGCTTTTGGCAAGCTCCTATTTGACTTTATTGGATACCTTGTTGTATACCTATATGCAATTTTGAACATATGTTTTGTATTATGAATATGTGACATTCTATGTCAATATGGATTTTGGCAAGCTCCTATTTGACTTTATTGGATACCATGTTGTATGCTTATATGGCAATTTTGAACATATGTTTTGTATTACAAATATGTGACATTCTATGTCCATATGGCTTTTGGCAAGCTCCTATTTGAATTTATTGGATATCATATTGTATGCCTTTATAACAATTTTGAACATATGTATTATTTTATGAATACATGACATTCTATGTCCATATGGATTTTGGAAAACCTATTTGTTTGTATTGGATATATTTGATACTTTTAACGGTACACAATGTTGTATGGATTTGTAGCTTTTTGGTTAATGCAAATCACTTATCATGGTTATCCATAATTGCAGTACAAATGATTAAATGAATAATTGCACAAAGTTTATTGTTAATTAAGCTTTGAACTTAAATGTGTGTTTGTAATCCAAGATACAAGCTTATAGGGATTGACACAAATTCAATAGTTATAGTCGAAATAAGACTATATAAGGGAAACATGGAAAGAACCAAAATTAGACAATGTAAGACACCATTGTACCAATACCCATTCTAAAAAAATTGCATAGCCCATACACTTCTATTCATTTAATGCATACCCTAATAGAACTACTTTAAATGACTCCCAACAATTAATAATACATTAGAGTATTTAGGTCTATTAATATAATGAATAGCCTAATACAGTGTCATAGCACGATCTCGTAGGATCATATGACTCATTCATATGTCTCACGGGCATTGAGAAACACGTCGTCAAAGTTTGACAACCTTTCACACCTTGAGAACTTAAATGGGATGGCCGGTAGGGTGTGGCCTGCATCGATCATATGAGTTGGAGAGAAAAATGAAGGCATTTTTAGTGTAAACCTGACCACTTGGACGTGCATGATTTAACGGTTCGATGCCATGATGAGCGGATTGAAAGTTAGGGCATTGTGCAGCTTTTCATTGAACTCATCTGACGCTTTTTGTTGCAACCGAGAAAGCGTCACCACGAGAAATTGGACTGAGTCTTCCAAAATTGAGAGAGGCTTGTGTAGAGTGTTGTAACATGACCTCGTAGGATCAGATGGCTCATTCTTATGATTAACGGGCCCCGAGAAACACAATGCTGAATATTGACAACTTTGAGCAACTTGAGCACTTAAGCGATTTCACTACTAGGGTGTGGCCCACATCGATTGGATGAGTTAGGGAGAAAAATGAAGGCATTCCTAGCATAAACCCAACCACCCTGATGCATACAAGCTAACAGTTCGATGCTGCAACGAGCGGATTGAAATATGGGGCATTGTGCAACTTTTAATTGAACTCATGTGATGCTTTTTATCGCAACCAAGAAAGTGTCACCACGAGAAATTAGATCCGAGTCTACCTAAACTGAGAGAGGATTTTTTAGAGTGCCATAACATGACCTTGTAGGATCACATGACTGGTTCTTATGATTAATGAGTGCTGAGAAACACGATGCCAAATATTGACAACTTTGAGAAACTTGAGCACTTAAGCGATTTCGTTGCGAGGGTGTGGCCCACATCGATCGGATGAGTTGGAGAGAAAAATGAAGACATTCCTAGCATAAACCTGGCCACCCCAATGCGTACGAGCTAATGGTTATGTGCTACGACGAGTGGATTGAAATATGGGGCATTTTGCAGCTTTTTATTGAACTCATCTAACGCTTTTTGTCGCAACTGAGAAAGTGTCACCATGAGCAATTAGATCTGAGTCTACCTAAACCGAGAGAGGGTTTTTTAGAGTGACATAACAAAAACCCATAGGATTAGATGGCTCATTCTTATGATTAATGGGCCCCGGGAAACATGATGTCAAATATTGACAACTTTGAGCAACTTGAGCACTTAAGCAATTTTGCTGCTAGGGTGTGGCCTACAATGATCAAATGAGTTGGAGAGAAAAATGAAGGAATTCCTAGCATAAAATTGACCACCCCAATGCATACAAACTGACAGTTTGGTACTGTGACAAGTGGATTGAAAGATGGGGCATTGTGCAATTTTTCATTGAACTCATCTAACGCTTTTTGTCGCAATCGAGAAAGTGTTGCCACGAGCAATTGGATCTGAGTCGACCTAAACCGAGAGAGGATTTTTTAGAGTACCATAACACCACCCCTATAGGATCAGATGACTTGTTCTTATGATTAATGAACATTGATAAAGGTGATGCCAAATATTGACAACTTTGAGCAACTTGAGCACTTAATCGATTTCACTGCTAGGGTGTGGTGCGCATTGATTAGACATGTTGGAGAGAAAAATGAAGGCATTCCTAGCGTAAACCTATCCACCCCAATAATTGGGTGGATCAAAAATAGTCATGGTGCTCATTGGATTTGGATTTTCTTCAGGTTCTTTCTCTGCATCTGCATCCTGTACTGAAGGATTATTTAACACTTGTTCATCCATGGTCACCTGGGTTTCTTCTTGTGAATCTAAGTCCACAACAATCTTGTCTGCCATTGGTTCCCTATTTTTATTTTTGCTCATAGAAAGGGTGACTTGAAAGGCTAAGGAATTCAATGGGGATTTCTTTGACCTCTTGGTTTGAACCTCTCCAATTTTTGGCCTTGTGTCACCTGCAATATCAACAATTACATTAGAGGAGGAAGTAGGAATCTGTGTTGTAGTGTGAAGTGGACCAACTGTTAATTCTTTCAGAGTAATAATTGGCTCCTTTCTAAATTTATGATCCCTTAACCACTTCTCTATTCTCCTTATGACATTGAAGGACTTGGATTGGATACTTTCTTCTTCTCTCCTATCCCAGTCAATTTCAAGGATGGGTTGCCCTTAAACCCTTACATTGAATTCAGGATCCAATACATCTTCCCACTCATCTTCTTGTATTCTTGCCACATTTATCGATAATCTCATTTTAATAATCTATTGCATAGTGAACCTTGACCATAATCTCCTTCTCACTTCAAATTCATCATAGCAATTTTCCCAATAGTATTCTAATTGGGGTTCATGAAAGAAATTGACAAAAAAATTTAGATGTTCTACAACATAGCCTCTGCTATCAAACTTATGTCGGGCAATGTAGGGCTATAAATCAAGTTTCTTGAACTCTAATTCTAGGTTAATAGCATAAAAAATAGACTTACAACTATAATATCCAAGTTTAATTGGGAAGGTAACTACAGATTTACTCTTTACCCCTAACCTTTTATCAATGTGGGCAAGCTATCTACAAACTTCAATAAGCACATAACTATCAAAGGTATACCTAGACAATTTGAATGGTTCACCATCAAAGCCCCACACTCTAATGTAAGTAAACTTGGGAAATTGGATAAAATAGCTTCCGTATATACTAACCAGCTCCATGGCCTCGACTGACATTCTTCTATTTGTGTCTCCCTACACTTCAAAGACAAGTCTACCTGTAAAAACATCATTCCATCTTGTAACATTTTCTACATATCTCTGTTGTTGTAGGTGTGGATAATAATCATAAACCTTCATGCCATTCACCCAAGGATCGTGATGCAACCCTTGCCACTCCCTAGTACAAGACAATATATAAAATAGATATGAGGACATATAAAAACTAGACATTCCAGCAAAATTACTCAAACCCTCATGAATCCTTTCAGCAATAACCTGCACCCACTCAAGATATTGCTCACCAACTAACAAAACCTGGTGTAAAACTACATCCAGTATTCCCAGTAGAAAGGGTGTGAATTCCCTTTGAGTCTGTTTAACAATATCACAATATCCCGCACCTTCGTTATGAAATGCTCTCTTGTAAGAGGTTTGGGCAACCAGGACCCCCCTTTCTAAAATTTTAGAAGCCAATTCCTTGCAATGACACTTTTATAAGTACTTTTCTTCTCAAAGAAAAATGTGTATGAGGTACCAATGGACCAATCTTCATACAACTCTTTATCAAGGATTCCAATTGCAACCATCGTCATTTCTCTATTAATTTCTACTAACAATTCACCACTGTTGGTCCTAATGCACCTGTTACTGACATCATGCCTATTCATACATGCTATCAACAATTCTGGACAAGGAGCAATAGCTTCAATCAAGCCACTTTTAACTATTCTTTCCATCATCAAGTTAGCCTCAGGGTTTCTAGCTCTTTCTAAAAAATATCCTAAGTAAGCTTGGGCCAAAGAAGTGTCACCTAGTTTTGGAAGTGTACTAACTAAGAATGATGTGCGACTAAGTTTTGGAAGATTCAACCTCATTATGGTCACTTTTGCATTCATCAAATAGTTTCTATAAAGAACAAAATTCTATTCCAAAACAAAGAATTTTTCTATACTGACTTTCTAAGCTAGTAACATAGTGAAGAAGAAATTATCAAAACTCACCTGTTACCACCATCAAATCTGTGAAACCCTCAAAAGTATGGAGTTGAAATTACCTTTGGCATCCTTCACTTCTCCAACAACAACAACTACCACTTTCACAATTTGAGAATTAAAATATTAAGAGGCAGAAAAAAATCTGAGTAATACCTGTGCACGCCTCATGATAATTCATCCGAACGTGTGAGATAACCCATGATTTGATGGGATCCTGACAACTTTCTTTATTACATATCAACTCCACACAAACGACAAGAGTTTTCATGATTTCTTTCCATAATTAGAATTTTAAAATATAATATGCCCAGAATATTCCTTTTGTTGCGCCACCTTTGCGTTATTAATGTCCTCGGGGCCAACTTGAAATGAACTTTTGAGCTTTGAACCATTTAACAAGAAGTTCAATGGTTCAAGTTCAATCCTGAGAAAACAAAAGAATTTCCACCTTGCGGCTCAACACAACACCAAGAATGAGAAAAGACTTTTAACAAACATAAAGGACAAATTTGAACTTTGAACCTTGAACTGCTATAAGAATGGTTCAAAAGTTGAAGTTCAAAACTGACTTTTAACACATTCACACTCACTCGCTTAATAACAAAATAAATCCGTGACACACATGAAGGGATAGGTTGAACCTTGAACCAATACACAGGTTCAACCTATGGGTTCATTGGGACAAAATAAGTGAATTATGAAGAAAAAGGTGCATAGCCAAGGACAGATCAAACCGAATGAGGAAAGCAACATTAAATACACATTATTTTATTCAAGACAAAACAATGTAAATATGAATGTTGGATGAAAGCTATGGAAGAGGGATTGGATCAGTTAGAAAAGGAAAACACATGGTCTTGGATGTTATTGGGACTAGGCTTGATTGGTTTGTAATGGATATTCTCAGAAGGAAGGAATTGATTATGTTGAATCCTTGCTCCGGTAGCTAGGAATTCCAAATATTTTCAAGGATTTTCTAGTATGGTTTTTGTTTTATGATGACTTTACACTTTTGAGCATGTTCAAATATGGATTGGGCTAGAGATACAGGTAACTAGATAGGCTCATCTGGTGAAGCTTTCTTTCTTGGAAGGAAAATTATTTCATGGATCAGTAAGAAATAGTCATGTACTTCTTTATCTACTGTTGAAGCTGAGTATGTTGCTACCGCTACTAACTATACATAGTCTCTATGGATGAAGAATATATTAAAGGATATAAAGATGGATTGTAATGTACCAACAGTTATTCATCGTGATAACTCTGTTCCTATTGACATATCAAAGAATATGATATTTGTATCAATTATAATTTTCTAGAGTAGGTGGAAGCAAATGAAGTCAAATTGGTTTGGGGAATCATTTGAGCATTTGAGAGATAGGTTGAGGTTTTCTGCCCCTCCGATAGAGACTTGAATGATGCTATTTGGCATCAGTCTGGTTTGCATTACCAAAGCTATCATTCATTTTGGATTGATGTGGTGATGCTACTACTTGGGGGGAGTAGTTAGTCTTGTGATTCAGTGGTTTATGATTTTTCTTTGATATTTATGTCAAATCTTTGACATTAATGTCAAAGGGGGATATATTGTTGGATACAATTGCTTAATTGTGTATTGTCTTTGATGTTACACAAATGTCATATCAGTCTACCAAGTTCAGAATGTTCGGCAAAGCAGTTAGACAGAGTCTACCGAGTTCAGATGGTAAGAGAAGCAAGTTACAGAGTCTACCTAGCACTCCAGTATGCTATACCGAGTTCGCAGTCTTTACCGAGTTAAGTCGATCTTCGAAGAATATGTGAAGGAAAGTCAGTCTATACCGAGTTCATAGTCTTTACCGAGTTCAGTCGGTCTTCGAAGAATATGTGAAAGAAAGTCAGTCTTTACCGAGTTCGCAGTACTTACCGAGTTCAGTCGGTTACCGAAGAATCAACAGTGTTCACCGAGCATCAGTGAAATGTTTATGCAGCCGACCGAAGTAATATTTATTTATTGAAACTTGTATATGTAGCCAGCCTATGTAATATTCATTTTAACTTGTAATTGGGCCGACTTGGTAACCTGAATGGTATATATGAGAGATCAAGTTGCGATTTTGAAGTGTGGTGAAGTATGAAAAGTATGGAAATGTGAAGGAGCAGAAATGTGCGAATTCTGATGAAGGATCAGTGATATCCTTGAGGTGCAGAAAAGATATATGTGATCAGTAAGGATCTATTGGCGCAGAACAGAGATCTATATCAGCAAGATAAGTTGTATTTAATTCAGATCACTTCATTGTTGCTTTCTAACCATTGTAGCAGTGATACCGAAATCTCTTAACAGAGTTGGTCTAACAACCATTTTGTAAATCCTCTGACAAGATGAAAATTCGGTTGAATTTTTCTTAAGACCTTTCACAAGGCCACTCCTAGCAGGGTGATCAAATCCTCTAACAGGGTCACACCTAACAGTGTGTTTTGTAACCTTTAACAGGGTTGGCTCCTAACAGGGCTCACTTCAGAAGAGTGAAAATTAGTAACTAGTTACATTGGTGGTTTTCCCAAAATTGGGTTTCCACGTTATATCTGGTGTTACTTGTGTTCATGTTATTTGTCTTATGCATGTTAATGTTTAATGAACAATGATAAGTTAATTTACCGAGTTTCATCAGTTTACATTTAAGACATCTAAGGGACTTGTGGATATATTTTTGTGGTAACTGATTCACCCCTCCCCTCTCAGTTACTCCATCCATATTTCCAACAATTGGTATCAGAGCTTTCGGTGCTTATAGGAAGGATTTCAAGGATCTAAGCTAAAGATCAAGATGTCTTACAAGAGGGAAATTCCAAGGCTAAACAGAAATAACTTTTCAGCATGGCAAGGTCTCATGAGACTCCATTTGGCTTCCATTGGAGATATAGGATTGACACATCTTGACACAGAATATGTGACACCCACTGGTACACTAACTATTGCTGATATTGCTGCAAAGAAGACTCATAACACCATGATGATAGACATTGCATCTGCCCTAAGCTATGAAGAGTTTGATGATGTCAAAGATTGTAAAACTGCATTTGAAATGTGGAACAAGCTGAAAGATATCTATGGTGGTGATGACAATGTGAGGAGAGCCAAAGCAGAAAGCTTGAGAGGACAGTTTGATCAATTAAAAATGAGTGAGGATGAAAATATTGCAAAATATGTTGAAAGAGTCAAAGCCAGTGTCAGTGCAATCAAAGCTTCTGGAGGTGATATCTCAGAGGAAACAATCATAAGCAAAGTTCTCAGAACATTACTACCCATTTATGCAATCAGAGTTTCTGCAATTCAGGAAAGAAGATGTGAAGCAAATCACAAGATAAATTTAGAGGCCATAGTTGGAAGATTAACTGCATTTGAGTTAGACAACTATGACAACTATGTTCCAGCTTCCAAAAACACGGAATCAGCATTTGAAGCTAAGGTTTCACTCAAGGAGAAAGGCAAAAAGAAAAAGGAATCTCGGTCAGAAAGTGAAGATGAATCAGAACCAAGTTCAGACAATGATCTTGAAATAATTGAAGCTCTTCTAGCAAAGAAATATTCCAAAGGCAGAGGAAAATACAGAGGCAAAGTTCCTCTAATCTGTTTTTCATGTGATGAAGTCGGTCATATTGCTGCTAGATGCCCAAACAAGCAGAGCAAAGATGAGAAGAAAGATCACAAATGGAATGGCAAAAAGGACTACAAATCATTCAAAGGTAAGAAAACATGCTTTATGGCTAAGGATTCTGATAATAGTGAAGATGAAATTGTTTATATTGCTATAAGAGATGATTCTGATAATGATGAGGAAGATAAGATGGCACTTATTTCTCATATAAGCAAAAATGATACTTGGATCATAGACAGTGGTTGCTCTCATCATATGACTGGTGATAAAACCAAGTTTGAACATCTAATAGACTATGAAGGAGGTAGTGTAAGGTTTGGTAATAATGAACCTCGCTACATAAAAGGAAGAGGTAGAATCCCTATAACCAAAGAACTTGTATTTGATGATGCCTACTGGGTTGAAGGTTTCAATCACAACTTGATGAGTGTGGCACAGCTACTTAATAGTGGACTCAAGGTGGAATTCATGCATGGAAAGGTCAAACTGTTAAATAATCAAGGAAAGCTGATTGCATCAGGCACTCAAACAAAAGGTAATTTGTTCCGACTTGAAACAAGTGAAAATTCATGTTTTATTGCTCAAGTTGAAGAAAGTTGGTTATGGCACAAAAGGTTATGTCATGTAAATTTTGATAACCTAGTGAAAATAAGTAAATTCAGAAAAGTAAGAGGTATTCCAGATATAAAGAAATCTGAGGTCGGTCTATGTAAGAATTGTCAAATTGGAAAGATGGGAAAGACTAGTTTCAAAAGCAAAAACTATCAATCTGAAGATATATTAGAAATTGTGCATACTGATTTATGTGGACCCATAAGAACTGAAAGTTATACTGGAGAAAAGTTCTTCATTCTTTTTGTTGATGATTACTCAAGAATGATGACTGGCATGTATTTAAGGAACAAATCAGAAGCATTTGAAAAGTTCAAATGGTATTTGGCTAGAGTAGAAAAAGAAATAGGTAAAAGACTTAAATGTCTAAGGTCAGACAGAGGTGGTGAATTTATCTCTCATGAATTCAATAACTTTTGCATTGAAAGAGGAATCAAAAGACAAGTATCAGCCCCTAGAACTCCTGAGCAAAATGGAATAGCTGAAAGAAGGAACAGATCTATCATGGATTGTGCAAGAACCTTAATGATTGAAAAGAATATTGCTATCAAATACTGGAAGGAAGCTATCAGCACTGCTGTGCATACCTTGAACCGAATACAGCTGAAGAAGGACTCATTCAAAACCCCCTATGAATTATGGTATGGCTACAAACCTAATGTAAGTTACCTAAAAATATTTGGAAGTAAATGTTACATTTTGAAAGAATCTAGAAAAGGAAAATTTGATGTGAAAGGTGATGAAGGTATATTCCTCGGATATTCTTGCAAGAGTAAAGCATATAGATGTTTGAACTTGTCTACTCATAAAGTTATAGAAAGTGCACATGTGAAAGTTGATGAGTTTGCAGAAAGATCTGAAGAAGAAAGCAAAAGAGAACCAGAAGATTATAGAAGATTTGTGTCTATTGAACCTGATACAATACCAGATACATCTGCAAATCAGGAATCTTCTACTCCCGAGTCATCAGTAACCGAGTTACAGAAAGAGCAAACCGAGCCAGTATCTACCGAGTCTGATGAACCAGAACCAGTGTCTACCGAGTCTGAAGAAACCGAGCCAATATTTACCGAGCCGGACCAGCCAGTTGAAGAACAAGAGGACAATGATGAAATTCATTCTAAAGGAAAGAAACCTGTATTAGCCGAGTATGTCAGACGACATCACTCAGCAGATCAGATCATTGGAGACAAATCTGAAGGAACCATGACAAGAGGTAAGTTGAAAAGTACTTGTTTACTTGCTGATTTTGAACCTAGAAATGTCAAAGATGCATTGGGAAATGATAGTTGGACAGAGGCTATGAAAGAAGAGATAGAACAGATAGAGAAAAACAAGACATGGACTCTTGTACCCAGACCTAAGGATAAAAATGTCATTGGAACTAAGTGGGTATTCAGAAATAAACTGAATGAAGATGGCAAAGTTTCAAGAAACAAAGCAAGACTAGTATGCAAAGGATATGCTCAACAAGAAGGAATAGACTATGGAGAAACTTTTGCTCCTGTTGCAAGATTAGAAGGAGTCAGAACCTTACTTGCATATGCCGCCTACAAAGGATTCAAAGTTTATCAGATGGATGTTAAATCTGCATTTCTTAATGGTATATTGGATGAAGAGGTTTATATTGAACAACCTGAAGGTTTTGTTGATCCACAAAAGAAGGACATGGTCTGCAAATTACATAAAGCATTGTATGGTCTGAAACAAGCCCCTAGAGCATGGTATGAAAGATTGCATAACTATCTTATTCAGATTGGATTTCAAAGAACTAATGATAACAGTAGCTTGTATATCAAGGAAGGATCAGATAACAAAATTGTCTTAGCAGAAATATTTGTAGATGATACTATTTTCACAGGAAATGATGATCTTTGCAAAGAATTTTCAGTACAAATGAATAAAGAATTTGAAATGTCTATGTTTGGTGAGATCAAATTCTTTGTTGGTCTTCAAATTCAACAGAACAAAAATGGTATCTACATTACACAATCAAAATACATCAAAGAGATACTGAAAAAGTTCGGTATGGAAGATTGTAAACCAGTTGGAACTCCTATGTGTACTGGATTAAAGCTTACCAAGGAAGATGGATCACAAGAAGTAGATCAAACACTGTATAGATCTATGATTGGAAAGCTGCAGTATGTTGTTCATACTAGGCCAGATATTGCTCTTGCAGTTGGTATTGTTGCAAGATTCTCAACAAAGCCAAGAGAAAGTCACATGACGGCAATCAAAAGAATAATGAGATATTTGAAAGGAACTGAAGAGTATGGATTATGGTACAAATTTGGAGGAAATTTTGATTTGAAAGTATTTACTGATGCTGATTGGGCAGGAAACATTGATGACAGAAAAAGTACAAGCGGAGGAGCATTCTTTCTAGGAAAGAGATTGGTTTCCTGGACAAGCAAAAAGCAGAACTGTATATCCCAATCTACAGCAGAGGCAGAATATGTTGCTGCAGCAGTAAATTGTTCAAATGTTGTTTGGTTTAAACAGCTATTGGCAGGCATGAAAATGGAAATCAAAGAACCAATTGTTATGTTCTGTGATAATACAAGTGCAATTGACATGTCCAAGAATCCAGTAATGCATCCCAAAACCAAGCACATTGCAATAAAATATCATTTTGTCCGAGAATTGGTGCAGGACAAGGAGATTAGATTGGAATATATTCACACAAAGGAACAAATTGCTGACATATTCACAAAACCATTGGCTAAGGATGCATTCTTGTATCTAAGAGGTAAGTTAGGGGTCACTCCCCTATCTGAAATTCACTAAAGAAAAGTTTTAGTAATGCATCAACTCATCCTAAGTGAAAAATCTACTAGTTGATGCAGTATAATCAGGAAAATATTGCATATGAATCAGTACAAAAGGTACATTATAACTCAGATGAAGTCTTATTGTCTTTGGCATGTGTTGTCAAAGAGGGAGAGTTACTGTCATATCCTACTAAAATTTGAAAGAAAGTTCATTAAGATAAAGAGGGAGAGTTGTTTGATAAAGAGGGAGAGTTTTACCGTCCAAAGATGAAGTTACTTCACAGAGGGAGATTATTGAAAGAAGGAGTGTTCTCTATCCAAAGGGAAAGTTATGTTGGCATGTTGCTGTCAAAAAAGAAAAGACCTGTTTTCAAATTTCATTCTGCTATGACATGTTGTGTTGCCATGAATGTCAAAGAGGGAGATTGTTGGATACAATTGCTTAATTGTGTATTGTCTTTGATGTTACACAAATGTCATATCAGTCTACCGAGTTCAGAATGTTCGGCAAAGCAGTTAGACAGAGTCTACCGAGTTCAGACGGTAAGAGAAGCAAGTTATAGAGTCTACCTAGCACTCCAGTATGCTATACCGAGTTCGCAGTCTTTACCGAGTTAAGTCGGTCTTCGAAGAATATGTGAAGGAAAGTCAGTCTATACCGAGTTCGCAGTCTTTACCGAGTTCAGTCGGTCTTCGAAGAATATGTGAAAGAAAGTCAATCTTTACCGAGTTCGCAGTACTTACCGAGTTCAGTCGGTTACCGAAGAATCAGCAGTGTTCACCGAGCATCAGTGAAATGTTTATGCAGCCGACCGAAGCAATATTTATTTATTGAAACTTGTATATGTAGCCGACCTATGTAATATTCATTTTAACTTGTAATTGGGCCGACTTGGTAACCTGAATGGTATATATGAGAGATCAAGTTGCGATTTCGAAGTGTGGTGAAGTATGAAAAGTATGGAAATGTGAAGGAGCAGAAATGTGCGAATTCTGATGAAGGATCAGTGATATCCTTGAGGTGCAGAAAAGATATATGTGATCAGTAAGGATCTATTGGCGCAGAACAGAGATCTGTATCAGCAAGATAAGTTGTATTTAATTCAGATCACTTCATTTTTGCTTTCTAACCATTGTAGCAGTGATACCGAAATCTCTTAACAGAGTTGGTCTAACAACCATTTTGTAAATCCTCTGACAAGGTGACAATTCGGTTGAATTGTTCTTAAGACCTTTCACAAGGCCACTCCTAGCAGGGTGATCAAATCCTCTAACAGGGTCACACCTAACAGTGTGTTTTGTAACCTTTAACAGGGTTGGCTCCTAACAGGGCTCACTTCAGAAGAGTGAAAATCAGTAACTAGTTACATTGGTGGTTTTCCCAAAATTGGGTTTCCACGTTATATCTGGTGTTACTTGTGTTCATGTTATTTGTCTTATGCATGTTAATGTTTAATGAACAATGATAAGTTAATTTACCGAGTTTCATCAGTTTACATTTAAGACATCTAAGGGACTTGTGGATATATTTTTGTGGTAACTGATTCACCCCTCCCCTCTCAGTTACTCCATCCATATTTCCAACAATATTCATGTGAAAAACTTAAGGAGTTATATACATTAGGGGGAGAAATATTTATGTGGAAAACAAAGCTTAACAGAGATATCAATCTAAGGGGGAGATTATTGGCATAAGGAGGAGGAACTAAATTTTAGATTAGTTGTATCCCATTGGGGGAGTTTGGTTTTGAACCAAATATCTCTTTCAGAACTTCATTGTCATATCATGTTGAGGGAGATTGTTGGTTGTCTTCCATTGGGGGAGACTTGTTTGACATTTCTTGGCACTTGGATGTTTTTCACATCTAGTGTTGTCATCAATGCCAAAGGGGGAGATTGTTGGCAATTTGGAGGAATTAATTATGTGTTGCGATGATGTTTGTCATTGATATCAACACTAGCTACTTTGGCTATTTACCGGTATTTGGTTGGTCTTAGTAGGATGATTGGTTTCTGGTTGGTAAGATCATGTTGATCTGGTATGCTCTGGTATGCTTTGGTCTGTGGAATTGATTTGGATTAGTTACTCATGTGTTCCTAATGTGTATCACATTCAGTTGGTTTGGGATTTGATGATCCAAAAGATATCACTTGTTCCAGAAAGCCTTTCGGTTATTAGTGAGGGTTTCATCGACATGCTTTATTAAAGCTCCTTTGATACTATACATAAGTGGTGTTGGTGCAGCTTATAGTAGGGATTTACGATGTTCATGGTTATCATGTTCATGTTCTAGTTTATTGGTGGTGTTACATTTAGCACCAGATCTATTATGTGCTATCTAGTTTATGGACCGGTTTCTATAATGTGTTGGAGGATGTTTCTGATGCGATACCTATTGGATTCATTGATTGGATTATGTTATTTTTGGCCTAAGCCAACTTGGTTGATCATTAGTTTGCCGACTTAAGTCATGAATTTATTGTATTATATTTTAGGTGGCCAACCTAATTGTTTAGGTCCCGGGTTGGTATAAATATGATATAAGATCTCTTTGTAGATAATAGGAGATCGTGTATGGTATGGGATTAAGTGAACAATGTTGTAATCATTCATGTAGAGGATTTGGTCGATCATAGGTGATCGAATTGGGTTAGTGGAAGAGGTTTTTACCCTCCGGTATTGAGCTTAATCAGAACTATACTTAGGCATGGAAAACACTATATTTGTAGTTCAATCTTCATTCTGAATTGTTGTCTGATGTTTTCTGTAGTTAGTGAGACTCCTTTTGTAATGAGTAGTGTTCTCTAGGTTGTTGGCCTTCTTGCATGTGCAAGCCCCTTATTGTAATATTTATTCATCTGATCAGTGGATAGATATTGTGGTTCTTGAATCCCACCGTGTTTTTTCCTCTTTGAGGTTTGCCATGTATAAATTTGTCATGTTATGGTGTTCATCTTTGTGGTTTTATTGTTTCTTATTGTTATATGCTTTTATGTTTATCGGTTGCCGAGTTGTTGTAATAATAAGGTTAAATTTCTCCATTCCTGTAGAACACTAATTCACCCCCCCTCTCAGTGTTCTTAGATCCCAACATATACCTCCAAAAGGAAAGATTCTGAGTAGGCACATATACTAAGTTCAAGATGAGGAAGATAGACCATGTGTTAGGAATCAGGAAGGACAACTGACAGGGGGGGTGAATCAGTTGTCAATAAATTATAACCCAAAACAAATTATTCCAACTTAAAACCAGTGCCTGTAAAGCATATTAATAGTTATAGTATTACCGGTACAACTTAATGCATGAAAAAAAAGGAAAACAACATACACAACACATGACACAAAGATTTTGATGTGGAAAACCTGTAAGGGGAAAAACCACAGTGGGAAGCTCTACTATAGATAGTAAGTGAATACAATAATGGGGTTTATATATGCAGAAAGTCAAACCGCCTAAAGCTCATGACTCAATCACAAAATAGGAGTCACATTGACTACATAGTTGGATGGTTAAATCCAATAAACAGTGTAATGCTTCAATATAGCATCTTTAATGTTGGATTCAGTACCAGTTTAAGCTCTACACATGATGACCAAAAACCTTCATAACCTTTCCTCAACCTTCAAATAATATCTGTGTGATTCACACAAGGATCTATTTATATTCACTCTTCACAATGATATTCAATATTCACACACTTGCTCATTCATCTTACAAATAAGATCTTACAATTATTTATACAAAACCTAAGACCTCATCATTAGGTCGGCTCCTAAAAGATATTAAATTTAAATCAATTAAAAAAAAAGTCTTGGTGCAATACAATATGTCGGCCTCAATACATTTACACATTATCCAATCAATAAATCATTTCCAAAATGTTTCGTGCTAATCTAGAACATGATATCTTGTACCGATCCAAAACGTAAACCTATCTATCGGTTAAAGAAAATATGTGGACCCAATCAGACCAATAAGCAAAATGCCAAATGTAAACATCCAATCCATGTCTTTGACATAACCAAATGATCTCTAGATGATAATAATTCATCATCAAATTCCTGAGATGTCGGTGAAACATATACTGGTAATTGTGCATAAGCCAATATCCATGTTGGGACCACAATGTGTCGGTGCATCAACAAACCAATATAACCAGAGTGCCAAATCAACAATGTAGACCTCCAAAAAGATAAGTGTTGACATCAATGACAAAACCAATGCAACACATGACGAAGTCATCCATAATACAAATAATCTCCCCCTTTGGCATTGATGGAGACACTAGATGGAAAAATATCTAAGTGCCAAAAATAGAATACCAAATACCAACAAACCAACAATCTCCCAAAATAGATCTGTAGATAGGAATTTGGAATTCATCAAAGAAAATAGCAAATTAGACTAGCTCAACCACGAAAACTAAATTGCAATGATAAGAAATCCTAAAAACATCCAATAGAGATATGAAGACAAGATAATCAAACCAAATGCAAACCATTATGAATGCGAATATCTCATCCATAATTCTCCATCGTCCTTCTTTCTCCTTCAAATTGATTTGTTTGTGGATCTCACCTACAAATGCAAAGGCATAACATGAAAGCAAGATTGTCAAGATGAAATGGCAGCATAAGGATACTAGAAGCGTGATTGATTTCTCTGAAAATGTAATTAGATTCAATAATGTCATTAATTGATCCCTTGATTGAAGAAACTCATCCAATTTATAGACAAATTGGAGAGATGACAATATTAGTATGAAGAGATTTGAAAGGAAATTTCAAATAAAAAATGACAAATATGACAAATTATGACAAGATTGACATGCAAAATTGATTGATTATGACAAAGTATGACAAATTATGACAAAATTGAAAATGTCATTCCCATGAAATTAGGAGAAATATTAGAAAAAAATAGGAGAAATAGAAAATTAGGTTAGAAATGATGAATTGGAAATTAAGAAATTAGAAATTGATGAAAATTAGGTAAACTAATTAATATTTTTTCATTCATTAATTAATTCACAAAAAGAGGGGGAATTAATTAGCCAATTAAATAAATATTTAATTGTGACAAGAAGACTTGGGATAAATAAATAAATTATTTAACCTAGAGGGAAAATGACAAACAAGATTAAATGAACAAATCATAAAACCCTAGAAGATGAATTAAAAATGCAAGGACGACAATTAGGTCTTGACAAAAGATAATTGATGTAGGGTTGATCATGATTCTGATTTTGATCGACAAAGGACCAATGCTGATAAATGATTGAGATTGATTGATAAAGAGATCAAATTGATAGGCACCAGTTGACGAGGAACAATGACTAATTGATCAAAATTGACATGATTGAAAAGGACAATAATCAATGACAAATCGATCACAAAATGACAAGATTGACAAGGACAAGGATCGATGACGAATCGATCGCAAAATGACAAGAATGACAAGGACAAGGATCGATGACAAATCAATCGCAAAATGACAAGACTGACAAGGACAAGGATTGATGATGAATCGATCACAAAATGATGAGACTGACAAGGACAAGGATCGATGACGAATCAATTGCAAAATGACAAGACTGACAAGGACAAGGACCGATGATGAATCAATTGCAAAATGACAAGATTGACAAGGGGACAAGGATCGATGATGAATCGATCACAAAATGACAAGATTGACAAAGATGAGGATCGACCAAAATCATGACTGGAGATTGTTATTGACAAGACCAAATTCAAAAGCGAGAAAAATGAGGGATGTAGAAGAAGGACTCGATGCTCGCAAATGATAAAGACCAAGTGCGCAACATAGAAGAAATGTTAATGCGATGCAAAAACCCTAAAATAAGGCAATGCACAAATGTTAAAGTATGACTCCGCAAGCATTGACCATTTTTAGATGTCTACATTTTGCCCCTCTTTGAGACAATGCAATTCTAAGCATTGTTTCAAAGAACAATAATGAAAATGCCCTAGACAATAACAATGACATATGCATGCCCCCTCGAGGAATTGGCCAGAAACATCTAGAAAAGAGGCCAATTGATCGATAAGAATGATAGAAGATGATAGGTTCGAATGGACTGCCAAGACTGACGGAAGAAATGTTAGTAAGAAGAAATTAGACAGAGGACAGTTAGAGATGAAGGAAAACTTGCTTTTGCAAATGCACATAAGTAGGTGAGAACCTTTATTTAATGTAGCAAAGCAGATGTAGAGCATCATGGCATTGAAGGCCAGAGCTGGAACGCAACCCTTTTTGCAAAAGACAGACACATCGCACACAAGGAATGAGTGAAGCATCCTAGGGTGCATACATCAAGGGTCGAGGTATGTGTGGCATTCACAAAGTGAATGTACTTGTCACAGACACCCAATGATATAGTTGCCCCAGTTTGTGATAAACATTCCACAAACATCAAACACAACAAAGAAAAGAAAAAGGGACCATGAACCATCCCGGTCACTCTAAATCACTCAGTGACATCCTCGAGCAACATAGGAACATGATCAAAGCCAAAGATAAATCAGTAAAAAGATAAGATGCACAAATTCGACCAAGTCAAACAAACATTCTGATCATTATTGTCAAAAGTGGAAAACAAGAATGATCATGCTGTCTAGTTTCAGGGAATGCGGTACCCCATCTAAGACAGGACACAATCTGGTTTCGAGTATACCACACCTTGTATAAGACCCATGATAATGTGACAAGGACAAATGATATTGATGTTGATTGATTGACATGACAATTTTGATCAATTTGAATGTCTGGTTTGATTAAAAAGTTCATCTGTTAATGCGTGATTTCATTAAAGCACAATGTTGTAACATGTTATCTGTTTGTTGTCTACACAAATGTTTGATTGATTCATCATTGGATGTATGCTTAGCGATCTATCTATGCACAAAGGGGACCATTTATTGACAAAATGCAAAAGGCCAAAGAAACTGTTTTTGGATTTTGATGTTTTAAAAAAGGAAACAATTTGTTCATTTTTTAGGACATTATTTGATTTTTTTTTTGGGTTATTTCAAGACATTATTTGATTTTTAGGGATTTTTTTAGGACATTATATGAATGTTTTTGAATTATTTTGGGATTATTTTTTCAATTTTTTTTTTTTGATTATTTCAGGACATTTTTCAATTTTTATGATTTTGCCCCCAGTGTCTAGCAAGGCAAGGAATATGACAGGTGAATAAATAGGCTTTCTGAAATGTTGGTGGCTAGAGGGAAGACAAAGGCCTTTTATCATGAAGACAATACAGATGCAATTTTCAAGGGCTATTGCGTGATGGGACAAGAGACTAGATATGACAATGTAAAGCAGTGACATGGCATGAGGGACATGTCAAGAGGTTCTTGAAACCAAGTTTAAATTTTGCGTCCTTATGTCAGATCAAGATCAAGGAATGAAAAAGAGCGTATGGATAGTGATAAGATATGGATAGGATAAGCAAGACCAAGAATGGATAAGGGACATGGACTAAATGTCGGGGTAGGCTAAGGGATAGTGGCAGAAAGTTGCAATAAGCTAGGGAATATGGATGAAAGGTTATAATAAGCAAATGGATAAAGACCAAAAGCTATGATGGACTAAAAGCTGCAAACAAGATGCATGATGCTTAGGACGATCCTCAACCTTGTCAAGATCAAAAGTGGAAAGGGTAAATGGACATGAGGGACAATAGGATATGAAGGGTAATGACATGATAGGATAGGATAATGGAACAATGAAGGACAAAAGGATATGATAGGATAAAACCTACCCCCAAGTATGGTATGCAAGAAGTTCATGGATTACACATGATGTCTGTTTGCTAGATTTTCATCATGGTACTTGCCCAAGGCACCTGTTTGCCAGGTTTTCACCAGTGGATGGATTATTTTTGCTTTACTTTTTTTTCTTTTCTTTTTTTTTTGTTTTCACTTTTTTTTTTTTTTTTTTCGTATTTTGACTTTTTCAAGAGAAGATGGACACATGATAGGGGATGGAAGAAGGACTCAAGCATCCTTTTTTGTTTTGGATAGTAGCCTTAAAAAAAATGGACCATGACCTTTAAAAGTATGCTCAAAGACATTGGTAGATTAAGGACATGAAAAAAGAGATAAAATTAAGGCAAGGATTTATGCAAAGGATTGGACCAGAGGGATGGAAGGATGGAAAATATGCATTGGATAATGGATAGGGTATTGGAAGAATTGGGCTTCACTAGATGGAAATGAAGGCAAGATCAACATTGGCACACACCTTGAGGGGTGATGGACTGATGGAGGAAAAATGTATTTTGGATATTGAGATTTGGATGGAGGAATAGCTAGGGATTTGTGGACATAAGGACCCAAAATGGAAGAAGGAGGTGATGGAGGAACAAACTTGAGAGGGTTGGATGGAGGAATAGAAACTTTGGATGCCAAGTTGGATGTTTCTTTAGGCTTTTGTGCTTCAAGGAGCCGCTTAGGAACCCACATGGTTTTTGATTTTTCATGCTTTTGTGGTTCCTTGGAGTGCATTGCTTGCACAAGGGATTTAGGAACCCATATATATTTTGAGTTTTGTTTTTGAGAAATGGGCCTTTGTGGCCTTTTGGATATTTATTTTTCATTATAGATCATATTGTTCTTTGTTTTGACATGTCGATTATATTGGACATGTTGATCCTTGAATACATGTGGATTTCTAGACTTATGACTTTTATACTTGGCATCCAAATTGCTTGGAGGGGGAAAGGAATGCATGGATGGATATGAATGAAATGGAATTCTTTTGGATTGATGAAATTTACTCAAGGATTTTTGCCTTTTCTGACCTTGCATAGAGGATGAAGGAATATAAGGACCTAAGATGGATGGAAGGGATGATGGGGAAGGGATATGTTTGGATTGTGATGGAGGGATACCAACGTCTTGAGAGTGAGTTGTGTAGACATGACCCTTAAGATCTTCTTTGATATGGAGGAGTTATTTCTCATGAATGTCTACCCCTTTTCCTTTATGAATATTTTGACTCGTAGGATACTCTTTTCTTTGGGAAGAAGACGTGAGTCCATTATGAGGTGGATATGATATGAGAGAAATAATGAGATCTTGAAGTGGATCGGATTGCACCAAAGTGGAAGAACCCATTATGCATGTCAAGGGTTCATGAACATCTTGCCCTGACACGTTAGAATCATGAGGGGGATTAGGATCATGAGGGGGGCTAGGATTGTGTAGTGGACATGGTTCAATGACGGGCTCTTCAAGAGATGGAATGGGAGAAATAATGGGATCATCAAAAGAAATGCGATCTTGGAGTGTATATGGAGCATTAAGAAAAGGAGATGGAGGAACAAAAGGATCTTGTGGAGGATTTAAAGGAATAATTTGATCTTGACAAGGAGGAAGATCATTGGAATCCACTTTAAAGTTGCTTTGCTCTAGACTTTTAATGGGATCATCGGAAAGGATGGAATGGATATCTTGATCTTTCTTAGGAAGTGGAATGCCAATGGGATTCGAAAGGATATTGTGTTCTTGGATAGAATGGATAGGAATAATGGAATCATTGCGAGTGTCTAGGGAAATGGGATCTTGGTCAAGAACTGGATGGGATGATAAGGTTTCAGGATCTTGATCTTGATATTTTTTAAGACATGTTTCTTCATGCTCTAAATTATCCTCTTGACATGAGGTTGGACTTTGGATATGCATGGGGGATTTGGGAAAGGAATCAATGTTTTGGCATGAAGGAAATGCACTTTGAACATTTGTGATGGATTCTGGCAAGGAATCAATGCTTGAACATGAGGAAGAGGGACTTCGAATGGGGTCCTCTAAAACAGGTAATGGCAATAATGTGCATGGTGGCATTGGGTCTAGTATTTCTGAAACATGACAAGGATGTGCATCATGAATTGGATTATCTTGGCAATCAATTATGGATAGCCCTTGGATAATTTCATCCTTGGGTGTATTATTTGATGAGGACAATATGGAAGGTTCTTTTGAAACTTCTAAAGGTGTAGGGATAGATGCCATTGGAGAGTCAATTTGTTTGTGGAGGGATGAGGCATTGCTAGACATAATTGTATTATCTTGATCTTCTTCAAAGAACTCACTTGGTAGGTTCCTTAAGATCCTTGCAATAAAGCCACCTTTCTTTCGAGGTTTTGACATGGTTGTATCTAGAATTTGAACTTGTTTGGAAAGAATTTGGTCTTGGTTTGATGTCATGTTTTGATTTCGAACTAGATGCTGATCAAATTGGTTTGACATGTTCAAAATTTGGCTTGGTGTGTGTTGCAACCTTTGTTTTTGAATGTTTGGTTGTGGTTGTTGACATTGATATTCCACCATTGGTTGAACCATTTGTTGACATTGTATAGTTGGTTGGACATATTGTTGAAATTGGACCATTGGTTGTGTTGGTTGTATATGTTGGACAATTGGTTGTGTCTGTTGGAAATGTTGAACAACTGGTTGAACCATTGGTTGTGATGGTTGAAAATGTGATTGATAGTAAACACCTTCTTGTTCTTGTTGTGGAGGCACATAATGTTGTTGTCTCTTTTCTTGAAATTGTTTCATCATCTCTATTTGTGAGAGGAGAGCTGGTATGTCTGATCATTCAATAAGAGATCTTACATCAATTGGCTCAATCTTTGGATTTCGACCTGGAAACTTTTTAAACATTTTGGACATTTTTGATCTATTATTCTCAATGTTTTTCACTTTTTGTTCCAAAATCTCCTTTTCTTGAGCTAGTTTCTCCTCTAGGTTTTGTATTTGGACATTTACATCATCATGATAAGTTTGATCCAAGTTCTGAGACATGTAGAGATTGGATTGACATGATTGATTTCTCAATTGTGATGACATGGCTTCATAAGAAGGTTGAGACCTTATTTCAACATACATGTCACTATGAAATGCAACTAATGGGATTGACAAATGCAACCTAAAAGGATGACAATGCAACTAAATGTTTTTTGTTGTTTTTTCGAGATTTGGACAAACTTTTTGAAATGCAAAGCTAAAGACACAACCTTGGGAAGTTGAAATAAAGCCAAGATCTTAAAGGACAAAGAACCAAATGACAATAGGACAAATTGACAATGTCTTCACTATATGCTTGGATACTAAGCTAGGTTTGACAAAAATGATATTAATGAAAGGACAAATTTTAGACAAGGTCAAGACTCCTTAACAACAACTTAGGGTATCATCCAAAGTTTTGATTTTCCAAGTTCGACAAATCAAATTTTTGAGACTAAATACAGGGAGGCAATGATTATGACAATGACTTAGGATATGACATGAAAATGATCTATGTAACCTATGCAACCTAAATGAAAATCTGTCTTGGATATGACAATGAAATGCAAACTTAGGGAAATGATTTTAAAACCTAAGTGCAAAATGAGGACGCTTGCAATGAAAAGGACTAAAATGAAAGGAGATGACAATATGCCTTAGGACCTAAGTTGGACTATGCAAAACCTAGCCTAAAGTGACATGAATTTTGAAACAAAGACATTCAATGTTTTGACAAGCCATGTTCAAATGTTGGATGAATACTTGGATGAATTTGGACCTTTGTTCGGATTGTGTTTTGAGTTGAATGTTGTTGATTTTGAAAGTCCAAGTTGATTATGAGCACTTTTTGAAAGTTTGTTTTTAATTTAACCTTTGACAATCACGAAAGACAAAATGTTTGTTTGACCTTGACTCAAGACAATCAAGAACATTTACAACAAATCCTATGGTTGGCAAGGGCAATATCTGTTGAATCCTCTAACCATAAAATACAACACTTAGCCGGATAGCTAGATGCTTGGTATCACTGGCTCCCCCTTACAGTGCAGTCACTTCTTGGGCATACCAAGCTTCGAGTTCAAGGGGCATCACTTCCAAAGAACTTGCTATCTCTAACTAAGAAGTACATGAGAGGTGTCTTTGGCATGCGCGTATCACAACACCTAAGCCAACAAATAGAAGGTTTTTGGTCTCTACAAACAAAAGGTTCTAGTTAAGGCATCCGTTTGGGTGGGTATTGATCCGGCAAATAAATCATCGCAATACCATTCTAGCACCCATTGTCTGTAACTTTTGTTGCATCCACAATTATTTAGAGTGGTTCGGAAGAGCTTGGCTTCAGCCCATCACCACTTAGGGTCGTTCCCTCTCACTAATGCCTGTGCGAAGTGCCAGGCAAATCAGGAGGCAGGCCCAATTCTAATGGTTAAAACATGCAATCAAACTAAAAGCAAACACGCATGCATGGTGTTCATTAACCTTTAAGAAACTAAATGTGCAACTACTCTAAAAATCACATGCAAGATGTTTTAATAAAAGTCTTTGACCACGTCCTGCATAAGATTTGTTAGTAGTTTCATTTTTTTTTGTCTTCGTCACACGTAATGCCAAGGTGCTACATAGAGAATTAGTACCAAAGAAAATAAGAATATAAGAATATAAGAATAGAATGAAAACAAAGTAATTTGCAAGTAAAAACACTGGTTTCACCTCTGTTTCTGGCCTTACACAGGCGCAGAATGTCTCACACAGGCACAAAATTCCTTGACACAGGCACATAATGCCTTGACACAGGCGCATATCTCTTTGAAACAGGCACAAATCTCCTTAACATAGGCGCAGATCCCTCCTACACAGGCACAGAAGTGTCTAGAAAGCCCTGAGTTGCCCTGTTTCTTGGGTTTTCACCTGCAAATCAGCTCAAAAGAACTCAAAAACATGGTTAAGGGGTTAGTTTCATGTTGGGTTCACCAAAATGTAGATAGGAATTTGGAATTCATCAAAGCAAATAGCAAATTAGACTAGCTCAACCACAAAAACTAAATTGCAATGATAAGAAATCCTAAAAATATCTAATAGAGATATGAAGACAAGATAATCAAACCAAATGCAAACCATTAATAATGCGAATATCTCCTCCATAATTCTCCATTGTCCTTCTTTCTCCCTCAAATTGCTTTGTTTGTGGATCTCACCTACAAATGCAAAGGCATAACATGAAAGCAAGATTGTCAAGATGAAATGGCAGCGTAAGGATACTAGAAGCATGATCGATTTCTCTAAAAATGTAATTAGATTCGATAATGTCAATAATTGTTCCCTTGATTGAAGAAACTCATCCAATTTATAGACAAATTGGAGAGATGACAAGATTAGTATGAAGAGATTTGAAAGGAAATTTCAAATAAAAAATGACAAATATGACAAATTATGATAAGATTGACATGCAAAATTGATTGATTATGACAAATTATGACAAAATTGAAAATGCCATTCCCATGAAATTAGGAGAAATATTAGGAAAAAATAGGAGAAATAGAAAGTTAGGTTAGAAATGATGAATTGGAAATTAAGAAATTAGAAATTGATGAAAATTAGGTAAATTAATTAATAATTTTTCATTCATTAATTAATTCAAAAAAAGAGGGAGAATTAATTAGCCAATTAAATAAATATTTAATTGTGACAAGAAGACTTAGGATAAATAAATAAATTATTT
The DNA here is from genome assembly GCF_030272615.1 of Cryptomeria japonica. NCBI lineage: Eukaryota > Viridiplantae > Streptophyta > Pinopsida > Cupressales > Cupressaceae > Cryptomeria > Cryptomeria japonica. The sequence goes on along the minus strand of NC_081414.1, from coordinate 885,102,618 downwards.
AACCTAGAGGGAAAATGACAAACAAGATTAAATGACAAGACTGACAAGGACAAGGATCGATGATGAATCGATCGCAAAATGACAAGACTGACAAGGACAAGGATCGATGACGAATCGATCGCAAAATGACAAGACTGATAAGGACAAGGATCGATGATGAATCGATCACAAAATGATGAGACTGATAAGGACAAGGATCGATGAAAACTCAATTGCAAAATGACAAGACTGACAAGGACAAGGATCGATGATGAATCAATTGCAAAATGACAAGATTGACAAGGGGACAAGGATCGATGACGAATCGATCATAAAATGACAAAATTGACAAGGACAAGGATCGACCAAAATCATGACTAGAGATTGTTATCGACAAGACCAAATTCAAAAGCGAGAAAAATGAGGAATGTAGAAGGACTCGATGCTCGCAAATGATAAAGACCAAGTGCACAACATAGAAGAAATGTTAATGCGATGCAAAAACCTTAAAATAAGGCAATGCGCAAATGTTAAAGTATGACTCCGCAAGCGTTGACCATTTTTAGATGTCTACAAGATCAATACAAAGTTATGTACCAAAAACAGAAACAATATAACCAAAACCAAAATACATCTCTCCACAAGAATACATGTCTCCCCAATCTTCAAAGTACAACAATGTTTTTCCATAGACATCTCTCCCACTTTAACATCAAATGCCAAAGCAGTTAAGAATCAAAACATAACATACAACTAACTACTCCCCCTGAGAAGTAGCTCTCCTTCATCAAGCCAGAAATATATTTTTTGGTTAGTCCCTGCTGGTTTGATGCTGATCTTCATCATTCAAGTCTCTGCTAGTGGGGTGATTACCCCAAGCTTCTCTCTAAGACATTCAAATGTTTCCTTAGGCAAAGGCTTTGTAAAATTATCTTCTATTTTCTCTTTAGTGTGCAAATAAACCAATCTCACTTCATTTTCTTTAACATTTTCTTTTAGAAAATTATACTTAATAAAAACATGCTTTGTTTTAGAGAGAAATACTAGATTCTTTGGTATATCTATCGCCGTTGAATTATCACAATGAATAATTACTGGTTCTTTGCATTTTACCTTGATATCCTTCAACAATTGCTTGATCCATAATACCTAAGTACAATTAATTGCTCTTGCAACATATTCTTCTTCTACTGTAGATAATGATGTACAAGTCTACTTCTTGTTGATCCATGGAATTAATCTTCTGCCAAGAAAGAATGCTCCACCAATGGTACTCTTTCTGTCATCTAGATCTCCTGCTCAATTTGCATCTATATATGCACATAACTCAAAATTTTCATCCTTAGGATACCATTAACGAAGATTTGTTGTGCCGTATAGGTACCAGAAAATCCTTTTTACTGCAGTTTCATGATTTTCTTCTGGATTACTTTGAAATCTTAAAACAATACACACTGCACTCATTATATCAAGTCAAGTTTGTGTCAAATATAATAATCCTCCAATCATATATTTGTAGCTTGTCAGATTTATAGGAGTTGAATCATCCTTTGATGTCAATTTATCAATTATAGTCATAGGAGTACTTACCAGTTTGCAGTTTTCCATTCCAAATTTCTTCAAAAGTTCCTTCAAGTATTTTGTTTGACATATGAATATACCTTTATCTATTTGAGAAATCTGCAAACCTAAATTTTTTTTATCTCTTCAATCATAGACATTTCAAATTCTTCTTGCATCTTGTTAGCAAAGTCTTTACATAAGTCTTCTTCTCCTCCAAAAATGATATCATCCACAAATACAATAACCAAAATATCATCATTGGTAACTTTGTAATACAAATTACTGTCAGCATTACCTTTTATGTATCCAAGCTTTAAAAGATATTTATCCAATCTAGCATACCAATAAAGCTTTCCTTAGCCTGCAAACCATATCCTTATCATATGTTAATGAAAATCCATCAGGAGGCTCAATGTAAACTTCTTCTTCTAGATCTCCATTCAAAAATTCACATTTTACATCCATCTGATAAACTTTATAGTTCTTGTGAGCTGCAAATACAAGAAATAGTCTAACTACTTCGATTTTGCCTACTAGTGCAAAGGTTTCATTATAATCAATTCCTTCTTTTTGAGAATAACCTTTACAAACTAATCTTGCTTTATTCCTAATTACTTCACCATCTTCATTAATTTTATTTCTATATACCCATTTAGTTCCAATTACATATTTGTCTTTAGGCCATGGAACTAATGTCCAAGTATTATTATTTTCAATCTATTCTAATTCATCTTCCATTGCTTTTATCCAATGTTTATCTTGACATGATTCAACAATTGATGCTGGTTCAACTTGAGAAATTAAACATACCTCTTCATTTTCCAATCTTCCTCTTGTCATACCACCTTTATTTTTATTTCCAATTATCTGATTTTCTGAGTGATTCAATCTTACATACCTGGGTTTATTTTGATTTACATTCATAGGCTTTTGTTCTTCAGTCATAGTTGAGTTCTTTGATGATGCCGATGTGATTGGTTCTACATTCTGTTCTAGTGCAATCTGTGCTGGTTCATTTATAATCATTTCTACTGTTGGTTCAGAACCTATAGATCTTGATTCTCCTCTAAAATGTTCATCTATCTTCACATTAGTACTTTCAATGATTTTCAGTAATCTTTGATTATAATATCTATATGCCTTGATTATAGTTGAATAACCAAGAAATATTCCTTCATCACTTCTAGAATCAAATTTTCCAATAGACTCATCTCTCCTAATACAACATTTCCTTCCAAATATTCTGAAATATTTAAGAGTGGGAATATGACCAAACCATGGTTCATAAGGGGTCTTACCAGTTTCACCTTTGATATGAACTCTGTTGAAAGTATAGACCATTGTATGTAGGTCTCGGAGACAACTAAGAGGGGGGGGGTGAATCAGTTGTCTAATAAATTCAAACCAAAAACTTATTAACCAACTTAATGCTTAATACTGGTAAGACAGTTAAGTATGTTGGTAAACAGTGTTAACAAAAAATTGCAGTACAGGTAAGAATTAATGCATGAAACATAAGCACAAAGTCATCCACAACACATGACACCAATATTTGTACGTGGAAACCCTGTAAGGGGAAAAACCACGGTGGGAAATCTTACCCACAATCAGATGATACTACTACAGATAGTAAGTGTACAAAGAGGGGTCTGCACATGCAGAAAGGCCAACAGCCTAGAGCTCACTACTCAATCACAAATGGGAGTCACACTGACTATAGATGGATGGTTAAATCCAATGAGAATGTACTGCACAAAATAGCATCTTCATATGTTGGATTCAGTACTAGTGTAATGCTGATATGCTTCTACAAAAACCTAACTTCACCTTCAAATGATATCTTCGTGTATATCTCTACTTGATCTCACATATATCCTTCGTTAAATCTTTTTCACATTCCACATTTGATCTTACAAATAAGATCTTGCCTTTATACCATACCCTAAGACCAATTTTAGTAGGTCAACTCTACAAGATATTACAATAAAAATATTTTACAAATAATACAATATCTGATGCAATAACTGATTGAACATGTCGGCTTGATGCATTTACAACAATAATAAATCATCTCCATAGTGTGCCATGTTGATCTGGAGAAGATAAGCCCGTCGGTGTAACCCTAGATAACTTGGACCTATTTGCCGGTAAAAGCAAATATGCAAATAAGAATATACCAATGATTATTACTTCAAAGTAAAGTGTCCACATGATGCCTATGATATTACCAAGTGTCTTCCATGATATTTCAGGTACCGGTGAACATTATATCCTGTCAGTTGACTATATACAGGTAACTGTTTGCTGGTGAATGTTGTTGGATCTCCAAAGTAGGTGTATTTAGCAGGTGTTGAAATCAATGACAAAACCATACCAAAATACCAACAATCTCCCCCTTTGGCATTGATGGCAACACAAGATGGAAAAATCATCAAAGTGCCAAAACAGAAATGCCAAGTACAAAAACCAATTTTCCCCCTGGGAGTAATATGTGTTTATACAAATCTCTCCTCAAAAAGATAATGCATTTTTCATACATCTCTCCCTAATGTTTTTCCATATATCTCTCCCCCTTTGACATCAAATTCCAAAGTCACAAAAAGTCAAGTTCATACAAAATACCAACCAAGTCAATATACCAACTACTCCCCCTAGGAGGTAGCTTCCTTATAAAATACCAGAGAAAAAGATTTGTCCATTTAATTCTACCGGTTGATGACAATCATAAACTATCTAAGTCTCTATCGGTGGAGGTAAGACTTCTAGCTGATCTCGCATATATCCTTCCTTAAATCTTTTTTGCATTCCACATTTGATCTTACAAATAAGATCTTGCATTTATACCATACCCTAAGACCAATTTTAGTAGGTCGGCTCTACAAGATATTACAATAAAAATATTTTACAAATAATACAATATCCAATACAATAACCAATTGAACATATCGGCTTGATGCATTTACAACAATAATAAATCATCTCCATAGCATGCCATGTTGATCTGGAGAAGATAAGCCTGCCGGTGTAACCCTAGATAACCTGGACCTATTTGCTGGTAAAAGCAAATATGCAAATAAGAATATACCAATGATTATTACTTCAAAGTAAAGTGTCCACATGATGTCTTCGATATTACCAAGTGTCTTCCATGTCATTTCAGGTATTGGTGAACATTATATCTTGTCGGTTGACTATATACCGGTAACTGTTTGCACAATTTACTGTTTGCTGGTGAATGTTGCTGGATCTCCAAAGTAGGTGTATTTAGCAGGTGTTGACATCAATGACAAAACCATACCAAAATACCAACATTGTATTCACTGCTTCTCTCTAGTACATATGAGGTAGATTTGCTTCCATCATCATGGTTCTTGTTGCATCTAGTATAGTTTTGTTCTTTCTTTCCACAACTCCATTCTATTGAGGTGTCCGAGGTGTTGAGAGTTGTCTTTTGATTCCATTATCTTCACACTATGCATTGAATTCCCTAGATGTAAATTCTCCTCCTTGATTAGATCTCAAACATTTGATTTTCTTGCCAGTTTCATTCTCTACCATTGCCTTGTATATCTTGAATCTCCCAAAAGCTTCTGATTTCTCCTTGAGAAAAGTAACCCAACACATTCTAGAATAATTGTGAATTATTAGCATAAAGTATCTATCACCCTGAGGACTTCTTGTTCTTGCTGGACCACATAAATCAATATGAATTAAATCAAGAATATTATTTGATTTCAAAGAAATGCTCTTAAATGTTGTTCTAACTTGCTTTCCCATTTGACATTCCTTACATACCAGATTATTAGGTTTCACAATCATAGGTAAATCCCTTACAACCTTAGTTGAATTGATCTTTACAATGCAATCAAAATTCACATGATAGAGCCTTTTATGCCATAACCAACTTTCATCAATATGTGCAATCAAGCATGTCTTATCACTGGTATTCAAATTAAAGATATTACCTTTAGTCTGATCACTGGTTGCAATCTCCAATCCAATTTGGTTTATGATTTTGCATTTTCCATTCTTGAATTGTAATTGAAATCCTTTTTCCACTAACTGACCATCACTCAAAAGATTATGCTTCAAACCTGCAACATAATAAACATTGTCAGTATTGTGCTTACCATCCAAAGATATAGTGCCTCTTCCTTTGATTAAACAAGCTTTGTCATCTCCAAATCTTACTAGACCTCCATAACATTCCCAAAATGATAAGAATTTTCTTTTATCACCATTCATATGATGCGAGCAACCACTATCAATGATCCATTCATCATTTTCTTCAAGTTTTGTTGCTAGTGCCTTCTCTACTAATTTGACAATAGGTGTTGGTTGATCTTCTTTTATTGCTTAATATGTTCTCTTAGCTTCCTCTCTTAGTCTTGAATGTATATTAGGACACCTAGATGCAATATGACTAGCTTTATTGCAATTAAAATATTTCAAAGGTACTTTGCCTTCATACTTACTTTGTTAGTAAGATGAGAGGGGGGGGGTGAACCATATAAACTCATGATTAAAACTCTTAATTCAATACATTCATTAGATTCAACCTCGATAGCCTTTACTTCTATATGCAACCTAGACTATAAATCATGCAAACTCATAAATTGATAAACTTAAAACATCACAACACCTTTGACACCATATTTAACATGGAAACCCAAATAGGAAAAAACCACTGTGGGATTTCAGACCCACTAAGAAATATACCCTTCTAGAGTATGCTCGGTTAAAAGCCAATCCTATTATAGATTACATAAACACATTGCTAGATGTGACCCGATAAAGGGATTTCCCTCAGATATGTTAGAATCTTGCACTTTGTTAGAAGTGACCTTGTTGAAGGATTTCAAACACTCATTCAAAATGTTACCTTGCTAGAGGATTTACAAATAAGATTGTTAGGTCCACTCAGTTAAGATATTTCCTGTCACTTATAGAATAAATAATAGTAATAAAATGTATCTGCAACTTCACATCTGAAATAATAAAGCATATTCTATGTGCTCAATGTACTCAAGATAATCTTGTCATATAACTTATCTTTCTCCTTGGTGGGCTTCTCAATCTGTTCATCAATCAAATCTTCAATCTTCTGTGCTCGGTGATCACTACAGCAACATCACTATTCTTCTATTTGCCCACATACATTGTTCATCAACAATTCCTTATTTATAAACAATTCCTAACCGCTTAATCTTCCTGATCACATTTCCCATGATCAATCTTAGCCATCAGATCATCATACTTGACTAGGTTCATTGAATCCTTGATCTGAAAAATGTTTTACCTCACCTTGGAACTTGTATTCCTTCCTTGGTACTTGTGCTAGGTTATGACCGATCAATCTACGCTGTAGATCTGACTCTTGTATTTTCATTTTCGTAGATCCTCAACAAACTTCTTGCATGACATACCAATCATCTATACATCTCTAGCTCATTGGCATCCTTCATTTAAATATTCTTTTATTCATCCAATGCATTCTGGTACTGCTCAGTTGTTACTTTGTTAATATTGAACTTCACTCGGGAGACATTTTGCCTTCTTTAACCGATATCGATAACCTTTGTGTTTACTGACTAGCTCCTTGCTCGGTAACATAGAACCGTATTAAACCTATATTCATTTTATTGCATGAAACCTTTTCTACTTCTTGTTTAGTCTTTGAATACACATATATAGGATATCAAAACAATCAAAACAACAAAATCTCATCTAATAGTTACCCATTTGAATAACTTATTATTCCCCTTCATTTTCACATTCATTTTGTGTCACTTACCGACATCTTTATCAAAACATACTTCTTAGGATATGGAAACATCATAATGAATTAGAAAATCAATTTCTTGACATCAATGACAAAATAATATTATTAAGACAGTAATTATCCTTTATCAGTTATATCAATAATCTCCAACAACCTTCTCAATATCCTTATACCAACAAACTTATTGAAATGCCAACAATCTGCCCCTTTGGCATTGATGGCAATACCAACTTTAATTCATTTCAATTGATTCAAATTCAGATTGTTGTAAAACTATCTGCTGTTATCCTTGATTTTTCTTGAAATTCTCTCCCCCAGTCATTAGTCTTCTCTCCCTTTGACAACAATGCCAAAAAGTAAAACTAATTCATGATTCCTTCCTCTATGAAGTGATTTCCTTGCAGTTAAAAGATATACAAATGTATCATCTCAGTCTTAGTCAGAGCATCTTGTCTTCAATCACTATTTCTTGCACAACTTTAGGCGACCTCCTAAAGTGTGTAAATCAACATCAACTCATAAATAGTATTTTGTAGAGTCATAGAATTGATGCTTTCACCAAACTCAGTTAGTGAGTAGAAGATAGGGGTAGGACCCCTAACTTGCTTCTAAGATACTCAAAAGTGTCCCTAGGCAGTGGCTTTGTGAAGATGTCTGCTATTTGTTCCTTTGAACTAATATATTCCAGCACAACTTTCTTTTCTTGAACTTCTTCTCTGAGATAATGATACTTTATAAAGATATACTTTGTCTTAGAGTGCATTACCAGATTCTTTGAAATATTAATAGCACTAGTATTATCACAAAATATAGTGACTGGCTTGGTAACTTTCTCATTCATACCTTCCAATAGTTGTTTGATCCATGCTATATTGGTGCAATTCAATGCTACAGCCACATATTCAGCTTCAGTTGTGGACTGCGAAATGCATCCTTGTTTCTTGCTAAGCCAACTTACTAGTCTTTCACCTAAGAAGAAAGCTCCACCACTTGTGCTTTTTCTGTCATCAATGTTTCCTGCCCAATCAACATAAGCATAGACTTTTAAATCAAAATCATTCCTCTTTTTATATACTAAACCATAATCTTCATTGCCTCTTAGGTATCTGAAAATTCTCTTGATTGCTGTCATATGGGTTTCTTTGGGATCTATAGAAAATCTTGCAACTATACCTACTGCATGTGCTATATCAGGCCTACTGTGAACTACATATTGCAACTTTCCAATCATAGATCGGTAAAGTGTCACATCAACAGATGCAGATTCATCATTTTTTGATAGTTTATAATTGGTAGTCATAAGAGTACTTACAGGTTTAGAATCCTCCATTCCAAATTTCTTCAGGATTTCCTTTATATACTTGGATTGAGTAATGAAAATCTCATCTTTCATTTGCAGTATCTATAAACCTATAAAATACTTTATTTCACCGATTAGTGACATCTCAAATTCTTTGCACATTTCATTTCCAAAGTTCTTGCATAAAGAATCATTTCCACAAAAAATAATATCATTAACAAATATGGCTGAAATCAGTATTCCATTTTCTTCATCATTCTTCATATACATGTTGCTATTTTCACTTATCCTCATAAAACTAATTTTGATTAGATAAGAGTGCAACCTTTCATACCATGCTCTAGGTGCTTTCTTTAGGTCATATAAAGATTTGTTCAACTTACATACCTGATCTTTATTCTTCTCTTCAACAAATCCTTCAGGTTGTTCAATATAAACTTCTTCTTCTAGTATACCATTCAAAAATGCAGATTTAACATCCATTTGATATATCTTGAAATTTTTGTAAGCAACATATGCCAATAATGTTCTTACACCTTCAAGTCTTGCCACAGGTGCAAAAGTCTCACCATAGTCTATTCCTTCTTCTTGACAATAACCTTTGCAGACTAGCCTTGCTTTATTCTGAATGACCTCCACCTTTTTTCATTTAGCTTGTTTCTGAAAATCCACTTTGTACCGATTACATTTTTCTCTTTTGGTCTTGGGACCAGTGTCCATGTTTCATTTTTCTTGATTTGTTCAATCTCTTCTGTCATAGGATTTACCCAATCTTCATTTCTAAATGCCTCTTTTACTATCCTCGGTTCAAATTTAGATATCAAACATGTGTTATGTCTCAGTTTGTTCCTTATCATCACTAGATCATCCTTATCTCCTATAATCTGACTTGATGCATGATTCCTTCTGACATATTTGGCTAATATAGGCTCGGTAGGATCTATATGATCTTCTTCATCACTCAGTAACTGGGTATTTTCTTCATTTTCTTCATCAACTTTCTCAATAGGACTTCTTGGTTGAACATATACAAACTCTTCATAATCTTCTAGTTCTTTGGAATTTCCTTCATCATTTATTTCTACAAATTCATCAATTTTCACATTTGTACTTTCCACTATTTTGTTAGATGATTTGATCAGACATTTAAATGCTTTACTTCTAGAAGAATAACCAAGAAACATTCCTTCTTCGCTTTTCTGATCAAACTTTCCATTTCTGTCATCTTTGTGAACATAACATCTACTCCCAAATATTTTAAAATAACTCACATTAGGTTTCTTATCATACCAGATTTCATACGGTGTCTTCAAAGTTCCCTTTTTTAGTTGTACACAATTCAAGGTGTAGACTGCAGTGCTTATTGCTTCTCTCCAAAATGTTTGAGGTACCCTCTTTTCTATCATCAGGGTTCTAGCATAGTCTATAATAGATTTGTTTCTTCTTTCAACTATTCCATTTTGTTGTGGTGTTCTCGGTGTAGACACTTGTCTTTTTATACCATGATCATTGCAAAATAGGTTAAATTCATAAAAAATGAACTCTCCTCCTCTATTAGATCTTAGACATTTCAGTTGTCTTCCTGTTTCATTTTGAACTCTTGCCTTATACCATTTGAACATTTGAAAGACTTCTAATTTTTCTTTTAAAAACATAACTAACATCATCCTTGAGTAATCATCGACAAATAATATGAAGTATTTATCACCATAATAAATTTGAACCTTCATAGGACCACAAAGACTAGTGTGCACAAGGTCTAGAATTCCTTTAGAAGTTTAGGACTTACTTGTAAAGATTGATCTTGTCATCTTACCCATCTAGCATCCTTAGCACATTACATGCTCAGGTTTTTCTAAGCTCGGTAGTCCTCTTACTCGGTGCTTCTTACTTATTTTGATCAGATTATCAAAATTTACATGACAAAACCTTTTATGCCATAACTAGGTATCTTGTATTTTTGCATACAGACAATTGTTCCAAGTTGAGTCAAGATGAAATGTATTACCTCTTGTTTGAGTCTCGGTAGCAGCTAACTTTCTATATTTGTCATGAACTTTGACAATTCCTTTCTGAAATTCTATTTGGTATCATGTATTGTTTAGTTGTGCTACACTCAACAAATTGTATTTCAAACCTGTAACCCAATATACATCATCACATTTAGCATTGTCAAGAAGTGTGATAGATCCTTTACCTTTCACTAGACATGGTGCATCATTACCAAATCTTACATAACCTCCATCATAGTCTTCTAATTTAACAAACTTGTGTTTATCACCTGTCATGTGATGTGAGCATCCACTATCTATGATCCAAGAATCATTATTATTTATGTGAGATATTAAGGATTTTTCTTCATACCTTTCTTTATCTAATCCATCTTTGATAGCCACATAAACAAATTCCTCTGTCTCAGTTTCATCAGATTTGTCATCATTGGATTCCTCATCAGCTAGTAGGCATGTCTTTCTATCTTTCCTTCTAAAGTCTCGGTGCCCTCTATAATGATTGTCTTTCTGTCTGTCATCTCAGTGTTCTCTCTTTTCACTAGATCCTTTGTCAGGACAGTTAGAAGCCATATGTCCTATTTTATCATAGTTAAAACATTTCAAAGGTAACTTTCCTTTATACTTACCTTTACCTCTCGATAACCTTCTAGCTAATAATGCTTCAAATTCTTCTTGCTTTATGATTTCCTCATATAGTTTGTGTACTTCTTCCATGTTTTTGCGAAATCTTTCACTTGCTCCGTTGTGATTTCCTTCAGTATACTTATACATTCTATCATTGTAATCATCAGATTCATCAAGATGAAAAGAACTGAATGCAGATTCAACTTTATTTACCAAAGACCCACTGTTATCAAAATTACTTAACTCAAATGCATGTAGCTTACTGATAGTATCATCCAAGGAGACTAGCATGTTTGGTACAAACCTTAATTCATTAATTGCAGAGACTTGAATGGCATAAACAGGTAGAAGTGTTCTAAGCAACTTGCTTGTTACATCCTTTTCTTCAATAGTTCCTCCTGCTCCTTTGATTTGATTGATAGTTTCTTTTAACCTTGTACTGTATTGGATAATGTTCTCACCTTCATTCATTCTCATGGATTCAAGTTGACCTCTTAGACTATCTACTTTTTCTCTTTGAACATGTTCATCACCACCATACACAGATATGAGCTTATTCCACATAGCTTTGGCATCATTACAACCTTCCAGATCATTAAACTCTGAGTCGGTCAATGCAAATGTTATTTCAATCATTGCTTGAATATGTTCTTGCTTTCCCTTTATCTCTTCCATTGTCATCGGCTAGGTGCTAGGTGTACTATAATCATTCTCTAGATAATATGTTGCATATTCTCCAATTCCTGATAAGTGCAGCTTCATCCTTTTCTGCCATGTGGAGAAACTTGACTTGTTCAGTTTTGGGGCATCCCTCTTATACATCTTTGAATCTTACCTCAAGTTCCTTTAAACTTTTCTTTCGAAGTCCAAAGCTCTAATACCAATTGTTAGTAAGATGATCCAGGGGGGGGTGAACCATATAAACTCACAATTAAAACTCTTAATTCAATACATTCACCAGATTCAACCTCGATAGCCTTTACTTCTATATGCAACCTAGACTGTAAATCATTCAAACTCATAAACTGATAAACTTAAAACATCACAACACATTTGACACCATATTTAACATGGAAACCTAAATAGGAAAAAACCACTGTGGGATTTCAGACCCACTAAGAAATATACCCTTCTAGAGTATGCTCGGTTAAAAGCCAATCCTGTTACAGATTACATAAACACATTGCTAAATGTGACCCAGTTAAGGGATTTCCTTCAGATCTATTAGAATGTTGCAATTTGTTAGAAGTGACCTTTTTAAAATATTTCAAACACTCATTCAAAATGTTACCTTGCTAGAGGATTTACAAATAAGACTGTTAGGTCCACTTGGTTAAGAGATTTCTTATCACTTACAGAATAAATAACAGTAATAAAATGTATCTGCAACTTCACATCTGAAATGCTAAAGTAGATTCTATGTACTCAATGTACTCAAGATAATCTTGTCATATGACTTATCTTTCTCCTTGCTGGGCTTCTCAATTTGTTCATCAATCAGATCTTCAATCTTCTGTGCTTGGTGATCACTACAGCAGCATCACTGTTCTTCTATTTCCCCACATACATTGTCCATCAACAATTCCTAACCGCTTAATCTCCTTTATCATATTTCCCATGATCAATCTTAGCCATCAGATCATCATACTTGACTAGGTTCATTGAATCCTTCGATCTGAAAAATGTTTTACCTCACCTTGGAACTTGTATTCCTTCCTTGGTACTTGTGCTAGGTTATGACCGATCAATCTACATTGTAGATCCGACTCTTGTATTTTCATTGTTGTAGATCCTCAACAAACTTCTTGCATGACATACCAATCATCTATACATCTTCAGCTCATTAGCATCCTTCATTTAAAAATGCTTTTATTCATCCAATGCGTTCTGCTACTGCTCAGTTGTTACTCAGTTAATACTGAACTTCACTCAATAGACATTCTGCCTTCTTTAACCAACATCGATAACCTTTGTGTTTACTGTCTAGCTCCTTGCTTGGTAACATAGAATAGTATTAAACCTATATTCATTTTATTGCATGAAACCTTTTCTACTTCTTGTTTTATCTTTGAATACACATATATAGGATATAAAAACAATCAAAACAACAAAATTTCATCACTGTCTAACTCGGTAATAGTGGCCCATTTGAATAACTTATTATTCCCCTTCATTTTCACATTCATTCTATGTCACTTACCAACATCTTTATCAAAACATACTTCTTAAGATATGGCAACATCATATTGAATTAGAAAATCAATTTCTTGACATCAATGACAAAATAATATTATTAAGACACTAATTATCCTTTATCAGTTATATCAATAATCTCCAACAACTTTCTCAATATCCTTATACCAACAAACTTATTGAATTTTTTGGATCTTCATCTGAATCATCTGTAACACCTTCATCTGCATAGTAGCATGACTTATCTCTATTTTTATTGAATCTGTATCTCTGATATTCAGGGTTAGGTTTATATGTTCTCTTAGCTTCCTCTCTTAGTCTTGAATGTCTATCAGGACACCTAGATGCAATATGACCATCTTTATTGCAATTAAAATATTTGAAAGGTACTTTACCTTCATACTTACTTTGTATTGTATGTCTAAGCATCTTCCTTGCAAATAGTGCTTCAAGTTCTTCAAGTTCTTCATTTTCTCTTTTGATATATTCAAGTTGTTTTGCATAAAGTGCTTTCCAATCAGTTTTGTCAGATGATGATGATGATGATGATGATGATGATGATGATGATGATTTGAAGGTGTGGTCACAAAAATCTATCCAGCTTAATTAAATAAATATTCGCTATTTATTTGATTAAAAATCCACTAGCCATCAGTTAATTAAATTAAATATTTAATTAATTCATCCCCAAACATTCTCCTATTAATTAAATAAATTATTGAATTTATTTTAATTAATTCATTAAATCAAATTCACAATCAATTAAATAAATAAAGTCTATTTATTTAATTAAATCCCTCTATTCCTCTTTTAAATAAATTAAATAAAAACATTTATTTAAATCATTATCCCCCCCCCACTTGCATTTTCCTACAAATGCAACTTGCACACATTTATTGAAATAAATGAATTTTTATTTTAATAAAATCCTATTTTCCCTCACCCACCAAATCCAATTGCATTCCTAAAATCCCCTTTTAGATTCTTCTAACCCCTTCCTAATTAGCCTAATCCATCCCCTAATTATTGTCACATTCCTAAGCAAAATGGAGTCACTTCTCAAAGACTTCAAAAGTCTTTGAAAAGCATTTAATGCTTTGTGTGTTCAACAAATTAACCCCCCAAAGTCTTCAAAAACCACTAATGGCTCTTACATGACCATTTATGGTTCTTACATAACCATTTATGGTTATTTCAAATTTGTCCCCCCAAGCATTTATTGCTTTGACCATATTTATCCTTCTTGCCTTTGCACAAGAATTTATCCATTGGATAAAAGCTTTATTCTTTGAATAAAGAATTTATTCATTCAACTAACCTTGACTTTAACTCCCAAGGTCATATCAAGCATTTAATGCTTATTCCCTCCCCTCTCAACCTATCTCACATTGACACTTGTCATCCTAGGATTGGGTTGAAAGCCCTCACATGGATTTGAAATCATTCAATCCTGACCCTTGTTGAGATTACTCAATCTCAACCATCCATTGCTCCATTTTTCTTATAAATAGAGCCCATTTCTTCATAATCCAGATCCTGAAAACTTGTATGCATTTAACCTATAGGCATTTTAGAGAGCATTTAGCATAGCAAACTCATATATTGTCATTTTGGTTAAAATAAATCATTTTAGTATCAATAGCTTAATATTAGCTTCTTTATTTACATTTAGAGCAACATTTCAATCTCAAACCTCCATAAGCATCCATAGTGAAAAACGCTGCTGAGAGAGACACTATTTTGGAACTTGGAGAGGACAGGAACAAGGGAGAAGGAGCTAAGAGCATGCTAAGAGGCATTTGGAGATGCCTCATTATCTTTTTTTCATTTGTTAGATATATTAGCATGATTTTAGCATCTCTTTTGATATGCCTGTTGAGATTAGCTCTTGGTTAACTAACACTAATGATTTTCTGGTTTCTTGTGTTGTTTGTCATTTGCTAACCTTGTCCATTTAGCAGAGCATCATTTGGTGAACCCGACGTGAATCCAAACACCAAAAAGATCAATTTTTTTAAACCAATAACATGTTTGAATGTTAAAAATGTCACACAAGTTGCGCTTTAGTGCTATCGAACTCGTTCTAGCGCTATTGATACTTGTTGTTCTAGCATTATTGTTCTTACAATAGTGCTATTGTATCAAAATTAGCGCTTTTGGAACTATTTTGGTGCGTTTGACATTGTTTTGGTGCTATTCACCATGTTTCAGTGCTTTTGCCTCTCTGTCTTTCCCTTTCTTTTAGCGCGTTTGTGTTAAATAGCGCCTCTATTCAAACATAGACTAGCGCTATTGTAATAGAACGTTGTACAAAGGGTCTTGTAACCGAAAAAAATGAAAGTTTTTAGGCTTGTGGAAGCCCCCCCTAGACATGAATTTTACTAACCAGTCGTTGTTTGTGCAGGGTTAAAACTCACCATTAAAAATCACAAACTTTCTTTTGGTGCTTTAAAACTTGAACAAAGAAAATTTCTTTGCTTTCTAGTTAGGGTCACTCGTCTTTTGGTGCATTAAAACTGAACAAAACAAATATTTGTTTTCTTGCAAGTTAGGAAACACACTTCATTAGGGGATTAAAATCAACAATTCTATTTTTCTTGCATCAAAAGAATTTACAAGCCACACTTCAAATTTTGGTGCAATTAAAACTTACAATCCACTTGTTTTAATTTTTGCAAGTGATTTACTTCATGCAAACATTTTTTCCATTAAGTTGACCAGGATTTCCAATTTCTAGATTACAACACATATTGCCTTTGAAGTTAAAACAAACACCATGATTGTTGGAGCAACATCTCCAAATAGTTAGAACACATTGCAATGGCAGATTAAAAAGAACAAGTGCTTTTTGTGTTTGGCACGCTTGTGCAAAAAGTTGGTCGAGTGGTCCTACTTCTAACACACACTATCCTCTCCCTTGGCTTTCGTGGTCCTAGGTGCAAGAGAAAAGTGTTAGTAACACTCAAAAATTTTATCTTTTTAAGAGAGGCCTGCCAAGAGACACATCACTCTTGGGAACGACTTCGCGCAGTAAATCCTTCGAGCCACTATAAAAATCAGGTGAGAGTGAAAACCATAGCCTTGGGTATAGCTATTCCTATAGTGTAACTGGCCGAAAGGACAAATGGGCCCCACCACTGGTTACAAGGCTTTTAAATGAGTCACTGCAGAATGAACTTATGTCCAAAAACATCAAACATGACTAAACACCTTTAAGTAGTAGCCCACCTGTTCTATTGATTGAGTATATTTGCAATATAATTTAGTGCAAGAGCATAGATGGTTTTGCTCCCAAGATACTCACCATACTGTAGCGTCCTAAAATTGCGACACTTGCAAATTCGACCGCATTTGGGTCTTCACGATGGCAACGCAACACTAAACCTGAATGGAGACCCCGAAACTTGCTCATGACACCAAAAACTGCATTTTTCCAGCACCCTGGCCTGATCCTCCTTGCACCCTGTTGTCCCGGGAGGTGGGACCAGAGCGCCCAGTGCCCTGGTCCTTCAGGACCAGGGCGCCCAACACCCTGGTCCCCCAGGACCATGGCGCCCAGCGCCCTGGTCCCTGGCCCTATTTTGGGCCCGGTCTCCTATGGGACTTCGGGTCTTTTTGTTTGCAAATTGGAAAATAACATTTCCTGGTCGGCCTAAGGTCGGGAAAATCAGTCTTTTAACCCTAATTGGCAAGTATATAAACTACTTTTTCCTCTCTCATTTGGGGAGGATAGAAAAAAGGTGAAAAACGATATTCAAACATTTAGGCATTCAAGCATTCAAGCATTCCTTCAAGCAATTGATCATTCTAAGTCTCCATTCAAGGCTAAGTGTTGCATTCAAGACAAGGATTCAACCATTGAAGAAGAGATCACTTACAACACATTACATGCTACAACATACAACATACAACAAACAACAACATCTATACCTTTGCATATAAGGATACAAACATCCTTACAACAAGGTATTAGTACTTGTTTTACATTACATTTACAGCATTTCTCATTTCTTGGTTAATTCCAAAACTGGGGTTTGACCTAAGGGCAAACCCCTAATCCCTAACCCCCCAATCGTCTTCGCTTTTCTGTGTGTAGGTTGCAGGTATGCGGCTGAAATTGAAGATCTGGAATCCTTGTGCAGAGACGAACAGATCCCCCTTCGTTTCGCGGATTTTTCAGAGGACCGTGTGCACGCCGGGCGCCATTGTCCCGTCAACTTTTGCTCAAATTTGCAAGACAGCGCCGTCTCGACATTTTACTGCTAATTCCAGGTCCGCAGCTTCATCCTATATCCCTAACTTAGTTTATAAGCGAATCTTTCTCACTTTCTATGCATTCCTAGTTCAATCATTCTATCTACATTCTTTACAAAAGAGGGTAGCCTTGCTATCTTAACCCTTGAAACTCGTATAGAATCCAATCTTGCATTGCGTGGGATTGGATCTTGTGGGTTTCAACCCCTCTTTTCAATGTAAAGTCCCTCCTAAGTGAAAACCATCAACCCTAGTGAGTCTCCCTTCTCCCTCCTCGGAGTTGGGGAGGGGAGAACGACTAGGGTTCGATTTTTTTGCTTTACATTTTGGTGAACCCGACATGAACATCCTTTCTGATTATTCATAGTTAGATCTGAAAATTGGATTCCTTGATTACATTTCCATGTTTGATCTTTGGCAAAATTTTAGAGGTTAATTGCATAAAAACCCTAAATTTTCTTTTTAAAGTAATTAAACTTGTGAAATGTTTAATTGTTGATGCTTGTTTCAGATCTGCCCTTCTATTACAAATTATCAATTCATATTTGTGCTTTGATTTTGAAAATTAAGTGGTTAAGTGTCAAAACCCTAATTTTTAAAACCCTCTTGATTCAACCTTTGTCCGACAATTTCACTGATCAAAACATTTCCAAATCAACTGTAACTTTGGATTCCGCAATAAAATCACAATATCTTTCATCCCTGAAAATTTGGAAAAAAGTTGCGAGGACCATGTGCACTCCGAGCGCCATCGTCCCGGACATTTTTTCCGAAATTTCGGGAGCGAGATCTTACTGTATTTTCCTGCTAAAATCCAGAATTTTGGCTGATTTTATCAATTTTAACACCTTCAAAATTACAGTCAAAGTTGGTCTAGCGATTGCTTGGATTGAGGCTTCTAATCATTCAAAAATTGTTGAAATTGAAATTTGTGTCAAAATTGTGTTTCTTACTGTCCTAAATCTGAAAAGTGTGTTAGCGTTCATTCGAAATTTCAGTGATTTATTCAAATTTTTGCAATTTGTGACTTTTGAAATTAAATGTTTAATTGCAACAACTTTGATTTCCGCTTTCAAATTTGAATTTTGCGTGAAATTGAGTCAACTTTTAAATTTCAAAACTTGCATTGCTTTTAGTATTCCCTCTAAAATCATAAGATTCAAAATTTCAGTTTCCCTCTCTTTTTCAAAATTCAAATTTTGCATTTTTCGACAATCTTGGTAAGGTTCAATTTCGAGATTGCAACTTTAATTTGGCCTGTCTACAGATCGTAAAATCACTCAATTTTTTCAGGTTAGCTGTAAAATCATCATAACTTTCATCCCTGCAAATTTCGAAAAAAGTTGCGAGGACCGTGTGCACTCCGAGCGCCACGGTCCCGGACATTTTTTTCGAAATTTCGGGAGATTGTCCTGATTGTATTTAACAGCTTAAATCTGGAAGATTGGCTGGTTTTACTGAAATTTGCTACCTCTAAAATTCAAAATCTTCTCTCTCTCTTTAGTGCATGAGTTTTACAACAATAAGCCCTACTTACACTATTCCCGTTAGACGAAGCCTTAGAATTAAGTCCTTCCAACGTTTAGTTACTGAGGAGATGGAACCTAATTTGAATGGTCTTTTTAATGAGGACATGGGTAATTCCTCTAATCCTCTTAATGATGAAGAAGCTCTCCATGAGGTTTTTGTAGAACAACTTTCAAAATTGGATAACCAATTTGACGATTTTCGACAATGGATGTCCCAAGAATACCTTGATAGTCAAGCTCTTCCTTTAATTGAGGGTCTAAAACATATGCTTCAAAGTGATAAGAATGGAATTGATATTTTGTGTGGTATTGTACACATTGTGGATTCGAATGTGATGCCTATGAAGAGTTGTGTCAAAACCTTAGGTTATACACAACCTCCTACTCAAGACAATCATTCTATTCCTTTGACGACTCCTATTGCTGGTATACCTACTTTTACATCAAATATAATGACTACTTCAATACAAGACATTCCCCCTGTGATCACTAGTCATGGAGGCAATCCCTCTTCTTCAATTAACCCTCTTATTTTATTCAATCCAACTTCTTCATTCATTCCTTCAGTGAGTGTTCCTCTTATATCTCCACAAATGAACATGACGCAAGGGGGCAATTCATTTAACCCTTCTATTCCTCCTTGTAGTGTTCCTCCTATCCAATCATCTCCTATGACTAACTATCATAGTGTCCCACCACCTTACTCTCTACCTTCTTTCAATAACATAACACCTCCATCACAATCTAACACGTCTAATATGAACTCTTCGACTAAAGCGACCATTAACAATCTTGCACAAACTGTCTCTTCTTTACAGCAACAAATTGCCTCTATGAATCAATCTAAGTTTAGTGTGCCCACATTTGATGTTGCGAGCCCACTTTCTCTTGACATTGTTCAAGCTATTCCACCTAAACATGTTGAAATTCCGCATTTGGAGCTTTATAATGGTAAGGGTGATCCTCTAACACATGTTAAGACCTTTCAAACAATATGTACTGATTTTGCTTATGACCAAAGGTTGCTTGCAAAATTGTTTACTAGAACATTAAGAGACAAAGCCCTACAATGGTATTGCTCGTTGCCTTCCTATTCTATTACTTCTTTCGAACAACTTGCAAATACTTTCATTCAACAATTTAAAAACAATATAAGTCCTAAAGTTACTTTGATTGATTTAATGCATTGTAAACAAGGTGTTAAAGAAAAAGTGACTGATTTCATTGGTAGATATAAGCATTTGTATGCTCAAATTTCTTTTCCAGTGCCTGACAATGATATTCAAAGAATCTTTATTTCTAATTTACAAAAAGACATTAGAGAAAAACTCTTGTTTTCTGAGTTTACTTCTTTCCAACAGTTGTGCGCAACTCTTCACAATTATCAACTGACTGTGAGTCAAATGGAACAATCACATCCTATGGCTCCGAGTGATAAGGGTGATAGTAGTCAACAACCATTTGGGAAGTTTAAACCAAACAGAGAGTCCATTAAATTCAATGAAAACATCATCAACAACAATGTGAATGCAGCATCAGGTGTGTCTCCTATTTCTAAGTTTTTCAAGAAAGAAAGAAAGTTTACTCCTTTGAATGAATCATTGCATAGTATTATGAATAAGTTATTGGAACAAAATGTGCTTACTCTTCCTCCTATAAGGCAAATTGATCCTACAAAGATTACTTCACCTTATTTTGATAACAAATCTTTTTGTCAATTTCATCGTCAGCCTGGGCATGATACTGAAAAATGTTTTTCTTTAAAGGGTAAAATTCAAGATTTGATTGATAATAATGCTATCTCTGTTTCTGGAGTGAATGATAAAGGCAACACATCTGTAGCTCCTCCTAACCAAAATCTTCAAATTTTTACTGATCCATTACCTTCTCATACCTCTAATGTGATTGAGGCTAATGATTCCTCTCTCTCATCTGATGGTCTTGTGTCTATGACTCTGAATGTGATTAACTTTGTAGAGTAGCAAGAAAACCCTAAAGAACCTTCCATCACATTTGATTCTAGTGAAACTATCAGGGCACCTGATGGTCCTTTATACATAGTTGCAAAAGTCAAGAATACACCTTGCCGTGGAGTGCTTATTGATTCTTCGTGCATGGTTAATGTTATTACTGAAGAATTTCTTTTTACTTTGCAATTGAATCAAGTGATCTATGACAAAACAGATGTGATTGTGAAATTATTTGATGCATTTTCTTCTCCTGCAATTGGTTCTATTACATTACCTATTGAGGTCCGTAACAAATCCCTTGATGTGAACTTTGCTATTATTCCATCTTCCGAACAATTTCGTGTGAAGCTTGGCTATCCTTGGCTATCTTCCATGAAAGCTATTGCTTCTCCTATTCACAAGTGTTTGAAATTTCCCCATAATGGTGAAGTTGTTACTGTCAATCATAGTCTCTTTAAACCAGCTGAAAGAACTTCTAGCATTCCTATTGATTACTTTTGGCCTAAACAATTCCAATCTCTTCCTCCGCGAAGTGATCATCTTTTCAAATCTTATCAAAAGTGGAAAACAGATATGATCCTATCTCTAAGTGAACTTAGAACACCCAAACTTGACATTCCTATCATTCTTGAGAAGGAAGTTTTTCCTTTGAAAGATAAAACCAATGTCTTTCCTCAAGAAGATTCCCAACCCATTCCTATGGATGTGACTATGCCTATGATTAATAAACTTCCTAAAAGTAGACCTATCCCTCCTCGTCATGATGGACTTGGTCTCCTTCCAAAACCAAATATTCCTCCTTTATATGGAGCAGTTCCTCCTCCTTCCTCTTATGGAGAGAAGAGACCTTCCTCTTCTCCTATTATTCAACCTAAGAGACCACAACCTAAACACCCAAGTGATAAGGATGAGAACATTCCTCCTCCTCAATCTTCTCAACTTCCTACTAAGACTAGACGAAATCATTTTGCACGTGAACGCCGGCGAAAGCGTCGTCTTAGAGCTCAGGCAACTGCTTCTCAAACTTTGCAATCCCCAAAAACACCTTCAACAAGCATTATTCCATTTTCTCCTCAGCCGACGATTGAGCCGAAATCTCCTAAACATAAGATGCATGATGGTCTTGATCCTATGCGAGTTAAAGATCCTATTTTTATAAATCTTGATGATGATATGGATGAAAATGTTATTCATGATGAAAATGCTACTTCTCCTGTTCATTCTGATAGTGAATATGAACTTGTTGATATTGATAACCATTTATCTAACGAATTTTCTAAAGCACTTATCCTAGCTCCTAGACAAGAACACCATGGCATGGGATATGAACATAGCCCTTGTTTGGATCTTGCGATAGCTCCATCTGCTGTGTTGGATGTTCCTCCTCTAGCGTGTTCCCTACCTTCCCGAAACATTGATCAGCAAGATCGGGGGGTAGATGACGTGCTAGACTAGTTTCATTAGCATAGCAGATTCTCTCCTCCTCTCTTTCGTTACTTCTTCTATGTGTTATTGTAATTCTTCTATTTGTTGTCCTTAGTGTTGTCTACTTGAGGATGATGCAAAACATTGAGATCTCTTTTGGTCTCTCTCATGTTGACTCAAAAGACACATGTGTTCCCTTCTTCTAGGTGACCTTCCTTGATTGGGGAATGAAGAACAATTATGCATACATACATATGATATACATGAATTATCATACAGCATACTGACCCCGAGGAAAGCAAAGTCACCTCGTGCTTTGTGTTTTGTGTCTATTATCCTTGGGCTTATCTCACACTTGGGGGCTAAATCCTTGTGATAACGTGCTCCTTTCCCTTTTTCATTTTCTTATATGTATCACTACCTTAAAGCAATCACCCCTGGTGAGGCGTGTGCGATCGCTTTAATGTAGGGGGGCATACATCCCGTTCATATCTTTTCAAGATACTTGAAAATTTCTTGACAAATTTAGCTTTGCCTTGAAAATTTTTGATATCTTTCTTGCATGACTCATAGTGAGGGAACCTTGCTACTGACAGTCATGGTTCTCCCTCGTGATCTTCCCTTTTACCTTGTCAATCGAAGTCGTAAGATCCTTAGTCCACTGGGGGCTTGGTGTATCTTGCCTCCTTGACATGGTGAAAGTTTTTCAATGTTGTTTCCTTGTACTTTACCGAAAGTATGAGCGTATGCTTATACTCCCGCTAAAGTGGGGGCTAAATGTAGCATCCTAAAATTGCGAAACTTGCAATTTCAACCGCATTTGGGTCTTCACGATGGCAACGCAACACTAAACCTAAATGGAGACCCCGAAACTTGCTCATGACACCAAAAACTGCATTTTTCCAGCACCCTGCTGTCCCGGGAGGTGGGACCAGAGCGCCCAGCACCCTGGTCCTTCAGGACCAGGGCACCCAGCGCCCTGGTCCCTGGCCCTATTTTGGGCCCGGTCTCCTATGGGACTTCGGGTCTTTTTGTTTGCAAATTGGAAAATAACATTTCCTGGTCGGCCTAAGGTCGGGAAAATCAGTCTTTTAACCCTAATTGGCAAGTATATAAACTACTTTTTCCTCTCTCATTTGGGGAGGATAGAAAAAAGGTGAAAAACGATATTCAAACATTCAGGCATTCAAGCATTCAAGCATTCCTTCAAGCAATTGATCATTCTAAGTCTCCATTCAAGGCTAAGTGTTGCATTCAAGACAAGGATTCAACCATTGAAGAGGAGATCACTTGCAACACATTACATGCTACAACATACAACATACAACAAACAACAACATCTATACCTTCGCATATAAGGATACAAACATCCTTACAACAAGGTATTAGTACTTGTTTTACATTACATTTACAGCATTTCTCATTTCTTGGTTAATTCCAAAACCGGGGTTTGACCTAAGGGCAAACCCCTAATCCCTAACCCCCCAATCGTCTTCGCTTTTCTGTGTGTAGGTTGCAGGTACGTGGTTGAAATTGAAGATCTGGAATCCTTGTGCAGAGACGAACACATCCCCCTTCGTTTCGCGAATTTTTCGGAGGACCGTGTGCACGCCGGGCGCCATCGTCCCGTCAACTTTTGCTCAAATTTGCAGGACAGCGCCATCTCGACATTTTACTGCTAATTCCAGGTCTGCAGCTTCATCCTATATCCCTAACTCAGTTTATAAGCGAATCTTTCTCACTTTCTATGCATTCCTAGTTCAATCATTCTATCTACATTCTTTACAAAAGAGGGTAGCCTTGCTGTCTTAACCCTTGAAACTCGTATAGAATCCAATCTTGCATTGCATGGGATTGGATCTTGTGGGTCTCAACCCCTCTTTTGAATGTAAAGTCCCTCCTAAGTGAAAACCATCAACCCTAGTGACTCTCCCTTCTCCCTCCTCGGAGTTGGGGAGGGGAGAACGACTAGGGTTCGATTTTTCCGCTTTACACATACATATTTCCCTGAGTAGAAACATAGCTTTTTAAAAAGTCACTTGTGACTTGATAAAAGTGGTGACTCCCCCATCATAGGGATCATCTATTTGTTATGCTTGTACAAGACTTAGTATATCACATCCTTACCTACCACGACAGGATTCATAAGGTATGCAGTACCAAAGTCGAAGAAATATCAAGATGTGGGCTAAATTTATCACAACTGGCCATTTGACCTTAGGGATAAAAAGTGTTTGAAGTGTGTTCATTTTAGTCAAGACCAAGTGCAAATTTAGCCAACTTCAGGCTTTGGAAATACACCTTAAAATACATCTAAAGGAAGGGTCATATAAAAGTCCAAGGATTGGGTTGATCTAGACCCATACTCATTTGTGCCTTTGGGGCAACATTCTTGTGTTTGTGTGCTTGCTTTGTTTTCTTGTCAAAGAAAAAAAATCAGAAAAATCACTTCCAAAAACAAAGTATTCATCCAACCAAACATTTCTCAAAACAACCAAACACATCAAAAACAAAGTGCAAACAACAAGAGTATCAGAACTTTATGACCATTCTTCACATCTTGCGAAAGAAGAAGCATCATCAAAATATCAACTTGAAAAGAAGACCATTAAGCTCAAAGGCTTTGATCAAAAGGAGGAAATTCTTCTATATAAATAGACAAATCTTTGTCTCACATAGAGTCTTTCTGCGTCACATGCGTCTCTACCTTCAAAGAAAAACAAATGAATTTGATTCAGAATCATTGAACCTCAGAGCTTTTATGCAATATAGAGCTCTAAGTTATCACAAAAACCAAGGAGGAAAGATTAATCCCAACTTTTTCCCAAATGTCTGTAT
The DNA here is from genome assembly GCF_030272615.1 of Cryptomeria japonica. Taxonomy (NCBI): domain Eukaryota; kingdom Viridiplantae; phylum Streptophyta; class Pinopsida; order Cupressales; family Cupressaceae; genus Cryptomeria; species Cryptomeria japonica. Next base: position 885,077,149 of record NC_081414.1, on the reverse strand, counting down.
CACATACAACACAGCTCGAGAAATACCACCAACACTCGAAAGAGAAGAGGTAGAGTTTGTCCCGTTTGTGACACAAAGTTTTTATTGAAGTTGAAAACATTTTCATCCATCATCTTTTTCATACATCATCACTTTATCATCAATCCATTCAAACTCTCAAAACATTAAGAGGTTCTTGTCCCCAAGTTCTCTTTTTAGATATTGCTTGAATCAAAAACATCACATCACTTTTTAGATTGTTTCTACATCTAGGATAAGCTCATCCTAAGAGACACATCTACGCACGTTAAAACTAGTTCATGAGTAAATCCTCTCATTACTAGGTAGTTAAATCTATAACACATCTTAGATTTCTCTACACCTTATCACATCAAAACTTATCAAAACAAGCAAGCAATTCAAAGAAGGAAATTCGGTTACATCCACCTTAAAAAGTGCTAGAGATCTACATGCAACACAATTCACCAACCATCAATCTCTCATCTCATCAAAAACTCATCATCATTTTCACACAACTTCAAACAAAAGCTTGCAAGCAAAATGGCCCAAACCCGATCACAATCAAGGCAACAAGAAATAGAAATGGAAGAAGAAGAAGAGGAAAATCTCAATGAATTTCAAGAAGCACTTGGAGGGAATGCGAATGACGAAAACCCAAGTACTCCTACTCCTGCAACAATAGAAAGGGCTCAGCATAACCCTCTCTTTAATACACTTTTTGATGAAATACTTGGGAGCAATGCGGATGCTCACTTCTTAAAGCTTGCTCAAGAAGGAGCAAAACTCCCCTCTGACTTTGATCTTGCCCAATTAAGACAAGCATCAGAAAGAAGTCGCCATGAAGAGGAAAGACGTAGAGATCCCATTAGATATAACATTCCTCAAGGTAACCCACCACCTCCTCCTCCAACTGAAATGGAGATGTTGCGGCAACAAGTCGAGAATCTCGCCCAACAACTTCAAAGTGGTGTCAAAACTAACCAATTCTCACTCAATGACATCTGTCCCTATCCTTTTGATAGGAATCTTTATATGCGACCCTTTCCAAGAGGATTCGAAACACCCAAATTCAAAAAATATAGAGGAAAGGGAGATCCCCGCGATCATGTCAGAGAATTTCATTCCGCTTGCCTCGAAGTGGCATATGAAGACACATACCTAATGCACCTTTTTCCCCAAAGCTTGGGAGGAACAACCACATCATGGTTTTCTTGACTATCAAGTGGCACTAGGACATTTGAGGAACTTATCCAAAAATTCCTAGCTCATTACTCTCATAACATTGAATGCGACATCACCATGGTTGATCTATGCAACACCAAACAAAAACCAGGTGAACTATTCTCAGTATTCCTGCAACGATGGCACCAAATGTCTAGCAAACATTCTCTTCAGTTACCTGAACGAGAGCTAGTGGAAATATTCATTTCCAACTTAAACGAAGAAATGGAATTTCACCTAGATGTCAAAGACACAGACTCTTTTAATGATATGATCACCAAGGGTTTGAAATGTGAGCGGGCCCTCATCAAGAAAGGACTCATCAAAATCTATAATGAACCAAAGGATGGTCCTTGCCCATGCTTCAATAGTGATAAACCAAGCTTCTAGAACAAAAACAAGAATATCTTCAATGATGGGGTTGTGGATGCCAGGACTATACAAACGGTACAACCTGTGCTTCAGTTTGCAGGACAAAATCCTCCACCTCAGAACAACACAAATATTCCTTCCAATCAAGGTCGCATCACATCTCATGATGAACCAAGACATCGTCAGCAAAAACAGAAACACACGTACACTCCCTTAGGGGAACCCATTGAAATAGTATTGCGACAACTTATTTCTCAAAATTTGGTCACTCTCCCTAAAACATCAAACTATGAACCTCAGGTCAAACCTGCATGGTGGAGAGATACTGAACACTGTGATTTCCACCAAGGGAGAGGACACAAGATAAGTAATTGTCACCGATTGAAAGATCTTATTCAAGATCTTATTGACTGAGGAGAAATTGAAATTGAAGGACATGACCCAAAAACAACAAATAATGATCATCTGATGTTCAAAAATCCACTTCCATCACAAGATCAAAGGGGTCCTTCCACTTCTAGGTGAGGCACTGATACCACTGATTATACATAGGCTACATATAATTACACTGTAAATCATCTATATGATGCCAATGAACAAGTTGCAACTATAACCTTCAAAAATCCCAACTCAAATTGCAATGTTGTTACATGACGTGGCAAGGTCACCATAAAGGCAGATCCACAAGGCACCACCTCCATCCCAAAGCAATACAATCTTGTGGAACAATTAGATAAAATGCCCGTGCTTATATCCATTTTAGAGATATTACGCCTATCGCCATCTCATAAAACAATCTTGGATCAAGCACTCCAAGAGGTGTCAGTCCCTGCAAACCTGAATACAGACCAATTTCAAGCCATGGTCGGAAGTCTAAAGTCATCACCTTGTCTCACTTTTTCTGAAAGTGACAACTCTCCTTTCCAGCAACCTCATAACACCTCACTCCCCATCGAAGGATTTATTAACCAGCATAGGATCAAGTGAGTCTTGATCGATAATGGAGTAGGCCTGAATATTTGTACACTACAGTTGGTCACAGCATTGGGATATGCCATTAAATCCGTGGATCCTCATAAGAAGATCACAATCAAAGCCTATGACGATGTAGAGCGGTCATCCAAAGGAGCTATGGTACTACCAATCTGAGTGGGCCCTGTGGTAAAACACATCATCTGTCAGGTTTTGGACCTTCCTTTGCCATACAATCTATTGTTAGGGAGACCTTGGATACATGCCATGCAAGCCATTCCATCTACCTACCATCAATGTATCAAGTTCCCACATAACGGTGTAGAGATCACAATCCTGGGTGAAACAAATCCCTTTGCGTATTGCCATAATATCAACCATCAACAAGAGATTACCATTCCTAATAATAGAGAAGCTATTTCCTCCACATCATATATAAGTCCCACCTCTCTTGCCAGTTCAAACACCACTATACCCAAGCAAGAAAAACTTAAAATGAAAATAGCAGAGGAAGGTCCTGGGGAATACAACTTGAGTCAACTCTTTTGTGTGGGACAAATGCCCACTTCTCCTTGAACACATGGTAAACCACAGCAGTTACTCTAGCAACCACTAAACATGCCTGCATGTGCTTTGATGCCTTTCATCCTTGGGAAGAGTCAAGAAGAAGAAACCCAAGATGAGGACTTGGCAGACTGGATCTATAAAGATCCCATCAACACTGATATACCGAAAGTTAAACTTCCTACAGATCAGTATGGAAAAGGTCTCCTCATTATGCAAAGAATGGGGTATGATGGTTAGAGTGCTTTGGGATATTGCAAATAAGGACAACATGAACCTCTGCTGCTGGAATTAAAACCCAAAGGTAATACAGGCCTAGGCTTTGAAAAGGAGATATTTCCTAAGCTCAAATTCAAAGGAAAACCTAGCAAACCATTATGTCAGCCTACTGCAAAAATGACACCTTTCATTATCAAAGCAGCATCGAGCACCATCACAACTGCCCCATCAAGGCCCAAAACCCCAACACAACCATCACCAATGCCACTCATCGCACCAAATGAACCAATCATCCCACCAAGCGAATCAGTAATCCCATCAATTGTACCATTAGCAGCAGAAATTGTATCAGAACCCATAGTAGCATCTATGGCACTAGTAGTTCTAGCTGAAGCCATTGAGTCAACACTGCCAATACTCCCAGTACCATATTCTTTTATGCCCATCGACCGCCCTATAGCATCGATCACTACAAAGGTACATCAACCAATCACACCTGCAATATTTAACTCAAAAGACATACCAGTATGGTATAGTAATCGGATGCTGGAAAGTGACTCAGAGACTGACTCACATGAGTGGGAATTTGATTTTGTACAACTTAACACTTCAGATGAGGAAGACACATCACTACCTCCACCACGCAAAGACATCCCTATTTACGGAGAAGCATAGATAAAGACCAATTGGGTTCCTAAACTGGAAACATCTTCCACAGACCCTACATCTCATCCTATGCCCGATTCTAATAGGGAGAGTACCATCAATGACCTTCACCATAACGTCTTAACCCTCACTGATAAATCTAACACACTTAACCTAATCAATGAAGTAATGCCCATTATCCACCCTGAACTCATCGAATGGAACCAACCAAATCCCCTACGTCTTGACTTCTTCCAAAACGATGAGGCCATCATTGACTTTTTGGAATTAAGGAATAACCTACCAAGCGGGGATCACAAAGCTGGATTCAACATTGAACTTAATTGCATAGCATACTTTGAGGTGGATGCCAAACCTTTCAGCTGCAAAAATATAATAATAAAACATGGATCTTCCAGTGAAAACCACACTATGGCACTGTTTGATCCTACAAAAGTAAAAAGAAAGAGCATAACCAATGGTGAAAACCTCTCTGAGGCGCCTGAGGATGAAGGGTTTGACATCCTCCCTGCTAGTACACAATAGGAATGATCAATGATCCTCATCAAGGAAACCAAAGAATACAATGTGGGGACTCTTGAAAATTCTCATCTCATCCATCTAGCATCTCTTCTCACTCAAGAGGAACAGCCTAAATTTATAGAGTTCTTTCAAAAGCGTCAATCAACTTTGCATGGTCATATGCAGACATGCCTGGGCTTGATCCTAATTTAGTCATGCATCACCTCACCATAGCAGAAGGAGCCAAACCTATCAAGCAGAAGCTTCGTAAGATGCATCCTCAAATTGTAGTACTAGTCAAAACAGAACTCAAGAAACTCCTGGATGTTGGTTTCATTAGGCCAATTGATTATGCAGAATGGATTTCTAACATTATGCCTATCAGCAAACCAAAAGGGGGCATCCGCATTTGTACTAACTTTAGAGATCTAAATAAGGCATGTCCTAAGGATGACTTCCCCCCACCAAATATCGACATCATAGTGGATCTGACAATAGGACATGCCATGCTTTCACTCATGGATGGCTTTTCAAGACACAATCAGATAAAGATCGCACTAGAGGACCAACATAAGATAGCCTTCACATGTCCATGGGGCACATATTGCTGGAATGTAATGCCTTTTGGTCTAAAGAATGAAGGAGCGACTTAGGGTTATCTAGAGGGTAAGGGTCAAGCTTAAATTAGGATTACCCATTGGATTAAGAGTTAATCCAAGGATAAACCTTTGTGCAAGTGATTAAGAGATAATCATGGTCAAAGCATTAAAGGCCTGATGAGACCCTTGGGTTGGATAAAGGTTGAGTTAAAACAAATGATTTAACCATGTAAGAGGGTTTGAGTTAACCATTAATGGTTATGAAGACTTTGGGGAATTAAGTGGTTGAAGACTTGAAGCCTTTAATGGTTATCAAAGACTTTGAGGAATTAAGTGGTTGAAGGTTGGAAGCCTTTAATGGTTATCAAAGACTTTGAGGGTTTGAGAAGTGACCTTCCCTTGCTTAGGGATGTGACAAAGTTTAGAAGATGGGTTAGGCTAATTAGAAGCGATTAGAAGAGTCTAGAAGGGATTTAGAAAGGGGTTTAGGAAGGCAAGTGGGAGATGTAGGATTTTGCAAGTGGATGGATGGATAATAGGATTTAATTGAATTAAATGATTTAATTCAATTTGGTTGCAATTTGGGGAAATTAAATAAATTAGATTTATTCAATTTAGGATAACTATTTAATTAAATTTGTATTTAATTAAAACTGGATAGGGGGAATTTAATTGAATAAAATGATTTATTCATTAAATGGTATAGTGAATTTAATTTAAATAAATTGAGTAATTTACTTAATTAAATAGAGGAATGCGGGTAATTTAATTAAATTGGATTTAATTAAATAGAGAAATGAACATAAAATATTCATTTAGGAATATGGTCATTTTTATACGTCTACATTTTGCCCCTCTTTGAAGTGACGTGTGTGCACATGTTATTTCAAAGAAAATGATGCTTTATCATGATTTATGATCAAATGCAATTTTTGTGTCATTCTTTTGTTTTGCTAGTCGTGCCCCAGATTCGATTTGATGCGTGATGCCCTAGATTTGATATTTTGATGGTGATGCCCCCTCGGGAGATGAATCAATTTTTTGAAAATTTTTTATTTGATTTGATGAGTTGTTTGGATGTGTAGGATTTCGTTGATGTAATTTGTGTGTAAATTGATTCATCTCCTGATAATGTACAACGTGTAAGGTATAGGGGAGACCGCGACCATATTACAGGTCCCTTGGGCTAACCCTAATTTCATTTTCCTCCTATAAAAGGGGAAAAGACCTTTGATTTGATTCATTTGTGCCTTGTTGACTTTGGAGAAAGAGAATTTGGTCTGCAGAGAAAATGTCGATTCCATATTCCAAACACCGTTTCGAGCGCGTTCGGAGGTACCGGAGACCTACCGTGTATGGACCACTAGTAAGTCAACATTTTTGACCCTCTTTTGATTTCGGATTTGATCATTTTTAGTCATTTTTTTATTTTTAAAACTCAGGTCTAGCGTTTTAGCATGTCTAAGGTATAGATTAGCGCATACAAAGTTTTAAGTAGCGCATCAAATTTATTTTAGGGGTGTGTCTGAAATAACATAGGGTAGCACATAGGAAATGTAGGTTAGCGCATAGATGCAGAATAGCGCATGGTGATAGTTGGGTAGTGCATAGGGTTAGTAGGTTAGCGCGTAGGGTTAACCTAGCACATAGGGGTCACAGGGGTTCGCATGGGCAAGGGGGTTTAGCGTGTAGGGATAACCTAGCGCATAGGGTGAAACAAGTAGCGCCTGGGAGGGATAGATTAGTGCGTAGAGTCACTCTAGTGCATAGGGTAGGTTAGGTGGCGCACGGGGGGAAAGAGTTAGTGCGTAGAGTCAGTCTAGCACATAGGGTAAATAGATTAGCGCGTAGGAAAAATAGCCTAGCGCGTGGGGGAGTTTTAGCGCATTGGGAGTCTGTTTTAGCGCATCTGAAAAAATTTTGCGAGATGAGCCGAAATGTAAATTTGTTTGCTTTGTCTGTCATGATTTTATGGATTTGTCCAATATGAGTGTTGATATAACTTGTTTTGATTTGCGATTTTTCAAGTTATGTATAGATATCAATGTGGTGTTTTGATCAAAATATGATTTGTTTGCGTGCCGTGTTTCAAATTTAATGTGTGAAGCCTGATTTGTGTTACAAGCTGATATGGGTTGGAAACTTGAGTTGTGTTACAAGCTGATATGGGTGGGAAACTTGAGTTATTTTTACAAGTTTATGTGATTGTGGAGGCTTGAGTTGTGTTACAAGTTTTGATATGGTTTTTGATAACTTGAGTTATTTTACAAGTTGATATGAAATGATAGGATTTTGAACTTGATGTAGATGAGCAAATAGTTTCATGTTGTTGATGTGAGTTTGATTTTGATATCTTTGTTTTGATGTGGAAACTGATATTGGATTTGTTTTTTCTTATTTGGCAGGAGCGATTGGGTGTGGTCCAGTCATGGGAGAGATTTTTGAGGCCGTGGACATTGATACCGTGGTTATCGCAGGCTGATCTTGACATTATTGAGAGATGTGGGTTGACCTCTCTCTTGGATATGCCTCGGTTCACTGTGAACTGGGGGCTACTGACATCACTTGCAGAGAGGTGGCATAGCGATACAAACACCTTCCATTTTGCCACTGGAGAGATGACAGTCACACTAGAGGACTGTTACAGGATCCTGCGCATTCCTGTAGTAGGTGCACTACTACCATACGAGCAGTCAGAGGAGGGTGGGACAGAGGCACTGCACCGCATTTTCCAGGATGATACAGTCTATGGCTATGAGATCCCATGGCAGGAGTTTTTAGACCTGGATTACGCACCACTGCCATCCGTACTAGCAGGGTTCATTGATGGATTCCTTTGTCCTGATCACAGGTCAAAGGGATTTGCGGTGGGATGGGGGCTAGTTTTGGAGGAGATGGTCACACAAGGCCGGAGGTTTTCATGGGGGTCAGCTATGCTGGCCCATCTATATAGGGGTCTGCATAAGGTGGTATACCTCAGTTATGACAGTTTGTCAGCTAGCATGACATTATTACAGGTATGGTGTTGGGAGCACATTCTAGCAGCGAGGCCACTAACAGACAGGGACAGGCCCGTGGGATGCGCATATGCGTACGGGTATAGGGGTCTAGTTGTCTAGCGTAAGCTAGGCAAACTAGAGCATTGGAGGAGAGTGCTTGATGACATAGATACGGTCACCTGGCAACCGTACACAGGAAGTGAGGTGTGGGCAGAGGATGGGCTGGAGATGCCCTTTGTATTTATGACCAGATACCTGATCAAGAGGACCTCGTTCATGATAGAGAGATTTGTGGTGACCTGAGTTTTGCGGTAGTTTGGGCACCAGCAGGGTATTCCACAGGGAGCATGCCTATATGCATGGCGGCAACAGAATATAGCAGATTGGGGGCTGACCATTGATAGTACAGTGGCGGTGGAGGAGTTTGTTGGGTTGGCCGGGAAGATATGGGATTATGCCCTTGAGATTCAAGATGCGGGAATGACGGATGAGTTTGCCTGATTGTTTTCTACGCGGGCGGTGGCCAGGATATATGATCTTGATGAGATGAGGCTAGCTTTTGATTCGAATGAGGAGGAGGGAGAGGGAGATGATGATGATGATGGAGAGGATGGAGGAGATGGATGAGGGAGAGGAGAGGGAGGGAGGCGGGGAGGTAGAGCGAGGAGAGGAGATAGGGGTGTGGAGAGAGCGGTGCGACAGGGGATGATAGATAGGGGGAGAGGTGGATTGGCTATTGGAGCCGGTGGAGAGGGGAGAGCGGGGGAGGTGCTAGCTACGGTGGGGGGTGATGATGAGGTGAGGAGACCAGCACAGAGGAGGAGGACATATGTGCTCCCACCTCCAGCATCGAGGACAGGCAAGGTTGGAGGAGTTGCCCCGGCACAGGTACCACTATGGGTTCGGATCCCTACACATGTTGAGGATGCACAGATTCGGACCCGACAGGTGACTGTACAACAGCTACAGGCATAGATTCTGACTTATCAGCTGCAGATTGCTCAGTTGACCACTGAGCGGGACACTGAGATAGAGCGGAGAGGGCGAGCGGAGGAGGTGGTGTCTAGTCAAGATGTGTTATACGTGATGCACTCGTCGGCCAAGAATGCTGGATTGAACTTTCCTCCGCGGTTTATGATTTGATTAAAAGCAGATTTTTGATAGTAGGCTCTTGTCTTCAAGGGTTCTTTGTCAAATTCATTGGATTTGTTTTGGATATACCGTTTGACGTGATGAAGGAATACCCGATGAGATTTGAAGAGTTGACGATTGATGTATAAAAACTTATTTGTCTTGATGAATTTGGAAAAACTAAGTTGTTGTTTCTTCAACGTGATGTTACGATAAAGGTTCTTTCTTCTCAAAATAAGGGGATTAGTCATGCATGAGTGATCAATGGTTTCCTTTGATTGGTTTGGATTCAGTTGATTCTTGTTTTTAAAAATTTCAAATCTTATTCTATCAAAGTGAAGGTTTAGATGCCCCTTCATGACAAAGTGTGTCAAATGATATAGATAAAAGCCTCCCGATCTGGAAACTTGATTTGACAATTTGAAAGTTTTAAACAAGTGTTTTGAGATAAAAATCCATAAGATGGTAAAGGATTCTATTGATACTGATGATGAAATTTCCAGATTATGATAGGAGAGACATCCTTTATGGCGTGATTCATTTTGGATTCTGACAATGTTTGTTTTGACACAAATTTAACGCAAGAAATAGTTTTAATGGTTTGTTTGTCACTCTATTTTGATGAAAGATGATGTTGATGGAAAAAGGCCTTGAAAAATGTTTTTGAAAATTTCAAAATTTTTCCCATTTTTGCTCTGTGTTTTTCTATTTTGGATCATGTGCTAGAACAGAGTCTACATGCACTAGAACAGAGTCTACATGCACTACTGAAATTCCTCTATGCGCTAAAATAATAACCACATGCGCTAGGCTGCCCCCAGACATGTGCTAAAGTTTTGACTGTTTAAAAAATTATTGTCTAACAGTTGAAAAACCTATGCGCTATCCTGGGTCTGTCACGCGCTAACTGTTGGACTTTATGTGCTAATTTTTGGTTTCCACACACTAAGCTGTTGCTTCCACGTGCTAGACTATTTTTCTAATGCACTAAAATGTTTCAACACTGATTTGTCTTGGAATAAAACGCTACTATTTGGAACCGACGTGCTAACTTGAGATTTGGATGCGCTAACAAAAGTACTCCATGTGCTAATAAGTTGCTCTTATGCGCTAAACTACCTTGATTTTTTCTTTGGTTTGGTTTTTGTGAATTTTGAATTTTTGTTGCGAATTTTTCAAGTTTGATGGATGATTTTCTGAAGTAATAAATGTAAGCATAGCACAAAAAGTACAACCATTTTGCCTAAACTAACAAAAAGTGTATGTTCTGCGAGGATGTGTTCAAATCCCCAATGTTTTAACAGGTTTGGATACAAATAATACACTTCAAAAAGACTTTTTAGTCAAGGGTCATAAATAACATCATAGCTCACTAGTCTCGATACTCCGTCAGCTCAAACAGTCGTGTCACCCCCTAGAGGGCGCCTGTTTTTTTGCCTTTTGCCAGAAATTAACTCAAAGTGAATCGCTTCACAGTTGAGTAGGTATCTTGGGAGATATATGGTGAGTAATCTTGGGGGAAGATTCTTCCCCACCCTTGCACTATGATGTTATAAATGTCAGGTTACTGACTCGGTTCAAAGTTTCTATTTTTATGGTTCGTAATCAGGTTTCTCGTTCAGCCGTCAGTGATAAACTCCCTTAGGAGGATTCCCAACCTTTAGAACAAAGGCTTTACGTATCTCAAGGATACTGGGGGAAGGCTAATCACTGCGCGCAACCGTTGAAAAGGACTTTCGTCACTTTCCACATTTGATTATAGTGGGTTGGAATTCTTGGTGTCAAAACCGTTCCCCACTTAGGTCGTTCCCTTCACACCGGCCATAAATGGCTTTAAGAGTTGATTCCAACTCCTCGGGAAGGCAGGCTTGCTAAAGGATGTAAATGCTTGAAGTACAAAAAGCTGTAAGAGTGGTCTGGATTTTTGATCACCTAGTTAAGGGGAGAGCATATTCCTTCCACTTTCGAGACAAAGCAATCAAGTTGGTTCTTTTTATCCTTTCAATTCAATGATTTACTAAAATCTATATGGAAATGTTGCTCCACGAAAACATGGTGTTTATTTTATCCTTTCAAGGTAATGCTTTTCTGATCTATGAAAAAAAATTTGGTCAACAAAATAAATTCGATGTTTTGGTCAGCAAAATGAAAATCGATAGGGGAAAACTTTCCCTCTTTGTTTTGCGCAAAATAAAAATGAGGTTCTTTTACTTTGCAAAAATAAAGTGAATCCTTTTAGACACCAAAGGATGGTGATATTCTTTTCACCCCTTTCTTGCAAAAATAAAGATTGTTTTGTTCTTTTTAGAACCCAAATTAAGAAATTTTCTCCTGCAAAAGTAAGAAAAGATTGTTGTTGTGGTTCGTTTTACAGCCCAAAGTAAGGTGAGTCCAATTTTATCCAACAAGAATTAAAATGACTCTAAATTTTAACTAACTTAACTAAGTTAGCTAGAATCTAAAACTATTTGTAATTCTACAAATAAAATCCAGCTCCACCTGCAAGAAATTGTCAGAGCCCCGCAAAATTCCAATAAAATAGTTAGAGAAATCTGGAGGTTGGTGGACTTCTACAAGTCTAAATTTTATTCCGGTTACAATTTTAATTTTAGTCTTCTGTCTGTGATGCGCTATAGAAAGGACTGCACGCGCTACAATATAACCTGGATGCGCTAAAATAATGTCTCAACGCGCTACACTGTTTACAGAATGCACTACTCTGTGCGTCGAAAGTGCTGCTCTGTTTTTCTCTTGTGCTGAGACCTACAGGAAAATTAGTGTTTTGATGTGCTAAAAGATGGACTTCATGCACTAGATGATGGACTCCACATGCTAAACAGTGAACTGGATGCGCTAAGCTGTTAACTAGATGCACTAAACAGCGAACTAAACGCGCTAATTCATTTTTCCCGCGTGCCTGCAAAAGTAGTTAGTTTCAAAAACCAATTTGATATATGGGGTCGGGCCCCACGGTGGGTGCCAGAAATGTATGCGGGAAAAGTAGGTCGATAGAACTTAATATGTGAAAAATGTTCCAGAATACCTATCCACACACACACACAAAACTTCTTGGTGCAAGCTATGGAGTCATGAAGTATAACTCAGCTTCCCAAGGTGGGTCCCATGGTTCTCTATCTCACAATGTCCCTTAAACCAATGTTTTTGCTCTCAGATCACTGAGCAAAATGGTTTAGGGATGGCAAATGTAAGAACGAGGGATGCTTTGATAGATTTTAGTATGAGATGCATCCTAAGCTATGTATGATTCTAGAAATGCCATAAACTAGATGATAAGATGACAAGGTTAGTATAAATACTAACCTAACATGATATATTTAGTCTATGATTGAGCTAAATGATAAAGAAAGTATTCTAAATATGCATATTTAGACTAATTTCTATTCTAAAGAGAGGCTGAATGATGAGCATAAAATGATATATGAGAGCTTAAATGTATTTGAGCATAAGTGTGATACTACAAATTTGGAGGATGATAAACTGGAGGAATGAGAGCTCTATTTATAGCACAAATAGGGCAATGGATGGCCAGGATTGAAAGATTCAATCAAGGGTTGAGTTTGAAAGTTGGGGATCCATGTTTGCAATTTGCACCAATGAAATGGTGACAAGTGTCAGCATAAGATTGGTTGAGAAAAGGGGTTGGAGACATTAAATGCCTGAGAAGACCTTAGGGTTATCTAGAGGGTAAGGATCAAGCTTAAATTAGGATTACCCATTGGATTAAGAGTTAATCCAAGGATAAACCTTTGTGCAAATGCTTAAGAGATAATCATGGTCAAAGCATTAAAGGCCTGATGAGACCCTTGGGTTGGATAAAGGTTGAGTTAAAACAAATGATTTAACCATGTAAGAGAGTTTGAGTTAACCATTAATGGTTATGAAGACTTTGGGGAATTAAGTGGTTGAAGACTTGAAGCTTTTAATGGTTATCAAAGACTTTGAGGAATTAAGTGGTTGAAGCTTGGAAGCCTTTAATGGTTATCAAAGACTTTGAGGGTTTGAGAAGTGACCTTCCCTTGCTTAGGGATGTGACAAAGTTTAGAAGATGGGTTAGGCTAATTATAAGCGATTAGAAGAGTCTAGAAGGGATTTAGAAAGGGGTTTAGGAAGGCAAGTGGGAGATGTAGGATTTTGCAAGTGGATGGATGGATAATAGGATTTAATTGAATTAAATGATTTAATTCAATTTGGTTGCAATTTGGGGAAATTAAATAAATTAGATTCATTCAATTTAGGATAACTATTTAATTAAATTTGTATTTAATTAAAAGTGGATAGGGGGAATTTAATTAAATAAAATGATTTATTCATTAAATGGTATAGTGAATTTAATTTAAATAAATTGAGTAATTTACTTAATTAAATAGAGGAATGCGGGTAATTTAATTAAATTGGATTTAATTAAATAGAGAAATGAACATAAAATATTCATTTAGGAATATGGTCATTTTTATACATCTACAGATGCTATTACATTTCTCATTCAAATTGATTTGTTGAAAAATTGCACGAACATGTTAGTAAACTTCGTTGGTGTTAAGTTAGATGTGATTGATCTGTTATGGACTATCATTACTTTGCAGTCTTCATAGGAATTGATAACGGTTTTAGACTATTTTTAAGTGGCAGTAAATTGTAGGAGTTGATTAGGGGCTTTTGTGGAATAAAGAGGAACGTTGTTAATAAGGAGAGTAGAGGTTTTGTTTTTCCGATCTAATGAGTAGTTTAGAATAGTGGAAATAGAGCATAATATTTCCATAGTTTCTTTTGTCTTTTTTTTTATTTTGTCATTTTCCTCTATATTGTAGAGGACATATTTGTTGAATTGTAGGGTCAAAGGATCATCTGCATCACCTTTTCTATATATGTGTGTGTGTGTGTGTGTGTGTGTGTGTGTGTGTGTGTGTGTGTGTGTGTGTCTATGTTTGGTTGGAGCAACAAGAAAATGGACACTTCCCAATCATTCTAATTTTTTCTATAGATAAGAAAAAGAACGAGGATTTCATCTTTAACAACTCTGTTCACTATGGAAAACTAACACATATAATTATGGAAATAAAGATACCTTTAAAATCTTCTAGATCTTCTTCACCCAGCCAACCCACAAACAATGAACCTTGGTATCTTGACACAACCATGTTGCAAAATGATTAATAATTTTCACAGACAGAACACAAAATGACACAAGAAATAAAAAAAATATTTATTGAATGTCTTAAGGTTTCAAATTACCACAGTCGCCTAATCCTCTACCCAAATGATTGTCCTCTTGACACCCTCACAACCACCTCTACGATACAAAAATGATAAAAAATATTGCAATGGAAAACATGGGGTTGAGGAAGGAATCATAAAACTATCGTTATTTGTTAGGGTTTGACCGATGTTGTCATACCCCTACACAACAATCTTCAAACGTTCCACCCACCTATGCACTATGATACCTCCTCCTTGCACATGAAAAAACTTTCATGTTAACGGGTGATAACAATACACCCATACAACTCACGTTATGCATGCGGTCGGCTTTGTCCTCCCCTTTGGAGCCACAAATTTTTTGACAATGCATACCTATAACTGCAATGGAAGCGCATCTCCTTTGATCAGTGATTCAACCAAGAACATTCAACCACAATGATCTCAATGGATTTCTTCAATTTTTTTTCCCCTCCTCTGCGATAAGAGTTTGGGATACAACTCTCGTACGAAATATATCCAAAAATTTTAGGAAATCGAGTTTTCATTCAAAAATTTATTTTTTAAAAAAATGAAAACTATGCACATAACAGGTGACTAGTGATGTTAGTCACCTCATGGACACCAAAAATGTTACCAAAAATGTTGACCACATGGATGCCAAAATGTTAACCGAATGTAAGCTTTGATGTTAACCACCTCACCCAATGTAACCATCCCATCGTCGTGACATCGGCTAACAAAATGTTAACCACGAGCAAGCTTTTCTGTCAAATGTAAAAAGGCAACATCATCCACGTCATCGTAGCCGCAAATACGTCCATGTCATTTGTGGGTCCCAGAAACATCGATCTCATGACATTTCGTACTTGAATGGTATGCCTTCAACATCATGAAGGGGCATGTTGTTTTGGAGCTAGAATAGCTACAGCCTTGCGAGTTCAACTCCTCCCACCAAACTTTTTGAACATGCCATCTTCTAGATCCTTCTGGATCATCTTTCCTAAACAAGTCGTGTAAGAAAAGTATATTTAAATTTTGAACACAAGTTTGGAATTTTTAAGTTGTATATAAAATGCTTCATAGTCTTCCATTTTCACAATAACTCTTATATTATATGCAATTGAACTTGATATCATACATCAAGTTGTAAAATAATTTATAAGTTAAAACTCTAGCTAGTAACCAACAAAAAAACAAAGCAAGAAATCACGGAGGGGAAGTAATGAGGATAAAGAACACAAGAATCTAAAGGATTGATTATTATTCAAATTTTAATATAAAATAGCATATTTTATATTTAACAATAAACAAATGTTGAATCATTTGAAGAAATTTTTTTCAAACAACATCTTAATTTAAGTATTTTATTTCATTTTATATTCTAAACATAAGAATTACCAACTTAATACGAAATACTTCAAAGATAATACTAAAATCTACTATTCAAAATTTTAAATAAATAACCTAGAAAGTTTCAATTAATACAATGTATTTTATAATTTATTTCATATTCTTATAAATTCTTTAACATTAATCGAATAAAAATGTCCTTTTAAAAAATACAAAGACCCTTAAATATTCTTTTACAATAAAAAAGAAATAAAAAAGAATGAATCTAAAATTTGCCATAATAAATAAATGCTAAAATGTCCATACTTTATTTTAACATCTAAAACTCTACCAAAGTTATAGAAAAAATACATCTAATATATTATTATTATTCAAAAAATATTAAATATTTCAAAGACAAGTTTCCCAAATTTAAACAAAATGAAAATGAGTTTGAACATAGCTTACGCAATATGCAAAATTACTTGCACACCAAAAACAACTGAAACTGCTAATCTAGGTAGTGCTTTGTAGGCAGAATTTTGAATTCCCGAAGAGAGGCACATTAAAGAAAATTCACATCAAATTAAAAATTGTAACTAAATATGCATTTTTGTGGAAAAAGGATGGACCAAGCAACTAAACATAAATATCAGGAATTATAGTTTCCATTTAATAGCTTTCTATTTATTTTTATAGGTTTTTTTTTTTTTTTAAAAATATATTCATTATAATTATGTATATTAAGATAATATGGTGAATTTTTCATTTGGTTTGAGTTCGTTTGGGTGTTAGGGTATGTATCTTATGTTAGAACAAAATTTAATCTTTTCATCATTTTCATGAGGAGAAAACTAAAAATAAAAGTGGTCTTAAAATAAAATATTTTTTCTTGGAGATAGTGAAATTAAGTCAGTTAGTCTTGTATATGCATGAATGTATTATCAACACAATTTTTTTGGCAGCCACTTGAGTTGTGTAAGGCCTCTATAAAAGATGAAACTTTATTCAACTTGTGATGATAAAAAATAAAGGAAAAATTTTTAGCTTCGTGTTTTTTGTGTTCTTTTGTGTCTTGCTCTCTCCAACAATATAATTATGTTCCATAATATGGTTTCACCAAATTATTGTCATCTATCTAGCACTAAGGGTACATCATCCATAAATGATTCCTATTATCAACAACTAGAATTAACTACCACTATATTCAAGTTAACTAATTATTTTCATTTTTTTACTACTTTTAAAAGTTGAAAAAATTAAGAAAAGAGATAACTCGTGCTACATTCTATTTTTTTTTGTTTTTTTTCAAAATTTCATTATCTTATAAGTTAAAAATTTGTATGAAAGATTAATTACATAAATTTCGGTTGCTATGTGTGAAGTATTGCTTGCTATGCATGCTCGAGATA
Organism: Cryptomeria japonica; assembly: GCF_030272615.1. Taxonomy (NCBI): domain Eukaryota; kingdom Viridiplantae; phylum Streptophyta; class Pinopsida; order Cupressales; family Cupressaceae; genus Cryptomeria; species Cryptomeria japonica. The sequence goes on along the minus strand of NC_081414.1, from coordinate 885,059,944 downwards.
TGGACAATATTTCACAATTTAAGATTTCTCATTTTAGAATGTGTAATGTTGGAAATATAGGATCCTTAGTCTAGACATGTAAACTAAAATATTATTCATTCACTACTTCCAACATTCATTTGGAACAACCAATAAGTCTCAACTTCACTCTGAAATGAGAGTTGAGCACTTAGTTAATTGTTCCTTTTTTTACTAGATATGATTATGATTATTCAATGTCTAGGTAAATTGATAGAAAATTGAAAGAAATTAGCAAGAATAGAAAGATATATAATTTAAAACCAACACAAAAATATAGATCTAGAATCAAGAGACAAAGAAGAACTTGTGACAACAATCTAGAGCTAGAAATGATAGACCAGTGTGCAAATCACCCTAGTTTGAAAGTGTCTTCCCAAATTTTGGATGAGGAGGATTTGTAGATCTTTCCCTCAAAAAATAAGCTTAAAAGTGTTAGGAAAGTGTGCAAATCGGCACAGTCTAAGGGTTTTCATCTATTTGAAGTTTTTGATTGTTCATCTTAGTCTTCTTTATGTAATTTTCCATCATACTATATAGGGGCTTGCCTAAGTCAAACACCATTTTGAAGTTAACACATCCACAACACAAATGATGATGAATAGGAGATCTTACACCTAGTAGGATGAGGCTAAATCATAATTTGAAAGGCTAAAATTGGTGTGGTTATGGATGGAAGGTCTGGATAGGATTGCCCAATAGTGCAACTTAGAGTTAACCACAATGGAATAACATAAGAATTTATTAGTGAACATGAAGTTCCACTAAATTCATCATGAGAAACATTACATACATCACATGAATTCATATGGATTATGATAATGGGCTCACAATCCTACCACAAGATATTGCAAGTTGCTATAGTGGCCCATTGGCCTCATCATAATCTCATGAATTGGCTGATAATTTATACTTCTAAAGATAAAGATATATGTACAACATCTAACCCCCTATAGATTGATTACAAAATGATCTTATATGTGTGTCTGTGTCTATGTAACTTTGGAAGAGGTATGTGTCAACCACAATGGTCTCAAAACCCAAAGTAAGATAAAATGTGTAGATTGGCCCCAAAAATGAGATGATGTACTATGAAAGAAGATAAAATGTTAGAAAACATTAGAAAGGTATTCGCATGAATAAAAATTCCATGAATGATGTTCCAATTAGGTTATCATGCATTGGAGATGACCCGCAAGTGGGATGTCACAAATAGAACCATAATTCTTTGACATAGAGAATGACTAAACTTATAGAAGTGATAATTTAGTGATGATGTTCATGTGAATTACAAGATGTTTGGATATGATGTAGATGACCTCACTCTGAGTGCACATGTAGATCTATAAGGTAGGAAGTGAAGGATGTAAGAACAAAGATATTTTTGGTTGATGAAAGACTGTTCTACAACTAGGGATGCTCCTACATTAGACACTTGGGATTGGAAAGAAAGTGAGACTCCCACTTTGTGGGGAATAAAGAAAACCAATACGATATATCCTAGGTTCAGAAAGCCACATGAAATCTTTTGTTGGTCTTCCCTTCCACTTCACCAGATACTCCTGATACTACTTGTTCCTAGTGCTTCTCCTAACTCTAGTATCCAAGATTTGCTCAATGTCCTCCAATGTTTGATGTGCTAACTAATTCTCCAAATAAAATTCACTGGTACTACCATCTAGTTTCCCTTTGTGATACTCATAGATGTCTGCAATATTGAAAATAGGTAATATAACAAGTGTTTCTGGAAACTCCACCTCATATGCATTTTCTGAATCAAACTTCCATAGAATTGTAGCATCCTTAATTATACTTCCTTAACAATTTTGTCCTAATTTGGGCCCTCACCTTGGCTTTCATGTCCCAAGGCCTTATCGGAGCCTTGATTTTGCTCACACTATGCAAATTTGTCATTATTTTTACCTTGCACTTCATTTCCCCCTTTTATTCTAGTGCTTGATTGGTCAAGATGAAGGTGTGGTTCCCTATTCCTCAAGGGACCATAGCACCTAGCGCACTGGTCCTCCCAATTAGGACCCATTTTTGGGCCCCTTAATAGTCATAACATTTTGGTGGGGACCTAGTACCCGTGTAAGCTCAGGTCATAAAATTAAGTTGTTTTTGACGAGCAAGTATAAAAGGAGGTCTACCCCTCTCATTTTTATATATAGAGAGACACACATAGATTAAATTTGAAATCAACCAATCAAGATTTCAAGTTTAAGTGAGCAAGGAATTAGTTTCCCTAGAAGCATTGGAGAAGAGATAAGGTCAAGATTCAAGCATTGGAGTTGACATTCATGTTCTATGTTGTTGAAGACTTCATGAAACCTTAATTCTATGTGGAGACAAACAAAAATTCACAAGGAGGTAGAACATTAGTGTTTTAGTTATTATTTAGCATCTCCCTCAAAAGGAGAATATTTCCATTACTACAATTTAATTATATTTCATTTGTATTTCATGGTTAATTCCAAAACCAGGGTTTTGTTGGGTGAAAATTTTGTAAACTCAAGGAGGGTTGCAAAATGTGTATTTTCACCACAGTGTGTGAGATAATACCTCTCAAAAGGCACGGTATAATCTCTCCTATTTATAAGGGAAGGTACCCCCTTTCTATTGCAATCTCTATCTATTCTTAATCTACTTGCTAAATTTACACTAATCCAAGATTGTACAATAACTTAGTTCTCTTCTTTTATAACAAGTGTTGATCCAATTCTCTATTTAGAACAAATTTCTCCTTTTCACAATAAAATAATTCTAACTTGCAGTAATTTTAAAAAATCTATACTAATTGGAAGCAAAGTGTCCTGGAAAGTACAAAGCCTATTATTGCTTCTGGTGCAATCACGGTGGTAGGGTCCTCAAAGAGAATAGTCCAGACCATGCAACAAGAGTTACACAACAAAAACAACTCAAAGTGATGGAGGCAACACAACAACTAACTATATTATCAGTGATAACTTTAAGAAACCCCCACTCAAAGAAATATATAAAATATTGGTAAATTTTTATTTATTTTGGATAAAAATAATAATTTTTATTAGCGAATCTTTCATTTTTTAAAAGAAAAATATTAATTTTATTAGCGAATTTTTTACATCAAATTTTTTTGGTAGAAAATATTGGCGAATCTTAGAAAATAACACAAGTATGCATTAACTACTATTGCAAATAATCTCATTAAAAAAAAAAAACTCTTATACAAAAGTAGATGCTTAAGGTGGAAATCATTAATGAGTTTAAAGGGTAAACACTACTTTATTTAGTTACTAGCATTAATTTAAATTGATCTAATAGACCTGTTTGTATTTCATCAGATAAAATGAACTTCAAATTTGTAATACTCATGGGGTCCAAAATTGGTTTTATACCATTGATTTCCATTGAGGCCAACAATTGAAAAGAAACTCAACTCCCATGACTATTACAACTTGTAGGTACAGTTTACCTCATGGAATGCAAAGATGGTCATTAGATTATATTTTGAATCAGAGGTAGCAACTAAATATTGCTGGTAGAACCCTAAAGTAACTAATAATTATGATGTATTATTGGCAAATTAATTTAATTTTTTACTATAAATAATTAAATTTTAGTAAATCTTATCCAACCGCTTATCAAATATTTTGGCAAATCTTTGAGTTCAAAAATTTAATAAAATAAATTCTCTAGCAATTTAAATAAGACTGAAATAAAATTTTGTAAAAATGTGGTGATTTAGGTTACCTTAAAACTTGAACTATTAGCCAAATTTTGATTTCCAAATTTTAAAAAATAGCCAATTGGTGAATATTGATAACTCAATGATGAATGGATAGTACCAAACCAGTACTAAGAGGGGTGAATTAGTACAGACAAAAACACAATCCTAAACCGGTTTGTTAGCAGACACTATGCTTAGGCAAACAAACAGTAACACTGGTCTTGAATAGAGTACAACCGACAAAACCCAGAGTAACTGAGACAAGAATAAACCGGTTGACACTTATCTTCTCATACAATCTAATGCTCCATTTTCATTTCACCCTAGTGTATGAATAGGTAATCTACCATCAAAGATATATATATAAACAACTAGATCAACATGATTCACAGGTTGACAGAAAATAACATATCATCACATGAAAAAAGACATCACATATGACACACACTTTTTTCACATGAAAACCTGACTAGGAAAAACCATGGTGGAGATGAATACCCACAAGCTGTTTTGAACTCTTTAGAAGTCCACTATGTTAGGAGCCTTGTCCAGTTAAAGACTAATACAATAGGTTCTATTAGGAACTAATCCTGTTAGGGATCACCTTGTTAAGGGATGGCTAGAATACCCGGTGTAGACACCTAAAATTGTCATGTCTAATTAAATAAATATTTTATTTATTTAATTATCTAAGCTTAATTCTTCTATTAATTAAATAAATCTTTATTTATTTAATTAATTCATTTATCCTCTTCTAGCCTTATTTCTCATTTAAATAAATACATTTATTTATTTAAATTATCATTTTCCTAAATTAAATAAATATCTTATTTATTTAATTGATCCCACTTCTTCTATTAATTAAATAAATCTTTATTTATTTAATTAATTCATTAACCTTTTCCACCCATGACACATGTCATTCATCTCTTAATTCCTACACTATCTACCCCTTTCATTATTTTATTATTTCTTTTACCTACCCTCTAATCATAGCCGACCTCCTTTTACACCTCTCAGTCTTATCCCTCCTTTTCATATAGTGTCTTCTATATAAGGAGATGCTTCCTTCATTATCAAACCCTAATGACTGAGCCTAATGAATCAATTTATGCAATTGACTACACTACGATCCTACTTGCAACCACATTTTGTTCTTTGTTGAGCTCTTGTGCATATAAAATCTAAGAGCAAATATATCAAGCAAGGTCAATGGAGATAGGAAGAATGGAGATCTAAACCCTATTGGACATGTGATGGTATAATCTTTGTGATTTGTTTTGATTTGCATTGTCTTAGGTAATCTTCATATGTTATGGTGGATCTTTGTTGTTGTTAGGTTAGGGTTTTGTGGTTGAATTCATTTAGCATTTCAATATCGTTATTATCGTTATCCATTTTCACCATATACATTTTGGCACGCCCGGTGGGACTCTTGTCCCTTTTTGCATTTAACGTCTTGTTGCAGATTTTATATTTTGAAGTTGCAGATCTTACGTTTTTGGCAACATTTTGATATTTTCGCGTCTGCGCACTTTTGGATCGCGTTTTTGATTTTCTGGCGCGTCTACTACCTCTGGAATCGCATCTGTGTTATTGGCAATATTTTATTTTGCAGGTTCCAAGAAAGCACGTCTGTGTTGTAAAGTCACGTCTGCATTGTTTTTAGCCGCGTCTGTGTTTAGAGGCCGCGTCTAAACTCTGTAGTCGTGTCGGTGTTTCATAGAACCGCGTCTGTGTCACTAAGGCGTGTCTGTGTGGAGGGTAACCGCGTCTGTGTTCACTAGTTTTGAATTTTGGATTTTTTATTGATTTAGTTTTTGGATTTTCCATTTAGGGTTTCAGATCTAGTTTATTTTGAGCTAACATTTTCAGATCTAGCTAACAAAATTGGTGCAACTTGCCTTGGAAGCTAAATCGTTTGGTTGAAGGCCCCTATTTTCACAAAGTCTTTTGGGTTTAAAATTTACCTAACTTGTGTGCTTGCAGGAAGGGGTGATTATTTGAAACAACCCAAACTACTAACAACTCTTTATTGCAGGACCTTGGCAAGGGTTTTTGGATTTTTGTTGTGTGCCTTGTTTTCATAGACTAGCAAACACTTCAATTGGTGCACTAAAATTGAATCATTATCTTTTGTGTCTTGAGCAATAAGCTCTTTTTGTTTAATCTTTAGAGGGCCTGTCTTCCCTTGTGGTCATTAGGACTACTAGTGAGAAGAGAATGACCCAAGTGGTAGCGAGGAAAACCCACCTCTTCCAAACCACTATAAATAACTGTATTCATGGTGAAAACTATGAATAATGTGTGCTGATTAGTTCATACCGACACTATGTCTCCCCATAAACCCGTTTGATCAAATTTATTTGATCAGTTGTAGGGCATAACCCCTACCGGCTGTGAGCCTTCTGTATTTACAGAGCTGAAAGTGCCGCATGTATGGCCACACGAGCGGATGCCCTTACTAGCAGCTTTTTGTTTTAGAAGCCCAAATCCTTCTAGTTGTTGGGGCAGGAGGTCGAACCTCTGGTAGCGGCCCACACACATACGGTTTTTAGTAGAGATACAAAGTTCACCACGGGGATTTTTCATGGGGACTGATGCTTGGCTGACCCAAGAAGTGAGTGCCGAGGGTGGAGCCAGTGAGGTCAAGCATCTAAGTATCCACTCTGAATAGCGTAGCCTCGGGGGTAAAACCCCATGTGGGATCAACAACTATTGTCTTGGCCAGCCATAAGAATTGTGCTTGACTTATGTTAAACATTCAAAACATTCAAGACCAAATAGAAAAACATTATGTCTTTTGTGTCTTCAAGTGTACGCAAAACATTTTACATCAAACAACACAATTTTCTTAGAGTCACTTTGAGTCTAGACACTTGCAAACATTGAGTCCTCATCAACATTGTGTCCTCTTGTCACAAAGAGTCAAACAATCAGATTTGGTCACAACAAAACAACTTCACAGATTGGAAAAATTGCACAAAATTTGTAGAAACGCGTCTGTGTCGGGCATAATAGCGTCTGTGTTGTCTAGCCGCGTCTGTGAAGGGCAGAAACACGTCTGTGTCCACAAAAATCAACATTACACTTTGCAAAAAAATTTCAGAAGCACGTCTGTGTTGGGAAACCGCGTCTATGAAGTATATAGGTGTGTCTGTGTCCAAAATTGAAAAAATTGTTACAGTCTAGCAAACAAACACAGTCAGTTTCAGAATTCTTGAGCTTCCTAGGTCATTTCTCCAGGGTTTCATTTAGCATTCAACCTGTCCTTTGGTCTTACAAAGTCCATCATTGCTTTACACTTCTCTTTACATTCACATTTGTCTAAACTTGAGTCAAAAGGTCACTTGCTTGTCCTCATCATACTTTCTCAACACACTACATACAACAACACATTGCTAAGTGGTCCCTCATCAAGGTTTCTTACCTTTGGGTCTCATTTGGTCTTACTTAGAGTCAAGGTCAACTTACCTCATCAAGAGAAACTATCTCCTCTTTGGAAGTCACACCTACTCTACTACATACATACTTGGTTTTACACTTTGGACATTGCAAGTACACTTCAGATTCATTTACATTCCATTCAACTCTTGGTCTTCCATACTTTTTCCATTTTCATCTAGTCTCACACATATTGGTCAATACCTAGTTCATGGTTGAAACCCGTCTTCAAAAATCTAGGAGAGAATCTAAAGAGGCTCAAGAGTCCACAAACATGAGTTCTTATGAGTTTGACAATGATATCTTTTTCAATTCTGATCATACTACATTACCTGACATGGATGCCTATAGAAACATCCAAATGTTGAGAACATGGACACTATAAACAACAATGCTATACATAATGACAATATGGACAACTTTTCCATACATTCAGCAAATGTGGAAGAATCCATTATGAATCCCCATTTCAATCGATTGGTTGAGGAAATAATGAGGAGGGATAGACAATACTTCTTACAAATGATGGCACAAAGTGGAGCCAAGATACCTCATGATTTTGACATGTCTCAAATAATGGAAAATCGACCTTTGCAACAACCTCACTCCAATATGGATCAAAGGAGACCTAATAGTGGAGGAAATAGAGGACCACACATGGTACCTGAATCACCATCAGCTTTGCTTCAAAAACCAGAGGTCCCACATACAAATGGTCAAGCATATGATACTCACCTTCGTAGACCATTATGGAAGTCTTATGGAGAAAAATATGCTCAATCACATATCAATGCTAAGGATCAACTACCAAAGCAATTGGATATTCAAAGGCATGCTCAAAATTTCGACACAAGGAAACCTCATGTCAAATTTGGGGGCAACACATTATAACATGACATGCCTATAGAATATGGTATACATGCGCAAAATAGATATGGTGTTCCTCAACATGAATCTATACCAAGTGGTCCATATACACAACATTACTATAGACCTCCTCCATATGAACATGTGTATGATCAATATCATCCATATATGCAACATGCTTCTCCTCCAATTGGTGCCTCAAGAATGGGGTATGGTCCAAAAAGTCGATCTCCACCTAAGAGCAATTTGGAGCAACAAATCAGGGACTTACAAAAGAAAATGGAGGACATAAATACACCGAAGCCAACATACACAATGAGAGACATATGTCCTTATCCATTTGACAAGAGTATTCCAATGCCTCCATTTCCTACACACTTTGTGATGCCTAAATTTGATAAGTATAGAGGAAAAGGGAATCCTAAGGCACACATAAGACAGTTTTTCATAGCTTGCATTGAGGTAGCAGCAAAAGAGACATATTTGATGAGATTATTCCCACAGAGCTTAGGTGATCAAGCTATGGAATGGTCCTCCCAACTTCCACCTGGTATTAAGTCATGGGGTGATCTAGCAGAGGCATTTATTCAACATTTCTTCTACAACATAGAGACAGACATATCAGTCACTACTTTATGCAACACCAAACAAAAAGAGAGAGAATCTTTTGCATCATTTTTACAAAGATGGAGAAATCTAGCCAACAGATGCTCTTGTGAAATTCCACAAAAACAAATGGTAGAAATGTTCACACAAAATGTTAACAAAGACATTGGCTATCATCTAAGGAAAGCTTCTTTGTCCACCTTCAAGGATGTTATTGAAAAAGGCTTAGCAACAGAAAAGGTCCTAATTGAACAAGGAGTCATTAAGATATTCAAGGAAAACAAAGATGACTTTAAAGGAAAAGACAAGCCAAGATTTTGGAATAAAAATAAGAACACAGTCAATGACGGTGTTGTTGATGCCAACATAGTGCGACCCAAAGTCATCTTTTTGGGATCAAGTTCTACAAACAATCAGGTGAATACCCAAACAACTTCCAGATCACGAAGGAAGTACACCCCATTGGGAGAACCACTTGAGTCAGTCTTCAAAAAGCTAGTGGCAAACAAAGTAATCACTATTCCAAATTTTCCTCCATATGAACCAAAGTTTAAACCAAATTTGTGGAATGATGATGAATATTGTGAATTTCATAAGAGCAAGGGTCATAAGATAGGAAATTGTCATCAACTAAAGAACATCATACAAGATCTCATTGATAGAGGAGACATTGAGATTGAAGGACACTCATCCAATCAAGAACATGAGATGTTTAAGGAACCATTCCCAAAACATGACAAGGGAAAAGCTAAAGCCACAGAGGATCAAACCAATTATACCAAAGCATCTTACAACTATGATTCAACCATAAATCACATCTCGATGGACAATTATGTCTCTACCATTATCATCAAGGACAAAGCGTCTGAGAATTCTACCCAGAGACCCAAGATTGTCTTAAAAGGTGTTGGATCTTCTTCTGAACCTACCTCTGAATGTCATGTCACAACCCGTAGGGGTAAAATCACTTTGCAAGGTGCTCCAACTAAAAACACTGCTTCTTCATCAACCAAACCTGAGTATGACCTTGTAGAATAGTTAGGGAAGACACCCGCGCTCATTTCAATCCTTGAGCTATTACGCATATCTCCCGCACATAAAGCCATTCTTGACAAAATCTTGAGAGATACTATTGTTCCTACTGATCTAAACGTGGACCAGTTTCAAGCCATGGTGAGATACCTTTCTGTTCCACACTCCCTTACATTCACAGAAGCCAATGATGCCTCTGTAAGTCAGCCACATAATGCACCATTACACATTGAAGCCTTCATACACAAACATCGAATAAAAAGAGTCCTGATAGATGGAGGAGCAGGTCTAAACATTTGCACATTAAGCACTATCACACAATTGGGATATTCTGATAAAGCTATGAATTCTACAAACAAAATCACCATCAAGGCATATGACGATGAAGAGCATTCATCCAAGGGCACAGTCACCTTACCTCTCAGAGTTGGGCCAGTTACAAAGGATGTGGTTTGTCAAGTCCTGGATTTAAATCTCACTTATAACATATTGCTAGGATGTCCTTGGATTCATGAAATGAGGGCAGTTCCATCCACATATCACCAATGCATTAAGTTTCCTCATAATGGAGTGGAAGTAACAGTTAACGGTGATCCTAATCCATTCATATACTGCAATAACCTAAAATCAAATACTAAGACTATCATTCCCAGTAATTGTGAGGCTGTTCCTTTGTCAGCATAAATTGATCCTGAGTCGTTAAAACCTTCGACATCAAAACAAGGTGAGCTTAAAGGCAAGTTTAAGGACAAAGGCATGGGGGAATATACTTTAAATTAGACCATGTACTTACGACAAGTCATGAGTTCCCCAAAAGAATATGGAAGACCACATCCTAACAAGCAAGTATCCATCATGATGCTCAAATGGGACCCTACCACCTTTCAAAGATGGGGTGAACTAGAAGAGGAAGATTTATACAAAATGCTTTTCAAGGACAATGAAGAGGAAACACAAGACCACATCAACCTACCATGTGAGAAATATGGCAAAGGCTTCAAAATTCTACAAAAAATTGGGTATGATGGAAAAAGCCCTCTGGGGTTACGAAAGGAAGGCATCATGGAACCTTTACAACCTGAATTGACCTTCAAAAAGGAATGCTTGAAAGGACTTGGTTTCTTAACTCCCAGGGTCCACACCCAAAGGACAGAAGGAGCTTTACAAATCAAAGCTACCAAAATGCAACAAGAGGATCACTATTCCACAGATTCTAATGAATGGGAATGGGGTTCAGATAAGTCTTCCAGTGACTACGAGCTCAATGAGATATTCAGAGAGCCAGATGAACCCACAGAAGAAGAGGAATTTTATAACAAGTTCAGAGTTGGTCAAGAAACAACCCATGAGGATTCCACACAGTCCTTGTCTCAAGGTTCTAGGTTGAAATCACATAGGATGAGAACACCTATCCCAGAATGCACTACTAGTGATGATAATTTGGATTCGCTCATGATTGAGACTGATGAGGAGAGTGCCATTGATGACCTTGATAATTACCTTGATATACCTGAATATAACTCCATTTTCACTCTTAGCTCCCCTAACTTCGAAGACATTAACAGCCTTCCCCTTGTTCACCACCAACTCATTGACTGGGATCATGAAGGACCTACACAATTTGATACATTCCAAAATGATGAAGCTTTTATAGACTATCTGGGCATACGGGATGATCTTCCCCCTAGAGACCATAAAGCGGGATACACTATAGAACTCAATAGCGTGGCATATTTTGGTGAGGGTGTCGGACCTTTCAGTCGCAAAAATGTGAAAATAAGAACAAATCAAGGGTCTTATGGCGAAAACCACACTGTGGCATTGTCTGACCCCAAAAAAGTAAAAAGAAAGGACGTATTTGAGGGCGAAAACCTCTTTGAGGCACCCAAAGATGGAAGGCTTGACATTCTCCCAGCATCATATGAGGAAAAGTCATCCATGTTGGTAGAGGAGACTATCAAAACAAACATTGGTACAAAAAAGGTTCCACACAACATATTCCTAGCTCAATCATTGATGGAGTCCGAAAGGTCAAAATTCATAAGTTTCTTCAAAGAGCGACAAATCAACTTCACCTGGTCATACACAGATATGCCTGGATTAGATCTGGATTTGGTAATGCATCATTTGACAGTTAAATTGGGGGCAAAACCAATAAAAAAGAAATTAAGAAAAATGCATCCACAAGTGGCATTACTAGTCAAAGCGGAACTTGAGAAGTTATTGGATGTCGGATTCATATGCCCAATTGATTATCCCGAATGGATCTCCAACTTGGTACCTATTAGCAAACTAGATCACAACATCAGAATATGTACAGATTTCAGAGACATCAACAAAGCTTGTCCAAAGGATGACTTCCCATTACCAAATATTGACTTGATTTTTGATCTCACAGTAGGTCATGAAATGCTATCATTGATGGATGGATTCTCTATTTATAATCAAATAAGGATCGCACCTGAGGATCAACACAAAACATCATTTACTTGTCTATGGGGAACTTTCTGCTAGAATGTCATGCCTTTCGGGCTAAAGAATGCAGGTGCTACATATCAAAGAGCCATGACTACTATCTTTCATGATCTCATGCACATCACCGTGGAAGATTATGTTGACGACCTCTTGGGAAAATCAATAGACAGAAATACACATTTGGACATACTTTCAGTCGTCTTTGATCGGTTGGAAAAATACAAAGTAAGATTAAACCCTAAGAAATGTGTCTTTGGAGTAACCTCCGGGAAGCTCCTAGGATTCATTGTATCCAAAAGGGGAATTGAAGCTGATCCAACAAAAGTCAAGGCCATCTTGGAAATGCAACCACCAAGAAATATCAGTCAACTTCGATCCTTACAAGGCAGACTCTAGTCCATCCGAAGATTCATAGCACAATTGGTAGATAAGTGTAATCCTTTTCAGCACCTGCTACATAAAAACATCAAATTCAAATGGGATGATAACTATCAACAAGCTTTCCAGACACTCAAAGATTATCTTCTGAATCCGCCAGTTCTGATGCCACCAGTTCCAGATCAGCCTCTGTTACTATACATATCAGCTACTCCAACAGCACTGGGGGCACTCTTAGCACAACAAATTGTTGAGGGCAAGGAAAAAGCAGTATACTATATCAGTCACACATTGGTGGGATACGAGCTAAATTACACACCAATTGAGCGTGCATGTGTCACCATGGTCTTTGCTTTGTAGAAATTACGACATTACATGCTCACTCATAACACTAAGTTAGTTGCAAGGATAGACCCATTGAAATACCTTCTCAATAAAGCCACACTTACTGGGCAACTAGCCAAATGGGTAATGATACTGAGTGAATTCAACATCGAGTATGTGGATAGAAAAGCAATAAAAGGACAAGCCATCGCAGATCAATTAGCAGATGCTCCCATGATAGATGATGTTCCTCTAAGTTTCGAATTTCCAGATGAATCCATTTTGACAATGTCACATGCAAAGCCATGGCAATTGTACCTCGACGGCTCATACACACAGCATGGGGCAGGAGCTGGCATCCCCTTTATAACTCCTCAAGGGGATTCTATACCAAAATCATACTGCTTATCATTTCCTTGCACTAACAATATAGCGGAATATGAGGCATTAACAACAGGATTACGAATTGCAGTTCAATGGAAAATCCAGGAGCTTCGTGTTTTTGGGGACTCCCAACTTGTCATCCGTCAAGCAACTGATGATTACCAAACAAAAGATGAAAAGTTAACGCCTTATAAAAAAATGGTGGATGATCTAAAACAACACTTCACAAAGATAGACTTTGAGCAGATACCAAGAGAGCAGAATTGCGCCGCAGATGCCATGGCTACAATTGCTTCACTGATCGATCTACCTCCAAATGAGACCCACTATGAGTTCTTGGTGGATAACCTTTTGGTCTCTTCAGATGAGATCATGCCTACTGAGACGCTATGTGTTGTCGGTCCCGAATCCTAGTTATATGGTTCCATTTTCACATACCTATGGGACAATACTTTACCTCCTAATCTATCAAATAACCAACGTTGCACTTTCATTCGCCAATCCTCTCGATATGTCATTTTAGCTGATATCCTATACCGGTGAGGTCTAGATGGCACTCTTCTTAGATGTTTAGAAAGTGACGAAGCTCAGATTGCGTTATGGGAAGTGCATGAAGGGATATGTGGTCTGCATGCTAGTGGTCCTACCTTGGCCAAGAAACTCATCAGGATAGGATATTACTAGCCCAATATGGAGAAAGATTCATATCAGCTTGTCAAGAAATGTAAGCAATGCCAAATTCATGAAGACCTCATACATTCGCCATCACAAGAACTTCAACCACTTGCATCTCCTTGGCCCTTTTGTCAGTGGGGACTCGATCTCATAGGAAAGATTCACCCTCCTTCTTCCAATGGTCATAAATTCATTATCACTGCCACAGAGTATTTTACAAAATGGATTGAAGTCGTGCCTCTCACACAAGTTACTAGAAAACAGATTACTACATTCATCCTTAACTATATCATTTGCCGATACGGCATTCCTGTTTCCATTATCACTGATAACGGGCGTCCCTTCAAAAATCAGGATGTTCGTGAACTTTGTGACCACTTCCATATCTCTCATCGTTTCTCCACACCATATTACCCCCAAGGTAATGGCCAAGCTGAGGCGTCTAACAAAACAATCCTTAAAATCCTAAAGAAGACAGTCGACGATGCTGGTCATAATTGGCATATCCAACTTAATCTTGCACTTTGGGCCTACTGCAAAAGTGTTCGCACACCTACAGGAGCTACACCCTATTCACTTGTCTATGGTACTAAAGCCATATTTCCTATTGAGGTCGAGCTACCCTCTTTACGGGTTTTTTTGCAAAACATCATCAGTGATGAAGACTATAGGGTCTCTCGCTTACAAGAGCTAGAACTACTGGATGAACGAAGACAAACTGCTTTTAATCATCTCAAGGCTTACCAACAATGAATGAGTCGCAGCTACAATCACAAGGTCAAGCCTCGCACATTTGAGGTAGGTGACTTAGTTCTTAGACAAAATCCTAAAAATCAGCAAGACAGAGAGAAGAAGGGAAAATTCGAACCAAACTGGCTTGGTCCCTACATTATTATAGCAGCATATGGATCTGGTGCATATCAGCTCTCAACTATAGAAGGTGAACCTTTGGAGTATCTTATCAACAACATGCACCTTCGTAGGTTCTACACATAGCTTTTCAGAATATCCTAATTCAAAAAATACAAAAAAATCAAAAAATTTCAAAAATACAAAAAAAAAATTATAAAACAAAAAAATCGTTACTTGGTGAAAACCTGGCAAACAGGCACCTTGTGACAAAAAAAAAAAAAACATTGAAAAATCGAAAAAATTAAAGAGAAATAATTTTGTCCAATAGTGAAAACCACTTCGGTGGCACTCTGGGCAAGTACCATGGTGAAAATTGGGTCACCAGCGCTATGCGTAGAGACATTGCTCCTCCCTCTTTTAGGATTCTCTTTTCATACACTCACAACCTCTTCATCCATAATAAACTTACCCATTCCCATCATGGCTTGTTATTGATCTACCCAAGATTGGTTAGCCATTTATGATAAACCTTCCTTTCCATCCATAATAAATCAGATCCTATCTGTGGCTAAGGCAAATCCTGCGTCTAGTGATGGGTGTGGAACTGAGAACATCACATGTTTCAAGGAGTATAGTTTCTTCGAGCTTCCTTCAATCTATTCGCACACAATCCACAATAAAGCAGCATTTGCATCACATATCCGCAATAAAGGTTCCGTCTTCTTCACAATAAAGTATCAGTTTCATGGATTCAGTCAGTTTCAGATGAGACACATACAGTAACAATGGGCTTCAACAAATCAAATCTTTCAATAGACTCAGACAACATTATGGTTCAGTGCTATCTATCCTTTCTGTGAAAGTAAACATTGTAACCACAATCAAATAAGACTTATACAAGTGACAAGAGACACTAAATTGGAGGACTACAGTGGATGTTGGTGTCGAGTCTCGGTTTTCTTTTGATTTTATCTTTTGGTGACATGTCTTTTAGCTTTTCCAGGATATCTTTGACTAGAGATTCTATCTCCAAGATGTCTTTGACTAGAAAGGCGAGGATGGGGTATCGTCACTTATTTGTATTTGTTGTCTGTGGATTGTCTCTTAGTAATGCTATGACTTGTCCAAGGATATGAGGACACTGTGAGTCTAGTATGAACTAGGGCATTCCTTGTTTGTGACTGTCTTATCTCCATGTAAACAGGTACAATGACTTTCTGGGTCGAACATAGGCCTCGATTGTCATAACCTACGTGCCATAATAAAGCTCAATGATGATAACGCACAAGAAGCTCTTTCACTTTCATATCTTCTGTCTTCCATCCCCCTTTCTTAATTGACTTCCATCATCCTTCTCGAGTCCGCGTAGCCCGCTATCACATGACTGAGTATAATGACACACCAAAAACATTTGCATTTCATGTAGTTGCACCTGCATTACCACATATAAGCATTTCATACATACATATAAATATCACAATTGCATCACATCCTGCACACAACACCTGTTAGCACAATAAACATTTGCATTATCATATTCATCTGCATTACATACATTCACATCTGTATCATGCATACACATATAAAATAGAAAAGAACAAAAATATATCGCATTACATCATATACATATTTGCATCCATAGCATAAAAAAAACATCACATAAGAACATCTTATCACATAGGTACACATGCATATAGCTGCCACAAAAATGAATCATCTCATATATATAATCAAAAGTGTCATGATACAATGATGTCAAAAATCATATGGCTACAAAAAGCACCCGCAGGTGTCTACAATACAAAAATGGTACAATACTGATACAAAGGGGAGCCCTCTACGGCTATGATGAACTCCCTCCCTCGGAGCTGCCTAGCCTCGACGGAATCTGAGCCCCTGAAGGACCCACCCCAGGATCATCCCTCCTATCCCCTCTATCTGGTGGTGGTGGAGGACCCATAACCCCACCACTCGATGCCTGTCTCCTCTGGCTCCCTCCCGTAGCTGTCGCTGTACGTGACGGTCTATGGAAGCTCCTCGCCCACTGATCTACTGGCACTGCACCATAGTAGAGGTCTCTTCAGTAGGTAATCTCCTCCCCTGCCCACAGGACATAAGCATATCCTGCCCCTGTATCCTCCGTAGCCTGTCTCCCTGCCCTCAGTGCTATCTCAGCCTCTGTATAGCGCTGGATAGCCTGATCCCGCTCTCGCTCAGTATCTCTGAGCCTCATCTTGAGCCAATCCCTCTCCCTCTCCAGCTCCTGGATCTCATCTACCTAGCTCTGTCAGATCTCCCTCAGCTCTAGAAGCTCATCCTCCACTCGGTCAGCCCCCTCTGCCTCTGCCTATGGCTCCCCCTGTATGGGTGCCTGCCCCTGTGCCTGTACCTGTACCTGTACTAGTGCCTGTACTAGTACCTGTCTCTATCCCTATCCCTATATCTGTATCTGCCTGGGACCCTGTGCTACTGGAACCTGTAGCGGCAATCCACCACGACCCCTCACCACCCGAGCCTGCCTCTCCTCTCCACCCTCCCTCCGAGGTGCCACCCACCTCTCTCCAACTGCTCCCCTCCTCCTCCGTCAGCATCTGCCCCCATCACCTCCACCATCATCATCATCACCACCCCCATCTCCCTCCAATGGCTCTCCTGGATCTGTCAATCGTGAGAATGGATGCTCTGCCCAGTATGCTGTGTACTCAACATCCATCCTAGCGTCCTCAATATCTAGCCACATATCCTAGGGTACTGGCATCATCTCCACCAGCTAAGTCACGGCCTGATCGTATGACAGCAAAGGCCCAAACTGTGCCTGATCCCTGACCGTCTGCGCATACATGCCTGAGCCCCGTGGCATCCTCTGGATTCGGCCAAACTGCCTGCAAACCCTGTCCACAAGCTGTCTCTCTAGCACATAGGGCATCCACCCAATCAGGTACTTGCTCCGGAAGGTGTAAGGCAACTCAACTGCGTCATCCTTCCACTGCTCGCAGCCTAGGTATGGTCTCCATATGACCACATCAATATCGTCTATCACTCACCACCAATGCTCTAGCCTGTCAATCCATGGCTGCGATGTGATCATATCATACAGATGAACAAAACTGCATCTATGACCCCTACCCCTGAAGTGTATCGGTCGGGTAACCGACAGATGTTCATAAGCCCATACCTGCAGCAGTGTCACTCCACAGCTCAATCCCACGGATCCATGATAAACGAACTGATGAAGCTCATAATACAAATGGGCCAGCACACACGGTCCCCAAGCATATCTGGTGTGCTGCATCACCAGTGTCTCTAGTGCTCCTCTCTAACCCACATCCAACCCCCGTGTCACCCTACTCCGAACACAGGAACCCACTGATAGCTCCTCCTATCACTGTTGGCAATGCTAACCCTGTGGCTGTCATGGTGTCCCATGCCACATGTCCTGCCCTCATCTCCAGTCCTGGGTCCTGGAATACTTGTCTCAATGCCTCCCTGTCTCCATCTCGATCATATGGGATCAACTCCCCATCAATCGGTACCCACAGAATCCTGTATACATCCTCCAAGGTGACTGTCATCTCACCCATCGGTAAATGGAACGTGCACGTCTCAAAGTGCCATCTCTCAGCTAATGCAGTCAGCAAACCCATGTTTGCCTGAAACTCGGGCACATATAGCACATGTCTCAATCCCATCTCCTCAATGGCAGCTCTGTCCTCGAAAGACAACTCAGGTCGCAACCTCTGAGTCGATGGGAATCTCTCCCGTGACTCTAGCATCGGCAAATACTCCTGCAGTCAAGCAAATCACTCATGTCAGTCATAGTGGCATTCACTGTTTATCACAAAATGCTACTTTTTATCTAAATGCATTTGGCTATTTATCCTAGTGGTACTCCCTGTTCATCACAAAGTACTATGTGTGTGACACTCACTGTTCATCACAAAGTGTTACTCACATTTGCACTCATTGTTCATCACAAAGTGCTGCTTATATTTTAGTACTCCCTGTTCATCACAAAGTACTCTATTATGGTACTCACTGTTTATCACAAAGTGCCTTGATCTATCCTAGTCTTCCTAGAGGACCTGCTTGAGTGTATCCTCTCAGTAGCTTATCCAATCGATAGTGTATGTTCATTACAGAACTATCGATTTGACCTAGAAGATGCAAATTAACACTTTTTCAAATGCAAACGTGCTTACCTAACATAAACGCGCTTATAGACTGCACAGACGCGCCTGATTGACACAGACATGCCTATGCTCTGCATAGACGCACCTGGATGACATAGATGTGCCTTCTTGGCACAAACACGCCTGCACATCACAGACGTAGCTGCAATTGACACAGATGCAGGTTCAGACATAGACACACCTGGCACAAACACAGACGCACCTGGCACCAACATAGACACACCTGGACATTTTTTGACACTTTTTGGACCCTAGTCTAAGTGCATTTATGACCCTATCTAGCATGCATTAATGACAAAATTAAATGCGTCAAAGTACAAGGAGTTTTTGGGGTACTTACTGGCTCTCCTGCCTCTGCTGGCCTCTAGAATCGGCGAACGCAGTCGAATCTGTGAATGAAGGCCATCGCTCCTAACTGCTACTGCTCTATTTTCGCTCTGCAATCTGCTCTCATGGATGTGTAGATGACAATGAGGATGTATTTTTCCCCCATGGTCTATCTTATAGCCTACCTTAGCCCTCACCCTCGTTTCCCGAGTCAGTCTTCATTATCCCGTGACTTTGTCACTTTATCCGGTCAATCCATTCTAGCCTCTCTTTCTTATCGAGAGATTGTCTCCAATATTTTCAGATATTTTTATCCAATCTCTCGAGGGGGCATATCATTCCCATCCTGGGGCAACTCCGTATCAGTTCATATTATCTTCTTTGAAACAACGCGACAAGCCGCATTGTCTCAAAGAGGGGCAAAATGTAGACACCTAAAATTGTCATGTCTAATTAAATAAATATTTTATTTATTTAATTATCTAAGCTTAATTCTTCTATTAATTAAATAAATCTTTATTTATTTAATTAATTCATTTATCCTCTTCATGCCTTATTTCTCATTTAAATAAATACATTTATTTATTTAAATTATCATTCTCCTAAATTAAATAAATATCTTATTTATTTAATTGATCCCACTTCTTCTATTAATTAAATAAATCTTTATTTATTTAATTAATTCATTAACCTTTTCTACCCATGACACATGTCATTCATCTCTTAATTCCTACACTATCTACCCCTTTCATTATTTTATTATTTCTTTTACCTACCCTCTAATCATAGCCGACCTCCTTTTACACCTCTCAATCTTATCCCTCCATTTCATATAGTGTCTTCTATATAAGGAGATGCTTCCTTCATTATCAAACCCTAATGACTGAGCCTAATGAATCAATTTATGCAATTGACTACACTATGATCCTACTTGCAACCACATTCCGTTCTTTGTTGAGCTCTTGTGCATATAAAATCTGAGAACAAATATATCAAGCAAGATCAATGGAGATAGGAAGAATGGAGATCCAAACCCTATTGGACATGTGATGGTATAATCTTTGTGATTTCATTTGATTTGCATTGTCTTAGGTAATCTTCATATGTTATGGTGGATCTTTGTTGTTGTTAGGTTAGGGTTTTGTGGTTGAATTCATTTAGCCTTTCAATATCGTTATTATCGTCATCCATTTTCACCATATACACCCGATTAAGGGTTAAACCTTGTTAAAAGTCACCTTGTTAGAGAATTTCAAGAACTCAATGGTTTTGAGTCACCCTATTAAAGGATTTATAGTAAGTCAGTTAAAGCTACCCTATTAAGGGATTTCTCAACTGTTGAAGTAGTTAGAGATCAATAGGTATTACAATGATCTAGTAGCAGCACTCAATGCCAATGCAGATCTGATTTAGCTCCTCTTTACCTTCTGCACTTACACTCTGCAAGTATCACTTCTCTCCTCTGGTCTGGCAAGAATCACGTATCACTTCTCTTGGATACACACACACAAATTTTGCCAACAACTCAAAAAGAAACACAACATCGACCTTATAGGAAAAAGATAGGTCGGTAGCATAAACCCTAAACCCTAAACCCTAAACTTGTTAGGTTAAGCAATTCAAATGGTTCAATCCTGATGGTTGAGCACATTGCATTAAATGCAATGGTCTTCAATCAATCTCAAGACATTCTCTATCAATCATTTTCCACCGATTTCATGGCGGCTGATAACCCATCACACGTTATCACCACTTACAAACTTTGCTCATTCCCAAGGTAGATAGGGACAATCTCCTTCATGCAAGATCCTTCACGTGCACAAGGTTGACGTGGCAACACAATCTGTTCTTCATTACAATGCTAACTCATCACACAAAGTCACTGATTGAGTCACATAGGCTTGAGACACTGCAACTGGAAACCCTGAAGTTGAGACTACCAACTGGTAGTCATGTAAAGCTTCCATGTGCTAGTTCCCATAACCACATGTCGGTTCACCTTAAACAAACACGCCGCTTCACTCTAGCACAAATGTCGATTCATAGTGTTATACCAGGTCTCACATATACTGGTTCTCTCCTCTTTAGCATATTGACATCAATGACAACATACAATTTCATCATGTCCACATACCGGCTCACATAATGCCAATAATCTCCCCCTTTGGCATTGAATGCAATATACAAAGATATCTCTCCACTCCACATCTTCTCCCCCAATTTTTGTAGATATCTTCTTTGCTTCTCTTCTTCTCCCCCTTTGACAACAATGCCAAAGTGGAGGCACAAGCTTCCGTGTTCCATTATGCTGCTCCCCTTGAGGAGTAGCATCCTTCAACACATCAATCCAAAAAAAATTTGACTATGCAATACCTGACTGATGTGGAGCATATACCTTTAGTTTACCTCCTGAAGGGGTAGCACCCCTAATTCACCTCTTAAGTACATAAATGTAGCCTTTAGGAGAGGCTTGGTGAATATGTTTGCTAATTGTTCCTTATTGGAAACGTGTTCCAGTGCAATCTCTTTGTTCTGAACCTTTTCCCTCAAGAAATGATACTTAAGCTCAAAGTGCTTGGTTCTAGAATGTAAAACCAGATTCTTGGAGATGTTAATTGCACTAGTGTTGTCACAAAATATACTTACTAGTTCAGATACAAGAACTTTGAAGCCATTTAATGCATGCTTCATCCAAATTGTCTGAGTGCAGTTCATGAAAGCTGCAACATACTCTGCTTTTGTTATAGACTGAGAGATACAACTCTACTTCTTACTCATCCATGAGACTAGTCTACCACCAAGAAAGAATGCACCACCGGTTGTGCTCTTCTGGTCATCTACACTACCTACCCAATCAGCATCTGTGAATACTTTCAAGTTGAAATCCTTGCTATATGGATACCACAATCCATAATTAATAGTTCCCTTTAGATACCTAAGAATCCGCTTGACTGCAACCAAGTGGAATTCTCTTGGGCTTTTTTGGAATCTTGCAGTAATGCCAACTGCATGTGCAATATCTGGTCTGCTATGCACCACATAATGCAACTTACTAATCATTGATTGGTATTCCTTCTCATCAACCAATGCTGAGTCATCCTCTTTGGATAATTTACAACCAGTCACCATCGGTGTACCAACCAGTTTGCTATCTTCCATGCCAAATATCTTCAACACCTCTTTGACATACATGGATTGAGTGATAAAGATTCCATCTTTCATCTGCTAGATTTGCAGTCCAATGAAGAACTTAATCTCCCCCATGAGTGACATCTCAAACTCTTTCTTCATCTCTTATGCAAACTCATGACTCATCTTGTCATCTCCACCAAAGATAATGTTATCAACAAACACCTCATAGATCAGGATCTGATCTCTTTCAGACTTCAAGTAGATATTGCTATCTTCACTTGTTCTCTCAAAGCCAATCTTCACAAGATGGGAATGCAGACATTCATACCATGCTCTAGGTGCCTTCTTTAGACCATATAAGGCTTTATGTAGCCTACACACCATGTCACTTTCTTCAGATAGGGAAAACCCATCTGGTTGCTCTATAGACACTTCCTCTTCAAGTACACCATTTAGGAATGTAGATTTTACATCCATTTGATATACTTTGAATCCTTTAAAAGTTGCATATGCAAGAAGCATACAAACTCCTTCCAATCTGGCTACAAGAGCAAAGGTTTCTCCATAGTCTTCTCCTTCTTCTTGGGCATATCCTTTGCACACCAGTTTGGCTTTGTTTCTAATCACTGTACCATCCTCATTCAGCTTATTTCTGAAAACCCCTTTGGTGCCAATGCCATTTTTATGCTCTGGTCTAGGTACCAAAGACCATGTACCATTTTTCTCTATCTGGTCAAGTTCCTCCTCCATTACCTTGATCCAGTCTTCATCTTTATGTGCCTCTTTGAATGATTTAGGCTCAAATTCAAAGATCATAAATGAGTTTTCTCTGACCTTTCTTCTTGTAATAATTCCTGCATCCTTATCTCCTATGATCTGTTTAGGATCATGATTTAGCTTGACATGCCGAGGAATGGTCTTGATAGATTCCTCTTGCTTTTCTTCTTCATCCTCATCTCCATTAGTATCAACATCTACATCTACCTGTGTAGGAACACTATTACTGGTACTTGGTTGACTAACAACCGGTTCCCAGAAGGTTACAACCGGTTCATTTACTGCTTGCTCACTACTGGTTTCCTCAATTTTCTCAGAGGGTTCATCAACTCTTACATTGATGCTTTCCATAATTCTCTAAGTCCTATTATTGAAACACTGGAGAGCTTTTCTCTTGGTGGAATACCCTAGGAATATTCCCTCATCACATTTCACATCAAATTTTCTTTGGTGTTCACTCCTCTTGATGTAAGATATGCTACCAAACACTCTAAAAGAGCTAACCACGGGTGTCTTACCGGTCCAATACTCATAAGGAGTTTTATCCTTACCTTTCTTGATGAGTACCCGATTCATTGTGTAGACTGCAGTGCTCACTGCTTCTCTCCAAAAGGTGTGAGCAACTTTTCTATGAATCAACATAGTTCTAGCTACTTCAACCACAGTCTAGTTATTCCTCTCTGCTAGGCCATTCCACTGTGGAGTCTGAGGGGCAGACAATTGCCTCTTGTTGCCATGTTCTTCACCATACGTTTTGAATTCACCAGAAGTGAATTCCCCTCCTTGATCAGTTCTCAGGCAGTTGATCCTTTTACCATTTTCCTTCTCCACTAATGCTCTAAAGACTTTAAACTTTACAAAATATTTCGACTTATCTTTCAAGAATGTGACCCACATCATTCTTGAGCAGTCATTAGTGAGAATCATGAAGTACCTATCACCCTGCACACTCCTAGTTTTCATAGGACCACACAAATCAGTATGCACAAGACCAAGAAAATTGTCAGTAGTGAAAGGTTTACCTTTAAAGGTTAAGGAAGACATTTTCCCCATTTGACACTCTCTGCACAAGGTATTTTCTGGTTTTCTCAGCACCAACAACCCTCTAACTGCCTTGATCATACTGGTCTTCACAATGTTATCAAAGTTTACATGGCAGAGTCTCCTATGCCATATCTAGCTATCATCAAATTTAGCCATAAGACATGTACTTATATTTGCATTCAGCTAAAATAGGTTACCTTTGGCCTGCATGTCAGTGGCCACCAATTCACCACTCTTTCCTTTGATTCTGCACACTCCATTCTTGAATTCCAGAGTGCAACCACTATCATTCAGTTGGGCAACACTCAGAAGGTTGCATCTGAGACCATCAACCCAATACACATTGTCAGCACTACTCTTTCCATTCAGATAGATGGACCCTCTGCCTTTGACCATACATGGTGCATCATTACCAAAGCGAACCACACCACCATCATACTCTTCCAAGGATAGAAAATTGCTTTGGTCACTAGTCAAATGATGAGAACAACCACTATCAATAATCCACTCATTGGAATTATCAAAGTGAGAGACAAGAGCCTTCTTGTCTGACACGTCTTCCTTGATAGCAACAAATACAATATCTTCATTTTGTTCATCTTCTGATTCCTCATCTGTGACACCTTCATTAACTGCCACAAAACAGTATCTATAGTTTCCTCCTTTGAATTTCTTGAACCTTTCCGATTTGTCCTTGTTGTCCCCATTAGGATAGTTTACAACAATATGTCCTATCCGGTTACAAGAAAAGCATTTCAAAGGGAGCTTATCTCTGTATTTACCAGTTCCTTTAGGAAGTTTCCTAGCAAGAAGAGCTTCAAATGCCATTAGAATCTCCTCATCATCCATTTCTCTATTCAATCTTGGTTCACCAATAGTGCTAGCTTCTTTTCCTTTTCTGGATGGTGCAGCAGAAGCTTTAAAAGTTGATTTAGTCTTTTGAACACTGCCATCAAAACTATTTAGCTCATAGGCTATCAATTTTGCAATGATGGAGTCTAGGGATACCTTATTCTTGTCTATTGATCTCAACTCTTGAATAGCAGCAACCCTTATTGCATAGACTGGTGATAAGGATCTCAGGACTTTGCTTACCACAGTGGAATCTTCCATTTTACCACCTGTACTCTTGATATATCCAACAACAGTTTTGATTCTTATTCCATACTATTGAATTGTCTCACCTTCAACCATCTGCATATCTTCAAACTTCCCTCTAAGGCTTTCTTCCTTAGCTTGTTTTACATGCTCATCACCGTCATAGATATTTTCAAGAGTATCCCATACCTCTTTGGGGTCTACCTTATCTTGGACATCAATAAACTCAATGTTAGATAAACTACTAATTAGGGCTTCCATGACTTGCCCATTCTCCTACATCTCTCTCTTTTGGTCATTGATGAGAGTACTGGTAGGAGCAACATAGGCATTCTCAACATAGCTCTAGTATTGAGCACCCATGCTTCTGATGTATATCTTCATTCTATCTTTCCATATACTAAAATTTTCTCTGTTGAACTTTGGACCTTCCCTCTTCATCATTAGACTGGAATCTTTACCTCAAGTGGTTAAGCTTATAACACACAGGACCTGGAGGATGCTCTGATACCAATTGATAGCTCAATCATGATCAAATAGTACCAAACTAGTACTGAGAGGGGGGGGTGAATCAGTATAGACAAAAACACAATCCTAAACCAGTTTGTCAACAGACACCATGCTTAGGTAGACAAATAGTAACACTGGTCTTGACCAGAGTACAATTGGCAAAACCCAGAGTAACTGAGACAAGAATAAACCGGTTGACACTTATCTTCTCATACAATCTAATACTTCATTTTCATTTCACCCTAGTGTATGAATAGGTAATCTACCATCAAAGATATATATATATATATATAAATAGCTAGATCAATATGATTTACCACTTGACAGTAAACAACATATCATCACATGAAAAAGACATCACATATTACACACATATTTTTCATGTGGAAACCCGACTAGGAAAAACCATGGTGGGGATGAATACCCACAAGCTATTTTGAACTCTTTAGAAGTCCGCTCTATTAGGAGCCTTGTCTAGTTAAAGACTAATACAATAGGTTTTGCTAGGAACCAATCTTGTTAGGGATCACCTGGTTAAGGGATGGCTAAAATACCTGGTTAAGGGTTAAACCTTGTTAGAGGATTTCAAGAACTCAATGGTTTTGGATCACCCTGTTAAAGGATTTATAGCAAGCTGGTTAAAGCTACCTTGTTAAGAGATTTCTCAACTGTTAAAGTAGTTAGAGATCAATAGGTATTACAACGATCTAGTAGTAGCACTTAATGCCAATGCAGATCCGCTTTAGCTCCTCTTTACCTTCTGGACTTACACTCTATAGGTATCACTTCTCTCCTATGATCTGGAAATAATCACGTATCACTTCTCTTGGATACACACACAACTTTTGCCAACAACTCAGAAAGAAACACAACATCAACCTTATAGGAAACAGATAGGTTAGTAGCATAAACCCTAAACCCTAAACCTGTTAGGTTAAGCAATTCAAATGGTTCAATCCTGATGGTTGAGCACATTGCATTAAATGGAACGGTCTTGAATCAATCTCAAGACATTCTCTATTGATCGTTTTCCATTGATTTCATGGCGGCTGATAAGCCATCACACATTATCACCATTTACAAACTTCACACATTCCCGAGGTAGATAGGGACAATCTCCTTCATGCAAGATCCTTCACATGCACAAGGCTGACGTGGCAACATGATCTGTTCTTCGTTACAATGCTAACTCATCACACAAAGTTACCGATTGAGTCACACAGGCTTGAGACACTTCAACTGGAAACTCTGAAGTTGAGACTACCAATCAGTAGCCATGTAAAGCTTCCATGTGTAGGTTCCCATAACCACATGCCAGTTCACCTTAAACAGACACACCGCTTTACTTTGGCACAAATGCCGGTTCACAGTGTTATACTAGGTCTCACATATACCGGTTTTCTCCTCTTTAGCATATTGACATCAATGACAACATACAACGTCATCATGTCCACATACTAGTTCACATAATGCCAACAAATATTAGCCACTAAAAAAATCACTGTATATTATATCATGAAAATCAGTTACAAACTTTCAGCCACATCTAAGCTGATAGATTCAACTGACAGGCCTAAGTACAATACATATGAGTTATGCAAAATTTAGGCTCAAACACTAATACGAGCCAACTCTGGACCTCCTACCCTTTGGATTATCTTCCATATTCTAATTACTGAATTCTAATATAGAATTACATTGATTATATGATCAAGAATGATCCACATGAGCCCAAGATGGAACAAATACCGATGAACAGAATGAAAAGAGATCCTTCCAAAAAATCCATAGAATGAAGTGTGGACCAAAGGGAAGGTTGGCCACACTCCAAGGAAAGTGGGAAATAACAAACTAAGGCTTCACAAGCTATGAAAGTGATCCAGAAGGTCCACTAATAGCCAAATAGGTCTAAGTGGTTTCAGTGTTCTAAGTCGAAAAACTGTCTTAGATTCTAGAAGTGATAATTTGTCTGGGAAAGATCCAAACATCTTGTGGACTTAGGATAAGGAAAATGAACATTTCCACAATCAAAATACAACTCCGCAAGATTCAGTGGCAAATAAATGCAAAATGAAATGTTGAAACTGCAAAATAGTTACAAATTGAAAGAAAATGTTTTTTTGGTTGATGCAAGATTGCCAAGAACCAGGAATGCTCCTTCATTAGACATCCGAGGTTGTTGAAAATGTGAGTCCATCACTTTTTTGGGGTTAGAGGAAAACCAAGTCAGTCTACCTCTACCTAAGAAATCCATGATGAATCTTCAACTATTTTGTCTTTCCACTTAACAATATACTTTATGTACTGGTTACTTTGGGTGTTATGCCCAATTCTGCTATCCAAAATCTCTTCAATATGATCTTGTATCCACTGAGGTATCTACTTCTCCAAGTCTACTACACTGTCCTCACTGAATTCTTTCGCATGATATTGATGTAGATTTGCAATGTTGAATATCTAGGTGAAATTTCCAAAGTATCGGGTAACTCCACTTCATATGCTTTTCTGAAACTGAATTTCTTTAAGATCTTACAAGGTCCAAACTTCCTCATCTTTAACTTGTTATAAGTTCCAACAAGAAATCTTTCTTTTCTCAGATACACCATCACTTAATTGTCTACTTCAAATTATTTATGTCTCCTCTTCTCATCTCCTTTCTCTTATACTTACTGTTCATGTCCTCCAAATGTTGTTTGACTTGGGTGTGTATTGTTTTCATACGCTCTACAAATTCTTTTTCTTCTACACTCCCCTTATCTTCTTTACTGATATCTCTCAATTTTGAATTGCCTCCAGGGTTTTCTCTGGTAACAACCTCAAAAGGTGTTCTTCTGGTACTCCCATTTACTAAATTATTATTGGAAAATTATTCTTGTGTAAGAATCAAGTCCCAATTTCTGGTTTTATCTCCAAATAAGCATCTCAAAAAAATTTCCAAGCTCCTATTCACTACCTCTATTTCTCCATCAGTCTATAGATGAAACGTAGAATTGAAGTTCAAATCTGTCTTCATCTTCTTCCAAAGTGTCCTCCAAAAATATCCAACAAACTTAGTTTCTCTATCAAAAACTATACTTTTAGGTAATCCATGCAATCTTAGCACCTCCTTAAAGAATAGGTCAACAACATGTACTGCATCTATTGTCTTCTTACAAGGTATGAAATATTCCATCTTTGAGAATCTATCTACCACCACAAATATAGAATCATTTCCTCTCTATGTCTTAGGCAATCCAAGTATAAAATCCATACTTATGTCCTCCCAAGGTCTCTCTAGAATTGTCAAAGGCTTATACAATCCCACATTCTGACTACTACCCTTTGCAATTTGACAAATCCTATAGCTCTGCACAAATTTCCTGACATCCTTATGAATATGAGGTAAAAAGTGATTCTCATTTATCAATGCCATTGTCTTGTCAATTCCAAAGTGTCTAGCTAGTCCTCCACTATGCTTCTCCTTTATCACACTTTCTCTCATAGAACTTATAGGTATACACAACTGAAATCCTCTAAACAACATCTCATCTTGAATGAACTAATCCAACCACTTACTTATGTCTACCAAGACCGGTTCCTTACAAACTTTCCAAGGTCCCTACAAAATCTGGGTCATCCTCATACAAGTTCTTCAATTCCTCAAAACCTATTACTTCCTCTCTCATATCTATTAACAAGTTCCTTCTTTTTCTCAGTGCATCAGAATTTTTTTTTACTTTCCACTTCTATGCTTCAACAAATCGACCATCTTATATATCTCTGATTCAACTTACTCTGACTATTCAAATACTGCAAAGCTTGGTGATTATTATACAACATAAAATCCTTAGGAAACAAATAATGTCTCCACTTATTCAATTCTTTAATTATGGAATAAAATTCTTGATCATACACAAATTATTTTCTCCTTGCATCATTCAGCTTCTCACTTAAATAAGCTACCGGTCTTCCTTCATGGCTCAACACTGCTCCAATTGTATTCTCACTTGCATCACAATCCACTTGAAATACTTCTGCTAAAATATGCCAAAGTAACATAGGTAGCTCTATCACCTTCTTCTTCAAATATTGAAAGCTCCTATTTTCTCTGGTTGTCCACTTGAAATCCTTTATATCTCCTCTCATTGTTTTTTTCACAGGGCTACAAACTAAACTAAAATCTCTGATAAACATCTAGTAGAAACTATCCAATCCATGAAATGATCTTACCTCTCCAATGCTTTCTAGTGTAGGCCATTCAAGAATTTCTCTTACCTTCTCAGGATCCATCTTTAATCCATTCATAGATATTACAAATCCCAAATAGACTAACTCTTCCTTCATGAAACTGCATTTTTTAATGTTTATCAACAACTTCTCTTCTCTCAACCTCTGCAAAACTTATCTCAAATGAAACATATGTTCTTCTTTGCTCCTACTAAATATAAAAATGTCATCCAAGTACATAATAACAAACATACCCAACAATTTCTATAATACCTCATTCATCAACCTCATGAAAGTAC
The DNA here is from genome assembly GCF_030272615.1 of Cryptomeria japonica. Classification (NCBI taxonomy): domain Eukaryota; kingdom Viridiplantae; phylum Streptophyta; class Pinopsida; order Cupressales; family Cupressaceae; genus Cryptomeria; species Cryptomeria japonica. The sequence goes on along the minus strand of NC_081414.1, from coordinate 885,029,597 downwards.
TCGGTGCATTAGTCAATCCAAAAGACATCATCAACCATTCATGCAATCCTTCATTTGTCTTGAATATTATCTTCCACTCATCTCCTTATTTGATGGTATCCACTCTTCAAGTCTATCTTTGTGATGTATTTGGATCCACTCAAATAATCTATTATGTCATCCATCCTAGACAAGAGAAATCTATACTTTACTGTGATCTTGTTTATTTTTTGAGAGTTGGTAAATATCCTCCATTCTTCTTAGGTGATAACATTGTTGGAACTGCACAAGTACTCAAACATTCTCTGATCAAACCCTTTCTCAAAAAATCTTGCACTTGTCTATTCAGAACCTCATTCTCTACCAGTTTCATCTGGTGTGCTGCTTTATTAGGCAAACTAGCTCTAGGAATTAGATCTATGCAATGACCAATACTTCTCACAGGCGGTAATCCATCAGGTATATTTTCTGAAATGATGTCTCCATGTTCTGTTGACAAATCCTTTATCTCCTCTAATTTTTCTTCTTCATGCTCTGGATTGTTAGTTTTCTTAGGAACTAAAGAAAAACATACATTCTTTGTTGGCCATTTGGTGGAATTGATTATGTGTTGCATTTGATGTTTTGTCGTTGATGGTAAACACTAGTTGTTTGGATGCTTTACCAACACCCTTCTGGTTAACTTGGATCTGACATGATCTGGTAGGCTCCGGTATAATTTGGTGATGGAATTGGCTTGTTCGTGATACCCATACTCATATTTGGTTAGCTGATTCTGGCGAGGGTTTCACCAGTAGAACTTTTGGTGGAGATCTTTGATGAATTGCTTAAGTGGTGTCGGTGCATCTTTTGGTGGAGTTTCAGGATGCTGATGACAATCACGTAAGAGACTTGGTAGATGGAGATCATTGTTATGGCATGTGGACCTATAGTGGGTCCCGGTTGATCTAGGTTATGGACCAAATTTAATGAAACGTGTGGATAGGACATATTAATGTATTATTGGGATGTCTTATGTGATTATTATTATTTGTTTGGTCTAAGGCCGACATGGTTTGTAATTATGTAATTGGTTTACTATCTGGTAGCTGACCTGATTGTTTATGGTCGAGGGTTTTGTATATAAAGATGTAAGATCTCATTATAGAGAATCATGGTTATTATTAGAGGTCATGGTCAAGGAATGTAATGTGCAAATAATGTAATAACATTCAAACAGAGGAATTGGTCAATCATTGGAGATCAAATTGGGTTTATGTAAGAGGATTTAGTCCTTTGGTATTGAGCTTAATCAAAACTCTACTCAAGCATAGGAGATGCTATCTTTTGTAGTTCAAAAATTCTCCAGATTGTAGTCTAGATTTGTATGTAGTCTGTGAGGCTCCTTTTGTGATGAGTAGTGCACTCTAGGCTGTTAGCCTTCCTACAAGTGCAAGCCCCTCAATTGTAATTCACATACTTACTGCAGAAGTATTATCTGACTATAGGTAGGCTTTCCACCATGGTTTTTCCCTTTACCAGGTTTTCTATATACAAATCTTGGTGTTATGTAGAAGGTATATTCTGTGATTATTGTTTATACTTAATTGGTTTATCTACTATTCTGGTATTAATATTTTAGGTTCTGATATTAAAGTTTAAATTTCTAATGGTTCTAGTAATCTGTGACAACTAATTCACTCCCCCCTCTCATTTGTCTTCCATTTATTTGAACTATCTAACAATTGGTATCAGAGCTTTGGTCCTCTATGTAGAAAGCTTAACCACTTCAGGAAGATCCTATGGTGACTAATAGTTCAAGTTCATCTAGTTCTTCTAGAGATATTTTTTGAAGGGATATTCTAAGGCTTGATGGAAAAAATTACACAGTATGGAAGATTCAGATGGAGACTCATCTGAGATGTCTTGACAAGGAGATTTAGGAGATCACATAGAATGGTGTCACACCCTATTATCTAGGATCTGGTAATCCTCCTGTGGAAAACCTGGACAAGGAGCTTGAGAATGATTGTAGAGAAAGAGAAGCCCTCTTGTGTGCACTTTCTGATCAACAAATGATGGGATTAACTGACAAATCATCTGGAAAGGCTACATGGGATAAGTTGGAGACTCTTAATAAAGGTGACCCTATAGTGAAGATTGCTAAACTTGATGGTTACTAGATGAGATATGTAAACCTATAGATGAAATAAGATGAAAAGATTATTGTATTCATGGAAAGGGTAAATGAGATTGTTATGGGAATTCAATGTTGTGGTGGAACTCTAAGAGAAGATGAAATTGTTTCTAAAGTCCCAAGAGCCCTACCACTGGCTTAAAAAATGAAGGCTACTACTATTAATGAGTTTAGAACAATGGCTAATACATCTATCGACAAAGATACTTTGGTTGGGAAACTATTTTCTTTTGAGCTTGAAGAATTTGGACCTTCTAGATCTATGAAGTCTAAACTTTCTTTTCATGCATCTACATCTACAACCAGTAAGCAAGACTGAAAAGCTTTATATACAAAAGAATTGGAAGATATGAAGAGAGAATATGATGAGTTTGAACAACTTGAAGTACTTTTTGCTAGAAGAGTACCTAAAGGACCAGTAGGAAGTAAGTATGAAGGAAAAACACCTTTTAAATATTTGGCATGTAATAAGATTGGTCATTTTGCATCTAGATGTCCTGAAAGAAATTGAAGATTTGAAGAAAGGGTTAGAAGATCATTTGAGCCTAACCCTGGATATCAGAACAAGTATAAATACAAGAAAAATAGAGACTAATCATGTTACATAGTGGATGAGGAAGGCATTACTAATTTTGATGATGAACCGATAGAAGACTCTTCTAGTAGATCTGACAATGGGAAGGAATGGGTATTCATGGCTATCAAGGAAGATGATCCAGCACTGGAAGAGAATGTACTTGAAGAGAAGGCACTTGCTGATAAAATTGAAGACAAGGATGAATGGGTAATTGACAGTGGTTGTTCACATCATATGATTGGAGATAAAGGGAAGTTTTTGTCTTTGCAAGAATTTGATGGTGGTCTAGTTAGATTTGGAGATGACAAGGCATGTATGATCAAAGGAAAAGGAACTATATCATTGGATGGTAAGAACAATATTGACAATGTTTACTATGTTGAAGGTTTGAGGAATAATATTTTGAGTGTAGGACAATTGGTAGATAAGGGATTTCAATTACAGTTCAAGGATGGGAAATGCAAAATCATTAACAGATCTGGCTTGGAGATTTCAACCGGTACATAGACAAAAGGTAATATATTTCATTTGAACTCCAATGAGAAGACATGTTTGATTACATAGATTGATGAGAGTTGGCTATGACATAAAAGGCTGTGTCATGTGAATTTTGATTGCATTGTGAAGATTGGTTCTACTAAGGTTGTTAGGGATATACCTAAGATTATGAAGCCCTATAATCTAGTATGTAAAGAATGTCAAATGGGTAAATGGGTCAGAACCTCTTTTAGGAGTATACAAGATAAATTAAATAATATTCTTGATCTTATTCACACTAATTTGTGTGGCCATGCTAGAGTTAAAAGTTTTCAAGGTGATAGATATTTCATGCTAATCTCTGATGATTATTCTAGAATGATGTGGGTTACTTTTTTGAGAGAAAAATATAAAGCATTTGAAAAGTTTAAAATCTTTAAGGCTAAAGTGGAAACTAAGACATGATTAAAGATTAAATGGTTGAGATCAGATCATGGTGGTGAATTCACATCCACTGAGTTTAACAACTTATGTGACAAGCATGGTATAAGAAGATAATTTTCTGCTCCTCGGACACCTGAGCAGAATGGAGTTGTGGAAAGGAAAAACATAACTATCTTGGATTCTACTAGATCAATGATGATGAAAGTTAGTCTACCTCATATCTATTGGAGAAAAGTAGTGAGTAAAATGGTTTATACATTCAATAATCTACATATGAAAGGAGAAACAGGTAAGAAACCTTATGAATTATGGTTTGGCAATACACCTACAATTAAGTATTTTAGAATTTTTGGTAGTAAATGTTATATCAGGAGAGATGATATCATTGGCAAATTTGATCCTAGATGTGATGAAGGCATATTTCTTGGTTATTCTAATGAAAGAAAAGCATATAGATGTTATAAAAAGAGATTACAAAGAATTGTGGAGACTACTAATGTCAAAGTAGATGAGTTGAACATAACTCAAAACAGAGTTTATGAGAAGGAAACGACAGTGGAAATGATTATATCTAAACTTATATCACCTTTACCGGAATAGAGAGTTGAACTAGTTACTCCGATAGTATCAGAGAACTCTACAGTAATTGAAGAACAAGGAAGAGGGACAAAAAGTTAGAAGACTCCTAGGTATGTGAGATTGAATCATTCAGAAGATCAAATCATTGAGGATAAGAGCAATGGAGTGATGACAAGAAGAAGACTGGCAACTAATGAGGTATGTTTAATTTCACAAGTTGAACTGGTATTAGTAATTGAGGCATGTAAAGATGAATATTGGTTGAAAGCTATGGAAGAAGAATTATATCAGATTGAGAAAAATAACACATGGACCTTGGTTCCCCGGCATAAAAAATAAAAATGTTATTGGAACTAAATTGGTTTATAGGAATAAATTGAATGAGGATGGTCAAGTTATAAGGAATAAAGCTAGATTGGTTTGTAAAGGATGTTTGTAGAAGGAAGGAATTGATTATGGATATACTTTTGCACCTGTAGCTAAGATTGAAGCTGTAAGATTATTGCTTGCCTATGCTTCTTATAAAAACTATAAGGTTTATCAAATGGATGTTAAATGTGCATTTTCTAATGGGGATCCTGATGAGGAAGTTTATATTCTGCAACCTGATGATTTTTCACTATCAAATGATGCAAATATGGTTTGTAGGTTAAGGAAAGCTTTATATGGATTAAAACAAGCACCTAGAGCTTGGTATGCAAGGTTGGATAAATATATTTTGAAGCTTGGTTTTACTAAGGGCAATGTTGAGAGTAATTTATATTATAAAATCATTGATGATGATATACTGATTATTGAAGTATTTGTTGATGACATTATTTTTGGAGGTGAAGATAAGTTATGCATAGAATTTTCTAAAAATATGGAGAGAGAATTTGAGATGTCTATGATTGGTGAGATGAAATTTTTCTTAGGTTTGGAGATTACTCACAATGACAAAGGTATTTTCATCTAGAAAACTAAATATGCTATGGAATTGTTGAAGAAATTTGGTATGGGATATTCTAAACCGGTAAGTACTCCTATGGTTACAAGTGAGAAATTGACAAGAAAAGATGTTTCTACACTGGTGAATCCTACAAGATACAAATTTATGATTGGAGGTCTGCTTTATTTGACTCAGACTAGGCCTGACATTATGAGTGTTGTTTGTATTATTTCAAGATTTCAGAGTGGTCCTAGAGAAAGTCATGAGATGGCAGTGAAAAGAAATTTTAGATACTTGCAAGGTACATCAGAATATGACTTGTGGTACCCTAAGGATGATAAAGTTACTTTATGTGCATATACAGATGTTGATTGGGCTAGAGATGTTGACGATCAGAAAAGTACTTCTAGTGGAGCTTTCTTTCTTGGAAAAAGTTGGTTTCATGGATCAACAAGAAAAAATCATATACTTGTTTATCTACTGTTGAAGCTGAGTATGTTGTTGTTGCTACTAACTATACACAAGTTTCATGGATGAAGCAAATGTTGAAGGATATAAAGGTGAATTGTGATACACTGGTAGTTATTCATAGTGATAACACTGCTACTATTGATATATCAAAGAATATGATATTTTATTCTAAAAGAAAGAACATATCTATCAAGTATAACTTTTTGAAGGAGAAGGTGGAAGAAAATAAAGTTAGATTGGTTTATGTGAACACTAAAGAGAAGATTGCAAATATTTTCACTAAACCTTTGTCCAAAGAATCATTTGAGTACTTGAGAGATAGACTGGGAGTTTTTGCCCCTGTGCTAGAGACTTGATTGATGTGGTTTGGCATCAGTCCAACATACATTATCAAAAACACTATTCATTCTGACACTAATGTGGGATGCTACTTTTCAAGGAGAGTAGTCAGCTTTGTGATTCAATGGTTTATTTTTTTTGGTTTGATATTTCTGTCATATTTATGGCATTGATGTCAAAAGGATAGAGATATTGATGTGAAAAAGGAGAAATAAATTCAGAGCTTTACAAAGATATTATTCATAGGGGAGAGATATTGATATTCAAAGCTATTCGTGGGAGATTGTTGGCTATCTTCCATTGTGGGAGACTTGTTTGGCAATTCTCGGTACTTAGATGTTTCTCACATATAGTGTTACCATCAATGCCAAAGGGGTAGATTGTTGGCCATTTGGTGGAATTAATTATGTGTTTCATTTGATGTTTTAGCATTGATGCAAACACTAGTTGTTTGGATGCTTTACCAACACTCTTCTCATCCCGGCAGGTTAAATGTTTTCTAGTTAAATTGGATCCAACATGATCCGGTAGGCTTTGGTATAATATGGTGATGGAATTGTCTTGTTCATATACTCATACTCATATTTGGTCAGCTAGTTTTGGTCTGGTGATCAGATGCTATCCTGCTTGCTTAGAAGATTAGTTTCTAGTTCCAACAAGGGTTTCACTGGTAGAACTTTTGGTGGAGATCTTTAATGAATTACATGTGGTGTTGGTGTAGCTTTTGGTGGAGTTTCAGGATGTTGATGGTGATCATGTTTGAGACTTGGTGGATGGAGATCATTGCTATGGAATGTGGACCTATATTGGGTCCTAGTTGATCTAGGTTATGGACCGACTTTAATGAAAAGTATGGATAGGACCTATTAATGTATTTTTGGGATGTCTTATGTGATTAATATTATTTGTTTGGTCTAAGGCTAACATGGTTTGTAATTATGTAATCAGTTTACTATTTGATGGTCGACCTGTTTGTTTATGGTTGAGGGTTTTGTACATATAGATGTAAGATCTCATTGTAGAGAATCATGGTTATTATTAGAGGTCATGGTCAAGGAATGTAATGTGCGAATAATGTAATGACATTCAGGTAGAGGAATTGGTCAATCATTGGAGATCAAATTGGGCTTATGTAAGAGGATTTAGTCCTCCAATATTGAGCTTAATCAAAACTGTATACAAGCATAGGAGATGCTATCTTTTGGAGTTCAACACTTCTCTCAATTGTAGTCTGCATTTGTATATAGTTTGTGAGGCTCCTTTTGTGATGAGTAGTATCCTCTAGGATGTTATCCTTCCTGGAAGTGTAGGCTCCTCAATTATAATTCACATACTTACAACAGAAGTATTATCTAAATGTGGGTAGGCTTCCCACCATGGTTTTCCCCTTTACCGGGTTTTCCACATACAAATCTTGGTGTTATGTGGATGATATTTATTATATGATTATTGTTTATTCTTAATTTGTTTATCTGCTATTCTGGTATAAATATTTTAGGTTCCAGTATTAAATTTTAAATTGCTAATGGTTCTGGTAATTTGTGACAACTGATTCACCCCCCTCCCTTTCTTAGTTGTCTTCCAGTTAATTGATCTGTCTAACATTCTCATGTCTCATCCCATCCAGTAATTTCCTTCCATCCACCAATCTGATTCTAGCACTGGTACAAACTTCACTCTTGAAAGGCTCCTCCAAGTGTAATAATTTCTACTTAATCCTATTTACAACAATAGTGTATATGTTCTTCCTTCCATAATGTATTTCTTGTCTGTCAAACAACCTAGGTCTACCCAACAAGATATGACAAATATCTATAGGCATGATATCACACAAAACTTCATCATGATAAGATATCTTAAATTTTACCAAACATTGTTCACTAACTAGTATCTTATGATCATCCTGAATCCATGCTATTTGATAAGGATTAGGGTGCTTCAATCGTTCCAAATTTAACTTATTTACCATCTCCTCTGAAACAGGATTATCTGAACTACCATTATCAATAATGAATGTACAATACTTACTGGATACTTTACATCTAGTCTTGAAAAAAATCATCCTCTGCAAGGGCTCTTTATCTTCTTTGGTATGACACAAAGATCTCATCACCAACAATTCTCCATCTTCTGGTTTATTGGCTGATCTGGTATGGTCTTCTCCCACCAATTTTATCCTTATAGTGTTCTTGGTCTTCTTACATTCAAAAGCATGATGAGCCTCTCCTCTACACTTAAAGTAGGTTCTTCTAAAAACTCTTTTATCCTATCTCCTATCATCTTTTCCATAACTCAAACTTTGGTATGCATCAAGTTCTCTCCTTCGGTAAAAAATTCTATCATCGTTCTAGTATGAACTACCATCTCTGCTAACTTCCTTGTCCTTTTCCTGATCTGTACAATGTCCTCTTCCTCCAAAATAGATTCATCCTCCTTGAAATCTTCCTCTAGAAAACCTTCCACCTCACCTCTTTGATTATGCTCATGTCTTTTGTTCAACTTCTCCTTTGCTTTCAAGGCATATTGATAAGCTTCCTCAACACTCTGTAACTTAATTAGACTGAGTTTATTTTGTAAAGACATCCACACCCATTCAAATACTTGGCAACTTGTTCAATCTCATCATCAATATGTTTGGATCTGATATTCAACTTGTAGAATGCTTTGGTATACTCTTTCACACTAGATTCTTTCAACTTTAGATTCTGTAACTTCTTAAATGGATTCACTTGATAATCAATAGGCATAAACTTAGATTTTAACTTACTAACCATCCCCTCCCAATATTTGATCTTCTCTTAACCTATTCTTTGTCTCTCTTCCTGCAAATGTTCCCACCAAAGAGATGCATGTCCTTTTGATCCAAGAGCATCCTTGGTCGATGAGAAATCTTGCATCATTAAAAAATATTTCCTTTCATTTTTGTTCTTGTTTAGTTCTTTGTGCAGTTTTTTGTGTTTGTACCGATTGGTACTAGTAGTTGCTTGTTCTTTGTTGAAATTATCATTTTCGGTTTCCAAATTGGTTCGTGTGATTAATCCTAGATTTTTCAGTTCATTTAGGTTCTTTTTTGGTCAGTTATCACTTTTGGTTGATAGTTTTTGGGTTCCTAGACAATTCTTGTGTTTACTGGTTGGTTTTCCTTCATTACCATCGTGATTCTTGGTGTATGGATCTATCTTGGGTCTTGTCTAATTTTCATTGGCGTGTGGCCAACCTTCCTACTTAACTACATCACTTGGTTGTTATTTTTTGAAAAGATTTATTTAATTCTTAGGGCTGACCTAATTACATGTTTCATTTTCTGCATTAGTAAATGTAATCTTATGAGGCCAACATTATGTAATTATTTGTAGGGGCAGAGGAAGTATAATTGAGAATAAGGATTGAGATTCACATTTTGTGGTCTGGTTGATTCTTAGAGTCCTAGATTGGATTGTATCTGGCTGATAGCCTGCATGTAATTGGTTTTTGTTGGATGTTCTTTAATTATTATATGATGATTGACAGATGATTGCTGGAAGTTATAAGGAATTAATATGATCTGTTTATGCAATGTTGTTATAGTTTCTTGCTACATAATCTGATTGATTCTCTTTGAGGGTTTTATCAGTTATGGTTGCATCAAGTGGTATCAGAGCTAGTTATGGATTGGCTGGTGGATGAATCATTTGGGAATATTGAGGCATTCCTTTGGGTGGACAGATCATCAATTGGACGTAGGTTACACATGTGTTCAATAGATCATTGAGGAGAGGTAATTGAAACTAGCAGTCAAATCACCAAGTTTAGGCAATTCGTTGGAGTGGAAGAGGAGATGCTGCCAAGAAGGGAAAACCCCCAGAGGGTAGAGAAGATGATGGAAGACTTCAAGAATGAAGTGAGGAATGAAATTCAAAATGCTTTGGTTGGTTTGTGAAGAAACCTTGATTCTGAAGATGAATATGAGGAAGCTAGTGAAGAGCTTGAGGAATATAAAGGACTGAAAGATGAAAGAGAGGAAAGATTCCTGAGAGTAGTGGCGTAAGCAAGTAAGGTTAATAAAGTTGAAGTTTCCAATTTTTTTGGAATACTAAACCTAGAGGATCTGGTTGATTGGATCAGAGAGATAGAGGACTACTTAGAGTTTGAAGATGTCAACGACCCGTAGAGAGCTAGAGGATGACTTCAAGTTTGAAGTTGAAAGGGCATGATGCTTTGTTGAAGTAGTCACTGATGAGGAGGGACATCAAGGTGATCAGTCCAAAGAAGTAAACAAGAGTAAACACAATGAAAACACATAGACATGATGGAGGGAATGCAGAATAGATAGTTTAATTGCATGAAACTTGATTACATCCAATTGGTAACAACCAGGTTACAACATACTAGCACACAATCCTAGTAGAATAGGTTACAATCAGGACTTTGAATCAAAAGATCTATCTTATAGGTACAATCTATCTCTGATTGATTCTAATTGATCTTCAATTTATTGAATTCTAAAGAATGATTACAAATATATCTATCAATCCAAAGGAACCAATCGGCCCAAAAGAGATCAAAATCTGAAGAACAAGACCTAACGTGTAAAATGAACAAGGTCGGCCTCTGCCAAGAGATTCCTCTGAAAAATCCAAAGGATGAAATGTAGAAGGTTGACCACATGCCAAGAAACATCGAGAACAATGTCCAAGGCTCTGCAAGCTTCACAATGGGTTCTGGTAGATCACCAGAATAGGTCTCAAGCAATCGGTAACAAGAAACTATCATAGAAACCGATAGCGATATCTTGTCTGAAAGTGATCCAAATGAGATGTCATTTGAAAGAAAGAAAGATGATCAAGTATTCAACTAGAATCCAACTCCATAGGATCCGATGAGACAAAACTAGGAGACACATAAAGGAACACTAAAACTACAAATAGAAAAGAAAATAGAAAAGAAAATGTTTTTGGTTGATGCAAGATTGTTGTGAACCGGGGAGGCTCCTACATCAGACATCTGGGGTTAATGAAAAAGTGAGCCTCTCACTTTGTTGAGGTTAGAGGGAAACCAAGGTGGTCTACCTCTACCTAGGAAATCCAAGATGAATCTTTTACTGGTCTGCTCTTCCACTTCATAAGATATTCTTTGTACTGACTGTTCTAGGTACAACACCCAATCCTACTATCCAAAATCTCTTCAATCTGATCTAGTTCCTTCTGGGGCAATTATTTCTCAAGGTCTACAACATTGTCCTCACTGAATTCATATTCATGGTACTCATGAAGATCTGCAATGTTGAACATAGGTGAAATACTTAGACTATCTAGTAGCTCTACTTCATATGCATTTCCAGAACTGAACTTCCTCAAAATGTTATAGGGTCCAAACTTCTTCATCTACAACTTATTATAAGTTCCAACCAGGAATATCTCTTTTCTCAAGTATACCATCACTTCATCATCAACTTCAAATTCATTATGTCTCTTCTTCTCATCTTCCTTCTCCTTATATTTTCTATTCATGTCTTCCAAATGTTGTTTAGCCTAAATATGCAATGTTGCCATGTGATCTGCAAATTCTTCTACTTCTAAACTCTTTTGGTCTTCACTTCTAATGTCTCTCAATTCTTATATTCCTCTAGGATGTACTCTAGTAACAATCTCAAAAGGTGTTTTTCTGGTACTTCTATTCACTGAATTGTTATAGGAAAACTCTATTGGTGCAAGGATCAAATCCCAACTTCCGGTTTTATCTCCCACTAAACATCTCAACAAGTTTCCCAAACTTTGGTTAACAACTTGTGTTCTCCAAAAATATCCAACAAACTTAGTGTCTCTATCTGAAACTATGCTCTTAGGTAATCCATACAATCTCACCACTTCTTTGAAAAATAGGTTTGCTACATGCATCTGATGTCATCTTACAAGGAATGAAATGTGCCATATTTGAAAATCTATCCACTACCACAAATATAGAATCATTCCCTCTTAGTGTCTTAGGCAATCCAAGTACAAAATCCATGCTTATATTCTCCCAAGGTCTTATCGGTACCCTCAAAGGTTTATACAATCCCACATTCTAACTACTACCTTTTGCAACTTGACAAACTCTACAACTCTACAAATATCTCTTAACATCCTTATGAATCTAGAGCAAAAAGTACTTCTCACTCACTAATTCAACTATTTTATCAATGCCAAAATATCTAGCTAAACCTCCACTATGCTTCTCTTTCATCAAGTTCTCTCTCATGGAACTCTTAGGTATGCATAACTAAACACCCTTGAATAACATCTCATCCTAAAAGAAACAATCCAACCATAACCAGTTCTCTACATGCTTTCCAAGGTTCTGCAAAATCTAGGCCTTCATTGTACAAGGTCTTAAAATCTTCAAAACCTAATATTGTCACTCTCATCTCTATCAGCAAATTCCTTATCCTACTGAATGCATCAAAAAATTTGTTATATTTACCACTTCTATACTTCAACACAAAGGTGTAACTCTACAAGAATTCTACCCATCTCATATGTCTCTAATTCAACTTACTCTGACTATTCAAATACTGCAAAGATTGGCGATTTGTATACAACACAAACTCCTTAAGCAACAAGTAAAGTTTCCATTTCTTTGAGCCTTGAACTATGACATAAAATTCATGATCATATGATGAATATATCTTCCAGTCATCATTTAATTTCTCACTAAAATATGCTACTGGTCTCCCTTCTTGACTTAAAATTGCTCCTATTTTTGTTTCACTTGCATCACAATCCACTTGAAATGCCTTATTGAAATCTGGTAAAGCCATCATAGGGTGCTCAGTCACTTTTTTCTTCAAAAATTCAAAACTTTTGTTTTCTCTGGTAGTCCACTTGAATTCCTTCCGATCTCCCCACATGGTCTTAGTCGTAGGGTTACAAACTAAACTAAATTTTTTGATAAGATTTTAGTAAAATCTATCCAATCCATGAAATGATCCTACCTCTCTAATTATTTCCGGTGTAGGCCACTCAACAATGGTTTTCAATTTCTTAGGGTTGATCTTCAAACCATCCTCAGATATCACAAAGCCCAAATAGACTAACTCATCCTTCATGAAAGTGCACTTGTTGATATTGATCAACAACTTTTCTTCTCACAACCTCTGTAAAACTTGTCCTAACTACAACAAATGCTCCTCTTTTGTCTTACTAAAAATTAGAATGTCATCCAGATACACAATAACAAACTTACCTAGCAATTTCTTCAACACCTCATACATCAGCCTCATGAAATTACTTGATGCATTAGTCAATCCAAAAGGTATCACCAAACATTCATATAGTCCTTCATTTGTCTTAAATGATGTCTTTGACTCATCACCTTCTCTGATCCCGATCTAATGATATCCACTCTTCAAATGTATCTTTGTAAAGTATTTTTCTCCACTCAAATAGTCCATTATGTAATCCATCATAGGCAAAGGAAACTGGTATTTCATTGTGATATTGTTTATTGCTCTTGAATCAGTACACATCCTCCATTCTCCATTCTTCTTAGGTGCTAATACTATTGGTATTGTACAAGGGCTCAGACTCTCCTTGATCAAACCTTTCTTCAATATCTCCTGCAGTTATCTATTCAGTTCTTCATTCTCTCCTAGTGTCAATCGGTGTGTAGCTTTGTTAGGAAAACTATCTTTGGGAACCAAGTCCATGCAATGACTAATACTTCTAACAGGTGACAATCCATCAGGTACATTATCTAAAATGATGTCCTCATATTCTGTCAGCAAATCTCTTATCTCTTCCAGGTGTTCTCCTTCCTATTTTGGTCTCTTAGTCTTCTTAGGAATTAAGGAAAAACACACATTCTCATGTCTCAATGCATCCATGAATTTCCTTCCACCTACTAAACATATTTTGCTATTTGTATAGACTTCACTCTTCAAAGGTTCCTCCAAAGGTAACAAAGTTTGCTTCATCCCATTAGCCACAATAGTGTATGTATTCTTCCTCCAATCATGTATTTCTTTTCTATCAAACTGCCAAGGTCTTCCCAACAAAAGATGACAAATATCCATAGGCATAATATCACACAAAACTTCATCATGATTTCATCATGATAATTCCCAATTTTCAATTTTACTAAACAGTGTTCACTTACTAACAACTTGTGTTCATCTTGAATCCATGCAATCTAATAAGGCTTTGGGTGTTTCAATCTTTCCAATTTCAACCTATTCACCATCTCTTCTGAAATAAGATTATTTGAACTACCACTATCAATAACAACTTTACAACACTTACCAAATACCTTACATCTGGTCTTGAAAAACTTCTTCCTCTGTAAGGGTTCTTCATCTCCTCCGATATGATATGAATCTCTCCTCATCATCAATAGTTCTCCATCTTCTAGGTTATTGTCTGATCCAGTGAGGTTTTCTTCCACCACAATTGTTCTTCTGGTAGCCTCTTTCTTCTTATATTCAAATGCATGGTTTCCTTCTCCTCCATATTTAAAGAAGGTTCCTCTAAATGTCCTCTTGTCTTTTCTTCGAAAGTTCTCATTTTGGTAACCATCTAGTTCTCTCCTCTGGTAGAAATTTCTTTCATCCTTCTGGTATGAATTACCTTCTTTTCTCACTTCCTTGTCCTTGTTCTGATCTATACTTGTTCCTCTTCCTGTGGTATATCCTCTTCCTCCTTGAAATCTTCCTCTAGTAAACCTTCCACCTCTACCTCTCTACTTTTTCTCATGTATTTTGTTCAATTTCTCTTCAACCTTTAGTGCGTATTGGTAAGCCTCTTCAAGACAATCCAATTTGATCATACTGAGTTAATCTTGTATAGACATCCACAATCTATTCAAATATCTTGCAATTTGTTCAACTTGTAAAATGCTTCGGTGTAGTCCTTCACACTAGATTCCTTCTATCTTAGATTCTACAACTTTGAGAACAAATCCACTTGATAATTCGCTGGGACAAACTTTGATTTTAACTTAGCAATTATCCTATCCCATGTCTTAATCTTTTCTTTACCTCTTATTTTTCTATCAACTTGCAAATGCTCCCACCAAAGAGATGCATGACCTTTCAACTAGGTACAGGCATATTTCACCTTCCTCTCTTCTATAGTATTTTCAAAATAAAAATACTTCTCTATCTCCAAGATCCAATCCATCAATTCATCTGAATCTAACTTCCCATCATATTTTGGTGGGGTAAAATGAGGTTTAGTGTTTTCCCTACTCAAAACCCTTTAAAAAATTTCTTCATCTCGATCAATTGCTAGTGTAATACCCTAAAATTGGTCACCTAAACCATGGGCCCCTAATCTCAACAACATCACCAAGGTCCTAACCAAAGGCAATTAAATCAACTTTGAGCACACAATTAATTAATTCTTCAATCATCAAATGTCACATGACAAATCAATTACTCAATATTAATTAAATATTTATTTAATTAATTCAATCATTCCAAGAATATCATTTTGATCAATTATCCTATTTAGTTTATTAAATATCCTAGCATATTTAATTAATTAATAAATTTTCCATTTAATCATGCAAAAAGGAATTAATTTATTACAAAAGAGGAATTAATCACAAAGCAAGAGTTAAATTGAAAATAAAATAAAAGAATTGAATTGAGAGAGAAATCAAACTTGAGGTATTATTTCTATTTCTATTTCTAAATTCAGAAAACTTGAAATCTGAATAGCAATTAATTAAATTATTAATTATTTTCACCAAATTGGAACTAAAAGCTTATCAAAAAAAGAAGTTCAGTTGCATTGAAAAGATCTTTTTCTTGAATAAATCAAAGAATATGAATGGAATTAATTAATTCTTATTTCCAATGCAACTTGAGCTTCTAATTTAAAATCGTTTCAATTAAACTATAATTGGAATCTATCTCAAGGTTAACTGAACCTGATTTCTCAATTATTTCTGTGTGCGGGAAAAGTGGGTCTATGAAACTTAAAATGTGAAAATGTGGTCTCAAAGAGCTAGTTTACACACCCATAGGACTTCTTGGTGAAAGTTATGGAGTCATGAAGAATGACTCAACTTCCCAAGATAGGTTCCATGGTTCTCTATCTCATAAGGTCCCTCAAGCCAATGCCTTTGCACTCAGATCACTGAGCAAAGTGACTTAGGGATGACAAATGCAAGAATGAGGGATGCTTTAGATTAATTTTACCATGAACTGCATCCTAGCTATGCATGATTCTACAAATGAAGTAAACTAGATTATAAGATGACAAGGTTAGTAGCAATACTATCCTAACATGATATACTAGTTGATGATCTAAGCTAATGATAAAGGAAATACTCTAAAATGCTTATTAGATTAATTCCTATTACAAAGAGAAGCTAGATGTATTGATAAATTTGAGCATAAATGAGATACTAAAAGCTTGCATGGATCCTTAAAATGGAGGAATGAGAGCTCTATTTATAGTAAAAATAGGGGAATGGATGGTCAAGATTGAAGGAGTTAATCAAGGGTTAGGATGGAAAGTTATCAATCCATGTTTACAATTTGCACCAATGAAATGGTGACAATTGTCAACATAAGACTTCTTGAGAGGAGGTGAATGAAGCATTAAATGCTTGAGAAGACCTCATGGTTACCTTAGGAGGTAAGGGTTAAGGTTAGGTTAGGGTTATCTAATGGATAAATCTTTTGCCCAAAGGATAAACTCTTGTGCAAAAGTTAAAGGAATAACCATGGTTAGAGAAATGAATGCTTGATGAGACCCCTGGGTTAGATGAGGGTTAAGTTAGGCAAAAAGTCTCTAACCAAGCCACTAAGGGTTAGTTAACCATTAATAGTTCGGAAGACTTTAGGGACAAATTTGTAAGCGTCCTTCCAAATTTGGGGGTATTCAACAAGTTGGCTTGTTGAATGGATAAAGGCTTTAATGCCTTTCGAAGACTTTACTCCAAATTTGAGAAGTGACCTCCTCAAATTTAGGGAAAAGGGATAATGGATGAGTTTAGGTTAATTGATTAGGATTAGATGGATTCTAGAAAAAATTAGGAATAGGGTTAGGATGCAAGTGGGAGATGCAGGAAAATGCAAGTGGATGAGGAATAATAGGATCAATTAAAATAAATTGCTTTATTTCAATTGGTTGTAAATTGATAAATTAAATAAATTAGATTTATTCAATTTGGGGTAAACTATTAATTAAATGTAAATTTAATCAAAAGTAAGGAGAATGGATTTAATTAAATAAAATGGTTTATTCAATTAAATGACATAAAGGGCTTAAGTGAATTTAACTAAATAAATTGAATAATTTATTTAATTAAAATAGAAGAATGTGGGTGATTTAATTAAATTAGATTTAACTAAATAGAGGAATGAGAATAAAATGAACATTGAATATTCATTTAGGAATATGGTCATTTTTATACATCTACATTTTGCCCCTCTTTGAAGTGACATGTGTGCACATGTTGATTCAAAGAAAATGATGTGTCATCATGATTTGGTTATGATTAGTTTTTATGTCATTTTGAGATTTTCATGCCATGACCCAGATTTGATAAACGATGTTGATAATGCCCCCTTGGGAGATGAATCAAAAATTTTGAACATTTGATTTGATTTGGATAAATTTGATAAATTTCTTTGTATTGTAAAATTTTTGGCTATGTTGAATGCGGTGATTTGATTCATCTCCCGATAATGATGTTTGGTAGGGTTGTATGCGACAAGATGACCAATTTACGCATTCCTCCATGTAACCCTAATTTCGGTTTACCCTATAAAAGGGAAAAAGTGATTTCTTGTGTCTCATTTGTGCTTGTTAACTTTAGAGAAAGTGACACTTGGAGAAAAGTCAACATGCCAGTTCCTTATGCTTCCCAATTCGAGCGCGTGTGGAGTTATCGGAGGCCTGTCACGTATGGACCACCGATAAGTCAGCCTTTTTGACCCCTTTTGGATTTTTTTTTGTCATTTTTTGATCATGTTTTCAATTTTGTTATACAGATTTGGCGGTTTAGCACACTGGGGTCAAAGTGTAGCACATACGATAGGTTTCGTAGCGCGTAGGGTTCAATAAAATAGGGTAGCATCTGAAAAGATTAGGATAGTGCAGTGGTAGGTTAGGGTAGCACTTCGGATTAGGCTAGCACACCAAGAGCACAAGGTAGCGCATAGGGAAAAATGGGTAGCACATAGGAGATACCTAGGGCATAGGGTTCTTAGGGGTTCGCATGGGTAAGCATAGGTAGCACATGGGTATACCCTAGCGCATAGGGTTAGGTTTGTAGTGCAAGTCCAAGATGAGATAGAGAATAGGGTAGTTTAGCGCTTAGGGTAGATTAGATGGTGCGTCAAAGAAAAGGGATAGCGTGTAGGTGCAGGCTAGTACATAGGGTGAATAGTGTAGTGCGTGGAAAGGATAGGGTAGCGCATAATAAGCAGTTTAGCATGTAGATAAGTTTATTTAGCACATAGGGGAAAAAAAATTGGTAAAGTGTGATTTTTCGATGAAGAAAATTGGTAGGTTGATGCCAGTTTTGTCGGGATGTGTGCGAATTGTCAATCTGCATGTCTGCTATCATTGATAAGTTGTCCAATAGGTGTTCCGATATAACTTGATTTGATTTGTAATGTTTCAAGTTGATTTTTGATTTGATGTTGATTTGATATTAATGTCTAATTTGGATATGGATGTTTTTTATATGAACTTGATATGATTTGGATTGTTTCAAGTTGATATATATGTGGAGCTTGAGTTGTTTTACAAGCTGATATGGTTGTGGAACTTGAGTTGTATTACAAGCTAATATGAATGTGAAACTTGAGTTGTGTTACAAGTTGATATGATTGTGGAAATTGAGTTGTTTTACAAGTTGATATGATTTGATATGGAAATGGATTTGATATGATGTGGAACTTGATTATATTTTCAAAGTTTCAAGTTGATATGAATTGTTTTGATGAGAATTGGTTTGATGAAGAAACCGATATTAGGCTTGTTTTGCTTTGTGACAGGAGCACCTTGGAGTGGGTCAAGTGCGAGGGCAATTTCCGAGACTGTGGTCATTGATACCACAATTGACATAGGTTGATAGGGATATCATTGAGAGGTGTGGCCTATCCTCTTTATTAGAGATGCTCTGGTTTATCATGAATCAGGGTTTATTGACAATGTTGACTAAGAGGTGGCACAGTGATATGAACACCTTTCATTTGGTGACAAGCGAGATCACAAGGATGCCCGAGGATTGTTACCAAATTCTATAGATTCCTATGGTAGGCACATTGTTACCCTATGAGTAGATTGAGGAGGGTGGACAGAGGCACTTCACTAGATTCTTCAAGATGATACAGTTTGCAGATACGAGATCCCCTGGTAGGAGTTCTTAGATTTGGATTATGCTCCTCTACCATCAGTGCTAGCAGGTTTCATAGGTGGTTTCTTATGTCCCGACCGGAGGTCGAAGAGACTGGTTATAGGATGGGGGTTGATCCTAGAGGATATGGTGACACAAGGTCACCGCTTTGCATGGCTGACCCATTTATACAGGGATCTACATCAGGTGGTGTACTTGGGTTATAGAAATTTATCAGCTAGAATGACACTGCTACGGGTATCGGCATGGGATTATATTCCCATAGCCAGGCCACTAGTAGACAGAGATTGGCTTGTTGGGTGTGCTTATGCATATGGATATCAAGGGATAGTTGTCCAGCGTAAGCTAGGCAAACTAGAGCACTGGAGGATAGTTTTAGATGATATTGATACGATCGTTTGGCGACCATATACATGTTGTGAGGTATGGGAAAAGGATGGGATGGAGATGCCCTATGTATACATGACTAGATATCTGATAGGACATATGCCCTTTGTTATTATGAGATTTATGCATAGCCGGGTGTTGAGGTAGTATGGTTGATAGCACGGGATACCACAGGGAGCATGTTTTTATGCTCGATGGAGATAGGATGTTCTAGAGTGGGGACCCACTATTGATAGCGTAGCGGTAGTTGAGGAGTTCTTTCACTTAGCCGGCCAGATATGGAACTATGCCACTAAGATAGTGGATGTAGGGATGACTGATGAATTTGTAGCACTCTTTGCAGTGCGTGCAGTGGCTAGGATATCAGATCCAATGAAGATGATTCCTATTTTTGATGATGATGAGGATGATCATCCTTAGAGGCTAGGGAAACGGGGAGAGGCTAGTGGGGAGGTGGATGAGGGAGGTGGTGATGGTGGAGGAGGCAATGGTGGAGATGGTGGAGGAGATGGTCAAGGTCGATGAGGGAATAGAGGGATATTGGATCAGGGGAGGAGAGGAGATAGGGGTGGAGATGGTGGTGAGAGAGGGAGATAGGTTGAGAGAGTAGGGTAGTGGGCTGTGGTAGATAGAGGGAGAGGAGGTTTGGCTATCAGAGCTAGGGGTGAGGACATGATGATTTCAAACGACTAGCCTATAGGAGGAGGTCAGATGTTTTACCTCCACCAGCATCGAGGACAGGTAGAGGGACATGGGGTACCCCTGTAGATGTGGATTTTGATGCATCAGGAGAATGCATAGATTAGATCTTTGCAGTTATCAGTGCAACAGTTGCTTATAGTTGTTGGTGCATCAACGTCAGATTATTCAGTTGACCACAAAGTAGGATACATAGAGAGAGCATCAGGGTTGAGCAGAGGAGGTTGTAGAGAGTTTGCAAAGAGTGACAACAGGTGGCCCAATGAGAGATACCTTAAGAGAGTTAGCTTTGAGAGCCAAGGAGGTGGAGTACTACAGGAGGCATTATGAGGATGCAGTGCCTAGGGAGCATTGAGTGTTGAGTTTCCCAGTGTCGATATCTAGTCGATCTTGAGAGACTAGGTCTAGAATAGAGAGTAGAGGCAGTGAGACTATCTCCTTTAGGAGATAGTCATACCTGAGAGATGTTGTCTCTATTGTAATTTGATCATTTTTGTTGTATTGGCACAAACATGACATATTTTGTACATTGATCATTTTTGAGATATATATGACACCATTTTCTTTGATCCTTATGTGATGTGTTATGGATTATGCTTTCTATATGATTTTTAATTTTCTATGATGATGATGTAATGCTTAGATGTATATGATGTGTTTAATACATGAAGTTATGAGAGGTATCTTGAAAATGAGATGTATGATAATGATATGTTGTGAGATGTATCTTGAAAATGAGATGTATGATATGATATGCTGTGAGATGTATCTTGAAAATGAGATGTATAATATGATATGCTATGAGATGTATCTTGAAAATGAGATGTATGATATGATATGTTGTGAGATGTATTTTGAAAATGAGATGTATGATATGAGGATACTAATGCAAGATTTAAAATGATATGCAACGAATTGATACATGATATGCAACTAATTGTAAAATGATATGAAACTAATTGTAAAATGATATGAAACTAATTGTTTTGAGCATCCTCATTCTACATTGGTCATCCCTGTATAGCCACATGTTGTTTGCTTTCTTTGTAGGTATCATCATTGAGCATTGATTTGTTTGGGATATGTTGAAAATTTATACAAGCATAATGGTATAATTGAACCATATTGACCTAAGAAAAATTTACATGATTTTTGATTTTGCAAGATAGCACAAGTGTCAAGGTATAACTGAACCAGAATGACCTGAGTGTTGCTTGCGTATAAATAGACAAGATTAAACCATTTGTATGTGCAAAGTGTTATCATGTCCTTAGTGATATGCTTTGAATCATGTCTCAAGACAAGTATCTACACAATACAAATGATCGCCTCACAGATAGAAAACTAAAAAAATTGGAGTTCCCACGACTTTCTCTAGCTTTGAAGCATTATTCAAAAAATTTAGAGGACCCAATAATTCAAAAAGTTCAAGTGCAAAAATAGTCAAAACTTTATGCAAGATGCAACATTTGATACTTCAGAAAATCATCCATCATATCTGTGAATCTCATTAAGTGATCAATGTGTGGTTTTGAGATTGTTGAGTTTTGTTTGCTGGATATGATGTTATGAGTTTGCTATAAGTTTTGAAGTCTTGAATTTGCTGCAAGTTCTGATTAAAACTACCCCTAGCTGAGTGTGCCTCTTAATGCGGATATGTACAGTGATTATCAAGCCATGGTGAGATGTGGCGAAAGGATATGCAGATAAACCAGGATAGTGACTACGCTAAGTATGTCCTTGATGGATATTGTGATAAAATGGCGAGTGATGGCCGATAGTACTTAACTATGGATATGATGGTAAAATATAGATAGATTAGCTATCCTCTAACAATAGCGCCTGTTGCCAGGTTTTCACTAGTTGCTTTTATTATACCTCTTTATTTGTTTTTTCTTGTTTTTTGACTTTTTTTTTTGTGACTTTACCGTGCATTAGACTGCTCAAGTGTAGTATTTCTTCAGATGGATGTTGTTAGTTGGTTCATTGAGCACATCTCCTTTTGAAGTTGTTAGTTGATAAGTGCTTGATCCATAGGATGATATGATGACATAGGGACCTAACCAGTTAGGTTCAAATTTCGCTTTCTTTTCCTGATCTAACTGATTTCTAGGATTTTCCTTGAGTACTAGGTCACCAAATTTAAAAATTCTGGGAGTGACCTTGTGGTTGTAGCTTCTGCACATGCATTGCTGATATGCTTTGAGATGAGTGTAGGCACATTGACATCTTTCATCTATAAGTTCAAGCTCCTGTAGTCGATTAACTCGATACTCTTCATCTGGAATTAGGCTTTTTAAAGAGACTCTGAGAGATGGAATTTCTACTTCCAATGGTAAAATTACTTCTGATCCATATACAAATGAATATGGTGTAGCTCCCGTAGGTGTGTAGTTGCTAGTTTTGTATGCCCAAAGTGCTGGATTGAGTTATACATGCCAATCTTTGCCTGTATCATTCACTATTTTCTTTAGGATTTTCAATATGGTTTTGTTGGATGCTTCTGCCTGACCATTCCCCTATGGGTAGTAAGGTGTAGAGAAATGATGTTGGATTTTGAATTTTTCACATAGTTCTCGCACATATTGGTTCTTGAAAGGTCACCCACTATCTGTGATGATGGAACTTGCAATGCCATATCTGCAGATCAGATAATTAAGGATGAAAGAGGCTATTTGTTTCCCAATTACTGTGGTCATGGGGACTGCTTCAATCCACTTGGTAAAGTATTTTGTTGTAGTTATAATGAACTTGTTTCCATTTGAAGATGAAGGATGAATTTTCTTGACTAAGTCTAGTCTCCACTGGCAAAAGGGCCAGGATGTTGTGAATGGCTACAGTTCTTGTGCTGGTGCATGTATAAGATTGCCATGGATTTGACATTTAGGACACTTCTTTGCAAAGTGATAAGAGTATTTTTCCATTATCGGCCAGTAATATCCCATTCTCAGAAGCTTTTTAGAAAGAGTAGGACCACTTGAATGTGTGCCATAGATACCTTTGTGAATCTCTTGTAAAGCAGAGTCATATTCATTACGATCAAGGCAACAAAGAAGAGTACCATCTAGACCTCAATGGTACAAAGTATCAGCAGTGAGAGTATAATGAGCGGCTTGCTAGATAAACTTGCATTTTTGGTTTCAGGATAGGTCAATGGGTAGGATATTGTTCTTAAGATAGTCATATATTGGTCCATATAATGAAGAGTCCGAACTGGTCAAGGCATAGATAACATGGGATTCAGAATGGTCATAGGCTGGGGCGAATAGTTGCTCTACTAGAAACTTGTAATGATTCTGTTGATCTGGGATTTGTAGTAGTGAAGCGATAGTAGCCATTGCATCATCTTTTGTATTGTCCAACCCTGGTATTTGCTCGAAGGTGATGTGTACAAAATATTGTTTAAAATCATCCACCATTCGCTTGTATGGTAGCAGCTTGTCATCCTTCATCTAGTAGTTATTGTTGATTTGATTGATGATTAGTTGTGAATCTCTGTAGACTTTTAATTATGTGATTCTCGATTCTACGGCCATTTTGATGCCTATAACCAATGCCTCATATTCAACCATATTATTTGTGCATGGAAACATAAGACTATATGATTTTGGTATGGTGTTCCCTTCAGGAGTGATGAATAGAATGCCAGCACCTGAGCCATGTTGCATGTAGGATCCATCATAGTATAAGGTCCATTGTTTGGTGGAGATAGCAAGAACATTTCTATCAGGAAATTCGATCTCCATGGTTTTTTTTCTAGGTAGTGGTGCTTCTGCCAGTTGATCTATAATTGCTTGTCCTTTGATAGCTTGTTTCTCTATGTAGTGGATGTCAAATTCACTAAGAATCATGACCCATTTAGCCAATCTACTTGTGAGAGATGCTTTGCTGAGTAAGTATTTGAGAGGATCAATTTTTTCTACTAGCTTAATTGTGTGAGCTAGCATGTAGTGTTGGAACTTTTGTGAGGCAAATACCACTATTAGACAAGCCTTCTCAATGAACGTATAGTTGAGTTCATATCCATTCAATGTTTTGTTGATGTAATATATAGCTCTCTCCTTGCCTTGTTGATCCTCTTGTGCTAATAATGCTCCTAGTGATATATATGTTGTTGAGATGTAGAGAATGAGTGGCTTCCCTACTATCGGTGGTACTAGAACTGGAGGGTTCATTAGATATTGCTTGATTTGATAGAATGATTCTGCACATTTGGCTTCCCATCTAAATGGTACATTTTTATGTAGAAAATGATTGAATGGTAGGCTTTTATCTGCTAGTTGAGTGATGAATCACCTGATTGATTGGAGTCGTCCTTGTAGAGATCTGAGCTGGCTGATGTTCTTTGGTGGTGGCATCTCCATAATGGCTTGTACCTTTGCTAGATCTACTTCAATACCCTTAGCTGAAACTATGTGGCCTAGTAACTTTCTTGATGTAACCCCAAAGACACACTTCTTAGGGTTGAGCTTGACTTGGAATTTCTCCAATCTGTCAAAAATCTTTTCTAAGATGCTTAAATGTTCTACCCTGGTAAATGATTTAGCTAGTAAATCATCCACATAGTCCTCCATGAAGGTATGCATCATGTCATGAAAGATTGTTGTCATTTCTTATTGATAAGTTGCCCCTGCATTCTTTAAGCCAAAAGGCATGACATTCCAACAATACATTCCCCAAGGACAAGTAAATGATGTTCTATCTTGATCTTCCAGGGCTATCTTGATTTGATTATAGCCTAAAAAACCATCCATTAGTGATAGCATTGCATGGCCTACTGTGAGGTCTACAATTACGTCGATATTGGGCAAAGGAAAGTCATCCTTTGGACATGCTTTGTTGACATCTCTAAAATCAGTGCATATTCTGATACTGACATCTGGTTTGGAGACTCGTACAATGTTGGAAATCCATTCAGCATAGTTGATAGGTCGAATGACTCTGACATCTAATAGCTTCTTCAACTCATCTTTAACCATGAGTGCCACATGTGGATTCATCTTTCACAGTTTTTGCTTGACTGGCTTAGCTCCTGGAGCAATGGATAAGTGATGCATGATTAATTGTGGATCAATTCCGGGCATATCTCCATATGACCAAGCAAAGTTGATTTGCTTTTCTTTAAAAAATTTGATAAACTCTGATCTTTCTTCCTCTGTCAAAGATTCTGCAAGGTGTATATTCTTGGCTGCTTCTGTAGTACCAATGTTGATTGATTGAGTGGACTCAATCAATATGGGTGATCTCTCATGATAATGCTCAGGAAGAGTGTCAAGTCTCCCATCTTTAGATGCCTTAAAAAGGTTTTCATCCTCAGATGTGTCCTTTATTTTTACTTTTTTTATGATCTATTGCTACCATTGACTGGTTTGCAGCAATAGATCTTTTATTTTGTTCATTTTTGTGACTAAGAGACTTGGCGCTCCCCTAATTGCATATGTCATTACTTTGTTCACTAGTAGAGTCTATTTCCAAGTTAATGGTACACAAGTAATGGATAATGGATTCATCATTTGAGAAAATTGGTATATCATGAGTTTCAAGTTCGTCGCAATCTATGAGGTCAGAAAAGACAAGTGGTAAGGAGTCGTTAGGTGGATCAAGTTCAACTACTGTAAGTGTCAAGATGGAGGTATCATCATGGTTGGCCTGGGTGTTAAAGAAGTTAAGGATCTCATCAAGGTCTTCGATGGTATCATCTTTGGTATAGACTTGTTTGTAATGTTGCTACTCATTTTCCTTGGTGTCATAGATATTATATGGACCAAATTCAAGTGGTCTAGATTTTGTGTCATGTTCTTCTTGAGATATGGGTGTATGACTATCATTTGCATAAATATCTTCAGTAACATTAGAACAGCTACCCCATTCATATTCATTGGAATCAGCCTCAAAGGTATTATCCCAGATTCTGGCAGTGCTATGGATAGGTATGTTGTAGGGTGAGAATAGGTCTTTGATGATTGATACAAGTCTAATAGTTTTCTCTGATTCTGTGTCAGATCTTGCTTCCACTCTTTGCATTTGTTCATATACTATCTCTTCTCGGGAAGGAATGATGTTACTAGGAGATGATTCTTCTTTGTCGGATAGTGGTTCTTGAATATGATGTGCTTCTGTAGTAGATGCTTCCTTCTTTTGATTGATAGGTTGCCTTTGATATTGCTTTTCCTCTTGATTTTCATGTTCTTTATGTATTGTCTCAGCTGACTCAAATAGTGCCTCCTGCCAGGAGTCTTCCTTGTATTTCTTCTTTGCTTTCCACTGAAGTTTTTGGTATTTGCTTGGTGTCTTCTTTGGCAATAGAGTGAGTTCATAGCCCAATCATTTTTTGTCTTTACTGAATTGTGAAGGAGGATCTAATGGTTCTGTGATGCTTTCCTAATGTTTACCAATAGGTCCTTTGCCATTGTATCCCATAAGTTGCATGATTAGGTAACCTTTTCCATATAGGTGTGTTGGTATAGCTACCTCCATAGTAGTTGCTCTATCTTAATCCTCATCCTTGTACAACCAACTAAGGATGTCTTTTTCCTCTAATTCATGTGCTAGTGTGCCTAGTTGGATAAATTTGCCATCAAACTTGGTGATGGGTTGGGTTGCTTGATGTGTTGATGTTGTAGGTAATCCATGAGGTGATGTTGGTAATTTGGCCAAACACAAAGGTTCCAAAGAGTATTCTCTCATGCCTTGCTCTTTGATTTTCATTTTCTGTTTGAAATCTATAGATAGTGATGTAGACTTTTCTTGCTAAAGATCTGGTGCTGAGTAACTTTGTTTTTCTCTATTATGTGGAACCAAGTTGTCTTGGACTACCCCCATAGCATTACAATGTTGAAATGAATTAAGATCTGTTGATATAGAAATCTCGTATCCATTATAGGGGAACTTAACACATTGATGATAAGTAGAAGGTATTTTTTGCATTTCATGTATCCAAGGTTGACCCAATAAGATATTGTATGTGAGGTCTATGTCTAAGACTTGGCACATAGTATCTTTTTGTATTGGTCCTACTTGAATTGGCAACATCACTGTTCCTTTGGATGATCTGTCTTAATCATCATATGCTTTGATAGTGATCTTTTTGCATGGATTAATAGATTGCTCGAAGAAGCCTAATGCACAGATAAGTTTCAAGGTACAGATATTGAGTCCAGCTCCTCCATCTATTAATACGCTTTTGACTCGATGCTTATACACCAAGACTTGAATGTGGAGTGGAGTATTGTGTGGATGGATCAATGAGATATTATCATGCTCAAAAAAGGTGAGGTTATGAGGCCGTGCCATATGAGCTACCATGGCTTGGAATTTGTCAGCATCCAGATCTTGAGGTACATTTGTTTCCAATAACACTTGCTCCAATATGTCTTTGTGTTTTGGCGAAAGTTTCAGTAACTCTAGTATAGATATTTAAGAAGGAGTTTTGTGTAGTTGACTGACTAGATCATATTGAATTTGGGGTATGGTGTTCGCTATTGACATATGCCCCTTCAAGACATATTTTTGAGATATGGTTGTTATGTTGATGGATTCATGTTCACGCTTGTCCTTGATTATGATAACATTGACTTGATTGTCCTCACCTGATATGTGATTGATGGTGTTATTGTATATGTGATTGATATGAGCTCCATGTGTATCGTTTGAGGTTGAAGCTCCATCCTTGTTGTAGTTTGGAAGAGGATTCTTAAAGGCTCCATGGTCACCATTTGTCTTGAGACCATCAACTATCAAATCACCTCTATCAATCATGTCTTGAACACTGTTTTTCAACCTCATGTAATCATTTGTTTGATGACCTTTGTTGCGATGAAAATCATAAAAGTGTGAGTCATTCCACCAGGGTGGTTTGATTTGTGGTTCAAATTTGTTGATCACTAGTAAGGAGATATTTTTGTTTGCCAGGAGTTATTTGAATTTTGACTCCAGTGATTGCCCTACTGGTGTGTAAATTCGTTTTGGAAAGTTGTTTGTGTTACCTCATGAGTTTGGATTAGGTCCTTGATTGGTGTTATTGTTTTGGGTATTGTTGGTGTTGTTTGTGTTGAGTTGATCTTGACTGGTATTCGGTGTATAAGTGTTAATTCCTTGGTTAGCACCTTTAGGATTCTTTATAGCTTGAGGATTACCTGATAACGCTAGCACTAGTTGCTTGGATTTTGGATCATTTGATTCATTTCTAGTGTTTTTGTTTCTGGTCTAGAATCTGGATTTGTCTAAGTTGATGTTATTTTTGTTGTTGTAATTGGATGAACTTGTTCCTTCTTTGAAAATTTTTAACTTTCCATTCTTGACACATGCTTCTTCTACTTGGATCCCAATCTCAATCAATTTGGCAAAAGATGGTATGCATTGAAGTTTGAGTATGTAACTCATCTCACTATTCAATTTGTCGATGAAAATCTCCATCTTTTCCTTTTCAGGCACATCTTGAGGATATCTTGAAACCATACGTCGCCAACATTGAAGGAATACCATGAATGTTTCATTGTTTTTCTGTTTGTTGTTACAGACATCTAACATGGTGATAGCGCGTTGAATGTTATAGGAATATTGAGTTATGAATTTGTTGACTAGTTCATCAAATGATCTGACAAGGGGTGTGATTTTAGATAACCATTCCATTGTTTGTCCTCCAAAGCTTCTTGGGAATAATCTCATCAAATAGGTGTCATCATGGGCGAATTCAAGACTCATGGTACAAAATTCTCAAACATGATCATGAGGATCACTTTGTTGCTCATAAAAAATGATTAACCCAAGTACACCTACAATTGATCTATGAAGTAGCCAATTCAATCTATGAAGAACCTCAGGGCTTGGACAACATGACAAGGATATGAATCCTTCTACTCTTCAAGCTCTGCAAAACCTAGGCGGGTATACCTTTGATGCTTAAAATTCAACCTATTACACACCTATGATAGCATCAACAGAAGCAAATAGATCTCACCAGGGCTCAATAACAAGGAGGGTATTGCAGATGGGCTAGATCTACACTTACAACTCAACAATGTTTTGAAACATGAGATGGATGGACATATTCCCATAGAACATAAAACAAAGAAAGATATTCTGATGTTGGATTTTAAATTTCTTGTGCAAATAACTTTGAATTGTAACATATCAGTGCCTTCATTTGGGCATAGAGTCAACACAAATGGCCACAAATGGAATCCAAGCTACAGATCAAATTCACTAAAAATATATCCCTATATTAATGTCTGGCATTAAGACATTCTAAACTTCAAATCAAAAGATCATACAAATCCAAACATTAATTTAGAATTCCCAATTTCTGCTCATTGAATTTAAATCCTTTATGTAAAGGATGCCTAAGAACAAGAATTACACTCTCCCTTGGAGAAGATAAATTCAAAATCCCTTGAATACTGAATTTATTGAAATTGAAAAAAATGCCTGAAGACAATCCAATGTAAATGTATATATGCCTTACATATATATATGGCCTGCAACTAAGAATTTGCAGCTAAACGTATCTATTCCATGATAGAAAGAATGAGAACATCAACAATTACAACCCATAAAATTAAAATGCACCAGACTGGAACCCCTCTTGGAAATCTCCCTTAGAGAATTTCTCAAAAATTGGAACCCCTACAATTGAGAAGAATTGGGAATAAGAAGGAGAGGGAAAAATATTAGAATCCATCAGAACATGCCATGTGTCCCCTTTCTCTAACTGAAATTTATTATCTTCTTCTTCCTCGTGGAAACTACTTTGAAAACATCCCACATTTGTTGAAACTAACTCCATTATTAAATTCCTCATCTTGAGAGCTTTCCGGAAATATATAATACTTCTACATTTGGCCAAAAATTAAACCCTGGGCAAATTAATCTTGAACAACAGGCCATCATTTAAATTTTTCAAATTTTCTCTATAGTTTCAACTATATCATTTAATTTTAATTTTTCACTCTTTTTTGGCTTGACGCCTTGCCACGTGGTGACCTCTGATTGGTCGATGGGATCCACTAGGTGCCACCCGACATGCCACCTCATCTTTTGCCACTTGTCGACCATGTCATCACCACTGGGTCGCTTGCTTGTCGGCCACCTCTGCGCCACCTTTGCACCACATCATCACCACCTAGGCACCATTGGGATGAGACCCGCTTGCTAGACCTTTGACTAGACCTGCCACCCATGCGCCACCTAGCTTTCGCCATTTCGCAATGGGTAGGTTTTGTGCATCTTCAAGCTCCGAAATCGCCCAAACCATCGGATCATCTCAGACATGCACGATCTTTAACTTGCTACATTTTCGCCAACTCGCTTTCACCATTTCGTAGCCTTTAACCTTTGTGCATCTTGCCTTCATGAAGTCATGTCGATCGTTGATCCTTTCCAAACCTCCTCGCTGGTTAAGTCAGCCTTTCTCTATAAAATTTCGTCCATCTGCCTCAGGAAGCGTGCCTACATGGGGTCCACCTGTCACCATCTATCACCTCCTTCGATCACCTTGGGATCCATACCCACACACGTGAGGTCCAACTTGGGCGCCCAACAGGCACTGTCTGTCAAAAGCCTTGAGGCTTTGACATATTACTAGTGTGTGCTTTTGCTTATAAACATTATAAAAGTTCATTCCCCAGCCAATGTGGGACTAAAGCTTATGCTTGGGACTGTGATTTTGAAGGTTTCCTCAGACTTGCCAAATGCATTGCTTGGGGGTTTCACATGCTCACTTCACTAACCACGCAGGAGATTGCATTGGATTGGAGACTTTCATAGCCCACGAAATCTGCCCCATTCTACTTGCTGTTGGTGTTCTATGTTGTGTTTTTTTTTTAAAAAACTTTTTGCCTTCTATAAACTCCAACCCCCAACCACCAGGGAGGAGAAAAGAGGATGCTGGCACTACCATTGTATTTGCTAATTTCCATTTTAATATGTTGCTGCTCCTTTAACCCCCACGTGAGGCTTGATGTTTCATTTTCTGCTCTTAAGAGAGGGGAAAATGGCTTTGACTACCAATATATTTGCTTGGAAATTTTTGAGTGTTCAATAACCATTGCACGGGAGGGTTTATGCTGCTTGTAAATGCCATTTGCATTTATTTGAAAGTTATTTGCTACTACTGAACATTGCCCTCTCCATACTTCAACGTTGCCCTCTTCATCATCCACACAAATCTTGAAACTCTGTTAATTTCATTTGCTGAAGTTGATGCTACTATTTTTTTATTTGATAAAGCGTGAAAACCCCCACATAGCATTTGTTGAAGCTCTCTCAGTCTATTCACCATGTTACAGCAGAGAGGACTGGCAAAGGTTATGGAATTTAAACATTACATCTACCAAGTGCATTTGTTTGTTTGGGACATTTCCTTCTTCAATCTCCACATGAAGCATTGGAGTCTGAGGAAAAATGTGGGGGGAGGAGCTACTGCTGTTGCATTTGCTTGATAGTTTCAACCTACTACTCACTTATCTCCATGTCACACAGAGGAATTAGGCAAAGGGTCATGGCAACTACACCTTAAAGCTGCAAATTTGCATTTGATAAGAAATGTCTATGTCTACTGGAAACTTCAACGTTGCCCTCACTGGTATCCATTGGCTGATTGAATTTATTTAAAACTTATTTGGCTTCAAACATGTCACGTGAGAGAAGGAGAGGACTGCAATAAACTTGTTGTTTGCATTTGCCATTAATTGCATTTGTTTGGGAGTTTTAAATTTCCCTCCCAGCCATCACACACAACAAGGAGAATGTTGGGAAAGTTGTGGAATTTGGCTTTACACCAGCCAAAGGCATTTGCTGGGAAGTTTAAGAATGACATTTTCTTGGAATTTCACCATGGGGCTGCTGTTTTTGTATGTTTGAAAGCTTACAAAGCCCTTTTCAAATACCACTTCTAACTCCATTCGGGGAGGAGCTAGGCTGGCAATTACTAGAAGTTTAATTGGCTCCAGCCAAACACATTGCTCAGAGAAGATTATTGGTATCACACCTGCCAGATTGCATTCCTCATGAACTTCTATAATATTTAAATCATATAACATATGATTTAAACTAACAAATTAAACTTAGCCTGAAAAATGCATGAAGTAGCAAGCTAGGTCAGGCCCCAAAGTGGGTCCGGCTAAAAAAAAAATCATTTTCATGCAACTAACCTCTAAAAAGCTTCAAGAACCTTAAACACACCTCTGGAAATGATCAACATCATTTTTGAGTCATCAGACTGAAATTTACAACCTTCAGGCAATTACGCCACATTTTCACATTTAATCACGAAGACATAATTTTCAAAGTGGCCAAAACACCTTTCTGGACCTCACCATCTGATAGGCGTGTACTCTGATATACAAGGATGAACCCTACCAAATGGTTTCTCATGAAAATTCCCAAGTGAAGAGATATTAATCGGCGAAAATGAGCAACTGGCTTTGTCGACACTGCGGACCTGATGAAGTCAATGTTCTGGCAACACATGATGCCTTTCTCAAAAATATCAAACGGCCTCCGTAGACCCTCAAATTTGAAACATAGGTACCTTGAAGTACATATTAAATCTTTGGATTCTTAGTTCGACCAAAAGTCTGACTGGGTGCAAATGGTGCACTCATGAAAACAACCAAAATCTACTGATACGGCCACAAAAGTACGGAAGATTGAAAAAGATGCCCAATAAACCCTTTTGAAAACTAATCAAACGTATTGGCAGAGGCTTGAAATTTGAAACATGGCTTGTCTTTTAGATCAACAATAGCCCAAAATAAACATTTTGATATGAGATTCACCAGGGCATTTTTACACTTATGCAAACCACACAAACTACAAATGGATTGAGCTTTGAAAACTGAGCAAACAGATTCATAAGGACTTGAAATTTTGCAAGATGACTCATATTTATGTATAGAATCCAATCCATTTTTAATTTATTCATGAAAATCAATAGGTAAATAGATGTAATCGCTCAAAGTAGGCTACTCAAAAAAATCTGCATTTGTGCCTAAAATGCACTTTCAGCTCACTTCTTGAAATGGGTTCCTGATAAACTTCTCAAAACTGAATTTTGAAAGTTGCACATCACTGCATAGGCCAAATGAAAGGTGTAGGACATGTCTTTCAAGCCTTACCCTCTAAAAATCAACCGTCTCCATTTTGACCTCTCATAAACTAGGCCATTCAAACTGACTCATTTGGAAATGTAAAGCAAAAATTTGAATTGGGCCTCTAAACTTGACTCAATTTTAATGAGTCCCAACACACTTTTCCCATCATATTTATCAAATTTTGGAATTTTTGAGTTTGGGGGAAAAGGCACCATGTTTAATTGTCTGTCAAACGGATAAGGAAAAGTTTCAGTTAAGGAGTACCGTACTATTGTCCCTTGTTGCATGTCTTGCATTTGTCTTTGTAACATTTACATTTGTTGAGTGAGAGAAATCAAAGGTGCATTATTTTACCAAGGGAAGGGTTCTTCCCTTGTATTAGTTCTCAGCTGAAATGGTGTGTGGAACGGTATGCTTGGTTCGAGAATGTTTTGCTCAAGGATATCTTGCTCTGGCAGATTTTTCCCTAGCATGTTTTTTTCTGGGTCACAAGCTTCTTCCTCTCTTTGTCATTCTTGATAATCATAATGTCGAGACCTTTTTTTAAAAATGTCAGTGTCAAAGTCTTCAGGAGGTTTAACTCCTTTGCTTGTGAGCATGAGCAGATATTTTTCCTTGTCATTTTCCATGAGTCTTTCCACAAGCTTTTGAAACAAAGCACTTTCTTGACACTCTTGAAGGAGTTAGTCAGAAATTTTGGTGTCCTCAAGATGCAGACCCTCAAAAGGATTTGATAATCTTCAATTTATGCTAGATTCTGGTTGCATTTTGCTTTGTTTGTCTCATTGAAAGTGACTAACAACAGGCATCTAGTAGAAGCTTTTTGTGACAAAAGGAATGAACTCTTCTTCGATGTTTTGTTCAGGGTTGGTGGTTTAAATCGGGGTATGTTGTAAGTGATGCAATCTTTGAGAAAGAAAGCCAGATTGATCTTCCCTCC
The DNA here is from genome assembly GCF_030272615.1 of Cryptomeria japonica. Taxonomy (NCBI): domain Eukaryota; kingdom Viridiplantae; phylum Streptophyta; class Pinopsida; order Cupressales; family Cupressaceae; genus Cryptomeria; species Cryptomeria japonica. Next base: position 884,995,175 of record NC_081414.1, on the reverse strand, counting down.
TTGATTCAGGCGTTGACTGAATGCTAACTTTTGATAGAATGCTCTACTCCTCAATGGTTCCTTGTCAAATTCGTTGGTTTTGTCTTGAAGATACAAGCACATATGACGAAGGAATGTGCGATGAGATTTGAAGAGTTGGTGATAGATGTATAAAAACTTATTCCATTTGGGAAGTTTTGAAGAATTGGGTTGTTGTTTCTTCAACTTAGTGTTATGATAAATACTCTTTCTTCTTAGAATATGAGGATTAGTCATGCACAAGCGATCAATGGTTTCCTTTGATTTGTTTTGGATTTAGTTTAGCTTGTTTTGGAAACACAAGTTTTACTTTATCAAAATGAAGGCTTAGATGCCCCTTCATGACAAAGTGTGTCAAATGATATGGAATACAAGCTTTCTGGATATGGAAACTTGATTTGACAACTTGGAGTTTTAAAGCAAGTGTGTTTTGGGATAAAAATTTGTGTGATTGAAGGACCTGTTTGATACCTGTGATGAAGTTGATAACACAATGATGAATGGATAGTACCAAACTGGTACCGAGAGGGGGGCATGAATCAGTACAGACAAAAACACAATCCTAAATTGGTTGGTAGCAGACACAGTGCTTTGGCAAACAAACAGTAACACTAGCCTTAAATAGAGTACAACCGACAAAATCCTGAATAACTAAGACAAGCATAAACTGGTTGACACTTATCTTTTCATACAATCTAATACTTTATTTCCATTTCACCCTAGTGCATGAACAGGCAATCTAACATCAAAGATATATAAACAGCTAGATCAACATGATTTACCTTCAGACACAAATCACTTAAATCATCACATGAATAACATCACACATGACACAGATTTTTTTCACATGGAAACCCAACTGGGAAAAACCATGGTGGAGATGAACACCCACAAGTTGTTTTTGAACTCTTTAGAAGTCTTCTCTGTTAGGAGCCTTGTTCAGTAAGAGACTGATAAAATAGGTTCTATTAGAAACCGATCCTATTAGGGATCACCTAGTTAAGGGATGGCTAGAATATCCTATTAAAGGTTACCTTGTTAAAGGATTTCAAGAACTCAATGGTTTTGAGTCACCCTGTTAAAGGATTTATAGTAAGCCGGTTAAAGCTACACTGTTAAGGGATTTCCCAACTGTTGAAGTGGTTAGAGATCAATAGGTATTACAATGATCTGGTAGCAACACTCAATGCCAATGCAGATCTGCTTAAACTCCTGTTCACCTTCTACACTTACACTCTATAGGTATCACTTCTCTCCTTTGGCCTGGAAAGAATCACGTATCTCTTCACTTGGATACACAGACACAACTTTTGCCAATAACCTCAGAAAGAAACACAACATCGACCATATAGGAAATAGATAGGCTGGTAGCATAAACCCTAAACCCTAACCTTGTTAGGTTAAGCAATTCAAATGGTTTAATCCTGACCATTGAGCATATTGCATTAAATGAAACATTCTTGAATCGATCTCAAGATGTTCTCCATCATTTGTTTTCCACCGCTTTCATGGTGGTTGATAACCCATCATGTATTTTCACCGTTTATAGACTTTGCACATTCCTGAGGTAGATAGGAACAATCTCCTTCATGCAAGAACCTTCATGCGCACATGGCTGACGTGGCAACATGATTTCTTCTTTGTTATAATGCTAACTCATCACACAAAGTCACCGGTTGAGTCACACAGGCTTGAAACACTTCAACCGGAAACCCTGAAGTTAAGACTACCAACTGGTAGCCATACAAAGCTTCCATGTACCGGTTCCCATAACCACATGCCGGTTCACCTTGAACAAACACACCACTTCACTTTGGCACATATACGAGTTCACAATGTTATACCAGTTCTCACATACCGATTCTTGGTATCATACCAGTTCTCTCTTCTTTAGCATATTTACATCAAAGGCATATTGACATCAATGACAACATACAATGTAATCATGTCCTCATACCGGTTCACATAATGCCAACAATCTTTGCCTTTGGCATTGATGGCAATATACAAATATATCTCTTCGCTTCACATCTTCTCCACTTCACTTCTTCTCCCCCTTTGACAACAATGCCAAAGTGGAGGCACAACCTTCCATGTTCCATTATACTGCTCCCCATGAGGAGTAGCATCTTTCAACACATCAATCCTGAAAAAAAAAATTAACTGTGCAATACCTGATTGATGTTGAGCATATACCTTTAGTTCACCTCCTCAAGGGGTAGCACTCCTAATTCACCTCTTAAGTACATAAATGTAGCCTTTGGGAGAGGCTTGGTGAATATGTCTGCTAACTGCTCCTTACTAGAAACATGTTCCAGTGCAATCTCTTTGTTCTGAACCTTTTCCCTCAAGAAATGATACTTAAGTTCAAAGTGCTTGGTTCTAGAATGTAAAACTAGATTCTTGGAGATGTTAATTGCACTAGTATTTTCACAAAATATACTTACCAGTTCAAATACAGGAACTTTGAAGCCATTTAATACATGCTTCATCCAAATTGTCTGAGTGCGTTCATGAAAGTTGCAACATACTCTGCTTCCGCTATAGGCTTAGAGATACAACTCTTCTTCTTACTCATCCATGAGACCAATCTACCACCAAGAAAGAAAGCACCACCGGTTGTGCTCTTCCAATCATCCACATTACCTACCCAATCAACATCTATGAATAATTTTAAGTTGAAATCCTTGCTATATGGATACCACAATCCATAGTCAGTAGTTCCCTTTAGATACTTAAGAATCCACTTGATTGCAACCAAGTGGGATTCTCTTGGACTTTTCTAGAACCTTGTAGTAATTCCAACTGCATGTGCAATATCTGGTCTGCTATGCACTACATACTGCAACTTACCAATTATTGATCAGTATTCCTTCTCATTAACCAATGCTGAGTCATCTTCTTTGGATAGTTAACAACCGGTCACCATCGGTGTACCAACCGGTTTGCTATCTTCCATGCCAAAGGTCTTAAATACCTCTTTGACATACTTGGACTGAGTAATAAAGATTCCATCTTTTATCTGCTGAATCTGTAGTCCAATGAAGAACTTAATCTCCCCTATGAGTGACATCTCAAACTCTTTCTTCATCTCATTTGCAAACTCATGACTCAACTTGTCATCTCCACAAAACATAATGTCATCAACAAATACCTCACAGATCAAGATCTGATCTCCTTCATATTTCAAGTAGATATTGCTATCTTCACTTATTCTCTCAAATCCAATCTTCACAAGATGGGAGTGCAGCCATTCATACCATGCTCTAGGTGCCTGCTTTAGACCATATAAGGCTTTATGTAGCCTACACACCATGTCATTGTCTTCAGATAGGGAAAACCCATTTGGTTGCTCTATATACACCTCCTCTTCAAGTACACCATTTAGGAATGCAGATTTTACATCCATTTGATATACTTTGAATCCTTTAAAAGCTGCATATGCAAGAAGCATACAAACTCCTTCCAATCTGGCTACAGGAGCAAAGGTTTCTCCATAGTCATATGGTGAGAACAACCACTGTCAATAATGCACTCATTGGAATTATCAAAGTGGGAGACAAGAGCCTTCTTGTCTAACACATCTTCCTTTACAACAATAAACACAATATCTTCATTTTCTTCATCTTCTGATTCCTCATCCATGACACCTTCATCAACTGCCACAAAATAGTTTCTCTAGTTTCCTCCTTTGAATTTATTGAACCTTTCTGGTTTGTCCTTGTTGTCACCATTCGGACAGTTTACAACAATATGTCCTATCCGATTACAAGAAAAGTATTTCAAAAGGAGCTTACCTCTGTATTTACTAGTTCCTTTAGGAAGTTTCCTGGCAAGAAGAGCTTCAAATTCCATCAGAACCTCCTCCTCATCCATTTCTTTGCTCTGTCTTGGTTCACCACTGGTGCTTGCTTCTTTTCCTTTTCTGGATGGTACAGCAGAAGCTTTAAAAGCTGATTCAATTTTTTTAACACTGCCATTTATCTCATAGGCTGTCAACTTTGCAATGATGGAGTCTAGGGATACCTTAGTCTTGTCTATTGATCTCAACTCCTGAATAGCAGCAACCCTTATTGCATAGACTGGTAATAAGTATCTCAAAACTTTGCTTACCACAATGGAATCTTCCATTTTACCACCTGCACTCTTGATATCTCTGACAACAGTTTTGATTCTTATTCCATACTGTTGAATGGTGTCACCTTCAACTATCCGCATGTCTTTAAAATTCCCTCTAAGGCTTTCTTCCTTAGCTTGTTTTATATGCTCATCACCGTCATAGATATTTTCAAGAGTATCCCATACTTCTTTGGTATTTACTTTATCTTGGACATCAATAAACTCAATGTCAGATAAACTACTAATTAGGGCTTCCATGACTTTCCCATTATCCTGTATCACTCTATTTTGGTCATCAGTGAGAGTACTGGTAGGGGCAATATAAGCATTCTCAACATAGCTCCAGTGTTGAGCACCCATGCTTCTAATGTATATCTTCATTTTATCTTTCCATATACTAAAATTATCTTTGTTGAACTTTGGACCTTCCCTCTTCATCATTAGACTGGGATCTTTTCCTCAAGCGGTAAGCTTATAACATAGAGGACCTAGAGGACACTCTGATACCAATTGATAAAACAATGATGAATGGATAGTACCAAACCGGTACTGAGAGGGGGGGGGTGAATCAGTACAAATAAAAACACAATCCTAAATCGGTTTAGCAGCAGACACAGTGCTTTGGTAGACCAACAATAACACCAGTCTTAAACAAAGTACAACCGACAAAACCCCGAATAACTAAGACAAGCGTAAATCAGTTGACACTTATCTTTTCATAAAATCTAATACTTTATTTCCATTTCACCCTAGTGCATGAATAGGTAATCTAACATCAAAGATATATAAACAGCTAGATCAACATGATTTAACTTCAGACACAAATCACTTAAATCATCACATGAATAACATCACACATGACACACAAATTTTTTTCACGTGGAAACCCAAATGGGAAAAACCACGGTGGGGATGAACACCCACAAGCTATTTTTGAACTCTTTAGAAGTCCGCTTTGTTAGGAGCCTTGTCCGTTTAGAGACTGATACAATAGGTTCTGTTAGAAACCAATCCTGTTAGGGATCACCCAGTTAAGGGATGTCTAGAATACCCTGTTAAGGGTTAAACCCTGTTAAAGGTTACCTTGTTAGAGGATTTCAAGAACTCAATGGTTTTGAGTCACCCTATTAAAGGATTTACAGTAAGCCAATTAAAGCCACCCTGTTAAGGGATTTCCCAACTATTGAAGTGGTTAGAGATCAATAGGTATTACAATGATCTGGTAACACCACTCAATGCCAATGCAGATCCACTTAAGCTCTTCTTCACCTTCTGTACTTACACTCTACATGTATCACTTCTCTCCTTTGGTCTGGAAAGAATCACGTATCTCTTCACTTGGATACACACACACAACTTTTTCTAACAACCTTAGAAAGAAATACAACATCGACCTTATAGGAAATAGATAGGTTGGTAGCATAAACCCTAAACCCTAACCTTGTTAGGTTAAGCAATTCAAACAGTTCAATATTGACCATTGAGCATATTGCATTAAATGCAATAGTCTTGAACCGATCTCAAGACGTTCTCCATAGTTCATTTTCCACTGCTTGCATGGTGGTTGATAACTCATCACACGTTTTCACCATTTATAGACTTTACATTCCTGAGGTAGATAGGAACAATCTCCTTCATGCAAGATCATTCATGCACATAAGGCTGACGTGGCAACATGATCTATTCTTCATTATAATGCTAACTCATCACACAAAGTCACCAATTGAGTCACACAGGCTTGAAGCACTTCAACCAGAAAACCTAAAGTTAAGACTACCAACTGGTAGTCATACAAAGCTTCCATGTACCAGTTCCCATAACCACATGCCGGTTCACCTTGAACAAACACACTGCTTCACTTTGGCATATATACTAGTTCACAATGTTATACCGATTCTTGGTATCATACCAATTCTCTCTTCTTCAGCATATTGACATCAATGACAACATACAATGTCATCATGTCCTCATACCGGTTCACATAATTCCAACAAAAGTTTTCTGATTTTGATAGGAGAGATGTGTTTATCTTATGACTAGTTTTCAGATTTTGGACAACTTTGTTTAACAAAAAACTTTCTTTGAGAATAGTTTTGGATACTCTGTTTTGGTTTTCTGTTTGATGAAGTTCAGGTTAAGGAAGGAAAGCTCCTAAAATTGTTTTAAATTTTTTTTAAAATGACCTCTGGTTTGCCTCCTATTTTCTTGGTTTTGGCTACTCACTAAGACACAGATGCAATGCGCTATAGAAAGGTCTCAATGTGCTAGAGAAAAGACTCCATGTGCTAAGCTACCCCCTGTGATGCGCTAACTGGTAAATTCTATTTTGGCTCAGTTCAAAAATGCTATGTGCTAATATGGGCTGCCAACATGCTAATTGTTAAACCCTATGCACTAAGGTTTATTCTCAACGTGCTAATCTATCGCTCCAACGCGCCAAACTATTTTCAAAATGTGCTACTTGGAACTGCTAGTTTTTTATTGTGATGAAGCGCTAATATTAACACTTAATGCACTAAGGTGAAGGTCTAATGTGCTAAAAGATGGTTTCTACATGCTAAGAAGTTTCTCTTATGCGCTAAACTGTCCTGATATTTTGACTTGGTTGTTTTTTTGTAATTTTTGGAATTTTCTCTTTGAGTTTTCAGTGATGATAAATGATTTTCTGAAGTAACAAATGAAGACACAACACCAAAGAGATAACCATTTTTCTTAATCTAAACAATGAGTGCATGTTCTACGAGGATGTGTTAAAATCCCCAATATTTTAACAGGTTTAGATGCAACAAGAAATTCAGTCAGACGCTTTATTCAAGGGTCATAAGTAATATCATAGCCCACCAGTCTCTAGATTCCATCAGCTCAAACAGTCGTGTCACCCCCTAGGGGGCGCTCATTTTTTTGCCTTTTGCCAAAAATTAACCCAAAGTGAATTACTTCACAATTGAGTAGTTATCTTAGGAGATATATGGTGAGCAATCTTGGGGGTGGATTCTTCCCCACCCTTGCACTATGATATTACAAATGTCTGGATACTAACTCGGCTCAAAGTTTCTATGCTAAAGTTTGTAATCAGGTTTCCCATTCAGCCGTCAGTGATAAAATCCCTTAGGAGGCTTCCCAACCTTTAGAACAAAGCCTTTACATATCTCAAGGATACTGGGGGAAGGCTAATCACTATGTGCAACCATTGAAAAGGACTTTCATCACTTTCCACATTTGATTATAGTGGATTGTAACACTTGGCTTCAAAGTCATTTCCCACTTAGGTTGTTCCCTTCACATCAGCCAAAAATGGCTTTAAGAGTTTTGCAACCCCTCGGGAAGGTAGGCCTGCTAAAGGTTTTAATGCAATATGACAGAAAGCATAAGAGTGGTCTGGCTTTTTGATCACCCAATTAAGGGGAGAGCATATTCCTTCCACTTTCGAGACAAGGCAAACAAGGTTCTTTTTATCTTTCAAGTCAATGGTTTTCTAAATCTATATGGAGATGTTTCTCCATGAAAACATGGTGTTTATTTTATCCTTTTAAGGCAATGATTTTTTGATCTATTGAAAAGGAACCTGGTCAACAAAATAAATACAATATTTGGTCAACAAAAGAAATCGATTGAAAGGGGAAGATCTTCCCTCTTTAGTTGCAACTGACTTTGGACATGTGTGATTCTTTACTTTGTAAAAAATTTAAGTGGATCCTTTTATGCACCAAAGGATGGTGAAGTTATTTTTAAGCCCCTTTGTTCTTTTTAAAACCCAAAGTGAAGATTTTTCTCCTAGAAAAGAAAGGAAAGATTGTTTTTGTGGTTCTTTTTATAGCCCAAACAAAGTGAGTTCAATTTTATTTAACAAGAACTAAAAAGACTTTAAATTATAACTAACTTAAATAAGTTAGTAAAAATTTAAACTATTTATGATTCTAGAAATAAAACTAAGCTCCCATCTGCAAGAAAATGTCAAAAACCCTACAAAATACCAAGTAAAATAGTTAGAAAAATATTTAGATTTTGTGGACTTCAACAAGTCTAATTTCAAATTCGGTTACAATTTTTAATTTTGCCTCTGTCTGTGATGCGCTACAAAAAAGACTGTATGTGCTACAAAATAACTGGGATGCGCTATCAGACAGACCCGACGCACTAAACTATTTTCAAAATGTGTTGTGCTGTTATTTTCCTACGCCGAAACCTACAGGAAAAATTCAAAAATTTGATGTGCTAACTGATGGTTTTTACATGCTAGGGAATGAGTCTCATGCGCCGAACAGTGACCCAGATGTGCTAAGGGATGTTCCCTACGCATTGATTCATGTTTGCCACGTACCTGCAAAAGTGATTATTTTTAAAAATCAATTTGATTAATGGGGTAGTGCCCCATGGTGGGCGCTAGAATTGTGTGCAGGAAAAGCGGGTCTATGAAACTTAAAATGTGAAAATATGGTCTCAAAGAGATAGTTCACACACCCATAGGATTTCTCGGTGTAAGTTATCGAGTCATGAAGAATGACTCAACTTCCCAAGGTAGGTTCCATGGTTCTCTATCTCACAAGGTCCCTCAAGCCAATGCCTTTTCTCTCAGATCATTGAGCAAAGTGGCTTAGGGATGACAAATGCAAGAACGAGATATGCTTTAGATTAATTTTACCATGAAATGCATCCTAGCTATGCATGATTCTACAAATGAAGTAAACTAGATTATAAGATGACAAGGTTAGTAGCAATACTATCCTAACATGATATACTAGTTGATGATCTAAGCTAATGATAAAGGAAATACTCTAAAATGCTTATTAGATTAATTCCTATTACAAAGAGAAGCTAGATGTATTGATAAATTTGAGCATAAATGAGATACTAAAAGCTTGCATGGATCCTTAAAATGGAGGAATGAGAGCTCTATTTATAGTAAAAATAGGGCAATGGATGGTCAAGATTGAAGGAGTTAATCAAGGGTCGGGATGGAAAGTTATCAATCCATGTGTACACTTTGCACCAATGAAATGGTGACAAATGTCAACATAAGACTGCTTGAGAGGAGATGAAATAAGCATTAAATGCTTGAGAAGACCTCATGGTTACCTTAGGAGGTAAGGGTTAAGGTTAGGTTAGGGTTGTCCAATGGATAAAGATTTTACCCAAAGGATAAACTCTTGTGCAAAGGTTAAAGGAATAACCATGGTCAAAGCAATGAATGCTGGATGAGACCCCTGGGTTAGATGAGGGTTAAGTTAGGCAAAAAGTCTCTAACCATGCCCCTAAGGATTAGTTAACCATTAATGGTTTGGAAGACTTTGGGGACAAATTTGTAAGAGTCCTTCCAAATTTGGGGGTATTCAACAAGTTGTCTTTTTGAATGGATAAAGGCTTTAATTCCTTTTGAAGACTTTACTCCAAATTTGAGAAGTGACCTCCTCAAATTTAGGGAAAAGTGATAATGGATGAGTTTAGGTTAATTGATTAGGATTAGATGGATTCTAGAAGAAATTAGAAATAGCGTTAGGATGCAAGTGGGATATGTAGGAAAATGCAAGTGGATGAGGAATAATAGGATTAATTAAAACAAATTACTTTATTTCAATTGGTTGCAAATTGGGAAATTAAATAAATTAGATATTCAATTTGGGGTAAACTATTAATTAAATGTAAATTTAACTAAAAGTAAGGAGAATGGATTTAATTAAATAAAATGATTTATTCAATTAAATGACATAAAGGGCTTAAGTGAATTTAACTAAATAAATTGAATAATTTATTTAATTAAATAGAAGAATGTGGGTGATTTAATTAAATTAGATTTAACTAAATAGAGGAATGAGAATAAAATGAACATTAAATGTTTATTTAGGAATATGGTCATTTTTATATGTCTACAATTTCAATTAATCCTAAATTGCATTTTGTCTTGATCTCTCTTATAATTCTCTATAAATTCATCCTTCAGTTCTCATTCAAACTACCCTAGAGATATTTTAGAAACACCTTGGAGATTATTAAAATGTTGATTTTTCTCTGGAGTCATTGAATATATCTGCTTGATTTTTTATTATTTGCATATTTAGTTTATTTAGGTTCACTTCTTATGTCAGGGATTCTTCTCCTTCATTTTTGCACACATCCTCAATATGTCAGCCTCTTCTTTGGGCCGTCTCCACGAATTATAATTGGGCTGCTATTCCTTGCAACATCTCCATCATAGTAGGGTTTGCATTCCCACATGCTCCACCATTCCTAGTTCCTCTTCATGATATTGATTCACACTAGTCCTCTGCAATCGCAGGTCGGATCCGCAATCTGCCACCCTACAACAAAATTCAAGACGCGCAACCTCCGGAATGGAACTTCACTCTGATACCACTTGAAGTAGTCACCAATGAGGAGGAACCTCAAGGAGATTAGTCCAAACTAGTCAACAAGAGTAAACACAATGAAAACACATAGACATGATGGAGGCAATGAAAAATAGATAGTTTTATTGTATTAAATTTTATTACATCTAATCAGTAACAACTAGGTTACAACATACTAACACACAAGCTTGGTAGAATAGGTCACAACCGGGACCTTGAATTGAAAGATCTATCTTCTACGAACAATCTATCTCTGATTGATTCTAATTGATCTTTAATTTATTGCATTCTAAAGAATGATTACAAATATATATATATATATATATATATATATATATATCGATCCAAAGGATCCAATCAGCCCAAAAGAGATCAAAACCCGAAGAATAATACCTAATGTGTAAAATGAACAAGGCTGACCTTCGCCAAGAGATTCCTCCAAAAAATCCAAAAGATGAAACATAGAAGGTTGGCCACATGCCAAGAAACATCGAGGTCAATGTCCTAGGCTCCGCAGGCTTCACAATAGGTTCTACTAGATCACTAGAATAGGTCTTAGGAAACTAGTAACAAGAAACCATCATGGAAATTGGTAACAAGAAACTATCATGGAAACTGGTAATAAGAAACTGTCATGGAAAGTGGTAGCAATATCTTGCCGAAAAGTGATCTAAATGAGATGTGGTTTGAAAGAAAGAAATATGATCAAGTCTTCAAGTAGAATCCAACTCCATATTATTTGGTGAGAGAAAAGAAGGACACACAAAAAGGAACACTGAAACTACAAATAGAAAAGAAAATGTTTTTGGTTGATGCAAGATTATTGTGAACTCGGGATGCTCCTGCATTACTTCTGGTAAAAAAAATTGCAGAAAGATAGAGTGGAGAATGGTGAATTGAAGATCACTCGGTAGAGACAAATGGTTACAAGATTGAAGGCCAAGTTCATACCGGAAGACTATGAATTGGAGTTGTTCAATAAGTTGCAGAACCTAAAACAGAGAAGCATGACTATGAAGGAATATACTGAGGAATTCTACAAGGTGGTGATTAGATCTATACTTAGAGAGATGGACAGAGAAAAGGTGGAAAGGTACATCAATGGACTTTCTTTTAACATTCAAGATGAGAGGAGTATGTTGAAGGTTTCCACAGTTGAAGAAGCTTACTAGTATGCTTTGAAAGCTGAGGAGAAGACAACTGAATAGAGGGAAGGATGAATTCAAAGGACAAATGGGTGACAGTATAAAGAAACTAGTTGAGGAAGATGAATCAAAACCTAAGTGGAGTAAAGAACTAGAGCTAAAGACACCAAGGAAAGGTAGCAGTAGTACTAATAGAGAATTTCTTGGCAAATGTTTCAAGTGTGGAGAAACTGGACATAGATTCTATGAATGTAAGCAGGGAATGGCAAGAAGTTGTGTGGCAAATGAGGAACCAGAAGGTGATGGTACCAAATCTGACTATGTACCAGAGCAAGAAGAATCCCTTATGTTCAAAAGAAAGGATATCAAATCTACTCAGAGGAAGAGTCTTTTACGGACTGTGTAAATCAAGTGGTAAGTGTTGAAAGGTTATTTTGGATAGAGGAATTACTAACAATTTGGTATCTAAGGAGATGGTTGTGAATCTTGGATTGAAGACACTTGAGCATCACTGTCCTTATGAGGTAAGTTGATTACAAGATGATCAGAAGATAGAGATAACATAGCAGTGTTTGGCAAATTTCAATATTGGGCCTTTCAGAGATGAGGTTTTGTGTGATGTTGTATCTATGAGTTCTTGTCATGTCTTGTTGGGAAAACCTTGGTAGTATGGTAAAGGAGCTATTTATGACTATAGAGGAAACCTAGTCGATATTGAGAAGGATGAGCAGAAGTTCACATTTATTTCTTTGAAGGAGAAAGAGAAGGAGGTGAAGAATCTGAGTCCTGAGAAAATTTGCAGTACTAAGAAACCAGTGGAAAAGGTTATACCGGAAATTTTGCAGAAAGAACTGATAGAACCAGTTGCAAAGGTTATACCAGAGGGTGACAGGAGTTTGCAAAAGGATCTTACAATTGAGCCTGATGGACAGATGGAGCTGGATGACAAAGAGCTTATGGTGACAAATTGGATGAAGTCTTGTGGAAAAACCAAATCAGAATTACAGAAGAAAGAGAGCAGTAAATAGAGACAATATACAAATCTGAAGCAAAGGAAGAGAAACAAAGAGAGTTAGATGTTAGAGAAGCCGGTTGAGGCATCGAAGAAACTAAAGCAGAGGTTGACAAATAAAGAAGATGTTTGGATCATAAATGAGTATGGGGTGTTTATTATAAATTTTTTTAGATGTTCATGAGTTACCTCTCATGGAACATCTTTTTCTACCTGGGTTGTCTGATGTAGGAGCATCCCTGGTCGATGAGAAATCTTGCATCATCCAAAAATATTTCCTTTTAGATTTGTTCTTGTTTAGTTCTTTGTGTAGTTTTATGTCTTCTTACCGATTGGTATTGGTAAATTCTTGTTCTTCATGGAAAATCTCATTTTTAGTTTACAGGTTGGTTTGTGTGTTTAATCCCAAATTTCTAGTTCATTTGGGTTCTTTTCTAGTTAGTTATCACTTTAAGTTGACTATTTGTGGGTTCCCAAAAAGTTTTATGCTTACTGGTTTGTTCTCCTTTAGCACCAATGCAATTCTTGGCATATGGATCTATCTTGGGTCTTGTCCAATGTTCATTGGCATGTGGCCAACCTTCCTGCTTAACCACATCACTTGGTTGTTATTTTTTGAAAAGATTTATTTAATTCTTAGGGCCGACCTAATTACATGTTTCATTTCCTACATTGGTAAATGTAATCTTATGAGGTCAACCCGGATATGTTCCGGTCAGTATAAATATGTTGTTATGCAATCATTTGTAGGGGTAGAGGAAGTAGAATTGATAATAAGGATTGAGATTCACATTTTGTGATCTAGTTTATTCGTAGAGTCATGGATTGGATTGTATCTTGTTGATAGCCTACATGTAACCAGTTAATTACAGGATGTTTTTTGATGATTATATGTGTAGACATCTAAAAATGGTCAATGCTTGCGGAATCATACTTTAACATTTGCGCATTGCCTTATTTTAGGGTTTTTGCGTCACATTAACATTTCTCCTATGATTCGCACTTGGTCTTTATCATTTGTGAGCATCGAGCCCTTCTTCAACATCCTTCGTCTGTCTCGCTTTCGAATTTGGTCTTGTCGATAGCAATATCAGTCATGATTTTGGTCAATCTTATCTTGTCGCATCTATGTGCGTATTCATTTGTCATCATTTTGGACATCATCAATCCTAATTAGGGTTTTGTCCTCTTATCAATCTTGTCATCATGCGATCGATAATTGTCATCGATTCTTGTCTTTTGATCAATTTGTCATCAATCTTGTCGTCTTGTGATCTATTTTGTCATCGATCCTTGTCTTCTTGTCAATTTTGTCATTTTACGATTGATTTGTCATCGATCATCGTCTTTCTCAATTATGTCAATTTGGATCAATTAGTCATTGTCCCTCGTCAATTGGCGCATTTATCAATCACATCATTTATCAGCATCAGTCTTTTATCAAGTCAAAATCATGATCAAATCGAATCAATATCAATTATCCTTTGTCAAGACCTAATTGTCATCCTTGCATTTCTAATTCATCTTTTAGGGTTTCATGATTTTATTCATTTAACCCTGTTTGTCATTTCTCCCTCTAGGTTAAATAATTTATTTATTTATCCTAGGTCTTCATGTCACAATTAAATGTTTAATTTAATTGGCTAACTAATTATTCCTCTTTTTGTGAATTAATTAATAAATGACAAATTATTAATTGATTTACCTAATTTCTCCTAGTTCCTAATTTCCTAGTTTTTCATCAATTTCTAAATTCCCTCTTTGTGAATTAATTAATAAATAAATAATTATTAATTAATTCACTAAATTCCTAATTTCCTCATTTTCTAATTTCCTATTTCCTATTTTTCCAATTTTCTAATTTTCCTAATTTCTAATTCAATTTCCTCCTATTTTCCTTCTAATTTCATGGGAATGACATTTCAATTTGTCATAATTTGTCATAATTGACAATCAATCAATTTTGACATAGAAATTTTTCATAGTTTTGTCATAAATTATCAATCAATCAATTTTGCATAGAAAGTGCAAATTTGTCATATTTGTCATTCTTGGTTTACAATTTCCATTTGAATCTCTTCATGCTAATTTGATCATCTCTCCAATTTGTCTATAAATTGGATGAATTTCTTCAATCCTAATCTAATCACTTTTCGAATCAATCATGCTTTGAGTATTCTTGCGCTATCATCTTGTCTACTTCCTTTCATATCATGATCATGCACTAGTAGGTGAGAGCCACAACAAAACTATTTGAAGGAGAAAGAAGGACAATGGAGCCACATGAAGGAGACACTCAAATCTGCATTTGGTTTGCTTAGTTTTTAATCTTGAATGTTTTTCTTTCATGTCTCTATTGAATGTAATTAGGATTGATCATTGCATTTGAGCTTTTGTGATTGAGCTATGATTAATATTGATTTTATTTGTTAATTTCTGATTTCCTACTTACATTAATTGGTGAACCTGATGTGAACTAACCACTTAACCATGCTTTTGAGTGGTTTTGAGTTGATTTGAAAGTTAAAAACCCAAGAAACAGGGTAATGCAGGGTTTTCTGGGAACTTCTGCGCCTGTGTCAAGCAATCTGCGGCTATGTCAAGCATTCTGTGCCTGTGGGATAATCTACACATGTGTGAAGCATTCTGCACCTGTGTGAGACATTCTGTGCCTGTGTAGAGACAAAAACAGAGGTAAAAAGCAGTGTTTTTTACTTGCAAATTGTTTTGTTTTGCTTTTTGTTTTTGCTTTTTTGGTTTTTTGGGTACTGACTCTCTGTGTAGAACCTTGGAATTACGCATGGAAAAGACAACAAATGAAACTACTAACACATTTTATGCAGGTTCGATAGTCAAAGACTAAACATATCAAACTTCTGACTTGAGTTTTGCAGGTTGCCTTGGACTACAACTAAACTTTGTGTTTGTAATTAATATTTAGGCACCTAGTATGATTTCTAAATAGGATGGAATGAATATATGTTTTCTTTGATTGATGAGTTTGACATTGGAGTAGGAGAGTATGCTCTCATCCTTCTTAGGGTGATCAGAAATTTAGATTTTCGATACCATGCTCATGTTTTTGATTGTGTGTCACCTTTAGAGGGCCTTCCTTCCCGACCATTTTCTTTTACAAGCAAGTGACGATCGTGAGAAGGCAATGACCCAAAGTGAGTATGGCTAGAATACCTTAGCATTCTAACTCACTATAAATAAATACCTGATGAGAGAAAGCTTTGAAGGAAGGGTTACGTGGGAATTGCAGTTACTTGGGAAGTGATGACCCTTGAACTATTTCTCATATCAACATCTAAGTAGGACCTCACGGTCTAAATCATGCTTGTGCTACTACATTTATTTGGTATCTTGGTGGGCTTAATGTCTCAATCATGCTTGCATGACACCAAGGAGTAACGCTTAACAGAAATCCTTACTAAACACCTTGTATTTAGAGGCCAAAAATCCTTCTAGTTGCTTGAGAAGGACAAGTTCGCATACTTGGAAGAGATACTAAGTTTGCCATGGGGAGATTTCCATGGGGACTGATGCTTAGCTACCCTGAGAAGTGAGTGCTATGGAGGGGAACCCGTGGGGTCAAGCATCTATGTATTCTCCTTGAATCCCATAATGAGTCTACCTCTCAAGTACCTAATGTCCTTGCCTACCATAAGAAATGTGTGAATGAGCATGATTGTCTTGAGTCTAAGTTGAAATATCTTGTCTTCTTTGCTTGTCAAAAGTTGAATTGCATCTCATTTCAAAAACAAGACAAATTGATTCAAAACAAGGTTAAACACAAGAACATTTCATCCAACAAACTTCAAAACACCTTCAAACATGGTTGTCAAACATTTTTCAAAATCTTGTCTCAACATTTATGTCACTTAGATTTAGGTTCATCCTAGGTTTGCATTTTGCAAAGTCATTGTCAAGTACCTAGGTTAGGTTTTATCTAGGTCATACTCCTTTGCATATCAATAAGGGTCATCCATTTGCATGTGTCCTCTTGCATTAGAGTAATACTATTGTCATACATTCATATTTGCATATCCTAGGTCTCTTCATTAAGCTTAGGTCATTATCATATCATATTAGGGTCATTTGCATAGTAATTGTTCCTTTGCATATAGTGTCAAAACTAGGTTTTGTCATACTTGAGTAATCCAAATCTTTGATAAACCCTAAGTCATTGTTAGGAAGTCTAGACCTTATCAAACCTTTTCTCTTTATGTCATTATTGTCATTTGGTCAAACCTAGCTTAGTATCCAAGCATATAGGGGAGACATTGTCATTTGTCCTTTTGTCACTTGGTCCTTTTTGTCCTTTGAGGTCTAGACATCATTTCAATTTCTTAAGGGTCTCTTTTAGATTTGCATTCCAAAAAGTTTGTCAAAATCTTGAAAAACAACCAAAGACATAGGTTGCATTCTTACCATACATTGCATTCTCATTTATTTAGTTTGCATTTAGTTGCATATCATATATTGTCCTTGAAAATTTTCAAAAATATTGCATTTGCATAAGTGACATGCCTATCGAAACAAGATCAAAATCTAAAAAGATGGGTGAACCAGCATATCAACCCATTGACAACATATCAAATTCATAATTTCAAACTAGTCAAATAGTACAAATTGAAGGTTTATCAAACACATCACTACCACCATATGGAATGGTTCAACTTGGACCACCTCTATTAAATGAACCAGTGTTTGTACCTATGAAACCAGGACATGGGAGTGTTCCACCAACTCCAAGAGGAAATGCACCTTTCAATTGGAATCAACCAAACCTGCAACATGAAATTCAAACACTACATGAGGAACAAACTCTTTCACAAGGATTTGGTTCAGATCAAGGCATTCAACAAGAAATGAATCCAAATGTCCAACCAAATTCTTCATCAGATTCCAATGCTTCTGATGATGTTGATATGTTCCTTCAAGATCCCAAGTTGACAAAAAAGATGGATAAATTCTTGAACAAGGTCTTTAAGATGTTCCCACAAAAATATATTAACATGATGAGTAATGTGACCTCCTCAAGTGAGCAAATCAATGTGCAAAAACAACAAGGCAGTGAGCTATTAAGTTTCTATCTGCATCCAAATGAAGAAAATATGCAACAAGAAACTCAACCTACCTTGATGAGTAAACGTGCTTCAAAGGCATTGACAGTGACTATTCCTCAAAAGTCACCATTCGAGACAATAAATAATCCATTATTCAACACAACACCTGTAACACAAGATCAAATGAAGACAACACAAATATTGACAACTATCCCTCAACAAGAAGTGGTTCCTTACATGCATAAAATTGGATCAAAATCTAAGATGCAAGAAAGCTTCACGACTGGGATGCCTAATATCACCAATGTCCAAAACAATTCCATGATGCAACAAAGTTCTTATGTCCCATTAAGCTCAATATATTTGCCAAACACTATTGCGACAGATCCTTTGATAATGGTGACACAAAGAGCTACGGATAGTGGTTTGCACCAACAACAATTGTTGCAACAATTGAGTAATACACAAAAGGTACAATCAAATGTGCAAACAAGCAATGTACAACAACAACAATATCGCATTCGACAACAAGTTGCAGTGCCTTCTGCCCCATTACAAGTTAATACAAACTTGCAACCATCACAATAGATTGGACAAACAACACAGCAAGTTAATGCAAGTGCCATATCCCATCTTAAGGAGAAACAACAAAAACCACCCAAACAAAGTTTTTTGCAAATGATGGGATATACACTGTGACAACAATTGGCACAAAATCAACAAATTCTGATTCATCGGCATCAACAACAACATGTGCCTCAATATGTGCCAAGACAAACAAGCTATCATACTTCACAACCGCAATTGGCACCTGTGCAATATCAACAACACCCTCAATTGCAATATCAACCTAGGCTACAAGAAGCACAACAACAAGGTCAATATCAAGGAATGGCACAACCACAACAACAAGAGATGTACCAAGAACATTATATGCCAGAGACACCAAAAATGGCCATTTCAGAGCATCAACAACCGATCGGAAACGCGATGTATCGACAAAGAGTACCCACCAGGATTAATGATGGACCTCCAAAATCTAATACAATTGCACAACATCTTAAGAAGTTGCAATGACAAGTTGACGCATTAGAAACTAAAGGAACAAAGAAGTTGTATACAGATCAGGATTTATGTCCTAATCCATTTGATAAGAGCTTATACATGCCTCCATTCCCTAAACATTTTGAGGTACCTAATTTTGAGAAATATAAAGGGAATGGCAATCCAAAAGATCACATTCGAGCACTTTTCATGGCATGTACTGAAGTGAGTTATGAGGAAACATATTTAATGCACTTATTTGCACGAAGTCTCACGGGACAAGCCATGGATTGGTATTTGCATTTGCCAGGAAATATAAAGACTTGGTCTGAATTGGCTCAAAAGTTTATATCTCACTTCGCATTCAACATCAATAGTGACATGACCATGTCAGATTTATGCAACACCAAGCAAAAGCAAGGTGAGCCGTTAGTGACTTTCTTGCAACGATGGCGAAGCTTGTATAGTCATTCTTCCCTAGATATACCTGAAGAACAACAAGTGAATTTGTTTATCCAAAATTTGGTCCCAGAAATGATGTATGAACTAAAATTGAAAAGTCCCAGTACTATAGAGAAACTCATTAAGAAAGGGATGAATATTGAAACTGCTCTTATAGCCAAGGGAATCATTAAGCTTAACAAAGACAGTGACAACACAAACAGTTTAGGGGATAGAAATAGATTTTGGTATAAGAACAAGAATGTCACTAATGATGGAGTTGTTGATGCAAGAGTGGTGAATGCAAATCAATCCTCGTTCACAATCAAGAAATTGAGTGTTCCTAATATGTCAACTATGGAACAAAATCAAACACCAGTGAGCAATGTTACTCAACAGCCACAATACCAACAACATACTCAATAATACACTCAACAATATAATCAACAACAAAGCCAGCAACAAAGCCAGCAGTGCAAACCTTTCCAATCAAGGGATGGGCCTCCTTGACAATTTATGCCATTGGGAGAGCCTATTGAGTTAGTAATGAAACAATTAATACAAGCAAAATTTATTAAGCTACCAGATATCAAGGCAGAACTAGTGGTAAAACCACATTGGTGGAATGATAATGCATACTGTGAGTATCATCGGTCAAAAGGACATAAAACCGTGTCATGTTTTCAATTGAAACATATGATTCAAGACTTGTTAGAGAAAGGAGTAATTGAGATAGATCTGCCCAACGCAACCTCTAACACTGATCATACCATTTTTAAAACTCCTTTGCTTGATCATGACAAGGGTAAAGCATCTTCTTCAAACTCTACCCAAACAACAAATTATGCAAATACTGGTTATAACAATGTCATCAATTGTTTTCGAGTGTCAAATGAGTATGTTTCCACCATAAGAATAAAGGAACAAGATCCTTCTTGTATGGTCACCACTTGTCGATCCAAAATAGTCCTGAAAGGAGCTCCTGCAGCTCCTCCCAAACCAACTCCTGCAAGTCAGTATAATCTCTTAGATCATCTAGGAAAGACACCTACACAAATGTCAATCCTTTAGTTGTTGAAAATGTCCCCCATGCATCATGCAGTCCTAGATAAAGCTTTAATTGAGTCCACTGTCCCGATAGACATTGATGTTGACCAATTTCAAGCCCGAATTGGACATCTAGCTATTTCCCAAAATGTCGCATTTTTTGATAATGATATCTCACCTGATAAGCTCCCTCATAATGATCCTTTACACCTTGAAGTCTTTGTCCATAATTCTAAAATCCGACGAGTCTTGATAGATGGCGGAGCAGGTCTTAATATTTGTACCTTGAGAGTGGTCATTGGCCTTGGATATACAGAAAATGACATTGATGCTTCCAGAAGAATAACAATCAAAGCATATGATGATGCTAAGCACCCATCTAAAGGGATAATTACATTACCTATCAGAGTTGGTCTAGTGACAGAAAACACTTTCTTGTAGGTCTTAGACCTTGATCTCCCTTATAATATGATTCTTGGCCGTCCATGGATCCATGTAATGAAAGCAGTTCCATCCACCTATCATCAATGTTTAAAATATCCTTACAATGGAACTGAGATAACAATTCCAAGAGACCCTAATCCATTTCAATTTTGTGCTGCCCTAAAGGATTCCCTTCAGCAGCAAGTCCCAGTCAATAGAGAGGCCAAATCACATAGTTATGTGGATCCTAATGAATTGTTAGATGCTGTCAAAGGAAAATTGAAGATACAGGACCAAGGATGCGGAGAATATTCAATGGTTTACCAATATCTCCAAAATCATATGGCAAACTACATTTGTTGCAAAAGGAACCTAAGGTAGTTATTCAATATCAGCCTCCTGCTACATTTACAAGATGGGGTGAACTTGACAAAGAAACTTTAGATGTTGATGTCATAGATTGGCTTTATAAAGATCCAACTGAGACCCCACCTATCAGGTTGCTAGTGGAACAGTATGGCAAAGGATTTACTATACTGCAAAAGAAAGGATATGATGGTTGTAGTGGCTTAGGCCTGAACAACAATGGAAGGCTAGAACTTGTTATACCCAAGATGCGACCTTCAACTTTAGGGTTAGGTTTTGTACCATTGCGAATTGGACCCTCATCTACCAAAGTGACTACATGTGGAAAAGGGCGTGACTCTGATGATGAAATAACACCTAAGGATACCCGACCCGAAACTGATTCCAATGAATGGGAGTGGAGTTCTTTTTCTTCTAGCTCCTATGCCCTTGACAATATTTTCCTTGACCCTAATAATTTGCCTATGGAAGACAAACATGTCCTAATGCTTGGATAGAGTCATTCTAGGATCCAAACTCTGAATCAGATACAAGTAGTTTAGACAGTGATACCACAGATGTTTACATCTTTACCATATCAGCCCTCTCTCTCCTGAAAACTGATGATGACATGCCCCTCATCTATCCCCAGCTTATCCAACATGACCAACAAGAACCACTCACATTGGACTATTTTCAAAATGACGAAGCAATTGCAAAATTCCTTGGACTACGGGAAGGCATACCACAAGGTGATCATAAGGCAGGATTTACTATTGACCTAGATTCCACAGCATATTTTGGGGAGTCAACTCCATCTTCTAGTCATCAAAATGAAAAAAGGAAAGAAAAAATACAAAGTCAAAAGAATAGGTCTTTGAGTGAAAACCATAAGGCACTCTCTGATCATACAAAAGTAAAAATAAAAGACATACCTACGGGTGAAAAGCTCTCTGAGGTGCCCAAAGGTGGAAGAGTGGACATACCCCTATCAAGTCAGGATAAATCAACATTGCTTGTGGAAATGACTGAAGAAATCAATTTGGGTACACCTGACAACCCTAAGGTCATTCATTTCCCTGCTTCTTTATCAAAATAGGAAAAGATAGATTTTGTCAATTTCTTTCTTGAGAAGAAGATCAGCTTTGCATGGTCCTATGCAGATATGCTTGGCCTCGATCCAGAATTAGTCCTTCATCACTTGCCATTAAAAGTAGATGCCAAGCTTGTCAAACAAAAAATCAGGAAGATGCATCCCCAAGTGGCTCTTTTGGTCAAGGTGGAACTGAAGAAATTACTAGATGTGGGCTTTATCAGACCCATTGATTATGCAGACTGGATTTCAAATTTAGTACCAGTTAGCAAGGTAACTGGGGGCATTAGAATCTGTACAGATTTTAGGGATCTCAATAAAGCATGCCCTAAAGATGATTTTCCACTTCCAAATATTGACATCATAGTTGACATGACTGCTGGATATGAGATGCTCTCATTGATGGATGGTTTCTCTAGCTATAACCAAATTCACATTACTCTTGAAGACCAACATAAGACTGCATTCACATGTGCTTGGGGTACCTACTATTGGAATGTGATGCCCTTCGGTCTTAAAAATGTAGGTGCAACATATCAAAGAGCGTTGATGACAATTTTCCATGATTTCATGCATACTTTCATGGAGGACTATGTTGATGACTTATTATGCAAATCTGTCACAAGAGATAGTCATTTAGCCATCCTAGGCCCAATCTTTGATCGAATGGAGACCTACAAGCTCAAACTCAATCCAAAGAAGTGTGTCTTTGGTGTCACAGTCGGCAAATTACTAGGGTACATTATTTCTCACAAAGGCATTGAAGTCGACCCGACCAAGGTTAAAGCAATAATGGACATGCCTCCTCCTTCTAATCTTCATCAACTACGTAGTCTGCAAGGAAAGCTCCAGTCAATCTGCCGGTTTATAGCTCAGTTGGCAGACAAATGTCATCCATTCCATCATCTATTGCATAAAGGTGTCGCTTTTAAATGGACTAAGCAATGTTAATCAGCCTTTCAAGCTTTCAAAGACTATTTGTTGTCGCCGCCTATTCTAATGCCTCCTATAGAAGGAAAGCCATTTATATTATATATTTCTGCAACTGAAATGACACTAAGAGTTCTCTTGGCCCAATAGGATGAGAACGACAAAGAGCAAGCTATTTATTATATCAGCTGGACACTAGTAGGCTATGAGCTGAATTATTCAACTATTGAACGGGCATGCTTAGCAGTGGTATTTGCAACACAGAAGCTCTGACACTATATGTTAAATCACCAAACATTGCTGGTTGCAAAAATTGATCCTCTAAAATACTTTCTTAGCAGAGTAGCTTTGACGGGTCGCCTAGCAAAGTGGGTTATGATCCTCAGTGAATTTGATATTGAGTATATGGAGCGAAAGGCGATAAAAGGACAAGTCATAGCAAATCACCTTGCAGAGGCTCCTATTTATGATGATCATCCCATGTTGACTGATTTTCCAGATGAATCAGTCTTTTCTCTCACATCTTCTAATGAATGGAAGTTATACTTTGATGGATCCCATACCAAGTTTGGGTCCAGAGTAGGCATCTTGTTTGTCACCCCTCAAGGTGTTGCTATTCCCAAGTCCTATAGAATAACTTTTCATTGTACCAATAACATTGCAGAGTATGAAGCACTGGTCACAGGACTCTGAGTAGCAGTCCACTGGAATATCACACATTTGCAAGTCTATGGAGATTCTCAATTAGTCATCTGACAAGTGAATGATGACTATGAAAAAAAAGATGAAAAGCTTATTCCCTATAAGCATATGGTAGATTTCTTCAAGACAAAATTCACAGCTATCCATTTCAGTCAAGTTCCAAGAATGTAAAACAAGTTGGTAGATGCAATGGCTATGATCTCTTCCATGTTAAATATGCCCCACAATATGGACAAATGTGAATTTTTGGTCGAACAATTGCTAGTTCCTTCTTTTGACATTCCGACAGCAGATGTGATGTGCGTTCTTGTTGGTCCTCACTCCCCGTGGTACAATGATTTATATCAATATTTGAAATCCCAAACCTTACCACCTAACCTTTCCGCTAACCAATGCCGAGCCTTCATCCGACAGATGGCCAAATATGTCATCATTGCCGACACCCTTTACTATCATTCCTTTGACCATACCCTCCTCAGGTGTTTGGATTCTGATGAAGCACAAATGGCTTTACATGAGGTTCATGATGGTATATGTGGGGGCCATTTCAATGGTCTAAGCTTAGCCAAAAAGTTGATTTGTGCTGGGTATTATTGGCCCACTCTGGAAAAAGATGTTCACGATTTATTTAAGAAGTGCTACAAATGCCAGATCCATGGAAACTACATTCATGCACCAACCCAAGAGCTTCATTCTGTCATATCTCCATGGCCCTTTTCTCAATGGGGATTGGATCTTATTGGCAAGATTCACCCAACATCTGCAAATGGACACAAGTTTATCATTACAGCCATAGAGTATTTTACAAAATGGATTGAGGCTATCCCCATGACCTATATCACTGGTGTGCAAATTTCAAAATTCCTACTGAATTATATCATATGCAGATATGGGGTTCCTCTTTCCATAGTCACAGATAATGGTTGTCCCTTCAAGAATAAAGATGTCAAGGAGCTCTATGAAAAGTTTCATATCCAACACCGTTTCTCCAGTCCATACTATCCACAGGGTAATGGTCAAGCTGAAGCATCAAATAAAACCATTATCAAGATCCTAAAAAAGGTTGTCAATGATGCTGGTTGAGATTGGCATGTACAGTTGAATCCAGCACTATGGGCCTATCGCACTTCTATCTGCACACCTACTGGCGCAAAACCTTATTCCTTGGTGTATGGTGCGGAAGCCATTTTACCCTTGGAAGTGAAGATTCCTTCCTTGCGTGTTTCCTTGCAACATCTAATTGATGATAAGACACATAGTGTCTCTCAGTTACATTAGCTTGAGATGTTAGATGAGAAATGTCAGATAGCCCTGACACATTTGCAAGCATATCAAAACCATCTTCGTTGCTCCTATAATAAGAAGGTCAAAGGGTGACACTTTGAAGTGGGAGATCTGGTTTTAAAGGCAAACCCAAAGAATGCATAGTCTACTAACATCATCAAAGGTAAGTTTGAATCTAATTGGGTTGGGCCTTTCATAGTGACTGTAGCCTATGGCTCGGGGGCATATCAGCTTGCCACTCCAGAAGGTGAACCTTTGTCTGATCCTATCAATAGCATACACCTTCACAAGTACTGGGCATAATTTATTGTCAGCACTTCTTCAAGTATGATCCTAAAAAAATGCAAAAAAATCAAAAAGTAAATAAATACAAAAAAATAAAAAAAATACAAAAAATACAAAAAAAAAAAGTGAAAAAAAACAAAAGAGAAAAAGAGCAAAAAAGTAAAGAAAAATGATTTGCCCTCTAGTGAAAACCTGGCAAACAGGCGCTTTGGGCAAGTACCATGGTGAAAACCTGGCAATCAGTCGCCATGTGTAAATGAGATCATCGCTATGT
This sequence comes from Cryptomeria japonica, assembly GCF_030272615.1. Lineage (NCBI taxonomy): Eukaryota > Viridiplantae > Streptophyta > Pinopsida > Cupressales > Cupressaceae > Cryptomeria > Cryptomeria japonica. Next base: position 884,969,597 of record NC_081414.1, on the reverse strand, counting down.
CATCTGTCATGACCTCTAGCTATGCTTTCTCTCGGCCGATTTATCATGTCTATCTTTGTTTTGACCCAATGTTCGCTTTCAGGCCTGTGATTGGTCAACATCATTGTCTTGCATTCTCCAGTTTCTTGTACATATGTCTTTCAAATGTGCATTGGGTGCATTCCCCTTGTCATGATCAATAACTGGAACTTTTGAAAATTGAAAAATGTCTTGAAAAAATCTCTAAAAATTGAAAATGTCCTGAAATAAAAACAAAAAAAATTGAAAATGTCCTAAAATAAAAACAAAAAAAATTGAAAATGTCCTGAAATAAAAACAAAAAAAATTGAAAATGTCTTGAAATAAAAAAAAATAAAAATTGAAAAATGTCCTGAAATTAAAAAAAAAAATCGAAAAATGTCTTGAAAAAATCTTTAAAAATCAAATAATGTCTTGAAATAAATCATAACAAATCAAAAAATGTCCTAAAAAAATCTTTAAAAATCAAATAATGTCCTGAAAAAATCTCTAAAAATCAAATAATGTCCTGAAAAAATCCTTAAAAAGTCAAATAAAGTCTTGAAAAAAATGTACACAAAAAAATTGTAAAATCTCGAAAAGCAAAACATAAAATGATCCCTTTGTGCATAGACAGATTCCTAAGCATCCCTCCAATGACTCTCAATCCAACACTGTGCTTTAATGAAATCACACATTAACAGATGAACTTTTTCAATCAAACCAAACATTCAAACTGATCAAAATTGTCATATCAATCAACCTCAAAATCATTTGTCCTTGTCTCTACTATCATGGGTCTTGTACAGGGTGTGGTATACTCGAAACCAGACTGTGTCTTGTCTTAGACGGGGTACCGCATGTCCTGAAACCAGATAGCATGATCATCCTATCAGCACTTTCAACTTTTGACAATGAAGATCAAGATGTTTGTTTGGCTTGTTGGAATTAGCGAGTCTTATCATTTATTGATTTATTTTCGATCATGTTCCTATGTTGCTCGATGATGTCACTGAGTGATTTAGAGTGACCAGGATGGTTCATGGTCTTTTTATTTTTTTTTGTTTGTTGTGATTGATGTTTGTTTGCGATGTGTCTGTCTTTTGCAAAAAAGGGTTGCATTTCAGCTCTAGCCTTCAATGCCATGATGCTACGCATCCATTTTGCTACATTAAAATAAAGGTTCTCACCTACAAAGTGCATTACTGAAAGCAATTTTTTTCTTTGTCTCTAACTGTCCTCTGTCTCATTTTCTTCTTACTAACATTTCTTCCGTCCGATCGGATAGTCAGTTCGGTCTAGTGCTCCAATCTCCAAAAACATAAGTTGCATCCTGCATTCATTGGTTAGTACATTTGCATTACATCAAGCCTCACATCAAGCATTTTTGCCATTTCATAATGTAGACACCTAAAAATGGTCAACGCTTGCGGAGTCATAATTTAACATTTGAGCATTGCCTCATTTTAGGATTTTACGTCGCATTAACATTTCTCCTATGATTCGCACTTGGTCTTTATCATTTGCAAGCATCGAGTCCTTTTGCATTCTTCATTTGTATCGCTTTTGAATTAGGGTTTTGTCCTCGTATCAATCTTGTCATTTTGAGATCGATTTATCATCGATCCTCGTCCTTGTCAATCTCGTCAATTTTGCGATCAATTTGTCATCGATCCTTGTCCTCTTCAATCATGTCAAATGGCGCATATCAATTTGGTCTCTTTATCAATATTGGTCAATTTGTCAACCAATTTCAAATATTTATCAATCAAATCATTTATCACATTGGTCCTTTGTTAATCAGAATCAAATCGATATCAATTATCTTTCATCAAGGCCTAATTCATCTTCTAAGGTTTCGTGATTTAATCATTTAACCTTGTTTGTCATTTCTCCCTTTAGGATTAATAAATTATTTATTTATCCTAAGTCTTTTTGTCACAATTAAATGTTCATTTAATTGGCTAATTATTCCTCTTTGTGAATTAATTAATAAATGACAAATTATTAATTAATTTACCTAATTTCTAATTTTCATCAATTTCTTAATTCCTAAATTCTTAATTCTCTAATTTCCTAATATCTAATTCCTATTTTTCATCAATTTTCCAATTTTCTAATTTTCCTAATTCCTAATTTCAATTTCCTCCTATTTCTCTCCTAAATTCATGGACATGACATGTCAATTTGTCATAATTTGTCATAATTGACAATCAATCAATTTTGACATAGAAGTTTGTCATAATTTGTCATAAATTATCAATCAACAAATTTTGCATAGAAAGTGCATAATTTGTCATAATTTGTCATAATTGTCATTTTTTATTTGAATTTCCATTTGAATCACTATCATGCTAATTTGTTCTTTTCTCCAATTTGTCTATAAATTGGATGATTTTCTTCAATCAAAATCCCCAATTGATCATATTTTGAACCCCTAATCAGATTATCAAATTTATAATCACTTTGTCAAATCACGCTTCAAGTACTCTTGAGCAATCATCTTGTCTACTTGCTTTCATATCATGATCATGCACTAGTAGGTGAGATCCACAACAAATCTATTTGGAGAAGAAAGAAGAACAATGGAGCCGCATGAAAGAAGCATTCAGATCCACATTTGGTTTGCATAGTCTTTAGTTTTGAATGTTTTATTTTCATGTCTTTGTTGAGTGTGTTTAGGATAGATCATTGCATTTAAGCTTTCATGATTGAGCTAATGATTAATGTTTATATTATTTGTGATGATTTCCAAATTCCTATGCTACATTAATTGGTGAACCCGACGTGAAAACTAACCATCTAACCCCTTTACTGTGTCTTTGAGTGCTTTTGAGTTGATTTGCAGGCCAAAAAAAACCAAAAACAGGGTAGTGCAGGGCTTTCTGGGGACTTCTGCGCCTGTGTGAGACAACCTGCGCCTGTGTCAAGCAACTTGTGCCTATATTGAAGACATTCTGTGCCTGTGTCATGACTTCTACGCCTGTGTAAAGTCCATAACAGAGGTAAAAATGCAGTGTTTTACTTGAAATTTGTTTTGTTTTTTCATTTTGTTTTCTATTTTTTGGACTTTGGTACTAATTATCTGTGCAACATCTTGGCATATGCATGGCAAAGACAACAAATGAAACTACTAACATGTGTTATGCAGAATCGATAGTCTAAATAGGTTGGAATGAATATGTTTTTGCTTTGATTGTTGAGTGTGACATTGGAGTAGGAGAGTATGCTCTCATCCTTCTTAGGGTGATCAGAAATCCAAATCTTTGATACCATGCTCGTGTCTTTGATTGTTTGTCACCTTTAGAGGGCCTGCCTTCCCGACCATTTGCTTTTGTAAGCAAGTGATAATCGTGAGAAGGGAATGACCCAAAGTGAGTACGGCTAGAATACCTTGGCATTCTAACTCACTATAAACAAATACCTGATGGGCGAAAGCTTTGAAGGAAGGGTTACGTGGGAATTGCAGTTACTTGGGAAGTGATGACCCTTGAACTCTTTCTCATATCAACATGTAAGTAGGACCTCATGGTCTAAATCATGCTTGCGCGACTACATTTGTTTGGTATCTTGGTGGGCTTAATGTCTCAATCACGCTTGCATGACACCAAGGAGTAACGCTTAACAGAAATCTTGACTAAACACCTTGTTTTTAGAAGCCAAAAACCCTTCTAGTTGCTTGAGAAGGACAAGTTCGGATACTTGGAAGAGATACTAAGTTCTCCATGGGGAGATTTCCATGGGGACTGATGCCTAGCTGCCCTGAGAAGTGAGTGCCGTGGAGGGGAGCCCGTGGGGTCAAGCATCTATGTATTCTCCTTGAATCTCATAACAAGTCTACCTCTCAAGTACCTAATGTCCTTGCCTACCATAAGAAATGTGTGAATGAGCATGATTGTCTTGAGTCTATGTTAAAATATCTTGTCTTCTTTGTTTGTCAAAAGTTGAATTGCATCTCATTTCCAAAACAAGGCAAATTGATTCAAAACAAGGCCTAACACAAGAACATTTCATTCAACAAAGTTCAAAACACCTTCAAACATGGTTGTCAAACATTGTTCAAAATCTTGTCTCAACATTCATGTCACTTAGATTTAGGATCATCTTAGGTTTGCATTTTGTAAAATCATTTGTCAAGTACCAAGGTAAGGTTTCGCCTAAGTCATACTCCTTTGCATATCAATAAAGGTCATCCATTTGCATGTGTCCTCTTGCATTAGAGTAATACCATTGTCATACTTTGCATACCCTAAGTCTCTTCATTAATCTTAGGTCATTATCATATCATATTAGGGTTATTTGCATAGTAATTGTCCCTTTGTATATAGTGTTAAAGCTACGTTTTGTCATACTTGAGTAATCCAAATCTTTGATAAACCCTAAGTTATTGTTAAGAAGTATAGACCTTATCAAACCTTTTGTCTTTTTGTCATCAAATAGTCATTTGGTCAAACCTAGCTTAGTATCCAAGTATATAGGTGAGACATTGTCAATTTGTCCTATTGTCACTTGGTCCTTTTGTCCTTTGAGGTCTAGACATCATTTCAATTTCCTAAGGGTCTCTTTTAGATTTGTATTCCAAAAAGTTTGTCAAAATCTTGAAAAACAACCAAAAACATAGGTTGCATTCTTGCCATAGGTTGCATTCTCATTCATTTAGTTTGCATTTAGTTGCATATCATATATTGCCCTTGAAAAATTCCAAAAATATTGCATTTGCATAGTGACATGTCTATTGAAACAAGGTTCCAAGCACCAATGATGCAACAAAGTTTGACATATCAACCGACAATGCAATCACAATTCTATCCAACCCAACAACAAAGAAACATCAATCAAACTTTTTATGATGAAACAAGTCTCCAAATACAAAAACTAGAGGCGAAACTAGCTCAAGAAGAGGAGATATTGGAACAAAGAGTGAAAAACATTGAGAAGAATAAATCACAAATGTCCAAAATGTTTAAAAAGTTTCTAGGTTGAAATCCAAAGATTAAGACAATTGATGTAAGATCTCTTCTTGAATGATCAGACATACCAGCTCTCCTCTCACAAATAGAGATGATGAAACAATTTCAAGAAAAGAGACAACATCAATTTCAACATTATGTGCCTCCACAACAAGAATAAGAAGGTGTTTACTATCAATCAGATTTTCAACCATCACAACCAATTGTTCAACATTTCCAACATACACAACCAACACAATCAATGGTCCAATTTCAACAATATGTCCAACCAACTATACAATGTCAACAAATGGTTCAACCAATGGTGGAATATCAATGTCAACAACCACAACCAAACATTCAAAAACAAAGGTTGCAGCACACACCAACCCAAGTTTCAAACATGTCAGAACAATTGAACCAAGTCCAATATCAAAACATGACATCAAACCAAATTCTTTCCAAACAAGTTCAAATTCCAGATACAATCATGTCAAAACCTCGAAAGAAAGGTGGCTTTATTGCAATGATCTTAAGGAAATTACCAAGTGAGTTCTTTGAGGAAGATCAAAATAATACACTTATGTCTAGCAATGCCTCATCCCCTCGCAAGCAAATTGACTCTCCAGTGGCATCTATCCCTACACCTTTAGAAGTTTCACAAGAACCTTCTATATTGTCCTCATCAAACAATACACCAAAGGATGCAATTATCCAAGAGCTATCCATAATTGATTGCCAAGATAATCCAATTCATGATGCACATCCTTGTCTTTTATCAGAAATACAAGACCCAATGCCACCATGCACTTTATTGCCATTGCCTATTTTAGAGGACCCCATTTAAAGTCCCTCTTTCTCATGTTCAAGCATTGATTCCCTGACAAAATCCATCACAATTGTTCAAAGTGCATCCCCTTCATGCCAAATCATTGATTCCTTGTCAGAATCCTCCATGCATATCCAAAGTCCAACCCCATGTCAAGAGGATAATTTAGAGCATGAAGAAACGTGTCTTGAAATAGATGAAGATCAAGATCTCAAAACCTTATCATCCCATCCAATTGTTGACCAGGACCCCATGTTCCCAGACACTCACAATGATTCCCCTATTCCTGTCCATCCTATCCAAAGTCCTATTGGCACTCCATTCCTCAAGCAAGATCAAGATATTCCTTCCATCCTTTCTGATGATCCCATTAAAAGTCAAGAGCAAAGCACCTTTAAAGAGGATTCCAATGATCTTCCTCCTTGTCAAGATCAAATTATTCCTTCAGATTCTCCACAAGATCCACTTGTTCCTCCATCTCCTTGTCTTAATGCTCCATATACACTCCAAGATCATATTTCTTGTGATGATCCCATTATTTCTCCCATTCCATCTCTTGAAGAGCCGATCATTGAACCATGTCCACTACACAATCCTAGTCCCCCTCATGATCCTAATCCCCCTCATGATTCTAACGTGTCAGTGCAAGATGTTCATGAACCCTCAACATGCATAATGGGTTCTTCCACTTTGGTGCAATCTGATCCACTTCAAGATCTCATTATTTCTCTCATGTCATGTCCACCTCATAACGGACTCGCGTCTTCTTCCCAAAGAAAAGAGTATCCTACAAGTCAAGATATTCATAAAGGCAAAGGAGTAGACCTTCATGAGAAAGAACCCCTCCATTTTAAAGAAGATCTTAAGGGTCATGTCTACACAACTCACTCTCAAGACATTGGTATCCCTCCATCAAAATCCAAACATACACCTTCCCCATCATACTTTCCATCCATCTTAGGTCCTGATATCCCTTTGTCCTCTATGCAAGGTCAACAAAGGCACACATCCTTGAGTAAATTTCATCCATCCAAAAGAACTCCATTTCATTCATATCCATCCATGCATTCCTTTCCCCCTCCAAGCAATTTGGATGCCAAGCATAAATGTCATAAGTCTAGCAATCCACATGTATTCAAGGATCAACATGTCCAATATAATCGACATGTCAAAACAAAGAAAAATATGATCTATAAAGAAAAAGAAATATACAAAAGGCCCACTGAGAAAAATAAAGCATGGTCAAAATATATATGGGTTCCTAAATCCCTTGTGCAAGCAATGCACTCCAAGGAACCACAAAAGCATGAAAAATCAAAAACCATGTGGATCCCTAAGAAGCTCCTTGAAGCACAAAAAGAAACATCCAACTTGGCATCCAAAATTGCTATTCCTCCATCCAAACCTTCCAAGTCTATTCCTTCATCACCTTCTTCATCCATTTTGGGCCCTTATGTCCCAAAATCCCAAGCTATTCCTCTGTCCAAATCTCAATATCCAAAACCCACTCTTCCTCCATCATTCCATCACCCCTCAAGGTTTGTGCCAATGTCGATCTTGCCTTCATTTCCATCCACTGAAGCCCAATTCTTCCAATACCCTATCCATTATCGAATGTGTATTTTCCATCCTTCAATCCCTTTGATCCCATCCTTTGCATAAATCCTTGCCTTAGTTTCATCTTATTTTCCATGTCCTTATCCTACCAATGTCTTTGAGCAGACTTTTAAAGGTCATGGTCCATTTTTTTCAAGACTAATATCCAACCAAAAAGATGCTTGAGTCCTTCTTCCATCCCCTATCATGTGTCCATCTTCTATTGAAAAAGTCAAAATACAAAAAAAATCAAAAAAGTGAAAAAAAAAAAAAAGACAGAAGAAAAAAGTAAAGCAAAAATAATTCGTCCACTGGTGAAAACCTGGCAAACAGGTGCCTTGGACAAGTACCGTGATGAAAACCTGGCAAACAGGCATCATGCGTAATCTATGAACTTCTTGCATACCGTACTTGGGGGCAGGTTTCCTCCTTCATATCTTATTGCCCTTCACTATCCTATCGAACCCCTGTCATTACCCTTCATATCCTATTGTCCCTCATGTTCAGTTTCCCTTTCCACCTTTGATCTTGACAAGGCTGAGGATCATCATGAGCATCATGTATCTTGTTTGCAGCTTTTAGTCTATCATAGCTTTTGGTCTTTATCCATTTGCTTATTACAATCTTTCATCCATATTCCCTGTCTTATTGCAACTTTCTGCCACTATCCTTTATCCTATCCCGACCTTCAGTCCATGTCCCTTATCCATTCTTGGTCTTACTTATCCTATCCATATCTTATAACTATCCATACACTCTTTTTCATTCCTTGATCTTGATCTAACATAAGGACACAAAATTTAAACATAGTTTCAAAAACCTCTTGACATGTCCCTCATGCCATGTCACTGCTTTACATTGTCATATCCAGTCTCTTGTCCCATTACGCAATAGCCCTTGAAAATTGCATCTGTATTGTCTCCATAATAAAAGGCCTTTGTCTTCCCTCTATCCACCATCATTTCAGCAAGCCTATTTATTCACCTGTCATATCCCTTGCCTTGCTAGACATTGGGGGCAAAATCATAAAAATTGAAAAATGTCCTAAAATAATCCAAAAAAATTGAAAAATGTCCTGAAATAATCCAAAAAAATTGAAAAATGTCCTGAAATAATCCAAAAAAATTGAATAATGTCCTTAAAAAAATCCAAAAAAATTGAATAATGTCCTGAAATAATCTAAAAAAATTGGAAAATGTCCTGAAATAAAAACAAAAAAATTGAATAACGTCCTGAAATAATCCAAAAAAAAAAATCAAATAAAGTCTTGAAAAAATGAAAAAAAAATTTGTAAAAATTCAAAAAAAAAAATGAACAAAAACATTTCAAAACATTAAAATCCAGAAACAAGCATTTTGCAATAAATAACCCCTCTGTGCATAAGACAGATTGCTGAGCATACATCCAATGACACGCAATCCAACACTATGCTTTAATGAAATCACGCTTTAATAGATGAACTCTTTCAATCAACTCAGACATTCAAACTAATCAGAATTGTCATATCAATCGAACGTTACCATCAATATCATTTGTCCTTGTCTCTACTATCATGGGTCTTATATAGGGTGTGGTATACTCGAAACTAGACTATGTCCTGTCTTAGACGGGGTATCACATGTCCTGAAACCAGACAGCATGATCGTCCTATCAACACTTTCAACTTTTGACAATGAAGATCAAGATGTTTTGTTTGATTTGTTGGAATTTGTGCATCTTATCTTTTTACTGATTTATCTTTGGCTTCGATCATGTTCCTATGTTGCTCGATGATGTCACTGAGTGATTTAGAGTGACTGGGATGGTTCATGGTCCTTTTCTTTTTTTTGTTGTGATTGTTGTTTGTCTGTGATGTGTCTGTCTTTTGCAAAAAGGGTTGCATTTCAGCTCTGGCTTTCAATGCCATGATGCTACGCATCCATTTTGCTACATTAAATAAAGGTTCTCACCTACAAAGTGCATTAGTGAAAGCAATTTTTTCTTCGTCTCTAACTATTTTCTGTCTCATTTCTTCTTACTAACATTTCTTCCGTTAGTCTTGGCAGTCCGTTTGATCCTATCATGTTCTATCATTCTTATCAATCAATTGGCATCTTTTCTAGATGTTTCCGGCCAATTCCTCGAGGGGGCATACATATGTCATTGTCATTGTCTGGGGCATTTTCATTATTGTTCTTTGAAACAATGCTTAAAATCACATTGTCTCAAAGAGGGGCAAAATGTAGACACCTAAAAATGGTCAACGCTTGCGGAGTCATACTTTAACATTTGCACATTGCCTCATTTTAGGTTTTTGTATCGCATTAACATTTCTCCTATGATTTGCACTTGGTCTTTATCATTTGCGAGCATCGAGTCCTTCTTCTGCATTCTTCATTTGTATTGCTTTCGAATTAGGGTTTTGTCCTCTTATCAATCTTGTCATTTTGAGATCGATTTATCATCGATCCTCATCCTTGTCAATCTCGTCAATTTTGCGATCGATTTGTCATCGATCCTTGTCCTCTTCAATCATGTCAATTGGCGCATATCAATTTGGTCTCTTTATCAATATTGGTCAATTTGTCAACCAATTTCAAATATTTATCAATCAAATCATTTATCACATTGGTCCTTTGTTAATCAGAATCAAATCGATATCAATTATCTTTCATCAAGGCCTAATTCATCTTCTAAGGTTTTGTGATTTAATCATTTAACCTTGTTTGTCATTTCTCCCTTTAGGATTAATAAATTATTTATTTATCCTAAGTCTTTTTGTCACAATTAATTGTTCATTTAATTGGCTAATTATTCCTCTTTGTGAATTAATTAATAAATGACAAATTATTAATTAATTTACCTAATTTCTAATTTTCATCAATTTCTTAATTCCTAAATTCTTAATTCTCTAATTTCCTAATTTCTAATTCCTATTTTTCATCAATTTTCCAATTTTCTAATTTTCCTAATTCCTAATTTCAATTTCCTCCTATTTCTCTCCTAAATTCATGGACATGACATGTCAATTTGTCATAATTTGTCATAATTGACAATCAATCAATTTTGACATAGAAGTTTGTCATAAATTATCAATCAACAAATTTTGCATAGAAAGTGCATAATTTTTCATAATTTGTGATAATTGTCATTTTTTATTTGAATTTCCATTTGAATCACTATCATGCTAATTTCTTCTTTTCTCCAATTTGTCTATAAATTGGATGATTTTCTTCAATCAAAATCCCCAATTGATTGTATTTTGAACCCCTAATCAGATTATCAAATTTATAATCACTTTGTCAAATCACGCTTCGAGTACTCTTGAGCAATCATCTTGTCTACTTGCTTTCATATCATGATCATGCACTAGTAGGTGAGATCCACAACAAAGCTATTTGGAGAAGAAAGAAGAACAATGGAGCCGCATGAAAGAAGCATTCAGATCCACATTTGGTTTGCATAGTCTTTAGTTTTGAATGTTTTATTTTCATGTCTTTGTTGAGTGTGTTTAGGATAGATCATTTCATTTAAGCTTTCGTGATTGAGCTAATGATTAATGTTTATATTATTTGTGATGATTTCCAAATTCCTATGCTACACATATTATGAATGCATCAAAAAGACAAAAAATATATCCATACATGCTCCACAATAATACATCAACAATGCATAAGTTATCCATACATAGAAAACAACTATAAGTCATAACACATTGCATCCCATCATATCAATGCATATCATATCATATGTCAAAATAATATCGAAGTACAAAATTGGACTGTCTGTCCTAAGTATGGCCCGCAGGTTGACTACATAATGTCAAACTACATTTGTCTCTATCCTAAGGAGCACATGCCTCTGTTAGTGGGTGCTCCCTCTATCCTCCTCATCCCTGCCATGTCTCACGGATGATGTCCCTCCTGGTCCTGGCTGTGGTGGTCTCATAGGTCCACTCACCCCCATGCTACTCACTGACCTCCAAGAGCACGCCCTACTCTCTATTCTCGATCGTGCCCAATATGATGCTACTCTCTGCTCTAGTGGAACTGCACTCTCATATAGTGTCCTCCAATGGCATATCTCCTCTTCGGTGTCTACCAACATCTGTTGCATCTCCCATGCACTGGCATCCCAAATCGACCCAATATACTCAGTGACTCTCTATTCTTCTCGCTATGCCTAAGCTGTTGCTATATCTTGAGCCGCTGTAAGTCTGGCTATCTCCACTCTAAACTGATCTTGCTGTATCCTCAAGATGTCATCCTATCTCTCTAATGTCGCAATATGATCATGCTGACTCACTATGGTAGCCCTGCACATCTCCATCTCCTCTATGCTAGCTGTCTCCGACCCTATGGGTATATCCTGCAATGCCTCTTGCTTTCCTGAACCTAGCCCATAATTGTCATCCTCCTCATCATCTCTGTCCTCATCAGCCCCCTCATCCTCATCCCCACCCTCATCCTCCTCATCCTCATCATCTTCCTCCTTGTCTCCAGTGAGTGGGAAGTCCTCCTGTCTCCTCGGTACTGGGATATCAGGATCTGTCAATGGCACTGGTCGTCGTCATGCAAACCATCACTCATACTCCTCTGTCATCCCTATGTCCTCCACATCTGATCTCCAATCCCACTGTCTCTGCTATAGCTATGTGAAGTCAGCATATGCTATGTGTGGCTAAATCATACTCCCCCACTGACTCGTCTCTTTGTGAGATCGGGCAAAGTGTGCAGTCCTCCTAGGTACATCCTGCCTCTCTCCAAACTATTGTCTGACTCTCTCTGGCAGGTACATTTCAATCACTCTCTAGTGATTCACTATTCACCCAATCAAGTACCTCTCCTGTTTGCAATACGGTAGCTCATCACTATCATCTGACCATCCAGGGCAATCACGATATGGCCTCGATGTGAACTCTCTCAGTCTATCTAGCTCATGTTGCCAATACAATATGTATCCAAATGGACCCTGTCTTAGTGCTCCCCCATAGTAGTATACATATGGTTGATGTGGTAATACCTATCTCTCTGTGATCGGTTGACATATGGCTATGTGCTTGAATGCCCATACTTGTAACAATGTGACTCTACAGCTCAAAGTCTGTACTCCCTAATATGCTATCTGATGCAACTGAAAATATAGCATAGCCAGTACACATTGTCCCCATGCGTACACCGTACCCTCTGTCACCATCCACTCTAGCACTCTTCCCCATCCAATAGGGAATCCATGTCCTCATCTGTTCCCTGCTAGTAGGCATGCTATAACCACTGCTATCACCACATATCATCGATCATACTCTGATGCCATGGTCTCCCAGCCAATCTCCCTCTCTATGATATCCAGATCATTTACATCGCACTCAAATAATCTGCACAACGCATCTCTCCCTATCACTGGGTCATACTCTACCATCTCTCCATGAATCGAAATGCTGAGGATATGCCATACGTCCTCTAGTGTCACAGTCACCTCTCCAGTCGCCAGATGGAATGAGGAGGTCTCCAAATGCCATCGCTCTGCCAATGTGGTAAGCAGTCCTGTGTTTGCCCTAATCTCGGGCATGAATGTGATATAGTATATCCCAAGTCTTGCTAGTGTATCTCTATCCGTGCTCCTGAGTCTATGTCATAACATGAAGCAGTCTGGTCGGTTCTCTCGCGTGATCAATGGATACTGTCGACTCTGCATCACAATTGGGGCATATTTTGTTAGTTTTAGGGTTTTCTCCTACGAGCTACATTTCCTCATTTCATGTCTAAATCAGGGTGTTTTTCATCTATTCTGACCTATCCTAACCTTATCCCCCCTTTTCCAAATCATTTGCATGCTGTTTTTTACCAGTATTAGGGTTTACAATGCACAATTGCGTCTATGTGACAAGTCCTACGCCTATGTCACATAGCCTATGCTTGTGTCCCCCTACACAAGTGCAGAAAACATTACACAAGTGCAGAATTCACCCTACACAAGTGCAAAAGTCACTTTCTGCATTTTCTGTGGGCCCCGCAATGTCCTGCATGCAAGTCAAATTAATAAAATTGAAAACATGGGTTTTTGAGATACATACCACTGCTCCTGCATCGTCTGATCGTCTGTATGTGCATACATGTTCTCCGAGGTGATCTGCCATTGGAATGTTCACCATCTCTCTACAAGTGTCCTTTTCCAGAGCAACAAATCCTCGTCTTTGGCTAGCGCAAATGAGCAATTTTCACTCTCTTTGTCTCATTTATAGATCTTTGTCAGTGCATAGATGGATGTGCACTCTCTCCATCTCATGTTGGTCATGGTCTTTTGCACCTTCAATTGCTTGTCCTTTGTGCATCCGGTCTCCGATTGTCAGTCTGTTTGTTCCTATCATGTTCTATCATTCTTATCGATCAATTGGCCTCTCTTTTGGATGTTTCCGGCCAATTCCTCAAGGGGGCATGCATATGTCATTATTATTGTTTGGGGAATTTTCATTATTGTCCTTTGAAACAACGCTTGAAATCACATTGTCTCAAAGGGGGGCAAAATGTAGACGTCTAAAAATGGTCAATGCTTGCGGAATCATACTTTAACATTTGCGCATTGCCTTATTTTAGGGTTTTTGCGTCGCATTAACATTTCTCCTATGATTCACACTTGGTCTTTATCATTTTCAAGCATTGAGTCCTTCTTCTACATCCTTCATCTGTCTCACTTTCAAATTTGGTCCTGTCGATAGCAATATCAGTCATGATTTTGGTCAATCTTATCTTGTCGCATCTATGTGCGTATTCATTTGTCATCATTTTGGACATCGTCAATCCTAATTAGGGTTTTGTCCTCTTATCAATCTTGTCATCATGCGATCGATAATTGTCATCGATTCTTGTCTTTTGATCAATTTGTCATCAATCTTGTCATCTTGTGATCTATTTTGTCATCGATCCTTGTCTTCTTGTCAATTTTGTCATTTTGCGATCGATTTGTCATCGATCGTTGTCTTTCTCAATTATGTCAATTTGGATCAATTAGTCATTGTCCCTCGTCAATTGGCGCATTTATCAATCACATCATTTATCAGCATCGGTCTTTTATCAAGTCAGAATCATGATCAAATCGAATTGATATCAATTATCCTTTGTCAAGACCTAATTGTCATCCTTGCATTTCTAATTCATCTTTTAGGGTGTCATGATTTTATTCATTTAACCCTGTTTGTCATTTCTCCCTCTAGGTTAAATAATTTATTTATTTATCCTAGGTCTTCGTGTCACAATTAAATGTTTAATTTAATTGGCTAACTAATTATTCCTCTTTTTGTGAATTAATTAATAAATGACAAATTATTAATTGATTTACCTAATTTCTCCTAGTTCCTAATTTCCTAGTTTTTCATCAATTTCTAAATTCCCTCTTTGTGAATTAATTAATAAATGAAAAATTATTAATTAATTCACTAAATTCCTAATTTCCTCATTTTCTAATTTCCTATTTCCTATTTTTCCAATTTTCTAATTTTCCTAATTTCTAATTCAATTTCCTCCTATTTTCCTCCTAATTTCATGGGAATGACATTTTAATTTTTCATAATTTGTCATAATTGACAATCAATCAATTTTGACATAGAAATTTGTCATAATTTTGTCATAAATTATCAATCAATCAATTTTGCATAGAAAGTGCAAATTTGTCATATTTGTCATTCTTGGTTTGCAATTTCCATTTGAATCTCTTCATGCTAATTTTATCATGTCTCCAATTTGTCTATAAATTGGATAAATTTCTTCAATCCTAATCTAATCAGTTTTCAAATTGATCCCCAAATCAATCACACTTCGAGTATTCTTGCGCTATCATCTTGTCTACTTGCTTTCATATCATGATCATGCACTAGTAGGTGAGATCCATAACAAAACTATTTAAAGGAGAAAGAAGGACAATGGAGCCACATGAAGGAGACACTCAAATCTGCATTTGGTTTGCTTAGTTTTTAATCTTGAATGTTTTGCTTTCATGTCTCTATTGGATGTAATTAGGATTGATCATTGCATTTGAGCTTTTGTGATTGAGCTATGATTAATATTGATTTTCTTTGATGATTTCCGATTTCCTACTTACAATGTGATGATTTCTGAATGATTGCCAGAAGTTCTAAGGCATTAATAAGATCTATTTATGCAATCTTGTTATGTTTTCTTGCTACTTTTGTGGTGTTTTTCTTGCTACATAAGTTGGTTGATTCTCTTTTAGGGTTTTACTTGTTATGGCTGCATCACCTTTCAACTTAGTGCAAGCATATCTCACCTTTCTATCTTCATTCATGCCATCAAAAATCAAAATACTTTTCCATCTCCATGATCCAATCTAGCAATTTGTCTGAATCGAACTTGCCATCATAATCTGATGGGGTAAAATGTGATCTAGTATTCACTCTTGACAATGCTCTTATAAACCTTTCTTCATCTAGATCATCCATTGGTTGATCTTCTCCTTGTTCTCTACCTACCACTTCTTCTTCTTCATCTTCGCTCACATCTTCAACATGTCAAACTCTTCTCTGGGCCATTTCAACAGCTTCCAACCGGGCTGCAATTTCGTGCAACATTTCTATCATAGTAGGGTCAGCATTTCCATGCGCTCCACCATTTCTATTCCTCTTCACATCATCTTCATGCAAGTCCTCTACACATGTAGGTTAGATCTGCAATCTTCCACCCTACAACAAAATCTTACAGGACAATGCAATCTCTAGAACAAAATCTTCCTCAGATACCACTTGGTGCAGTCATGGTGGGAGGGTCCTCAAGGATAATAGTCCAGACTATGCAACAAGAGTTACACAACATAAACAACTCAAAGTGATGGAGGTAATTTAGAAATAGAGTATATTATATCATGAAAATTAGTTACAAACTTTTGGCCACATCTAGGCTCACAGTTTCAGATCATAGGCCTGAGTACAAAAGATGCATGTTATGCAACATTCAAGCTCAAATAATAATGTGAGCCAACTCTGGACCTCCTAACCTCAAAATTATCTTCTATATTATAACTAGTGAATTCTAATGCTCAATTGCATTGATTTATATGATAAATAATGATCTGCAATGACCCAAGAAGGAACAAATGTCGATGAACATAATGAAACATGTAGAACAATCAGGTTGGCCTCTGCCAAATAGATCCTTCTAGAAAATCGATAGAATGAAGTGCGGACCCAAGGGAAGGTTGGCCACATGCCAAAGAACATTGGAAACAACAAAATGAGGCTCCACAAGCTACAAAAGTGATCTGCAAGATCTACCAATAGCCAAATAGATTCAAGTGGTTCTGGTGTTCTAAGCCATAAAATTGTCTCAGATTCCTGAAGTGATAAATTGTCGAGAAAAGATCCAAACATCCCATGGACTTAGAATAAGGCAAATTAACATGTCCACAATCAAAATACATCTCTGCAAGATCTGATGAGAAAATGCAAAGAAACGCATAATGAAATGTTGAAACTGCAAAATAGGTACAAACTGAAAGAAAATGTTTTTTTGGTTGATGCAAGATTGCCAAGAACCAGGGATGCTCCTGCTTCAACTTCATTTTTTAAAATGACTTAAGGGATGGGCTTGTTGTATATAAAGAGCTCAAAGTATCCCCCTAATACTCAAGTCCTATCAACCATTGTTACCCAAATGTTCATATGTATTGCAAGCACAAAGTCTCCCAAATATATCATAAAACTTTCTAATCTAACAAGATAACTCAACCAAGCACACAAACTTTTCTTTGTTATCCACTTAATACAAACTTTTTTCAGTAAAATATCACAACACAAAGTCTTAAATATTTCACTTTATGTATTTTAACTCAAATACTTTTCACAAAGAAATATCTAATCTCAAAGAAAGTAGAATAAGTGTTAGGATAACTGGTGAACAACTTAGAGGAGGGGTGAATCGGTTGTTAATAGATTATGTGAATTAAAGCACCTAAAACCTTATATTGGTATAATTGTTTAAGCATTAAAGAATAAATGAAAACCAAAGAATCAATACCATGCAACAATAACACATAACACCATGATATGTATGTGGAAAACCTCAATGATGAAAAAACACGATGGGAAATGCTACCCATAGTTAGATGATACTTCTACAACAAGTATATGATTATAATAGGAGCCTACACATGCAAGAAGGCACATTGCCTAGAGTGCACTAGTCATCACAATGGAGTCTCATGGACTACAGAGATGTCAACCACCTCAAGATATTTGGACTACAATGTAGAGAGAAGAATTGTCATTGATAGCATCAAACATGCCAGATTACAGTTTTGGTTAAGCTCAATACTGAATGTCTAAAACCTCTTACATAAACCCAACTCGATCACCTATGATTGACCAAATCCTATACACAAATTATTATTACATAATTTTTTCCTTGCTCATATAATATACAATGTGTTGGGATCTGAGAACACTAAGAGGGGGGGTGAATCAGTGTTCTACTGAAATGAATAGTTTTAAACTTTCTTAACCATGCATGTATGTACCGATAAACAAATAAGCATATAGAGAGAAGCAAATAAACCATCTACATAAATGAATACCATAACACATATAATTTATACGTGGAAAATCTCAATGAGGAAAAACCATGGTGGGATTTGTGACCCACAATATTAGTTCACTGGCCATATGAAAAGATATTACATAAAACAGAGGCCTGCACTTGCAAGAAGGCACATTGCCTAGAGCATACTTCTCATCACTAAAGAGTCTCACTAACTACAAGTTTTCTACCAAAGTAAATTACTGAAAATGAACTCAAGAATAGATCTTCTATGCCAGATAGAGTTCCGGTTCTAGTTCTGCTCTATACCGGCCACAAACTTGAACTATTATCGGTATTACTTCTCCTCTAAGAATTATTTCCAAGTTGTCTGTAGATCATTGCATCATATAATGTTTGCATAGAAAAATGATCTCAATACATATATTTTGCATCTCACAGTTCTACTATACCTATACTTATCTATCTCTTATTCCATCACAATACCATAATTTTATTCTTACAAAATTGACCTAGCAGAATGACTTATATACCTATTACATGATATGCCTTGTGTCGTCTTACAATGCATTTACAAAGATATTCAATGTCAGCCTCGACAATAATTACAAAATTATTTACTAAATAAATCTTCCTTGATGTCGGCTTCCTTGAAGTATTGATGTCAGTGCCGGCATAGGCCTGAATGCTTCCAATGTCAGTATCTATTGATATATGCCTCCTAGTGCTAGTTTGTGGCTTCCACCAGATCTTGTTTCCATCAATGACAACAAAATGAATCCAATGAGTGTCAATTTCCAACAATCTCCCCCTTTGGCATTGATGGCAACACTCATGTGAAAAATGGATTCCTTGTCAGTGTGCTCCCCCTGAGCAATACACTTCATTTGATAACATATTACTTGATATTTTTCACATATTTACATACTCCCCCTTTGACATTAATGCCAAAGATCGGTGAAAGAATAAAAGAATGAAAGAATACTATTACTGTCACTCGAGCTTAGTCATCTTCAGGATTTATGGGTATGCCTTTTGTAGAAACTAAAGATGTGTCCCAACCTGATTTGAAAGTATTAGATACTGATGGAAGTCCACTGAATAAGTTGGGAAGTGATTACTTCTCCTGGGTATCTATGAATGTGGTTTTGCTAGCATATCCATGTTTTCTTTCTTGTGAACACCCAGTGAATCAAGTCTAGGGCTTACCAATCCTCTTAAATTTCTTGCTCTCCTTATTATTTTATCTTTCTCCTTCTCAAAAGAAAAAACCTGGTTCTCCAAGGAAAAATTTTGTCCATCAACAAATGTAGTTAGTGCAGTCAGTCCATCAAAAGAGTTAGCAATATTAGCCATTTTGTCATATAACTCTTTCAATATGCTATCTACATTGGCTGTAAGATTTCCCAAATTACAACATACTCTATAGATGTTAGTACATTGTTTTAAACAAATTTCAATGAGAATAAGCTTGTCTTCTATTTTCTTCTTCCCAGTTTCTATGAGTTGATCAAAAGTTGCTCTTTTAGCTGTGGAGAAACTATCTAAAGCCTCTCGGACTACAATTTGTTTCAAGGATTGATAATTATTTGATATGTGCTCTTTTAAAGTCTTGAGCTTATCGTAAGGGCTTTCTCCATCCTCAATCTAATAATTAGGCATTATTTTGTGTAGTACAAAGATCGATTGATCAATTAACCCTTTGACTACACTACCTTCCTTTAGCAATTTCTGAGTAGCCATCATCATTAATTATGTTAGACTTAACTCAGAGACTAATTCCTTCTCGATTTGAGAAGTGTTAATTGTCAAAACTCTTGTCGATGAATCAATTTTACCTGTTGGTATGGACTCATTTGATTTAACCTTATCCATCTCAACCTCTATTACATCAGTAGCTTCACCACTTGGTGCAGTATCAGTTACCGCTAGTGGAATATTATCCATAGTGTTTCTAGTGTCCTATACATTCTCTTGCTCAAAATTGGTTTGTGCCAATATATATTATACACTTTCTGTAACTGCCAATTGTGGTTGTACCCAAATTGGAGTTGAACTGCCCAAAATACCCTTTCCTTTTTATTTTGTTAGGAATGGTGGGGGATGTTGCCTTTTCAAATTCTTCTTGTGATGTGAGAAAGTCTAGGTTTTTCAGAAAGAATTTTGTCCATCCCTTACTTGTCTCATTTACCATCTCATTTACTCTTCCCATGATAAGGCTTATCTATCAGTTTTTACTACTAAAAATTGTCCTATTAGCAATATCAATACATCTTTTCATCTCTTCATTATTTATAGTACCACATTATTCCAAAAGTGCAACTTCCTTGATTTCCCTATCCCTATTGATAGCATCAAGTCTTCTAGCTTCAAGTTTATTATATAGGGATAAAGGTATCTCCTTTAAAATTTCAACTAAGGGTTTCTTATAGATATCTATGTTGGTATTATGGATGACTTCATCATGTGTTGCATTGGTTTTGTCATTGATGTCAAAACTTATCTTTTTGGAGGTCTACATTGTTGATTTGGTACTTTGGTTATATTGGTTTGTTGATGAACCGACACATTGTGGTCCCGGAATGGATATTGGCTTATGCACAATTACCGGTATATGTTTCACCAGTAGCTTAGGAAGTTGATGATGACTTGTTATCATCTAGAGATCATTTAGTTATGTCAAAGACATGGATTGGATATTTGTATTCAACGTTTTGCATATTGGACTTATCGGGTTCACATATTTGCCTTAAGTGGCAGATAGGTCTAGGTTATAAACCAACATAAGAAAACATGTTCCAAATCAATACGACACGTTTTAGAAATGATTTAGTGATTGGATAATGTGTAAATGTATCGAGGCCGACATATTATATTGCATCAAGACTTATTGTGTAATTGACTTAAATGTAATATCTTTTGGGAGGCGACCTAATGGTTAGGTCTTAGGTTTTGTATAAATAATTGTAAGATCTTATCTGGAAGAAGTGTGTATAGGTGTTGAGATTATTGTGAAGAATGAAAACAAGTAGATCCTTGTTCTAATCACGTAGATATCATCTGAAGGTTGAAGGAAAGAATGTTAAAGGTCATGAAGGTGTTTAGTCCTCATGCGCAGAGCTTAAACTAGTACTGAATCCAACATTGAAGATGCTAAATTGAAGTAGTACATTGATTATTGGATTTAACCATCCAACTGTGTAGTCAGTGAGGCTCCTAATTTTGTGATTGAGCAATGAACTCTAGGTGGTTGGCCTTTCTACATGTGCAGACCCCATTATTGTATTCACATACTATCTGCAGTAGTATCATATGATTGTGGGTAAGGTTTCCCACTGTGGTTTTTCCCTTATAGGGCTTCCACATCAAAATCTTTATGTCGTGTGTTGTAGATGTTGTTTTTCTTTCTGTTTCATGCATTAAGTTGTACTAGTATTGCTATAACTATTAATCTATTTTACTAGCATTGAGTTTTAAGTTGGAGTAATTTATTTTGGGTTACAATTTATTGACAACTAATTTACCCCCTCTCTCAGTTGTCCTCCCTAGTTTCTAACAATTTGTATCAGACCCTAGTCCTCTTTTTGTAGAAGCCTAACAGCTTGAGGAGATCCTATGATAGAAAATATCTTAAGGAAGGATAGTTCCAAACTTTGATGGAACTAACTATGGTATATGGAAGATCATAATGGAGATACATCTGAACTGCATTGGAAGAGAGATATGTGATGTTATAAAGAATGGCTATATTGCTCCTAATCAAAATAACCCTAATCCACCAATGTTGGCTAAAGACTTCGAGAATGATTGCAAAGCAAGAGAAGCACTTCTAAGCGTATTATCAGATCATAAAATCATGGGATTATTAGACAGATCTACAACAAAAGCTATTTGGGATAAACTGGGAACATTGAATGAAGGAGATTCCACTGTCACAATTGCAAAACTGGAATGTTACCGGGTCAGATATGAAAATTTAAAAATGGAAGAGAATGAAAGAATTTGTGCATTTATGGAAAGAGTTAATGAAATTGTTTTAGGAATACAATGTTGTGGAGGATCTTTAAGTGAAGATGAAATTGTTTCTAATGTTTTAAGAGCTTTTCCATTGACTTACAAAATGAAAGTAATAGCTATTAATGAGTTGAGAACAATGCCTAATACATCAATATCTAGAGATACATTGGTTGGAAAATTTTCAGCATTTGAGCTTGAAGAATTTTGTAATGTTTCTATAGTCAAGACTGATATAGCCTTCAAAGCATCATCATCATCATCTGACAAATCCAATTGGAAACCACTTTATGCAAAAGAACTTGAAGATATCAGAAGAGAAAATGAAGAACTTGAAGCACTGTCTGCAAGGAAGATGCCTAAACATCTAGCAAGAAGTAAGTATGAAGGTAAAGCACCTTTCAAATATTTTAATTGCAATAAAGTTGGTCATATGGCACCTAGGTGTGCTAATAAACATTCAAGACTAACAGATGAGGCAAAGAGAACATATAAGCCTAACCTTGAATGTCAGAGATACAAATCTAAGAAAAATAGAGATAAGTCATGTTACTATGCAGATGAAGGTGTTACAGATGATTCTGGTGAAGATCTAGCAGATAGTGGATGGGCATTTGTTGCAATAAAAGAAGATCAACCGACACCTATTGTCAAATTGGTAGAGTAGGCATTAGCAAAAAAAATTGAAGAGAAGGATGAATGGATCATTGATAGTGGATGCTCACATCATATGACTGGTGATAAAAGAAAATTCTTATCATTACAAGAATATCATGGAGGTCAAGTAAGATTTGGAGATGACAAAGTTTGTTTGATCAAAGGAAGAGGCACTATATCTTTGGATGGTAAGCATAATACTGACAATGTTTATTATGTTGAAGGTTTAAAGCATAATCTTTTGAGTGTTGGTTAGTTAGTGGAAAAAGGATTTCAATTACAATTCAAGAATGGAAAATGCAAAATTATAAACCGTATTGGATTGGAGATTGCAACTGGTAATCAGAATAAAGGTAATATATTTCATTTGAATACCAGCAATAAGACATGTTTGATTGCTCAGATTGATGAAAGTTGGTTATGGCATAAAAGACTCTGTCATGTGAATTTTGATTGCATTGTAAAGATCAATTCAACCAAGGGAGTAAGGGATTTACCTAAGATTGTTAAACCTCATAATCTGGTATGTCAGAAATGTCAAATGGGAAAGCAAGTTAGAACAACAATTAAGAGCATTTATGAGAAATCCAATAATATTCTTGATATAATTCATACTGATT
Organism: Cryptomeria japonica; assembly: GCF_030272615.1. Classification (NCBI taxonomy): domain Eukaryota; kingdom Viridiplantae; phylum Streptophyta; class Pinopsida; order Cupressales; family Cupressaceae; genus Cryptomeria; species Cryptomeria japonica. The sequence continues at coordinate 884,946,415 of NC_081414.1, read as the reverse complement.
TATGTGGTCCAACAAGAACAAGAAGTCCTCAGGGTGATAGATACTTTATGCTAATAATTGATGATTATTCTAGAATGTGTTGGGTTACTTCTCTTAGAGAGAAATCAAAAGCTTTTGGGAGATTCAAGATATACAAGGCAATGGTAGAGAATGAAACCAACAAGAAAATCAAATATTTGACATCTAATCAAGGAGGAGAATTCACATCTAGGGAATTCAATGCATACTGCGAAGAGAATGGAATCAAAAGACAACTATTAGCACTCGAACACCCCAATAGAATGGAGTTATGGAAAGGAAGAAAAAAACTATATTGGATGCAGCAAGAACTATGATTATGGAAGCAAATCTACCTCATATGTACTAGAGAGAAGAAGTAAATACAATAGTTTATACTTTCAATAGAGTTCACATCAAAGCTGAAACCGGTAAGACCCCTTACGAACTATGGTTCGGTCATATTCCTACTCTTAAATATTTCAAAATATGTGGAAGAAAATGCTATATTAGGAGAGATTAGTCTATAGGAAAATTTGATCCTTGAAGTGATGAAGGAATATTTCTTGGTTATTTAACTAGAAGCAATACATATAGATGTTATAATAAAAGATTGTAGAAAATTATTGAAAGTACTAATGTGAAGATAAATGAACATTTTAGAGGAGAATCAAGATCTATAGGTTCTGAACTAGCAGTAGAATTGATTATAATTGAACCGACACAGATTGCAGCATAACAGAATGAAGAACCAGTCACACCGGCATCATCGGAAAACTCAATTGTGACTAAAGAACAATAGCTTGTGAATGGAAATCAGAAAAAACCCAGGTATGTAAGATTGAATCATTCAGACAATCAGATAATTAGAAATAAAAATCAAGGTGTTATGACAAGAGGAAGATTGGAAAATGAAGAGGTATGTTTAATCTCTCAAATTGAACCAACATCAGTTGTTGAAGCATGTAAAGATAAACATTAGATAAAAGCAATGGAAGAAGAATTAGAACAGATTGAAAGGAATAATACTTGGACATTAGTTCCCCAGCCTAAAGACGAAAATGTAATTGAAACTAAATGGGTATTTAGAAATAAACAAAATGAAGACGGTGAAGTAATTAGAAACAAAGCAATATTAGTTTGTAAAGGTTATTCTCAGAAAGAAGGAATTGATTATAATGAAACCTTTGCACCAGTAGCCAGAATTGAAGCAGTAAGACTATTTCTTGCATTTACAACTCACAAGAACTACAAGGCTTATCAGATGGATGTAAAATGTGCATTTTTGAATGGAGATCTTGAATAAGAAGTTTACATTGAGTAGCCTAATGGATTTGCATTAGCAGATGATAAGGATATGGTTTGTAGATTAAGAAAATCTTTATATGGATTGATGTAAGCTCCCAAAGCATGGTATGCTAGACTAGATAAATATCTTTTAAAGCTAGGATACATAAAAGGTAATGCTGACAATAATTTGTATTACAAAATTACCAATGATGATATTCTAATTATTGAATTACTTGTGGATGATATCATTGTTGGAGAAGAAGAGTTATGCAAAGATTTTGCTAATAAGATGAAGGAAGAATTTGAAATGTCTATGATTGGAGAGATAAAAAAATTCTAGGTTTGCAGATTTCTCAAAAAGATAAAGGTATATTCATTTGTCAAACAAAAATACTTGAAGGAACCGTTGAAGAAATTTGGAATGGAAAACTCCAAACTAGTAAGCACTCCTATGACTACAACTAATAAATTGACATCAAAGGATGATTCAACACCCATAAAGTTGACAAGGTACAAATCTATGATTGGAGGGTTATTGTATTTGACACAACCCAGACCTGATATAATGAATTTAGTATGTATTGTTTCAAGATTTCAAACCAATCCTAAAGAAAATCATGAAATCGTAGTAAAAAGGATTTTCTGGTACCTGCAAGGCACAACAAATCTTGGTTTAGGGTATTCTAAGGATGACAATTTTGAGTTATGTGCATATACAGATGCAAATTGGGTAGGGGATGTGGATGATAGAAAGAGTACCACTAGTGGCACATTCTTTCTTGGCAAAATATTTGTTTCATAGATCAGCAAGAAGTAGACTTGCACATCATTATCTACAACAGAAGTAGAATATGTTGCAACAACAACTAATTGCACTCAGGTATTATGGATCAAGCACATGTTGAAGGATATCAAGGTAAAATGCAATGAACTGGTAGTTATTTAATGTGATAACTCAACAGCAATAGATATATCAAAGAATCTGGTATTTCACTCTAAAACAAAGCATATTTCTATTAAGTATACTTTTTTGAAAGAAAACATTGAAGCAAATGAAGTGAGATTGGTTTATGTGAACACTAAAGAGCAAATTGCAGATATTTTTACAAAGTCTTTACCTAAGGAAAGATTTGAATATATTAGAGAGAAGCTTGGGGTAATCACCCCACCGACAGAGACTTAAATGATGTGGATTGGCATCAAACTGACAAGGACTAGCAGAAAAATCTTTTTTTGGTTTTATGAAGGAGAGCTACTACTCAGGGGGAGTACTTAGTTGTATGTTATGTTCTGATTTTGGTTTTTAAGTCCTTTGGTATTTGATATCAAAGGGGGAGAGATGTCTATGGAAAAACATTGTACTTTGAATATTGGGGAGAGATGTATTTTGGTTTTTGTTATACTATTTCTATTTTTGGAACAAAACTTTATGTTGATCTATTTAGGGGAGATTGTTGGCATTCTGTTTTTGGCACTTAGATGTTTTTCCATCTAGTGTTGCTATTAATGCCAAAGGGGGAGATTGTTGGTATTATGGATGACTTAGTTATGTGTTGCACTAGTTTTGTCATTGATGTCAACACTTATCTTTCTGGAGGTCTACATTGTTGATTTGACACTATGGTTATATTAGATTGTTGATGAACTAGCACATTGTGGCCTTGGTATAAATATTGGCTTATGCACAATTACTGATATATGTTTCACCAAAAGATCAGGAAGTTGATGATGACTTGTTATCATTTGGAGATCATTTGGTTATGTCAAAGATATGGATTGGATGTTTGCATTTGACATTTTGCATATTGGACTGATCGGGTTCACATATTTGCCTTAACCGGTAGATAGGTCCAGGTTATGAGCTGGCATAAGAAAACATGTTCTAGATCAGCATGACACATTTTGGAAATGATTTATTGATTGGATAATGCGTAAATGTGTTGAGGCTAACATATTATATTGCACCAAGACTTAATCTATAATTGATTTAAATGTAATATATTTTGGGAGCCAACCTAATGGTTAGGTCTTAGGTTTTGTATAAATAATTGTAAGATCTTATTTGGAAGAAGTGTGTGTATGTGCTGAGATTATTGTGAATAGAAAAAACAAGAATATCCTTGTGTGAATCATGCAGATATCATCTAAAGGTTGAAGGAAATAATGTTAAAGGTCATGAAGGTGTTTAGTCCTCATGCGCAAAGCTTAAATTGGTACTGAATCCAAGATTGAAGATGCTAAATTGAAGCAGTACATTGATTTTTATATTTAACCATCCAACTGTGTAATCAATGAGACTCCTAATTTTGTGATTGAGAAGTGAGCTCTAGGCGGTTGGCTTTTATTGCATGTGCAGACCCCATTATTGTATTCACATACTATCTGTAGTAGTATCATATGATTGTGGGTAAGGTTTCCCACCGTGGTTTTTCCCCTTACAAGGTTTCCATGTCAAAATCTCTTTGTCATGTGTTGTGGATGTATTTTGGTTTCTATTTCCTGCATTATGTTGTATCGGTATTACTATAATTGTTAATCTATTTTATTGGCACTAAGTTTTAAGTTGGAGTAATTTGTTTTGGGTTACAATTTATTGACAACTAATTCACCCCTGCCCCCTCTTAGTTGTCTTTCTTGGTTCCTAACAACCTATGTACAGTAAAATAGCCTCTTCCGACTCATTTTGCTTATTCTCTTCAAAATATTTATAATACTTTGATATATTCTTTAATATTCCATCTTTTGTAACTTCATCAATAATTTCAGCATAGGTCATTGTTGTCTTACTAGTTTTAGTATCATCACCCTTCTGCTTTTTTCTTGTGGTTGCCAGTATGGCTGGTTTCCTTTTCTACATAGGCTTCCTTACTGGTGGCAGAGGTGCAGTAGGTTGAGCTTCCTTTTTGACAAGTCTCCTCCTAGGTTCTTGTTTCTATTGCTCTACCGGTGGTTTTACCACATTCTTCCTTTGTACCCTTTTGAAAGCCAGAGGCTCATTATCCTTAGGATCAAAGTCAGAAGTGATAGGGGAAATGTGAACTTATGGCTTCTTCACTTCCTCAATAGCAACCTTTGCCAGTTAAGGAGCCTGTTTTGATTTGGAGCCCAGCTGAGTGTCTATCTTATGCAGGACATCTTGTACATAAGAAGATATCTTTTCTATTTTATTTTCTCTTCTCTTCCTATTAAAATTGGTTTTCACTTCAAGAGCCTTCTCTCCTGCTATACCAAAGTGTTATGTCTTATCATCTAATGGGGCTTCTGTGTGGGGGAAAAAGTGACACTAAGCAAACATGCCCTAATCTCACTTTCAATCACACATTTGTGGAATACGAAAGAGCCTAGAGGTATCACACAATTGGCTACTTCTTTTTGTGGAAGAGAGAGCCACGGGCTACCTATTAGGATTTCTATTCCTTTGTTGTAATTGAAAAATACAATGATGCAAGTTCAATTCCCAACCCCAAAGTGCAAGTATGAACTAATAACAAGATTGCAGAATTGAACTTAAACAATGGAAAGCTATAAACACAAGAATAAGACAAGAATGAAAATGCATACCCGGAGTCAAAATCTGAGTGAAAATGTTCGGGACAGGGGCGTGGGCGCCATTGTCCTAATTCTGCCCCTGAAACTGCTGTTTTGTAACCTGAAAAGCTGTCAAAAATGCTGAAACTGCTGTCTAACAGAGGGACTAGGGCGCCCAGCACCCCTGTCCCAGGGACCAGGGCGCCCAGCACCCCTGTCCCAGGGACCAGGGTGCCCAGCGCCCCTGTCCTGGTAGGACCAGGGCGCCCCATGCCCCTGTCCTGGTTTTTTTCTCTGAAACTTGGTGTGGAGTGCTGTCTCGGCCTGCTTTTCCCAGATCTGCAACTTGCGGCATCGTCCGAATCCCGAAACCTGCACTTATATCTGAAAAGGGTATGGTGGGTGGCTATATAGGGTTTTGCCTTAGTCAAACCCCCACTTTGGTGATTCCCACCTCCACGAATAGCCAAGTTGTATAGTAAAAGTTGTGTGTGCAGATCTTGTGTGTGTGCAAGATCCTAAAATGCAAGTAAGCAAACTAGAGCAACCTAGAAAGTAAACCCTAATTGCTTGTAAATGACAATGTAAATGCTCTAAATCAAGATGCAAAGTGATCTAAAGCATGAATAAGTGATATATTGAAGCTTATGCAAAGACATGAAAACAACATGAAATCATACCCAAACCCAAGGGAGGGGTACAAGCCAATCTTCAGTCGGTAATCCCCTATTGCTCTTCAATGTCTTCAAAGCCCTAAATGAATGAATGAAATTGATGAATTCTTGATGGATGGATGTTGAATGTTGTTGAAGTCTTCAAAGATCTGCTCTTTCACTGCATAGAAGGTCCTTGAAACCAAAAATCCGGATCCTTTCAAATGAAGAAAGAGAGCTCTTATATATGAAACCCTAGGTCTTAATTTCAACTTTTGGCTGACTTAGAGATTGAATCTCCCACCAATATCTTGGGGTTAAGCTTTATTTTATGATTGGATCGTGCTCCTAAAATTTCGGGAAAAATGTCCGGGACCATGTGCACGCTGGGCGCGATGGTCCTGACAACTTTTCACCAAATTTTTAGGGCCATTGGATATGATGATTTTAGAGAGAATCCCAAAGTTACAGCTAATTTCGAGATGTTTTGACCCCCGAAATCAAGCCCCCAAGTTCAAAATAGGACCTAATTAGGGTTTTTGATTAAATGATGTATTGGAGGAATAAAATGAAAGGGGCACACTTTAATGAAAAGGGCCCAACTTTATGATGTGGAGGACAATGAAATAGGACCTTAGACCTAATTAATTTGATTAATTAAGTGCTAAAGGAGAAATGCAATGCAAAATGAAAAATGCGCCAAGGCGGGTGCTAAACTAGGTGTGATATTGTACCACCCTAGCAAGTGCGTACAATTTACGACGCTACATTTAGCCCCCACTTTAGTGGTCATATGAACACTATGTGCATATGTAAGCTAAAGTACAAGAAAGTAAACATTATTTGAAAAAGGATATATCCATAAGTTGTCGGACGAAGCCCCCAGCGGTATCTGCAGTACACAGTTAGGAACCGCACCCTACAAAACACACGTTAGATCACAAAATCACCTAATGCTTACTAAGGAAGGTGATGAAAATTCAAGGGTAGCTATATGCCCCCCCTATTTCGGCTTGCTAATTTTAGTGAGTTGAAACAGGGTATCATGTTTACCACTTCGAATTGTTAAAGAATAATGATGACAAATGCTCACAAGAAGATTTGCTATGAGATCAGAAACTAATGGAGAATCATTTGGTAAGAAAGAGGACTAAATCTCAATTCTAACACAACAAAGAGTGTGAGGATTTGAGAGTTCTCTAACATAAGATGAAGGATGCAAAGAGAAGAAAAGAAAGGAAAAAAGCATGAATACACACATTGGTGATCCATGAGAAGAATAGTGAGAGAGAAAAAATGGACTTCTCACCCCTAGATCTTGTCTAGGTGATCCATGGGAAAAAGGACATGGAAAACTAGCCCCTAGAGTCTGTCTAGGTGATCCATGTAAGGGAGGAGAGTGAGAAAGTCTAGCCTTATGCCGCTAGTTCCAATCAACCTCGTGCATGTGTGTGTAAGGGAGGTTAGAAGCACCTCATAGGAGTCTATGCCCGAGTATGCTACAACCTGTATATGTATGGTACAAAAGCGTGACATCTCGCTCTAAGAGTCTGTGCTCTGGTTCTGAGAATAATCACCTTGCATAAAAGAAAAATGGAGACATCTCGCTCTAAGAGTCTGTGCTCTGGTTCCGAGAATGACCCATTGCTCAAAAAAAAAGTGTAATGTTTATGTCATAAGCAAAGTATAACAAGGATACCTACCTTCATCACAAAAGAAGACACCCCAAAAATGCAACAATGTCATAGATCCAAGCAAGAGAGTTTTGCACTCTTTAAGCAAGGATAAGATAGTTGAAAAGGGATATCTTGTAGTATGTGTAAAGGAGATCCTTAGAGGAGAAGAGATCTTTGTACAAAAGACACCTATCCCCGAGAGGAATTGTCTTAGACAAATATAACATCTTATAGAATAAGACAAAGAAGAGAATAAGAATGCAATACTTCCTTCTTTTGCGAGGTGAAAATGATTCTTAATGAAGGATGACACTCTTTTTAACCCAATTGGGAGAGTGAATTCATTATGGATGTATTTTACCAAGTGCAAAAGAGGTTGTAGTCAAGGACTTACACCTCTTGTAAGAGAGAATCCTTGAACAAACAACAACAAATGCATACAAGGAATAACATCAAGTAATAAAGTTCACACCATCCACGAAATAGGAAAAAGTGGATCCTTAGATAAAAATAAGGAAAGATCATTGCCTCCCAAGGATAAGGACAATGAGAAGGACTTACACAATCTTCTAGGGAGAGATTTAGACATAAGCAAAATGTACTACATACTCACATGAGTTTATGCAAGCAAGACATTAGTGTATGTAAAATGCTCCTCACAAGAAGTGGGTAAGGTAAGAAAGAGAATACACATCTTCTCCCATATCTAGGAAAAGAGGATTCTAAAGAAAAGATGATCAACATTTCCACATTATTACCCCTTAGGAACAAGAGATAACATAGAAAAATTAGGCTATTATGTTGCTTCAAAAATATGATTGCACTTGAAATTGTACCATCATGAATGACAATGAGCCCCCAGTAAATGAGCTACCAATGTCACATAATGATGAGCAACATAATAGCCATTAATGTTATTTAAAGACATGATAGACTAAATGAGGTATTTGAATATGACATGCTAAATGCTCAACTATAAGTGAGATCAAAAACATGTATAAAGTGATAAAAATTGAAGAAGAAAAGTCACAAGAAATCTTAGAAGAGGGATGAGTGTAATTTATTAGAGCCTTATCCCAGGAGGAAAGGACTTTATGATGAATAGGAGATAAAGATTCATAAGTGGATTTAGAAATTTGAGGGGAGTCATATAGAGATTTGTTCATCGCCAAGATTTCCTTATGGGGGGAATGAGAGTTGATAGAAGTAGAAGATGATTTAGTTGAAGTGAGATCATCATCACTACTAAATATAGCATTCACACTGAGAGATGGTCTTTTAAATGCTTTGGTGGGCTTAGAAAGATTATATCCAAGTCCAAATGAATATTCATGCATGTTATGTTCTAAAGGAACTTTAGTTCCTTGTTCATTTGCGCCACAACCATTTCCACTATAGCCACTCTTAGCCAAAATATGAAAACCACGACCATAATGATTAGCCATTTCAGAAAGAAAAGGTGGTTTTTCATAAGACAAAGAATCAAATTCTTTAGAATTAGAGGTGTGAGGAGAAGAAGTTTGAGAAGCGGCCACAAAATTATTGCTCATAGGTTCAGGTAAGACTGATTGATCTCTAGTTTCTTCTTTCTTTTTAACTTTAAGCTCTCTAGGAGGAACCCTATACTCACCTACAAAGGTGGGATTAAAATCAAGAGATCCCCAATCATCTTCTGTGAGAACCTTCTCAGGATCAAAAGGATTTTCATGTGCAGATTCAAGTTGAGAAGAATCTTCTTCAGGAACTTTAAACTCTTCCAAATAATTTTGATTATTAGAGGGTGATGATCCATCCTTAGGTATCTTGTTTAACGAGTCATCACTAGAAGAGGAAGGCTTAGAAGAACTCCCTTTGGAAGTAGATGTTTGCAAACAAGCTTGAAAATTAGTATCACCTATCAAGGTATATGTCTTGTTATTATAAATAAATTTAACTTGTCTATGCAATGTAGAGGGGACAGCTTGCATACTGTGAATCCAAGGTCTCCCTAATAACAAGTTGTATGTTAGATTTCCTGACATAACATGAATAGGAGTAGGCAAAGTAACAGGTCCCACTGTGATAGGTAAGGTGATAATACCTAATGAAGACTTAGCCACATTATCAAAGCCTCGAATGGGACGAGAGTCAAGCTCAATAAGGGATGTATCCACATTCATCTTATGCAATAGATTAATGCTACACACATTAAGGCCAGAACCATTATCTACTAGTGTTCTTCTTATAGCAATGTCATTTATGATAACCACAATCATCAAGGGATCATTTTGATGTTGAATTTCACTAGTAGGCAACTCATCTTGAGTAAACACAATTTGAGCTTTAGGATTCATCACAGAGTTAACCAAAGATACTATATTACTAGATGTATTAGGTGGAGGAACATTCAAATCTTTCAAGGCATCTTGTAACATTCCATGATGAGCGGAAGAAGTTTGGATCAAATCCCAAAGGGATATCTTAGCAGGGGTAGCTTTAAGTTGTTCAATAAGATCATATTCCTTACCAAGAACTTGTGAAATACGTGGAGCTTGAGGAAGAACAGGTTGGGAAGGAGGAAGTGAAGTTGGGATAACTGGAGGAGGATTACGTTGCCTATTGTTTCTTGTGTTATAGGCATGAGCAACCACATGATAACTCTCTCTAGTCAGTTGCTTAGCATACTCATAAGGGCTCTTAGTAGAATAACACCCTTGCACAGTAATAATAGGTTTGTTAGGAGTGCAAAATGAATCATTAGCATAACCACCTTGAACCACTAAGATAGGCTTATTTAAAGGTTGAGAATTTTGAGAAGGACAAGCACCTTGGACAGTGAAGAGAGGTTGGTTAGGTGTTTCATTCACATGTATCAAATTGATTGAAGATGGTTTAGAGGAATGAACAAAAGTGTTGGAAGAATTATTGATAGTCTTCTCTTGCACTAAAATCTTATCGCGGATTAAAGGAATTTTAGGAGAGAGACAAGGGGTAGGAATTGATGTTCTAGTAGGAAAAGTAATACTAGGAAAGGTCATATCATCCTCTATCATCAAAGGATCTACATGGGGAATAAACTCTCTAGGAGAAGGATCAAAATTACTCTCTAAAGTCTCACTTTTGAGAGGGAGATCTTTGGAAGAGATGTTAACCATCTTGCTTTGAACTAGGGTATCCTTATGAATAGAACCAAGTTGAGGAGAGGGAGAATGATTGAGATTCAAGGAAGGTGAGAAACTATCAAGGGAATTTTCAATCTTGATTTCATCCCCTTTGGCTAGGGTTCTCTCATGGGGTAGAGAATAATCTACACCTTCTTCTAATGGTTCATCCCAAGTAGTGAGGTTGTTGAAAGGAATGTTTGAAGTATTGTTAATTTCGGAGAGGAGCTAACATTGTTTATTAATTCCTCATCCTTAGGAGGGAGAGCATCAATAGATGTGTTAAACTCATCCTATTTCCTCAAAATATATTCAATATGATCTTTAGGGGAGAGAGAATTAAGGAAATTGCTTATTATTTCATCTTCTTTCTCTAAGGGATGCTTATGGGTAAGACAAACTTTAGGAGAAGGGTAAACATTTATCATTAATTCATCATCTCTAGTGGGAATTTTGTTGGAAAAGGAAATGCCATCACTAGGAAATGTAGGGATAATGTCATCTACTTGCACAAAAGGATCCTTATGAAGGGAGTGTTTTTTAGGAGGAACATGAACATATTTCTCCAAAGATTCATGCTTAGGAAGGAGATCTTTGAAAGAAGTGTTCATAACCTCTTGTTGCACTAACATGCCCCCATTGGAAGGACCAACTTTAGGAGAAAATAAGTCAATGTCCATCAATACCTTTTCACTTAGAGAGGCATCATGTAGGGAAGGTGAAGTAACATTAAGAAAGGTGTTTATGATATCATTCTCTTCCTCTAGGATAACTAAATAGGAAGGGCACATTTTAGGAGAATTGTCAAGATCACTCTTAAAGTCTTCATCCTTAGAGCATGGGAGAGTCTCAAAGGGATTGGTAGAAACTCTTTTAGTCACTAAAATGTTGTTATAGATGGGGGGAGGTTCTTTAGGAGAAGGAATAATTGAAACAAGGGAAGCTAACCCATTATCAAATCTATGAAATGGATGCATCATGACAACAATTTTCCTTTTTCAAATGATAACACATGCAAAATAGAAGGAAATGTTCAATGCAAGCGCTTAGAATGTAGATTTAGACAATGAAATTTATGATTCAAATGAGTTCCTAAATCAGATTTGAAATTATTGATCCCAATTAAGCTATCCACAAGTTCAACTTTGAATTGAAAAATTAAGGTTTTTAGCAAAAATTTCCTCCAAATTTTTTGAATCTTGCAAGAAATTAAAACTTGTAAATACAAATTAAATTTTGAAATAGCATAAACACTCAGATTTGAAAACATAAATCAGAATTAGAGAAGATTGGATTTCACGTTGGGTTCACCAAAATGTGTGGGGGAAAAAGTGACACTAAGCAAACACGCCCTAATCTCACTTTCAATCACACATTTGTGGAATACGAAAGAGCCTAGAGGTATCACACAATTGGCTACTTATTTTTGTGGAAGAGAGAGCCACGGGCTACCTATTAGGATTTCTATTCCTTTGTTGTAATTGAAAAATACAATGGTGCAAGTTCAATTCCCAACCCCAAAGTGCAAGTATGAACTAATAACAAGATTGTAGAATTGAACTTAAACAATGGAAAGCTATAAACACAAGAATAAGACAAGAATAAAAAAGTGTACCCGGAGTCAAAATCTGAGTGAAAATGTTCAGGACGGGGGCGTGGGCGCCACTGTCCTAATTCTGCCCCTGAAACTGCTGTTTTGCAACCTGAAAAGCTGTCAAAAATGCTGAAACTGTTGTCTAACAGAGGGACCAGGGCGCCCAGCGCCCCTGTCCCAGGGACCAGGGCGCCCATCACCCCTATCCTAGTAGGACCAGGGTGCCCCACGCCCCTGTCCTAGTCTTTTTCTCTGAAACTTGGTGTGGAGTGCTGTCTCGGCCTGCTTTTCCCAGATCTGCAACTTGCGGTGTCGTCCGAATCCTGAAACTTGCACTTATATCTGAAAAGGGTATGGTGGGAAGCTATATAGGGTTTTGCCTTAGTCAAACCCCCACTTTGGTGATTCCCACCTCCACGAATAGCCAAGTTGTATAGTAAAAGTTGTGTGTGCAGATCTTGTGTGTGTGCAAGATCCTAAAATGCAAGTAAGCAAACCAGAGCAACCTAGAATGTAAACCCTAATTGCTTGTAAATGATAATGTAAATTCTCTAAATCAAGATGCAAAGTGATCTAAAGCATGAATAAGTGATATATTGAAGCTTATGCAAAGACATGAAAACAACATGAAATCATACCCAACCCCAAGGGAGGGGTACAAGCCAATCTTCAGTCGGTAATCCCCTATTGCTCTTCAATGTCTTCAAAGCCCTAAATGAATGAATGAAATTGATGAATTCTTGATGGATGGATGTTGAATGTTGTTGAAGTCTTCAAAGATCTGCTCTTTCGCTACATAGAAGGTCCTTGAAACCAAAAATCCGGATCCTTTCAAATGAAGAAAGAGAGCTCTTATATATGAAACCCTAGGTCTTAATTTCAACTTTTGGCCGACATAGAGATTGAATCTCCCACCAATATCTTGGGGTTAAGATTTATTTTATGATTGGATCGTGCTCCTAAAATTTTGGGAAAAATGTCCGGGACCATGTGCACGCCGGGCGCCATGGTTCCGACAACTTTTCACCAAATTTTCAGGGCCGTCGGATATGACGATTTTAGAGAGAATCCTAAAGTTATAGCTGATTTCGAGATGTTTTGACCCCCGAAATCAAGCCCCCAAGTTCAAAATAGGACCTAATTAGGGTTTTTGATTAAATGATGTATTGGAGGAATTAAATGAAAGGGGCACACTTTAATGAAAAGGGCCCAACTTTATGATGTGGAGGACAATGAAATAGGACCTTAGACCTAATTAATTTGATTAATTAAGTGCTAAAGGAGAAATGCAATGCAAAATGAAAAATGCGCCAAGGCGGGTGCTAAACTAGGTGTGAAATTGTACCACCCTAGGAAGTGCGTACAATTTACGACGCTACAGCTTCTAACAACATCTTTGCATAAAGCTCAAAAATGCTATCATCTACCTCGTATCCAAGCTCAATAATCTATATTTTCTTGGGTTCAACTGCTTCCATGAGAGTTTCATTAGTTTTCACCATGAAACATATGTTAGTGGAATACTTCTCCACAATATTCTTTGAGATTCTCTCCCTTTTCCTCATCTTTTCTTGAAAATTCTTAAAATACCCCCAAAGTTTCTCAACTCTTTCGGTACCAAAACTGATGATAGATATCTTGATCTGTATACCTACCGGTATGTCATGAGCCCAATTCTTCTTTCCTAAACCAAGTAGCTCACTCAAGAAGTAAAGCATTAAACAAACAATTAAGTTTCCATATCTGAAAGTGCCTTTCTTGGTTCTTTTGATCTTAGTAAGGTTTAGCATCAATTCACTCCTCATCCATTCACATAAGTCATTCTTCACATTATTCCTTAGCATTTGATATGCAGCTTACAAAAGAATTCAATTGGTTGGATTGAGCTACCTTGTATCCAATGATCATGCTTGCAAACTTTATGTCCATGTCAGTTATTGTGCTTATCCTCATTGATCTGCTATTGGATGTAGCACCAGTGAGTTTTTTGACCTCTGTGTTAGAAATTTTCTTGCCAAGTTCTTGTTTGACCCTAGGTAACCTGGTGACAGCTTGAATAGCTTCTTTTGTAATCATGTAGGGTCTATCTAACCAAATGAATTCATTGTGAACCTTGCTCAGAACATATCTAATCACCTCATCCTTGAATTCTGGTATGTACAAAATTTTGGTTAACCCTAGATCCTCAATTGCATTCAATTCAAGTTTGATCTTTCTAGTGTTTCCTTGTTGGTATTCTAGATATGTTTATATGGTTTTTTAATTGATGTCAATACTTATCAACTCTATTGGCACTTGTAGAATTGGCAATGTTCACGGCCAAGCAAGTGACTTATGCACAGTCACTGGTATCTGGTTCACCAGCAGAATATATTGTTCACCAGCACTTGGAATGACATGGAAAATACTTGTTTATGGTGAAGACATCATTTGGACACTTTTTCTTGGAGATTTGTTCATTGGTATATTTGAGTTTGCATATTTGTTGTTACTAGCAAATAGGTCGAAGATAAGCACCGACAGGATTATCTATTCCAGATCAGCACGACACGCTATGGAAATGATTTATTAATATTGTAAATGCATTAAGCCGACATGTTGAATCGGATATTGCATCAGTTATTGTTTTACTTGTAAATTGTTTTATTGTAATATCTTTTGTAAAGCCAACCTATACATTTTGGTCCTAGGTTTCAATATATATGTAAGATCTTATTTGTAAGATTGATATGTGAATGTGAATAGGATTGTAATTCGGTATATGTAAAAATAAGTAGAGCTATACATGTAGACATCATTTGAAGGTTGAAGGAATCTTTTTGTGAAGGCATATAAGAACTGAACCGGTATTGAATCCAACATCGATACTAAATCCAGCATATGAAGATGCTATTTTAAGTAGTACATCATTATTGGATTTAACCATCCAATTGTAGTCAATGTGACTCCTATTTGTGATTGAGCAGTGAGCTCTAGGCACTTGGCCTTTCTACATGTGCAAACCCCCTATTGTACACACATACTATCTATAGTAGTATCATCTGATTGTGGGTAAGGTTTCCCACCATGGTTTTTTCCCTTATAGGGTTTCCACATACAAATATTGGTGTTATATGTTGTGGATGCTATTGTCTTTCTATTTCATGCATTAATCTTTACCAATACTGCAATTAACTGATAAACTATCTACCGACATAAAGTTTTGTTTATCGGTATTAAGCATTAAGTTTGGTTAAGTTGTTTTTGGTTTGAGTTCATTTGACAACTGATTCACCCCCCCTCTCAGTTGTCTCTGGGACCTAATACTCCTAGTATCACTGATTGATACATTCTTTTGATGTCTTCGGTGCCCAAATCCTCAAGAGTGCAGTGAATGTATTCCCTCACATCTTCAACATACATTACTCCATCAGGAACCCTAGAAAATGTTCCCATAGAGTCTTCCTTCTTGGCAATTTTGGGAACCTCCTTAAAGATTGGTCTTAACCTATCCTTGACTTTGACAATGGTGGGATTTGTAATGAAAGTAGGTGCTAAAGATCTAGGTGCCATGTCAAAAAATACCTAAAAGTGAATGTCGGTGAATGATTTGAGTGCTTCAGATAATTGCTTGAAATCCTGTCTCAATGCTTTGCTCGCTCTTAATTCGCCTTTACTTTGCTCTGATTGCTTGAATGCTCAGTGAGTGAAAATGAATTAACTTACCCTCTTTTATCAGTGATTAAAATCCTAATTTCTTGTAATAAATGGTTCACCAACAACCCTACAAATGTTGGTTTCACAGTTATGTGCCAGGGTAACCTTTATTGATGATGAACACATTTCTCCAGATCTCTTTCTAGATCTCCTTAGATCTCTTCCAGGGTAATATGAAAAATTTAGTAGTGTCTTTTCCAACCCCTAATGCTTATGCCTCAATTACCCGTGGAATTTCCTGCCGGTGGAGGAATACCCTGTTCTACTAGTGGATTTGCCAGTATATATCCATCTCCACTTTGTTCTTCAGATTTTCTAACCCATCTCTTGGTGTGATCTTGTTGTATTTCATCTACCTTCTGCTTTCCTTTCTCATTGTCTTTATCATTATTAGTTGGTTGATTCTTGCTTCTGCAATACTTAGCAATATGACCTATTTTGTTGCATGCATAGCATGTAACATTTTTCTTCTGAATTAATTTGACATATCCGGTATTATTATTTCTTGACCTACAATGACTAGAAAAATGTCCAAACTTTCCACATGCATGATAGTTAACATTCATTCTACACTCTTCTAATCTATGACCATATTTCTTGCAATTTGTGCATTGACAAGGAACAAAATTGTAGTTTTGATTTGCCTTATTTCTAGATTGTTTATGTTGGTATTATGGATGTGTTGCATTGGTTTTGTCATTGATGTCAACACTTGTCAACACTTATCAACACTAGAGATCTTTGGTTATGTTCACTGGCATGTTCAATAACTTATGCACAATCACCAGTATCTGGTTCAATGACACTGAGGATGACTTGGAGATTACTTGGTTATGTTGAAGACATTGTTTTAAGACTTGGTGATTTGGTTATTGGTCTAATCAAGTTTGCATATTTGCTGTTACCGACAAGTTTGTCTAGGTTATGGACCGATAAGCGTTATCTATTCCAAATCAGCACGACACATTATGGAGATGATTTATTTATTGGTTATTATTATAAATGCATTGAGCCAACATGATGCATCGCATATTGATTCATTTGTAATTGCTTTTATTGTAATATTCTTAGTAAGCCGACCTACATATTTGGTCTTAGGTTTTGGTATATATGTAAGATCTCATTTGTGAGATTATGTAATGTGGTATGGTAAGGTTGTGATATTCGATATATGCAAATATAAGTAGAGCTATACATGCAGACATCATTTGAAGATTCAAGGAAGGCTTTGGAGAAGACAATCAGAGCTTAACCGATACTAAATCCAGCATCCAAAGATGCTATTTTGTGCAGTACATTATCATTGGATTTAACCATCCAATTGTAGTTAGTGTGACTCCCATCTTGTGATTGAGTAGTGAGCTCTAGGCGGTTGACCTTTCTGCATGTGCAGACCTCATATTGTACACACATACTATCTGCAGTAGTATCATCTGATTGTGGGTAATGTTTCCCACCATGTTTTTTTCCCTTATAGGGTTTCCACCTATAAATATTTGTGTTATGTGTTGTGGATGTTATTTGTCTTTCTGTTTCATGCATTAAACTTCATCGGTATTGTAATTAACTGTTAAACTATCAATTGGCATAAAGTTTGGTTAAGTTATATTTGGGTTGAAATTAATAGTCAATTGATTTAGGCCCCCCCCTCTCAGTTGCCTCCTGGTCCTAACAATTTGTATTAGAGCTAAGTCCTCCTTTTGAAAAAGTTTAACAACTTGAGGAGATTCTATGGAAACTAACTATTTCAGGAAGGACAGTCCAAAGCTTGATGGAACTAACTGATGGGATAGGGAATGGGATAGACTAGCCTAGTCTATGCTCTTAGATCCTTTCCTTGGATCACCAAGTGTTCTAACCACACCCTAGGGTCTGTAGGACTTTCCCTACTTATGGAATCCCCTGACCTTGCCCAATCCACCCACCAACAATTTGAAATACTTCTCCCAAGGTCTCACCTACTCATGAGATTCAAAGAACTGTTACTTAGGCTAATAAGGGTTTGGCTTGTTCCACAACTTCTTAGGTCCTAGAAAGGATAGGACAGGTCTTAGACAAGGTTTCTCATCCATTCATGTTCCCCCAAGAGGTTTTAACCTTCCAACCCCTTACCAATTTCACTATTTTGTCTTTTTCCTATAAAATAGGGCTACAAGGAATGTGCCCAATTAGGCCTCCTATCCAAAATTTTTGGGCTCCCTCTTCCAGATGATGCTTATGCTTGTGAAAATCCCCAAAATAAATACTATTAATTTACCAAGGGCTCAAGGATTTTCCTAGTTTTGGGCCTCCAAGTGTCCATACACTGCCCTAGGTGAATTTTGAGGTTTTTAAGGGTTTTAAAGAGGGTTTTTAGGCCTGCCAAGGTCACAATGTTGGTTTGATGTTCTTGCCACCTTGTCTAGATTTGTGGAAGATACTCCTTCTCACCAGTGGTGCTCCACTCACCCCTCCACAACTCCTCCAAAGGGTGCATCCTCCTCTGACCTTCCTTGCTCTCCTGGACCTTTGCACTTTAACCCTTCCTAGCCGGGCATTGTCTAGTCTCACCTAGGAGTGGGTCTTTAGTTGGCTTCCCTACATCTTCAAGGGCCCTTCTTCCTTTGAAGTAATGTATAGGGTCTATACTCCTATTCTCCATGGTTTCATCCACAATGGGGAAAGGAGTTATCAACCCATTTTCTCAAAATAGCACAAAACTGGACAGTGAGAAGGTAGTTTACAAAATATTTACAAACACACAACACTTGCAAAAATAACCCTAATCTAAATGCTTGAAATGGAATCATATACACCATACAAGACTCTCAACATAATTTTGTTTGAATATCAATCCATTAATAATCTTTCTTACTCCATTTGTGCCGACTGGCAACAAAATCACAGTCACAGTCAAGTCACTCTTCTTGGGCCTTACCAACTAACATTCCACCCCATCATCTTAGGGTTTGCAACTACATATAGTACCCCTTCCTTGGTCTATGTGCCCATATTAGGGTTTTCCATGCCAAGCTAAGGATCTTGACCTACTAGGTGGAAAAGTTGCTTGACAACTTTGAAAAGTTGTCATGCAACTTTTGCAACTTTTGAGCAACTTTCTCAATTTGCTTTTCTTGACTCCTAGGCCCACATTGGGCTATCCTAAGGTCACTACCATGCTAATAAGGACCCTAAACACAAAAAAGGCACACATAACCTCTATTCCACAAGAAAAGTGAACCTAGACTCCTAAACCTAGGACCAAACTAGGACCTAAATAAGACCTATGAGCTCATGGCTCTTATTATATTTAGAATGGCTTCTAAAGAAGAAAGAACACAACAAAATCAAATGGTGGGAGCCCTTTGAAGGGTGCTCCTACACCACTAACTATGGTATATGGAAGATCAAGATGGAGACACATCTGAATTGTATTGGAAAAGACATATGGGATGTTACAAAGAATGGCTATGTTGGTCCTACACAAAGTCAACCTAATCCACCAACCTTGGCTAAAGATCAGGAGAATGATTGCAAGGTAAGAGAAACACTTTTGAGTGTTGGCATTTTTTATGTTTATGATGTGATTTTCATTGATGGACACACACTTGCATTGAGATCATTTTTGTATATATTAGTTAAAGCTCAACCGGTACATGTTCCAACTAGTATGAAGCATTATAGTCCTTAGACTATTAGTGTTTTGCAGAAAGTGTTTACTGATCTGAAGTGGTATGTTAACCCCAAGCGGTTCAAGGATCTCAAGTGGTACAAAGGATCAAAGTGGCAGATTACATATTTCCCAGTCTTCATTTTGTCAAACCAGCAACCGACATTTTGCTTGAACCGGTATTTTGTATGAACCGGTAATACTCTATGATGAGTTACCATCCACCGATTGTTTGACGGTGCCGACACTTTAGCGGTGCTTTTTGTGTCATGTTACCAAATATATCTAGATGCATTGAACCTAGGAAATTGTATTGTAATCCTATTGGACTGACATAAAATCAGATTCCTTTATAAGGACATCATGTCTAGGGTTTTAGGTTGTTGTTGTTATTGTTGTTGAGGTTGATGTTGTTGCTAGGGTTTAAGGTGGTTGAGGAATAAAAGAGAGTATGAATGTATAGAAGACTAAAGTAATGCTGGAATGCATTAGGAATGAGCTATCAAGGACCTAACCAAGCAATCTGTGCTATTTGCTAGATCACTCACTTGTTGATTACTCATATCTTTGACAAGTTTGTAGCCCTCAACTGGGTAGGCCCAAAAGCCTTTTGTAAATCCTCTAACAAGGTGGTTCACATTTATGGATCTAAAATCCTCTAGCAAGGTAGTCTTAATCAGACTTATCTCCTAACAAAGATTGATATTCATAGCAGGATCTGTTCTAGTAAAGAACATTGTAAGACCTTAACCGGACAGACCTTAACTGGTCTGGTTCCTATTCTGCAGATAATTACTTGTGAGTTCCATCTCATCATGGTTTTTCCCATTTGGGTTTCCATGTCAAATATCTTGTGTTATGGTGGTATTGCTTCTATGGGTGAATGTCTTATTTGCATTTTTCTTTGCATGTGTGTTAACCGGTTTGTCTGTCAAACTATTTTATGGGTTTATCACTAGACTGTTTAAGTGTTTGAGTGTAAAGATTTTTGGTATACTAATTCACCCCCCCTTCTTAGTATTCATGAATTGGTATCAGAACCTACCTTTCTATAAGTTTAACCACTTGGAAAGAGATATGGAGGAATAGACATTGAGGGAACTTACTCATCGGCTCACTCAGTCTGAGTAAGCCTATGATGATCTTATGGTCAAATACAAGGCATCTCAAGCAAAAAGGAGAGAACATGCAGAAAAGCTGATGGAGCTATCTAAAAATAGTTCCTCTGATGAAGCAAACATGGAAGCCCTGATTCAAGAAGTAGAAAAGCTGAATGAGTCCAATTCCAACCTGAGAAAAGAATTGGAAGGACTAATGATTCAAATGTGTCAAGAGCTTGAGAACCGAAGGAAAGATGAAGATCTGGTCAAAGACAAAGATCATGAAAACTCCAAGCTGAAGCAAGAGATCAGTGCCCTAAGTGCTCAAATCCATGTGAGAAAAGCAGAAAAGGAAGACATGCAAGGAGAACTAAACATTGCCATCTCTGAGAATGAAAACCTGATGGAAACAAATGCTGCTATTTCCAAAGAACTCTATGAGTAAAAGGAAATACTTGCTAAGTACAAAAAGAGTACTGTCAAGCTAGAGCAAAAGCTTGAATCTACCAAACCAGAAAACAATACCAATGGACTTGGTTATTCTGGTCATGAGGAAGGTGAGACCTCTGGTACAAGTGCTGGAACATCAAAGAATCAACTAGCATCAAAGGATAAAGGTAAGAAAAATTTTAAACCTGTTTGCTTTAATTGTCTCAAAGAAGGACATATTGCCAATGTGTGTAGGAGTAAGGCTTACAATAATTTTCCTTATTTTCTAAATGATAAGCCTAGATCTTATAAATTCAATGGTAACTATTATGCATGCAACAAGTTTAGGCATAGAGCATCTGAATGCAGGTCTATTATGAATAACACTGGAAGATATCCTCAGAGGACCCAAGGAGTTGGTTCTAAACCTTTTGTGAACTGGAATCACAACCGGTTTAATGCCTTCAATCATCAGCCAAGAAGTGGTGGTTATCAAGGGGCAACTAGATGGAGAGAAAACTATTGGATTTGTCATGGTTATGGTCACATTGCTGCAACATGCAGAAGGAAGAATGGAAACATAAACAATGGACCTTAGACAACAACTGGATTGGTCTGCTATCACTGCAACAAACTGGGTCACATTGCCAGATTCTATAGGTCAAGAAAGAACATATATGATGATATACCAGTCACTCTGGAAGGAAAGATTGATGTTGAGATTGTTCAAGTGGATATGAACAAGACCTGGAAGAAGAAACCAACAGTGTTACAAGAGGAACCAGTTTTTGCACCTAGTGTGGAAATCACGGAACCGACAAACTAAGCTTCAGAAAAGCTTAGGGGGAGAAAATAGCGTAATGTTTCAAACCGCCAATTTACAGTGGTAAAAGACCTTAACCAGTATGTGATACCTATCATTTGGTAGAAGACAGGAAATGGTAAAAGGAAAATTAGGGTTTATGCCCTAATGGTGGAGCATTAATTGCGATAGGTGAGGAATATGTTTGAAAGGAATTTTTCAAATCATTTCTCACTATCAGTTTTTGAGTGAAGAAAAGCAATTTGTGCTATGATTTTGAGAAATTAATGAACCTTGAAGGAGACTCAAATTCAAATTGCAAACGGTCAAGTGAAGAATGCAAATCGGTGATTCTACAACCGATGGAGTGGGAGGTGTAGAAGAATTTGAAAGCCCTAAATTCATGATTTTTGAAAGGTATTTTTTGAGTTTTTAGTTTCTATCATGGCTTTTGCATCCCATACTAGCTCTAGTACATATGTAGATTCAAAAAGCTTTATTCAATGCAAGTCTAGATATAATGCCCTATCACAAGTTCCAGCTGGTGTGATAGTAGAAGAGGGAATCTCAGATTACATAGATTGTAAAATCAAAGACCTAGGGTCTCTAGCAATTCACTCGTAGCTAGGTTTATTTTGTGGACAAGATAAAAAGAGCAAACCAGAGTATAGTATTTTGGAGAAGAAGAGGCTCCACAATGTTGTTTAATTCCTGGAGGATTTCACAGATGATCACATTAGGATCATTCTGAGAAGAGTTCATGGTGACAAAATGTACCTGGAAAGAACGCATGATATAACACCACAAGCAATTAATGCTGTCACTGGTTTCTGTAATGCAGGGGAAGTGCTAGCCTTGAGGATGGTAAGAAAAACTAAAATGTCCAAGCTCATCAGTTCAGTGAGTGACTCACAAGGTATGACTAACAATTCAATCAAGGATGATCTGGTGAAATATGCATGTATGGTGATTGGATACTGGACATTCTCAGCTAGTAGAATTAACTCTATATCTGCTGTAGCAGTAAATGTCGCTTACTAGATGATCAAGGAAGATGCATCATTCAACCTATACACTGGTATGCAAAGGCAACTACTGTTGAATGTTAAATCTATCAAACAAGATAATGCATTGAGGTTCAAGTTTGGACAACTATTGGTTGGGTTGTTCTTTTACTTCCAAGGCTACTTTCCAGGAGTAGGTGATGTCCAGTGGTCTGTTGACCAACTGGTAACCAAGCAAATCAAGGAAAGCCTTCAAGCAATTGGAACCGGTTACCCTAAATTTCTGAACAAGTACTTTGATGAGTTCAGATGCAAAATGAGTTAGAGGGTGAGAATATTAGGTGATATTGTCAAGAAATATGAAGATGATATCTATTTCACCATTAAAGTGGATCAATGCATAATGGAGGCTATTGAGCCCAGACAGGAGGAAGTGGAGCCTATGGGCTACGAGGTAATGAATGATATGCTAGAAGGATATGCCTCTACCCTTATTGCCTCATCGCTTGATCCAAAGGCAAAGAGAACTGACACATACCTAGAAAGGATAACACTGGTTGAGGAACCCTAAGCAAAGAAAGAAAAAGAACCTTCAGTGAAGAAGGAAAAAGCAGTGCCTTCAGCATCGACACTGGCTACTATAGCCAGTCCTATAGTGACCAAGCGGTCACCGGCTAAAAAGAAACCTGAAGTGGCACCTGCTAAAGTATTCGAGAGAAAGAGGAAGACAAGGAATGCCTCTCCAAACTTAGAAGAAACCATGTCTAAAGAAAAACCTAAGAAGACACGTCAAGCAAAGAAAAAGACAAAGAATCAACTAGCATCATCGGGACCAGTAAATATTGACATCTCCTCCTACAAACCTTTGACACATTGTCAAAGAACTATCAAAAACATTAGGAGAAAAGTGCTAAATGATTTGATTGATTGTTTTGATGACTTTAATGATGATGAAAAGGAAGCAGTTGAAAAAGAAATCATTCAGTATTTATGTGTTGATGACTAGTCACCTTCAGAAATTAGATCTGAGACACCGGATTCTTTGTATAAGTGCTTAGACAATAAATGGAACATTGGCATAGAGAAGGAATAGGAAATGAGAGAAAATTTTTTTGTTGAACACTTTCTTGATGTATCAAATTCAAAACTATTTGAAGTAATGAATAAATACAAAGGCCTCTTCTTCATGAGAAGAAGAAGACTCCTGTTACTTGAAGGGAAGGGTAAAGAAATGCTCAAGAATACACACACCCTTTCTCTAGAAGCCCCGAAGATGGATAGAGTGGCTAAAGCCAACAGGAAGGCTGAACAAGAACTAGCAATAACAAAACTGAATGAAGTGTACGATGATGAAGGAAACCCAGTTGTTGAACCTATCAACACTATTGATGTCGATGCTTTGGATGGAGAAGATATTGCTTAGGCTACACCATCGAAAACTACAAGTCAGGAGAAGCAGGCAAAAAAGGAAGTAAAGCAAAAGGAAATAGAGGACAACAAGGAGGAAGCAAAGAAGCAAGCAGAGGAGAAGAAGAATGAAGAGGAGAAGAAGAAGAAAGATGAAGAGGAGAAGAAGAAGAAGGATGAAGAGGAGAAGAAGAAGAAAGATGAAGAGGAGAAGAAGAAGAAGGATGAAGTAGAGAAGAAAAAAAAGAAAGAAGATAAGGAGAAATGGAAATAGGAAGAAAAGAGAAAAGAAGAAGAGAAGAAAAGAAAAGAAGAGGAAGAAGAGAAATAGAAACAAGAAGATGCAAGGAAGAAGAAAGAGGAAGAGGATGAGAAAAAGAGAAAGGAAGAGGAGAAGTGAAAGGAAGTAGAAAAGAAAAAGGAAGAGGAAGATAAGGAAGAGGAGAAGCGGAAGGAAACAGAGAAAAGGAAGAAGGAGAAGGAAGAGGAAAAGAGAAGAGAAGTGGCAAAGAAGAAAATAGAGGAGGACAAGGCAGGAGAAGCGACAAAGAGCACGTAGATGGAGACACCTAAGGAAACTGATAGTCAAGCCAAACTGGCTAACCTCACCAGTCCCATTGACCTCTAGTCTGCAAGTGAAATGGAGCTACTGTAGAGCATCAAGGTTGCTCAAGAATTCCTTGAGGTGTGAAGAAGGAAGAAGGAAGAAGATGTGATCCAAGCAGCAGTGGACACTCTTACTAGTCTATTACCCAGTACAAACCTCCCCAGTACTGACTCATCATTGGCCCAATTGAAGCTCCTATGGACAGTAGTAGATGATCAAGTGTAGAGCTTAGAGGAGGTAGCAGAGGCAAATGCTAAGAAAGAGAATCAAAAGGCTCTAAATATTGCTCTAGTGAAGAAGTTAAATGAGCTACGGACTGAACTCCAAAAAGTACAAAAGGATATAAGGGATGCTCTGGATGAGGGGAATCTTCTACTCAGCAAGATTTGCCAACCCCATCTATTCTATGATGATGTGCTTGCACGGAAGCAAAAGATTCAATCTGACTTGTAGTCCTACATGAGCACATTCAAGCTATCGTATGACTCCTTTACAGCCTATGGGCAAACCATTCACTGGTTTCACATCCAGACAGCAAAAATAGAGCATGAGATCAGCACCCAGTCATGAGATTTGTAGGAGCTACAACTGGTTCTACTCCCACATCTACAAATTCTTCAAAAGTGCTATCTAAATCTGGATGCCTTAATAGTGACACAGGAGATGAGCATAATTGATGCCATGGAAGAACAGGTCTCCTAGATGCAGACAAAGAAAGAAGTAGCCACCTCCCTCCTTGAGTCTTGGTCTTTATCTATGAAACAATTCTTGCAGGACTTTAAATCTATTTTTGACAAGTTTTATTCCTTATTGTCATAAACTTTTATTATTTTAATACCAAATGAAAATAGGGGTTGTTCAGCTTTACTTTGTCATTATTGGCAAAGGGAGAGAAGTATTCTAAGGGGGAGAAGTATCTGGTATTTAAAATTTTGATGTATGCTCTAATATCTCTATGTGCAAAATAGTTATACATTGTATTGTTAAAGGGATAGTGTATATGCTTAGGGGGAGCAATTTTGCTAATGGCATGATTTTGTTGTAAAACACTTAGATGCAAAATTTTTATTTTCCTAAGTGTTGCCATCAATGCCAAAGAGGGATATTGTTGCCATTTTTGATGTTTATGATGTGATTGTCATTGATAGACACATACTTGCATTGAGATCATTTTTGTATGTATTAGTTAAAGCCAACTAGTACATGTTCCAACCGGTATGAAGCATTATAGTCCTTAGACTATTGGTGTTTTGCAGAAAGTGTTTACCAATCTGAAGCAGTATGTTAACCCCAAGTGGTTTGAGGATCTGAAGCGGTACGAAGGATCAAAGAGATAGAACACATATTTCCCGGTCTTCATTTTGTCAAACTGGCAACCGGCATTTTGCTTGAACTGGTATTTTGTATGAACCGGTAATACTTTGTGATGAGTTACCAACCGACATTTTGTGATGAGTTACCATCCACCGATTGTTTGATGGTGCCGACACTTTAACGGTGCTTTTTGTGTCATGTTACCAAATATGTCTAGATGCATTGAACTGAGGAAATTGTATTGTAATCCTATTGGACCGACATGAAATTAGATTCCTTTATAAGGACATCATGTCTAGGGTTTTAGGTTGTTGCTATTATTGTTGTTGAGGTTGATGTTGTTGCTAGGGTTTAAGGTGGTTGAGGAATCAAAGAGAGTATGAATGTATAGAATATTGAAGTAATGTTGGAATACATTATGAACGAGCTATCAAGGATCTAACCAAGCAATCTGTGCTATTTGCTAGATCACTCACTTGTTGATTACTCACATCTTTGACAAGTCTGTAGCCCTTAACTAGGTAGGCCCAAAAGCCTTTTGTAAATCCTCTAACAAGGTGGTTCACATCTATGGATCTAAAATCCTCTAGTAAGGTAGTCTTTAATTGGACTTATCTCCTAACAGAGATTGATATTCCTAACAAGATCTATTTTGGTAAAGAACATTGTAAGACCTTAACCAGTCTGGTTCCTATTCTACAGATAGTTACTTGTGAGCTCCATCTCACCGTGGTTTTTTCGATTTGGGTTTCCACATCAAATATCTTGTGTTATGGTGGTATTTCTTTTATGGGTGAATGTCTTATTTGCATTTTGGTTTGCATGTGTGTTAACCGGTTTGTCTGTTAAACTATTTTACCAGATTATCACTAGAGTGTTTAAATGTTTGAGTGCAAAGATTTTTGGTATACTAATTCACCCCCCCTACTAGTATTCATCATTGAGCGCATTGTCAGATCAACAAATCATGGCATTATTAGACCGCTATTTGGGATAATTGGAAACATTGAATGAAGGTCATACCATAGTCAAAAATGCAAAAATGGAATGCTTCCAGGTCAGCTATAAAAATCTGAAAATGGAAGAAGATGAAAGGATTTATGCTTTTATGGAAAGAGTTAATGAAATTGTTTTAGATATACAATGTTGTGGAGGATCCTTAACTGAAGATGAGATTGTTTCTAAAGTTTTAAGAGCATTGCCACCAGCATATATGAAAGTAACTGCTATTAATGAATTGAGAACAATGCCTAATGCATCAGTATCTAGAGATACTCTGGTTGGGAAACTTACAGCTATTGAACTTAAGGAATTTGGTCCTATTGCTACTATTCAGATAGATTTAGCTTTCAAAGCATCATCATCATCTGAGAAATCTGATTGGAAAGCACTTTATGCAAGAGAACTTGAAGACATCAGAAGGGAGAATGAAGAACTGGAAGAACTTGAAGCACTATTCGGAAGAAAAATGCCTAAAGGTCCAGTTGGAAGTAAATATGAAGGTAAAGCACCATTTAAATGTTTTAAATGCAATAAAATTGGTCACATGGCATCTAGGTGTCCTGATAGACATGCAAGACTAAGAGAAGAAGCTAAAAGAACATATAAGCCTAACTCTGAATATCAGAGATACATATTTAAGAAGAATAGAGACAAATCATGTTACTATGTTGATGAAGGAGTTAGTGATGATTCTTATGAGGAAGCGACAAACAATGGATGGGCTTTTGTTGCAATAATAGAAGATCAACCAACACCTACTATACAATTGGTAGAGCAGGCCCTATAAGCTAAAATTGAAGAAAAGGATGAATGGATCATTGATTCTAGATGTTCACATCATATGATTGGTGATAAAAGTAAATTCTTATCTTTTCGGGAATACAATGGAGGTCTAGTTAAATTTGGGGATGATAAATCTTGTTTGATCAGAGGAAAAGGAACTATATCTTTTGATGGTAAGCACAATACTAATAATGTTTACTATGTTGAAGGTTTGAAGCATAATCTTTTGAGTGTTGGTCAATTAGTTGAAAAAGGATTTCAGTTACAATTTAAGAATGGTAAATGCAAAATCTTAAACAGAATTGGTTTGGAAATTGAAACTGGTAATTAGACTAGGGGTAATATCTTTCATTTGAATAACAATGAGAAGACATGCTTGATTGCACATATTGATGAAATTTGGTTATGGCATAAGAGACTTTGTCATGTAAACTTTGATTGCATTGTGAAGATCAGTACAACTAAAGAAGTAAGGGATTTACCTAATATTGTTAAACCTCACAATCCGGTATGTAAGGAATGTCCATTTGGAAAGCAAGTCAGAACAACTTTTAAGAGTATTCTAGAAAAATCTAATAATGTTCTTGATTTAAATCACACTAATTTATCTGATTTATGTAGTTCGGCAAGAACTAGAAAGTCTATAGGGAGATAGATATTTTATGCTAATAATTGATGACTATTCTAGAATGTGTTGTGTTACTTTTCTCAGGGAGAAATCAAAAGCTTTTGGGAAATTCAAATTAATCAAGGTAATGGTAGAGAATGAAACCAATAAGAAAATCAAATGCTTAAGATTAGATCAAGGAGGTGAATTCACATCTAAGGAATTTAATACATTTTGTGAAGTGAATGGAATTAGAAGACAATTATTAGCACCTCAGACACCCCAACAAAATGGAGTTGTGGAAATGAAAACTAGAACTATTTTGGATGTAGCTAGAAGCATGATATCAGAAGCAAACCTACCTCATGTGTATTGGAGAGAAGAAGTGAATACAAAGGTTTACACATTCAATAGATTCACATCAAAGGTGAAACTAGTAAGACCCCTCATGAACTATTGTTTGGTAATACTCCTACTCTTAAATATTCTAGAATATTTGGAAGAAAATGTTACATTAGGAGAGATGAGTATATTGGAAAATTTGATCCTAGAAGTGATGAAGGAATATTTCTTGGTTATTCATCTAAGAGCAAGGCATATAGATGCTTGAATAAAAGATTGTAGAAAATCGTTGAGAGTGCTAATGTGAAGATTGATGAACAATTTAGAGGTAATTCAAGGTCCATGGACTCTGAACTAGCAATAGAGATAATCACAAATGAACCTACAATAAGTACACCAGTACTAAATGTTGATCCAGTCACATTGGCATCATCTTAAAATTCCATAGTGACAGAAGAACAACAACAAGTGAATACACCCAAGTATGTTGTCACAACCCTCCTTTATCACTTTTTGATTTGATACAATTCTATTATATTTTGGGTTGAGCTACTAAAAATGATTGAATAAATATTATAAAAGAATAAAAATGGACACACACACACACTTGGAGAATATAATTATTTTTAATTTTTATTTTCCCGCTCCCAATTATGGCACATGTTGTAGGAGGAATTAGAAGCTTCTAGAGGAATCTTCAATGCCTTGCATGTAACTCCCCTACTAGGTTTTTAATCAATTTGCATGAGTCCAATATTGGAAAAGAATCTCATTCTTAATTAATTTCTCTAGATAGTGGAATTAAGGTATTTTTCTTATATATTGTATGCAAGTTTTCATAAGAGGGAGTTGATTATGTTTTGAAGAAAATTTTCCAATTTTCCTTGTTGTTAGTAGGATCTTCTTTGGTAGTCTCATTTTTGTTGTAGGAATGTTAAGTTCTTCTTGAAGATTTATCTCAAGTTGCAAGGAAGGATAGCTAGAAGATTGGAGAAGATTCAACATTGAGCTTTGATAAGCCAGGTTCTCTTCTTTTGTCATTTACATATGAGAAATTTGTATTATCAAAAAATATAGCTCCTAGATCTTCTTTTATAAAAAAAAATAAAAATTATTAGATTGCAAATCTTTTCTTCTTATTTAGGGATAAATATTGATAAAAGTACTTTCATAAAATGCATGTAAAAGATAGCTTTATTATTTATTTAATTTTATTTAGAAAATATATATCAGATCTTGCTTTTGTTTTTGCAAAAGATTTTCTTTCATCTGTGCAAAAAAAAAAAAAAATCATATTCTCCTTGTTTAAATTTCTTTTTCTGAGATTAAAAATATTCTCTATGTGATTAAGTGATAACCATTGTGTATGAATCATGTCCACGTTTTTGTTTGTATTTTGGTATGGTTTTATCATTGATGTCAACACCTACTGAAAACAAGCACTTTGGAGATCCAGCAACATTCACCAGCAAGCAAGTAACTATTGCAGAGTAACTATTGAATGATATGGAAGACACTTGATAATGTCGAAGACAACATGTGGACACTTTGTTTTGAAGAATTGATCATTGGTATATTCATATTTGCATATTTATTTTTACCAGCAAATAGGTCCAAGGTTATCTGGGTTACACCGGCAGGTTTATCTTTTCCAGATCAGCATGGCACGCTATGGAGATGATTTATTATTGATGTAAATGCATTAAGCCGACATGTTTAATCAATTATTGCATTGGATATTATATTGTATGTAAAATATTTATTGTAATATCTTGTAGAGCTGACCTACTAAAATTTGTCTTAGGTTATGGTATAAATGTAAGATCTTATTTGTAAGATCAAGTGTGGAATGCGAAAAATTGGGTGAAGGTATATGCAAGATTAAGCAGAGCTATACACGAAGACATCATTTGAAGGTGAAGCTAGGTTTTTGTATAAGCATATCAGTATTACACTAGTACTGAATCCAGCATATGAAGATGTTATTTTGTGCAATACATTCTTATTGGATTTAACCATCCAATTGTAGTCAGTGTGACTCCCATTTTGTGATTGAGCAGTGAGCTCTAGGTTGTTGGCCTTTTTGCATGTGCAGACCCCATTTATGTACACTTACTATCTGCAGTAGTATCATATGATTGTGGGTAAGGTTTCCCACCATGGTTTTTCCCCTTACAGAGTTTCCATGTACAAATATTGGTGCTATGTTTTGTGGATGACTTTATGTTTATGTTTCATGCATTAATCTTTACTGGTATAGCAATTTACTGTTAACAGTATCTACTGGCATATTTAATTGGTTTACCAGTATTAAGAATCAAGTTGGTTAATTGGTTTTTGGTTTGAATTTATTTAACAACTAATTCACCCCCCACCCTCTCAGTTGTCTCCGGGACCTAACAATTGGTATCAGAGCCTATTCCTCTTTTGCAGAAGTTTAACAACTTGAGGAGATCCAATGTCTACTAATTACTTCAGGAAGGATAGTCCAAAACTTGATGGAACCAACTATGGGATATGGAAGATCAAGACACATCTTAATTGCATCGGTAAAGACATCTGGGAAGTTACAAAGAATGGTTATATTGCTATTGTAGCTGGTCAGACTACTCCAACTACCTTAGCTAAAGATGAAGAGAATGATTACAAAGCAAGAGAAGCACTTTTGAGTGCATTATCAGATCAACAAATCATGGGATTATCAGATAGGTCTACTACTAAAGCTATTTGGGATCATTTGGAAACACTAAATGAAGGAGATTCCATAGTCAAGATTGCAAAACTTGAAAGCTTCCGAGTCAGGTATGACCATCTGAAAATGGAAGAAGATTAAAGGATTTATGCTTTTATGGAAAGAGTAAATGAAATTGTTTTGGGTATTAAATGTTGTGGAGGAACCCTGAGTGAGGATGAAATTGTTTCAAAAATCTTAAGAGGATTGCCATTGGCATATAAAATGAAGGTTACTGCTATAAATGAGTTGAGATCAATGCCTAATACATCAATAACTAGGGATACATTGATTGGAAAACTTTCAGTCTTTGAAATTGAGGAATTTGGTCCTGTTGCTACTATAAAAACTGATTTGGCCTTTAAAGTATCAACATCATCTGCTCCATCATTTGACAAATTAGACTAGAAAGCCTTTTATGCAAGAGAACTTGAAGAAACCGGGAAGGAGAATGAAGAGCTTGAAGAACTTGAAGCACTATTTGCAAGAAAAATGCCAAAAGGTCTAGTTGGAAGTAAGTATGAAGGTAAAGCACCCTTTAAAGGTTTTAATTGCAATAAGATTGGTCATATGGCTTCGAGATTACTTGATAGACATGCTAGACTAAGTAAGAAGCTAGAAGAACATACAAGCCTAATCCTGAATATTAGAGATACTGATTTAATAAGAACAAAGACAAATCTTGTTACATTATTGATGAAGGTGTGACTGATGATTCTGATGAGGATCCAGTAGACAATGGATGGGTTTTTGTTGCTATAACAGAGGATCAACTGGCACCTACTGCTTAACTGGTAGAACAAGCCCTAGCAGCTAAAGTTGAAGCAAAGGATGAATGGATCATTGACTCAGGATGCTCACATCACATGACTAGAGACAAAGGTAAATTCTTGAACTTTCAAGAATACAATGGAGGTTTAGTAAGATTTGGAGATGACAAAGCCTATTCAATCAAAGGTAAGGGTTCAATATCTCTTGATGGTAAGCATAACACTGACAATGTTTACCATGTTGAAGGATGAAAGCATAATCTTTTAAGTGTTGGTCAATTAGTTGAGAAAGGATTTCAGTTACAATTTAAAAATGGAAAATGCAAAATCATGAATAGAACTGGTTTGGAAATTGCAACCGGTAATCAGACTAGAGGTAATATCTTTCATTTAAATAACAGTGAAAAGGCATGCTTAATTGCACATATAGATGAAAGTTGGTTATGGCATAAGAGACTGTGTCATGTAAACTTTGATTGCATGGTAAAAATCAGTACTTCTAAGGCAATTAGAGATCTACCTAAAATTGTGAAACCTCATAATACAATTTGTAAGGAATGTCAAATTGGAAAACAAGTTAGAACTAGTTTCAAAAGTATTCCAGAAAAATCCAATAATGCTCTTGATTTAATTCACATTGATTTATGTGGTCCAACTAGAACTAAAAGCCTACAAGGTGATAGATATTTCATGCTAATTATTGATGATTATTCTAGAATGTGTTGGGTTACTTTTCTCAGAGAAAAATCAGAAGCACTAGGGAAGTTCAAACTGTTCAAAGAAATGGTTGAGAATGAAACTGGTAAGAAAATCAAATGTTTAAGATCAGATCAAGGAGGAGAATTCACATCTAAGGACTTTAATACATTCTATGAAGTGAATGGAATCAGAAGACAATTATCAGCACCTCAGACACCACAGCAGAATGGAGTTGTTGAAAGGAAAAGTAGAACTATCTTGGATGCAACAAGAAGTATGTTATCAGAAGCAAATCTACCACATGTATATTGGAGAGAGGCAATTAGCACTGCTATCTATACATTCAAGAAATTTCACATCAAAGGTGAAATTGGTAAGACCCCTCATGAACTATGGTTTGGTAATACTCCTACTCTTAGATATTTCAGAATTTTTGGAAGTAAATGTTATATTAGAAGAGATGAGTATATTGGAAAATTTGATCCTAGAAGTGATGAAGGAATATTTATTGGTTATTCATCTAAGAGCAAGGCATATAGATGTTTTAATAAGAGATTGCAAAAAATTGTTGAGAGTACAAATGTAAAGATTGATGAACAATTCAGAAGAACTTCAAGGTATATAGACTCTGAACCAGCAATAGAAATTGTGACAAATGAACCTACACTGAATCCACCAGTACAGAATGAAGATCTAGTTACCCTAGTATCATCAGAGGATTCCATAGTAATTAAAGAACAACAACAAACTAAGACACCCCGGTATGTAAGATTGAATCATTCTTAAGATCAGATAATTGGAAACAAATTTAAAGGAGTTATGACAAGAGGAAGATTGGCAAATGAAGAGGTATGTCTTATTTCTCAAATTGAACCATCATCTATCAATGAGGCATGTGAAGATAAATTTTGGATTAAAGCTATGGAAGAAGAATTAGGACAAACTGAGAAAAACAATACTTGGACATTAGTTCCCCGGCCTAAAGATAAAAATGTAATTCGAACCAAATGAGTATTTAGAAACAAACTTAATGAAGATGGTAAGGTTGTCAGAAATAAAGCAAGACTAGTGTGTAAGGGATATTCTCAAAAAGAAGGAGTTGATTACAATGAAACCTTTGCACCAGTAGCCAAAATTGAGACAGTCAGATTATTCTTGGCTTTTGCAGCTCACAAGGACTACAAAGTTTATCAAATGGATATTAAATGTGCATTTTTGAATGGAGATCTTGAAGAAGAAGTATATATTGAACAAATTGATGGATTTTCCTTGATAGATGATAATGATATGATTTGCAGGTTAAGAAAAGCTCTGTATGGATTAAAACAAGCCCCAAGAGCTTGGTATGCAAGGTTGGATAAGTATCTTTTAAAGATTGGTTTTACTAAAGGAAATGCAGATAGCAATTTATATTGCAAAATAACTAATGATGACATCTTGATTATTGAAGTATTTGTTGATGATATAATCTTTGGAGGAGAAGATGGATTATGTAAGGAATTTTCTATTAAAATGCAGCAAGAATTTGAAATGTCTATGATTGGAGAAATAAAATTCCTTTTAGGTTTGCAGATTTCACAGACTGATAAAGGTATATTTTTTAGTCAATCCAAGTACTTGAAAGAATTGCTAAAGAAATTTGGGATGGAGAACTCTAAACTGGTAAGCACACCTATGACTACAAATGACAAATTATCTCAAAGGGATGAATCTACACCTATTAATCCAACTAGATACAAATCTATGATAGGAGGTTTACTGTATTTGACACAAACTAGGCCTAATATTATGAATGCAGTATGTATTGTTTCTATATTTCAAAGTAATCCTAGGAAAAATCATGAATCAACAGTAAAAAGGATTTTCTGGTACTTACAAGGCACAACAAATCTTGGATTATGGTATCCTAGAGATGAAAATTTTGATCTATGTGCATACACAAATGCAAATTGGGCAGGAGATGTGGATGATAGAAAAAGCACCACTGGAGGAGCATTCTTTCTTGGAAAGAGATTAGTTTCTTGGTTGAGTAAGAAACAAAGTTGTACATATTTATCAACAACAGAATCAGAATATGTTGCAGCAACAACTAACTGTACACGGGTACTATGGCTTAAACAAATGTTGGAAGACATAAAGGTGAAATGCAAGGAACCCATTACTATTTATTGTGATAACACTGCAGAAATTGATATATCTAAGAATCCGGTATTACATTCTAAAACAATACATGTTTCTATCAAACTAAATTTTCTAAGGGAAAAAGTTGAAGAAAAAGAGATAAAACTGGTTTATGTGGATACTAAAGAACAACTTGCAAATATTTTCATAAAACCTTTGCCTAAGGAGACTTTTGAATATCTCAGAGATTATCTTAGAGTCATACCACCACCAATAGAGACTTAGACAGTTGATGATTGTCATCAACCGGCAGAATTAAAAGACAAATCTTTTACTCCGGTCTTTGATGAGGAAGCTACTTCTTAGGGGGAGCAGTTGGTATTTTGTATGAACTTGATTTTTGTAACTTTGGCATTTGATGTCAAAGGGGGAGAGATATCTATGGAAAAACACATTATCTTTTGAGGAGAGATTAGTATTGAAAATAAATCTTTGGATAAATACATGTTGCTCCCAGGGGGAGAAATTGTTGTCTAAAGGAGATTGGTTTTTGGTATTTGGCATTTCTGTTTTGGCACTTTGATGGTTTTTCCATCTTGTGTTGTCATCAATGCCAAATGGGGAGATTGTTGGTATTTTGGTATGGTTTTTTCATTGATGTCAACACCTACTGAAAACAAGCACTTCGGAGATCCAGCAACATTCACCAGCAAGCAACTATTGCCAATTACTGGTATATGGTTCACTGGCAGGATATAATGTTCACCGGTACCTAGAATGATATGGAAGACACTTGATAATGTTGAAGACATCATGTGGACACTTTGTTTTGAAGAATTGATCATTGGTATATTCATATTTGCATATTTACTTTTACTAGTAAATAGGTCTAGGGTTATCTAGGGTTACACCGATAGGTTTATCTTTTTCAGATCAGCATGGCATGCTATGGAGATATTTTATTATTGATGTAAATGCATTAAGCCGACATGTTTAATCAGTTATTGCATCAGATATTATATTGTATGTAAAATGTTTATTGTAATATCTTGTAGAGCCGACCTACTAAAATTGGTCTTAGGTTATGGTATAAATGTAAGATCTTATTTGTAAGATCAAGTGTGGAATGCGAAAAAATTGGGTGAAGGTATATGCGAGATTAAGAAGAGCTATACATGAAGAAATCATTTGAAGGTGAAGATAGGTTTTTGTATAAGCATATTAGCATTACACCGGTACTGAATCCAGCATATGAAGATGCTATTTTGTGCAGTACATTCTTATTGGATTTAACCATCCAATTGTAGTTAGTGTGACTCCCATTTTGTGATTGAGTAGTGAGCTCTAGGTTGTTGGCCTTTTTGCATGTGCAGACCCCATTTATATACACTTACTATCTGCAGTAGTATCATCTGATTGTGGGTAAGGTTTCCCACCGTGGTTTTTCCCATTACAGGGTTTCCATGTACAAATATTGGTGCTATGTGTTGTGGATGACTTTATCTTTATGTTTCATGCATTAATATTTACCGGTATAGCAATTTACTGTTAACACTATCTACCGACATATTTAACTAGTTTACCGGTATTAAGCATCAAGTTGGTTAATTGGTTTTTGGTTTGAATTTATTTAACAACTGATTCACCCCCTCCCCTCTCAGTTGTCTCCGGGACCTAATAGTTTCTCTTCTCTTAAATTCATTACTGGATTGGGAATTTAGATGTAAATATTTTCTTACATTAAAATCTTACTTCCGTATGAAAAGCAAATGTCTGATAATAAAATATAAACCTCATTGTATTCAAATCTCTCTGTGAATATTAGTTGAAAAATGAGGTATAAATCTCTCTGTGAATATTAGTTCAGTACATTGCTGAAACAATTTAGTTCTCTGTGTTATTCATCCCTGTGAATACATTCTTATTCTCATTTGTTTTGCATTAATATTTCTATTACACATATATCTGGCTATATATTTCTCTCTATGCTTGAATAAAATGAAAATGAAAACTATATATATACACATATACATATATATATATATAAAGTATTTATATTATCGTTAAAAGTTTATGCAAACACATTTTATGCGAAATCATACCTGCAGGAGAGTGGTACCCTCCACTAACCTGCGGTCACTGGTACGACAGTGGCCGCAGGGTAGTGGAGGGGACCACGGCAGTCCCCTCATCACTGTAGGCCTGCACCCGCAGGTCTGCAGTGATGATGGGACCCATGGGCCCCTCCTCACTTCCCATTATTTTAAAACAAAACCTCATTTTTTTTTAGTTATTTAAATTTTTTTTAATATATTAAATTACAATTTAAAAATTGTTAATAATTGCTTAGTTAAATTTTGTTTAATTGTTATAAATTTTAAGTTAGTAAAATTAAACTTAAGAAAATTTATAAGTAATTAGGATCATTGTGTAGTGAATTTGTAATTTTTAAATTTATGTGTATAATTGAAATCCCTCAACCCATTGGAGATTTATTGGGTTACTTAGTCGATAATTTTCAGATTCATTTAAAACAATTAAGTCATATTATTATGATTTGATCCAAAATTGCCAAAAAGTTTAAACTAATTGTTCATTTTGAACTAGTAATGCTATAATTAATTATTCTCGTGATGGAAGTAAACATTGCTTAATTTTGCATGAAAATGACACTATTTTCACATCATACGAATTACTTATATATTAATTTGCATTCATTGATGATCAAGTTACATTTTTGTCATTTTCATGCAAGTTACCTGTTTTAATATGTGAGTTCATAATTGTCATTATCGTGCAATTATATATTTAATAGTTTAGTTGTAGAAGAATGGTAATACTATCAAGTGGTAATTGAATGCCATAGAAGTAGTTATTTCAATTAATTAAACTTTGCAATTATGTACATTCAATTCATAATTATTTTCAAGCATGATGTTTTCATAGCTTCATAGTTAGAAAACTAAATAAAGCAAGTTGGAAAACCAAAACCCAGTAGCATTTGGTATATACAGTGCCTCTGGGTCACGCTTACAGGTAATGTTGTTGTGTTGAACTACTGCACTTAACACCTAATAAAGTTGCATCAATGACGTTTGTGGCATTGTCCCTATAAATCATTGGGGAGTAATAAGGGACACTTGGAAGTTAAAATCCAAGGGGTGGGTAATCCCCCTTGGATCAATAATCTAATAAGATAATCCTTAAATGATTTTTACATCCACTAAGTTAAACCATAGTAAACCTCCTTTAGGGTTGATTAAGTGAAATACTTTTATGAAATTGATTTAATCTTGAAGAGTTGTTTACGATTGACAATTGGGTCAAGGGTGACACTTATGATAAGTATTAGGATCTAGTTGTTTTAGGCCACAAGCAATAGGCCACCTTGAGCATTTGCTTAAGTGCTACCACCGTGGGTAACAACTGTAGAGAAACTATCTGGGACATTGACCCTAGAAAGGGTTGCGTACCCACTAATCAGTTTACATCAAACCATAGAGTAGAAAATACAACTACATACTTTACGCCTTGATCCCTTGCCGAAACGGGTATGTAGGCAGTCTAGGGATGGAGTTGTCCCTAATACTCAAGCGTTTGTGGGTGGGGTCTAGGCTTGGTAAGAAGAAGGATTGAGTAGAATCCAAAATTGAAAGATAAGTATAATAAAAGAGGAAAAATTAATTCAATGCATACTCGGAAGGAATCCCATATAGATTCACTTGACTTCCCGAGGCTTTAAGACAAATTCCGAGGTAGAATTCAAGCTTGTATTATGTTATTCTAATTTTTGCTAAGGACGATGACCTTAGTGTACTCCTATTAGAAGAGTGTAGTACTTAGTGAGTGGCTCAAGACCCGAATGGTCCCAATGAGTCTAAGTCTCTAGCCAGAGCACCTCCTATCCTGATTGGATAGATGCCTACCCCGTATGGGTAGATGCCTATCCCGTATTGGATAGATGGAATCTTATGTCTCATATGGATGGATGCCTAACCCATATGGTTAGATGCTCATCCCGAATGGATGAATACCTAATCCAAATGGATGGATGCCTAGAGTATGCAATTGAATGAAACACAAATGATTAAATTAGACAAAAAAGAAAGAATGGTCAAATTTTTGTGGGTTGAACAAGGTGGGTCATTACATGTGGTATCAGAGCAAAGGTTCAAATCTAAGCCTTGTGCTCACTTCAATTTACACAACTAAGGGAATATTTTGCAATGGTAGAAATTAATTTTTTTTTTAAATCTTAAATCAAGAACTAACGACATAATTTAACTTTCAGGTAAAACCCTAAAATGGCTAGAGGAAGAGGAAGAGGAAGAGGAAGGGGTAATGGAAGACTTACTACCACTAGGAGACAAAGGGAAGCTAACCATGAGGAAAATCATGAAGAAAACCATGAGGAAGACCATGAAGGGGATCAACATAACCTAGGGAATAACAAAGATGGGTTCAAGGCTATAATCAACCTTGTAACCGAACAAAGGGATAAAATAAACTTCTTGGAACAATCAATGCAGGACCTTAGGGCAAGGTAGAATGAAATTGAAAATTGAAGTGGTACTGAAAATGGAAACCCTGGTAGCGATCAAGGGAATATGATGGGCAATAGAAAAGAAAACAACATATTGGAACTCTATAAGGACTTAAAGAAAATCACCCCTCCTAATTTTGATGGGAGACAAATTGGTGAAGGAGTTGAGAATTGGTTAAATGAAATGGAAAAGTATTTTGAACTAAGAGATTTTAGTGAAACAACTAAGGCCTTATGGGGTTCCTATCAACTCACAAGGGAGCCAGCTAGTTGGTGGACCAACACCAAGGAGAAAAATGGGTATAGTAGGGATATGATCACATGGGATAAATTTGTTCACCACTTCCAAAAAAGGTGGCTCCCTCAATTGTTCTTTGATGAGAAGGTGACAGAATTCCATAATCTATGTCAAGGGCCCCTATCGGTCCAACAATATTGGGATAAGTTTTCCAAATTACTTAAGTACGTACCTATGTACCAGAAAGATGAAGAAGGCCAAGCAAGGAAGTTCATTTTGGGACTATATACAAACATAGGGGCAGAGGTTGACATGCATGGACCCAAAAACATGAACGAAGTACTTGAAAAGTCCCTAAGGCAAGAGAGAAAGATTTGAACACTAGCAGGATAGAACTATAATGGGAACCACTCTTTTAAAAGAAAGCAGGAATTCAGGGGGAACACTAACTTCAACAAAGGTCAAAGGAATAATTCTTCCAAAAGAAGGCCACCCCCTAATCAATATCAGAGGAATGGAAATAATAATAATAATAGGGGGAATAATAATAGAGGCAACTATAATAGGAATGACCAGAAGAATAGGATAACTTATCCACCCAGGGCCAATGAAACAAGGAATGATTCCCCTAGGAATCAAGGCAGGAGGGGACCTCTAGGTGGATGCTTTATGTGTGGGGAAAACTATTTTACTAGAGAGTGTCCCAGGATGCAAGGTCAGATTAGGGCCAATCAACCCCGACAAGGGCCCCAACAAAGAATTCATGTAGCAGCTAGGAACCGAAGAGCAAGATTCTAGAATGTTCCCATGGCAACTATAGGTACACTATATGAATAACCAATTTCAATTCTAATTGACATTGGGTCATCTGAATATTTCATCTCACCTGAATTAGTAAGAAAATATGTATTAAAAGTTAATCAAATGGAGTCGTCATGGACGATTCAATATGGAGATAAGGCAACTAGGGAAGTAACTAAGTGTTTGCTGAGGGCAAGGGTACAATTTCCTAAGTTTGAAACAAGGGTAGATTTGTATATGGAACCCCTAGGACTATATGATGTAATTATTAGAATGAGTTGGTTAACAGATCATCAAGCTAATGTAGATTGCTATAACAAAGTTGTTAAATGCTTGGATGATGGGGGAAAAGGGTCAAAATCTAAGGAAAGTTTAATCCCATTAATACAGAAACCATATCAGCCATGCAATTAAAGAAGGAAAGAAGAAGAGGAGGCCTAATCTATATGGTTGAAATTGATGAAGGAAAAGAGGAAAATACCCCAACCTTTGAAAATACCCTTATCTTAAAGGAATTCAAGGATGTATTTCTAGAAGAATTACCTAGCTTACCCCCTAAAAGGAAGTTTGACTTTTCTATCAACGTACTACTAGGAGTTGAACCAGTATCAAGGGCACCTTACTGAATGAACACAACTAAATTACAAGAGCTCAAAATGCAATTAGAGGAACTCTTAGCTAAGGGATTAATAAGGCCAAGTGTATCACCATGGGAGCACCAGTCTTATTTGTTAAGAAGAAGGATGGAACCTTAAGACTATGCATCGACTATAGGATGTTGAACAAGGTCACAATAAAGAATAGGTATCCCTTACCTCGAATAGAGGATCTTTTTTACCAAATGAAAGGAGCAGCAATTTTCTCAAAGATAGACCTCCGATCAGGATACCATCAACTCAGAATGAAGGTGGAGGACATTCCGAAGACAACTTTCAGGACTAGATATGGGCATTATGAATTCATAGTAGTTCCTTTTGGTGTAACCAATGCCCCAATTGCATTTATGAACCTAATGAATCATGTACTCCATGACTACTTGGACAAATTTGTTTTGGTATTTCTGGATGACATATTGATTTACTCTAGGAATGAGGAGGAACATTTAGTACACCTACAAATTGTTTTGCAAAGGCTGAGGGAACATAAGTTATATGGGAAATTGTCAAAATGTGCCTTCTTCGAAGAAAAGATTCACTACCTTGGGCATATAATATCAAAGGAAGGAATAGTGGTTGATCTAGATAAGATAAAGGCAATAGTAGAATGGTCGATCCCTAAAA
Organism: Cryptomeria japonica; assembly: GCF_030272615.1. NCBI lineage: Eukaryota > Viridiplantae > Streptophyta > Pinopsida > Cupressales > Cupressaceae > Cryptomeria > Cryptomeria japonica. The sequence continues at coordinate 884,904,612 of NC_081414.1, read as the reverse complement.
ATGTTTCAGAGGTAAGAAGCTTTATGGGGCTAGCAGGGTACTATAGGAGGTTTGTGGAAGGATTCTCTAAGATAGCAAACCCCATCACCTCATTATAGAGGAAGGGTAAAAGGTTTGTGTGGGTAGAACAAAGTGATAAGGCATTCAAAATTTTGAAGGGGAAACTAACTTCAGAACCCATTCTAAAAGTACCAGATCCAAATGGACACTTCACAGTTGTAACTAATGCTTCTATTGAAGGTTTAGGAGGAGTACTTGTCCAAGATGAAGAGGTAGTAGCTTATGAGTCTAGGAAGTTGAAGACTCATGAAGTTAATTATGCACCCCATGACTTAGAGTTAGCAGCGATTGTGCATGCCTTACAGAAATGGAGACACTTCTTACTAGGGAAGCCCTTTGAGTTAAAGTTAGATAACCAAAGACTAAAGTACATCTTTACCCAACCCCACTTAAATGCAAGAAAAAGAAGGTGGTTAGAGTTTCTAAGTGAATATGATTTTGAAATTGAATATATTAAGGGGAAGGAAAATAGGGTGGTAGATGCTTTAAGTAGGAGGAGACACTTGATGACTATAGCAACATTCAGAACTTCTTTCAAAAGGTAGGTAATGGATGTGCAGGGACATGACCCATGGTATGAACAAGTCAAATTGACTTTAGAGTACGATCCAACCAATCCTAAGGTTGAAGGGTATACTATGAGGCCCTACCCCGACTCAGTCTAGCATTTCAGTGATTTTTATGTTGAGACTATTATGGATGCTTTATTTTTATGCACTATGGATTTAGAGCTTATATGATTCCATGATTTGGATAACATTGATGTATGTTGATGCTTCATTTATATACTTTATGATATAGAACTCTATATGATTCTAGAATAGGATAAATTTGAGATGATATATGTCATTATTGGATTTACAGGACTTTACTATGATGATAGAAATAGGACGCATGTTTTATGTGTGGATCAAAATTATGAGAATTACAAAAATTGCTTATGTGGAGTTGTTTGGACATAAGATGTAGTGATTTGTTTAAATGTATATTGTATGCAGAGTGCTTGATGTGTATTCTTATTCATGTGTTTTATATTATATGAGGTTATTTGGAATTACTAATGTGTAATTGAGATGCGTAGGAAAATTATCCATGTGACCATGGAAATATTATGGAGAACCAAACCTAGACCTATGTACGTTCGTAAAACCAAGGTTTGTCTATTTGGAGAGACAACACCTCATTTGTATCGTATTTTATTTGTGAAAGTAAATGTGCATGTGTGTTAAATTGAATTTTGTTAATTTGTGTAAATCCAATGAGAGACAAAATTTCATGTGTAATTTTGTAAAAGTATTTTTATTGTCACTTGACACGTGTCGATTTATGTTTTGATTTTTGAATTGTCTCTTGGAGGAAGTTGTTTAACCATAGCTTTTTTAATTAATTTAAGGTGGTTCTACATTTTTCTAGGGTAGAAAATCTTTGGGGTGGTCAACTTAGGTTTGACCCTAAAATTAACTTCAGGTGGGTTTAAAAAGGGTTAAATGGACTCCTAGGGGTAGTTTAAAGGTGTTTTCTAAAGCCCATAAGGTATACTTAAGGGTTAGGAGTAATTTTTGGCATGTGACAACTCCCATGTGGCTATTTAGTCGCCCTAAAAAGTGGATTTCCTAAGTCAAACGAAAATTGAAAATTAGAAGGCATCATCTAAGTTGTTAACTTTCCTTTTGATGAGAGATCCCTTTTGATCTTTTTTCTGACTTTTCCTTTTTCAATTTTAGAAACCTATGAGAACTCTGACTGAGGTCTTCTTAGGAAAGAATGAGAGATTTTGCGGTTAATCACCCACTGTCCATTTTTGGAGACAAGGAATTTTGAAAGAAAAGATAGATTTGGTTTTAGGAAATTGGCTAAGTGTAGAGAAGCAAGGAATTTGTGGAATTGGCCTGCTCATCCTCAACTAATCTAGCATACCTTTGGGGAGTTGAAGGTTGGTTAAATTTCTCTTTGTGTTATTTTTATATTTCATGTTATGTTGAAAAGATTTGCTTGTGTGAGAAGGCTAGTTTTTTGTATTTTTCCCTTGTGAAAATTTATTTTGTGTTCTACATTTTACTCTTGTGTACATTTTGTGTTATGGGGAGTAACCAAGGCCTCCTACTCTTGGGAGAGAGGATGGTCTTGTGGGTGGTAGAAGTTTGACAACCCTCGAGTGAGAGGCTCTTGTTATGAGAGTGATCACAAGGGATATTTATGTGACCCTTGCTGCATGGCTTGTTTATGCATTTGGGGGTCATAAGGAGGGAAATAAGGCATGAATGTCCTGGGGGGCATAAGGATGCGGGGTTATTGTACTTATGAGTTATTTTTGTTGCCATGAGGTGGCTTTGTGTTTTACCAAACTTGCAGTCTGCTTAGGGTATTTGGTCCACTACCACCCGTGTAAAGAAATCACATTGTGTGGTGCAGTGTAGCCTTGGTTGGGAATATGTTTGTGATTGTTTTCCCTTGTTTGTTGCATTTACATGTCTGTTACCTATTTAGGGCTTGGTTCTCCAAGCTCAGGGGTGGCTACTAGTTAGTCTAGGATGGGAGGTGATCACTCCATGGTCATAGCCTATGATTTATTTGTAGGTTGTTGGAAGAAAGAAATAGGACAAGAAGAAGTGGTTGGAATTATTTAATGCAGAAAAATATTTGTAAATGTATTTATTATTCTTTGAAAGTCCTCATTTATTAGAAATGAGAGACCTATTTGTAAGGTGATGATAGTGTCTTTTAAATGTAATTTAAAGAAATGAAATATTTTATTATACTATACTATACAAATGAAATGAATATTTATGGATTAGTTCCTAAAGTTATGAAAAATAATATCTGGTGTGTATATGATAATTTGAAAAGCAAGAATTTTATTTTATTCTTTATGCATTTAAAATGAAATAAAATAGGAAAGGAATGAAATAGCTTCGCATGCATGTACTAGGCTGGAAATAAAATCTAAAATTTAGATCTGTATATGGAAGTACATATTTAGTTTTATTTATAGCTATCATTTATTTAATTGCAGAAAATAAAATCTAAAAAAATATTATAGTCATCTCTAAGGATTCATTTTAATATTTTCTAGATTTAAATAGTTGTTGTTTGAACTTATTTACTTCTGTCAAAAATTAATTACTTGCAGAAAATAAATCTAAGGATTAAATGAACTATCTTATTTTAGTTTTAGCTGCAAGGCATTTAAAATAAAAGAAAATATATGTACATGGATTTTTTTTAAGACTAATGACTTTAACTTAACTGTTAAAATTGTATTTAAAAAAAAAAAAAAAATCAGCATAGATTTTAATTAAAAAAAAAAGATACATGCCCTAGATTGAATACACAGTTAAAATATATTCATATATATATATATATATATATATACATTTGTATATGTTTAAACGAATCCATTTTTTTGTTCTTATATATATATATATATATATATATATATATATATATATATATATATATATATATATATATATATATATATATATATATATATATATATATATATATATATATATATATATATATTAATAAACAAAAATAAAATTTAATCTAAGCAATTAAAAATATAGTTAAAAAGAAAAAAAAAAAAAAAAATTTAAAAAGAAGGGTTTCGGGTCGAACCACTATGTTAAACACAGTGGTCGGCGGGGCCGAACCCACTATGTTTAGCACAATGGTTGGCACGGCCGGGGTGGGGACGGCCTTGTGGGCAATCAGAATGGTCGGCACCACCACTGTGGACGACCACAGTGGTCGGCACTGCCACTGTGGTTTCCCACAGTGAGCGATGCCCCCGGAAACGCCCACCTCTGCCTTCGCACAATACCCTTCCCCAAACCCTCCACCTCTTTAAAATATCTTGGCTGCTCCACCATGGCTTCGTTCGACCCCCCTGCGTAACACAAAGAAACAAGAAAAGAATAAAACCCTAGCCCGGGTAGGATTAGGGATTATAAAAGAAAAGAAGAGATTGTTTTAAAAAAATAAGGGTATGTTATAATATATATTCTTAAATAGGGTTTGCATGGATATTTTATAAATATGAGAAAATTATTATAATATTTCAATATATATATATATAAATTAAATATATATATAGATTGAAAATATGAATGGATAGGGTAAGTTTTAGATTAAATATTTTATTAAGTGTTTATAAATTATATATGTTTTTATAATCATATGGGCAAATATTGGTTTTAATAAACCTAAGGGTATTTTAAAAGAATGATGTTTAAAATTTAATTATTATATTTGGATATGGTCTTTTTTGGGGATTAAACCTTATAGGACGATTTTCGTTATGGATTTAACTGACCATATAATCAATTTAGTTTAATCATATTTAATTAATGTTAAAATAAAACATAGACTTTTATAAACTAAGTGCTAGGGCTAATTTAATTAAATCCTAGAGACAATTTATGGTTTTCCTTTGGAGATTAATCTACGTCAATTAATTGATTTAATTTAGTTATTGATTAAAATCAATGAATTCATAAAGTAATACTTTTAGTATTCCACATTTTATTTAAATTATTATCACTTACTTGAGTTAGTGGTTAGAGTTAACTCACACATAGTTAAGACAAACTTGCTAGTAAAATTTCATAATTGCAGATTTATATGTTTTAAGTTGTGAATTTAAAAAAAAAATTATCCTATTCTTGCCCAAAATTTTGGGCATGACATTTTGGTATCAGAGCAAGGTTTCTAACACTAGGAACCTTTCTCCATTACGTTTCGCTTTAATTATTTAATTAATTTTATTATATTAATTTTCTAGGATATTTAAATTTAATTAATTAAATATTTTTCCAAAGAAATTAGTTATTAAATTTATTTTTATTTTATTTTCTCTTAAGGATGCCTCCAACTACGCGACAAGCTCACAAGCGTAGGAGGGGTCCTAGGCGTGTATGCATGGCATGTGAAGAGGTAGACAGGGAGGAATCGGTTCCAGAAGAGAACCCAGAGGCTCCTCCTGAACAACTAGTTGACCCAAACTGAAATATATTAGAAGCACTCCAGAACTTGATTGGTATAGTCCAGGATAGGATTCTAGCCGGGGATCATCATGTTGAAAATCAGAACTCAGGGATTCATAGATCGACAGATAGGGAACAGAGCAGGAGTCCACCTCCTATTCACATAGAGAGTCAGGGTGGGAATGAGCTAGAGTCTGTGCACATACCAGGACCACCACTAGTGGCAGAGCTAGTATATTATGAGAGATCATGTCAGGATAAAGGAGATCTTATCAGGGAGGTTATGCACCTCTAGCCACCATTTTTTGGGGGATCTACTGATGGGGTAGAAGCTGAGGCTTGGCTATTGAGCCTTGATAGGTGCTTTGCATTGCGCTCTTACAAGAGCAATCTAAAGGCACGTGTAGTAGTCCACCTATTGAGAGGAACAACCTCCACATGGTGGAGACAGGAGGAATACAAGTGTGGTTTAGTTGCTGATAGTCTCACATGGGAGATTTTTATAGAGAGGTTTAGAGAGAGGTACTTGTCAGAGCATTACAGACAGCGTAGGATAGATGAGTTCCATGATCTCCAACAAAAGGGTCTGTCAGTGACCTAGTACGAGAGCAAGTTCTTTGAGCTCTTGCCCTACGTGGACTACCTAAAAGATGAGAAGCTTCTCATCAACCATTTCATCAAAGGGTTGAATGTCAGCATAGCAGGACCAGTGAGGATGTCCGCTTCAGGGAGCCTTTGGGTTGTCGTGGAGAAGGTATTGATAGTAGAGGAGATTCAGGTCAGGCCATAGGATACCAGGGTTCGGTTCCAAAACTGAAACCCTATACCCCAGACATACGAGTTTCAGAAACCCCATTGGAAGGGAAATAACAGAAGCACTTAGGGATTCTCAAAACCCCCTCCTCTACAATAGTCACAACAGAACCAAAGGCAGAGGCCTCTGCAGAATTAGTAGGGTGCAAAGCCCAAGTAGTGGCAGTCTCAGGGTCAGAGGTGAGATGAGAAATCTCAGGTTCCTTACACACCTTCGGTGAGGACTCAATAGTCCTCCAGGGGTGAGTATAGTGGTTCTAGTAGGATAGGGGGATAGTCTTTTTCTAGGCCTCAAGGTGTCCAGTTTCAGACACGCGGTGCTTGTTTCACATGTGGAGCCATGGGGCACATGGTGAGAGAGTGTCCTTAGGGTTAGATGGTAGGGAATCAGAGGATGGTAGCATCAGAGCCTATAGTTGGAGATATGGGCAGGTCCCATAGAGTCTTTGCAACAGTTGACAACTGCCAGGCAGAGCACCAGGCCATAGTCATGGAGGCTGCAAGTATGATCAGAGGTAACAGTGTATCTATATTATTTGATTCAGGAGCTACTGACTCCTTTATATCTCCATTAGTTGTGGAGTGTTGTGGGCTAGTGGCAACTAGGCAGGGTGTCAGTTGGGAAGTGGAGTTACCTTCAGGGGCTAGAGTGTTAGTGGAATCAGTGGTTAGGGCATGTCAGCTTTAGATTGGCAATACCACCACCCTAGTAGACCTTAGAGTTACACCACTTGGATCATATGGCATCGTACTTGGCATGGATTTTCTTTATGCCCATAGAGCCAAGATGGATTGCTGCCTAAAAGTGATAGAGTGTGAGGATGATCAGGGTTCGCCCATAGTAATCACACGGATTTAGAGACCCGTGTCTCTTCATATGATTTCCGCAATGCAGCTTAAGCAGAGCATGCAAAAGGGATGTCAGCTATTTGCCATCACTATCAGTGATAGAGGGGAAGAGGATGAAAAGGAAGCATCTATAGACGACCATCCTATCCTTAAGGGATATTCAGACGTGTTTCCTTCAGAGCTATCAGGGATGTCCCCCTATAGAGAGATTGACTTTCATATAGGCCTTGTACCAGGAGTTGAGCCAGTTTCAAGAGCACCTTATAGGATGACCACAAATGAGCTTAATGAGCTCAAGATATAGCTTGAGGAACTCCTAGAGAAGGGTCACATTCATCCTAGCATATCCCCTTGGGGTGCACCAGTCATCTTCGTGAAGAAGAAGGACGGATCTCTTCGATTATGCATGGATTATCATCAGTTGAACAAAGTAACCATCAAGAACCAATATCCTTTGCCCAAAATTGATGATTTATTCGATCAACTTTAGGGTGCTAAAGTATTTTCCAAAATTGATCTAAAGTCAGGATACCATCAGTTGAGAATAGTGGAAAGTGATATCCACAAGATTGCATTTCGCACTAGATATGGCCACTATGAGTTCATCGTGGTTCCATTCAGTCTTACAAATGCTCCAGCTATTTTCATGAGCCTCATGAATGGGGTATTCCGCACATTTCTGGACTGCTTTGTAATTATGTTACCTGATGATATATTGATATATTCCTGGAATGAGAAAGAGCATGAGGAGCACCTGAGACAAGTTTTGTAGTGTTTGAGGGACAATCAGTTGTTTGGCAGTTTTTCAAAGTGTGCTTTCTTTCGATCAAAGGTCAAGTACCTTGGGCACATTATTTCTGGTGATGGGATCTCAGTAGACCCATCCAAGATCAGAGCTATTATGGATTGGCTAGCACCAACCAATGTGACAGAGGTCAAGAGCTTCATGGGCTTAGGAGGTTATTACCGATGCTTTGTAGAGGGATTTGCCAGAATCGCACATCCTATTACTTCTCTTCAGCGTAAAGGGAAGAAATTTGGGTGGACATAGAAGTGTGAGAGGGCCTTTTAGGAACTCAAAAAGGCACTTACTAGCACACCTATCCTTGTAGTACCAAATCCCTCAGCTGAATTCATGGTTTACATAGATGCTTCCCTAGAGGGTCTAGGAGCAGTCCTTATGCAGCATGGTAGGGCTATAGCTTTTGAGTCTAGGAAACTTAAGACTCATGAACTTAACTACCCTACTCATGACCTTGAGCTAGCAGTAGTAGTGCATGCACTTGTGAGGTAGAGACACTTCCTTTTGGGTCATCATTTTGAGCTTCATTCAGACCATCAGAGCCTTCAGTACATATTCACTCAACTGAAATTTAATGCACGACAAAGGAGATGGATGGAGTTCTTGTGCGAATATAATTTTGACATTCACTACATCAAAGGGAAAGAAAACATAGTTGCTGATGCTTTGAGTAGGAGAGATCATGAGGTATACACCATATCTATGGGCACGGATTTGGGAGATCGTATACTACAGTAGTTTCTAGAGGATGGATGGTATTTGGAGGTTTGTCAGGTAATACGATCTCATGATACTCTAGAAGGGAAATATGTGGATTATTCCTTGGAGTTCGATGGACTATTACGCCATAAAGGGCACATCTATGTACCTTCTTCTAGGGGTTTGCGAGAGTTCATTGTCATGGAGGCTCATAGAGCTCCTTATGCAGCACATACCAGAGTTAAGAAGATGCATGCTGACTCGAGACAATTATATCATTGTCCAGGAATGCGACAACACATTGTTGAGTTACTAGCCTGATGCCTCAAGTGTTAGAGAGTCAAGGCGAAGCACCGCCATCTAGGTGGGTTGCTCTGGTCTCATGCTATACCAGAGTAGAAGTGGGATACCATATCCATGAATTTCATCATTGATCTTCCTATGTCATCTCGTAGCCATGATGCCATCTTGGTGACAGTTGACAAGTTGACCAAAGTGGCTCACTTTTCACCAGTTTAGACCACCTTCACAGCACCAGCAGTAGCTCAGGTGTTCTTGCGAGACATTGTCAGACTTCATGGCATTCCACACAAGATTATTTCTGATAGGGATTCCCTCTTCACTTTTTCCTTTTGGAAGGCATTACAGGTAGCTATGGGCACTAAGCTCAACTTCAGTACAACATTTCATCTAGAAACAGATGGTTAGACAGAGAGGGTTAACTAGGTGTTAGAGGATATGCTTCGTATATATGTCATGGATCATCAGACTAGATGGGAAGAGTACCTTCCCTTAGTGGAGTTTGCCTATAACAATGGGCATCACACCTCTTTGGGGATGCCACCATATTAGGCATTATACAACAGGCTTTGTAGGACATTGTTGAGTTGGGACCGCATAGAGGACAAAGTTTCTATTGGTCCTAAAATAGTTTGGGATATCGAACAGAAAGTGGATTTAATTAGGCAGTGTCTTAGAGAGGCACAGGATAGATAGAAAAAATATGCAGATGCGAAGAGGATAGATCGTAGCTACTTGGTTGGAGAAAGAGTTTTCTTGAGTGTGACCGCATAAGAGTCCAATCCATTATGGAAAGGGTTCTAAGCTCGCACCTCGCTTTATAGGACCATTTGAGATCCTTGAGAAGATAGGACCAGTTGCCTACCATTTAGCATTGCCACCTAGCATGTCATGTATCCACGATGTGTTTCATGTATCAGTTTTGAGGAAGTATATCTATGATGAGTCTCATATTTTAGATTGGGATGCCTTGCAAGTGGAGTCGGATGGGCAGCTAGCTTTGGAGCCCATTCTCATTTTGGGACGCTAGACACTGGCCCTTCAAGGTCAAGAGATAGACCAGGTTAGGGTCTAGTGGGATTGCTATGATGAGGTTATGACTTCATGGGAGGACCAAACATGTATGAGATCCAAGTGTAGACACCCAAAATTGTCATGTCTAATTAAATAAATATTTTATTTATTTAATTATCCCACTTCTTCTATTAACTAAATAAATCTTTATTTATTTAATTAATTCATTAACCTTTTCTACCCATGACACATGTCATTCATCTCTTAATTCATACACTACCTACATCTTTCATTATTTTATTATTTCTTTTACCTACCCTCTAATCATAGCCGACCTCCTTTTACACCTCTCAATCTTATCCCTCTATTTCATATAGTGTCTTCTATATAAGGAGATGTTTCTTTCATTATCAAACCCTAATGACCCTAATCATTCTATGCATTCTGATGCCCTCCTAAATGGCACAAGGTTAGCAAATGATAAACAACACCAAAGACAAAAAACCGTTAGTGTTAGTCAATCAAAAACTAATCTAAAAAGGCATACCAAGAGAGACACTAAAAACATGCAAGCATATTTAACTATCAAAGCAAAAATGATGAGGCATCTCCAAATACCTTCTAAAATGCTCTTAGTTTCTTTCTCCCTTGTTCCTCTCCTCTCCAAGTTCCAAAATAGTGTAGCTCTCAGTAGCTTTTTGCACTATGGATGCTTATGGAGGTTTGAGATTGTAGTATAGCTCCAAATATGAAAATGAAAAGCTAATGCTATGCTATTGATGCTAAAATGATATATTTTAACCAAAATAACAAGATATTAAATTGTTTATGCTAAAATGCTCTCTAAAAAATGTCTATAGCCTAAATGCATACAAGTTTTCAAGATCTGGATTATGAAGAAATGGGCTCTATTTATAGGAAAAATGGAGCAATGGATGGTTGAGATTGAGCAATCTCAATAAGGGTCAGGATTGAATGATTTCAAATCCATGTGAGGGCTTTCAACCCAATCCCAAGATGACAAGTGTCAATGTGAGATAGGTTGAGAGGGGAGGGAATAAACATTAAATGCCTGATATGACCTTGGGATTTTAGAGTCAAGGTTGGTTGAATGAATAAACTCTTTATTCAAAGAATAAAGCTTTTATCCAATAGATAAACTCTTGTGCAAATGTGAAATGGATGGATATAGTCAAAACAATAAATGTTTTGGCGGACAAGTTTGAAATAACCATAAATGGTTATGTAAGAGCCATAAATGGTCATGTAAGAGCCATTAGTGGTCTTGGAAGACTTTGGGGGTTAATTTGTTGAACACACAAAGCATTAAATTCTTTTTAAAGACTTTGAAGTCTTTGAAAAGTGACTCCATTTTGCTTAGGAATGTGACAATAATTAGAGGATGGATTAGGCTAATTAGGAAGGGGTTAGAAGAATCTAGAAGGGGATTAGATTTTGCAAGTGGATTTGGTGGGTGAGGGAAAATAGGATTTTATTTTAAAATAAAAATTCATTTATTTCAATAAATGTGTGCAAGTTGCATTTTTAGGAAAATGCAAGTGGGGTGGGGATAATGAATATTTTATTTAATTTATTTAAAAGAGGAATAGGGGGATTTAATTAAATAAATAGATTTTATTTATTTAATTGATTGGAATTTGATTTAATGAATTAATTAAAATAAATTGAATAATTTATTTAATTAATAGAAGAATGTTTGGAGATGAATTAATTAAATATTAATTTAATTAATTGGTGGCTAGTGGATTTTTAATCAAATAAATACGAAATATTCATTTAATTAAAATAGACAGATTTGTGTGACTACATTTGCCCCTCTTTGAGACAGTGTGGTTTATCGCATCGTTTCAAAGAAAGAAAACTAGGTGTGAAGAAATGCCCCAAAAAATGTTAATGTAATGGGTGGTATGCCCCCTCGAGAGATGGGCCAAAAAATTTGGAAAAATCGGGCGATCTCTCTCGAAAGAATGAAAATTGGCAGGGTGGTAGAAGAAAAGAAGTTAGCCATACGGGTGAAAAATAGAAGAAAACGGGGGAAACATGAAGAAATGGGGGGGCTCGAGAAGTTCACGGGGACCACGACGGTGAATGGGGAGAAGTTACGAGGACCACGAAGGGTATAAATGGGGTGAAAGGGGTGAAAACAGGATCATTTGTGACTGCGACCAGTTGAAAATGAGAGCTCTGATAGTGACGTTTGGAGGAGCGAGTAGTAGCAATGATGCCGATTCCGATCACTGAGCACAGATTCGAGCGAGTCCGACGGTTCCAGCGCCCAGATGACTACGGACCAGCGGTACACAAATTTGAAAACTCAATTTTTTGTGTATTTTTGATAGGTTTTTAGTTGAGTCCAAGTCAAGTCAGAGCAAGAGGGCTGGAATTGTTGTTTTGGCGCATTTGCTCCATAAACTAGCGCTATTGTGCCGCAATGGCGCTATTGTCCCCTTGTTTGAGCGCTTTTGCTATGCATTAGCGCTATTGTATGCAAGTTTTAGCGCTATTGGTTAAGTAGTGCTATTGCTGGGTTAATTGAGCGCTATTGAGCTAAATAGCACTATCGCATAGTTGGTTTAGTGCTTTTGTAGTAGTAGCGCTGTTGTATAGCTGATTGAGCGCTGTTGAGAGGGTTGTAGCGCTATTGTTGAAAACTAGCACTTTTGCTGGTTAAATAACGCTTTTGCTTTAGGATAAAGAAATGCCCCAGTTTGGATGAAGAAAATCTCCTGATGCCAATGATTGATGGATGGCGAGGTGAAGTGGGAGTTGTTTTGAACCATAGCAGCCTGATGAGACTTAGGTCATTTGTTAGGATAAATGCCCGTTGAAGTCTTGGTGGCCATGATTGCTTACCTGTTGAGACCCGAAGATACTTGATCAAAGCATCTAATGATAGTCTAGGTTTAAACTTAAGAAAGTTTGAAAACAAAACAACTGATAGTGAGTGATGAATGTCCATGTGCAGGAGGATCTGCGCGTGTTGCAGTTACGCGAGTGTCATCCTACAACACAGGGGTTGCGGGACTGATTGACTCAGGCGGAGATTGATTGCATTGCAGCGACTGGTCTCTATGAGGTGATGCACATGCCCGTGATTCGTATGAATCACGGTTTGATCACAGCGCTAGCAGAGCGATGGCACAGTGAGACGTGCACCTTCCATTTGGCACAGGGGGAGATGACTGTGACCTTGGAGGATGTGTGGCGCATCCTTCGGATTCTGATTCGAGGGGAGTTGGTCACATATGACAGATCCTGGGGGACTCTTTCGGTGCAGAGGATTTTTGATGAGGATGTGTTCATTGATGATGGCTTGATCGCGTGGGAGGATATAGCGGCACTATATGAGCCTCTTCCAGCAGTTTTGTCAGGGATTCTGGGAGGACTTCTGTGTCCAGACAGGGGGTCACATGGGTTGGCAGTGGGATGGGGATAGGTGATCAAGATGATGATGACCGAGGGGACCCAATTTGCATGGGGGTCATGCGTGCTAGCGCACATGTATCAGGAGCTCCATGAGGTAGTGTACCGAGGGAGAGGTTCCTTAGTAGTGGGCATGACGCTGCTACACATTTGGGCGTGGGAGCACCTACTAGTGACTCGACCGGTGAGTCTAAGATTCTGTGTGGTGGATCAACCGTACATGTTTATGTACAGTAGTATGATGAGCCAGCCCCACTTGGGGAAGTTAGAGTGGTGGCGGCGGGCACTGGATGACCTAGATGCAGTGATATGGCGGCCATATTTGGAGTGTGAGCCATGGGATGATGATGCAGAGGCACTACCTTATGTCTTCATGACCCAATTTCTCATTGGGAGGACCTCCTACCATGTGGAGAGATAGGTGCCTGGGCGAGTGATGAGACAATTCGGACGGCAGTAGGGACTGCCTAGTGGATCTGGAGAATATGCGTGGGTGATTAGAGAGAGGTATGCATAGGGTCTAATGCTACCTTATGATCAGGCACTAGCAGAGTTTCAGACACTGCAGGTGAGGCCATGGGACCTACGACCGAGGGTCATTGATGCAGGGGTTATAGATGAGTACACGCAGTATCGGGCGGCGCACCCGATCCTACGGATATCGGATCCAGCAGAGCCGATCCCAGCATTTGAGGATGAGAGGGGACGGAGACAGAGGAGGGCAGGAGGGCGAGGAGATGGAGGAGGAGGAGGTGGAGATGGAGGAGGTGGAGGTGGTGGTGGTGGAGGTGGAGGATTGGGGATACGGAGCCAGCGGAGAAGGAGAGGTGGACTTCCTCTACAGATCTCACAGGGACCACTGATACCGAAAGGAGTTCAGCTGAGTGGGAGGGGGATGGAGAGGGAGATTCCGATGGACAGAGGGGAGGGGATTTCTGGAGCGGGAGGTGTAGGGGAGGTAGCTATGGACACTGGGGAGGAAGCCACTGGAGATCTGCGGGATCACATTATAGTGCGCTTGCAGATGCGGATAGAGGATTTGGAGGCAGAGGTGGCAGCTAGGGATGTGTTAGCAAATGATAAACAAAACCAAAGACAAAAAACCATTAGTGTTAGTCAATCAAAAACTAATCTAAAAAGGCATACCAAGAGAGACACTAAAAACATGCAAGCATATTTAACTATCAAAGCAAAAACGATGAGGCATCTCCAAATACCTCCTAATATGCTCTTAGTTTCTTTCTCCCTTGTTCCTCTCCTCTCCAAGTTCCAAAATAGTGTAGCTCTCAGCAGCTTTTTGCACTATGGATGCTTATGGAGGATTGAGATTGTAGTATAGCTCCAAATATGAAAATGAAAAGCTAATGCTATGCTATTGATGCTAAAATGATATATTTTAACCAAAATAACAAGATATTAAATTGTTTATGCTAAAATGCTCTCTAAAAAATGTCTATAGCCTAAATGCATACAAGTTTTCAGGATCTGGATTATGAAGAAATGGGCTCTATTTATAGGAAAAATGGAGCAATGGATGGTTGAGATTGAGCAATCTCAACAAGGGTTAGGATTGAATGATTTCAAATCCATGTGAGGGCTTTCAAGCCAATTCCAGGATGACAAGTGTCAATGTGAGATAGGTTGAGAGGGGAGGGAACAAACATTAAATGCCTGATATGACCTTGGGATTTGAGAGTCAAGGTTGGTTGAATGAATAAACTCTTTATTCAAAGAATAAAGCTTTTATCCAATGGATAAACTCTTGTGCAAATGTGAAATGGATGGATATGGTCAAAACAATAAATGTTTGGGGGGACAAGTTTGAAATAACCATAAATGGTTATGTAAGAGCCGTAAATGGTCATGTAAGAGCCATTAGTGGTCTTGGAAGACTTTGGGGGTTAATTTGTTGAACACACAAAGCATTAAATGCTTTTCAAAGACTTTGAAGTCTTTGAGAAGTGACTCCATTTTGCTTAGGAATGTGACAATAATTAGAGGATGGGTTCGGCTAATTAGGAAGGGGTTAGAAGAATCTAGAAGGGGATTAGATTTTGCAAGTGGATTTGGTGGGTGAGGGAAAATAGGATTTTATTTTAAAATAAAAATTCATTTATTTCAATAAATGTGTGCAAGTTGCATTTGTAGGAAAATGCAAGTGGGGTGGGGATAATGATTTAAATAAATATTTTATTTTATTTATTTAAAAGAGGAATAGGGGGATTTAATTAAATAAATAGATTTTATTTATTTAATTGATTGGAATTTGATTTAATGAATTAATTAAAATAAATTGAATAATTTATTTAATTAATAGAAGAATGTTTGGGGATGAATTAATTAAATATTAATTTAATTAATTGGTGGCTAGTGGATTTTTAATCAAATAAATACGAAATATTCATTTAATTAAAATAGACAGATTTGTGTGACTACACATTCTAATCATCTTTTATGCACTTGACTACACTATGATCCTACTTGCAACCACATTCTGTTCTTTGTTGAGCTCTTGTGCACATAAAATCTGAGAGCAAATATATCAAGCAAGATCAATGGAGATAGGAAGAATGGAGATCCAAACCCTATTGGACATGTGATGGTATAATCTTTGTGATTTCATTTGATTTGCATTGTCTTAGGTAATCTTTATATGTTATGGTGGATCTTTGTTGTTGTTAGGCTAGGGTTTTGTGGTTGAATTCATTTAGCCTTTCAATATTGTTATTATTTGTATCCATTTTCACCATATACATTTTGGCATGCCCGGTGGGACTCTTGTCCCTTTTGCATTTAACATCCTTGTTGCAGATTTTGTATTTTAAAGTTATAGATCTGACGTTTTCGAAACATTTTGATATTTTCGCGTCTACAAACTTTCGGATCGCGTTTTTTATTTTCTGGCGCGTTTGCGACATCTGGAGTCGCGTCTGTGTTATTGGCAATTTTTTTATTTTGCAAGTTCTAGGAAAGCGCGTTTGTGTTATAAAGTCGCATCTGTGTTATTTTTAGCCGCATCTGTGTCCAGAAGACACGTCCGTGTTCTGTAGTCGCGTCTGTATTTCACAAAATTGCATCTGTGTCACCCAATCACGTCTATGTTGAGGGTAATCGCGTCTATGTTCACCAGTTTCAAATTTTGGGTTTTTATTGATTTAGTTTTCGGATTTTGCATTTAGGGTTTCAGATTTGGTTTATTTTTAGCTAACATTTTCAGATCTAGCTAACAAAATTGGTGCAGCTTGTCTTGAAAGTTAAATCATTTGGTTGAAGGCCCCTATTTTTACAAAGTCTTTTGGGTTTAAAATTTACCTAGCTTGTGTGCTTGCAGGAAGGGATGATTATTTGAAACAATCTAAACTATTAATAAATCTTTGTTGCAGGTCCTTGGCAAAGGTTTTTGGATTTTTTTTATTGTGTGCCTTGTTTTCATAGACTAGCAAACACTTCAATTGGTGCACTAAAATTGAATCATTGTCTTTGGTGTCTTAAGCAATAGGCTCTTTTTGTTTAATCTTTAGAGGGTCTATCTTCTCGTGTGGTCATTAGGACTACCAGTGAGAAGAGAACGACCCAAGTGGTAGCGAGGAAAACCCACCTCTTCCGCACCACTATAAACAAATGTATTCATAGTGAAAACTATGTTTAATGTGTGCTGATTAGTTAATATCGACACTATGTCTCCCCATAAACCCGTTTGATCAAATTTATTTCATCATTTGTAGGGCGTAACCCCTACCGACTGGGAGCCTTCTGTATTTACAGAGCTGAAAGTGCCGCATGTATGGCCACACGAGCGGATGCCCTTACTAGCACCTTTTTGTTTTAGAAGCCCAAATCCTTCTAGTTGTTGGGGCAGGAGGTCGTACCTCTGGTAGTGGCCCACACACGTACGGTTCTTAGTAGAGATACAAAGTTCACCACGGGGAGTTTTCATGGGGACTGATGCTTGGCTGACCCGAGAAGTGAGTGCCAAGGGTGGAGCTAGTGAGGTCTAGCATCTAAGTATCCGCTCTGAATAGCGTAGCCTCGGGGGTAAAACCCCATGTGGGATCAACAACTATTGTCTTGGCCAGCCATAAGAATTGTGCTTGACTTATTTTAAATATTCAAAACATTCAAGACCAAATAGCAAAACATTGTGTCTTTTGTGTCTTCAAGTGTATGCAAAACATTTTTACATCAAACAATACACTTTTCTTAGAGTCATTTTGAGTCTAGACACTTGCAAACATTGGGTCTTCATCAACACTGTGTCCTCTTGTCATGAAAAATAGTCAAATAGTCAGATTTGGTCACAACAAAACGACTTCACAGATTGGAAAAAATTGCACAAATTTTACAGAAACGCGTCTGTGTCGAACATAATAGCGTCTGTGTTGTATAACCACATCTGTGAAGGGCAAAAATGCATCTGTGTTCATAGAATCAACATTACACTTTGCAAAACAAACCTCAGAAACACGTCTGTGTTAAACAGAGCCACGTCTGAGTCAGAAAACCACGTCTATGAAGTATACAGGCGCGTTTGTGTCCAGAATTGAAAAACTGTTATAGTCTAGCAAACAAACATAGTCAGTTTCAAAATTCTTGAGCTTCCTAGGTCATCTCTCCAAGGTTTCATTTAGCAATCAATCTGTCCTTGGGTCTCACAAAGTTCATCATTGTTTTACATCTCTCATTACATTCACAATTGTCTAAACTTGAGTCAAAAAGGTCACTTGTTTGTCCTCATCATACATTGTCAACACACTACATACAACAACACTTTGCTAAGTGGTCCCTCATCAAGGTTTCTTACCTTTGGGTCTCATTTGGTCTTACTTACAGTCAAGGTCAACTTACCTCATCAAGAGAAACTATCCTCTCTTTGGAAGTCACACCTACTCTACTACATACATACTTGGTCTTACACTTTGGACATTGCAAGTACACCTCAGATTAATTTACATTCCATCCAACTCTTAGTCTTCCATACTCTTTCCATTTTCATCTAGTCTCACACATCTTGGTCAATACCTAGTTCATGGTTGAAACCTGTCTTCAAAAATCTAGGAGAGAAACTAAAGAGGCTCAAGAGTCCACAAACATGAGTTCTTATGAGTATGACAATGATATCTTTTTCAATTCTGATCATACTACATTAACTGACATGGATGCCTATAGAAGCATTCCAAATGTTGAGAACATGGACACTACAAACAACAATGCTACACACAATGACAATATGGAGAAATTTTCCGTACATTCAGCAGATGTGGAAGAATCCATTATGAATCCCCGTTTCAATCGATTGGTTGAGGAAATAATGAGGAGGGATAGACAATACTTCTTACAAATGATGGCACAAAGTGGAGCCAAGATACCTAATGATTTTGACATGTCTCAAATAATGGAAAATCAGCCTTTGCAACAAACTCACTCCAACATGGATCAAAGAAGGCCTAATAGTGGAGGAAATAGAGGACCACATATGGTACCTAAATCACCATCATCTTTGTTTCAAAAACTAGAGGTCCCACATATACATGGTCAAGCATATGATACTCACCTTCGCAGACCATTATGGAAGTCTTATGCAGAGAAATATGCTCAATCACATATCAATGCTAAGGATCAACCACCAAAGCAATTGGATATTCAAAGGCATGCTCAAAATTTGGACACAAGGAAACCCCGTGTCAAATTTGGGGGCAACACATTAGAACATGACATGCCTGTAGAGTATGGTATACATGCACAAAATAGATATGGTGTTCCTCAACATGAATCTATACCAAGTGGTCCATATACGCAACATCACTATAGACCTCCTCCATATGAACATGTGTATGATCAATATCATCCATATATGCAACATGCTCCTCCTCCAATTGGTGCCTCAAGCATGGGGTATGGGCCAAGAAGTCGATCTCCACCTAAGAGCAATTTGGAACAACAAATTAGGGACTTACAAAAGAAAATGGAGGACATAAATACACCAAAGCCAACATACACAATGAGAGACATATGTCCCTATCCATTTGACAAAAGCATTCCAATGCCTCCATTTCCTACACACTTTGTGATGCCTAAATTTGATAAGTATAGAGGAAAAGGGGATCCTAAGGCACACATAAGATAGTTTTTCATAGCTTGCATTGAGGTAGCAATAGAAGAGACATATTTGATGAGATTATTCCCACAAAGCCTAGGTGATCAAGCTATGGAATGGTTCTCCCAACTTCCACCTGGAATTAAGTCATGGGGTGATCTAGCAGAGGCATTTATTCAACATTTCTCCTACAACATAGAGACAGACATATAAGTCACTACTTTGTGCAACACCAAGAAAAAAGAGGGAGAGTCTTTTGAATCATTTTTACAAAGATGAAGGAATCTAGCCAGCAGATGCTCTAGTGAAATTCCACAAAAACAAATGGTAGAAATGTTCACCCAAAATGTTAACAAAGACATTGGCTATGATCTAAGGAAAGCTTGTTTGTCCACCTTCAAGGATGTTATTGAAAAAGGCTTAGCAATAGAAAAGGTCCTAATTGAACAAGGAGTCATCAAGATATTCAAAGAAAACAAGGATGACTTTAAAGGAAAAGATAAGCCAAGATTTTGGAATAAAAACAAGAACATAGTCAAAGATGGTGTTGTTGATGCCAATACAGTATGACCCAAAATCATTTTTTCTAGATCAAGCTCTACAAACAATCAAGTGAATACTCAAACAACTTCCAGATCACAAAGGAAGTATACCCCATTGGGAGAACCACTTGAGTTAGTTTTCAAAAAGCTACTGGCAAACAAGGAAATCACAGTTCCAGATTTTCCTCCATATGAACCAAAGGTTAAACCAAATTGGTGGAATGATGATGAGTATTGTGAATTTCATAAGAGCAAGGGTCATAAGATAGGAAATTGTCATCGACTGAAGAACATCATACAAGATCTCAATGATAGAGGTGACATTGAGATTGAGGGACACTCATCCAATCAAGAACATGAGATGTTTAAGGAACCATTCCCAAAGCATGACAAGGGAAAAGCTAAAGCCATAGATGACCAAACCAACTATACAAGAGCATCTTATAACTATGATTGAACTATCAATCACATCTCGATGGACAATTACATCTCTACCATTATCATCAAGGAAAAAGCGTCTGAGAATTCTACTCGGAGACCCAGGATTGTCCTAAAAGGTATTGGATCTTCTTCTGAACCTACCTCTGAATGTCATGTTACAACCCGCCGAGGTAAAATCACTTTGCAAGGTGCTCCAACTAAAAACACCACTTCTTCATCAACCAAACCTGAATATGACCTTGTAGAGCAGTTAGGAAAGACACCCGCACTCATTTCAATCCTTGAGCTATTACGCATATCTCCCGCACATAAAGCCATTCTTGACAAAATCTTGAGAGATACTACTGTTCCTACTGATCTGATCGTGGACCATTTTCAAGCCATGGTGGGATACCTTTCCATTCCACACTCCCTTACTTTCACAGAAGCCGATGATGCCTCCGTAAGTCAGCCACATAATGCACCATTACACATTGAAGCCTTCATACACAAACATCGAATAAAAAGAATCCTGATAGATGGAGGAGCAGGTCTCAACATTTGCACATTAAGCACTATTACACAATTGGGATATTCTGATAAAGCTGTGAGTTCTACAAATCAAATCACCATTAAGGCATATGATGACGAAGAGTGTTCATCCAAGGGCATAGTCACCTTACCTCTCAAAGTTGGGCTAGTTACAAAGGATGTGGTTTGTCAAGTCCTGGATTTAAATCTCACTTATAACATATTGCTCGGATGCCCTTGGATTCATGAAATGAGGGCAGTCCCATCCACATATCACCAATGCATTAATTTTCCTCATAATGGAGTGGAAGTAATAGTTAACGGTGATCCTAATCCATTCATATACTGCAATAACCTGAAATCAAAAAATGAGACCATCATTCCCAATAATCATGAAGTTGTTCCTTCCTCGGCATATATTGATCCTGAGTCGTTAAAACCTTCGACATCAAAACAAGGGCATGGGGGAATACACCTTAAATCAGACCATGTACTTACGACAAGTCATGAGTTCCCCAAAAGAATATGGAAGACCACATCCTAATAAGCAAATCTCCATCATGATGCTCAAATGGGACCCTACTACCTTTCAAAGATGGGGTGAACTAGAAGAGGAAGATTTATACAAAATGCTTTACAAAGACAATGAAGAGGACATACAAAATCACATCAGTCTACCATGTGAGAAATATGGCAAAGGCTTCAAAATTCTACAAAAATTCGGGTATGATGGAAAAAGCCCTCTTGGGTTACGAAAGGAAGGCATCATTGAACCTTTACAACCTGAATTGACTTTCAAAAAGGAACGCTCGAAAGGACTTGGTTTCTTAACTTCCAAGGTCCACACCCAAAGGACAGAAGAAGCCTTACAAATCAAAGCTACCAAAATTCAACAAGAGGATCGCTATTCCACAGATTCTAACGAATGGGAATGGGGTTCAGACAAGTCTTCCAGTGACTACGAGCTCACCGAGATATTCAGAGAGCGATATGAACCAATAGAAGAAGAGGAATTTTATAACAAAGTTCAGAGTTGGTCAAGAAGCAACCCATGAGGATTCCACACAGTCCTTGTCTCAAGGTTCTAGGTTGAAATCACATAGGATGAGAACACATGTCCCAGAATGCGCTACTAGTGATGATAATTTGGATTCACTCGCGATCGAGACTGATGAGGAGAGTGCCATCGATGACCTCGATAATTACCTTGACATACCCAAATATAACTGTATCTTCACTCTTAGCTCCACTAACTTTGAAGACATTAACGGCCTTCCCCTTGTTCACCACCAACTCATTGACTGGGATCATGAAGGACCTACATAGTTTGAACTATAGAAATCAATAGCGTGGCATATTTTGGTGAGGGTGTCGGACCTTCCAGTCGCAAAAATGTGAAAATAAGAACAAATAAAGGTTCTTATGGCGAAAACCACACTGTGGCATTGTCTGACCCCAAAAAAGTAAAAAGAAAGGACGTATCTAAGGGCAAAAACCTCTCCGAGGCACCCAAATATGGAAGGCTCGACATTCTGCTAGCATCATATGAGGAAAAGCCATCCATGTTGGTAGAGGAGACTATCAAAACAAACATTGGTACAGAAGAGGTTCCACACAACATATTCTTGGCTCAATCATTGACAGAGTCCGAAAGGTCAAAATTCATAAGTTTCTTCAAAGAATGACAAATCAACTTTGCCTAGTCATACGCTGATATGCCTGCATTGGATCCAGATTTGGTAATGCATCATTTGACAGTTAAACCGGGGGCAAAACCAGTAAAACAGAAATTAAGAAAAATGCATCCACAAGTGGCATTACTAGTCAAAGCAGAACTTGAGAAATTATTGGATGTCAGATTCATACGTGCAATCAATTATCCCGAATGGATCTCCAACTTAGTGCCTGTCTATAAACTAGATCACAGCATCAGAATTTGCACAAATTTTAGAGACATCAACAAAGCGTGTCCAAAGGATGACTTCTCATTACCAAATATTGACTTGATTGTTGATCTCACAGCAGGTCATGAAATGTTATCATTGATGGATGGATTCTCTGGTTATAATCAAAGAGGGATCGTGCCCAAGGATCAACACAAAACATCATTTACTTGTCCGTGGGGAACTTTCTACTAGAATGTCATGCCTTTCGGGCTAAAGAATGCAGGTGCTACATATCAAAGAGCCATGACTACTATCTTTCATGATCTCATGCATGTAACCATGGAAGATTATGTTGACGACCTCTTGGGCAAATCAATAGATAGAAATACACATTTGGACATACTTTCAGTCATCTTTGATCGGTTGGAAAAATACAAAATAAGATTAAACCCCAAGAAATGTGTCTTTGGAGTAACCTCCAGGAAGCTCCTAGGATTTATTGTATCCAAAAGAGGAATTGAAGCTGATCCAGCAAAAGTCAAGGCCATCTTGGAAATGCAACCACCAAGAAATATCAGTCAACTTCGGTCCTTACAAGGCAGACTCCAGTCCATATGAAGATTCATAGCACAACTTGCAGATAAGTGTAATCCTTTTCAACACTTGCTACATAAAAACATCAAATTCAAATGGGATGATAACTGTCAATAGGCTTTCCAGATGCTCAAAGATTATCTTCTAAATCTGCTAGTTCTGATGCCACCAGTTCTAGATCAACCACTGTTACTATACATATCAGCTACTCCAATAGCACTGGGGGCACTCTTAGCACAACAAATTGTTGAGGGCAAGGAAAAAGCAGTATACTATATCAGTCGCACATTGATGGGATATGAGCTAAACTACACACCAATTGAGCATACATGTCTCGTCGCAGTATTTGCTTCGCAGAAATTACGCCATAACATGCTCACTAATAAGACTAAGCTAGTTGCAAGGATAGACCCATTGAAATACCTTCTCAATAAAGCAACACTTACTGGGTGATTGGCCAAATGGGTAATGATCTTGAGTGAATTTGACATCGAGTATGTGGACAAAAAAGCAATAAAAGGACAAGCCATCGCAGATCAATTAGCAGATGCTCCCATGATAGATGATGTTCCTCTAAGTTTAGAATTTCCAGATGAATCTATTTTGACAATGTCACATGCAAAGCCATGGCAACTGTATTTCGATGACTCACACACACAGCATGGGGCAGGAGCTGGCATCCTCTTTATAACTCCTCAAGGGGATTCTATACCAAAATCATACCGCTTATCATTTCCTTGCACTAACAATATAGCGGAATATGAGGCGTTAACAACAGGATTACGGATTGCAGTTTAGTGGAAGATCCAAGAACTTCGTGTTTTTGGGGATTCTCAACTTGTCATCCATCAAGCAACTAATGATTACCAAACAAAAGATGAAAAATTAATGCCTTATAAACAAATGGTGGATGACCTGAAACAACACTTCACAAAGATAGACTTTGAGCAGATACCAAGAGAGAAAAATCGCGCTGCAGATGCCATGGCTACAATTGCATCCCTGATTGATTTACCTCCAAATGAGACCCGCTATGAGTTCTTGGTGGATAACCTCTTGGTTCCTTCATATGAGGTCATTCCTACTGAGACTATATGTGTTGTCGATCCCGATTCCCAGTTATATGGTTCCATTTTCACATACCTACGTGACAATACTCTGCCTCCTGATCTATCAAATAACCAACGTCGCACTTTCATTCGCCAATCCTCTCGATATGTCATTTTAGCTGATATCCTATACCGACGAGGTCTAGATGGCACTCTTCTTAGATGTTTAGAAAGCGACGAAGCTTAGATTGTGTTACGTGAAGTGCATGAAGGGATATGTGGTCCACATGCTAGTGGTCCTACCTTGGCCAAGAAACTCATCAGAACTGGATATTACTGGCCCAATATGGAGAAAGATTCATATCAGTTTGTCAATAAATGTAAGCAATGCCAAATTCATGGAGACCTCATACATGCACCAG
The DNA here is from genome assembly GCF_030272615.1 of Cryptomeria japonica. NCBI lineage: Eukaryota > Viridiplantae > Streptophyta > Pinopsida > Cupressales > Cupressaceae > Cryptomeria > Cryptomeria japonica. Next base: position 884,880,105 of record NC_081414.1, on the reverse strand, counting down.
CATAAGAACTTCAACCACTTGCATCTCCTTGGCCCTTTTATCAGTGGGGACTCGATCTCATAGGCAAGATTCACCCTCCTTCTTCCAATGGTCATAAATTCATTATCACTGCCATAGAGTATTTTACAAAATGGATTGAAACCGTGCCTCTCACACAAGTCACAGGAAAACAAATTGCTATATTCATCCTCAACTATATCATTTGCCGATATGGTATTCTTGTTTCCATTATCACTGATAACGGGCGTCCCTTCAAAAATCAGGATGTTCGTGAACTCTGTGACCGCTTCCATATTTCCCATTATTTCTCCACACCATATTACCCCCAAGATAATGGCCAAGATGAGGCGTCTAATAAAACAATCCTAAAGAAGACAGTCGACGATGCTGGTCGTAATTGGCATATCCAACTTAATCCTGCACTTTGGGCCTACCGCACAAGTGTCCACACACCTACAGGAGCTACACCTTATTCACTTGTCTATGGCACTAAAGCCATATTGCCTATTGAGGTCGAGCTACCCTCTTTACGGGTCTCTTTGCAAAACATCATCAGTGATGAAGACTATAGGGTCTCTCGCTTACAAGAGCTGGAACTACTAGATGAATGAAGACAAACTGCTTTTAATCATCTCAAAGCTTACCAAAAATGAATGAGTCGTAGCTACAATCACGAGGTCAAGCCTCGCACATTTGAGGTAGGTGATTTGGTTCTCAAGGAAAATCCAAAAAATTAGCAAGACAGAGAGAAGAAGGGCAAGTTTGAACCAAATTGGCTTGGTCCTTATATCATTATAGCAGCATATGGATCTGGGGCATATCAGCTCTCAACTACAAAAGGTGAAATTTTGGAGGATCCTATCAATAGCATGCACCTTCGCAGGTTCTACACATAGCTCTTTGGAATATCCTAATTCAAAAATACAAAAAAAATCAAAAATTTCAAAAATACAAAAAAAAATCAAAAATTTCAAAAATACAAAAAAATCAAAAAATTTAAAAATACAAAAAAAATTATAAAACAAAAAAAATCATTACTTGGTGAAAACCTGGCAAACAGGTGCCTTGTGACACAAAAAAACATTGAAAAATCAAAAAAGTAAAGAGAAATAATTTCGTCCAACGGTGAAAACCACTTCGGTGGCGCCCTAGTCAAGTACCATGGTGAAAACTGGGTCACCAGCGCCATGCGTAGAGACATTGCTCCTCCCTCCTTCAAGATTCTCTTTCATCCTTTCACTTTGCACACACTCACAACCAATTCATCCATAATAAACTTACCCATTCCCATCATGGGTTGTTATTGATCTCCCTAAGATTGGTTAGCCATTCATAATAAACCTCCCTTTTCATCCCTTTCCATCCATAAACAATCAGATCCTATCTGTGGCTAAGGCAAAATCCTATGTCTAGTAATGGGTGTGGAACTGAGAACATCACATGTTTCGAGGAGTACAATTTCTTCTAGCTTCCTTCAGTCTATCCATGCACAATCCACAATAAAAGCAACATTTGCATCACAAATTCACAATAAAGTTTCATCTTCTCCGCAATAAAGTATCAATTTCATGGATTCAGTCAGTTTCAAATGAGACACAATAGCAATAATGGGCTTCAACAAATCAAATCTTTCAATAGACTCAGACAACATATGGTTCCGTGCTATCTATCCTTTTTGTGAAAGTAAACATTGTGACCACAATCAAATAAGACTTATACAAGTGATAAGAGACACTAAACTTGAGGACTATAGTGGATATTGGTGTCGAGTCTTGGTTTTCTTTTGATTTTATCTTTTGGTGACATGTCTTTTATCTTTTCTGGGATGTCTCTGACTAGAGATTCTATCTCTAGGATGTCTTTGACTAGAAAGGCGAGGATGGGGTATCGTCACTTATTTTCTTTTGCTGTCTGCGGATTGTCTCTTAGTAATGCTATGACTTGTCCAAGGATATGAGGACACTGAGAGTCTAGTATGAACTGGGGCATTCCTTGTTTGTGACTGTCTTACCTCCATGCAAACAGGTACAATGACTTTTTGGGTCGCACATATGCCTCGATTGTCATAACCTACTTGCCATAATAAAGCTCAATGATGATAATGCACAAGAAGCTCTTTCACTTTCATATCTTCTATCTTTCATCCCTCTTTCTTGATTGACTTCCATCTTCCTTCTCGAGTCTGCATAGCCTGCTATCACATGACTGAGTATAATGACACACCAAAAACATTTGCATTTCATGTAGTTGCACCTGCATTACCACATATAAGCATTTCATACATACATATATATATCACAACTGCATCACATCCTGCACACAACACATGTTAGCACATCTTACATTTTCATCATGTAAATAATCATTTGCATTATCATATTCATCTGCATTACATACATTCACATTTGCATCATGCATACACATATAAAACATAAAAGAACAAAAAATATATATATTGCATTGAATCATATACATATTTGCATCCATATCATAAGCATCACATAGAAACATCTCATCACATAGGTACACATGCATATAGCTGCCGCAAAGATGAATCATCTCATATATATATAAAGTGTCATGATACAATGATGTCAAAATCATATGGCTACAATCACCTGAAGGTGTCTACATCATAATACAAAATGGTAGAAAACTGAAATAGAGGAACCCACTGATAACTCCTGCCAACAATATTGGTAGTGCTAATCCTATGCATGTCATGGTATCCCATGCCACCTGTCCTGCCCTCATCTCCAGTCCTGGGTCTTGGAATACTCATCTCAGGGCCTCGCTATCTCCATCTCGATCATATGGGATCAGCTCCCCATTGATTGGTATCCGTAGAATCCTGTATACATCCTCAGGGGTGACTGTCATCTCACCCATCGGCAAATGAAAAGTACATGTCTCGGAGTGCCACCTCTCTGCCAGTGCAGTCAGCAATCCCATGTTTGCCCGAAACTTAGGCACATATAGAACATGTCTCAATCCCATCTCCTCAATAGTCACTTGGTCCTCGAAGGTCAGCTTAGGTCACAACCTCTGAGTCGATGGGAATCTCTCCCGTGACTCCAGCATCGGCAAATACTCCTGCAGTCAAGCAAATCAATCATGTCAGTCATAGTGACATTCACTGTTCATCACAAAATGCTACTTTTTATCCAAATGCATATTGCTATCTACCCTAGTGACACTCACTATTCATCACAAAGTGTTGCTTTTATCCTAGTGGTACTCCTTGTTCATCACAAAGTACTACATGTGTGACACTCACTGTTCATCACAAAGTGTTGCTCACATTTGCACTCACTGTTCATCACAAAGTGCTGCTCATATTTTAGTACTCCCTATTCATCACAAAGTACTCTATCTTGGTACTCACTGTTCATCACAAAGTGCCTTGATCTATCCTAGTCTTCCCTAGAGGACCTGCTTGAGTGTATCCTCTCAGTAGCTTATCCAATCGACAGCATATGTTCATCACAGAACTACCGATTTGACCTAGAAGACAAAACTTAACACAAACACGCTTTCTTGACATAAATGCGCTTAAAGACTGCACAGATGTGCCTGGAAAACATAGACGTGCATATGCTCTGCACAGACACGCCTAGGCGATACAGACATGCCTTCTTGGCACAAACGCGCCTGGCCATCACAAACACAGCCGCATTTGACACAGATGTGGTTTCAAACACAGACGTGCCTGGCACAAACACAGACGCATCTGGCTCCAACGCAGATGCGCCTGGACATTTTGGACATTTTTTGGACCCTAGTCTAAGCGCATTTATTGCTCTACCTACCATGCATTAATGACAATATTAAATGCGTCGAAGTACGAGGAGGTTTGGTGGTACTTACCGGCTCTCTTGCCTCTGCTGGCCTCAGGAATCGGCGAACACAGTCGAATCTGTGAATGAAGGCTATCGCTGCTGCCTGCTGCTGCTCGATTTTCGCTCTGTACTCTACTCTCGTGGATGTGTAAATGACAATGAGGATGTATTTTCCCCCGTGGTCTATCTTATAGCCTACCCTAGCCCTTGCCCTCATTTCTCGAGTCAGTCTTCATTATCCCGTGACTTTGTCACTTTATCCGGTCAGTCCATTCTAGCCTTTCTTTCTTATCGAGAGATTGTCTGCAATCTTTTCACACATTTTCATCCAATCTCTCGAGGGGGCATATAATTCTCATCTTGGGGCAACTCTATATCAGTTCATCTTATCTTCTTTGAAACAACGCGACAAGCCGCATTGTCTCAAAGAGGGGCAAAATGTAGACACCCAAAATTGTCATGTCTAATTAAATAAATATTTTATTTATTTAATTATCTAAGCTTAAATCTTCTATTAATTAAAAAAATCTTTATTTATTTAATTAATTCATTTATCCTCTTCTAGCCTTATTTCTCATTTAAATAAATACATTTATTTATTTAAATTATCCTTTTCCTAAATTAAATAAATATTTTATTTATTTAATTATCCCACTTCTTCTATTAACTAAATAAATCTTTATTTATTTAATTCATTCATTAACCTTTTCTACCCATGACACATGTCATTCATCTCTTAATTCATACACTACCTACCTCTTTCATTATTTTATTATTTCTTTTACCTACCCTCTAATCATAGCCGACCTCCTTTTACACCTCTCAATCTTATCCCTCCATTTTATATAGTGTCTTCTATATAAGGAGATGCTTCCTTCATTATCAAACCCTAATGACCCTAATCGTTCTATGCATTCTAATCATCTTTTATGCACTTGACTACACTACAATCCTACTTGCAACCACATTCCGTTCTTTGTTGAGCTCTTGTGCACATAAAATCTGAGAGCAAATATATCAAGCAAGATCAATGGAGATAGGAAGAATGGAGATCCAAACCCTATTGGACATGTGATGGTACAATCTTTGTGATTTCATTTGATTTGCATTGTCTTAGGTAATCTTCATATGTTATGGTGGATCTTTGTTGTTGTTAGGCTAGGGTTTTGTGGTTGAATTCATTTAGCCTTTCAATATTGTTATTATTTGTATCCATTTTCACCATATACACCAAGTACCCCCATCTTTTTGATCAACTCTAGGAGGAAGTTCATGCCTAGAGGGGGAGGGTGTGAGGCCCTACCCCAACTCAGTCTAACATTTCAGTGATTTTTATGTTGAGACTATTATGGATTCTTTATTTTTATGCATTATGGATTTAGAACTTATATGATTCCATGATTTGGATAACATTGATGTATGTTGATGCTTCATTTATATGCTTTATGATATAGAACTCTATATGATTCTAGAATAGGATAAATTTGAGATGATATATGTCATTATTAGATTTGCAAGACTTTACTATGATGACAGAAATAGGATGCATGTTTTATGTGTGGATCAAAATTATGAGAATTATGAAAATTGCTTATGTGGAGTTGTTTGGATGTAAGATGTATTGATTTGTTTAAATGTATATTGTATGTAGAGTGTTTGAAGTGTATTCTTATTTATGTGTTTTATATTATATGAGATTATTTGGAATTACTAATGTGTAATTGAGATGCACAGGAAAATTATCCATGTGACCATGGAAATATTATAGAGAACCAAACCTAGACCTATGTACATTCATAAAACCAGGGTTTGTCTATTTGGAGAGACAACACCACATTTGTATCGTATTTTATTTGTGAAAGTAAATGTGCATGTGTGTTAAATTGAATTTTGTTAATTTGTGTAAATCCAACCAGAGATAAAATTTCATGTGTAATTTTGTAAAAGTATTTTTATTGTGTCACTTGACACGTGTTGATTTATGTTTTGATTTTTGATTTGTCTCTTGGAGGGAGTTGTTTAACCATAGCTTTTTCAATTAATTTAATGTGGTTCTATATTTTTCTAGGGTAGAAAATCTTTGGGGTCATTAACTTAGGTTTGACCCGAAAATTAACTTCAAGTGGGTTTAAAAAGGGTTAAATGGACTCCTAGGGGTAGTTTAAAGGTGTTTTCTAAAGCCCATAAGGTATACTTAAGGGTTAGGAGTAATTTTAGGCATGTGACAACTCCCATGTGGCTATTTAGTCACCCTAAAAAGTGGATTTCCTAAGTCGAACGAAAATTGAAAATTAGAAGGCATCATCTAAGTTGTTAACTTTCCTTTTGATGAGAGATCCCTTTTGATCTTTTTTCTGACTTTTCCTTTTTCAATTTTAGAAACCTGTGAGAACTCTGACTGAGGTCTTCTTAGGAGAGAATGAGAGATTTTGTGGTTAATCACCCACTCTCCATTTTTGGAGACAAGGAATTTTGAAAGAAAAGATAGATTTGGTTTTAGGAAATTGGCTAAGTGTAGAGAAGCAAGGAATTTGTGGAATTGGCCTGCTCATCCTCAACTAATCTAGCATACCTTTGGGGAGTTGAAGGTTGGTTAAATTTCTCTTTGTATTATTTTTATATTGCATGTTATGTTGAAAATATTTGCTTGTGTGAGAAGGCTATTTTTTTGTATTTTTCCCTTGTGAAAATTTATTTTGTGTTCTACATTTTACTCTTGTGTACATTCTATGTTTTGGGAAGTAACCAAGGCCTCCTACTCTTGGGAGAGAGGATGGTCTTGTGGGTGGTAGAAGTTTGACAACCCTCGAGTCAGAGGCTCTTGTTATGAGAGTGATCACAAGAGATATTTATGTGACCCTTGCTGCATGGCTTGTTTATGCATTTGGGGGTCATAAGGAGGGAAGTAAGGCATGAATGCCTTGGGGGGCATAAGGATGTGGGGCTATTGTACTTATGAGTTATTTTTGTTGCCATGAGGTGGCTTTGTGTTTTACCAGACTTGCAATCTCCTCAGGGTATTTGGTCCACTACCACCCATGTAAAGACATCAGATTGTGTGGTGCAGTGTAGCCTTGGCTGGGAATATATTTGTTGTGTTTGCATGTGTGTTACCTGTCTAGGGCTTGGTTCTCCAAGCTCGGGGGTGGCTACTAGTTAGCCTAGGCTGGTAGGTGAGCACTCCATGGTCATAGCCTATGATTTATTTGTAAGTTTTTGGAAGAAAGAAATAGGACAAGAAGAAGTGGCTGGAATTATTTGATGCAAAAAAATATTTGTAAATGTATTTATTATTCTTTGAAAGTCCTCATTTATTAGAAATGAGAGACCTATTTGTAAAGTGACGATAGTGTCTTTTAAATGTACTTTAAAGAAATGAAATATTTTGTTATACTATACTATAGAAATGAAATGAATATTTCTAGATTAGTTCCTAAAGTTCTGAAAAATAATATCTGATGTTTATATGATAATTTGAAAAGAAAGAAGTTTACTTTATTCTTTATGCATTTAAAATGAAATAAAATAGGAAAGGAATGAAATAGCTTCGCATGCATGTAGTAGGCTAGAAATAAAATCTAAAATTTAGATCTGTATATGGAAGTGCATATTTAGTTTTATTTAAATTTGTCATTTATTTAATTGCAGAAAATAAAATCTAAAAAAATATTATAGTCATCTCTAAGGATTCATTTTAATATTTTCTAGATTTAAATAGTTTTTGTTTGAACTTATTTACTTCTGTCAAAAATTAATTACTTGCAGAAAATAAATCTAAGGATTAAATGAACTATCTTATTTTAGTTTTAGCTGCAAGACATTTAAAATAAAAGGAAATATATGTACATGGATTATTTTTAAAGCTGATGACTTTAACTTAACTTTTAAAATGGTATCAAAATTTTAAAAAAAAATCAGCATAGATTTTCATAAAAATAAAAACGATACAGGTCCTATATTTAATACACAATTAAAATATATTTATAGATATATAAATAAATTTATATACATTTGTATATGTTTAAATGAATCCATTTTTTTGCTTTTCTAAAAACATACTTATTTATATAATATATATAAATATATAAATATATATACATACTATATTATATTTTTAATAAACAAAAATAAAATTTAATCTAAGCAATTAAAAATATAGTTAAAAAGAAAAAAAAAATTTAAAAACAAAAAAAGAAGGGTTTCGGGCCAAACCCACTGTGTTTAGCATAGTGGTTGGCGCGGCCGGGGCAGGGGCACCACCGTGGGCAACCACAGTGTCGACACCGCCACTATGGTTTCCCATAGTGAGCAGCACCCCCGAAAATGCCCGCCGTCGCCTTCGCACAATACCCTTCCCCAAACCCTCCGCCTCTTTAAAATATCTCAGCTGCTCCATAATGGCTACGTTCAACCCCCCTACACAGTGAGCGGCGCCCCTGGAAACGCTCGTCGTCGCCTTCGCACAATACCCTTCCCCAAACCCTCCACCTCTTTAAAATATCTCGGCTGCTCCACCATGGCTGCATTCAACCCCCCTGCGTAACACAAAGAAACAAGAAAAGAAGAGATTTAAAAAAAAAATAGGGTATGTTATATTATATATTCTTAAATAGGGTTTGCATGGATATTTTATAAATATGAGAAAATTATTATATATATAAATTAAATATATATAGAGATTGAAAATATGAATGGATAGGGTGAATTTTAGATTAAATATTTTATTAAGTGTTTATAAATTATATATGTTTTTATAGTCATATGGGAAAATATTGGTTTTAATAAACCTAAGGGTATTTTAAAAGAATAATGTTTAAAATTTAATTATTATATTTGGATATAGTTTTTTTGGGGGATTAAACCTTATAGGACGATTTTCATTATGGATTTAATTGACCATATAATCGATTTAGTTTAATCATATTTAATTAATGTTAAAATAAAACATAGACTTTTATAAACTAAGTGCTAGGGCTAATTTAATTAGATCCTAGAGACAATTTATGGTTTTCCTTTGGAGATTAATCTATGTCAATTAATTGATTTAATTTAGTTATTGATTAAAATCCATGAATTCATAAAGTAATACTTTTAGTATTCCGCATTTGATTTAAATTATTATCACTTACTTGAGTTAGTGGTTAGAGTTAACTCACACATAGTTAAGACAAACTTGCTAGTAAAATTTCATAATTACAGATTATATGTTTTAAGTTGTGAATTTTTTTTAAAAAATTATCCTGTTCTTGCCCAAAAGTTTGGGCATGACATATACATTAGATGAAGATGGGTTGCTTAGATACAATAATAGAATCTATATTCCTAATTCGGGAGACTTAAGGGAAGTAGTCTTGTCGGAGTCTCATAATGCCCCTTATTTAGGGCACCCAGGAGTTAACAAACTTTATGCAAATCTAAAGAAGTTATACTTTTGGCAAGGGATGAAGAATGACATAGTCAACTATGTGGCTAAATGTTTGGAGTGTCAAAGAGTAAAGGCAGAACATAGGCATCCAGCTGGACTATTATAGTTACACGATGTACCTCAACACAAGTGGCAAGTTATTAGCATGAATTTTGTGCAAGGGTTGCCCATGTCACCTTCTAGGCATGATACAATAATGGTGGTAATTGACAAACTCACTAAGGTGGCACACTTTATACCAGGGAATCTGATGGATGATGCACCTACCTTGGCTCGGTGCTTTGTTAAGGAAATATTTAGGTTGCATGGAATGCCAGAGAAAATCATATCAGATAGAGATGCTAGATTCACTTCAAGGTTTTGGACAACTCTTCAAACAGCTCTGGGAACTCAACTAAATTTTAGCACTGCATACCATCTTGAAACTGATAGTCAAACAGAAAGAACAGATCAGATTTTGGAAGACCTATTTCGCATGTACCACATGAACCAACAGAAGAAATGGAAAGATTACCTACCTCGGGTAGAGCTTGCTTACAACAATAGATATCAAACATCTTTGGGAATGACACCTTTCAAAGCATTGTATGGTAGACCATGTCGAATACCTTTGAGTTGGGATAGCATTGAAGAGAGAGTAATTGTTGGACTAGATATGTTGAAGGAAATGGAAAGGAAAACTAAGGAAATTAGGCAAAGATTGAAGGAAGCCTCAGATAGACAGAAAAGTTATGCAGACAGGAACAGGACACCAATGGAGTTTGAGGTGGAGGACAAAGTCTTCCTAAGGGTTAGGCCACACAAGAGTTCCAAAAGGTTTGAGAAAAAGACCAAGCTTGCACCTCGTTATTTTGGACCCTTTGAAATATTGGAAAGGATTAATCCAGTTGCATATCGGTTGGCCTTACTGCCCCAGTTTAGTTGAATCCATGATGTCTTCCATGTATCTCTTCTTAAAAAGTATGTACCTAATAAAAAACTTATTTTGAATTGGGATGCCTTACAGGTCCAGGAAATAGGAGGAATAATGATAGAGCCATTCAAAATCTTGGAGAGGCACCAGTGCCAAATGTGCAACAGAGAGGTTGATCAATGCAAAGTACAATAGAATCAGTATGATGAAAAGAATACCACATGGGAAGATACTAGGGAAATGCAACAATTGTTTCCTTTTTTGTTTTAAACTAATCATGAACTATAGACTCTTTTGGATACATTCAATAAGTGCATCGGGACAATGCACAAATTAAGGTGGGGAGGACATCACAACCCTCCTTTATCACTTTTTGATGTGATACAATTCTATTATATTTTTGGTTGAGCTATTGAAAATGATTGAATAAATATTATAAAAGAATAAAAATGGACACACACACACACTTGGAGAATATAATTATTATTATTATTTTTTTCCCACTCCCAATTATGGCACATGTTGTAGGAGGAATTAGAAGCTTCTAGAGGAATCTTCAATGCCTTGCATGTAACTCCCCCACTGGGTTTTTAATAAATTTGCATGAGTCCAATATTGGAAAAGAATCTCATTCTTAATTAATTTCTCTAGATAGTGGAATTAAGGGATTTTTCTTATATATTGTATGCAAGTTTTCATAAGAGGGAGTTGATTATGTTTTGAAGAAAATTTTCCAAGTTTCCTTGTTGTTAGTAGGATCTTCTTTGGTAGTCTCATTTTCATTGTAGGATTGTTAAGTTCTTCTTGAAGATTTATCTCATGTTGCAAGGAAGGATAGCTAGAAGATTGGAGAAGATTCAACATCAAGCTTCGATAAGCCAGGTTCTCTTCTTTTGTCATTTACATATGAGAAATTTGTATTATCAAAAAATATAGCTCCTAGATCTTTTTTTATTAAAAATAAATAAATTATTAGATTGCAAATTTTTTCTTCTTATTTAGGGATAAATATTGGTAAAAGTACTTTCATATAATGCATGTAAAAGATAGCTTTATTATTTATTTAATTTTCTATAGAAAATATATATCAGATCTTTCTTTTGTTTTTCCCAAAGATTTTCTTTTATCTGTGCAAAAAAAAATAAATCATATTCTCCTTGTTTAAATTTCTTTTTCTGAGATTAAAAATATTCTCTATGTGATTAAGTGATAACCATTGTGTAGGAAACCTGTCCATGTTTCTCTTCTCTTAAATTCATTACTGGATTGGGAATTTAAATGTAAATCTTTTCTTACACTAAAATCTTACTTCCCTATGAACAGAAAATGTCTGATAATAAAATATAAACCTCATTGTATTCAAATCTCTCTGTGAATATTAGTTGAAAAATGAGGTATAAATCTCTCTGTGAATATTAGTCAGGTACATTGTTGAAACAATTTAGTTCTCTGTGTTATTCATCCCTGTGAATAAATTCTTATTCTCATTTGTTTTGCATTAATATTTCTGTGTCCAGGAAATGGGAGGAATAATAATAGAGCCATTCAAAATCTTGGAGAGGTGCCAGTGCCAAATGCGCAATAGAGAGGTTGATCAATGCAAAGTACAATAGAATTAGTATGATGAAAAGAGTACCACATGGGAAGATACTAGGGAAATGCAAAAGTTGTTTCCTTTTTTGTTTTAAACTAATCATGAACTATAGACTCTTTTGGATACATTCAATAAGTGCATCAGGACAATGCACAAATTAAGGGGGGGAGGACATCACAACCCTCCTTTATCACTTTTTGATTTGATACAATTCTATTATATTTTTGGTTGAGCTATTGAAAATGATTGAATAAATATTATAAAAGAATAAAAATGGACACACACACACACTTGGAGAATATAATTATTATTTTTTTTTTTCCCACTCCCAATTATGGCGCATGTTGGAGGAGGAATTAGAAGCTTCTAGAGGAATCTTCAATGCCTTGCATGTAACTCCCCCACTAGGTTTTTAATAAATTTGCATGAGTCCAATATTGGAAAAGAATCTCATTCTTAATTAATTTCTCTAGATAGTGGAATTAAGGGATTTTTCTTATATATTGTATACAAGTTTTCATAAGAGGGAGTTGATTATGTTTTGAAGAAAATTTTCCAAGTTTCCTTGTTGTTAGTAGGATCTTCTTTGGTAGTCTCATTTTCATTGTAGGATTGTTAAGTTCTTCTTGAAGATTTATCTCATGTTGCAAGGAAGGATAGCTAGAAGATTGGAGAAGATTCAACATCAAGCTTTGATAAGCCAGGTTCTCTTCTTTTTTCATTTACATATGAGAAATTTGTATTATCAAAAAATATAGCTCCTAGATCTTTTTTTATATAAAAAAAATAAAATTATTAGATTGCAAATCTTTTCTTCTTATTTAGGGATAAATATTGGTAAAAGTACTTTCATATAATGCATGTAAAAGATAGCTTTATTATTTATTTAATTTTCTTTAGAAAATATATATCAGATCTTTCTTTTGTTTTTCCCAAAGATTTTCTTTTATCTGTGGAAAAAAAAATAAATCATATTCTCCTTGTTTAAATTTCTTTTTCTGAGATTAAAAATATTCTCTATGTGATTAAGTGATAACCATTGTGTATGAATCCTGTCCATGTTTCTCTTCTCTTAAATTCATTACTGGATTGAGAATTTAAATGTAAATCTTTTCTTACACTAAAATCTTACTTCCCTATGAACAGAAAATGTCTGATAATAAAATATAAACCTCATTGTATTCAAATCTCTCTGTGAATATTAGTCAGGTACATTGCTGAAACAATTTAGTTCTCTATGTTATTCATCCCTATGAATAAATTCTTATTCTCATTTGTTTTGCATTAATATTTCTATTACACATATATCTAGCTATATATTTCTCTCTATGCTTGAATAAATTGAAAATGAAAACTATATATATATATATATATATATATAAAGTATTTATATTATTGTTAAAAGTTTATGCAAACATATTTTATGCGAAATTGTATGAAGAAATTTAACTTTGCATAGTGGGCCGATGCAGGGGCAACGAGACAGAGTTATTACCCGCAAGAGAGTGGTAACCTCCACTAACCTACGGTCACTACTACGACAGTGACCGCAGGGTAGTGGAGGGGACCATAGTGGTCCCCTCATCACTACGGCCCTAGACCTGCAGGTCCATAGTGATGATGGGACTCATGGGCCTCTCCCCACTTCCCATTATTTTAAAACAAAACCTCATTTTTTTTAGTTATTTAAATTTTTTTTATATATATTAAATTACAATTTAAAAATTGCTAATAATTGCTTAGTTAAATTTTAAGTTTAATAGTTATAAATTTTAAGTTAGTAAAATTAAACTTTTTTGGATTAAATATCATAAGGTCATTACATATCACCAGAACTGTCTGAGAATAACCACATCAAGTCACCATAGGATGTTGTAGTCATCAACAAAAAATTTATAATCCACGAGTAACACCACAATTACATCATATTATAAGAGAAAAAAGATCAAACTAAAGAGTCGTAACAACCTATATGAAAGAAATTTCAGAGTCTAGAGAAGAGTTGACTCCCACTAGTGGGATCCAAGCCACCCAGTCCATATCTCCATCAAGAATGTCTTACCTATGAGGGTGTGAGGTGCTCTATTGAATCAGGTCAGCTTCCTCTTGGGAAATTTCCATATGTAGATGTCTGCGGTCAATCTGTCTCATGAAGGCCATGAGTGCTTTCTCAAATGCCACATTCCTAGCTCATCTCTCTCCCATGTGAAGCCGTGGATAGCTCTCTAATGTAGATAGTGGTAGCACCTTCCTTTATCCATTTGTCAAACTTATCTGGATCTAGCTTTATAACCACAGTGACCTGCATTGAGACAGTATGAAAAATGAGTCTCCTAAGAGACTCAATGACGTGCCTTGTGTTGTTATTAAAGACATCACCATTATGGTACTTCCAAATGAGCCAAAGAACTTCTAAAGATAAACAAGACCAGAAGATATTTGCAATTTTCCTACAGCCCTTAATGTAGCCGAAAACAACATTAATGATTTCAACACAATTAACATCCAGATTTAGACCGAACAAGTTCCAGATTTCCTTTGCAAAATGATAGTCAAAAAAGATATGTTTCACAGTCTTAGGGGTTCTACAAATTTTGTAGTTTAAGTGGTTACCTTCCTTATCCTTAATAGGGAGTTTATTTAACAACAGTCTCTAGCCAAAGAACTATTTTTTTGGATTGTTTGGAGTCATCCAGAATCTACCTAATCTGTCTTACCATATCCCAAGTTCCCAATTTAGCTCCCAACAATTATTTAGATGAAGAAAAATGGTATCTACCTCAGTGAGGGATGCATAAAGGTTTTTGGCTTTAAGAGAGGAAAGAGGTGTGCCATCAACCCAGCTAATCGTAGAGAAGGAGAAGAGGGGGTGAGAAAGGTGAGGTTCAGGAAGAGCGTTGGTTAAGGTAGACTTAAGGATGTTATAGGTTCTTCTCTGGGATACCGGAATAGAGAAGGCAAGTTGCAGATCCTCCCATGTTCTCAATTGGCCATTCTCCAAAATCTGTTCAAAGTACCTGATTCCCATATTGTTCCATTTAAGAGCAGAGCAACCTTGAAGAGCTGCCAATAGTTTTTCATGATAAATTAGATTCCACTAGATAAATCTATCACTAGTGAACTGGCCCTATTTATATCCCTTCAAATTGTACTGCACCAAATGTTTCACCAATTCCCAGGCCTTCCATAGGGACTTAAAGACCCCTGATCCAGCTGGGGCTACTTCTATCTGTCCAAGAAGAAAGTCTATCATGGGGAGGCCTTTCCACTTCTTAGCTTTTTTTGGAATTGAGGATGATATATTGTTTCTTATTAGGAATTTCCATGGCTCCTCACTATCTATGGCTTGGAGAATCCATTTGGATGTGAGGGCTATCCCTTGAGTTCTAAGATCTTTTAGCCCCATCCCACCATACAATTTATGCATAGTACACCACTCCCATTTAACTGCATGTTGCTTCCTAGTACCTTTCCCATCAGACCAAAGGAATTCCCTTATCTGCTTTTGGATATGGTTAAATTGATAGTTCTTGAAGAGCTAGGCAGCGGAGAAATAGATATTATATGATGCCAAGATCTTTTGTCAGACTTGAAATCTTCCAGCCAAAGATAAATAGTTCCTATTCCATTTGGAGAGTTTCTTCTCTATCTTACTCATTACCCATTCCCACATTTCTTTTAGATTTGGAAGAACAGAGAAGGGGATGCCTAGATATTTAACCATATGAGAAGGACCCAACCAATTAAGAGAAAATTTTGTGAGCCAGTTTGGGGGGTTGTCATCCTAGCCAAGTAAGTTAGATTTGTGCATAGAAATCTTACTTCCAGGGGCAAGGCAAAAAACATTTATATTTTCCAGTAGAGCAGTAAGGTTCTCTTCATCAAGTTTAATTAGCATTGCAGTATCATTAGTAAATTGGACATTACATATTTCCTTTTTATTAGGTAAGGATATGCCCCTGATAGGAGGAGTGACAGAGGAGTCTTTGAGTAAATAGAACATTGCATCAGCAGCTATGACAAATAGGACAGGAGCAAGGGGGAAACCTTGCCTCATTGTTCTGGAAAGTGCAAATTTGGGGGATCTCATTCCATTTACTTCAACTGAGGCATTATTATCACATAATAGTGTTTTGACCAGTTTACAGAACCTAGGGGAGAATCCTAGAGTCTAAAGCATCTGAATAATATATTCCCATTCTATTTTGTCATAGGCTTTCTCGAAGTTAATGAGTAACATGGCTCCATTTTGACCTATTTCTTTAGCCCAATGGAGTGATTCCCAACATGTGATTAAGTTCTCTAATATATAGTGTCCTTTGACAAACCTTGTTTGTGTAGTAGTGATGATCTTAGGTAGAATATTTTCCAATTTGCTTGCTGTCAACTTTGCTAATATCTTATATGATACATTTAACAATGTAATGGGTCTCCAGTTTTTAACAAGGGTTCTATCACCCTCTTTGGGAATGAGTTTGATCAGACCTTGGTTTATATTTTCTCCCAGGGATCCCTTGTGAATAGCCTCTGAGTATAGCTCATTGAGATCATCCACAATCTATTCAACATTATCCTTGTAGAATTCTACTGGAAATCCATCAGGTCTAGGGGAATTGTCATTACTAAGGGCATCTATAGCTTCTTTGATTTCTTCCTTGGAAATAGCACCTTCAACAATCTTACTATCCTCTTTATCAAGGAGTTTGGGGACTAAAGACATGATTAATTTCCTTGCATTGTCCTGCTCCTTCCTAACTGGTTCTGCAGAAAATAATTGTTTGTAGTACTAAGCAAAACATTCTAGAATTTCCTTTGGTTCAGAGAGGTTTTTATTTTCTTCTCATATGGATTCTATATTCTCTCTTGCTTGTTTCATTTTGAGAATTTGGAAGAAGAACTTGGATCCTTGATCCCCATCATCTACCTAGTTAAGCTTAGCTCTTTCTCTCCAACCTTTAATTTTCTAGTTTTGTAGCCTTCTAAGATCATTTTTGGCCCTGATGAGTTCACAAGTGAGTGTTGCACTTTCCGGATCCCCTTGTAGTTCAAATTCTGCCACTTGTAATGCATTGTGCAATTACATTTTAGTCGCTCTAGCATCCTTATCTTTATTTTTACCTACCACCTGACAAAGTGAGGTCCAGGTTGCAATATTTTGGTTCCACCTTTCAATGTTTGACAACTTGTTGTTTCCACATTTGTTATACATTCTGACCAGGTATATTGCACACTTAAGATCACCATCCTTTAGCAAGCTAGTGTTCAATCTAAAATTCAAGTTAGGGCTTGGTAGGACCATTTTACTATTAGTTATCTTTAGCCCAATCATAATGGGGTGGTGATCAGATAGTGTATATGGTATGACAACATACTAAACACCATCCTAATTTTTGATAATTTCAAAATAGTCCTTGTTGAAGTAGAACCTATCTAGCTTGCAGTACACTCTCTTATTGTATTGTTGGTGGTTACACTAGGTGTACCATATTGAATTGTGTTCTCCTTTTTTACCTACTATTGGGTCAATCAACCTCAATTTGTTGACCATCCTCTCCTAGTGGATCCTCTCCGCTCCTTTCCATTCCACCTTATTCCCTCCTTTTTTATCTTGTGCATTGAGTACCATATTAAAGTCACCTCCCAAGAGCCAAGGGATGTCTTCGAATTTTGCAATTCATTCCCACATCTCCCCCCTTTCTCGATAGTCATTAGAAGCATATATTGAGCAGAGACCAAATGTCTCATTATCATTTTGTATTATAACCCATATTGCCCTATCATAGGGGGATTGTCCCCATTTGAGAATCTTGTTCTTCCATTTAGGTCTTAGTAATATTGCAGCTCCACCCTTACCCTTAGGGTGTTTGGTGAAGAAAGGGGTGGCTTCCCTCTAGATGGATTTTAGCCCAATTTCTAGAGAAAATCCTAGTGATAATAGTTCTTGCATAAGGAAATCAATTTCCTTGTGCATATTTAGGAATCTTTTGACCACATATTTCTTGTCAGGGGCCTCTAATCCCCTGATGTTCCATGAGATGGTTTTCATCATTGAGGAGTTGCTTCAAAATTGTCCCCTAGGGCTTTAAACCCTTCAAAAAATTTGGGCCATTCCTCAAATTTAGAGAGGTGGAAGGCATCAAAGGCCACAGTTGATAGTGGTCTCCCTGTTTTTTCCCTGAGTTCTGAGAGCTGATCAGGTCCTAAGGATTCTTTCCTAGCTGAATTGTCTTTACCAACTTTAGATCTTTTCCTCCTTTTTTTTTGTTTTATTACCAGTTAGATCTTCTCCTCCATCATTGGCTCCAACCTCAAAGGTTCTAGGATCAGGGGAAAATGTATTTTCCTTCACAATATTGTTATTCACTGTTTCAGCTGACTATAACCCAGGATCAGTACCATGCCCTTTCTCAAGGGGTTGGTCAGAAGGAGAATTCGTAGGCTTCACCTCCCCATCAATGTTATCAGAGGTTATTTTAGTCTAATTGTTGGATTCTAGCTCACCTCCTACCTTAGTCTCCTCTATAAAACTTTATATATGAGGGATGCTCATATCCTCTGTGGGGGAAATCATATTAACTTTAGGTCCATGAGGGGAGTGACTAACCTTCTTGGTAGCATTAGTGGCAACATGAGTCCCGCCATCTTCCCCTCTGATCAACTCTTGGAGGAAGGGTATGGTACATGATTCAATTTCCATCTTTTGATTAATTAATGCTAATTCAAGCTGTTTTCTATGATCTATAGCCATCTTCAACTTTTCAAGGACAATTTGCTAAGCATTTTGCTTCCTAGGTTCACCAGTATGATTGGAGATTTTGTTCTTATCTATTTCCAGCACATCAGGTTTACTAATAGTCCGATTAACTTCTTTTAATGCCAACTGATATTTGAGAATAGCTTCTGCAATTGAGGGAGGCAAAGTGGATGTGCAGGGGAGGGTTTGGGGTTGAGACAAGGGGGGAGAAGGATCAGATGAGGGTAGATATTCAACAACCCAAGGTTGGGGGGAGGGGTCAAGGAGTGGAGATGCAGAGGGAATAGGGTCAGTCTTAATAGATTCTTCTAACTCCGGGTGAAGGCGGTTACTACTAGAAGTCTTCTTGAGGGAGGTACCATTTTTCTTCACCATCAGAGGGTTGTTTTTCAAATAATGTCCACTTCTTCTACATCTATGACATGCATTTATCCCTCCTAAGTATTCTAGGGGACACGAGAAGAGTTGGTTTTCTATACAAATGTCAATACCCAAGGGGAGGATTACTCTAGGGTTGAATGCAATGAGAACCCTCACATCCATGTGAGGTAGCAAAGAGGCCGAGGAGTCAATTTTAATAACCTTTCCAAGTGATTCTGTGATTTTAGCATTACAGTTCCACAAAAATGGGGGGGGGCATTTTTAATAACTACCCATTTAGGGTTGGAGAGTGCCATTATTTCTTCATTACAAGCAAGCGAAGTCTAGGGAATGACCCTAAAATAGGTGTTGCCTATACTCCAAAATTGTTTTTCAATAACCTTTTTTTGTATCTCTTTATCATTAAATAAAATAAGAAATAAATCTTTTTGCAACATTCTACAGAACGAAAACTGAATTCCAAACTTAACAGACCAAGTATCATGAAACAATTTATTAAGATATTGTCTAGATGGTATTTTTCCTACATCAAGGGCTGCTAAAAAAGTCACAGAATCCCTAAGTCTAGCAATTTCTTTATAAATACATTCAGTCATAGAGGAGTTAGGTTTAATGATGACTCTCGGGGCCAAGGCAACCTCACTTTCTTCGAGATTTGTTGTTGCATCTTGGTTTGTCTCCGGTTTGAACCTCGCCTCATCTGGAAAGGTCATGCAGTGCCCTTGAACAAATTCACTAAATGTTTTCATGCCATTGACAGGGGTTTTGTGGGTATTAATCCCTTCACCATTAGTTTTTCTCTCCATTAATGGAGGCATAAATAGAGTTAGTGCGGAGGACTCCCACTAGGTCTAGGAGCCCACGGACAAAGAGCCGACCTATAGTCAAGGACCATTCATGTACCTTGGTTGTACAACTCTCTCTCATTTTTCTTCTGTGCCTTTTAGGTGATCAAATTGAGAACCAATTGTTGATAGTCAGTAAAGTTAAACTTAGGAAAATTTATAAGTAATTAGGGTCATTGTGTAGTGAATTTGTAATTTTTAAATTTATGTGTATAATTGAAATCTCTCAACCCATTAGAGATTTATTGGGTTACTTAGTTGATAATTTTCAGATTCATTTAAAACAATTAAGTTATATTATTATGATTTGATCCAAAATTGCCAAAAAGTTTAAACTAATTGTTCATTTTGAACTAGTAACACTATAATTAATTATTCTCATGACGGAAGTAAACATTGCTTAATTTTGCATGTAAATGACACTATTTTTGCATCATATGAATTACTTATATAATAATTTGCATTCATTGATGATCAAGTTACATTTCCATCATTTTCATGCAAGTTACCCATTTTAATATGTGAGTTCATAATTGTCATTATCGTGCAATTATATATTAAATAGTTTAGTTGTAGAAGAATGGTAATACTATCAAGTGGTAATTGAATGCCATAGAAGTAGTTATTTCAATTAATTAAACTTTGCAATTATGTACATTCAATTCATAATTATTTTCAAGCATGATGTTTTCATAGCTTCTTAGTTAGAAAACTAAATAAAGGAAGTTGGAAAACCAAAACCTAGCAGCATTCAGTATATACAGTGCCTCTGGGTCACGCTTATGGGTAATGTCATCGTGTTGAACTACTGCACTTAACGCATAATAAAGCTACATCAACGATGTATGTGGCATCGTGCCTATAAATCATCAGGGAGTAATAAGGGACACTTGGAAGTTAAAATCCAAGGGACGGGTAATCCCCTTTGGATCGATAATCTAATAAGATAATCCTTAAATGTTTTTTACATCTGCTGAGTTAAACCATAGTAAACCCCCTTCAGGGTTGATTAAGTGAAATGCTTTTATGAAATTGATTTAATCTTGAAGAAATGTTGATGATTGACAATTTGATCAAGGGTGACACTTATGATAAGTATTAGGATCTAGTTATTTTAGGCCACAAGCAATAGGCCACCTTGAGCATTTGCTTAAGTTCTACCACCATGGGTAGCAACCGCAGAGAAACTATCTGGGACACTGACCCTAGAAAGGGTTGCATACCCACTAATCAATTTACATCAAACCATAGAGTAGAAAATAGAACTACATACTTTACGCCTTGATCTCGTGCCGAAATGGGTATGTAGGTAGTCTAGAGACGAAGTTGTCCCTAGTACTTAGGCGTTCGTGGGTGGGGTCTAGGCTTGGTAAGAAGAAGGATTGAGTAGAATCCTAAATTGAAAGATATGTATAATAAAAAAGGAAAAAGTAATTCAATGCATACTCGGAAGGAATTTTGTATGGATTCGCTTGACTTCTTGAGGCTTTAAGCCAAATTCCAAGGCAGAATTCAAGCTTGTATTATGTTATTCTAATTTTTGCTAAGGATAGCAACCTCGGTGCACTCCTATTAGAAGAGTGTAGTACTTAGTGAGTGGCTTAGGAACCGAATGGTCCCGATGAGTCTAAGTCTTTGGCCAGAGCACCTCCTATCCTGATTGGATAGATGACTACACCATATGGGTAGATGCCTATCCCGTATTAGATAGATAGAATCTTATGTCTCGTATGGACAGATGCCTAACCCATATGGTTAGATGCTCATCCTGGATGGATGAATGCCTAATCCAAATGGATGGATGCCCATATTATATAATTGAATCAAACACAAATGATTAAATTAAAAAAAAAAAAAAAAGAATGGTCAAATTTTGTTGGGTTGAACAAGGTGGGTCATTACATATGTAAGATTGAATCACTGTGAAAGTCAAATAATTGGGAATAAGTATCAAGGGGTTATGGCTAGAGGGAAACTAGCAAATGAAGAGGTGTGTCTAATTTCTCAAATTGAACCAACATCAGTTATTGAGGCATGTGAAGATAAACATTGGATTAAAGCTATGGAAGATGAATTGGAACAAATTAAAAAGAATAACACATGGACATTGGTTCCTCGACCTAAAAACAAAAATGTAATTGGAACTAAATGGGTGTTTCGAAATAAACTTAATGAAGATGGTAAGCTAATCAAAAACAAAGCAAGACTAGTGTGTAAGGGATATTCACAAAAAGAAGGAATTGATTATAATGAAACCTTTGCAATGGTAGCTAGAATTGAGGCAGTCAGATTATTCTTGGCTTTTGCAACACACAAGAACTATAAAGTATATCAAATGGATGTTAAATGTGCATTTTTGAATGGTGATCTTGAAGAGGAAGTTTACATTGAACAACCTAATGGATTTTCTTTGACAAATGACAAAGATATGGTATGCAGGTTAAGGAAAGACTTATATGGATTAAAGCAAGCTCCTAGAGCCTGGTATGCTAGATTGGACAAATATCTTTTGAAACTTGGTTACACTAAACGTAATGAAGACAACAACTTATATTACAAAGTGACTAATGATTACATCTTGGTTATTGAAGTTTTTTTTGATGATATCATTTTTGGAGGAGAAGATGGATTGTGTAAAAAATTTTCTAATAAGATGCAGGAAGAATTTGAAATGTCTATGATTGGGGAGATAAATTTATTTTTAGGATTGAAAATTTCATACACTGATAAAGGTATATTCATAAATCAATCAAAGTACTTGAAGGAATTACTAAATAAATCTAGTATGGAAAACTCTAAACCTGTAAGTACACCTATGACTACAATTGACAAACTATCATTGAAGGATGAATCAACACCAATTAATCCGACAAGATACAAGTCTATGATTGGAGGTTTATTATATTTGACACAAACAAGACCTGATATTATGAATGCAGTATGTATTGTTTCAAGATTTTAGAGTAATCCTAAAGAAAATCATGAATAAGCAGTGAAAAGGATTTTCGGGTATCTACAAGGCACAACAAATCTTTGTTTATGGTATCCTAAAGATGATAATTTTGATTTATGTGCATACACACGTTAATTGGGCAGGAGATGTAGATGAAAGGAAGAACACCACTCGCAGAGCATTCTTTCTTGGTAGCAGATTGATTCATGGTTGAGAAAGAAATAGAGTTTCACATCTTTATCAACAGCAGAATCAGAATATGTAGTAGCAACAACTAATTGTACCCAGATATTATGGATTAAGCAAATATTGAAAGACATAAAGGTAAAATGCAAAGAACCCATAATAATTTACTGTGATAATAGGGCAGCAATTGATATATCTAAGAATTCGGTATTTCACTCTAAAACTAAACATGTTTCTATCAAATTCAATTTTCTGAAAGAGATTGTTGAAGCAAAGGAAGTAAAATTGGTTTATGTGAGTACTAAAGAGAAGATTGTAGACATCTTTACTAAACCTTTGGCTAAGGAAACTTTTGAATATCTCAGAGAGAAAATTGGGGTAATACCCTTATCGGTAGAGACTTAGATAGTTGGAGATTGGCATCAGACCAACATATTTGAATAGAAAAACTTTTTTTCCGGCTTTGATGAGGAGAGCTACTAATTGTTTTATCTAGTTTTTGTATTGCTTCAGAATTTGATGTCAAAGGGGGAGCGATATCTGTGGAAAAACACATCATCTTTTGGGGAGAGATTGTTACTCTTTGTATCTATATTTTGAATTCTGGTTAATGATCTCTTTGGGAGATTGTTGGTTTTTGGTTTTTGGCATTTCTATTTTGGCACTTAGATGGTTTTTCCATCTTGTGTTGCCATCAATGCCAAATGGAGAGATTGTTGGTATTATGGATGTGTTGCACTGTTTTTTTCATTGATGTCAACACTTGTCAACACTTATCAACATTGGAGATCTTTGGTTATGTTCACCGACATGTTCAGTGACTTATGCACAGTCATCGATATCTGGTTCACCGACAAGTTATATTGTTCACCAACACTGAGGATGACTTGGAGATTACTTGGTTATGTCAAAGACATTATTTTGACACTTGGTGATTTGGTTATTGGTCTAATCGAGTCTGCATATTTGTTGTTACCGGCAAATTAGTCTAGGTTATGGACCGACAAGCGTTATCTATTCCATATCAACATGACATGTTATGGAGATGATTTGTTTATTGGTTATTATTGTGAATGCATTGAGATGACATGATACATCGCATATTGATTCATTTGTAATTTATTTTATTGTAATATTCTTAGTAAGCTGACCTACACATTTGGTCTTAGGTTTTGGTATATATTTAAGATCTCATTTGTGAGATTATGTAATATGGTATGGTAAGGTTGTGATATTCAGTATATGCAAATATAAGTAGAGCTATACATGTAGACATCATTTGAAGATTCAAGGAAGGTTTTGGAAAAGACAATCAAAGCTTAACCAGTACTAAATCCAGCATATGAAGATGCTATTTTGTGCAGTACATTATCATTGGATTTAACCATCCAATTGTAGTTAGAGTGACTCCCATCTTGTGATTGAGCAGTGAGCTCTAGGCAGTTGGCCTTTCTGCATGTGCAGACCCCATATTGCACACACATACTATCTACACTAGTATCATTTGATTGTGGGTAAGGTTTCCCACCATGATTTTTCCCCTTACAGGGTTTCCATGTATAAATATTTGTGTTATGTGTTGTTGATGTTATTTGTCTTTCTGTTTCATGCATTAAACTTTACCGTTATTATAATTAACTGTTAAACTATCAACTAACATAAAGCTTGGTTTACCGATATTATGCATTAAGTTTGGTTAAGGTATATTTGGGTTAAAATTAATAGTCAACTGATTCATCCCCCCCCTCTCAGTTGCCTTTAGGTCCTAACAGTTTAGCCATATGCCCAAATTTATTACAAACAAAATATCTACCATTGAATTTATAAGTATTATATTGCCTTATTGGTTTCCTCTATTCTAATGAGTTCTGCATACCGGTTGTCTGATCTTCATTAGTAGTACCAGAGCTTTCACCTTGTACAAATCTAAGTCCTCTAGAATCATTAATTTGTCTTTATCTTTTTAATAAGTCATCTAGCTGTGCATCACTGATCCTAAACTTTTCTTTATACTCACTTGCAGTAGTCAGATCATCTCTTAGAGTGGTTACTTGTCTTTCATGTTCTTGTTCATTTTTCTAGGAGAGTGCCAAATTAGTTCTCAATAGATTATTTTCACGAGTCAGCCTTCCACATTCATCAAACTTGTTCTTCAGAGATAAAACAAGATTATCTTCCTTCTTCTTTTTGTCCTCAATATCTTTTGATAACCTAATGGTCTGATCTTACATTTTATTCTTCATGAGCATGTTTTCTTGACTTAGTTTCTGACATTGTTCCTTAAGAGCATTCTTCTCCTCATCATCTGGTTGTTGCAAAAGTTCTTTTCTCTTGGCTTGAGAAGATGATAACCTTTCTTAAAGGACAAGAATGAATTCATTTGAAGAATTCAACTCCTCTTTCAATTTCAAGTTCTTCATCCTTTCAGCATCATAATCCTTAAGAGCCATCTCAAGTTTCTTCTCCATATCCATGTTCAAAGATTTTAGTTTCAGGATCTTCCTCAAGCCATCAAACTTCTTCTAAGTTACTAGGCTCTAATACCAATTGTTGGGATCTAAGAACTCTGAGAGGGGGGGGTGAATCAGTGTTCTTCTAGAATGAACAATTTTTAACTTTCTAAACCATGCATGTATGTACCAGTAAACAAATAAGCATATAACAAGAAGCAAATAAACCATCCACATAAATGAACACCATAACACATAGAATTTATACATTGAAAACCTCAATGAGGAAAAACCAGAGTGGGATTTGTGACCCACAATATCAGTTCACTGTCCATATAAAAAGATATTACATAAAATAAGGGCCTACACTTGCAGGAAGGCACACTGCCTAGAGCATATTACTCATCACTAAAGAGTCTCACTGACTGCAAGCTTTCTGCCAAAGTAAATTACTGAAAATGAACTCAAGAATGCATCTGTTATGCCAGATAGAGTTCTATTTCTGGTTTTTCTCTATACCGGTTCACAAACTTGAACTATTACAGGTATTGACTCTCCTCCAAGAATGCTTTCCAAGATATCTTTATATCATTGCATGATATAATGTTCGCATACAAAAATGATCTCCATACATATATTTCACATCTCATGGTTCTGCTATACCTATATTTGTCTATCTCTTATTCCATCACAATACCATCATTTTATTCTTACAAAATTGACCTAGCAGACTGACTTATATACCTATTACATGATATGGCTTATGTTGGCTTACAATGCATTTACAAAGATATTCAATGTCGGCCTCAACAATAATTACAAAATTATTATCTAAATAAATCTTCCTTGATGTCGTCTTCCTTGAAGTATTGATGTCGGTGCCAGTGTAGGCCTGAATGCTTCCAATGCTGGTATCTGTCAGTATATGCCTCCTAGTGTTGGTTTGTAACTTCCTTCAGATCTTGTTTGCATCAATGACAACAAAATGAATCCAATGAGTGTCAATTGCCAACATAATGAGATCTTACATATATTTATACCAACTTGGGACCTAACTAATTAGGTTGGCCACACAATTGATAATTCAATAGATCCATTACATAATCCTAAAATAAAATCATAACACATGTTGGCCTAAGGCCAAAAAATATCATCCAATCAATAAAACATCCTGGAAGCACATCAGAGGATCCACCAACACGTTTCATGCAAACTGGTCCATAACCTAGATAGCACCAAACCTAAATTAGATACACACATGCCAAACAAATGACACCAATCAATCAAGGCATGAACATGATCATCATCAACATCTTGAATCTCTTCTATAAGCTATACCAACACCACTTATGTATTACATCAAATATTTTCAATAAAGCTCTATAGGTGAAACCCTTACTAGACCAATAAAGAAAGCTTACTAGAATATGAGATACCATCTGATCATCAAGTCAATACCAACTAACTGAAACATACTTCAAAATCATACAAACCATCCATGCAAACTTATTCCATTAGCTAGATCAAACTGGTGACAATCAACTGATTATCTATCCAATCCAACACTTCTACCAGAAGTTGATAAACAACCATAACAAGAAGTGTTGACATTAATGATAAAACATCAGTGCAACACATAATCAGTTCCATCATATGTCCAACAATCTCCCCCTTTGGCATTGATGGCAACACTAGATGTGAAAAATAGCCAAGTGATAAGAAAATACCAAACAAGTCTCCCCCAATGGAAGATAGCCAACAATCTCCCATGAAATGATTTAGCAATAAAGTTTTGAACCAAATCTGAATCAAAAAGACCAAATACCACCAAACTCCCCCTAAGGTGTGCAATCAATTTGAAAGATAAATAGAAATGGTTTTTCACATATATTCCTCCCCCTTTGACATCAATGCCAAAGAATCAAACAGAATAAAAAACTCTAAATCTCAAGGATGACCTCTCCCCCTGAGTAGTATCATAATTCCATCAATCCAGAGAAAAAGATAGCTCTAATAATGCATACCGAACTGATGCACATCTTCATCATTTAAGTCTCTACCGAAGGGGTAGAAACCCCTAATCTGACTCTCAAATACTCAAATGATTCCTAAGACAAAGGTTTAGTGAAGATGTCTACTATCTATTCTTTAGTGTTAACATAAATCAATTTGACTTCTTTTTTTCCACCTTTTCCTTCAAAAATTTATACTGGATATATATGTGCTTAGTCTTGGAGTGAAATACCAAACTCTTTGATATGCCAATAGCTACAAAGTTATCACAATGGATAACAATTGGATCATTACAACTCACTTGTATATCCTTCAACATCTACTTCATTCATAGAACCTGAGTACAATTGGTTGTGGCAACAACATATTTAGCTTCAATAGTAGATAAAGAAATGCATGACTACTTCTTGTTGATCCATTAAACCAACTACTTCCCAAGGAAGAATGCTCCACCAGATGTTCTCTTCTGGTCATCAACATCACTTTCCCAATTTACATCTGTATATGTGCATAAAGTAAAGTCATCATCTTTAGGGTACCATAAACCATATTTAGTTGTACCTTGCAAATACCAGAATATTCTTTTTTATTGCACTTTCATGATTTTCTCTTGGATTACTTTGAAATATTGATATAATACTAGTTGCATTAATTATATCCAGTCTAGTCTGAGTTAAATATAACAAACCGCCAATCATGGATTTATATCTTGTAGAATTTATTGAAGGGGATACATCCTTAATTCATAATTTTTCACTTGTAACCATAGGAGTACTAACCAGTTTAGGATTTTCCATACCAAATTTCTTCAATTATTATCTTAGATACTTAGTTTGACAGATAAAGATTCCTTTGTCAGTCTAAGTAATCTGCAAACCTACAAAAATTCTTATTTCTCTAGGCATAGACATTTCAAATTCACTCTGCATATTATTAGAAAATTCCATGCACAATTTTTCTTCACCTCCAAAAATGATATCATCAACAAATACTTCAATAATTAGAATATCATCATTAGCAATCTTATAATATAGGTTACTGCCAGCATTACCTTTTATAAAATCAAGCTTCAAAAGATACATATCCAACCTTGCATACTAGGCTCTAGGAGCCTCTTTTAGTCCATATAGGGCTTTCCTTAATCTTCAAACCAATTTTTGTCATCTGTTAGTAAAAATCCATCTGGTTGCTCAATAAAGACTTCCTCTTCAAGTTATCCATTCATAAATGCACACTTAACATCCATCTGATAAACCTTGTAGTTCTTATAGGCTGCATAAGCAAGAAATAGTCTAACAACTCCAATTCTAGCTATTAGTGCAAACCTTTCACCGTAATCAATTCTTTGCTTCTGATAATATCCTTTTCATACCAATCTAGCCTTGTTTCTTACAACTTGTCCATCCTCATTCAATTTTCTTCTAAAAACCCATTTAGTTCCAATCACATTCTTATTTTTAGGTCAGGGAACTAAAGTCCAACTATTTTTCTTTTCTATATGATCTAATTCATCTTACATAGCTTTCATCAAACATTCATCTTTACAAGCTTCAATTACTGATGCTGGTTCAATCTGAGAAATGAAACATACCTCTTGATTTGCCAATCTTCTGCTTGTCATAACTCCCATGTTTTTGTCTCCAATGATCTGATGTTCAGAATGATTTGGTCTTACATACCTTGGTGTTTTTTTATTTTTCAGGTTCTTTGTGTTGCTCTTTAGTTACAATTGAGTTTTCTGATGATGTTGGGGTAACTAGTTCAGTATTCTACTCTGGTATAGGCACTATTGGTTCAATTATGAGCATTTCCATTTCCAGTTCACTGTCATAAGATTTAGCTTGGTCTTTGTACTCCTCATCCACTTTCACATTAGCACTCTCCACAATTCTCTGCAATCTTTTGTTATAACATCTATATGCTTTTCTTTTAGTTGAATAACCAAGAAATATTCCTTCATCACATCTATGGTCAAACTTTCCAATGGAATTATCTCTTTTGATATAACACTTACTTCCAAAGATTCTTAAATATTTAAGAGTAGGGGAATGACCAAACCATAATTCATAGTGTCTTACTAGTATCTATTTTGATATGAACTCTATTGAATGTATAAATTATTGTACTTACTACTTCTCTATAGTATATATGAGACAAATTAGCTTCCATCATCATGCTTCTAGTTGCATCCAAAATATTGTTTTTGTTTCTTTCCATAATGTCATTCTGCTAAGGTGTCTGGGGTGCAAATAATTATCTCCTACTGCCATTTTTCTCACAATAACTATTAAATTCACCGAATGCACCACCTTGATCTAATCTTAGACACTTGATTTTCATTCATTTCTCTATCTTAACCATAGCTTTAAAGATCTTGAATTTCTCAAAGGCTTCAGATTTGTCCCTTAGAAAAGCAGCCCACATCATTCTATAATAGTCATCAATGATTAACATGAAATATCTATCTCCTTGAAAGCTTCTTCTATTAGCAAGACCACATAGGTCAGTATGAATCAAATCAATAACACCATTATATTTATCAGGTATTCTCTTGAAAGAAGTTATGATTTTCTTACCCATTTGACATTCTTTACATACTAGATTATGAGGCTTCACAATCTTAGATAAATCTCTAACTGCCTTACTTGAATTGATCTTTACAATGCAATCAAAATATACATGACACAACCTCTTATGTCATAGCCAACTTTCATCAATATGTGCAATCAAACATGTCTTTTCACCAGAGTTCAAATGAAATATGTTAACTTTTGTCTGTATACCAGTTGCAATCTCCAATTCTGATTTGCTAATGATTTTTCACTTTCCATCCTTGAATTGTAATTTAAATCCTCTCTCTACCAACTATGCTACACTCAAAATATTATGCTTTAGACCTTCAACATAATATATAATTATCAATGTTATGATTATCATCCAATGAAATGGTTCCTCTTCATTTGATCATGCATGCCTTGTTATTACCAATCTAACTTGACCACCATCAAATTCTTGCAGGGTTAGAAACTTTCCTTTGTCACCTATCATATGATGAGAACATCCACTGTCTATTACCCATTCATCTGTGTCTTCAACATTTTCTACAAGGGGCTTTCCTTCATTTTTGATAACTAGTTCCAAATCATCTTCCTTCATAGCATAAAGTACCCAGTCTTTTCCATTATCAGATCCACTAGCTGAATCTCCTGTCAGTTGTTCTTCCAAGTCATTAGTTACTCCATCCTCATCAACATAGTAGCATGATTTTTTTTTATATTTCTAATACTTATGCTTGATTTGATATTCAGGGCTAGGCTTAAAACATCTTCTTTCTCTTTATTCCAATTTTGAATTGCTTTCAGGACATCTAGATGTAAAATGACCTATCTTATTACATGCAAGACATTTGAAAGGAGATTTTCCTTCATACTTACTTCCTAACAGACCTTTAGGTATCCTTCTAGCAAATAGGGCTTCAGGTTACTCAAGCTCTTCATCCTCTTTCCTAATCTCTTCTAATTCCTTTGCATAAAACACTGTCCAATCTTTCTTTCTGGTTGATGATGTAGATGCTTTAAATGCAGTATCAATCTTTGTAGCTCCAGGAGGACCAAATTCCTCAAGCTCAAAAGTAGATATCTTCCCAAAAAGAGTATCTCTATTGACAAAAGAATCAGGCATAGTTCTTAGCTTAGTAATTGTAGTTAACTTCATCCTATATGCCAGTGGCAAAACCTTTAACACTTTTGAAATAATCTCTTCCTTGCTCAGAGATCCACCAAAGCACTGAATTCCCAATACAATTTCATTTACCCTTTCCATGAATACAAAAATTCCTCCATCTTCAAGCCTTCATATCTTACCTGGTAACATTCAAGTTTTACAATTTTAACAGTAGGATCACCTTCATTAAGAGTCTCCGACTTGTCCCACATAGATTTTTTCGATGATTTGTTTGATAGTCCCATGATTTTCTGATCTGATAAGGCACTTAAGAGGGCTTCTCTATCTCTGCAGTCTTGCTCAATGTTCTTATCCAAGTCTGTTGATGCAAGAATGCTATATGTCAAATTATGAGGAGTGTAACCATTCTGAGTTATTTCCCAAATTTCCTTTCCAATGCATCTTAAATGAGTCTCCATCTGAATCTTCCATATTCCATAGCTTGTTCATCAAGCCTAGGATTGTCCTTCTAGAAAACATGAGTTGAACTATTAATTGCCATAGGATCTTCCTCAAGTGGTTAAGCCTCTACAAAAAGAGGACCAGGCTCTAATACCAATTATTAGGATAACTAGTGAGCAAATGAGAGGGGAGGGTGAATCAATTATTAATAGATTATTTGAATTAAAGCACTTAAAACCTTATACCGGTATAATTGTTTAAGCATTAAAGCATAAATGAAAACCAAATAATCAATACCATGCAACAATAACACATAACACCATGATTTGTACATGGAAAACCTCAATGAGGAAAAACCACAGTGGGAAACCCTATCCATAGCCAGATGATACTTCTATAGCAAGTATATGATTACAATAGAGGCCTAGACATGAAGGAAGGCACACTACCTAGAATGCACTGACTATAGAGATGTCAACCACCTTAAGATATCTGGACTACACTCTAGAGAGAAGAATTGTTGGTGATATCATCAAACATGCCAGATTACAGTTGTGGTTAATCTCAATACCAAAGGTCTAAAACCTCTTACATAAACCCAACTCGATCACCTATGACTGACCAAATCCCATACACAAATTATTATTATATTATTCACTCCTTGCTCATATAATATACAATGAGATCTTACATATATTTATACCAACCGGGGACCTAACCAATTAGGTCGGCTACACAAATGATAATTCAATAGATCCATTACATAATCCTAAAATTAAATCACAACACATGTCGGTCTAAGGCTAAACAAATATCATCCAATCAATAAAATATCCTAAAAGTGCATCGGAGGATCTACCAACACATTTCATGCAAACCGATCCATAACCTAGATAGCACCAGACCTAAATTAGATCTACACATGCCAAAGAAATGATACCAATCAGTTAAGGCATAAACATGATCATCATCAACATCTTGAATCCCTTCTAGAAGCTGCACCAACACCACTTATGCATTACATAAAAGATCTTCAATAAAGCTATGCTGGTGAAACCCTTACTGGACCAATAAAGCAAGCTTACTAGAATATGAGATAGCATATGATCATGAAGTCAATACCAACTAACCAAAACATACTTCAGAAGCATATGAACCATCCATACAAATTTATTCCATCAACCAGATCAAACTAGTGACAATTAACCTATTATATTCCCAATCCAATCCTTCTACCGAAAGTTGGTAAACAACCATAACAACAAGTGTTGACATCAATGACAAAACATCAGTGCAAAAAATAATCAATTCCATGATATGGCAAACAATAAGAACATTCCCTCACACAATAAAGTAGTCCCAATATTAAGATTGGATGCAACTTCTTTTCTTCTTTGATTATATTTTATTGAATACACTACAAGCTCAAAGTCTTAGATAGCTTTTCAATTCTGCAGAGTTTTGTCATATTAGCAAAAAGATGGAAAAAAATCCTTATATTACAATGAGATCCCTCATATATAGAGATGAGGGATGATGCACAAAAATAGGAAAAGTATCAATTAATTGTAACTAAGTCAAAAGTAGAGACCTATTTGAATTAGGACACGTGTATTCCTACATGTTTACTAGAGCATATATAAAATGGCACTTAAGGAGTCAATTGGAATTGCAAAATGCCACTGGAAAAGCATAAAATATTCTAAGTTTCTTTATCTTCATGTTGATCTTGTTCCTGGAATTCTTTAAACTTTTGTAGATAAATTTTCATCCAAGCTTCATCGAGTCCTTGAGTATGCCTAGTGATGACCTTAACTTGTGTAATAGAATCTCCTAAATCAACACATCATTTTTTATGTTTCTTTAAAAGAGAATCCATAAAATCCTAAATGAATTGTATATCAACCAATATGTAAATACAGGACAAAGAGAAGTCCTCTCTCTCAATTTCAGTATTTAGCAATAGACTAAACTCTTTGATGATCATATCCACATCTAGACCTTTCTGATTTTTATCAAGGAAAATACGAGGAATTTTTGATATATTATTAACAATATCCTTCTTTTTATCCATGCATTCCTTTTGAGCCTTTGTCATGTTTTTGATAAGACACTCTAGAGTATTCATTTGGTGCTCTAATTCTTCTCATTTCTCAGCATACATATCACAAGAAGGAATGACACCATTTTCCACAAGAACATCTGAGTCAAAATCTTGCAGTTTCAACCATGCATCAAAATCCTTTTCCTATGTTTCCAACTCTTAAGAGAAGAGTTTTATGGCTTTACCCATCTATGTTTTCATGGTATCAATATTGTTGACTATGGTGATAGTTAAGCTTAGGAGCTAAATACCTTGACTAAGCATCCTATCAATCCATTCACCCACTTCTCTACTTCGTGATGCTGCTTGCTCGAATTTATTCATAACCAATTCATCTAGTGATGAAGTCACTAGTTCAATTTCTTATGAGAACTTTGTCACTTTAATTATCACAATAGTGATTTATTCAACCTATTCTCTAAGCTTATCTTTCTTGATTTTATCATCATACCTAGAAACAAGGACATCTTGAGCTATTTGAACATCTCCTTCAGCCAAATCATGAGTTTTTTGCCCAAATCAACCTTGTTGATAATATACTTTGATTCTAGGATTCGATAAATGTCTTTATTAGGAGGAGGAATGGTAATCTCTGCATATTTGTTTCTATCTTTATCCACCCTTTTCCTCAACATGGTCTTGGATTTTTTGGTAGTCTTAGGCTTGGTGGAAATGCACTGATTGAAATAAAAATCATTTGAAGAAACAACTTGTTTCTTCCTCTTAGGGGAATTGGAGAATAACCATGGTGGCAAGGAATAATCATCATTGACACCTGTGACTAAATCTTGAGAAGGGTTTCTTGTTCTTGAGATGTAATAGTCACAATAGGTGATGTTGTGGTAACAACATTAGGAGGATTTTCTAGAGATGACTCATTGGGTCTAGGACCAATCTCTATCATGAACTTATTAAATTCATCCAAGATGGTGGTCGATACTTCAAACAAATTTTGAAAAGTGGAGAAAACATTCTCAATATTATCATGCAGGGTGTCCAAGTCAGTCTCACTAGCACTAGTAGAAGAAACATGAAAAATTATACCAAGACTGACACATGTGATAGTAGATTCAAAAGGTTTTGATTCAGTTGTAAAAATGGGAGCATGAACCATGGTAGAAGAAGAATGAGATGCCTAGGGTAGGGATTCATAGGACTTATCTACCTGAGAATCCTTGGAAGATTT
This sequence comes from Cryptomeria japonica, assembly GCF_030272615.1. Lineage (NCBI taxonomy): Eukaryota > Viridiplantae > Streptophyta > Pinopsida > Cupressales > Cupressaceae > Cryptomeria > Cryptomeria japonica. The sequence continues at coordinate 884,845,337 of NC_081414.1, read as the reverse complement.
TTGTAATTCTTCTTGAACAAATTATCATCATGCACTTCATTATCCTCTTGCTCACCTTCCTGTTGATCTACATCAATAAGCTCCAAATTAGAAGGTTCATCACCCAAATGCTCACCTTGTACTTCAGACTCTTTTGTCTCCTGAACATTTGAAGCAACTGGTTCTCCTTGGGTGTTTCCTTTGTTAGCCCCAACATTGAACTTCAACTTTGGAGTCTTCTAAGGAGTGATAGGATCCTATTTATTCTTTTTTCTAATTTATGGCCTTGTACGAACATGTCTAGTCATATTATCATGAGAAGTAGTAGATAAAGGTTTCAATTGAATTCATTATCTAGAAAGCCAAACATTGGTATTTGCAAGAATACTTTGGAATCTATCTTTGATGGAAGTTGACTCCTTCTGTGATGATTGAATGAGGAGTAAGGATGTTGCTGAAACTTTATTTTCTACATAGGTAAGGTCTAGAACAATATCGTCCTCTTCAAGTTCATCTACAATATCAGTAAGGTCAATTTCTCGAATTTGATCCACTATGAGATGACAATAATCAAGCTTTCTGATGTCATAATTTGTTCTACAATTAATCTAGATGTCCTCAATGCAATGTATATGGACATACACTTTCTTCAATTTATTCCTCATTCCTCTATAATCAAAATCTCTCATTTCCTTAAAGAATCTCATAGTTACTCTCCTCATATCTTCTTCTATTGCCTTGGACTTGAAGATTTAATTAATGGAGTACTTATCAATAGTTAATGAGAACTTCAAACCTGCCTTGTGTGAACCAGATAGTGCCTCATGTATTGCCATCATTTGATGAGCCAATTATATCAAAATAATTTTATGTTATGGATATCTTGAGCGTATAAAAGGTTCACCATTGAAGCAACCCACCCTTAAATAGGTGAAGGTAGGGAATTGAAGAAACCTACATCCATATTTGTTCACTACTTTCCATGCATGATCTAACACTCTTTTTTTGTATTAATCTTTATTCAGCATACACATGTGATAACCAAATAATGCATCATTCACTCTTTGAAAATGATTGAAACTATTCTTCAACACCAACTGGGAATAATACTCATACACAACAACTTGCATTTTGTCTCTTGTTGTAGACAAGCCTAGGAAATGACTCATAGAAGCTATTGTGTATAGAAAATAAGATGTCATGTAGAACTTGAGAGTAGTTGGTAATTTAGTGAGTTTCTCACATATGACATCATGTATATGTTTACCCTAGAATATCTTCTCTTTATTTTTCCTAATGAAATGAATGTATTGATACATCCATTCATAATAGGTATCTGAAGTAGGAAGGCCTTTCACCTTGCTTAGGAGAGTAACCAAGTCATTAATCTCTTCAATAAGATCACTTAGATAGGAAAGGTATTTGGTCGCCTGGCAATTGTAGGTCTTGGAGTCTTCAACCACTTGTCATTCATATTCTACTTATCTGAATTCCTATCATAGTAAGCTTGTGTTGACTACAAGGTGATATCAGAGTACTTCTTAATGTTCAAACACTTGAAGATAGTGTCAAAGAAGTCTTCATTAAGTCTGATTAGGGTAAAAGCACAAAATTATGTCACATTTTAGGCCAACTTATCACCACAAGTGAATTTAACTAATTCTAACTAAAAAATAATTTTAATCAAACATATGGTCTATATATATTTATTATAGCTAAGTTATATATGGGCCACAAATTTTCCAATTGGAAATGTCTACTAAATCTATATTTTATACCACTTTGGGTCTAATTACCAAAAAAATAAATAAAAATTAAAAAACTCGATGTTTCAACAACTCCTAAACTTATAAATAATATTTTTTTGAATTGTAAAAATATAATTTTATAGATCTATAAGTGAATTTTCCAAAATATATATCTTTTAATATTTTAATTAGTTTTTGTATTTAATATTTTATTTTTATTGAAAGTAGGTCATCAACACTAAAATATAAAGTTCATTATCTTGTCACAAAAAAATAATAATTTTTTTTTTAAATTGAAAAAAATATGATGCAGTAGAGAAAAGAATCAATATCAAGATGATATAATTATTTCTATTTTGGATAAATAATTGAGAAAAAAGGTGGTGACAATTGGAAAGAGTTATATTTCAGCAACAAAACTTTTCAAATTTATTGAACTTTTTTTTTTAATAAAAAATATTAAAAACAATATCCATGCACTAAAGTTTCAAGTTATCAATATACACAAAATAAATTAAAGAAAAAAAGGCAAAATTTATTAAATAAAGTGTGGCGGCTTGTGTAACTTCAATTTCAGCATTTTATCATCAACTAAATTATAGTGTTTACTTTATTAAAAACTACATTCAAATATTTTTTTAAGTTTTTGTTAAAATTACAAACATAAAATAGACAGAAGAATATAACTTTTATTTGTTTACATCATTTAAAAAGTTAAAACATATATATATATATTTTTATTGATTTAATTTAAAAAGTTAAATCAACATTGACCATTTCTTTTATAAAAGTGTGACACAACTTTGTACTGTTAATAGCAATCAAGAAGGGAGACTGAGAGAGGGGGAGGTGGGGTGAATCATTCTTCACTAGAATAACAAACAAAACACAGATATGATAAACTACAGTAATAAGATAGATAAAAAAATTAATAGCACAACACACAACACCAAGATTTTGACGTAGAAAACATAGTTAAGGGGAAAACCATGGTGGGAACCTACCCACAGTAAGATGATACTCTGTAGTAATATGTGAAAATATCACAATGGGGAATGCACATGCATTTAGGAACACTACCTAGAGCTCACTCCTCCAAAGATATTTGTTCATAAGGCTACAACTCTCAGGGAAGTCTCATTGACTTACAATAAGATCCAAACTACAATCTGAAAGAAATGGATTGAAGAAATAACATCTCCTAATGTCTGATTATAGTTCCAGTTAAGCACAGATGTCTTCCCTGCAACACCAATCACACAACAAACTCAACACCAAAAGATAAATCACTTGTTTGCACATAAACCTCTCTCTGATAATGCAGACACAATAATGACACCCAAACTACATGACTATATCACCTATATACATAATTCATCAACCCTGACAACAAGGTCAGCTAAACCCTCAACCCTCAATTATAAAATTACATCACATGATACAAATATTGACCACTAGACCAATATAATGATTTACATAGCATAGCACAGACCTAATTTAAATTCCCAAATCCACAATTCCACCAGAAATCATGCAAAGATCAATCACAACATGCTACACCATAAGAAATACCACATAACATGCACATCATCACCGTTTGATAGAAACCACCAAAAAACTTGCACAAAGATCAATGCAAATCATCAAAACAAATAGGACATGACTAGGAAACACCAACAAGCATGTTAGAATTGTTGGTATTTTGGTATGGTTTTATCATTAATGTCAACACCTACTAAAACACTAGCACTCTGGAGATCTAGCAGCATTCACCGGCAAGCAAGTAACTATTGCATAGTTATTGGTATATAGTTCACCGGCAGAATATAATGATCACCGACACTTGGAATGATATGGAAGACACTTGGTAATGTCGACGACATCATGTGGATAGTTTATTTTGAAGAATTAATCATTGGTATATTCATATTTGCATATTTGCTTTTACTGCCAAATAGGTCCAAGGTTACCTAGGGTTACACCGGCAGGTTTATCTTTTCCAGATCAGCATGGCACACTATGGAAATGATTAATTATTGTTGTAAATGCATTAAGATGACATGTTTAATCGATTATTACATCGGATATTATATTGTTTGTAAAATGTTTTTATTGTAATATCTTGTAGAGCTGACCTACTAAAATTGGTCTTAGGTTATGGTATAAATGTAAGATCTTATTTGTAAGATCGAATGTGGAATGCGAAAAAGAATTGTGTGAAGGTATATGCAAGATTAAGCAGAGCTATACATGAAGACATCATTTGAAGGTGAAGCTAGGTTCTTTTAAAGCATATCAACATTACATTTATATTGAATCCAGCATATGAAGATGTTATTTTGTGTAGTACATTCTTATTGGATTTAACCATCCAACTATAGCCAGTGTGACTCCCATTTTGTGATTGAGTAGTGAGCTTTAGGTTGTTGGCCTTTCTACATGTGCAGACCCCATTTATGTGCACTTAATATCTATAGTAGTATCATCTGATTGTGGGTAAGGTTTCCCACCATGGTTTTTCCCCTTATAGGGTTTCCACATACAAATATTAGTGTTATGTGTTGTGGATGACTTTGTGTTTATGTTTCATGCATTAATCTGTAACGGTATAGCAATTAACTGTTAACACTATCTATCGGCATACTTAAATGGTTTACCAGTATTAAGCATTAATTTGGTTAAGTTGTTTTTGATTTGAATTTAGTTGACAACTGATTCACCCCCCTCCTCTTAGTTGTCTTCAGGACCTAACAAGAATCACCAATAATAGCTGCACCAATACCACTTATCAAATCTTCATCGGTCAATGTCTGAAAGCTCAAGAACACAATCAATCACCAATTGTCACAAAGAAAGATAACTTGTAGAGTACCAAATCATGATCCATCTGATATGAAGATATAGAAGACCATCATAAGCAATATCCCAAAATATCAGCACCATATTTGATCACAGTAGAGTATACTAGAGGATATACCGAACTCTACCAAACAGTGATCAACAAACCAACACTACAAACCGTATAAGAAAATATTCCCAATCAGCAATCACTAGAAAAATACATAAGAATATGTTGAAATCAATGACAACAACATATCCTAGTAGCAACAATGCATGATAATATCCAATATGTACTTTTAGCCATTAATTTTTTTTTGCTTGTATCCTTCACACTCCTACTAATAGGATCAAAATGATTTGTAGTGGACATGACAAATTCAGGATCTCGAGAAGACATTGAGAATGCTAAGACCAAATGAATACCACTATCGATAGTGGGCTCCATCTTTTAGTATGAGGGTGGCTACTCAACTCTTTTGAGACACTCTGCTAGGTTCACATGAGCTATTTTAGTGTCCCTTATATGATCAATATTTGAAGACATTGATGAGGAGGGAAGATCTGATGTGGATCTTGCTTGGAGATGGTTTCATCATCTGTAAAGGAATGACACTATAGCATAGAATAATCATCAATAGTTGATAAGAGAAAACCTCAACTATCTTGATCATTTTGAATTTAATAAGCTCATTAATATGTTACATTTGGTGACATTAGTCTTACAAAAATGTTCATTGTATCATGGTAGTTCAAGTGTAAATAGGGCCTATGAACCCTATTTACATGTGTGTGCAATTGGTAGAATTTGGGTTCATAGGCCCGAGTTACACTTATGTCTAAGTGTGCTTCAAAGGTGTAGTTTGGGTTCGTAGGCCTAAAACACACTTGGAAAACAAGGCTAGGTGTAGTTCAGACCTATGGCACTGAACTACACTTGGGTAAAAACTGTCTATAGGTGTAGGTCAGACCCATAATCCCAAACTACACTTATAAAGTGCATAAGGAAAAATTGGTGTAGGTTGAACTTATGGGTCCAATCTACACTAAGGAAGGACAAACAAAGTGCAAGGTGGATCTGTAAGCCCATCATACACTAAGGAACACAAAGACTGAAAAATGTAGGGTGGACCTATAGGCCCACCTTACACCAAGGATTGGGTTCATGGTGTAGGGAGGAATTATGGGCTCACCTTATACCAAGCAATGGTTGATTCATGAGTTGAGGTACACTTTTGTAAACCCGAACACCACCAAAGAGTGGTATGGTTTAGGTTTAAAAATTGGAACCCCACCCTTGTTGCAAAGCGGAAAGAAAAGACTTGGTTGATGCTTAGGTTTATCAACCTAAGAAACACCATGAATGTGGTGTTGTTTGGGTTGATAAACTCGAACAACACCAAAAAAATGGATGCATAGTAACATAATGACATCAAAAGGATAAATAAAGATGAGTATCCAAGTTGGTAAACCCGAATATCACCGAGGATTGGTGTGGTTCAGGTTCACTAGCCTAATTAACACCAAATATTTAGGAAAAAATGAAAAAGGCACATGAAATTGGTTCGTGCAAAATTTAAATACCATAATAAAGAAAATGAACTAGGGTTTTTAAACCTGAACAAACCAATGATGCAATATATCAAAAAGAAAAAAAAACTGAAAGATAAAGTGGAATAAATCTTATCGACAATGAGGAAAGGATCCTACAAATTCAGAGGGGAAACAACTCCACAAACTTGCCTTAGTTCGAAATGATAAGCCAAAATGAAAATATAGAGGAAAGATATTTAAAATCAAAGCAAAAAAGACTCCTAATCGAATTGGCAAGAGGGCATTAATATTACTCTAAGTGCCATTTATAGGTACAAATTAGGTTTGTAAACATGATTTGCACTTATTATTGATAAGGTGCATTTCGGGTTTACAAACCTGATTTGCACCTAGTGCAAAGAGGCAAAAAGGGAGGTGTAAATCGAGTCTATGAACTTGATTTGTAGTTTAGTAAAAAATGGTATAAATTGGGTCTATGAACCTTATTTCTACCTTGAGTAAAAAATGGTGTAAACTGGGTCTATAGGCTTGATTGACACCTAGAACTCAAAAGGAGGACAACTTGGAAATACAAAATAAATGACCATGCACAAGATGAAAAAGGTATCTTTAAATGCATGGATAGAGAGAATAAACCATAAATGGGCCTAAAATTTGTTGAGTTACCCCAATTTTTCCACTTTTCCAAATTGGGGATAATGGGTTTGACCTAAGGAAAACCCCAATTCCAAACATATTTCCCTTCTCTAGTATGCACAAGAGTAGGTACATAGTTGTGATATTTAGAATTGGATTATTTTACAGTGATGAACATTTTCCACTTTGGAGTGCGAAAAGTGTAGAGGACTAGACCAATTTGTTAGACAACTCAGATAATCAGTGAACAATTGAGAGGGGAGGGGTGGATCATTTGTTAATAGATTATAGAACTTTAAGCATTAAAACCTTATTACTAGAATACATAAATCAAATACCGGAATAGTAGATATAACAGTTAAGCACAAATATAATCCACAACACATTTACCAACCATACACAAAAGATAACATGAAGATTTGTACGTGGAAAACCCAGTAAAGGGAAAAACCATAGTGGGAAGCTTACCTATAGTCAGATAATACTTCTACACTAAGTATGTGATTACATAAAGAGGAGCCTACACATGCAACATGGCCAATAGCCTAGAGCGCACTACTCATCGCAAAAGGAGCCTCATTGACTACAAAATAAATCCAGACTAGAAATCGGAAAGAATAGTGAACTGCAAGAATAGCATGTCCAATGCTTGAATACAGTTTCGGTTAAGCTTAGTACCATAGGTCTTAAACCTCTTTCACCAACCCAATTTGATCACCTATGATCAACCAAAACCTCTGCATATGATTACAACATTATTTGCACACAAATAATCACATAACCCATAAAACCAAAAACCCATGATCTACGAAGATATCTTACATCATATTTATACCAACCCGAGACCTAAATAATTAAGTTGGCCACCTAAAAGATAATACAATAAATTCATAACATAAACCTACAATCCAATGATCAACCAAATCATGCTACGACCAAAACAACATAATCCAATCAATAGATCCAACTGGAAGCGCATCAGGATCATCCATGAACATGTTACATAAACCTGTCCATAACCTAGCTGAATAAGATAGCATTAGGTCCAGACCCAAATCCAACACCACCGATCAATAAGAACACAAGCAAGATAACCAAAAACATCCCGAAAGCCATCTAGAATCTACACCATCACCACTTATCACAAACCAAATCCTGAAGGCTTACTAGAACAAATGATAGCTCCTGAGTCATCAAATCCCAAACCAACTAACCATGATACACATCTGAATAGAATGAATGACATATCCAAACCAATTCCATAAACTGAATCATACTGGATCATACCGGATCATAATCCAACCGCTCTATTAGAAACTGGTAAACAACCAAAATAGTTGATGTTGCCATCAATGACAAAAGATCAATGAAACATATAATCAATTTCACAAATTGTAAACAATCTTCCTCTTTGGCATTGATGACAACACTATATGTGAAAAACATCCAAGTACCAAGAAATGCCAAACAAGTCTCCCCCAAAGGAAGACAACCAGCAATCTCCCATAAGAGGATATTATAGTGAAGTTAACAAACTCCCCTTGTGAATGGTATCACTATTAAGCTCTATTTTTCACATATATCTCTCCCCCTTTCACATCAATGCCAAAAATCTGACATGAATATCAAAGAAAAATCATAAATCCATTGAACCATAGAGCTGACTACTCCTCCTGAGTAGTAGCACCAACCCATCAATCTGGAATGAATAGTAGCTCTGTAAATGCATACCAAATTGATGCCAATCAAAATCACCCAGATCTCTACCGGAGGGGCAGAAACCCCCAATCTATCTCTAAAGTACTCAAATGATTCCTTAGGAAAAGGTTTAGTGAATATATCTATAATCTTCTCTTTAGTGTTCACATAAACCAGTCTGACTTCATTTGCTTCCACCTTCTCCTTCAAAAAGTTGTACTTGATAAATATGTGCTTTGTCTTAGAATGAAATACCAAATTCTTTGATATGTCAATAGCAGCAGCGTTATCACAATGAATAACTACCGGTTCATTACAATCCACCCTTATATCCTTCATCATTTGCTTCATCCATAGAACTTGTGTACAGTTAGTAGTAGCAACAACATACTCAGCTTCAGCAGTAGATAAAGAGGTATATGGTTGCTTCTTTCTGATCCATGAAACAAGTTTCTTTCCAAGAAAGAAAGCTCCAACGGATGTGCTCTTTTGATCATTAACATGTCTAGCCCAATCTGCATCTCTATATGCACATAGTGAAAAATCATCATTTTTAGGATACCACAAACCATATTCGACTGTTCCTTGCAAATACTTGAAAATCCTTTTCACCACACTCTCATGATTCTCTCTAGGATCACTCTAATATCCTGATACAATACAAACTGCATTCATTATATTCAGTCTTGTCTTAGTCGTATATAATAAACCTACAATCATAGACTTGTACCTTGTAGGATTTACCAGTGTTGATGCATCTATCTTAGTCAATTTCTCACTTGTAACCATAGGTGTACCAACCGGTTTAAAATTTTCCATACCAAATTTCTTCAACAACTCCCTAGCATACTTAGTTTGACAGATGAAAATACCTTTATCAGTTTGAGTAATCTATAAACCTAAAAAAAAATCATCTCATCAATCATAGACATCTTAAATTCATTCTTTATATTATCAGAGAATTCCATACATAACTTATCCTCACCTCCAAAAATGATATCATCAACAAAGAATTTAACAATCAATATGTCATCATCATTCATCTTATAATATAAATTATTGTTAGCATTGCCTTTAGTGAAGCCAAGCTTCAAAAGATATTTATCAAATCTTGCATACCAAGCTCTAGGGGCTTGTTTCAATCCATATAAAGCTTTCCATAACCTGCAAACCATGTTTTTGTTATCTGAAAGTGAAAATCCATCAGTATTCTCAATGTAAACTTCCTCTTCAAGACCTCCATTCATAAATGCACACTTAACATCCATCTGATAAACCTTGTAGTTCTTATGGGAAACAAAAGAAAGAAATAATCTCATAGCTTCAATCCTAGCTACTGGAGCAAAAGTCTCATCATAATCAATTCCTTCCTTCTAAGAATATCCTTTACAAACTGGTCTAGTCTTATTCCTCACAACTTGTCCAATTCAATTTATACCTAAAACCCATTTATTCCCAATAACATTCTTATTTTTAGGTCAGGGAACTAAATTCCATGTATTATTCTTTTCTATCTAATCTAATTCCTCTTCCATAGCTTTTATCCAACATTCATCTTTACATGCTTCAATTGCTAATGTCAGATCAATTTAAAAAATTAAACATACCTCATCAGCTGCCAACCTTCTTCTTTTCATCACTCCTTATTCTTGTCCCCAATGATCTGATCTTTTGAATGATTTAACCTAACATACTTAGGAGTCTTCTGATTTTCTGTTTCTCTGCTTTGATCTTTAGTTATTGTTGAATATTCTGATACCACCAGAGTAACTTGTTCAACATTTTGTTCTGGTGTAGGTGCTACCGGTTCAGTTATGATCATTTCCACTATCGGTTCTCTCTCATAAGTTCTGATTTGACTTTTGTTCAACTCATCCACCTTGACAGTAGTGCTCTCCACAATTCTCTACAATATTTTATTATAACATCTATATGCTTTGCTTTCATTAGAGTAACCAAGAAATATCCCTTCATCACATCTAGGATCAAACTTTCCAATGGAATCATGTCTTTTGATATAGCATTTACTACCAAAGATTCTGAAATACTTAACTATAGGTGTATGACCAAATCATAACTCATAAGGTGTCTTACCAATGTCTCCTTTGATATGAACTTTTTTGAATGTGTATTTCGCCATGCTCACAACTTCTCTCCAATAGATATGAGGAAGATTAGTTTCCATTATCATAGTTCTAGCCACAATTAAGATACTTTTGTTCTTCATTTCCACAACTCCATTCTGCTAAGGTGTCTGGGGTGCAGATAACTGTCTCCTTATCCCATTCTTTTCATAACACCTGTTAAATTTAGCGGATGTGAATTCTCCAACCTACTCCGACCTTAATCATTTAATCTTCAATTATGTCTCTGTCTCAACTTTAGCTTTGAAGATTTTAAATTTTTTGAATGCTTCAGATTTCTCCCTTAGAAAAGTAACCCACATCATTCTAGAATAGTCATCAATGATTAGCATAAAATATCTATCACCCTAAAAACTCTTGATTCTAGCAAGACCACACAAATCAGTATGAATAAGATCAAGAACATCATTAGATTTGTCTAGTATACTCTTAAAAGAAGTTCTCATTTTCTTTCCCATTTGACATTCCTTACATACCGGAATATAGGTCTTCACAATATTAGGTATATCTCTAATTGCCTTAGTAGAATTGATCTTTACAATGCAATCAAAATTCACATGACATGACATCTTATGCCATAGCCAACTCTCATCAATTTGTGCAATCAAACATGTCTTTTCATCGGAGTTCAAATGAAAGATGTTACCTTTACTTTGAGTACTGGTTGCAATCTCCAATCCAAATCTATTGATAATCTTGCATTTTCCATCCTTGACCTATAACTAAAATCCCTTCTCCACCAATTGTCCTACAGTCAAAATATTATGCCTTAAACCTTCAACATAATAAATATTATTAGTATCATGCTTACCTTACAATGATATAGTTAATCTTCCCTAATCACGCATGCTCTGTCATCTCCAAATATAACCAGATTGTCATTAAATTCTTGCAAAGATAGAAACTTCATTTTATCTTGAGTCATATGATGTGAACATCCACTATCTATTACCTATTCATCCTTGTCTTCAACTTTAGCATAAAGGGCCTTTTCTTTAGGTACCAGATCATCTTCCTTGATAGCCAAGAATACCCATTCCTTTCCATTGTTGGATCCACTAGATGAATCTTGTGTCAGTTCATCATCAAAATTAGTCACACCTTCCTCATCCACATAGTAGGATGATTTGTCTGTGTTCCTGTTGTACTTATGCTTGTTCTGATAATCATGGTTAGGACTAAAATATCTTCTAGCTCTTTCCTCAAATCTTGAATTCCTTTTAGGGCATCTAGATGCAAAATGACCTATCTTATTACATGAGAAACATTTAAAAGGTGATTTTCCTTCATACTTACTTCCTGATGGACCTTTAGGTACTCTTCTAGCAAATAGGGCTTCAAGTTTCTCAAACTCTTCATCTTATTTCTTCATTTCTTCTAGTTCCTTAGAATAGAAGACTTTCCAATCACTCTTGTTGGTAGATGATGTAGATGCATGAAAAGTAGGTTCATATTTTGCAACTCTAGAAGAACCAGATTCCTCAAGCTCAAAAGAAAATAATTTCCCAACCAAGATATCCCTATTAACATAGGTGTTTTCCATTGTTCTCAACTCATTAATTAAGTATCCTTCATCTTATAAGCTAAAGACAAAGCTCTCAATACTTTAGAAACTATTTCATCTTCACTCAGAGATCCACCACAACATTGAATTCCCACAACAATTTCATTAACTCTCTCCATAAAAGAAGTAATCCTTTCATCTTCTTCCATCTTTAGGTTCTCATATCTCACCTGGTAACCATCAAGTTTACCAATTTTAACAATAGGGTCACCTTCAATCAAAGTCTCCAATTTATCCCATATATCCATTGCAATTGATTTGTCAATTAGTCTCATAACTTGCTGATCAGAAAGTGCACACAAAAGGGCTTCTCTAGCTCTACAATCATTTTCAATGTCCTTATCCAAGCCTGTTCGAGGAGGATTGATAGATACTGAATTATGAGGTATATATCCTTTCTCAGTGATGTCCCAAATCTCCTTGACAAGATATATCAGATGAGTCTCCATCTAAATCTTCCATACTTTGTAATTTGTTCCATCAAACCTAGGAATTTCTCTTTGGAAAACAACTGCAGATGAACTTGATGAATATGAACTATTACATTCCAAAAGATATTCTTCAAGTGGTTAAGCTTTTGTAGAGAGGACCAGGCTCTCATACCAATTGTTAGACAACTTAGATAACCTATGAACATCTGAGAGGGGGGGGTGAATCAATTGTTAATAGATTACAAAACTTTAAGCATTAAAACCTTATTATCAAAATACATAAACCAAATACCAGAATAGCAGATATAATAGTTAAGAATAAATATATTCCACAAACCATTTACCAACCATCCATAAAAGATAACACCAAGATTTGTATGTGGAAAACCTGGTAAAGGGAAAAACCATGGTGGGAAGCTTACCCACAATCAAATAATACTTCTGCTGTAAGTATGTGATTACATAGAGAGCAGTCTATACATGCAAGAAGGCCAATAGCCTAGAGCACACTGCTCATCACAAAAGGAGCCTCACTTACTACAAAATATATCCAAACTACAATCCAAAAAGAAGAGTGAACTCCAAGAATAACATATCCTATGCCTGAATATAGTTTTGGTTAAGCTCAGTATCGAAGGTGTGAAACCTCTTTCACCAACTCAGTTCAATCACCTATGATCGATCAAAACCTCTACATATGATTACAACATTATTCACACGTGGATAATCTCATAACCCATAAATCCAAAAACCCATGATATACAAAGAGATCTTACATCATATTTATAACACCCCAGGACCTAAACAATTAGATCGACCACCTAAAAGATAATACGATAAATTTATAACATAAACAAGAAATCCAATGATCAACCAAGTTGTCCTAGGACCAAAAAAGAATAATCCAATCAATAGATCCAACCGGAAGCACATCGGGATCATCCACCAACACATTACATAAACGGGTCCATAACCTAGCCAAATAAGATAGCATTACGTCCGGCCCCAAATCCAACACCACTGATCAATAGGAAAACAAACAAGATAACAAACAACATCCCAAAATCCATCTATAAGCCTCACCAACACCACTTAACATGTGCATCAAAATATCTTCAACAAAGCTATGCCAGTAAAACCCTTACTGATGACCAAAAGGCTTACTAGAGAAAATGATAGCTCCTGAGTCATCAAATCCCGAACCAACTGATCATGATACACATCTAAAAATCATGAATGCCATATCAAAACCAATTCCACAAATAGAATCATATTGGAGCATACCAGGTCATAATCCAACCGCTCTACTGGAAATCGGTAAACAACCAAAACAGCTGGTGTTTCCATCAATTACAAAACATCAATGCAACACATAATCAATTCCCAATTTCCAACATGACCACCATCCCTATCCCAACAAATCAAGAGCTTCTTTTGGGAACAAATATGAATACATTTACATTCCTTAGATCCAATTTTGTGGCTTGATCTGACGATTGTAGCTCCTTGTTCGTGCATTTTTACATCAATTGCAATACATTTACTGTAATTTCAACAATTCAATTTAAAAGAGAATTAAACTAATTCCACTTAAAGTAAATCCAATAAGGATCTCAAACCCTATCCTTTCTGATTTATGGCTATATCTATTAGGTTTTCACTGCTATTTTAATGTAATGGTCCCCAAGTAAAAATTAGTGGTCTTCATTCCTTCTATGATAGAAACCCTAATTTTACACCATTAAAAGAATCTTACATGGTGTTGGTATTATGGATGACTTCGTCATGTTTTGTATTGATTTTTTCATTGATGTAAACAATTATATTTCTGGAGGTCTACATTGTTGATTTGGTACTCTGGTTATATTGGTTTGTTGATGCACTGACGCATTATGGTCCTGACATGGATATTGGCTTATGCACAATCACCGGTATGTTGGAAAATGCACACTCTAATGAGAAATTGTAGGTGATTGAAGGTTTTGTCATTGATGGCAACCTTGCAATCATATGATAGCAGCAAGATAAATATACTGGCACTGGCAATGACAGACTCTACATTGGCACACAGAACACCGGCAACAAAAGGAAGGATACCAACACCTAGGCCGACAAGAATTTTGTTTGTAATATATTTTGTAATTAATTGTAAAATCATTGTAAGCTGACATGGTGAGTTATAACATGACTCATATATGTATGAGATCATTGTAAAACATTTTGTAATAAGGAGATAGGCAAAATTATGCAGACCTAACATGCGAATTATAGGTTAAGGGTTTATGTACATAGCAGAGCTAAAATCAGTACTGGATCTGGCATAGCAGATGCTATTTTGAAGCAGTACAAGACATTGGATTAATACAATCCATTTTTGTAAGATAGTGTGACTTCCTTTTGTAATTGATCAGTGAGCTCTAGCAACTTAACTTTCTTGCATGTGCAGGCCCCTATTGTAATAGTACTATTCCCTTATTGGCCAATAAGTGAATATTGTGGGTTACAAATCCCACCGAGGTTTTTCCCACACCGGGTTTCCTCATTAGAATATTGTTTTATGGTGTGCTTCTCATGAGGTTGTTGTTATTCTTTCTTATTGCATTATTTCTGGTTTATCGGTACACAGTTTTAATATGCTTTTCATGTTTTAAGTAAAGTAAATCTAATAACCGGTTAGATACTAATTCACCCCCCCTCTTAGTATCTTTGGAAATCCTAACAATTGGTATCAGAGCCTGGTCCTCTATTTTCAAAAGCCTAAGAACTTGAGGAAGATCTTGTCATCGGTAGAGATGGAAAACTTGAGAAAGCAATTGGAAACAACTCTTTCAGACTATGATGCAGAAAAATTGAAGAATATCAAACTTGAAGATGATTTAAAAGCTACTTAGGATATTATTCAAGAACTTCAAGAAAATCTTACCATTGCAAGAAATAAGAGAAGAGAACTTTGTGAAAAGATGCAGAATGAGAATGATGATAAGGAAACTCTTAATGATCTTGTAAACAAGCTAAGAAAAGAAAGAAGTACAACAAAGAATGAGATTCAGGATATGATTATGAGATATTGTAAGGAAATTGAAGAGAGAAAGAAAAATCAAGATGACCTGACTAGGCGACTAAATGATGTTGCAAATGAAAATCTCAGACTCAGGCATGAGAATGATATGTTAAAGACAGATCTAATTCACTTAGAGCATGATAAAACTAAACTAATGAGACAAAAGGACTTCTTGGAAAATGAATTAGCTACTGCAAATCAACACAAGGACAAATTCAAGAAAAGCTTAGAAGAACTTGATGACATGCTAAAGAATCAGAAACCAAATGGTGATACAAATGGCCTTGGCTTTGAAACTAGTGAAAGATTTGGTACTAAAAACAATCATGATCATAGCAAACCGGTAAGGAAACCCACTACTTACAAATTTAATGGCAAACGCTTTAACTGTAACAAGTATGGTCATAAAGCAAATCAGTGTAGATCTAGAAGTTATCAGAACACCAATACACCCATCGATCAATGTTCTAAATGCAACAAAGTTGGTCATAATTTAGAAAATTGCAGAATGAATGTAAGATGCTATGTTTGTGGAAAATTTGGACATTTATCTAATCAATGTAGAACACATACCGACATAGGATATGAGAAAGCAATTTAGAAAAACAATGTGACTTTTTATGCCTATAACAAGATTGGACATATTGCTAAATTTTGTAGAAGCAAGCCCTCACCGACAAATAACAAAGGTCCTAGTTTGAAAGGTAAAGAAAAGGTTGAAGAGGTAAAGCAAGAATTCTCAAAACAATTGATTAGAAAGTCAGATCAAAATGTTGATATGAATACTCCTCCACCGACAAAACAGAGTAACACTCTACCGACAGGAGACTTTTCATCCAACTAAAGAAAATTCTCTTGGGAGTTTAGCAACTAAAATAAAAATATGCTATTATTCCCTCGGTTGATGGTGAGAAGTTGAAATTACTTCTATATCGGTAGATGAGTTAAGTTGTGAATTAACCGGCAAGCATTAAATGTGGTAGATGGCGAAAATAAAATTATAAAGCAAGTGTTTTGGCTCCTTTTTCATTTCAATGAGCATTCAAATCTTTGAAAGCATGAAAATTTCTGAGTGAAGGTATTCCAAGCAAAAAAGTGAAGAAATCTATCAAATCATTCATCCCTAAGGAAGATTGAGGTATTTATAGCTATGTCATCTTCATCCACTCCTAAATTTATTACAAACCCTATTGTTGTTAAAGTTATTAAGCAACCTAGACCCGTTTTCCAGCTAGTTCCTGAAATTGCTAAGAAAGATGATAGCATAGGTACATTCTCTCAAATCCCTAAAGGAGTAGTGTATGCTAAAGACCCTATAATGTATATACATTGTCATATTGATGAACTTAAAAATATGTATAAGACTATAATTTGTGATGAATCCGGAAATATCAAACCTAAACATAAGATAGTAGAAACTCTAGGTTTCACTAAAATTCTTAGTATCCTGGATTTCCCCAAAGATATCATAAGGATTGTGCTAAGAAGGGTACATGGTGATTTCTTTTGGTTAGACTCTATTCATAAAATCACAAAAGAAGTAGTAAAAGTAGTAACAGGGTTACCCTCCACCGGCAACAGACCTGACAAAACTAAGAAGGTCTCAAATGACTTAGTGACAAACCTAACCGGTACAACATTTGATAAAATATCTCTTAAGGTAAATGATATGAAGGATGTAAATATTAGATTTATCAGTATGATCTTAGGTTATAAGGCTACACATGCAAATAGGTTAAACTTAGTTTCTAGCATGTGTATTAACAGTGCCTATGATATAGTAAATGATAATGCAAGGATAGGCATATGTGAATGGCTCAAAGATGAGTTGATAGACAATTTGGGTAAAATCAAGAGAGACAAGAAAGGAACATTCAGATTTGGAAACTTACTTGTTTGTCTAATGTTGTATATAACCAAATAAGTACCCAGTATTGGTGCTAGAGATTTTGGATTTGATAAACCGGTAGGAAAACAACTATCAGAAATTTTGAACAATATGGGAGAGAATAGGGAGAAAAACATAAATGAGCATTTTCAAGCTCTAACAGCTTGAATGAAAACCAGAGTAAGGTTATCACAAGCTATTATGGACAAGTATCAAAAGGAAATCTATTTTTTAATAAAGAAAGATGAAATTTGGATGGAGGCAGTTATCCCTAGAACCATCTAGGTAACTGAAATGGACTATGAGATAGATGATAACATCGTAGAAACCTATACAAAAGCCCTCCTTGAATCTCCTAAGGAACCGAAAGAGAAGGTATTTGGTAGTGCAGAAATAATTGAGAGCACTATACAATCTAGGAAAAGAGTAAAAAGAGTAGAAGCAAAAGTTAGAAAGGGATCCTGACAGGCAAAAGCAATCAAGGAAGATGTACTAAAACAAACTGGTATTACTAAAAGTGAGTTAGAAGAACTTCAACCAGAAACTCACCTTTCACCAATTCGAACCTCTTTAGAAAGTGACATACCTGTTGTATTCAAGAGAGTTGAGAGGAAAATAAAACCTTCATCGACACCCTCTCCTACACCAAAAAGGACAAGATAGAAGCAACAGACAGTGAGGCCTCCGACAAAGAAGATGACTCCTAAGAAGAAGGTGAAACAAACTATTGCTCCTATTGACAAACTTCTTAGTGAAATCACTAAAGATGGAAAGTTGAAGAATATTAATAAATTGTACAATACACTATCAGCTGATGACAAGGAAAGTATAGAAAACAATGTAATTTTACACTTAGACATATACAAGAAATTCTTAATGGAAGTTGTTCATGAAATCCCAAGTGACTTGTATAGGATATTAGAAGCTAGAAGACTATCTATTGTTGAGCTAGATAAAAAGATAAAGATTGAAAAATTACTGGCAGTGCATCCAGTTAACTCACCTAATCAGATAGACAAATTAATCAGTGAGGCTAACCGGACAATGTTCTCTACTTCTCACTAGCATGTAGCACTTATGGTAGGGAGAGTGAAGGAATTTTCTGAGGAAATTGTTGATGGATGGGATATTTTGTTTGTGGAGAAAGAAAAAGAGGAAGAACTGCTCAGACCTAAAACCATAAAAGTGTCTAAAAAAGACAAAGATAAGGGTAAAGGCAAGGTAGGTGGTCCACCAAGTTTGAAAATAACTGACAATAGGCCCCCACCTCCTTCAGATACTTCACTGGTAGACATTACTAAAAATCAACCGGCCACTGAGAGTGTGGAGACTCTAGTAGAAGACACAAACACTGAGTTAGAAATTCTATATACAGTAAATGTAGACACTCAGGAAGTTAATGTCGTGGTTGACAAAGAGACAACTGAGGATAAGGCAAAAGATGTGACTACTAAGTCACCAGCTATAGAAGTTGAATTAAACATAGAAAAATCTTCACAGGAAGAGTGACCGACAGAGGATAACATGGAGAAATCGGTAGAAACAATAGATAAAACATCTAAAGAACTGGCTAAGGAAAGTGCAGAAGTACAAACTGAAAAACCAACAACTGAAAGCTTAGAGAAACCTTATGAGACACAGCAAGAGAAACCTAAACAGGTATAGGTTGAAGCACAGGAACAAATAGAGATAGTGCCACCGGCTCAAACTGAAAAGCCTAAAACCTTGTTTGTAGAAATGCAAACTCAAACTGACCTACTAGAGGTCGAACCAAGCAAGGAAATAACCACCACCTGTAGCATGGCTATTGTGAAAACTATTGGACAAACATTTGGAACAGCTATGATAGAATTCAAACCTACAAATGTAACTGAGGTCTTATTAGACTCAATAAAAAAGATCATCGAATGCAATGCACAAGCCTATAAGGCTATTGATGACACTATACCAATTCTTAAATTGATAGCACCAAAGTGCAATGTTGAGAATAAAGACTCTTTAGGTCAACTAGAAACATTGTCTAGGTTTATCACCAACAATCTTGTAACTATTGATCAGATGAATGAAGATACATTTAAGGAGAGATTGATAAAGGAAAAAGAAAAATTCTTTGAGGATATAGTTAAGAAGAATAAGAAAGAGATGGACACCCTTTTACCGTAACTTGCAGAAATAATCTATAACATCAAGAAACTCTACAGGGATACTTGCAAAACAAATGTCCTAACAGAGGATCTTGACAAGGAGATCAGCAAAATACAAGAAAAGATAAATAATATTGCTAACAATCTGATTGGAGCATCAGATTCATTTTTTGAGCTAGAGAAGAAAATTGCAGAACAGGAAGAGAAAATAAGGATATTGGAAAATGAAAAATAGGGAATAAAAGACAAAGCAAAGGACTTAAAATGCAGACTTAGTCCAAGACTAGACTATCTTATTTCTTTGAGAAAATAAATATCTGAGGCTCTAGTTCTTGAACTGAAGACACTAGAACAACAAATGCACATACTCGCTGGTACAGTGCAGAGGACTCAAGAAGCCATAAAATACTGCAAAACATCCAACAATGGAATAAATCTAATTTTGACAGACATTTTTCAGATTGTAACCCACAGGTTACAAGAATCCAAGTAGAACTCCACTGACAGCGAATGACGACCTTTGTCATTGATGTCAAAGGGGGAGTAGAGGAATGAGAAAAATGGTTCATCTGCTTAGGGGGAGCATACAGTTTTGGTAATACATTTTTGACAGACTATTTTTGGATATCTATTTTGAACACTTTTTTTATTTTTCTCATGAGTGTTGCCATCAATGCCAAAGGGGGAGATTGTTGGAAAATGCACACTCCAATGAGAAATTGTAGGTTATTGAAGGTTTTGTCATTGATGGAAACCTTGCAATCATATGATACCGGCAAGACAAATATACTAGCACCAGCAATGACAGACTCTACACCGGCATACAGAACACCGACAATGAAAGGAAGGATACCGACACCCAAGCCGACATGAATTTTGTTTGTAATATATTTTGTAATTAATTGTAAAATCTTTGTAAGCCGACATGGCGAGTTGTAACATGACTCATATATGTATGAGATCATTGTAGAACATTTTATAATAAGGAGATAGGCGAAATTAAGCAGACCTAACATGTGAATTATAGGTTAAGGGTTTATGTATGCAGCAGAGCTAAAACCGATATTGGATCTAGCATAGCAGATGCTATTTTGAAGTAGTATAAGATATTGGATTAATACAATCCATTTTTGTAAGTCAGTGTGACTTCCTTTTGTAATTGAGCAGTGAGCTCTAGGCACTTGGCCTTCCTGCATGTGCAAGCCCCTATTGTAAAAGTAATATTCCCTTATTGACCAGTAAGTGAATATTGTGGGTCACAAATCCCACCGCGGTTTTTCCTACACTAGGTTTCCTCATTAAAATATTGTGTTATGGTGTTCTTCTCATGTGGTTGTTTTTATTCTTGCTTATTGCATTATTGCTGGTTTACTGGTACATAGTTTTAATATACTTTTCATGTTTTAAGTCAAGTAAATCTAATAACCAGTTAGATACCGATTCACCCCCCCTCTCAGTATCTTTGGGAATCCTAACACAGTATATGTTTCACCGACATCTCAGGAAGTTGATTATGATTTGTTATCATTTGGTTATGTTGAAGACATGGATTGGATGTTTACATTTGGCATTTTGCTTATTGGTCTGATCGGGTTCACATATTTTCCTTAACTAGAAAATAGGTCTAGGTTATGGACTGGTACAAGATATCATGTTCTAGATCAGAACAACACTTTTTGGAAATGGTTTATTGATTGGTTAATGTGTAGATGTATTGAGACTGACATATTGTATTGCAACAAGACTTATTTTGTAATTGATTTAAATGTAATATCTTTTAGGAACCGACCTAGTGATGAGGTCTAAGCTTTTGTATAAATAATTGTAATATCTTATTTGTAAGATGAATGAGGAAGTGTGTGAGTGTTGAAGATCATTGTGAAGAGCGAATATAAGCAGATCCTTGTGTGAATCACACAGATATTATTTGAAGGTTAAGCAAAGGTTATGAAGGTTTTTGGTCCTCATGCGTAGAGCTCAAACCAATACTGAATCCAACATTGAAGATGCTATATTGAAGCAATACATTGTTTATTGGATTTAACCTTCCAACTATGTAGTTAATGTGACTCCTATTTTGTGATTGAGCAGTGAGCTCTAGGCGGTTGGCCTTTCTACATGTGCAGACCCCATTATTGTATTCACTTACTATCTGTAGCAGTATCATCTGATTGTGGGTAAGGTTTTCCACCATGATTTTTCCCCCTTATAGGGTTTCCACGTCAAAATCTATGTGTCATGAGTTGTGGATGTTGTTTTCCTTTTTGTTTCATGCATTAAGTTGTACTGGTAATACTATAACTATTAATATGCTTTACCAGCACTGGTTTTAAGTTGGAATAATTTTTTTGGGGGTTATAATTTATTGACAATTGATTCACCCCCCTTCCCCCTCTTAGTTGTCCCTCCTGGTTCATAACAATTGGTAGTAGAGCTTAGTCCTCTTTTTGTAGAAGCCTAATAGCTTGAGGAGATCCTATGGTAGAAAATATTTTCAGGAAGCATGGTCCTAAACTTGATGGAACTAACTAAGGTATATGGAAGATCAGAATGGAAACACATATGATCTACATTGGAAGAGATATATGAGATATTACAAAGATTGGATATGTTGCTCCTAAAAATAATAATCCTAATCCATCGACCTTGGCTAAAGACATGGAGAATGATTGTAAAGAAAGAGAAGCACTTCTGAGTGCATTATCAGATTAACAAATCATGGGATTATCAGACAGATCTACTGCAAAAGCTATTTGGGATAAACTAGAAACATTGAATGAAGGAAATACCACTGTCAAAACTGCAAAACTAAAATGTTACCAAGTCAGGTATAAAAATTTAAAAATGGAAGAGGATGAAAGAATTTCTGCATTTATGGAAAGAGTTAATGAAATTGTTTTAGGAATACAATGTTGTGGAGGATCTTAAAGTGAAGATGAAATTATTTCTAAATTTTCAGAGCTTTTCCACTAGCTTACAAAATGAAATTAGTAGCTATTAATGAGTTGAGAACAATGCCTAATACATTAGTATCTAGAGATACTTTGGTTGGAAAATTTTCAGCATTTGAGGTTGAAGAATTTGGTCCTATTGCTACATTCAAGATTGATATAGCCTTCTAATGCTCTGCTAAATGGACAAGGTTAGCAAATGACAAACAACACAAGAAACCAGAAAATCGTTAGTGTTAGTTAACCAAGAGCTAATCTAAATAGGCATATCAAAAGAGATGCTAAAATCATGCTAATATATCTAACAAATGAAACAAAGATAATGAGGCATCTCCAAATGCCTCTTAGCATTCTCTTAGCTCCTTCTCCTTTGTTCCTCTCCTCTCCAAGTTCCAAAATAGTGTAGCTCTTAGTAGCTTTTTACACTATGGATGCTTATGGAGGTTTGAGATTGAAATATTGCTCTAAATGTAAATAAAGAAGCTAATATTAAGCTATTGATACTAAAATGATTTATTTTAACCAAAATGACAATATATGAGTTTGCTATGCTAAATGCTCTCTAAAATGCCTATAGGTTAAATGCATAAAAGTTTTCAGGATCTGGATTATGAAGAAATGGGCTCTATTTATAGGAAAAATGGAGCAATGGATGGTTGAGATTGAGTAATCTCAATAAGGATCAGGATTGAATGATTTCAAATCCATGTGAGGGCTTTCAACCCAATCCCGGGATGAAAAGTGTCAATGTGAGATAGGTTGAGAGGGGAGGGAATAAGCATTAAATGCTTGATATGACCTTGGGAGTTAAAGTCAAGCTTAGTTGAATGAATAAACTCTTTATTAAAAAAATAAAGCTTTTATCCAATGGATAAATTCTTGTGCAAAGTCAAGAAGGATAAATATGGTCAAAGCAATAAATGTTTGGGGGGACAAATTTGAAATAACCATAAATGGTTATGTAAGAGCCATAAATGGTCATGTAAGAGCCATTAGTCATTTTTGAAGACTTTGGGGGGTTAATTTGTTGAACACACAAAGCATTAAATGCTTTTCAAAGACTTTTGAAGTCTCTGAGAAGTGACTCCATTTTGCTTAGGAATGTGACAATAATTAGGGAATGGATTAGGCTAATTAGGAAGGGGTTAGAAGAATCTAGAAGGGGATTTTAGGAATGCAATTGGATTTGGTGGGTGAGGGAAAATAGGATTTTATTAAAATAAAAATTCATTTATTTCAATAAATGTGTGCAAGTTGCATTTGTAGGAAAATACAAGTGGGGGGGGGATAATGATTTAAATAAATGTTTTTATTTAATTTATTTAAAAGAGGAATAGGGGGATTTAATTAAATAAATAGATTTTATTTATTTAATTGATTGTGAATTTGATTTAATGAATTAATTATAATAAATTGAATAATTTATTTAATTAATAGGAGAATGTTTGGGGATGAATTAATTAAATATTTAATTTAATTAACTGATGGCTAGTGGATTTTTAATCAAATAAATAGCGAATATTTATTTAATTAAGTTGCACAGATTTGTGTGACTACATTTGCCCCTCTTTGAGATGGTGCAGTTTATCATGCCGTTTCAAAGAAAGAAAAACTGGTGTGAAGAAATGCCCCATAAAATGTAAATTTAATGGGTGGTATGCCCCCTCGAGAGATGGGCCAAATTTTTTTGAAAAATCGAGCGATCTCTCGAAAAAGAATGAAAATTGGTAGGGTGTTAGAAGAGAAGAAGTGAGCAATACGGGTGAAAAATAGAAGAAATCGGGGAAAAAATGGAGAAACGGTGGGTTCGGGAAGTTCACGGGGACCACGGCGGTGAGCGGGGGGAAGTTACGGTGACGGCGAAGGGTATAAATGAGGTGAAAGGGGTGAAAACAGGATCATTTGTGACCGCGACCAGTGTGAAACTAGAGCTCTGATAGTGACCTTTTGGAGGAGCAAGCAGCAGTTAGGATGCTGATACTAATTACCGAGCACAGATTTGAGCGAGTCTGATGGTTCCAACGGCCAGACGACTATGGACCAGTGGTACACAAATTGGAATGTTAAATTTTTACGCATTTTTGATAGGCTTTTTATTGAGTCTTAAGTCGAGTCGGAGCAAGAGCACTAGAACTATAGTTTTGGTGCTTTTGCTCCATGAACTAGCACTACTATGCCACAATGGTGCTATTGCCCCATTGTTTGAGTGCTTTTGAAATGTTTTAGCGCTATTGTATGCAAATTTAGTCTCTATTGAGGGCTTGATTGAGCGCTATTGATCTTAATTAGCACTACTGTATAGTTGTTTTAACGCATTTGTAGTTTGAGCGCTGTTCGATAGCTGATTGAGCGCTTTTGTTAGGATTGTAGTGCTATTGTTGAGAAACTAGTGCTTTTGTTGGTATAATAGCGCTTTTGTTTTAGGATAAAGAGATGCCCCAGTTTGGATGAAGAAAAATCTCTCGATGCCAATGATGGAAGAATGGCGATGTGGAGTGGGAGTTGTTTTGAACCATAGCAGCCCAATGAGACTTAGGTCATTAGGATAAATTCCTATTGAAGTCTAGGTTGCCATGATTGCTTACCTGTTGAGACCCAAAGATACTTGATCAAAGTATCTATTGAGAGTCTAGGTTTAAACTTAAGAAAGTTTGAAAACAAAACAACTGATGATGATTGATGAATGCCCATGTGTAGGAGGAGCTGGGTGTGTTGCAGTTACGTGAGCGACATCCTGCGACATAGGGGCTACGGGATCGATTGACATAGGTGGAGATTGATTGCATTATCGTGACCAGATTATATGAGGTGATGCACATGCCCGTGATTCGTATGAATCATAGATTGATCACAGCATTAGCAGAGCGGTGGCACAGTGAGACGTGCACCTTCCATCTAGTACAGGGGGAGATGACAATGACCCTAGAGGATGTGTGGCACATCTTACAAATTTCAATTTGGGGGGAGCTGGTCACATATGACAGATCCTGGGGGACCCTTGCAGTTCAAAGGATTTTTGATGAGGACGTGCTTATTGATGATGGCTCGATTGCCTAGGAGGAGATAGCGGTGTTATATGAGCCTCTTTCAGTAGTCTTATCAGGTATCATGGGAGGACTTCTTTGTCCAGATAGGTGATCACATGGTTTGGCCGTAGGGTGGGGACAGGTGATTGAGATGATGGTTACCAAGGGGACTCAATTTGCGTGGGGGCCATGCATGTTGGCGCACCTGTACCAGGAGCTCCATGAGGTGGTTTACCAAGAGAGGGGTTCTTTAGCAGTGGGCGTGATGCTGCTGCATATTTGGGCCTAGGAGCACCTACTAGTGACTTGACCGATGAGTCTGAGATTCCATGCAGTGGATCAGCAGTACATGTTCATGTATAGCGGCATGATGAGTCAGCCCCACTTGGGGAAGTTAGAGTGGTGGCGGTGGGCATTGGATTATTTGGATGCAGTGATATGGTGACCATACTTGGAGTGTGAGCCATGGGATGATGATGCAAAGGCACTGTCGTATGTGTTTATGACTCAATTTCTCATTAGGAGGACCTTGTATCATGTGGAGAGATAGGTGCCTGGGAGAGTGCTGAGACAGTTTGGATGGTAGCAGGGACTGCCCAGTGGATCAGGGGAGTATGCTCGGGCTATTCGGGAGAGGTATGCATGGGGGCCAGGGCTATTGTATGATCAAGCACTGGAAAAGTTCTATACACTACAGGTGAGACCATGGGACATACAACTGAGGGTCGTGGATGCAGGGGTTTTAGATGAGTACACGTAGTACCGGGCAGTGCACCCGATCTTATGGATATATGATCCTGCAAAGCCAATCCTAGATTTTGAGGATGAGAGGCGATAGAGATGGAGGAGGGTAGGAGGTCGAGGACTGATGGTAGGGGGAGGAGGAGAGGTAGGAGGAGGAGGAGGAGGAGGTGGAGGACGTGGAGGTGGTGGGTTGGGGATGCAGAGTTAGCAGAGAGGGAGAGGTGGACTGCCTCTACAGATATCACAGGGACCATTGATACAGGGAGGAGTTTAGCTGAGTGGGAGGGGGATGGAGAGGGAGATCCCGATGGACAGAGGGGAGAGAGCTACTGGAGAGGGTGGTGCAGGTGAGGCTGCTATGGATACCGGGGAGGGAGCCACTAGAGATCTTCAAGATCATATGATAGCACACTTGCAGACCTGGGTAGAGGATTTGGAGGCAGAGGTGGCAGCTAGGGATGTGTAGCTATTTGCATGGGAGTCAGAGCTGGTGGTGGTACTACGGGAGAGAGATAGTGCAATGGAGAGATTGGCAGAGCTATAGGAGAGAGTCTGGGTCAGAGTAGGAGCACAAGGGCCTACGGGGGAGGTGATGAGGGAGATGCGGTGAGCACAGGCAGAGATGGACTACTAGTGGGGTTTATATGAGCAGGTGGTGCCAGTTAGTCAGCGTGCTCTTAGCTATTCACAGATGCAGTAGGCTAGATCAGAGCGATTGCAGAGGGTGCAGAGTAGTGGGGGTGTGATGGGTCCTCTGCGGAGGGAGAGATTAGGGGATGTAGGAGTGAGTGGTGGTTTGATGAGGCCTCCATGGAGAGATGGATCAGGTGGTGCGGGCACCAGTGGTGGAGCAGGTGGAGTTGGAGGAGGTGGTGGGATAGCATCTGGCTAGAGTGGCATTTGAGAGAGCATTTTTGCATATATGTATTGTATCATTGTTTATTTTTTGGACTGTATCTTGGATGGCTCTTGGTAGCCAATTTTGTAGACTTCATTGTACTCTCATATATGAGATGATATATATGAGGAGATCCCATATTTTGATGATATGCAGTTGATATGTATGGATGTTTATGTAGGATGATGAGTTATTGCTTAGATGGATATGTGTACATGTATGCATTTTGATGAGATGTTTCTTATATGAATGTTTTTATGATGATTTATGATGTTGGATACTGACATATGAATGCAAGTTTATATATGTATGATTTGTTTGATTTTTGATTTAATGCCTTATATATGTAATGCCACGATGAGGATGTATGCTTATGATGATTTATGAAGAGGATTTTGGTGTTTCCTATTGCAATATAATGATGAGATGATTTATGCGATGATGAATGATTTTATGTATGGATATGCATCTAGATTTTTTTAGTACGGATAAACAAAATGTAAAGTACAAATGTTTATATGATAATGCCTAAATGAATGCATATGTAAAATGGATATATATAAAATGGTATGAACCAATGTTTTTTGGAAACAAATGGATTTATGATTCTAAACACTTAAATATGATTTAAGTAAGAATGATAATGTGATGATACTATAACTTATGGTTTTAATAACTGCACCTTAATGCAATTGAAAAGAGGATAATGAATGCAATGTGAATGAATCTTAAAATGAGCATAATAAGGTACTTAATAATGAATGAATGCACCTTTTTGCTATAAATGAATGTATGCAATAATAAATGATAAAGGATGATGAAATGATGATGGATAAACGATAATAAATGAATGCATAGCAAATGATTTTAAAACAATCAAAATACAATTTGATCCCATGAATGAATCTAATTATTTTTATGATTGATGTAATGATGCAAATGATTTAATGAAAACTAATGTCAAAAAAGGAACTATATGCAATGTTAAGTTAAAAAATGACATGAATGTACTTAATGCAAGATGCAACTAAATGCAATGATGATATGACCATGAGGAATGCAAGGTTTTTGAGACTTTGCATGATGCATTGATGATGTATCAGAGTACTCGGTCACGATTGTATCCAAGACTAGCTTTAATGGTCATTTTTGCATATAAAGCCTACATATGAATGAATGAATGGATGGGTGATATGCAACAGAATGCAAGATATAAATAGATGAGATGGAATGACGATCTATAGTGCTCTATTTTCATCATTGAGCTTTAAAATGTTGGAAGAGAATACAAACATTTTGACATAATGATTCAAGATGACCTGAGTATTAATTACATGGATTTTATATAGCAAGTTAATACAAACAACTTGATATAAGGGTCAAGTTGACCAGAGGATTGCTTGCGGAATAGACAAGGATTATCTCTATTTATGCATGACTTGGATCGTCCTCCTTGATCTTAGGCTGATCATATCCTGAGACAAGTGCATACCGTACTAAGAGATAAAAACCTTTTATCCAGTTTGGATGAGGTAGGAGGAACCAAATGAAGACCATTATACCTGCAAACAAATAGTATATACATAAAGAATAAAGAATTTGGATCCTTGGTAATGGTTCATGCCCATATGGTTGAGGTATACACTGTAGTCAGCAAGCTGCAATGATCTATGACTTCTTTTAGCATAGGGTCACGTAGCTTGGTGAACTTCCCACATAGACACCATTAGTACATGCCCCAGAACTTCATCGGAAATAATGTGCTGAAGATACACAAACAATGCTGAAAGATCCTGATACAGATAAATGAATGATGGTACTCACAAATCAACCAAGTATTTGATAGCTTAACATAATTTTCTTGTCAAAGAAAACATCACTTTTGTCTTTGTTTTGGTAAGGAAGGATGCATCCTTGTTTGAAAGACAATTTTTGATTTGTTGATGTGGATTGTGTGGTTTGATTGGTAAATGGTCATTGTGTGAGTATTATGTCAATGTTTGTTTTTGTATCTGTGCGGATGAGTATGTACAATGTGTTGCCATGTTTTTGTGTGATTTTCGATGTTTTCTGATGTTTTTGGATTTTTTTGATTTGATTTCCAATGTTTTTGATATTTTGGTGAGTGTTTTGAATGTTTTTGGATTTTGAATTATTTTGAATGTTTTTTTGGATTTTGTGAGATAGTTTTAAATGAAGAACTTTAATGAATCACAAGACAATGTAGAATCCACTTCCATCAATAGGTTAAAGGCATTGCCCCCAGTTTTTAGACATGACTATAAAAAAGTGAGATATAGGATGCATGCAGTACTTTCTTGGATTTGTAGATTTATAACAAGCCATGGTTGATGGATGGATGGATGTGTGGATGCATGAATGTGATCACAACAAGCCTGAAAGATACTAAAGCCATTGTCTTTATGAGTGGTGCCTGTTTGCTAGGTTTTCACCATCGCACTTACCCAAGGTGCCACCGAAGTGGTTGTTCACTATTTGGATGCATGATTTTTCTTTACTTTTTTGAATGTTTTTGTATTTCTTCGGGACATTTTTCTGAATGTTTTTGGTATTTTCTGGTATGCAGGGGAGCCTGATGCTCTGTACAGCTTAGGTATAAAACCGTTTGAGGTGCATGTTGTTGATTGGATCTGCGAGTAGTTCTCCTTCTGATGTAGCCAACTGATATGCCCCGGACCCGAATACAACAGTGACAACATATGGGCCCAGCCAGTTTGATTCAAACTTGCCCTGATGTTCTCTGTTTGGTTGATTGCGAGGATTCTCTTGTAGAACAAGATCACCTACCTCAAACGTATGAGATCTAACTCAGTGATTGTAGCTTCTTCTCATGCGCTGCTAATAGGCTTTGAGATGGTTGTATGTAGCTTGTCGCTTCTCATCAAGTAACTCCAAGTCCTGAAGATGGGATACTCTATAGGCTTCATCATCTATTAGATTATGCAAGGAAACCCGTAATGATGGTATTTCGACCTCAATATGCAAGGTAGCTTCTGCACCATAGACCAATGAGTAGGGAGTTGCACCTGTAGGGGTTCAAATGCTAGTTCAATATGCCCATAGTGTTGGATTCAGTTGAACATGCCAATCATGGTCAACATCATTGACTGTCTTCTTGAGGATTCTTAATATGTTTTTATTGGATGCTTCGGCTTGACCATTGCCTTGTGGGTAGTAGGGAGTGGAAAAGTGATGTTGGATATGAAATTTCTCACAAAGTTCATGGACATCCTGATTTTTGAAAGGAAGATCGTTATCTGTGATGATGGACATGGGTACACCATACTAGCAAATGATGTAGTTGAGGATGAATGAGGCAATCTGCTTGCTAGTGACTTGGGTAAGTGGAACAGCTTCGATCCACTTTGTGAAATATTTGGTGGCGGTAACAATGAATTTATGGCCGTTGGATGAAGATGGATGAATCTTACCCACAAGGTCAAGGCCCCATTGATAGAAAGGCCATGGTGTTGTGATTGGTTGTAGTTCCTGTGCCAGTGCATGTATTAGGTCACCATGAACTTGACATTTCTTGCATTTTCTGACAAAGTAGTAGGAATCCTTTTCCATAGATGGCCAATAGTATCCATTGCACAGGAGTTTCTTGGCTAGTGATGGACCACTTGAGTGAGTCCCATAAATTTCTTCATGGACTTCTTCCAAAGCCTTTGTTATCTCACCTTGTTCCAAACATTGAAGGAGAGTACCATCAAGACCGCGTCGGTATAGGGTTTCAGCAATAATGGTATATCAAGCAGTTTGGCGAATGAAGGTTTTACGTTGGTTATTCGATTGGTTGGGAGGAAGGGTGTGATCGCGGAGATAGGTGTAGAATTCATAGTACCATGGGGATTCAGAACCGACAAGGTGACATATCATATCGGATTCGAGGATATCATAAGTGGGGATCCAAAGCTGTTCTACCAAGAACTCGTAGTGCGTTGAATTCTGTGGAAGATCTAAGAGAGATGCAATGGTAGCCATGGCGTTAGCAACTCAATTCTGATCTCTTGGTATTTTCTCAAAGGTAATTGTAGTAAATGATGATTTTAGTTTGTCCACCATTTGCTTATATGGCATGAGTTTATCATCCTTGGTCTAATATTCATCTGTTGCTTGTGGAATGACCAATTGGGAGTCGCCATATACTTGCAGTTCTTGTAATTTCCATTGTATGACTAACCTAAGTCCTATGATCAAGGCCTCATACTCTGCGATGTTGTTGGTGCATGGAAATGTGAGCCTGTAAGACTTCAGGATGCTATCACCTTGAGGTGTGATAAACAAAATGCCTGCCCTCGAGCCATGTCTAGTGTATGAACCATCAAAGTATAATTTACATGGTTGTGTTGTTGTGATCATGAATATCACTTCATCTGGAAAATTGGAAATGAGAGGATGATCGCCTATGAGAGGTACGTCGGCCAACTGATCTACAATAACTTGCCCTTTGATAGCTTTACGGTATGCATACTCGATGTCAAATTCACTTAGAATCATCACCCATTTGGCCAAGCGTCCTGTCAATGCTACTTTGCTGAGTAAATACTTGAGTGGATCAATCTTTGCAATAAGTTATACTTTGTGTGCTAACAGATAGTGCCTCAGTTTAGTAGTTGCTAAGATTACTGCTAGGCAAGCTCACTCAATAGGCATGTAATTGAGTTCATAGCCTACCAGTGTGTGATAGATGTAGTAAATAGCACACTCTTTTCCTTCTGCATTATGTTGTGCCAGTAGTACACCCAATGCTATACTTGTTGCTGAGATATAGAGTAACAATGGTCTACTAGGATCTGGTGGCATCAAAAATGGTGGATTTATGAGATAGTCTTTAAGCGTCTGAAATGCTTGTTGGCATCGGGCATCCCACTAAAAGCAGATGTTTTTGTGTAGCAAGTGTGTGAATGGGTGACACTTATCAGCCAATTGTGCAATGAATCTTCAAATGGACTGAAGTCACCCTTGTAATGTCCTTAGCTGACTGATATTCTTTGGTGGTGGTATGTCCATGATTGCTTTCACCTTTGCTGGGTCAACCTCAATACCTTTGCTTGAGACAATGTATCCTAGAAGCTTCCCAGAGGTTACTCCAAAGACACATTTCTTTGGGTTGAGTCGAACATGGTATTGTTCCAGTCTATCAAAGATTTTATCTACGATGTGGAGATGCCCTTCTCTGGTAAGTCATCCACATAATCTTCCATCATAGTATGCATCATGTCATGGAAGATGGTGGTCATTTCTCTTTGATAAGTCGCTCCTTCATTCTTTAGCAAACCCTCTTACATGGTTAAATCATTTGTTTTAACTCAACCTTTATCCAACCCAAGGGTCTCATCAGGCCTTTAATGCTTTGACCATGATTATCTCTTAATCACTTGCACAAAGGTTTATCCTTGGATTAACTCTTAATCCAATGGGTAATCCTAATTTAAGCTTGACCCTTACCCTCTAGATAACCCTAAGGTCTTCTCAGACATTTAATGTCTCCAACCCCTTTTCTCAACCAATCTTATGCTGACACTTGTCACCATTTCATTGGTGCAAATTGCAAACATGGATCCCCAACTTTCAAACTCAACCCTTGATTGAATCTTTCAATCCTGACCATCCATTGCCCTGTTTGTGCTATAAATAGAGCTCTCATTCCTCCAT
Organism: Cryptomeria japonica; assembly: GCF_030272615.1. Classification (NCBI taxonomy): domain Eukaryota; kingdom Viridiplantae; phylum Streptophyta; class Pinopsida; order Cupressales; family Cupressaceae; genus Cryptomeria; species Cryptomeria japonica. Next base: position 884,812,354 of record NC_081414.1, on the reverse strand, counting down.
TTTATCATCCTCCAAATTTGTAGTATCACACTTATGCTCAAATACATTTAAGCTCTCATATATCATTTTATGCTCATCATTCAGCCTCTCTTTAGAATAGAAATTAGTCTAAATATGCATGTTTAGAATACTTTCTTTATCATTTAGCTCAATCATAGACTAAATATATCATGTTAGGTTAGTATTCATACTAACCTTGTCATCTTATCATCTAGTTTATGGCATTTCTAGAATCATACATAGCTTAGGATGCATCTCATACTAAAATCTATCAAAGCATCCCTCGTTCTTACATTTGCCATCCCTAAACCATTTTGCTCAGTGATCTGAGAGCAAAAACAATGGTTTAAGGGACATTGTGAGATAGAGAACCATGGGACCCACCTTGGGAAGCTGAGTTATACTTCATGACTCCATAGCTTGCACCAAGAAGTCCTCTGTGTGTGTGTGGACATATTAAGTTCTATCAACCCACTTTTCCCCCATACAGCATCCTGTCACTTATACACTTGTTTGTTGAATTGAATGGTAGCGTGTAGAAAATGGGCCCCTCATGTAGCTATTATGCATGTCCTACACATTTATTGTAGAAAACAACATATCAACTCCTAAATAAGAGCAGGTCATGGACAACCAAGGAATGGTTGCATCAACCAATCAACAACCTAATTTTCAGAAGTTTGTATGCATCAAAAGGCAAATCATAATGATTTTAAACACAAAATACAAACCATAGCATGTAAATGAGGTCAAGACCACGCAAAAGAAGCTCAATTTGAAACAAAACATTTTACATGACTTTCTCTTTCATGTAGCTATTAGGTGCCTACCACATATATTTGCAATATATTTATTCTCGAACATGTATGTTGATGCATGTTGTTGGTACGATAGGTCCATTTTGGAGCCAAAATAGATGTGTCGCATGTATGTCGATGCATGTCATTGGTACAATCACATTTTGAAGCTAGAATAGACATGTCCGACACAAGTTGGATGCACCTAATCTCACTCAAAAACTGCAGAATAAATATATATGCAAATATATGTGGGAGACACCTAATAGCTACGAGTATTCTATCTTGAAAACGGACCTATCATACCAATGACATGCATCGACACACATTTTTGAGACATGCATACCATGCCAACTTGTTGTGGTGCTCAAAACCATGGTATGTGGTGTGGAGTTGTCGAGTAGTCAGTTTCACTCCTCGAGGCCCACAGAAAATTATGTGGACATGCCGGAGGACGCTCGTGGCATGCTTCATGGTTATTGATGGTTTTTTGTGCATAACACACACATTAAAAGCTTACAAATGAAGGAACCACATTTGGACAACATCCCAACAGGAAGAAGAGGTCGTAGACTCCAAAACTTGGTACGTTTGTGAGAGAAAAGACTAACATAAAACTCAAGTTAGTCTTGTAGTGGGATGCCTCTATTGTGGCTGCAAAAAACAATATGGGGTGACTAACACCCCATGTTTGTGGTAGGTTTTTAATCATAGGTTTTGCATTCGATTGTTGCTTTTTTCTAACATGGTGCTGTTAGTTTTGTACGATTTATCTATTTTGGAGCTAGAATAGATACAACCTCTCAGAGCATTGATCATGTATGGTTTGTGATTTGATGTAGCTAACAATGGTAAAGCCAAAGGATAACATGCAATGCAATTTACAATAACAAGGCTTGTTGGGCAAATAAAGCCACTTGGTGTTGGAGTTGGAGTTAGTCAATAACAAGGCTCTAGAATAGACAAATCCTACTGTGTGTTAGTGACATGTTATTCAATCCTAGTTATTGAATTTAAAATATATGGTGTAAAATGTGTGACTAAGTTGTGTGTTAGTCACACCATAGTGTTGATTTCAAGTCAGAATAGAGGTGTTTGTCCTTGAACGCATAACAATAGTACCAAAATAGGTGGTTGATATACACAGCTCTGGCACTATGGCAAATTGACACATATAATTCAGGTGATATATTACTTAGTGGTAGTTTAAATTTAATGTTAAACTGCATTATCATATATGAACATGTAGGTTCATTTTATGTCTTTTTAAATGCATTTACTTCCCAATGTAGACTACTACTAATATTAGTTATCCATCTAGGATGTTGATTTTCAAGGACTATTGAGTAGTCCCCCTACAAACGTCTAGACATTCCCAGGTTTTTGCTCTCTCTCCCTTCTTTAATAGTACTTGCACTGTAATGTCCCCTTATTAATATATTGGGCTTGTGCAACTTTTTAAAAGGGTCTTGTTGTATATATATATAGGTTTTTGTATAGAATTTTTTTATGTGATAGAAATGTGTGTATAAAATTTAGTTCTTGATCATGTAATATTAATGTCCTTACTTTTACTGAATTTGATAATGATGAAAATGAATAATGCAATTGGCTGATGCCTTATGCTCTATGCTATATATGCACCATATTAGACAAGAAGATATTATTTTCCAACCTGAATGCAGTACGATTGTTATTTATGGATCTTTGAGTCATGAAACCAGTATTGAATATATGAATCTAAAATCCTTATTCTTGTGAACTTATAAATTTGTATATATTTTGTTAATTTGCATGTGAGTGTTTATGTTCATCCTAGTGTATTTGTATATCTAGATTATCCATGTTCGTGATATGTGAGAGCTAAATGTGTTTGATGATCCAACTCTGATTTGAAATGTTATTTGGGGTTTTGTTTCAGTTGTCTCTAGTTGGAATGATGAACTCCTCACGTGTCTATCCTTCATAGTGTTCTTTATTATTTTGGGAACTTAAGACTAGGTTATTAATAATATTCCCATATCAACAAAGAGATGGTACCTTTAGAATACATACTTGTTTCAAAAGACATGTTTCTTCTGAATAATGAATTGGAGGTCTTCATACACATTAATTATCATCAAATACTTTCTTAATGGTAATGAATCATTGTGTATTGTGTGACAAAGAGTGACCATCTTAATTACTGTACACTCATTTTACACCATCAATTTTGCAATTAACAGATACGATTGACTAACCTGTCGCTAACACATTGTACAAAAGGTCTGTTTTGGAGCCAGAATAGACGCAACCAATGTGTTAAGCATATTTTGCATCCTTCTTTATCAATCCTCAACAAAGTCTAGTTTTTATGTTATATTTTGGATGGGGACAACATATGAAGCCTTTTTGAGAGAGTTGGTGATGGATCATAATCATTATTTCATTGCAATTGCAATGAAATGTGTTTTATAGTGGAATGTCATGAATAGTTTATGGCTAACTGTTAGTTGGGTTGTACATAACACAACAACATGCTAACTTTATATTGTAATGTACGAATAACCAGTCATGTGTTGACTATGTCATTTGTGGTGAATGTGTGGTGTTATTGATAGTGTGAAGAATACCAATTGTATCTTCTTCTTTTTTCAATTCAATCATGTCAATTGCATTGAGAAAAAGTTTGAGGGAAACTATTGATCTAGATTATGGTTTACTGGAGCTAAAGGCAGATGATCTCCTTGGAGTTGGCTACATTTGCTTCCAAGTGACACGTGATATCGGCCTTCCTGTAAGATAAGTAGTTTTAATGGACTATGCAACAAGTAGTATTCCTTGGTTTTGTCACTGTTTAATGTTGGTGACTAGAGATCCAATTTATATACCTAGGAGAGAGTTGGTCTTTTAGATGCGGGACCGGTTGGGGATTCAAATTTGAATGATTCAGGAGTTGGGCTTTTACATCTAGGACTAGTTGAGGATTCAAATATGAAAGAGTTAGGAGTTGGGCTTTCAAATGCGAGACTAGTTGGGGATTCAAATCTGAATGATTCAGGAGCTAGGCTTTCACATACAAGGCTAGTTGAAGATTCAAATCTGAAAGAGTCGGGAGTTGAGCTTTCAAATGCAAGACTAGTTGGAGATCCAAATCTGAAAGAGTTAGGAGATGGGCTTTCAGGTCAAGGACTAGTTGGGGATTCAAATCTGAATGAGTCATGAGTCGGGTCTCTAATTTTGAACCCATTGTCAAGTTGGCTTTTGAGTGACTGCACAACCACACTGGTAATTATTTATCATTATATTATAATTTTTTCCATCATTGCATGACATGGTTGCTGGAAGTTGGGACTTATAAGTGGAAATGTAGATATATATGGGCATAAAAAGCATCGATGATGTGTGCTATTTTATTTAACAACATTATGATAGTGGCTCTGCTAGTGAGGAAGATGAGGCCATTGACAATCTAGACAAGGGTGATTATACTGATGCTCCAAGTGGTGAGAGTGAAAAAGGGGATGTTTGTAGTGAGCATGAGGTGAGCATAGAGTAGGAGACTAAAGGGCAAGGTGATTCTGTCAGTGCTTAGGAACAAGAACAAGGAGGAGTAGTGAGTAATGAGGAGGTCCACTATTATTCAATATAGTTTGGATTATCTTTATAATGTTTGATTAGTGCAAAATTGAATGTGATGCTTTGTCTTTGTTGCCTATGCACAGCAATAGGTCGATCACAAAAAAGAACATATTAATGACAGGTTGCACTGCTTTTGTCTCTTCCATCATTGTTCCTACAATGGAGGCCATAACTTTTAGGATCTGGGGAGGCTTAATATGCATAGAGCCTAAGAACATCATCTTCTATTATTGGGGGTTTCACAATGCAAACGTGAACCATGTGTTAGTGGAGAATGCAACGCAGATCATATGAAGAAATATTAGATGTACTTGAAAAATAGGGAGTCTAATATCGAACACCAAATGGGTGTACGATATAGTATACAAAAAAAATGTGTCATTGAATGGGTGTGCATAAAATATGGAAAGAAAATACATGATGAGCTTCCTACCAAAGGTAAGGAAGAGATAAAGGAAGCAATACAAGTGTACGACAATAGTTTGGTTAGGGAGGCGAGAAGGAAGAAGGTTTTAGAATTATTGGAAAGAAAGAATATTGCAATAGAGGTAATTTTTAGTGATCGTATTGTTTTACAATTTAATAAATTCCTTTAAACTTTTGAAGAATGTCTTATTGAGCTATCCTATCCTGGTGCCTATAGTTTAAGTGATAGTGTAGGCGATGGTGAGGAGGTTTTGTCATCGAAGACTAATCGTGAAACAAATGTGCTAGTGAATGTGGCTGCATCTATTTTGTTGGGGAAGCAAAAAAAGAGGAATGCTATAGAAAAAGAAAGGCCAACTTCAGATCCTGAAATAAATGAGGGTGCATCTATTTTGTCAGAGAAGCAAAAAAAGAAGAATGTTGCAGGAAAAACAAGGTGAACTTCAGATCCTGAAAAAAAAGTGCCAGTCAATGAGCATGCATTTGATTCATCGGGGAAGCAATAAAAGAAGAATTTCATAGAAAAAACAAGTCTGACTTCAAATGAGGCCACACATTTGTCATTGGAGTTGACTATCTGTTGGCCTATCCATATGTGTATTTTCATTGCATGGTATGCTTTGCACTCTGCTATGTAGTATGTTGAATATTTTGTCCATGTCATTGTAGGCTGATTTTGATGGGGTTGGTGGAGGGAGCATGGAGTGTCCAGTGGTATTTGATCACATGGAACATAGTGTGCCCAAAAAATAAAGTCAAAAACCTGAGTCATCTATTAGGTATCTGTCTATTTGGACGAAGAAGCTGAAGGAGATGACGAATGAAAAATTGGGTGCATGTAGTGGCAAGAAAATTGCGGAGCAGTCTCTTGAATTGGGGCAGACGCTGGACGATAGGAGAAAAGAACAGTCAATGTAGTTGCCTGATGACACCATGTATAGTGCTCCCCAAAAACGACATCCAAAATCTCTGATGTCTGTTAGGAGGAATAAGGTGAAGGAGATGACGATTGAAAATCTGAGTGCATGTAGTGGTGAGACGATTACAGAGAAGTCTCTTGAAATGGGCCAGAGGTTGGAGGATAGGTGAGAAGATGAACAAGTAATGCGGTGTCATTTTGCATGACATGTAGTACTATATCATCACATGTTGTATTATACTATAGAGTAGCTCTTTTTTGTATGCAAAGATGAACAAGTAATGTGGTGTCATTATGCATGATATGTAGTGCTATATCATCACATGTTGTGTTATACTATAGACTAACTCTTTTTTGTATGCAATCAGTCGTGGTATTGGATGAGAAACCTCTGAAGTCTATTTGGAGGAAGAAGCTGAAGGAGATGTTGAATGAAAATTTGAGTGCATGTAGTGATGAGAAGATTGCAGAGGAGTCTAGTGAATTGGGGAAAACATTGGAGGATAAGAGAAGAGATGAATAGGTATTGGGCTCTTATTGTGCATAACGGGCGGTGAGAGGCAGTGTTATACTGCAAAGTTTTTTTTATGTTGTGGTTTGTGTCCATTATCTGTGTTCCTATTATTTCCTTTGTCATGTAAAATTCATCGACCTTGGTCTAGTAGTGTTCATAGGCATATGGGTTTAATGTATACTTACACTACTATACAATGTGTCACATTTTACATCATAATGCGATACAAGAAATAATTGAGAAAGAGTCTAGGGGAAATAATGATGGATGTACAAATGCAGACCATGACCGCGATGGGGGCAATGGGCTGGGACACAAAATGATTTGGGTATTGTTGTATTACATTGCCATGAATTGATTTGCTTATGGTTGATGGTCATCTATAAAGAATTCTATTTAAGCAATTGTGTCCACTCATTACTGATGCAGGAAACCATGGAAGACAAAGAAGAGTTCGCTAATCAAGATTCTCATGTTGTTGCTGTTGGAGTTCAAGTCCAACTACTAGTGGATGGGGCACTAGTTGGGGAAGGCATTGTTGATGGGCTGGGGGAGGGTGTAATGTGTCATACTATTCCAGTCCCACAAGATTGTGCTAAAGTTTGCATCATGAAATTCTTTGATGCAAATGCCCAGTTGCCTTTCCCAGGTCCTTTTGTTGATGTCTTGTTAGATTCCTTAAACTCGTGGGGGGTGTGGCCATTGAAGACCTAGTCTATTCCCTGGCCGTAATAAGTTTTGAATATGACAAGATCCCTTCCTCCATCTTCTCATTCCATCATTTATCTTATTCCAATGGAATGAAATAGGTAGCACTCATATGATCTCATTTGTATGTGGCAGGATAAAGTTGGCGAAAATGTCGAGCCACAAAAAGAGGATGTTAAATACGACCCTGTGATCAGATAGGCAAGTCAGAGGCTACGATCACTTGGCATCACCCCTCCTGAGTTGCATAAGCATGAGAAGAAGCATAAAGGATTTTACGGTGATGTCAACTCAATTGTGGAAACCAGACAACAGAGGCAATATTTTTCGATCTGCATTGTTGTTCCTCTTTCTTGATCGTTATAGTGAGATACTGTGGTGGAAGATCAATCTTGATAGACTATTCAGATGAGATTTGGAGATCTTATATTGAGATGGCTTTTAACTTACATAGTTTAAAGCCTCTCAATTATTGTTTGTGTTTTAAATGAACTCTACTTTATTTTCAACCTTTCATGCTATTTTAAGTGATGTAACTATAAAGGCTTGATTTGTTGGACTATTTCATGGTGATCTTACACCATGAACTACCCTTTAATAACTTCACAAACCTATCTTTGGTTCACAATATTTTTAATAATGATAGTGGATGGCAGAATAAAGTTGATGATAGTTATTTATTATTCAAGTTTTGTTCAAGGTCTCTTACTTATTGTATATGCATAGGTTTTGTTATTGTGTATCAATAGGGATCCTACAACTCTTTTACATATACAGATCAAGCCTAATGTTTGATTCAAATTGTGAACCATGTGCTCTTTCCACTGTAACTTACAATAGTTCAATATACCATTGTTATTATTTGTTTTTTAACACTAATTTGAAATGAATTAATAACAAAAATATAAAAAAAAAATCAATTAAAAAAAGAAGACTTGTGTTATAGTTTCATGGCAGATGTGTAATAAGTTGGATGCAAGACGACGAGTGGTGAGTGATGGAGTTATCTTCCCAAAACATGGATTCCCAATTGGCAGGTAACCTGCCACCCAAGTGCCCTCCCACTTGTCAGTTTAGTGAACACATTAACTTTTGTATTCTACATAATGTTATTCTTGCAAAAATGCAACAGATACCTATTTGTTTCGTGTTGGCATAAACTATTGTTTCCTGTATTTTTCATGTTGTCTTGCCTTTTTGTGTACTAATACTTCTTATTTGGCATTGTTTGTAGGGATGGCAATGGGAAGACTAGGGACATGAAAAATAAAGGGCATTGAAACATCTATTTCAGAGAATGAAATGCCTGCTATGACTTCATAGGTGAATGGGACGCCCGTTGTTCTCACTTACAACAATAGTTTAGGGAAGTCTATATGATAGCCACCAACACCCTTTGTAGACTAGAATGATGGAATGGATAGAATGAAGTTTGACACCATGCATGTAGAACTGCTAATGCGGAAGGTCAAAATGGCCCATGCTGAAAATGAAAGGATGAAGGGGATTGTTTCTGACCTTGAATGGAGATACACTGAACTGAAAAGGAGATGCACTGAACTGAGTAAGAAATACATGGAACTCAATAACAAGGTCATAGAATTTAACAATAAGAATATGGACCCTAAGTTGGAAGTGCATAGATTGTAGATGGTAAATGACAGATAGGAGGTAGTGCGTGAGGTGTGCACTAAAAGAAACAAAATCATAAGTGGCTAGATATAGAGCATGCTAGATGTTTGTGCACAATGTGCTCAGTACTAGAAACGAAGGTTCAAGGAGGTGTCTTCCTTGGTAACTGATGAAGATGATGGGAAGGGTATGCCTCCCCTTACTCCGACCACTGGGGGAAAGAAAAGTGATTTAAATACTCAACCTCTGCCTCCATAAGATTCTTGTACTATTAGGAAAGTTTTCTAGATGTATATTATTGACCTTTGTTGAATAAAACATTACCAGTGGTGCAGATTGTTTGCAATCAGACATATTGGAATTTTATCCAATTGTTTCATTTAAGAAAACACTTTGAATGCTTCATGAATGACTATTTTCAATAAATGTGATTAACTTCACTTAAACATCTTGAATGGTTAATGACTAGTTTCTTGTACAATTTTTCATGCTTTCTGAATGGTTATATTTGGTTTTTCTACACGTCTTGTATGATGAATGGTTGAACAAGGTGATCTATGCCTCTTCAATTGGTTATAGGGTTATATATGTTTCCATATGAAAAATATCTATATGTGGCTTTCTCAAATGTCTTTGCTTTCATATATATGTTGGGAATGTGTTCTAAACTTACTTCATTTGATTTCACTAGAATTGAGTATATTATATGATGTCCCCTTCTTATTATACTATTGTTACAGGGAGTGTACCTTAATATAATTGATAAAATAGTCATCATCAGGTAGAACTAACCTGGAGAGCAGCGGATGGTCAGGGTGATAATTGTCTATTAGATTCAATGACAGTCCCAAAGACACTAAGAGGGGGGGGTGAATCAGTGTCTAACTAGTTGATAGAATATTTAAACTTATTAATAAATATGTATCCCAAAAAAGTGCACCGATAAATAAGAATGATTGTAATAAACAAAACAAAATAGAGACAACATAGAAACACACCATAACACAAGATATTTAACGAGGAAAATCAGTGTGGGAAAAACCTCGATGGGATTTTTGATCCACATTATTTACTCACTAGACAATGAATAAATACTACTTACAATGAGGGGCCTGCACATGCAGGGAGGCCAACAGCCTAAAGCTCACTGCTCAATAAAGAGTCATGCTGACTACAAAATGGATTATTAAATCCAATACAATGCAGTGCTCAAAACAACATCTCTCATGCCAGGTTCAGTACTAGTTTAAGCTTAGTCAATAACCGAAACCTTCGTTGTCAACTATATCACCTTATACAAAATTGCCTCATCACATATTATACCCTTTTTTTCATCTACTTTCATAAAATGACCTATAAGATCTCATACATATATGAGTCTTTTACAATATACCATGTCATCTTTACAAAAGATATTTACATTACAAAACAATTCATATAAACAAAAATTTATCCCATGTCGGCTGGGGTGTCGGTATGCTTGTTGCTGATGTAATATGAATGTCGGTTAAGTGCCTGTTGGTGTTGGTGTTGGTGTTTGCTAGTGTATGAAGTTTGTGATGCCAAGCATGTAGAAACCAATTGTTGGTGACTTTCCAATTGGTTGCTAGATGGTTTCCATCAATGACAACATCAACTATTCTCATAAGAGTGTAGAATGCCAACAATCTCCCCCTTTGGCATTGATGGCAACACTCATGAGAAAAATCAAAACTATTATCTAAAAACTAAAAACCAAACAGATGTGCTCCCCCTTAGCAAGTGATCTCCTCTGTACATGCATTTTTCTCTCCATTACTCCCCCTTTGACATCAATGACAAAGGATGTCATCAAAAGAGTACAAAAATGCTACCTCAAGGTTTGTAACCGGTTGGTTACAATTTGAAATATGTCCGCCAAAATCATATTCAAATTGCAAAAAATTGTTATTGTCATCTAAAGTTTCCTCAGTCTCCTAGATCATATCGGTGATCATTCTCCTTGAACTGTTGCCTTAGAAAATTTAGTTCTCTAAGTAATTTGATTATCCAGCCTCAGACCAAGTTTATCTTTTAGTTCTCGGGCATTAAACTTTATCCTTTCCTTCTCTTTCTCAAGTTTTTCTAATTTCTCTTCAAAGACTGCCATTTCCTATTCAAAAAAAGATACGAGCCTGGATGAACCTATAATATTATCCACAATGTCATCAATTTCTTTCTGTGTCTTTTTGATCTCCTTATCAATGTCCTCAGTCAAACAGTGAGGTTTACATGCTTCCCTGTATAGCTCCTTATACTCCAAAATCGTAGAATTGAGTATTGGTAAAAGTGTATCCACATGATCGGTAAATTTCTTTATTGTGTTTTCAAAGAGTGTGTTTTTCTCTTTTTCAACTCTCTCCTTTATGATATCCTCATTCACCTTGCATATAGTTATAACATTATCAGAAATGAATTTGGACAATGTGTTCAATTTACCTAAAGAATCCTTAATGTGATCTATGTTACAATTTGGTGAAATCATCTTAAGAATAGGTAAAGTGTTATCAATTTCCTTAAAATCCAATGTATTTGCAATTAGTTATCCTCTTAATGGAATCCAAAAGTACCTTTGTGATATTGGTAGGTCTGAATTTACTTGTAGATGTACTCAGTTCAGCTGTAGATTTCATCTCAACAAATGTCTGACCAATCACCTTCACTATATCCTCTTTGCTTCCATCAGATGTATCAATTTTGCTTTTAGTTTCCTCTGATGTATTTGTCTATGTTTACACCTCTACCTTTTTCGGTTTCTTAGATTGTTTCAGTGTCTCTGTAACTACTAGTTTTTCAGTCTCAACATGAACGTCTGCCTCTAATTGTTTCTCTGTGTTGGTTTCTCATAATCTGGTGATCCTATGCTAGTATCTTTGTTCTCTATGGGTTTTCCAGTTTTTTTTGGTTGCTCTATTTGAGTCGGTATCTCAGTTTCTCGAGAGTCAACAGTTTGTACCAATTTCTCTAAAATTTTTCTATTATCAACATTGTCAGCCTTAACCTTTGAATTATCCTTATTCACGACAATGTTTACCTCTTGAGTATCTGCATTCATTGTAAAGAGTATCTTAGACTCACGGTTAGTATTAGCATGCATTATACCTTTAGTATTAGTAACTGGTGGATCTTCTGAGTGTATTGATGGTGTATCCAAAGGAGGTAGTGGAAGGTTATCTGTAACCTTTATGTTTTGAATACCACCAACTTTTCCTTTACCCTTGTCCTTGTCTTTCTGATATACTTTGAATGTCTTTTTAGGTCTGCCCTTTTCTTCTTACTTTTCCTTTTCTACAAGGAATATATCTCATTTATCTGCAGTCTCCTCTGCAATCTCTTTTACCCTTCCAGCCATTAGGCTTACTTGCCAGTCTCCACTAACAAATACAGATCGGTTAGCTTTAGAGATAAGTTCTTCAATTTCTTCCTTGGATTTTACCAGATGAACAACCAAGAGTGCTTCAACTTTCAATTTCTTATCCAATTCCATCACTGATAGCCTTTTTGCTTCAAGTCTGATGTAGAGATCGTTTGGTAGCTCATCAATCACTTCTAACAAAACTTTCTTGTATATATCCAAGTGTAACACAATGCTTTCCTCAATGGTGTTTTTGTCGGTATCATTTCAAGTGTTATACCATTTGCTTACATTAGACAAATTACCTTCCTCTATTATCTCATTCAATAAATCATTCAATATAGGGGTAATCAGTGTCTGTTTCTTCTTAGGTGTAAGTTTCTTCTTCGGTTCCCTAACTATTCGTTGTTTCTTCCTTGATGTCCTAGTTTTCTTAGGTGAAGGAGAGGGTATTGGTAAGGGGTTTCTCTTCCTTTCTACTCTTTTAAATTCAGCAATCTTACCACTATCAGTGTCGAAAGATGTTACAACCAGTGAAACATGTACTTCTGGTTGTAGTCCTTCAAGTTCACTTGCCGATATACCACTGATGTTCATGACATTTTCTTTGATTTCCTTTACCTTCTTGGAGCCATCTCTAATGAATTTTTCTCTTCTCTTAGTCCTTTTCTACATAGACACTGTACTCTCTATAGTTTCTTCATTTCCAAACAATTCCTGAGATGGCTCCCTTAGTGCATCAAGTAGAGCTTTAGCATAAGTTTCCAAAATAGATAAGTCTACCTCATATCCCATCTCCGTAATGCAAATAGTTATAGGACTTGCTTCTTCTCCAAGTTTCATCTCTCTTAATAACAAAGCAGATTTCCTTGTCATATTTATCAACAATGCTTTGTGGTAGTCTCTCTCTTGCTCTCATCTTAGATTGGAGTGTTTTGAAATAGTCTAAAATTTTCTTAACACTGTCAATGCCCATACCGGTGAAAGCATCTTGTATCTATTTTCCTACCAGGATGTCATAACCAAAATCCTTGTGACCTATGTTGGGTATCTCCTTGGTAAATTACAACATCAGACATACCAGAAGGTTTCCAAAATGGAAAGTACCTTTCTTGTCACCCTTAATCTTCTTCAGGTTTTCAATTAATTCATCTTTAAGTCATTCACACACATCAATCTTAACATTATTCTGTACCATCTCATATGCACCGTGAATACATAGGCTAGAAATAAAGTTTAGTCTATTTGCATGAGTAGCTTTGTAACCTAGTACCATACTTGCATATCTTACATTTATATCCTTAACACCATTTACTCCAAGTGAATTGTTATTAGATGTTGCTCTGGTTAAATACATAACTCCTTTGCTAGGAATCTTCTTGGTTTTATCAGGTCTACTACCGATTGAAGGTAAACCAGTAACTACCTTAATTGCTTCCCTGGTTATTTTACAAATTGATTCTAACCATATGAATTCTTTGTGCACTCTACTCAATACAAGTTTGATAACTTCCTTAGGAAATTTAGGAATGTTCAAAATCTCTACAAAACCTAGATTTTCCACAATCTTATGTTTGGGTTTGATTACTCCATTTTCATTAGAAATGACCTCATTAAACATTGTTTTCAACTCCCTAGTCCCTAGGTTTTCTATGTTGCAATGTATTTAAATTCTAGGGTCTTCTGCAAATGCTACACCCTTAGGGAATTTCAAAAAAGATCCTATAGAATCATCTTGTTTCACAACCTTGGGGATAATCTTGAATATGGGTCTAGGGCATTTAACATTTTCCACAATGGTAGTGTTCGAAATAAACTCTGGAACAAAAGATGAGGAAGCCATTTCAAAGAAAAATACCTTTAAATCAAAATTTTGAATTCTTGAAAGTCACTTCACAACTTTGTTTTAGAATGCCTTCCTCAATTTCACACTCTCTGATCGTTTGAATGCTCGGTGAGTTCGAAATGAGGGTTTCCCAGTGCTTTATAGCAAAAAGATCTTTAAAACAACATTAAATGCTCATCGGTTAAGAGAAAACTTAACACATCCATCAGTAAAGAAGGAATGTATCTTTTCACCATCAACCGCAGGTAGAATGCATGATCTTCGACTTGTTGAAATACCTCCTAAGGATTGTTCCTTAGTTAGATAAAGAATCTCCTGCCGGTGGAAGATTACTCTATTCTACCAATGAAGATATAGTTTCATCAGTTCTCTGATCACTCTTCTTAATCCATTGTTTTGAAAATTCTTGCTTAACTTCATCTACCTTTTCTTTGCCCTTCAAACTATATCCTTTGTTGTTTGTCAGTGCATTCTTTCTTCTACAAAATTTAGCAATATTTCCAATCTTGTTACAAGCATAACAAGTTACATTATTCTTTTGAATAGCCTTTCCATATCCTTGTCTGGTTTGTGATCTGCATTGATTATATAAATGCCCAAATCTTCCACAAACATAGCATTTCACATTCATTCTGCAATTTTTTGAATTATGACCAACTTTGTTGCATTTGGAACATTGACTGGTGGGTGAGTTTATATTCTGATTATTTCTAAATCTACACTGATTTTCTCTATGACCATATTTGTTGCAACTAAAAATTTTTCCATTAAATTTATAAGCATTAGCTTGTCTTACCGGTTTGTTCTGATCTTGATTGTTTGCAGTACCAAAACTTTCTCCATGTTCAAATCCAAGTCCATTAGTATCTCCATTAGGTTTCTATTTTTTAAGCATGTCATCAAGTTCTTCTGAACTTTTCTTAAATTTGTCTTTGTGTTTATTTGCAATAGCCATCTCATTTTCTAGAATTCTAACTTGTCTCATAAGCTCAGTTTTATCATGTTGCATGTGAATTGAGTCTTTCTTTAACATATCATTTTCATGACCAAGTCTCAGATTTTCATTTACAGCATCATTAAGTCTCCTAGTCAAGTCTTCTTCATTCTTCTTGTTGTCTTCAATATCTTTACATAACCTCATAGTCATATCTTGCATTTCATTCTACATATTATTGTTTTCTTGTCTCAACTTATTTGCAATGTCTCTAAGAGTTTCCTTTTCATCATCATCATTCTACATCTTCTCATGAAGTTCTTTTATCTTTATTTTGTGCTATAGAAAAGTTCTCCTAAAGTCCTTTAATGAATTCATGTGCAATCCTCAGATCATCTTCAAGTTTGATATTCTTCAATTTTTCTGTATCAAGATCTTCAAGGGCTCCTTCCAACTCTTTTCTTAAGTTCTCGATCTGTACCGGTGTCAGAATCTTCCTCAACCTATTAGGCTTTTGAAAATAGAGGACCAGGCTCTAATACCAATTGTTATATTCAATGACAATCCCAAAGACACTAAGAGGGGGGGTGAATCAGTGTCTAACCGGTTGATAAAATATTTAAACTTATTAATAACTTTGCATCCCAAAACAGTGTATCGATAAATAAGAATTATTGCAATAAACAAAAATAATAGAGACAACATAGAAACACACCATAACATAAGATATTTAGAGAGGAAACCCAGTGTGGGAAAACCTCGATGGGATTTGTGACCCACAATATTTACGCATTGGCCAATGAATAAATACTACTTACAATGAGGGGCTTGCACATGTAGGGAGGCCAACAGCCTAGAGCTCACTGCTCAATAGTCACACTAACTACAAAATGGATTATTAAATCCAATACAATGTACTTCTCAAAACAACATCTCTCATGCCAGGTTCAGTATCGATTTAAGCTCAGTCAATAACCAAAACCTTCATTTTCAACTATATCACCTTATACAGAATTGCCTCATAACACATTATACCCTTTTTTTCATCTATTTTCATAAAATGACCTATAAGATCTCATACATATATGAGTCTTTTACAATATACCATGTCGGCTTTATAAAAGATAATTACATTACAAAATAAAATCATATAAACAAAACTTTATCCCATGTCTGTTGGGGTGCCTATATGATTGTTGTCAATGTAATCTGAATGTCGGTGAAGTGCCTATCAGTGTCCGTGTCTGTCAATGTATGAATTTTATGATTCCAAGCATGTAGAAACCAATTTCTGGTGACTTTCCAGTTGGTTTCCAGATGGTTTCCATCAATGACAACATCAACTATTCTCATAAGAGTGTAGATGCCAATATTGTTGGACCTAAGTCACATTGGCAGTGCTTCCATGTGCATTTTCAATGAGTAATTTGATTAAATGAACATAAAAATCAATTGGGATGTGTGTCAAATTGAATTAACCTTGTCTTGGATGTGAATTAATACCTTAAAACCCACTTTGAGAGGGTTAGAGAAGAGGGTTATGTGGTAGGGTTTGAGAAGAGTAGGGACAATACATATTAGATAGGATCACAGAAATTTTCAATCAGGAAATAAAAAGTATGTTAGTTAGGAAGACACAGATGTGTGCTATAAAGTCATACCAAAGTAAATATTAAATATAGATCAATGAGTATTTAATTATGTAAGCTTTACCACATGAATAAGATGAAGTATAAAACGCAGGTTAGTTATAGGGTGGGTGCAAGAAGTTGGGTCCCAATTCTGTGGAAGTGTGTGAGCAAAAACATTTGCCGCTAGAAACGAGTGCCCATTTTTTAAGAAACGGGCAACTATTTAGCTTCGGAGGCCCAACTCATAAAAATAAAATAGGTGCCCATTTAGGATCAGACCAGGATAGAGAAACGAGTGCACGATTTTTAGAAACGGGCACCTATTTCTAAAAACGGGCACCCGTTTCTAAAAATGGGCACCCATTTCTAAAAATGTGTACCTGTTTCTAAAAATAGGCACACGTTTCTTAAAGTGCTATAAATTTCAAAACAGGTGCCCATTGTTTGAATTTTAAATAATGGGTGCTCGTTTCATAAAAGATGGAGCGGGAAACACACCTATGCCTCAGTTTTGGCTTCGGGTTAGGCTTGGTTGGACCAAGCCTATGCTTGGACCTCCAAAAAAATGGCCAAGGCACTAGAATACCAGATTTCTACCTTGCCGTAATTTTTTGAAGGTCTTCCTCATCATATTTTTTAATGAAACAAAAACCCATTAGATTTCTCACTGTCCTAATTTCATAAATGTAAATTTCATAGTGGTATGATTAGTTTTACTCTTTTTGCATTATTTATTAATCAAAAGTGGCACCTAAATGTAAAATAGTGAGGTTTAGTAAAACTTCAATAAGTTTTTTGTTTTTCGATTTTTTTGAAAATAAATTATATGACATCAATCTACATACAATTCTTTTGAAGATTAAATGTTTTTTTTTTTAAATGTGAAATTTTCATCAAATTATGCTGGTCGTACACAAGATGTTTTGAAAATGTACTTTATAGTCAATTAAAAATTAATTAAAAAACATATATTCAATAAAAATAAGAAAAAATATTCTCATCAGTATTTGGTGTATTAGGTATCTTTTCCCAGAAGGATTTGCAAACATTCTTTTATTTACGTCAAAATATGGTGGTCGTACACATGTGTGGTATGGTCCTGAAATAGGCATTTTGAAAAAGTGGTTTTTAAATATGCCTACTAAAAAGCAATTTCTACCATGTGGGTATTGAAATAAATTACATATTTAAAAATTAGACTCTGAGCACTACATTTTCTATTACTAAAATTTTATCAGATTCAAACTCTAAGTACCTCAAATTTTGACATCAATCGACAAACAAATTGAAAAATAGGGAAAACACTTCCACTTTGTGCCCAAAAGTGGGACTCAACTTCTTGCACCCACCCTATACTTGTATTCTTGAAATAAAGAAACTGAAATTGAAACTAACGCTTCAAATGAGCAGAAAAGTTTTCAGATTCTTCTATTGATTTTGCCACTGAAATGAGGTACAACATACTATTACGGTATTCTTAGAAGATCTACTTTGTTTTCTCCTTTTTATACAAAATCGAGAGAAGCAACAAGCTTCAGACCATTACAAGACACCTCTTCA
Source organism: Cryptomeria japonica (assembly GCF_030272615.1). Classification (NCBI taxonomy): domain Eukaryota; kingdom Viridiplantae; phylum Streptophyta; class Pinopsida; order Cupressales; family Cupressaceae; genus Cryptomeria; species Cryptomeria japonica. The sequence goes on along the minus strand of NC_081414.1, from coordinate 884,794,393 downwards.
TAAATAATTGACATAATGGAGAAATGTGAGAACAAATTTGCGTAAACATAATTCAAAACATAAACAAATTTGAAGATGATTGCAGCTCTCAAATTTTGTTCCTAGCAATCTTTGTTATTAGCTTGCAGGCACATTCAGATTAGTCACTTCCCATTGGTAAACTTCATAATCACTGGGCCACTGAAAGTTCAGAATGATGGGCATGTTCATCAAATGATCTTTCCACTTCTTGTCTATTAAATTCCCAACCTCTACAACAAACAAAGCATAACCAAAATTCACATTTATAATCTCCTCTTGAAACACATGTAATCTCTCAACATTGATATCTCCTTCCTATTTCAACTGTGTAGTGATCTTTGCTACACCTAGGTGAAGTCGCTCTTCCAATCATCGAAGTCCTGGATATGCTTGTCATTGTACATGATACGAGGGATAGTACAATGCTAAATGTGTGGAAATAATCAATTTTCACTCTCACCTTTTGCTTCATACTTTTGACATCTTGAGTCCACTTTCTATTGTTTGCACCATTTGCCAAGTTTCTTTTATTTTTGGTTCAACATCAGGGTTTCTTTGAGTCACCTTGTGTAGCATGTCCAATGTCATATATGTAAGTTGCCACTTGTTTGATAGGTTTTCTAATTTGGGCCTATTCTCTTTGAACACTTCTAACATCTTCAACAAAGTATGATAATGATGAATACTAAGAGGGGGGGGGGTGTGAATTAGTATGCCAAAAATCTTTGCACATAAACACTTTACAAGACTGATAGTAAACTAGTAAAACAGTTTAGCAGACAAACCGGTTAGCACACATGCAAACCAAATAGCAAATAATGCTTTCACCCACAAAAGAACAAACACCATAGCACATGAGATTTTGACGTGGAAACCCAAATGGGAAAAACCACGGTGAGATGGAACTCACAAATCTGCAGAATAGGAACCAGATCGGTTAAGGTCTTACAATGTTCTTTACTAGAACAGATCCTGTTAGGAATCTCAATCTCTGTTAGGAGATAAGTCCAATTAAAGACTACCTTGCTAGAGGATTTTAGATACATAGATGTGAACCACCTTGTTAGAGGATTTACAAAAGGCTTTCGGGCCTACCTGGTTAAGGGCTACAGACTTGTCAAAGATGTGAGTAATCAACAAGTGTTTGATCTAGCTAGTAGCACAGACTTCTTGGTTAGATCCTTGGTAGCTCGTTCCTAATGCACTCTAGCATTACTTCATTCTTCTACACATTTATATTCTCTCCAACTCCTCAACCACCTTAAACCCTAACAGCAACATAAAATTTTTCTATATCCACATCAACAACCTAAAACCCTAGACATGATGTCCTTATAAAGGAATCTGATTTCATGTCAGTCCAATAAGATTACATAACAATTTCCTAGGTTCAATGAACCTAGACATACTTGGTACCACAGCACAAAAAGGCACTGTTAAACAATCGGTGGATGGTAACTCATCACAAAATGCCGGTTGGTAACTCATCACAGAGTATTACCAGTTCATACAAAATATCGGTTGTTGGTTTGACAAAAATGAAGACTAGTAAAAATGTGTTATGCCACTTTAGTCCCTTGTACCACTTGGTATCCATGAACCGCTTGGGGTCAACATGCCGCTTCAGACCAGGAAACACATTCTGCAAAGCACCAATAGTCTAAAGACTATTATACAACATGCTGGTTGGAACAAATACCGGTTGTGCTCAATCTCATACATATAAAGGAGATCTCAATGCAAGTGTGTGTCCATCAATGACAATCACAACATAAACATAAAAAATGCCAACAATCTCCCCCTTTGGCATTGATGGCAACACTTAGGAAAATAAAATTTTGACATGTAAGTGTTTTACAACAAAATCATGCCATTAGCAAAATTGCTCCCCCTAAGCATATACACTATCCCTTTGGCAATACAATGTATAATAATTTTGCATAAAGAGCATAAACATTGAGATATTCAGAGCATATATCAAAATTTTGATAACCAGATACTTTTCTCAAATAGAATTCTTCTCCCCCTTTGCCAACAATGACAAAGTACAACCCTGTTTCCATTTGATATTAGAATAATAAAAGTTTATGACAATAAGGAATGATATTTGTCAAAAATAGATTTAAAGTCCTATAAGAGTTGTTTCATCAACAAAGACCAGGACTCAAGTAGGGAGGTGGCTACTTCCTTTTCTCTCTGCATCTGGGAGACCTGTTCTTCCATGGCATCAATTGTGCTCATCTCTTGTGTAACTGTTAAGGCATCCAGGTTCAGATAGCACTTCTGAAGAATTTGCAATTGTGGAAGTAGAACCAGTTGTAGCTCTTGCAAATCTCTAGGCCGGGTGTTGATTTCTTGCTCCATTTTTGCTGACTGGATGTGAAATCGGTGAATGGTTTACCCTTAAGTTGTAAAGGAATCACAAGGAGGCTTGAATGTGCTCATGTAGGACTGCAAGTCCATTCGAAGCTTTTGCTTCTGAGCTAGCACATCATCATAGAACATATGGGGTTGGCAGATCTTGCTGAGTAGCAGATTCCCCTCATCCAGAGTGTCCCTTATATCCTTTTGTTCTTTCTTCAGTTCAGATCAGAGCTCATTCAACTTCTTCACCAGAGCTATATTAAGAGATTTTTGATGCTCCTTTTTGACATTTACCTCTGCTGCCTCTTCTAGGCTTTGCACCTAATCGTCCACTACTATGCATAAGAGCTTAAGTTTAGCTAGTAATGAATCAGTGTTGGGAAGATTTGTACCAGGTATCAAACCGGTAAGAGTGTCCACAGCCGCTTCAATTACATCCTGCTCCTTCTTCCTTTGAATAATTTCAAGGTGCTCTTGAGCAACCTTGATGCTCTACATTAGCTCTATTTCACTTGTAGACTGGAGATCGATAGGACTGGTGAGATCAGCTGGTTTGGCTTGACTCTCGGTTGCCTTCAGAGTTTCTATCTGGGTTCTCTTCTCTGCTTCTCCTGCCTTGTCCTCTTCTACTTTCTTCTTCTCCACTTCTCTCCTCTTCTCTGCTTCCTTGACCTCCTCAACCTTTTTCTTTTCTGCTTCCTTCTTCTCCTGTTCCTTATCTTCCTCTTCCTTCTTCTTCTTTTCATCTTCTTGCTTCTTTTTCTCTTCTTCATCCTTCTTCTTCTTCTCCTCTTCATCCTTTTTCTTCTTCTCTTCTTCTTCCTTTTTCTGCTTCTCTTCTTCATCCTTTTTCTGCTTCTCTTCTTCATCCTTTTTCTTCTTCTCCTCTTCATCTTTCTTCTTCTTCTCCTCTTCATCCTTTTTCTTCTTCTCTTCTTCTTTCTTCTTCTTCTCCTCTTCATCCTTTTTCTTCTGCTCAGCCTCTTCCTTTGTCGCTTCCTGTCTGTCCTCGGCTTGCTTGTCAACCTATTTAGCCTATTGCTCCTATCCTAATGCCTCAGATGGTGTTTCCTGAGTAACATCCTCTATGTCCAGAGCATCGACATCAATGGTGTCGATCGGTTCAACACCCGGATTTCCTTCATCATCAAATACTTCATCCGGTTTGGATATATTTGGTTCTTTTTCAGCTTGTTGGTTGGCTAGACACGCTTTGTGAGACTCGACTATAGTTTTCATATAGTGATGAGTGTCTTTTTTGACATCATCAACTCTTCCTTCTAATAGCCAGAGTCTTCTTCTTCTAGTGAAGAAGAGTCCTTTATTTTGGTCAATAACATCAAATAATTCAGAATTTGACAGGTCGGGAAAGTATTGTGCAAACACTTTCTCCCTAATTTCATGTTCCTTTTCTATGGAAATGCACCTTCTATTATCTAATGACATAGATAAAGAATCCGGTGTCTGAGATTTAATCTCTGAGGGCGACCAATCATTAACACATAAACACTGAATTATTTCCTTTTCAACCGCTTCCTTTACATCATCATTAAAGTCATCAAAACACTCAATTAAGTCATGTAGCACTTTTCTCCTAATATTCTTTATTGTTCTTTGACAATGTGTGAAAGGTTTATAGGAAGAGATATCTATACTTACTGGTGCAGATGATGTCAGTTCATTCTCTGTCTTTCTCTTTGATTGACATGTTTTCTTTGGCTTTTCCTCAGACACAGTTTCTTTTGAGTCTGGAGAGGTATTCCTTGTCTTCCTCTTTCTCTCAAACACTTTAGCTGGTGCTACTTCCAGTTTCTTCTTGATTGGTGACCGCTTGGTCACTTTTGGAGTTGCAGTAGTAACCGGTGCAGATGCTGTAGGCACTGCCTTTGCCTTCTTCACTATAGGTTCTTTTCCTTTCTTTGTAGAGGGTTCCTCAACTAGTGTAACCCTTTCTAGATAGGTTCCAATCCTCTTTGTGTTAGGATCAAGAGGTGAGGCAATAAGGGTAGAGGCATACCCTTCCAGCATATCATACATCACCTCATAGCCCATTGGCTCCACTTCTTCCTGTCTAGGCTCAACAGCCTCCATTATGCATTGATCCACCTTGATGGTGAAATAGATATCATCCTCATATTTCTTGATGATGTCACTAGATATTCTCATTCTTTGGCTCATTTTCTATCTGAACTCATCAAAATACTTGTTCAGAACATCAGGGTAACTGGTTCCAATTGCTTCAATGTTTTCCTTGATTTGCTTGGTCACCGATTGGTCAGCAGACCACTAGACATCTCCTACTCTTGGAAATAGAAGAACAACCCAACCAGTAGTTGCCCAAAGTTGAACCTTAGTGCATTATCCTGTTTGATCAACTTTAGATTTAACAGGAGTTGTCTCTGCATATTGGTGCATAGATCAAATGATGCATCCTCCTTTATCATCCAGTAAGCGGCATTTACCATTGTAGCAGATACAGAGCTAATTCTGCTAGATGAAAATGTCTGGTATCCAATCACCATACATGCATACTTCACTAGATCATCCTTGATTGAATTGACTGTCATGCCTCGTGAGTCGCTCACTGAACTGGTGAGCTTGGACATTTCAGTTTTGCTTACCATCCTTAGGGCTGGCACTTCCCCTATGTTGTAGAATCCGATGACTGCATGAATTGCCTACAACATGATATCATGTGTTCTCTCTAGGTACATCTTATCACCATGGACTATGCTCAGAATGATCCTTATATGATCCTCTGTGAAATCCTCTAGGAAGTAAACAACATTGTAGAGCTTCTTCTTCTCCAAAATATTAAACTCGGATTTGATCTTCTTAGCCTTGTCACAAAATAAACCTAACTGGGTGTGGATGGCTAGAGACCCTAGGCCTTCAATCTTGCAATCTATGTAGTTAGAAATTCCCTCTTCTACTATCACACTAGCCAGTACTTGTGATAGGGAATTATACTTAAACTTTAATTGAATAAAACTTGCAGACTCGACAGATGCACTAGAATTGGTATGAGATGCGGAAGCCATGATAGAAATTTCAAGAACTCAAGAAATACCTTTTGAAACACGTGAAATTAGGGCTTGCTGATTCTCCTTCACTTCACACTCCATCGATTGCTGAATCACCACTTTGTGTTCTCCACTTGACCGTTTGTAGTTTGAATTTGAATCTCCTTCGCGGTTTCTCAATTTCTCAAAATCTCAGCTCAAATCGCCTTTTTTCGCTCAAAAACTGATAGTGAGAAATGATTTGAAAAATCCTTTTAATCATATTTCTCACCTACCACAATTAATGCTCCTCAATTACGGTGTAAACCCTAATTTGCCTTTTTACCATTTCAGGTCTTTTGTCAGACGACAGGTATCACATATCGGTTAAGGTCTTTTACCATTGTAAACCGGGGGTTCAAAACATTTCGTCGTTTGCTCCCCCTAAGATTTTTGAAGCTTAGTTTGCTGGTTCCATGATTTCCACACTAGGTGTAGAAACTGGTTCCTCTTGTAACACCATTGGTTTCCTCTTCTAGGTTTTGTTCATGTCCGCTTGAACAGTATCAACATCAATGTTTCCTTTTGGAGTGACCAGTATATCATTAGATATGTCCTTTCTTGATCTACAAAATCTAGCAATGTGACCCAGTTTGTTGCAGTGATAGCAGACCAATCCAGGTGCTCTCCAAGGTCCATTGTTCATGTTTCCATTCTTCCTTCTACATGTTGCAGCAGTGTGACCATGACCATGACATACCATACAGTTTGCTCTCCATCTGGTTGATGCTTGATAGCCACCGCTTCTTTGTTGATGATTGAAAGCATTAAACCAGTTGTGATTCCAGTTCACAAAAGGTTCAGGACCAACTCCTTGGGTCCTCTGAGGATATCTTCTAGTGTTATTCATAACAGACCTGCATTCAGATGCTCTATGCCCATACTTGTTGCATGCATAACAATTAGCATCAAATCTATAGGATCTACGCTTATCATTTAGGAGATAAGGAAAATTGTTGTAAGCCTTACTCCTACACACATTTGCAGTATGTTCTTCTTTAAGACAGTTAAAACAAATAGGTTTAAACTTTTGCTTACCTTTATCCTTTGATGCTAGTTGTTTCTTTGATGTTCTAGCATTTGTACCAGAGGTCTCACCTTCCTCATGACCAGAATAGCCATGTCCATTGGTATTCTTGACCGATTTGGCAGATTCAAGCTTTTGCTCTAGCTTGATAGTGCTCTTGTTGAACTTGGCGAGTATTTCCTATGACTCAGAGAGTTCTTTGGAAATAGCAGCATTTGTTTCCAACAGGTTTTCATTCTTAGAGATGGCAATGTTCAGTTCTCCTTGCATGTCTTCCTTTTCCACTTTGCTTGCATGGAGTTGAGTAGTTAGGGCACTAATCTCTTGTTACAACTTGGAGATCTCATCATCTCTTTCTCTCACCAGATCTTCAGCTTTCCTCCGGTTCTCAAGCTCTTGACACATCCAGATAGTCAGCCCTTCTAACTCCTTTCTCAGGTTGGAGTTTGATTCATTCAACTTATTTACTTCTGCAATTAGGGCTTCCATGTCTGCTTCATTTGAAGATCTATTTTCAGATAGCTCCATCAGCTTTTCTGCATGTTCTCTTCTTTTTGCTTGAGATGCCTTGTATTTGACCATAAGATCATCATAGGCTTGCTCAGACTAAGTGAGTTGATGAGTAATTTCCCTTATAGAGTATTCCCCCATATCTCTTTCCAAGTGGTTAAACTTATAAAAAGGTAGGCTCTGATACCAATTGATGAATACTAAGAGGGGGGGGTGAATTAGTGTTGGTGTAAATAAATATTCATTATGGATATTATTGCACTTTACTTAAGTTAACTTAGGATAATGCATTTCTTCATAGTTTGGATTTGAGACACTTAGGGAAGTGTGCACATAGGGATAGAGCTTGTAGGAGAAATTCCACCTTTTGTGGTTTTGTTTTGTTGTTACACTCCACATTCGGTGGGTCATCAACCTCTTGTGGAATATTATATTATTTCTCCTACTTACCCCTAGTATTTCTTACCTACCCTTGTTTCTCATTGAGCCACATGTCATGATTGTGTGCTTGTACATCCATATGGCCTTGCCTATATAAGAAGGCCTATATTCATTGTATTGGTGAATCTAGTTGATCATTTTCATATTGATGAGAATACAATTTGTTCTTGTCATTCTTTTGTCTCTATTTTTATACTTTTCATTGTGCCCTTGATCTTAGCAAAATCTCACATGGTATCAAAGCCATTGGGGCTTCATTGATTGGTTTTTGGAGACATCGTGGAAGGCTTCTATTTTTGGATCTGAGGAACTACTCTTTTTGGAGCATCGTGGAGCATTTTTGACCTCACCATTGCATCCGGGAGGCCATTTCCATAAAAATTGAGTATAAATTCGACCTATTTTGGCAAAAATCGATTTTTGGGTGTGGAGGAAATTTTCTACCCAATTAGGGTGGTACGGTATGGAATTTTTGATTTTTAAAAAATATATATATATATATATTTTTTTTTTTCTAAAAATTATTTTCCAGTTTGAAAATTATTTTTGGGATCCGTACCTTCTGCCCAGTCAGCAGTGCACAGTCAGCGCCCAGTCAACAGTACCCAATCAGTGCCCAGTCAGCATTTTCTTTGGAAATTTTTAGACCCCTCTCTGTTGAGCAGTTTGGATTTTTGGGTCAACTTTGGAGGTCCATAACTTGCAAAATTTTGCTCCTTTTTGGGTGCAAGTTTTTTTGATTTGGGCTAATTTTTCATGCTCTTCGCAGTGGTGTGGTTATTTTCTGGTTTTGGTGCACAAGGTTTTCAGAATTTTTAGATTCTCTCAGCTGTACTTGTCCAATCCTTAATTCTGCAACTTCAAAGGCCTCATTTGAGCTTATATGACCTCCTTTTCAGGTGCCGATTTTTTTGAATGTGCATGTTTTTTCATCTACTTTCATAATCTATGATCAGATTTTAGAGATTTTAAGTAGAAATTGTACTTTCAGATATTGGTCTTATTTAGCCTATTTGGTACTTGTAAATTGCTTGGATCTTAGTTTAGATCTCTTGCATTATTAGTTTGAGTCTCTTTTGGCCTTATTGAGGTAGTTGTAAAATTGAAATCAGAAGTCCACTTTGCCATTTTTTGCAAGTGGCCCATTGTACATGCACTAAGTATAAAGTGCCAAATCATCACTTTTGGGGGGGTTCTTTGATTGAGTGAATTTGGGGGGGTGTCTTGTGTGATTGTGTCTCTCTTTCCTTGTGCTCTTTCATTTTTGTTGCAATGAGTCCTCATAAATTTCCACCTTTAACTCCACATAATTATGCATCATGGAAAATTAAAGTATGGAGCAAATTAATGGAAAAAGGTCTCATGCATTGCATAGATGGAACAATAGCAGCACCACCTAATCCTAAGGCTGATCCTAATGCTCAATTAGAATGGCTCAATAATAATTGCATGGCTCTTGGAACTTTGCGCAAGTATGTATTAGATGACCTCATCTTTCATATTGAAAAGTGTACTACAATCAAAGATGCTTGGGATATGTTTCAGAAATTGTATGGTCAAGTTGATGAAATCAGAGGTTATAAGATTGACAATGAGCTCACCAACTTGGATCCCAAGAGTTTTGATACAATCCAAGATTATGTCACCAAAGCAAATGAGCTAAGAGCAAAGCTTAAGGATTGTGGAATTGACAAAAAGGATGCTCAGTTGATATTCAACTTGTTGGACAAGCTTGCACCAGAATATGTAGCATTTGTGTCTAGCTTCCAAACTCATTGTTTGACAGTGGGAAGTTCCTATGTTATGCCTTCATTTGATGCTTTCATAGAAATGTTGATATTGGAACAGTCTAAGTTGTTGAACATGGGGCTTCTCAAGTCTTCAAATTCCAAGGCTTTGGTGGCTAATCAAGGGAATCAAGGAAGTCAAGGCAAAGATTCCAACAAGAAGAAGAAGAAATCTAAGTCACAACCACAACAGGAAAAAGGACAATCATCCTCTCCATCACAAGGCAATTTTTCATCCTCTTCCAAGAAGGGGACACCACCTAAGAAGGATAAGCCAACTTGTGCATATTGCAAGAAGTATGGTCATGATGAGCATCGATGCCACACAAAGCAAGTTGATGAGTTAACTAATCTTCTTAAGAAAAACAACATCAAATTGCCATCCGCCTACACAAAGAAGGATTCATCTCCTTCCTCTTCCTCACAATCTAAGGGAAAAGGGCAAACATTTGTGGCTACAACAAGTTCTTCACAGCAGTGGATACTTGACTCAGGTGCCTCATATCACATGGGTTCTACAAAGGAGTAGTTTTCTTCATTGGAGCCATCTAAGGTACCTCACATTTACATAGGTGATGATACACAAGTAGAGGTTGAAGGGAAAGGTTCAGTTGACATGGATGATGGAACATTTGAGAATGTTCTCTATGCTCCTAACTTGTCTACCAACCTTCTCTCTATCTACAAAATCACTCACTATGGGAATGGGAAAAAGGTTGAGTTTACACCAGATTCAGTTGTGGTAAAGGAACTTGATGATGATGCCTTGGTAGCAGTGGGACAAGTCAATGACAACTCAAGGCTTTATTCATTCTCCCACTTTGTGCCAAGTTCACCTTCTAGGGCTTTGCTTACTCATTCAAATTCAGAAAGTAAGCTATGGCATGAGTGGTTTGGTCACCTCAACTACCACTATCTTCAGCAGCTCAACACTAAAGACATGGTCACAGGTCTACCTCATATCAGTTTTTCAGAGGGTGTATGTTTAGGTTGTTAAATGGGCAAGCATCCCGAGGAAAAGTTTGATAGGGGGAAAGCTTGGAGAGCTTTGGAAGTTCTTCAACTTGTTCACAGTGATGTAGCAGGTCCATTTCCAGCACCTTCATTTAGTAAGGCCCGCTATGTCCTCACCTTCATTGATGACTACTCCCGCTTCACTTGGGTCTACTTTCTTATTCATAAGAGTGAAGTATTTGATAGATTTCAGGACTTCAGGACTCGTGTGGAGAAGTAATTCGAGAAAGTGGTCAAGATTCTTTGTACAGATAATGGAAGGGAATATGTGAACAAGAGGCTTGAGGATTTTTGTACACTTGAGGGAATTGATCTTCAGCATTTTGTTGCATACACTCTACAACAGAACGGAGTTGCAAAATGCAAGAATAGAACTCTCAAAGAAATGGCTAGCTGTATGATACATGCATGTTCTCTTGATCCCGCCTTTTGGGCTGAGGCTATTAGTTTTGCCACACACATCCAAAATCAGGTTCCTCACAAAGCTTTGCAAGGTATTACTCCTTCTGAAGCTTGGGCTGGTAGGAAACCGATTGTGATACATTTCAAAGTCTTTGGGTGTCCAACATAGGCTCACATACCTCCACAAAAATGCAAGGCATTGGAACCTCAGAGTCGGCCTTGTATATTTGTTCGATATCCTGAGGGTGTTAAGGCATATAGATTGATAGATCCTAAGACACATGAGGTGTTCATTGATAGGAGTGTTCACTTTGAGGAAAGCTCTCCTAGCTTAGCCTCTCTACCTCCTCCACCTCTCTCCATTGTGGATAGTGATGCTAGTGATTCAGATGACGAGACTCCTTCAACTCCAACTTGCAGGGTTACACCTCCGTAGGGTCCACTTGTAGTTGAGAAGCCTCATTATCCACCTCCACCTAGACCTCGTTGGGCTCGACAAACACTTGAGTCCGTGGGTTCTCTTGTTGGGGATCCTTTAGATACAAGGAGAACTCAATCACAACATCAAGATCTTCCACATGTATTCATTGCTATGGCTTCTGATCCATAGACATTTAGGGAAGCATCAAGGGTTCCAGAGTGGGACCAAGCTATGGAGGAGGAGTATAGTTTCTTGATGAGGAACAACACATGGGATTTAGTCCATCTCCCTAAGGGGAGAAAGATGGTTCAATGTAAGTGGATCTATCGGACCAAGTATGCAGTGGATGGTAGTGTGGATAAGTATAAGGCTCGGCTTGTTGCGAAAGGTTTCTCCCAGGTTGCAGGTGTTGACTATACTAAGACCTTTGCACTCGTAGCCAAGATGAACTCCATTCGCTTGACACTTGCTATTTCTATAGCTCATGGTTGGGTTGTACATCAGATGGATGTGAAAAGTGCTTTTCTTCATGGTGATCTTGATGAGGAGATTTATATGGAGCAGCCATAGGGTTTCATCCAGGATACTTCTTTGGTTTGCGGGCTAAGGAAATATCTCTATGGCCTTAAGCAAGCCCCCAGGGCTTGGTATGCCAAGATGGATTCCTTTCTTCTCTCTACAAGGTTCACCAAGTGTCATTCCAATCTGGATGTCTACATTTTGTGATAGGATGACTCTCACTTGATACTTGTGCTCTATGTTGATGACTTGATCATTACAGGGAGTACTGCATCCATCATTAGTAGGGTCAAATCTACTTTTCATGACAAATTTGCTATGACTGACTTGGGTCTTTTGCACTACTTTCTCGAGATAGAGATTTCACAGTCACCTTCTAGGATTACACTATCGCAGCTCAAGTATGCTCTTGATCTACTTGCACGCTTTCAAATGGCTGATTGTAAGCCTGCACCGACTCCCTTTCTTTCAGGAGTCAAGCTTGAGGCTCAGTGTTCTTCTCCACCAGTTGATGCCACTTTGTATCGTCAGCTTGTGGGTAGTCTCATCTACTTGACCCATACACGACCTGATATTTCATTTGCAGTTGGCATGGTTTCTCGCTTCATGTAGGAACCACATGAGCTTCATTGAAAATCTACCAAACACATCCTTCATTACATCCAGGGTACACATCACTATGGGATTCACAATGCAGCAGGCACAAGACTTCGCTTGGTTGGTTACACAGACTCTGATTGGGCTAGTGATCTTGATGATCATAAGTCTACTTCTAGTTATAGTTTTCACCTTGGTTCAGGCCCCATTTGTTGGCAGAGCAAGAAGCAGCATGCTATTGCTCTTTCTTCAGCTGAGGCTGAGTATCGAGGTGCTATTAATGCAGTGACTAAGACCATTTGGCTTCAGTAGATTCTCACAGAGTTTGGGTTCACCACTCCATGGCTGACAGTTCTACATTGCGACAATCAGAGTGCTATTACAATCTTGAAGAACCCGGTCCAACACTAGTGGACCAAACACATCGAGACTCATATGCACTATATCCGAGAGCTCATTTAGGAGTAGGTCATTGATTTGCAGTATTGTCCTCAAGCAGAGTAGGTTGCTGACATATTCACCAAACCTTTCACTGAGAGTAAGTTCTAGCAGTTGTGAGCTCTCTTGGGGGTGCATGATGTGTCATTAGGGGGGGTCAGCTAACTTCTCCTTCCTCTCTTATGGGGGGGACTTTTTCCTCTTTGCAGTTTTGTCCTTCTTCTTTGAGAGTCTTTTGTACTTTCATCTCTCTTTTTGGGGGGAGTTTTTTCCCATTGGATTTTCTCCTTTTCTCCATTTGTGAGAGATTGCATTGCATGGTTTTGCTTGCATTTGCATATTGTACATGGGTACCTATCATGGCCTAGTAGCCGGGACCCATCTTGCATTGTTGACTTGAGTCTTCATTCCCCTAAGTTGCACTTAAGGGGGGTTGTTGGTATAAATAAATATTCATTATGGATATTATTACACTTTACTTAAGTTAACTTAGTATAATGCATTTCTTCGTAGTTTGGATTTGAGACACTTAGGGAAGTGTGCACATAGGGATAGAGCTTGTAGGAGAAATTCCACCTTTTGTGGTCTTGTTTTGTTGTTACACTCCACATTCTATGGGTCATCCACCTATTGTGGAATATTATATTATTTCTCCTACCTACCCCTAGTATTTCTCACCTACCCTTGTTTCTCATTGAGCCACATGTAATGATTGTGTGCTCATACATCCATATGGCCTTGCCTATATAAGAAGGCCTATATTCATTGTATTGGTGAATCTAGTTGATCATTTTCATATTGATGAGAATACAGTTTGTTCTTGTCATTCTTTTTTCTCTATTTTTATACTTTTCATTGTGCCCTTGATCTTGGCAAAATCTCACAATTAGTATGCCAAAAATCTTTGCACATAAACACTTTACAAGACTGACAGTAAATCAGTAAAACAGTTTAGCAGACAAACCGGTTAGCACACATGCAAACCAAATAGAAAATTATGTATTCACCCACAAAAGCACAAACACCATAACACATGAGATTTTGACGTGGAAACCCAAATGGGAAAAACCACGGTGAGATGGAACTCAAAAGTAACTATCTGCAGAATAGGAACCAGACCGGTTAAGGTCTTACAATGTTCTTTACGAGAACAGATCCTATTAGGAATCTCAATCTCTGTTTGGAGATAAGTCAGATTAAAGACTACCTTACTAGAGGATTTTAGATCCACAGATGTGAACCACCTTGTTAGTGGATTTACAAAAGGCTTTTGGGCCTACCTAGTTAAGGGCTATAGACTTCTCAAAGATGTGAGTAATCAACAAGTGTTTGATCTAGCTAGTAGCATAGACTACTTGGTTAGATCCTTGGTGGCTCATTCCTAATGCACTCTAGCATTACTTTAGTCTTCTACACATTCATATTCTCTCCAACTCCTCAATCACCTTAAACCCTAGCAGCAACATAAACTTTCACTATATCCACATCAACAACCTAAAACCCTAGACATGATGTCCTTATAAAGGAATTTGATTTCATGTCAGTCCAATAGAATTACATAACAATTTCCTAGGTTCAATGAACCTGGATATACTTGGTACCACGACACAAAAGGGCACCGTTTAGGTGTCGGCACCGTCAAACAATTGGTGGATGGTAACTCATCACAGAGTATTACCGGTTCATACAAAATGCGGATTGCCGGTTTGACAAAAAAGAAGACTAGTAAAAATGTGTTATGCCGCTTTAGTCCCTTGTACCGCTTGGTATCCATGAATCATTTGGGGTCAACATGCCGCTTCAGACTGGGAAACACATTCTGCAAAGCACCAATAGTCTAAAGACTATTATACAACATACCAGTTGGAACAAATACAGGTTGTGCTCAAACTCATACATATAAAGGAGATCTCAATGCAAGTGTGTATCCATCAATGAAAATCACAACATAAACATCAAAAATGCCAACAGATAACTCCCATATATATCTTCCAATTTGTCAACTATAAAGTTGACCCTATGTAGAAGAATTTGTTCAAAAGCTCGTAGAGTTTCTTGTGCCTTTTTTTGCAGGATCTTCTCATTGGATGCCCTCATATCCTGTATCACTTTCTCGTATTTTGATTTTTCTTCAGTCCACTCTTTGTTGTCACCTGTTTTATCAATTTTCTTTGAAGGGGCATGCATATGCAGAATGATTGCCTTATTTTGATTGTTAGGATGACCTTCCACCTTTCCTCTCTCAACGTAGCATTCTCAATATATAACCTATTTATTTCATCATTCATATCCTTTTGCCCACCCTCTAGCTCATGTAACTTTCCTTCCATTTGCTTTACCACATCCCTCGTAAACATTTCAGACTGCATGGTCATTGTAGCCACCTCTAATGGATATGTTTCTTTTATGGATTTGAAAAGTGTTGTCCATTGAGTTTCCTTTACCAAATCAACCAACTTCAGCTTACGAGTACTTTTTGAGCTTTCCCATAAGGCTAATATCTCAATTTTGTGATTATACCCTATTCCACTCACCTCTTCATCTGAATCAAATTTATCAATTAGCATGGGATCATCCTATTTCCTAACCTAATCTAACAAGAACATTTGTTTAAGGGTCATTCCTAGAATTATGAGCATGCTACTGTTTAAAACCATTTCTCTTGCTTTTGCAAAATTCAAGTCTGTTTCATCCAATCTCATTTCTTTCAAAGTTTGAGCAATCACCTCTTCATGTTTCATTTCCTCTACCCTCGTGAGTTTCACTTATTTCCTCTTGTCAAATTCCTTCATTTTTGTCTTTAAATATAAATCTTTAAATTCCTAACTATGGATGAAATTGTCATCATCAAGGAACCTCATTAACATGGCCACTCTTTCATCACTAGTATTGATAGGCTTTGCCTCTTTTGTTACTTAGGCCTCATAGCCATGTACCTCTTCCTAGTACCTAGGTGGAACCATATTTGATTGATCAGATGGCTCATCTCTCCTTGGGGCCCTCAATGCATCAACAACTTCAAGTGTATCGTCCTGCTCTTCATGCACTTCTCCTGTGGATTTATTATTCGTTACCTCTTGAATCACAACCCCTAGGGTTTTCTTTGGTGGAGCCTTTGCCTTTTGTGGTGGGGCTTCCACACCTGATGATTTTCTATATATCTTTTTAAAATTTTGGAAACACAATTCCATTCTCTCCAGCCCATCAGTCACCCCAGCATAGAACCCATGGAAAGATGGATCCTTTTGTTTCTTTTCCTCTTCAACTCTTGCTATGGTTTCCCACTTCTTCCTTCTATCTATAATTTCTCCATTTGATGTGAGATTTCTAATTAGGTCTTCTTCTATCAGTAACTCATGTGAAACTAATTTAATAACACATCCGATGTGGCTTTCAGGAGCACACATTCTTTCCTTACCATGTTTCAACTTGAAATTGGTGTTTAAGTAATTTTGTAACTTTTCCAACATGTTGGATCCAATTGAGAATCCACCAAGAGAATCCACCAAATGTCACATGATGAGGCATAAGTGTCCCTTTCCTCCTTAGAACAATAATATCTCTTTCCAACCATAACATTTGTCATATAAATTCCAAAAATGCAAGCCTGTCTGGTACAAACATTGGTAGCAAATGGGGACTCTGGGGACAACCATAGACACAAATAGTAGTATATTCCCCCATGTAAAACCAATCTACAAAATTGTGAGTGTGACCCTTCTTAGGGTCATAGGAAAAAGGCCTCAATACTTTCCTTATTCCAAGAGACAATTTTGTCAACCACTCCGTGGAAAACAACAACAATACTACCAACAAAGGAGTCGTGGAAGACCTTGTAATCTGAATCCTTGCATCTCTTATCCCATAGGTTACACCAAAGCTGAATTGGAAGCCTGTATCCATTTTCATCCACTATTCCTAATTTCAATCTATCTGTAAATGCCTACCCTTTTGGAAACAAGATAAGATGACATAACAAGGAATAGTGGTGGAAATCACTGCTCTTCTTCTCCTTCCATGCCACCAACTACCCTCATATTCTCCTCTCAATTTTTGAACAAAAATCAAACTCTAGATTGACATCTAAGTTTTGAATTCTCATAGCCATGTATATAAAAATAACTGGCATCCTAGGACTGGTGTCCTCCCCCAAAATCTGACACAAGGCGAAGTTGATTTTCTGGAAATACCCAAGGAACTCATCGACGAGGAATGGCTCGCTCCCTATAACCATCAACCATTGGTTGGTGACACCTCTTCTCCTATGATATGGGAGCTCATATTTCCTATATGTCCTTGAAAACATGTCATAGTCCATTTTAAATTGTTCTAGGTCTGCCTTAGTGAGGACTTCTTTGTTCAATATGAAACAATCAATAATCGTAGACCTAGTAATTACCACCAAAGTTTTCCCACTCAACATCCTCACAACATTAGTGATAGGATCGTAATTGTCAGCCAACACCTAAATCAACTCATGGTCTATAAACACATTTGACACGATTAATTTGGCTAAATTGTATGCCCAAGCATTTGATATTGGAATTTTCTCATTTATATTTTTATAGAAAAACCAAAATAGGTCTTTTTCAAAAACTAGGATTAAAGCATCTCTACAACCCTCTAAAGTGTCTTTAAAAACACACTTAGCTGATCTATCTGCAGAACCAGACAATTCATCTAACAGTGATTTTTGCATAGGCCTCTTGGCTAGGTTTACCATCCTAGGTTTGTTTCTTTGGGTTGACCTCCCGTTTTGGACTTTGTCCATCCCCAGTTTCCCCTTTTCGTTTAGGCATTTTTTCTGCATATTTATTACTTGCAAACATGCATCTACAGATATCAACTTGAGGGAGAGACTGTATACTTACTCGCAAGTCACCACCTAATTTTGCCCCCAAATTTTGTCGAATGAGAATTTCAAGCTCAAAATAGTGTTATAAATGGTCCTTAAATGTGTCGGCTATAATATTGCGTGTTATGTGTATTTGTTGATTCATAGACTGTGTGGCCGACATTTTCTTTAGCCTTGGGAAATGGAGAAAGAGACTAACATGGCGTGTTATGCACCTTCGCTGATTCGTGGACAACATGGTTGACCTTTTCTTTGGCCTTGCAAAACAACAAAAGCGACTAACATGGTGTGTTATGAGCCTTCAATGATTTACAGACTGCGTAGCCGACATTTTCTTTGGCCTCATGAAATGACAAAAGTGACTAACATGTTGTGTTATTCACCTTCACTGATTCACGGACTGAGTGCCCGACATTTCCTTTAGCCTTGTGAAATGGCAAAAGCGACTAATATGGTGTATTATGTGCCTTCACTAATTTGCGGACTGCATAGTTGTCTTTTTCTTTGGCCTCGCAAAATGGCAAAAGCGACTAATATGGTGAGTTATGTGCCTTCGTTGTTTCATGGCCATCATGAATGACATTTCCTGTAGCCTCGTGAAAAAGGGAATTCGACTAACATAGCGTGTTATGTACCTTCATTGTTTCGTGGACTGCATGGCCAACATTTCCTTTTGCCTCACAAAATGGCAAATGCAACTAAGATAGCATGTTATGCGCCTTGATTATTTTGCAGACTGTGTGGCAGCCATTTTATTTGGGCTCGCAAAACAATGAATGCAACTAACATAGCGTGTTAAGCTCCTTCGTTGTTTCACGAACTTCATGGCCAGCATCTTCTTTAGCATGTTTGACAACTTTGTCGATAATTTCTAGTATATGTAATTTATGTTCAATTTTTAAGTTGTGTTGTCAATCACTTATGAAATTATTTAATAGTATGTGCTAGTGTTATACATAGAGTCTAGTTCTCTGTTCAATTATACTATCTTCTAGTGTTATACACATAGTCTAGTATTAATAATGCATTTCAAAAAACTAACCTCCTTATTTAATCTTGTTGATCTATCTTAAATGAATCATTGGCATACTTGCATCATCATGAAGGAGAGAAAATTGTCTTCAATCCAAGCATTCGCTATTTTGCAGAATGCGTGCCTGACATTTTCTTTGGCCTCTTGAAACGACGAATGCGACTAACATAGAGTGTTATGTGCCTTCTCTATTTCATGAGCTACGTGGCCACCATTTTATTTGGCCTTGCAAAACGGTGAATGTGACTAACATAGCATGTTAATCAACTTCACTGTTTCATGGACTGCGTGGCCAGCATCTTCTTTAGCATCTTTGACAACTTTATCAATAATTTATAGTATATATAATTTATGTTCAATTTTTAAGTTGCATTGTCAATCACTTATGAAATTATTTAATAGTATGTGCTAGTGTTATACATAGAGTCTAGTAATAATAATGCATTTCAAAAAACTAACCTCCTTAATTAATCTTGTTGATCTATCTTAAATGAATCATTGACATACTTGCATCATCATGAAGGAGAGAAAATTGTCTTCAATCCAAGTGTTCACTATTTCATGGAATGCATGGCTGACATTTTCTTTGGCCTCACGAAATGGAAAATATGACTAACATAGCGTGTTATGCACCTTCGTTGTTTTGCGGACTGCATACCTAGAATTTCCTTTAGCCTCACAAAATGATGAATGCAACTAACATAGCATATTATGCTCCTTTGTTGTTTCGTGGACTGCGTGGCTGATATTTTATTTGGCATCATGAAATGGTGAATGTGACTCACATAGGGTGTTATGTGCTTTTGCTGATTCGCAGACTATGTCACCACTATTTGCCTTAGCCTCGCGAAACAATGAAAGCAACTAACATGGTGTGTTATGCGCCTTCACTGATTTGCGAACTTCCTGGCCGACATTTTCCTTTGGCCTTGCAAAATAGCAAATGCGACTAACATGGCATGTTATGTGCCTTTTCTGATTTGTAGATTGCCTGACCGACATTTTCTTTGGCCTCATGAAATGGCGAATGTGACTAACATGGCATGTTATGCATCTTCATTGATTCACGGACTTCCTGGTTGACATTTTGTTTGGCCTCACATAACAATGAATTCAAATAACATAGCATGTTATGCGCCTTCACTATTTCACGAACTACATGCCCAACATTTCCTTTAGCATCACAAAATGACGAATGCGACAAACATAACGTGTTTTGCGCTTTCACTATTTCGTGGACTGTGTGGCCAACATCTTCTTTAGCATGTTTGAGAACTTTGTCAAGAATTTCTAGTATATGTAATTTATGTTCAATTTTTAAGTTTCCTTGTCGATCACTTATGGAATTATTTTATACTATCTACTAGTGTTATACATAGAGTCTAGTGATGTCTTCAATTATCTTGCCCCATTCCCTTTGATGACATGTAATGGATTATTTATATTGTAATAATAATGCATTTCTAAAACCTAACCTCCTTAATTAATCTTGTTTAGCTATCTTAAATGAATCATTGACATTCTTGCATCATCATGAAGGAGAGAAAATTTTCTTCAATCCAAGTCTTCACAATTTACACATTTGCATTCCATATCTCACATCTTACTCAATTTCATTGCACATCAAACTTGCATTATTATAGAAATCAATACTATTCATTTTAGAGTAGACTTAATAATATGACATGTTTAGAGAAAGGATTATATTTATTAGATTTAAATTAACATATAAAGTGTATGGAGACAAACATATAAATTGTAAACATAATCGAGACAAATGACATACGAAGATCGGCTATGTAACCATAGAAATGAACTGTTTTATAAAAAGAGCATAGTCATACAGGAATAGTTATACAATTTTAATGAGGACTTCCTCTACATTGGGAATCTACTATGTATCCTGACAAACCTTGGTGCTGGCCAAGGATTATCATAATTGGTGAAAAAGGGGGTGTAGTCCAAAATAACGAGGTTCCATGGAAAGAAGGCCATTACATCGGCGATACTGTCATCAAGGCATGGAACCAGGACTCGTCCACATCTCTAGTGGGATCTCATAGCATACATGATGTGAAACCAAGGGAGAGTCACTGGCCAGTACGTAAGGGCAAAATATAGTGGCCATAGTCACCTATACAAACTGACCATCCCCGAACCATGATTTAGGTGAACAAGTGCATCTCATCTATGTAAATGGTGTACATATAATCCTCAGTATAATATCTTCCCATGGGAACTTCTTACTCACTAACTCGTCTGGGAGTTATCCTTTCTATAATATCCACAATACGGATATCAAGGAGGCATTGAAAAACACTGAGTCTTCATGGTTCTCTGCCAACATCTGTAGTAATCTGTAGATACATATGATAAGAGTGTTAGTAATATTACTATAGCATTCAATAAATGTAAGACGTAAGAGTATTAAGGACTAAAAAAATGTAAGACATAATCATACCTATATATGGTGAAAATGGATAACAATAATAACAATATTGAAAGGCTAAATGAATTCAACCACAAAACCCTAGCCTAACAACCAACAAAGATCCACCATAACATATGAAGATTACCTAAGACAATGCAAATCACATGAAATCACAAAGATTATACCATCACATGTCCAATAGGGTTTTGATCTCCATTCTTCCTATCTCCATTGATCTTGCTTGATATATTTGCTCTCAGATTTTATATGCACAAGAGCTCAACAAAGAACGGAATGTGGTTGCAAGTAGGATCGTAGTGTAGTCAATTGCATAAAAGATGATTAGCATGAATGATTAGAATGATTGATTAGCATGCATAGAATGATTAGGATGATTGATTAGGGTTTGATAATGAAGGAAGCATCTCCTTATATAGAAGACACTATATGAAATGGAGGGATAAGATTGAGAGGTGTAAAAGGAGGTCGGCTATGATTAGAGGGTAGGTAAAAGAAATAATAAAATAATGAGAGGGGTAGGTAGTGTATGAATTAAGAGATGAATGACATGTGTCATGGGTAGAAAAGGCTAATGAATTAATTAAATAAATAAAGATTTATTTAATTAATAGAAGAAGTAGGATAATTAAATAAATAAGATATTTATTTAATTTAGGAAAAGGATAATTTAAATAAATAAATGTATTTATTTAAATGAGAAATAAGGCTAGAAGAGGATAAATGAATTAATTAAATAAATAAAGATTTATTTAATTAATAGAAGAATTAAGATTAGATAATTAAATAAATAAAATATTTATTTAATTAGACTGGACAATTTTAGGTGTCTACATTTTGCCCCTCTTTGAGACAATGTGGCTTGTCGCGTTGTTTCAAAGAAGATAAGATGAACTGATATAGAGTTGCCCCAAAATGGGAATGATATGCCCCCTCGAGAGACTGGATGAAAATGTCTAAAAAGATTGCAGACAATCTCTCAATAAGAAAGACAAGATAGAATGGGTTGACCGGATAAAGTGACAAAGTCACGGGATAACAAAGACTGACTCGGGAAATGAATGCAAGGGCTAGGGTAGGCTATAAGATAGACCACGGGGGAAAATACATCCTCATTGTCATCTACACATTCACATGAGCATATTGCAAAGCGAAAATAGAGCAGGAGTAGTCAGCAGTGATGGCTTTCACTCACAGATTCGACCGCGTTCACCGATTTCAGAGGCCAGCAGAGGCAGGAGAGCCGGTAAGTACCACCAAACCTCCTTGTACTTTGACGCATTTAATTTTGTCATTAATGCATGTCGAATAGGGTAATAAATGCGCTTAGACTAGGGTCCAAAAAGTGTCAAAAAATGTCCAGGCACGTCTGTGTCAAGAAGGCGCGTCTGTGTTTTTCAGGCGGGTCTATGCAATCTTTGAGTGCGTTTATGTCATGTAAGCACGTTTGCGTTTGAAAAGTATGAATTTGCATCTTCTAGGTCAAATCGGCAGTTTTGTGATGAACATATGTTGTCGATTGGATAAGCTGCTGAGGGGATACACTCAAGTAGGTCCTCTAGGAAGACTAGGATAGATCAAGGCACTTTGTGATGAATAATGAGTACCAAGATAGAGTACTTTGTGATGAACAGGGAGTACTAAAATATGAGCAGCACTTTGTGATGAATAGGGAGTGCAAATGTGAGTAACACTTTGTGATGAATAGGGAGTGTCACACACGTAGTACTTTGTGATGAACAGTGAGTACCACTAGGATAAATAGCAACACTTTGTGATGAACAGTGAGTGTCACTAGGGTAGATAGCCATATGCATTTAGATAGCAAGTAGCATTTTGTGATAAACAGTGAATGCCACTATAACTGATACGATTGAGTTGTTTGATTGCAGGAGTATTTGTTGATGCTAGAGTCATGGGAGAGATTCCCGTCGACGCAGAGGTTGCGACCTGAGTTGTCACTCGAGGATAGAGCTGCCATTGAGGAGATGGGTTTGAGACATGTGCTGTATGTGCCTAAGTTTTGGGCAAACATGGGTTTGCTAACTGCGTTGGTTGAGAGATGGCACTCTGAGACATGCACGTTTCATCTGCCGATGGGTGAGATGATAGTCACCCTGGAGGATGTATATAGGATTATGCGGATACCGATTGATGGGGAGCTAATTCCGTATGATCGAGATGAAGACAGGGATGCCCTTAGACGAGTGTTCTAGGATCCAAGACTGGAGATGAGGGTGGGACACGTGGCATGGGATACCATGACATGGATAGGATTAGCACTACCAATAGTGTTGGTAGGAGTGATCAGTGAGTTCCTCTGTATCAGTTTTGTACCATTTTGTATAATGATGTAGACACTTGTGGGTGATTGTAGCCATATGATTTTGACATCATTGTATCATGACACTATATATATTTATATGAGATGATGCATCTTTGCGGCAGCTATATGCATGTGTACCTATGTGATGAGATGTTCTTATGTGATGCTTATGATATGGATGCAAATATGTACATGATGCAATGCAATATTTTTTTTTTTGTTCATTTATGGTTTATATGTGTATGCATGATGCAAATGTGAATGTATGTAATGCAGATGAATATGATAATGCAAATGTAAATTGTGCTAACAGATGTTGTGTGCAGGATGTGATGCAGTTGTGATATCTATATGTATGTATGAAATGCTTATATGTGGTAATGCAGGTGCAACTACATGAAATGCAAATGTTTTTGGTGTGTCATTATACTCAGTCATGTGATAGCAGGCTACGCGGACTCGAGAAGGATGATGGAGGTCAATCAAGAAAGGGGGATGGAAGACAGAAGATATGAAAGTGAAAGAGCTTCTTGTGCATTATCATCATTTAGCTTTATTATGGCAAGTAGGTTATGACAATCGAGGTATATGTTCGACCCAGAAAGTCATTGTATCTGTTTGCATGGAGATAAGACAGTCACAAACAAGGAATGCCCCAGTTCATTACTAGACTCACAGTGTCCTCATATATCCTTGGACAAGTCATAGCATTACTAAGAGACAATCCACAGACAGCAAATACAAATAGGTGACGATACCCCATCCTCGCCTTTCTAGTCAAAGACATCCTGGAGATAGAATCTCTAGTCAAAGACATCCCGGAAAAGCTAAAAGACATGTCACCAAAAAAGATGAAATCAAAAGAAAACCAAGACTCGACACCAACATCCACTGTAGTCCTCAAGTTTAGTGTCTCTTGTCACTTGTATAAGTCTTATTTGATTGTGGTCACAATGTTTACTTTCACAGAAAGGATAGATAGCACTGAACCATATGTTGTCTGAGTCTGTTGAAAGATTTGATTTGTTGAAGCCCATTGTTTTTGTTGTGTCTCATCTAAAACTGACTGAATCCATGAAACTGATACTTTATTGCGGAGAAGATGGAACTTTATTGCGGATTTGTGATGCAAATGCTGCTTTATTGCGGATTGTGCGTGGATAGACTGAAGGAAGCTGGAAGAAACTATACTCCTCGAAACATGTGATGTTCTCAGTTCCACACCCATCACTAGACATAGGATTTGCCTTAACCACAGATAGGATCTAATTTATTATGGATGGAAAGGGGTGAAAAGGGATGGTTTATTATGAATGGCTAACCAATCTAGGGTAGATCAATAACAATCCATGATGGGAATGGGTAAGTTTATTATGAATGAATAGGTTGTGAGTGTGTGCAAAGTGAAATGATGAAAGAGAATCCTGAAGGAGGGAGGAGAAATGTCTCTACGCATGGCATTGGTGACCCAGTTTTCACCATGGTACTTGCCCAGGGCGCCACCGAAGTGGTTTTCACCGTTGGACGAAATTATTTCTCTTTCCTTTTTTTGATTTTTCAATGTTTTTTGTGTCACAAGGTGCCTGTTTGCCAGGTTTTCACCAAGTAACGATTTTTTTGTTTTATAAATTTTTTTTTTGTATTTTTGAAATTTTTGATTTTTTTGTATATAAAATTTTTTTTTTTGATTTTTTTTTGTATTTTTGAATTTTTTGGATATTCCAAAGAGCTATGTGTAGAACCTGCGAAGGTTCATGCTGTTGATAGGATCCTCCAAAAGGTTCACCTTCTATAGTTGAGAGCTGATATGCACCAGATCCATATGCTGCTGTAATAATGTAAGGACCAAGCCAGTTTGGTTCGAACTTGCCCTTCTTCTCTCTGTCTTGCTGATTTTTGGGATTTTCTCTGAGAACCAAATCACCTACCTCAAATGTGCAAGGCTTGACTTTATGATTGTAGCTGTGACATTCCTTGACTGAATGATGTGTATCTCGAGTGACTATCTTCCTTGATGAAGGAACTGAGATAGAATTACTAGTGTGTGGACTACGTAGGCCCATATGCGTGTCACCTAAAGAAGCTTGGGCATCCCTGATAACAAAGTCCTGCGAGGAAGCTCCATTAAAGGTCTATGATGTATTGCCAGAAGGGGATGGATGTGTGGAACAAGTGGAAGAGTTATGAAGGCTTATGATTGTGAAAAGAAGTGAAAGTAGGATAGCATGATGGAGACTTAGGATCAACAAGTATGCTTTTTGGCTTGAAATTTTCAAACTTTTGCCCCTAGTTATTTTGATATTATTGGAGATCAACTTTTGTTCTTTTTGCTTCATAGGATTTTTATCCTTGACTTTGATTTTTGCAGAGTCCAGTAGCTTTTGATTTTTATTTGGACTAAAGGACTTTTCTTTAGTTTTGACTTTTAGATTTTTCCTTTCAAAGCTTGATTTGTGATCCCCGATTAGTGAGGGCTTTTGTAATTGTTGTTGATCCAAGTCTGGGAGAGGAGTGGAAATGGAATGAGTGGATGATATGGTAAAGCTATGTGAGTTCTCAAGAGGTTTGGCGATACACTCAATAGATTCTTTGTTGGAACCACTCTTAGGACTATTGATATCAAGATATGCATGCACCACTAGAGGAGATTTGCATTTATTAGACTTAGTAGCCACAACACTAGGTGGTTCACACCCAATTCCTTGGCATTGAAAATTATTTGTAGATTGTTCCTATTGACTGAATGTCTTAGGAGATAGTGGGAGTTGATCAACATGAAAGATATACTCACCACATCCCATGTCTTTAATCTTGAATTTTTCTTTTAGCTCTGTTTGTTTTGACGTAGAAGCTTTTAATGATTCTGGATCCACATATGCTGAAGAAGGAATAGCTTGTCGATTGACTGGTATTGTTATTTCTGATCGAGGTTGCAGATTGTTGCAATATATGAATGGATTTGGATCCGCTTTGACGGTCACTTCAACTCCATTGTGTGGAAACTTGATGCATCGATGATATGTAGATGGTACTATGCTCATCTCATGAATCCAAGGACGTCCTAGCAATATGTTGTATGTGAGATCTAGGTCTAGGACTTGACAAACCACATCCTTTGTAACCGGCCTGAATCTGAGAGGTAAGGTGACTGTGCCCTTGGATGAACGCTCTTCATCATCATATGCCTTGATGGTAATTTTGTTTGTAGAATTCACAGCTTTGTCGGAATATCCCAATTGTTTAATAGTGTTCAATGTACAAATGTTTAGACCTGCTCCTCCATCTATTAGGACTCGTTTGATTCTATGTTTGTGTATGAAGGATTCAATGTGTAATGGTGCATTATGTGGTTGACTTATGGAGGCATCATCAGCTTTTGTGAATGTAAGGGAGTGTGGAATGGAAAGGTATCCCACAATGGCTTGAAACTGGTCCACGTTCAGATCAGTAGGAACAGCAGTATCTCTCAAGATTTTGTCAAGAATGGCTTTATGAGCGGGGGATATGCATAGGAGCTCAAGAATGGAGATGAGCGCGGGTGTCTTCCCTAACTGTTCTACAAGGTCATATTCAGGCTTGGTTGATGAGGAAGCGGTGTTTTTAGCTGGAGCACCTTGCAAAGTGATTTTACCTCAACGGGTTGTAACATGACATTCAGAGGTAGGTTCGGAAGAAGATCTAATACCTTTTAGAACGATCTTGGGTCTCTGGGTAGAATTCTCAGGGGTTTTGTCCTTGATGATAATGGTAGAGACATAATTGTCCATCGAGATGTGATTGATAGTTGAATCATAGTTATAGGATGCTCTGGTATAGTTGGTTTGGTCATCTATGGCTTTAGCTTTTCCCTTGTCATGTTTTGGGAATGGTTCCTTAAACATCTCATGTTCTTGATTGGATGAATGTCCCTCAATCTCAATATCACCTCTATCAATGAGATCTTGTATGATGTTCTTCAATTGATGACAATTTCCTATCTTATGACCCTTGCTCTTATGAAATTCACAATACTCATCATCATTCCACCAATTTGGTTTGACATTTGGTTCATATGGCGGGAAATCTGGAATTGTGATCACCTTGTTTGCCACTAACTTCTTGAAAACTGACTCAAGTGGTTCTCCCAACGGGGTATACTTCCTTCGTGATCTAGAAGTTGTTTGAGTATTCACTTGATTGTTTGTAGAACTTGATCTAGAAAAAATGAATTTGGGATGCACTGTGTTGGCATCAACAACACCATCATTGACTGTGTTCTTGTTTTTATTCCAAAATCTTGGCTTGTCTTTTCCTTTAAAGTCATCTTTGTTTTCCTTGAATATCTTAATGACTCCTTGTTCAATTAGGACCTTCTCTATTGCTAAGCCTTTTTCAATGACGTCCTTGAAGGTGGACAAACAAGCTTTCCTTAAGTCATAACCAATCTCTTTGTTAACATTTTGGATGAACATTTCGACCATTTGTTTTTGTGGAATTTCACAAGAGCATCTGTTGGCTAGATTTCTCCATCTTTGTAAAAATGATGCAAAAGATTCTCCCTCTTTTTGCTTAGTATTGTACAAAGTAGTGACTGATATGTCTGTCTCTATGTTGTAGGAGAAATGTTGAATAAATGCCTCTGCTAAGTCACCCCATGACTTAATTCCAGGTGGAAGTTGGGAGAACCATTCCATAGCTTGATCACCTAAGCTTTGTGGGAATAATCTCATCAAATATGTCTCTTCTGCTGCTACCTCAATGTAAGCTATGAAAAATTGTCTTATGTGTGCCTTAGGATCCCCTTTTCCTCTAAACTTATCAAATTTAGGTGTCACAAAGTGTGTAGGAAAAGGAGGCATTGGAATGCTCTTGTCAAATGGATAAGGACATATGTCTCTCATTGTGTATGTTGGCTTTGGTGTATTTATGTCCTCCATTTTCTTTTGTAAGTCCCTGATTTGTTGCTCCAAATTGCTCTTAGGTGGAGATCGACTTCTTGGACCATACCCCATGCTTGAGGCACCAATTGGAGGAGGAGCATGTTGCATATATGGATGATATTGATCATACACATGTTCACATGGAGGAGGTCTGTAATGATGTTGTGTATATGGACCACTTGGTATAGATTCATGTTGAGGAATATCATATCTATTTTGTGCATGTATACCATATTCTATAGGCATGTCATGTTCTATTGTGTTGCCCCCAAATTTGACATGAGGTTTCCTTGTGTCCAAATTTTGAGCATGCCTTTGAACATCCAATTGCTTTCGTGGTTGATCCTTAGCATTGGTATGTGATTGAGCATATCTGTCTGCATAAGACTTCCATAATGGTCTGCGAAGGTGGGTATCATATGTTTGACCATGTGTATGTGGGACCTCTGGTTTTTGAAGCAAAGCTGATGGTGATTCAGGTACCATATATGGTCCTCTATTTCCTCCACTATTAGGTCTCCTTTGATCCATGTTGGAGTGAGGTTGTTGCAAAGGTTGATTTTCCATTATTTGAGACATGTCAAAATCATGAGGTATCTTGGCTCCACTTTGTGCCATCATTTGTAAAAAGTATTGTCTATCCCTCCTCATTATTTCCTCAACCAATCGATTGAAATGGGGATTCATAATGGATTCTTCCACATCTGCTGAATGTACTGAAAAGTTGTCCATATTGTCATTATGTGTAGCATTGTTGTTTGTAGTGTCCATGTTCTCAACATTTAGAATGTTTCTATAGGCATCGATTTCAGGTAATGTAGTATGATCATAATTGAAAAGGATATCATTGTCATACTCATAAGAACTCATGTTTGTGGACTCTTGAGCCTCTTTAGTTTCTCTCCTAGATTTTTGAAGATGGGTTTCAACCATGAACTAAGTATTGACCGAGATGTGAGAGACTAGATGAAAAATGGAAAGAGTATGGAAGACCAAGAGTTGAATGGAATGTAAATGAGTCTAAAGTGTACTTGCAATGTCCAAAGTGTAAGACCAAGTATGTATGTAGTAGAGTAGGTGTGACTTCCAAAGAGAGGATAGTTTCTCTTGATGAGGTAAGTTGACCTTGACTCTAAGTAAAACCAAATGAGACCCAAAGGTAAGAAACCTTGATGAGGGACCACTTAGCAAAGTGTTGTTGTATGTAGTGTGTTGACAAAGTATGATGAGGACAAGCAAGTGACCTTTTGACTCAAGTTTAGACAAATGTGAATGTAATGTAAGGTGTAAAGAAATGATGGATTTTGTGAGACCCAAAGACAAGTTGAATGCTAGATGAAAACCTGAAGAAACAACCTAGGAAGCTCAAGAATTCTGAAACTGATTGCTCTTGTTTGCTGGACTGTAAAATTTTTCCAATTTGTGAAGTTGTGACCAAATCTGAATGTTTGACTGTTTTTCGTGACAAGAGGTCACAATGTTGATGAGGACTCAATGTTTGCAAGTGTTTAGACTCTCCAAGAAAAGTGTGTTGTTTGATGTAAAAATGTTTTCCATACACTTGAAAACACAAAAGACACAATGTTTTGCTATTTGGTTTTGAATGTTTTGAATGTTTAAAATAAGTCAAGCACAATTCTTATGGCTGGCCAAGACAATAGTTGTTGATCCCACATGAGGTTTTACCCCCAAGGCTACGCTATTCAAAGCGGATACTTAGATGCTTGAACTCACTGGCTCCACCCTCAGCACTCACTTCTCGGGTCAGCCAAGCATCAGTCCCCATGAAAACTCCCCGTGGCGAACTTTGTATCTCTACTAAGAACCGTATGTGTGTGGGCCGCTACCAGAGGTCTGACCTCCTGCCCCAACAACTAGAAGGATTTGGGCTTCTAAAACAAAAAGGTGCTAGTAAGGGCATCCGCTCATGTGGCCATACATGCGGCACTTTTAGCTTTGTAAATACAGAAGGCTCCCATCCGGTAGGGGTTACGCCCTACAAATGATCAAATAAATTTGATCAAACGGGTTTATGGAGAGACATAGTGTCGGTATGAACTAATCAACACACGTTATCCATAGTTTTCACCATGAATACAGTTGTTTATAGTGGTTCGGAAGAGGTGGGTTTTCCTCGCTACCACTTGGGTCATTCTCTTCTCACTAGTAGTCCTAATGACCACACGGGAAGACAGGCCCTCTAAAGATTAAACAAAAAGAGCCTATTGCTCAGGACACAAAAGACAATGATTCAATTTTAGTGCACCAATTGAAGTGTTTGCTAGTCTATGAAAACAAGGCACACAATAAAAATCCAAAAACCCTTGCCAAGGACCTACAACAAAGATTTATTATTATTTTGGATTATTTGAAATAATCACCCCTTCCTGCAAGCACACAAGTTAGGTAAATTTTAGATCCAAAAGACTTTGTGCAATAAGGGCCTTCAACAATGCGTTTTGTTGACCAATTCAAAGACCTGATTCATTATAAAAAAGGACCACCTGTAAAATTTCAAGAGATTTCCAGAAATGTAAGAAAATCCAAAAAATTTGCTAATTTGCTCCAAAAATTAATTTTTTATGAAAAATCATAAAAAATTCATATAAAATGCAAAATCAATCCCAAAAATCTGAAATTTTTACTAAATTTTTTTGATACATTTCTTGACATGCACAAAAAATTTGATGTCAAAATCTAATGTTGTTTGTGAGATCTGATCAAAATAAGGAAAAACCCTAATTTTTAAAGATCCAATTTTTAGGGAAATATTTTGCATCAAAATTAAATTTACAAAGAACAGATCCTATGTATAATTATGAGAGATTTCCAATAATATAAGAAAATCTAAAAATTTGTCTCATTTGCTCTCAAAATTAATTTTTTATGAAAAATCATAAAAAATTAATAGAAA
The DNA here is from genome assembly GCF_030272615.1 of Cryptomeria japonica. Taxonomy (NCBI): domain Eukaryota; kingdom Viridiplantae; phylum Streptophyta; class Pinopsida; order Cupressales; family Cupressaceae; genus Cryptomeria; species Cryptomeria japonica. The sequence continues at coordinate 884,763,294 of NC_081414.1, read as the reverse complement.
ATGAAAATGTACTTCAAAAATTTTGAATTTTGGATTGAGAGCTCCTGATACTTTCTTCAACCCGCAAAAAACATTTGGTGCAAAATTTACAAGCCGTTTATGAGATATGATTGAATCTCTCCAAGATCTTGATTTTGTGTCCAAAACCCTAGCTACACAAGGTTATTCTCCAAATTGTTTTACAAAATAGCAATATAGGGTTAGAAAAATCTGCAAAAAACATAGATCTAAGAAAAATCCATGTCCCACAGGGCGTGCAAAAATGTATATGGTGAAAATGGATAACAATAATAACAATATTGAAAGGCTAAATGAATTCAACCACAAAACCCTAGCCTAACAATCAACAAAGATCCACCATAACATATGAAGATTACCTAAGATAATGCAAATCACATGAAATCGCAAAGATTATACCATCACATGTCCAATAGGGTTTTGATCTCCATTCTTCCTATCTCCATTGATCTTGCTTGATATATTTGCTCTCAGATTTTATATGCACAAGAGCTCAACAAAGAACGGAATGTGGTTGCAAGTAGGATCGTAGTGTAGTCAATTGCATAAAAGATGATTAACATGAATGATTAGAATGATTGATTAGCATGCATAGAATGATTAGGATGATTGATTAGGGTTTGATAATGAAGGAAGCATCTCCTTATATAGAAGACACTATATGAAATGGAGGGATAAGATTGAGAGGTGTAAAAAGAGGTCGGCTATGATTAGAGGGTAGGTAAAAGAAATAATAAAATAATGAGAGGGGTAGGTAGTGTATGAATTAAGAGATGAATGACATGTGTCATGGGTAGAAAAGGCTAATGAATTAATTAAATAAATAAAGATTTATTTAATTAATAGAAGAAGTAGGATAATTAAATAAATAAGATATTTATTTAATTTAGGAAAAGGATAATTTAAATAAATAAATGTATTTATTTAAATGAGAAATAAGGCTAGAAGAGGATAAATGAATTAATTAAATAAATAAAGATTTATTTAATTAATAGAAGAATTAAGCTTAGATAATTAAATAAATAAAATATTTATTTAATTAGACTGGACAATTTTAGGTGTCTACAATACCATAAGAGTATTAATTATTTAACTAGAGCATTCAATAAATTTAAGACATAAAAGCATAATACTGAAAATTAAGTTGCATAAAACCTACGCCTGTCAGTTGTTGTGTATGTAAATGCCATTGCTGGATGAACATGGAGACAAAATGGGACCTGCATAAAAGGACACATTATAAAAGATTGTTAGGGATAGTAATAGTCAACATTATAACACAATAACAATAAAAAATGTTGTTCCATATTACACAACATGTTGAGTGAAGAATGGCTAAATATGAAGCACATATATGACATACTTACAAACATAAAGCTTAATTTGAACAAATAATATCAAAATTTGTATTAGTGAGGATAATTTTGTGATCCCTGTCCACGTAAAAGACCATCAAAAGCCAATCGCTGATGAGGACTCCTATGGCCAAGTGTTGATGGGGTGTCGAACACTGCCACACATATGTGTGGATCACTTTCACCGACTACAAGACATGACAACTAAATAAATGTGTGCAACATTCACATGTTTAGAAACCACTTAAAGGTGACACTAGAGTACTAACCTGTATTAGGGTAAATGCACAAAGTTGGGTCTCAATCTCGCGGAAGTTCATGGGTTGGGAAAAGAGCCCGCTAGAAATGGGTGCCTGATTTTTACAAATCGGGCACCTGTTTCGCTTTGGGTGCCCGAGCCATTCAAAAATGGGTGCCCAAAGCTAAATGGGCGCCTGTTTCTAGAATGTATTTAAAAAAAAAAAAAAGATTCCATCATTTTCATAGTTTCAAAAATGGGTAAACGTTTCAAAGGAGCACGGGTACCCATTTTTTTCATCCCAGTTGACCCCCTAAACCATTTTTAACCTCCTTCCAAGTACATAGTTTTATTTTTTATATTCTGTTTTATTTATTTTTATTATTTTTCATAAAAAATGTTAATTTATTGTTATTATTTTTCATAAAAAAAATGTTAATTTATTGTTATTATTTTTCATAAAAGAATGTTAATTTATTGCTATTATTTTTCATAAAAAAAATGTTAATTTATTGTTATTTTTTAATTTTAGTGTTTTAAAGTTTGGAAAACGTTTTTTATTTCATGTTTAAAATAGTTTTTAGTTTTTAAATATTGCAAAAAACATGAATAGTCAAAACCGTAGGAAAAAAACAAAAAAACAAAAACATTAGACAAAAAAATAGACAATAAACCATGAATAGAAAAATGAATACTAAACCCTAGATAGAAATAAATGGACAATAAACCCTAGAAAATAAACAAACAAAAAATCCTAAAAAATTAACAAACAATAAACCCCTTCTCTCTCACACACACATGTACACATTACCATCTCTGTCATTACGTTCTCTCTCTCTCTCTTTCAATCTCTCATTATCCCCTATCTCTCTCTCACATACACATTACCCCCTCTCTCTCTCTCTCACACACACACACACACATTACCCCCTCTCTCTCTTTCACATGTTACCCTCTCTCTATCATTACCTACTATTTATCTCTCAAATTATGTATTCTCTCTTTAACTCGTATCTCAATTTACCTACTCTCCCTCTCTCTCTCTCTCTCTCTCTCTCTCTCTCTCTATTTTAATCACGCATAAAAGTTTGAATGTTTAAATTTATATTTCTAAATGTTGTATTTGATTATAGGATTCTTTTGTAAAAGTTAGATGTTTAATTTATGTTTAAATTGAACTTTTAAATGATAATGAATATGAATGTGTTTTTTTGTGTGTGTGAAAAATAGGGTTCTTAAATTTGATAATACTCTAACTATCACTATTAATCCTCACTACTTCTTAACTTAGCCCAATCTCTAAAGATATACTATATATTTACAAACATGATAACCTATCCTTTTTCTTATTTTTTCTCTTTTCTTTATCCTTTTATCTTCCTCTAATAACCAATGCCTCCTTTTTATAGTAAATACCCCCCTAATAAGAGAGATAAAATGAGAATACAAAACTCCCCATAAAGAAGTAGGTCACATGCTAATGATGAAAGATTGAAGAGAAAACATGATCCATTACTTGCAAACAACATTTTTTTTCCTTTAGAAAGAAATAAATACATTGGTGATTGGAAATTTCATTATAGTAAGTTGGGTAAATACAAAATTCAAATCTAAATAGACTTGTGACTCTAAAAACTTCGCAAATATTCACATGTTGGAACAAAATGATGATAAATAATCTTGTGAGGATCGAAGTAGAATGAGTGCCAAAGATAATATGATGGGTTTCCAATGATGGCATAGCTATCATGAAAGAGGATATCAATATCCTCAAAATAATATTTAACATATGTAATTCTAAACTCCTCAAACAAGGATAATATATTCAAAAGATACGAATCCCAAGTGGTCATGTTTAGAAGGTGATTAATGCCATGCTAGACTAAATCAATTGGGTTTATGGAATTGGTGATAATAATCTAAAATAATTAAAAACATTTAAGATGGATATTAGGACTTGATAGGATGAGTACTTGAAGAATGAGACAAGCCTCTAAATTGTCAAAACATGCAAGACCTATGATATAATAAATTTCCTCTTAAGTATCACCATCGAAGGGTATGTGATTTTCATCTACCAAGGGAATGAAACAATCTACAATAGGATCCTCTAGGAATGGAGAGATATGAGGGTCTCCATGGATCTCCTAAAGTCTATTCCAAAGTGTGTGGGGGAAATCAATATCCAATGCAATACACATAGAATCATGATCTTGGTACTAGATCAAATCACTCCTACATGGTCAATGATGTTACACCAAGATTATTATATAATTTCTAGTGTTTCTAGTTTAGGTATGAGTCCATACATAAAAGGAAAATGATTACACCACCTAAAACTTATCAAGATATCATTTTACAAAAGAATCATAGATATCCCTTTCTAATTTTACCACAAAAGGATGAATAGAGAAACCTATGATACCTCCTCAAATAAAAAATTAAAAGATCAATAAAATAAATACATATAAAACATATCAAACAAATTCATCTCATGTAAGATGGTCATTTTCAAGTGCCAAGATGTCCAAGTAAATGACTAGAATGTGAAATCACAAAAAACATAATATAAAATACGAGGGAATATTCTAGAAAATAATTGTGTGATCTATGAAGATTTATGAACCACCTTTTCAATGACACATGAAGCATGAAAAATATGCTCTCTATCAAAAGTTACGAGGATTTAAATTTGCATAGCTTGATTTAAGTTAAGAGGACAATAAGTCACACTACTGACAGATTTAATTAAAAAAAGAATCAAATATAGATCAATATTGGAACCATATTTTGTGGGTTGCGACTTTGAACAAGAAAATATCAATATAAAATTGAAAATTAAAAAAAAATAGTTTTTTTTTTGTTTTAACTCCTCAAAGAGTAGAGAACCTACTATTTATTCAAGCTTCAACTTAGTGTACTACTACTAGTTGTGATCACAAAATCATCCCATGATTCTAGCAAAGAACACAACAAAGTAGTACATGTATTGACAAGTTCATTGATATAACTTATGACTTTAATTAATTTAGTTAAAACCAAAGAGAGTAGTTGAATCGAATCCTATCAAGTTGAAAATATAAAGTGGTAGCCTAATAGACAATAATGGTTAAATATTGCAAGGGTACTAAATTGTAATTCCATGGAAGTTACCTTCTTTGAAAAGATGAACTACACAACGCTACCATTAAACTATGATTATAAGCCTCTCATGACAAGATGGTCAACTATTATGGGTCCCAAAGTTCAACTATCATAGGTATTGTAATCATCCATCTCTCTATAAAAAATATACAAATGGACCATGATGGCCCAAAATGCCAACTAAAAAAATATTAATCGAGAATGAGCCCTCAGTGGAGTCTAGAGGAGATGATTATTCATTATCTAAATTAGTGGAGTCATTTTATTCATTATCTATTCTCTCTCTCTCTCATGATTTTTTATATGATTTTGATGGAACTTATACTAATGCATCTTTAGATGTTAAAAAGTATTGTTTGAGTTGCATGGGCATTATGATGTTTTATTTTGTAAAATATTTCTTATACTTTGATTTAAGTGGATAATATTTCTTAAATGATGCTTATTAGTAAAATAGACCCACCTATTAATAATATTCTAGATCTATGTGAGTTTCTTTTTTTTTAATTTAATTTGGTAAATTGTATTTAATTATAGGTTTTTTTGGAAGGTGAAATGTAAATTAAATAGTAATTGTAAATTTTCATGTTTGTATATATATGCAGATTATTTTCACAGAATGGATGAGTTTGAGATAGATGAGCTATTAGGTCTAGCGCCACCTCCACCTCCACTCCCTCCACCTCCACCTCCACCTCAACCTGATCAGTTGAGGTAGACCATTAGGATGAATATTGATTCTTTGATTAGAGATATACATACCATTAAACATGAGCCTCATCCACCTCCGCAGTTGTTATGCCTTGCACATAGTATGCAAGGGATTGTATAGTCTATACAAGATTTAGATAGCGGGTTGGATAGCTATCATAGTTGGTGGGAGGGATTACGTTCATTTTATGCTGATGGCCTAACATACAAATAAGTCAATGAATTAAAAATAACAAAAATGGATTTGAAACAATATTTTGTCAACCCTAAGATGGGTGAAGAGATAGATCCAAAGAAGCCACGAATCTCAATTCAATGGTGTAGGCACCCAGGCATAGCTAGACACTTTTGGGAGCTGTGGTGGATGGTCTCGACCATCCATCACACTCTAATCATAAGGTCCCAATGTATTTTTGAAGAAATGGGTTGAATTTGAATTGGGTAAAAAGCCCAATTACTTTGATATTAGATCATTTCAGGGGGCCGGGAGAGGCATGCCCCAGGATAGGTTGGGATCCAAATTGAGCGATAGGGTTAGAAACCATGTGCGGGATGATCCATTGGTTCCTCTTCCATCACCAATAGTTCCAGCACCTGCCCATCATCGAGAAGTGGATTTTTCTCTTGGTTAATTGAGTGGCATGTCGGGCAGCTTGGTACAACAATTGCATGAGGTGAGGGTTGCCCCCAGCTTAGCACATGTTTGCATGAGCTGCGGGGATGTATGCATGGGTCCACAGAGTGAGGCTGCCCTTGGAGGAGATGTTGATTTTGATGATGCTGATGCTGCCCATGGTGGTTATGATGATGTTGAGGAGGCTACACATGCTGATGTTGTCTCTTCATATGTTGATCTCTTGTGGGCAGACGATGATCAGCCTACAGAGGTACAAATTTATTTATATAATTTATAGTGCAATATTAAATTCCTTATATATACACATATGAACCATAACATGAGTCAATTTTTTCTAAATAGAGGATGGATCATACCACGTCATTAAGGAACCGACATCATGTTACCTCAATACCTAGAGATGTTGGTGCCCCATTTATGGTATGCACTTTCATCTAGATACATTGTATTGATATGTACATTTAAAATTAACAATAAATTTTTTAATGTAATGATGTGTATGATATTATTTTTTAATTTTGTAGGGTGCTTCATGTAGCACCGAGGTGGGTAGTTCTTCACATGACCCGTGGACCATTGAGGCTCAACTTCATATACCACTATTATGTTTTTCATCCATTAATTTGAAGTGTTTATATGCTTACTGTTCGGTGTGGAGCCTGATCAGTCTCCAAGTGGGAGATTGTTGAAATGTGGCGACTAATCAACAAAGTACTGTACACTCAGCACATATCCTCGCCGGAGTCTGGGGCCAGGCCGGGCCTTGGGCAGGGGTTCGGGGGCGGCAGCCCCCGAGAAATTTTTTTTTGCCTTTTTTGTTGATGAAAACCGACATTGTAATAAAACCCTAAAAAAAGGCCGACTTTGTTTGTTGCCCTAAAAACGCATGTTATAAGCGGTTGGGATGCTTAAGGCATTGTATGATTGATGTACTTTTTTTGCTAGATAATAAAAAAGATTGGACAGTTGTGTATGGTGGACGTAACCCATTCTGGGTGAACCACGTTAAATATCTGTGTTATCTGTGTCCTATTTTTATTTCTTTATCTTTTGTATTTAAATCTGCATATAATTGTTAGTTCATATTTGCTTCGGATCTGCTTGAAACCCTAACAATTGGTTTCAGAGCGAGGTTTTTTGTAAATTGGCAGGACTTTCAGATTTGAGTGGGAGCAATGGAGGATTCCAAATTCAAGGTCGAAAAGTTTAATGGCCAGAATTATCAGTTATGGAAAATGCAGATGGAGGATTACCTGTATCAAAAGGATTTGTGGCGGCCATTGGAAGGAAAGGCAAAGAAACCGACCACAATATCAGATGAAGAGTGGGACATTTTAGATAGAAAGGCACTAGGATCCATTCGATTGTACCTTGCATCATCTGTAGCATTCAATATAATAGAAGCAAAAATGACTGTAGATTTGATGGCAACATTGGCTAAGTTGTATGAGAAACCCTCGGCTTCAAATAAGGTATTTCTTATGAAGCGTTTGTTTAATTTGAAAATGAGTGAGGGAGGATCTGTAGTGGAGCATTTAAATGAAATTAATACAATTACCAGTCAATTGTCTTCGATAAAAATTACCTTTGCAGAAGAGGTTAGGGCTCTCTTGATTTTATGTTCTTTGCCAGAAAGCCAGAATAGCTTGGTTATGGCTGTAAGTAACTCTATCTCTGGTAAAAATACTTTGGTATTTGATGATATTGTTGGTGTTATCCTAAGCGAGGAAATGTGAAGGAAAAGCACAGGTGAGACTCCAACATCATCGGGTAGTGTTTTGAATGTGGAGAACAGAGGAAGATCAAAGGAAAGAGGAAAAGGCCCTGGGAATGAGAAGTCACGAGGGAAGTCAAAGAAAGGACGCTCTCAATCTAGAGGAAAGAAAGATTGCTGGTACTGTGGAAAGCCTGGTCATCTAAAGAAAGACTGTTGGTCTCGGAAAAACAAAGAAGGAGACAAAAATGAAAATGATAGTAAGGAAGCTAATATTGCAAGTAATACTTTACAAGATGCTTTAATCTTATGTTTGGATAATGTCAATGATTCCTGGGTAATAGATTCTGGGGCTTCATTTCATGCTACACCCCATAGAAAATATTTTCTAGATTATGTTCAAGGTGATTTTGGACAGGTATATTTGGGTGATGATGAGCCCTGTCAAATTGTTGGAAAAGGAAAGATAAAGATCAAGTTGCAGAATGGTAATGATTGGTTTCTACAGGAGGTAAGACATGTTCCTAATTTAAGAAGAAATTTAATTTCTGCAGGGCAACTAGGTAGTGAAGGTTGCATAGTTACCTTCTCAGATAGTATGTGGAAGGTCACTAAAGGATCGTTAGTAGTAGCTAAAGGTGCGAAGGTAGGCACATTATATCTGTGTAATGGTAACACTTACTCTATCTTAGCTGCTACAGATAAAGTTACTATAGGGACAACAATAATAAATGTTGCAAGAACAGATTCGATAATGTGGCACCATAGGCTTGGGCACATGAGTGAGAAAGGGATGAAAATCCTTCACTCCAAAAATCTATTGCCAGGACTAAAGAAGATTGATTTAGAGTTCTGTGAAAACTGTGTTTATGGTAAACAGAAAAGAGTCAGATTTCTCAAGGTTGGGAAAGAGAAGAAGAGTGAGAAGTTAGAGCTTGTACATTCAGATGTATGGGGACCGGCTCAGGTATCATCTCTTGGTGGCTCTTGTTATTATGTTATTTTTATTGATGACTCAACCAGAAAAACATGGGTATATTTCCTAAAACAAAAATCAGATGTTTTTGAAACTTTTAAGAAATGGAAAGCTTTGGTTGAGAATGAGACAGGAAAAAAGTTGAAGTGTCTCAGATTGGATAATGGAGGTGAGTATTGCAGCAAAGCATTTGAAGATTACTGTTCCTTAAATGGGATTCGAAAGCAGAAAACAATTCCAAGAACTCCACAAGAAAATGGTGTGTCAGAGAGAATGAATAGGACCATCATGGAACGTGCGAGGAGCATGAGATTGCATGCTGGATTGCCCTTACATTTTTGGGCAGATGTTGTACATACTGCTGTCTATTTGATAAATAGAGGACCTTCAACCCCTTTGGATGGTGGTATTCCAGAGGAGGCATGGACTGGTAAAAAGGTAAATTATTCTTTTCTAAAAACTTTTGGTTGCGAAGCTTTTGTCCATGTTGATAAAGAAAACAGAACCAAGCTTGATGCTAAATCTCAGAAATGTACCTTCATTGGATATGGGATAGATGAATATGGCTATCGGTTATGGGATTTTGAAAATAAGAAAATAATTAGAAGTAGAGATGTTATATTCAATGAGAAGGTTATGTATAAAGAACAGATGCAGGAAAAGAAGCATGAACAGGACAAACAAGAATATGTGGTGTTGGATGAGATTCCTGAAAATGAAATGCCACAGGTACCTGATGCTCAGCAACAATAGATTGTCCCACAAACTCCTACAAGTGTTAGACATTCTACGAGGACAAGTAGACCCCCTGAAAGATTTTATCCTTCTTTGTATTCTATTTTATTAACAGATTCTGGTGAACCAGAAGAATATGAAGAAGCAATGCAGGTGGATGCCAAACAACAGTGGCAGCTAGGCATGAAAGAGGAGATGGACTTCCTGATGAAAAATAAGACTTGGGACTTAGTTCCTTTACCTGCAGAAAAAAGAGCCTTGCCTAACAAATGGGTTTATCGACTGAAGGAGGAGGAAGGAGGTCAGAAAAAATATAAGGCCAGACTTGTGGTAAAAGGTTTTGCACAGAAAAAGGGTATAGATTATGATGAAATATTTTCTCCAGTTGTAAAAATGACTTCAATTAGAACTATACTTAGTCTTGTGGCTGCAGATGATTTACATCTTGAACAATTAGATGTCAAAACAGCTTTTCTCCATGGAGATTTGGAGGAGGAAATTTACATGTTGCAACCACAGGGATATGAAGTCAAAGGTAAGGAGAACTTGGTGTGCAGGTTGAAGAAAAGTCTGTATGGCCTAAAGCAAGCACCCAGACAATGGTATTTAAAATTTGATAGTTTCATGGCTGAACACGGTTATCATAGATGTCATTCTGATCATTGTGTATACTTTAAGAGATTTGATAATGGCAGTTATATTATCCTGTTGCTTTATGTTGATGACATGCTTGTTGCTGGGTCTAACATGCAACATATAAATGATCTTAAACAGAAATTAGCCAGGTCATTTGCTATGAAGGATTTGGGTGCAGCTAAGCAAATTCTCGGTATGAGGATTACACGGGATAGGAAAAATAGAACCTTAAATTTGTCCCAAAGTGAGTATATAAAGAAGGTGTTGAAAAGATTTAACATGCAAGATGCAAAAGCAGTTAGTACACCTTTGGCTAGTCATTTCAAATTGACTAAGGAGATGTGTCCAAAGGCACAGGAAGAGGTTAATAAAATGTCTAACATCCCGTATTCATCAGCTGTTGGCAGTCTGATGTATGCAATGGTATGCACAAGGCCAGATATTGCACATGCAGTGGGAGTTGTGAGCAGGTTTATGAGTAATCCGGGTATGGAACATTGGAATGCTGTGAAATGGATTCTTTGGTATTTGAAAGGAACTACTATGAAGGCATTATGTTTCAAAGGATCTAATGCTGCTCTAAGTGGATTTGTTGACTCTGATCTGGCGGGTGATATTGATTCACGAAGGAGTACTACAGGGTATGTTTTTACTATAGGGGGAACTGCAGTCAGTTGGATTTCTAGGCTGCAAAAGGTTGTTGCACTTTCAACCACTAAAGCTGAGTATGTTGCTGCTACAGAAGCCAGCAAAGAGATGATTTGGTTGCAATGTTTTCTGAAGGAATTGGGTCAGACACAAGAGGATAGCCCTTTGTATACTGATAGCCAGAGTGCCATTCATCTTGTGAAGAACTCTGATTTTCATTCAAGGACAAAGCACATTTAGCTCAGGTACCACTTCATCGGGACTATTTTGGAGGAGGGTCAGTTATGGCTTGAGAAGATTCACACAAGTGAGAATCCTGCTGATATGTTCACAAAGGCAGTTCCACAGGAGAAGCTGATTTCTTCATCAGTTTTTGTTGGTCTTGTTGATTAATAATTGAGGAATTTATACCAATCAAGTCCTAGTGTTTTATCCAACGGATGTTGCATGTACAGTGGTGTCGTGTAGTATCAGTCTCTAAGTGGGAGATTGTTCGGTGTGGAGCCTGATCAGTCTCCAAGTGGGAGATTGTTGAGATGTGGTGACTGATCCACAAAGTACTGTACACTCAGCACATATCCTCGCCGAGGTCCAGGGCCGGGCCGGGCCCCAGGTAGGGGTTCAGGGGCGGCAGCCCCCGAGAAAATTTTTTTTGCCTTTTTTTGTTGATGAAAACTGACATTGTAATAAAACCCTAAAAAAAGGCTGACTTTGTTTGTTGCCCTAAAAACGCATGTTATAAGTGGCTGGGATGCTTAAGGCATTGTAAGGTTGATGTACTGTTTTTGCTGGATAATAAGAAAGATTGGATGGCTGTGTATGGTGGACGTAACCCATTCTGGGTGAACCACGTTAAATATCTGTGTTATCTGTGTCCTATTTTTATTTCTTTATCTTTTGTATTTAAATCTGCATATAATTGTTAGTTCATATTTGCTTCGGATCTGCTTGAAACCCTAACACTTACTAATTTATGTATAACTTTTATTCATGTTCATTATTTTTTGCAATTGTAGGCTTTTGGATTGTTTGATGGTGCATCACATGCATGCCTTCACCCATCAGTTACTTTGCCTGCATCACATGTATGCTTTTCTGTGATAAACTTGTAGTCTATATATATATATACTTTATAATTTATGTATATATACAAGTTTGATTTATGCTTTATATATGTTGTTTAGGTTGATACCACTACCAGTATTGGTATGGCTATGGGATTGAGCCAAATACAAATGTCGACATTGTCATTTGCAGTGATGATTAGAAAAAAAAAATTCTAATTTGTTTATATTATGTACCTGGCTTTTATAGGGATTATCAAAATTGATGTACAATGTTTTTTTTGCAGGACTTGACTACCACCACTTTTCTTGTTCATGATAGTGGACCTCTACGTACCTGTGAGGGCATTGTAGAGCATAGTCGTATAGTAATTTATTTTAAATTTTTAGTATTTAATTACTTTATAAGTGAATTATGCAAGTAACTTCTTCTCATGTTAAATCTTTTAATAATGTACAAGAGGGTGGAGACACTGATACTGTACACACACAGGATGGTGCATCTCAGGACCACGTGCAACAAGATGATTCATCTCAGCCACCTTCACGTGGAATGAAGAAGATTGGAAATGAGATGAACATGAGTTCTAGATTATATATTATAGATCATGTCATGTTATTGTATTATGGACTTTTTATGATGACACTTGTCATGTTATCCTAGGACTTGTTATTATGTGATTATATATAGGACTTGTTGTTATGTGATTATATATAGGAATTTTTATTATGTCATTTCATTGCTATTATGATATCAGGTTGTGTTATGTGATTTGGTGCATTCTAGTGATTATATATGTGATGTTGTTTTGTTCTTATGTTATTTGGACTTGTTTTAATGGCATTTCCTTATTATTATTTTTTCAAGACTTGTTATTATGTCATCAAGAATTATTATGTGATTATATATAAGACTTTTTATTATGTCATTTCATTGCTATTATGATATCAGGTCTTGTTATGTGATTTCACGCCCTCTAGTGATTATATATGTGATGTTGTTTTGTGATTTGGTTCCCTCTAGTGATTATATATGATCTATTTATGACTTTATATTTTAACATTGTGATTGACCATCTTATAGTGCAACAATTTATAATTCAATAAAATAATTATCTCAATTTACAATAACATCCTATTCTTAAAATAATAATAAAATCAAGAACTTACAATTAATCTATGAAGAGATTACAATAAAATAAATATATCATAAAAAATTAGAATGATTGAAACACAATTACAATGTGAACAAAATAACATTAAGAAGAAGATAACTAATACAATATTGTTTATGAAACCAAAATTGTATCAAATGTAGACAAATACAATGTTAAAGGGATAGAGAAAAACAATTATCATGATTAAATATAAAAGAGTTCACACAAGTAACACAAACTTACATGCATATAAATTTGATTCAACCTAATGTACCATTTGCATCCTCTCTCTTCTACAATGCATCTATGATTGCCTCATGCTCTATTGAAAGTGTCCATAATACCTTGTTAGCAAGTCTACCTTTGTATCTTTCAAATTTGATGTTTGTTGCCACCACCAAATGAGAATAGTGTATAATCTTCTTTTTTGATTGGTAGTCTTCATAAGCTAGTAAGCCATTCCTTCTTGTTAAGTATCTGCATAGCCATGTGCCAACTACCAAAATAAACCCAATTGGATATTGAAAACCATCATCATCTACTTTTTCTTAGGTTCTACACATCTAGCTAGCCAATACTCAACCTGCTCATCATTATCCTCAGGTGCAACAACAACATACACATGTCCTAGAAGAAACATTTAAGTACATGTAGAAATAAAACTTGTTAGAATTTATAATTCAAATGCAATCATAAATTATATGACAATACATAAAAATATATAATTTAAAGTTATAAACAAGAAATTGAATTAAATTACTAGGCTGTATGAGGTCTTAAACATTATCATAATCTTCTGATGATCTAGGTCTTCATTTCTTCTAACATCTTGATATTGTGTCTCACTAGGTGTTAAGGATTTGTGTTTCTATTCTTCGACCCATTCCATATTCTTGCATTCTTCCCATTCACCTGCAACACAAAATTGAAAAAAATATGCAAGCTCTCTAGTCCATATAGTCCAAGTGTTAGAATTAGAACTCTTAAATGAATGCCATCTAGCTGACCCATTGATTGTATCACAATCATATCTTGGAAGAATATTCTCCTCTTTAACTAGCCAGAAGAAACGTCTAATTGTAGAGTTCTGAATTGATCCCATGGATAAAGTTGCACTACACCAATCCACAATTGCACTTGCATTTTTAAATTTAGCCTTTTCCTCGAATTTGAGTTGTTCTTTGCAAAGGGCTCTCTTAACACATGCACTGGCACCATCATGTTCTCCTTTCCCATGTCCAGCCTCAAAAAAACTCCACGTGTTTGATATTAGTTTTCTTATGAATCCTACTCAACCAATAAAACATTCTAGCATTCTTGAATTGCCCTGTACAATTATCACACCGTATTAGATGTTGTGTCATCTGAATTTCTCTCTCCCTCAAATTCTGAAAAAAGGTCTTGAAGCAATACTGGACAAACTCAGATGAGTGTAATTTATTATCACTCATATAGAAATGGTACTCTCTCAAAATTTTGCGATCCTCTTTTGTACTATCCGGTGCATGCCTATAGACAATATGGACAAAAATCGATACTTGCACTGAATTGTAGTATTGTGATTGGACCTCATCTTGTGGTGCAAGCATGTAGTTCTCTGCAAAGTCAACAACTGAAAGTATACTACCAGCAGGAAATGTATCCTTGCATATTTTAAACTGACCATCAAGCCATCTAGCATTTTGAGTGTGTTTAACATATTTAGGTACGATGTTACTCTTAAATTCATTCATAAATGCATGAACACTAACTTTTTCAGTGATTAGATCACATCGTCTTCCAACCTTTCCATCCTTCAGTAGATACTCAATAGTTAAATCTTATAACATAAATTAATTGTTGTCCAAAATCATTTGAAATATTTTCATGCAAACATTCATCCAACAATGCAAGATTGCCACATATATCACATACACCGGAAACACATGCATTGAAAAGAAAATTTTCCTCATTTAGTGGGTTGCAAAATAAACTTGATTTACTCCTTTATAGTTTCAGGTGGTATATTTATACCACATTCTTGGAACATTCCATTACTATGCATGTTAACACATATATATCGAAATGCATCATAATGGTAGTGAAATTGAACATGAGTTTTGCAACAACATGTGACTCTTTCCTTGTTAATTTGAACATACCAAGGTTTACACTTTTCAAAAGACCTTTGACAAATGCTAATAGTTAACACCTTATCATCCAAATTGTTTGTGCACAATTCAATTTGAGTCATGTCCAATAGGTGTTTTGGATGTGGATCACGAATTTTTGAACCAACCATTAATTTAAGAACATCTCTAACATTAGGTGATACTCTCATATTATCGTGCCAGAATTTTTCGATCAAATTTTTGACTTCACT
Organism: Cryptomeria japonica; assembly: GCF_030272615.1. Classification (NCBI taxonomy): domain Eukaryota; kingdom Viridiplantae; phylum Streptophyta; class Pinopsida; order Cupressales; family Cupressaceae; genus Cryptomeria; species Cryptomeria japonica. The sequence goes on along the minus strand of NC_081414.1, from coordinate 884,747,899 downwards.
AGTAAGTTTCATATTAGACCTTGGTAGTCTACCACTAAAAGTCCACAATTTGTTTTCCGGATCACTTTCAAAATTAACTCTTCTTTTTATAGCTCTTGACAAAGTTTTATGATGAATATTAAGATATCCGCTTATGTTACTCATCATTCTTTTATTAGAAGTTGTTTGGCTTACTAAAGCTATTGTTATTTCCCATCATGCCACATTTCTATCTTTAGAATGACTTTTCTTTCTGATTGTATCAAAGGCGCTAACAACAGTCGATATAACTTGTTTTAAAGACTTGTCCTTCTTCTTGGGTTTGACATCAAAGCCTAACTTCTTTATCACTTTTTGCATTTTATTTTTTTAAATTAGTTGTACCATTAATTGACATTGAAACCCGAATTTCTTATTATAAAAAAAATGTCTAAACAATCTATTTGCATGTGTCCTAATCTGTCTCCATGAAACCAAGCCATGAAGGTTGTCTAGTACATCACTTTTAATTTCAAAATTTTCATTCGTTTGATTATCATTCAAACATGTTTCATTTTCAATTGGTGTTTCCATGTCTAGATACACATTATTGGTTTAGTTGTAGGTGGATTTTCAATTTCATTTGGAGTTTCAAATTCAGTTTCAAGTTGAGATCTAGTTTCATTTGGGGTTTCAATTTGGATTTCAATTTTAGTTTCAACTTGAGTTCTAATTTTCAATTGGTGTTTCCATGTCTACATACACATTATTGGTTTTAGTTGCAGGTGGATTTTCAATTTCATTTGGAGTTTCAAATTCAGTTTCAATTTTAGTTTCAAGTTGAGATCTAGTTTCATTTGGGGTTTCAATTTGGATTTCAATTTTAGTTTCAACTTGAGTTATAATTTCATTTCAGGTTTGATTTTCAATTGGCGTTTGATTTAATAAGTAACCCGCTTCTACTAAATCGCCAATTTCTTCATGAGAAAAAACATAGGGCTATGAAGACATACATGTATCCAATAATGAATTAGAAGATGCACCTAAATTAAATGGTTCTATTGTGTTTCCTTCATTAGCATTTATGGTCTCATTGATGTTCTCCTCTTCTGAAACGATTGTAGAACTTGAAGCTCCTTGTCTCATTTTTTATCTTCTCTCTCGTTGACGTATTGCCTCCTTCTCTCTATTTGTTGCAATCTTCTCAATTGTCAGAAACTTCCTTTGCCTCTTCCTGCGTTAATTTGATCCCATGGCTACACCAAATTTTGAATTCAAATCGATCTCCTTACCAAATCAATAATAAGACAAAAAAAGAGAATGATTAATCAAAACATTCTCTTTGCAGATCGTACCTGTCAGGCAATGATTGAAAAATCATTCAACCATTGGGATTTGTGCTTGTGAGCCAGATTCTAGCCCAACGAATCTTTTCAAAAATGGGCACCTATTATTTAATGAAATGGGTGCCCGTTTTATAATCAGGTGCCCATTTTTAAAAACGGGCACCCATTTCGCTTTCAACGGTACAAACCAAAACAGGCACCCATTTTTTGAATTTAAAAAAATGGGCATCCGTTTGTTAAAATTAGGGGCGAGAAACAACCCTTAGCATTATTTTTTGTTTCAAGATAGGCTTGGTCCCACCTAGCCTATGCTTGGACCTCCAAAAAAATGACTAAGGTAAAACAACATTAGATTTCTACCTTGGCCTAGTTTTTAAGGGCCTTTCTGATTGAATTTTTTGACGAAACGAAAACCCATTAGAGTTTTCAGTATCTTGATTTCAGAAATGCAAATTTCATTAAGATTATTTTTACTATTTTTGTATTATTTATTAATCAAAAGTGGAACCTAAACCTAAAATACTAAGGTTCATTATAAACCTTAAAAAAAAATTTGTTTTTAAGAGTTAAAAAAATAAATTATATCACATCGATCAACATACAATTATTTTGAATATTAAAAAAAAATGAAAAATATGAAATTTTTATCAAATTATGGTGGTTGTACACCCAATGTTTTAAAAATATACTTTATTGTCAGTTAAAAAATAATTAAAAAAAATATATTTAATAAAAAAGTAAGAAAAAATATTCTCATCAATATTTGGTGTCTTAGGTATCATTTCCTAGAAGGATTTGCAAAAATTCATTTATTTGCATCAAAAAAGGGTGGTCATACACAGGTGTGGTATGGTCTTGAAACAGGCATTTTGAAAAATTGGTTTTTAAACATGCCTACTGAAAAGGGATTTCTAGCATGTGGGTATTAAAATAAATTACATATTTGAAAAGTAGACTCCGAGCACTACATTTTCTATTACTGAAGTTTTCTGAGATTCAATCTCTAAGTGCATCAAATTTTGACATCAATCGACAAAAAATTTGAAAAATAGAGAAAACACTTCCAGTTTTTGCCCAAAAGTGGAACTCAACTTCTTGCAACCACCCATTAGACACAACCAATGCAGTGGCAAGGACATGCGATTCTGGTGCTTGGTCCAATTGCCTCTTTCCCTTTATCCTCCTATAAGTCTCAAAGGGGAACTCAAAGGTGACAAGTTGTTGAACATCATGAGAGATCTTAGTCATAGTACTTTGCCTATGTTGTCGTTGATTGCAACGATGGACCCGACTTGCACTAAACCAAGGCTACATACGTTTGATGGTTTTATTGGCTAGATTGCTAGAGGGACTAAAATCAAATGTCATGGCTCTGACATTCTGAAGATCAGCCATGAACCTATCTAGATAGCCTACAAATGTCATTAGTTTATCGCCTAAACCTAGAATTGTTTGCAACAACATGTTTAAGTTTCAGCTTGCTTCGTTCCACATTACAGTGTCGATGTCCTCTAAGTTTGTATCTACATTTGAAATGCTATCAATGACAGGTTGAGGTGTTGGGTTTTCATTTGCATTAGCAGATGTTGGATTTGACATAGGAATAGGATATGTATGAAATAAAATCTTAGAGTGAACTACACATCTTTTAAGTTAGCAAAGATCAACACTCACGAACATCCGCTTACCCAGAAAACGTGAATCATCAAATTAATTATTCATCATTGCAGCAACCTTCAACACATGCTTGCACATGTTTCCTCGCAAACTCCATGGACATTCATAGATGTAGAAGTGATCCCCACTAGCTGCATGAGGACTGAATTTTCACCTAGTACCAACCAGGAGTAGTGTCATGTAGAACACAATCGACATTAGGAATTGCCTTTCTCCTCTCCATACTAGTTTGCAAATGTGTCAACTTGTAGTTTTTGACAAATCCAAAATGCTGCAATTCTCACTTATGCTTGTAGAATGGTTCCACTTTATACACAGGTATAAAATACAGATTGTCCATCCTCCTCGAGCATGTATTTTTATCATCTCTTAGGTGTAGTGACTTCAATTTTCCATGGTATGATTCGATGGTATTATTTGTGTCCTAGTTAGCATGACCAAAATTCCTGAAGTTTTTTGCCCACATAGCTAGCCAAAAAAAATTCAAAAAAGAAATTAAAAATAGTAGTAGGATGTCAACTACCAAATGACAACCAAAATGGTTAACAAGTCCTAAAGCCAAATCCAAGGTAATGTCCAACTCACTGATACAGCCTTCTTCATGACACCATGTGCTATAGAAGTACTCTAGAAAACATGGTTGATCACTAAATTCAACAAAGAAAGTGAGTAGCTCCTGCACAGTGCTCTCTTCAGTTTCATGCATTTCTATCATTATCTTCCCTAGACGGTGAAAAATATCCATTGCTCTTTCCTTCTCTTGCATACTTGTACACATTCTTCAACCATGCTTGACGCATGTGCCAAATACAAAGTGAAATCGCTACACAAAGGTTTGTCATTGAATCATTTTCGACACAAATTGGCATCCACTAAATATCCCTTGAAGAGAAATGATGCAAACCTTAACACCAACATCTTGAACTTCCAATACGATAATGTCCTATCATTTTCAGTGTTTTTGCATCCTAGTCCTATACATATCGGACATAGATAGAGACATTATCAACAATAAACAACCACAATCATTCAAATGTGCGACTAACCTACATGCTACTCGAACCCAAGATTTTTTATGTAGGAGGTTCACAGCTAATTGCTACATTGTGGGGTCATCCCCAAAAATTATTAAATTGTTAATTATAAATTATTTATGAAATCAAAATCAAAATAGCACAACATAATTAATTTCTTGAGGGGAGTAGAAAAGCTCACAATGTCTTCTTCAACTTAAATAAATAGAAGGAAAGTGTTACAAGATATAACCCTGTGATTCCAAATACATGAGAACGAAGAAGAGACAAAACCAAAAAATAATAAATTATTTTAATTAAATTTTTAAATCTATAATAATAAAGAAAATATTGAAATTCCATGAAAGAGAATTTATTCAACTCATTATGCTATCTTACTTAGTAACAATAAATTACATAAATAAACTTAATAAACATGTACAGGTTCTAGATATAATGTTTATGATTTGTTAATGTTGTCACATTAAGTTTACATGTCCTCTATTGTTCAGAGGGTAGAGTTGGTTGGTTGTTGTTTCTATTAGTGTGGAGTTTGTCATAACTAGTCCTGAGAATTCCTGGCCGTTCTCTTATATGTGGATTCAAGTGTTGTAGCTTGGAGGACATGTTCATTTTGGTTTGTGTAGTGTTCCAATTCATTATTTTGGTGTTGGTTTGATTGGTAAGTGGAGTTATGTTTTTCTAAGTTGTATTGTATCAGTTGGTTTGGTTTGCAGTTGATTAAGGTGATGTACCTTATCTGGATCGTGACTCTTTGGTCCATATATGCATTGTAAGCTGAGTTTGGATGTTGATATGGCTCTCACCATGGTGTGTGTAGATTGACATTTCATATTTTGCTTTGGAGATTATTTTTGGGCTGACAAATTAACGTGTTTCCTTGTTGTTCTACATGTTATGGTTTATGCCAACTTTGGTGGATGTTCCAGCAAATTAGTTTGTTGAAATTAAGTTTGGAGGATGTGTTGTGATGTGGTTGGGTCCACTTTATCTCTTGGGGTGGACCACAATGAATTTTATACGTCTAGGTGGCCGAATTTAAGTAATGTTGTATATTCTATTTGTGGTCAACCTAGTTGTGCTTTTTAGTGAATAATATTGTATATATGGGTGTGCGGATGTACATGAGTTGAGCATGGAATGTGTGTGAATTGATGTGAATGATATGCAAGAAAATATGATGTGAAAATTAATTTTTGAAGAGCTTTGATAATGAAATCTTTAGTGTGATAGTGTTTTGAGATAGTGGTTGATGTCAAATGTGTTTGTCTTGAAATTGGTCACTTTACATAGTGGTTCAAGGACAATTTATTGATTACGAGATCTTTGTTCATTTCAATTCATCTATTCTCTATACTTGTTGAAAGAAGATGTGTTCCTTTTGGTAGCTTGTATAGACCATTGTATATTTCCCTAAGGTTGTGCACCTTAGTCTTGCAAGTCCTATTAGCTACAATAAGCTCCTTGACCTTGATCCTAAAATATTTTGATCAATTATTCATATTATGAGTGTGACTCTCATTGTGGTTTTTCCTTAAATAAGGTTTTTCACATAAATTTGGTGTTAATGTGCTTGTTGTACTATGTTCTTTCATGTTTATAATTGTTGTAATAAGCTAATTAAAGCTTGAAGTTTAAAAGATCAAAAGTAAAGTATTGTAAGGTACATGGACTGATTCATGCCCCCCCCCCTCTCTGTCTTGTGGTGTGCTCAACACATTTCAATTGATGTGAGAATCCACATCGTGTCCCAATTATAGTCAAACCATGTTATATTGATTCAATGATGTTAGAACAAGATTGAAGACATTCCATAACCAAATTGCAATGTTGTTTGATGCTAAATGTAGTGTTAACTCATTGATAACTATTTTTTATCACCTTGATCTTTGTTCTTGTTTACTTAGTGATTTTTCTCTTTCTTTCTTTGCATAATTTAGAATGATGTAGGGCTCTCCTTTATATACAAAACCATTTGACATGAATCTTGTCAATGTGTAATCACTATGATCCTACAAAATCAACTATAAAGGTGGGTAAAAGATATAATTACGATCAAGGTCACTTTCATAGTATTGATCTAGGTTTAAGACTATAATTATTGTTTTAACATAGGAATAGAAACATTATAGAAAAGGATTGACTCAAATAACTTCCTATAACCACTACAACCTTGACAAAATCTTTAGATCTCAAACCTCAAAACATACAAGATAAAAACCAACAGACTCCTCACACATTTCTCAGATAATGCAACACTTGCAAAATCAATTTGCCCAAGTTAAACAAGGTGTCAGAAGATGCTTCTGCCAACCACCACTCTTCACTCTCCTTCAGCTGTCTAAACATAGTCAAGTCTCCATTTGATACCCCATCTTTGAAAGTTGCTCAAGCTGATGTGACAAACATCTTCTTCCATTGCTCCCTATCCTCTCACTCCTCTTCATTGTCTGCCATATTCTAAACACTACCTACCTCCTCAACATCTAGAAGGTCTTCATCCTCCTCTGTCTCTCCTTCTAAATTAGAAGAAAAATAGTAGTCAGGATTAAAATATACTTTAAGAATACTCTCCTTCACTTCATTCTACATCTCACACGGTGCACCAGCCACCACATTCCCATAGGCTTCATTAATGAAATCACCCACAATCTCAATGCACCTCTCCTTGGATTCTAGGAAATCTATAATCAGTGCTAAAACAACCTCATATATGAAGCCATCACACCAATGCCTATCCAGATTTAAAGAGATATCCATCATTTCCAGAATAGCCTTATAAATCTCATCCTCTGCACTGAAAAGTGTTATGCACTGGTGTTCAATAGACTCTACACAATTTCTGCATGCTATCTCTATAAATAGAGCCATCCTAATCATACACCAGATAGGTTTCCCTATACAATCTCTCTCTTCATATAGAGATCCATTACTTCTAGAAGCAAGTCATAAGCGAACACCACCATCTAGGAAATCTAATATAGATCTTTTAAATCTGCTAATTCTTACTGACCTCTACAAAAGCATCATATCTGCTAGTAAGTAACCATCAAATACTCTTATCTTCCGATGACTAAGACACTTCATCGGTGGTACTGACAAAGTCCTGATGCCTTGTCTATAGTGCATGATTGAGTGAAAGAAATATAAAATTGGAACACAAATAAACTATTCTATTGATTCAAGAGATTACATGAGCTTCTTAATCAAGTGATCAAGGATCAGACTAACTGATAGAGAATGAATTACAACTGCCTCATTATATAGAGGTTTTACATACATCTAGATTTTGGAAAACTTGTATTATCAGAAATAAAGCAAAACACTAAGACTAAAAAACTAAAACAACTTTTATGCATAATCATCCCAAATAAAGCTGAAAAACTAAAAGCATAATACTATGCAAGTGGGAGGAATCACTAAACAATATTCCAACACTGAGAACGTCATATATATTGAAATGCTCATATTTGTTACAGAACAATTTCATGCACATATAATCAAAAAACAAATTTTTTTCACCATATATATTGAAATCCTCAAATTTCTTACCGAGCTAGAATAGAAGCTCAAATTTGGCCATAAATTTGTGCTACAAGAATTTAATTGAATTTACAGTCATATATACTGAAATTCTTGAAATTGATGTTATAGAACAATTTTATGCACATACAAACATATTTTTTTCACCATATATAATGAAATGCTCAAATTTCTTATTGAACAATTTCAAAACAGAGAAGATAAGAGTATTAGTTGTTGTCAATGATTTTTTTTTTGTCCGATAAAACTATATTTTATATTAATTCTAAATTTTTTTTATATTCTAAAAGAAAAACCTCCATGGCTAGCCGACTAGACTATCGAAGCTAGTACACATAATGGTCCATACATAACACATTGAAAAATATTTAAAAAAAAAACAGAGTCCTTGCTTCAAAAAAGTTGTATGTTCCATCTCGCTACTCCACGTGAATAATCATCGCGCCCTCTTCCACATCCGTCATTTCCATGTTCCTCACTTGGTTCATTTTCACCTCCCTGCTGGAGCCTTCACCGAACTACAGCACACAACCCTACTTAGCTCTTCCTCATCCAATAGGCTGACCCCATCATTTTGTGCATGCAGGAACCATTCGTTGTACAAGTTCTCTATATTCCGACCAAGGTTCCCATTTTGCCATCTTCACATGGACTTGCTAGACATGGACTGTCTCAAGGTAATCCACAATAGTATGCATTCTAGCTTATGTTACACTTCTTATCGCCTATTTATCGAATGTGGCACTCCAAAGCAAGAACGGTCGTAAGGGAGGAGTGAATTCACTCACATAAATTCATGCTCCATCCACACTATCAAAGTTGTCCATGTCTCATTCCAAACCTAATAAACCTTCCATTCCCTCTAGCCATTCATTCTTGACACACCTGTTCATGATTTCACCAACTTTTACAATAGGTCGGAGCTCCATACATCATGCCATAAACAAAGATACTATGTTTGAATTTGTTATGTACTTTTGTCCACTATCTAGATACTCAGGTCCAAGGATTAACTTCATCGTGAAAAGGAATGCGATGTCTTCATAGATGAACAGGTTCATCAACCTATCATTGCTTATTCCTCCTAAAAATGCGACTTGTGTTTTGCTTGTTTGTAAAGAAAATTTGGCCTCCATATTTCAATTAGAGATACCTGTAATTCCAAAATGAACATGCAAATCTATTAGACTAATAGTGACATCTATAAATTATTTCAATTTTTATCAAGTTTCATGCTATTTCCCTTCTAGAATCTAAGTACTTGTATTCTCCCCTATAGTTTGTTAGGGTGTTTCTACACTTACACGTATCCATGCTATCCTACCAAGACCTTGGATTCATATGATGCATACAACTAATAGAAAATTTCATTCTGATATTGACTAACAAGGCACGTTACGCACTTTTGCAATTTCATGCATGACCCCTTCAATGCATTATCTACTACCGCGAAGCAGCGATGAAAACTAACACTACGTGTAATGTGCTTTCATAGTGTCGTGACTTCATGGGTGAATACCACCTGTTGAACTGCGAGACAACGGTTGCACCTAACACACCATGTTAGGTGATTTTACATATTCGTGCATGACCTGTTAAACGCATTCTCTATTAGTGTGAAGTAATGATTTTGACTAACATGGTGTGAGTATGCTTTCGAAATTTTGCTACTTCATAGGTCAATGACATCTGTTGACTTGTGAGGGGGTGATGGAGACTAATATGCCGTGTTGTCCTCGTTCACAATTTCACGCATGACCTCTTTGATGAATTCTCTACTACCATGAAGTAGTGATGAAGACTAACACCATGTGTGATACGCTTTCACAATTTCGTGACTTCATGGGTCAATTCCATCTATTGAACCCCGAGACAGTGATTGCAACTAACACACCGTGTTAGTTGATTTTGCACTTTCACACAAGACCTATTAAATACGATCTGTATTCGTGGCTTGTAACCCTAATGCGACCAATCAAAAACCTAATGTAACTTCTAACCCTAACATAGCTAACCCTAACCCAGCTTCTAACCCTAATGTGACTTCTTACCCCAATGCGACCAATCAAAAACCTAACGTGGTTTCTAACTGTAGGGGGACTTCTAACCCATCTCAGTCGTGCAATAAAAAATCTACGGTTACAAAGATGAGACTAACATCGTGTGTTAGTCCTAGTTGGTTCACTACTTCGCGGATTAAGCCCAACATGTTAACTTGCGAAACGACGATATCACGATCTCTTCTAAATCTAGCCCTAACCTGACCAATCAATGTGGCTTCTAACATGGATGTGTCTATTAGGACTATCTATTATGGCAATTAATGCAAAAACTTACGATTCAAAAGGGGTGACTGCCATCGCTTGTTAGTCGCGCCGTACGATTTTTTGGAGCCAGGATACACGCGTCCCACATGGTCTCTCATCCTAACATGATAGTACGCATCTATTATGGCTCCAAAATAGGCAAATATTCAACATTTAGAGGCAAATAAGAAATGCAAACAAACAATGCAAACCCTGATGATTTTAAACAAAATCCAAACCAAAATAGGAAAAATACAAGTTATAGAGGAGGATTTCAACATACCTCACGCCATGCTGCCACTCCCACGAAATGCTTGTCCAACCCAAGCCGTAGCATGATATAAAAAATTATAGTCCCAGAAATCCACCCTCAATCGTTGTGAAATCTGCCCTTCAACAATCAACTTGTTCTTTGCTTCAACAATAATGTTTTTGTTCGCGCTTTAGTCAGCCTTTTTCCATGTTAGGCTGATAAAAAAGGTGCCATTCTTTTCTATCGTCTGACGAAGGTACATTTTTTGAAGCCTACACCCTCTTTTTCCCATTGGTATGTCGTTTGAATGTGGTTTCATCATTCGCAAGTGGTTTTTTTATTTTCAGGCTTTTTTTTGAAGCTCGTGCCCTCTTTGTCCTGCAGATATGCTATCCGAATGTGGTTTCTTCATTCACCAGTGAATTTTTTTTTTTGGCTTTTAATGTGCGTGCTATGCACAAAAAATCATCGATTACCACGAAGTGAGCCACAACCATCCTCTGGTATGTCCATGTAATTTTGCATGGGCCCTGAGGATTGAAACTGGTGAGTCCATGACAACTCTACGTCACATACTGTGGGTTCAACCGCTGCCGCAAATTGGCATGGTATGCATGTCATTGGTATGACAAGTCCCTTTTGGAGCTAGAATAGACGTGTCCAACTCACAACCTCCCATCTCCTATTTCCACATGCAACCACAAGGTCAAATGCCTTACTCGGAATTAAAATTGGGATGTGTGTATTTTATTGATTTCAAACGGTGGGAGATCCAATAAAAAGGGTTAGGTGGTTTGAACCCTCAACATCCCAATACCAGGAATTGCATGTGACCAATGAGCCACATGCTTAATCTAGAATGAGATTTGAATAAATTTAATTTGTTTGAGAAACAAAGGCAATCTATGGAGATAGGGGCTCGAACCTCGCCCTCACTCTCGCCCCCCCCCCCCCCCAGTTTGTACGAATATTAAACAATGTAATTAAACCATACAAAGCCAAAATTAAGGAGAGCCCGTGTTATAACATTTTAAGCCATTATTAAAAGATTAGAAGAAACGAATTAGGGTGTATGGAATATTTGAAACTATTATTGTTTAACCCTTAATTAGCATCTAAAATTGTATATAAGGGGGAGTTTTTCTCTTGTAAAATCAATCGGTTTCATTTGAGACAATTAGGACTTAGAATTTCTCTTGGGAGGATATTGGAGACTTAGAATTCTCTTGAGAGGAAATTGGAGAATAGGAGTCTTGATAATTGTTTGTAAGCACAAAAGCATTTGTCAAATTGTAATACTTTCTATGTAATTGGGTTAAGAGGAAATTGAAGCCTAGCCTATGAAGGAGAGTACACAAGTGCCTTTAGGTGCAAGAGGAGACTGTGAGAGATGTTGTAATGCAGTTTAAAAGCTTGGATGATGTAATAAGGTGATTAATGCTTGGCTTCATCAATAAAGCGGTCCTACATTGAGAAGCAGACCTGAAGACATAGCTCATATTGAGCGAACTCTGCTATCAAGCTCGTGATCTCTCTTCTTCTCTTTTATCTTATTATTCTCTCTTATTTTCTATAAGTTTTAATTCCTTGTTTCTATTATTAAGTTATGTAAACAATTAAGTGAATGTAGCTTTTTTAATTTAACGGTTAAAAAAAACATAACCACACAATTCTGTTTGCGAATGGGATAAATCTGTAATTTGAATTAAGTATAATTTAATTTGTAAGCCTTAATTATAGATCAAAAGAGCCTTCACACTTGTAAAAAAATGTAGAGACCTTTTTTATAGTTTTGAATTTCATTAACTAAATCTCTTAAAGTCACTTTGAGTTAAAAACATTTGAACTATTGCGATTCATTTAGGAGACAAGGAAAAATTGCATTATTTGTTAAGATTAAAACAACATGAGTTAGGATTGAGATAAAAATATTCACTCTTTTAAAAATAGATTTCTCCCAAATTCAGTCTTTTAAAAATAGGTTTATTAACATCAGAAATTGAATATAGTTTAAACTTTTATAGAGGCCTTAGATAACTCAAGAGTCTTCAATATATCCAAGACTATTTGATCATATTTTATCATATCCAAGAAAAAATTATTTTTAAACTATTCTATTTTAAGAGTGCTCTTATTTTTAGTTTTCTACTCGTATTCTAACATAGGTGTATTTCCAAAATGCTTATTGACATAACTAGATTTTGTTCTATATAAAAAAAATTATTTGTTTAGTTTGATTGTTTATAACAATCATATCTTACCATCCAACCGAGGGTGGGTCAATTGAAAAATTTATCATATCATCTTAATCTAAATGATTAAATCTAAAGAGTGTATAATTATAATGAATATAATTCACCTTACAATCAATCGAAAAACTATTAAATTAAAGTATTCTTAATATTTGAAAAAAAAAAATAACATGTTTGTGTGTTTTTCTTGCATACATGAAGTCCTATTGTTTTATTAAGATTTAAAACTACTAGTATGTAGATTTTTAAAGGTAATTTCAAGATTACTTTGACTAATTTAAAAACAAAAATAAGGTATACCACAAATATTAACTTCAGAACTGATAGCATAAAAATGTTACCAACAATCTTTTTATAAGTTCACAAAGTTTTAAACTACTATACCTATATTTAAACAATATATGTAAAATATGTCGAGAGATATATTACAATAGAAGAGAATCATCTGTAAAATAAATGTTCTTTCTAAAATACTAAACACCAAGCATACAAATCGATTACAGTCCTGCATGCAAAAAGTTGTGAATCTAGCTGGAGACAAGTGACGAGGGTTCTATTTTATCTAGAGTAATAAAATAACACCTCAACAAAAGCTGAAACATGGCATATTTCATACATTTACCTGTCAAAATGTTTCAGAAATAGATTGTTGTTTAAGAACATTTTGATGTCATTGTAGATGCCTCTCGACATAAGAACTTTATGAACTTAACACAAATCCATACAAAAATTTGAAATCACATGTAAAACACTAGTTAAATGGCTGAATGTTTACACCAGTCTTGCATCCTTAAGATTTTCAAGTGCAAGTGTTGCGAACTTCCTGCAACCTGCATATGGTGCTTCGTAAAGTATAGTCTTTAGAGTCCGAGGAAGCTATCAGCATGGAATATCATATTAGATAGAGAGATATTGACAATACTAAGAATAAAGTTGCCTATAAATTTTTGGCCTGTCAGGCAAATAAAATTGAAACTTCAAATAAGATTGTCAAGAAGAAGGAATAAATAGTGAGGGTCATGAAAGTGGTTGAAGAAGAAACTGGGTATCTCCAATTGTATACCACCTTAGTATGACTGGTTAAATCTATAAGATAAATGAGAAATATAGGATTAAACCATTCTAAGGTAAAATTACAGGATTTTAAAGTTGTTATATATTGGAACAAAAAATTAAACTTGAACTATGCTGCAGCTTTAAATTGTATACTTACTTGACGTAAATCCATGCTTGTGTTCGATTTATTGTGGAAATATGTGAGCTTCTCCATTTTGGAAGCATCGGTAAACGGAAAACCGGCCGGGCCCCCGACTTGCAGATATCTGAGATTTGCAAAAGCTGCATCGCATAAGCCGTTTATTACCACCAATTCTCCTAGCATTAGGACCCTCAAAGATTGACGCATGGCATTTAAATGTGTGGATTCAATCGTAGCTAAACTTGCATTGTCCATCAGGACTACGCATTTCATATTTTTTAGCCTATATTTATCTTTCACCACAGCTGAGAATTCATCGTAATTTGTAACCCTGGTTTCCTTTGCCACTTTACTTCCCATTAACCGAAGGATATCATAAACAGTCGCTTTCCCGACTCTTTTTTCATTACCAAGTCTCTCTTACCGAGAGCTTCAAGCTTACTTTAGCTTCTGGATCTCGTATTTTTGTTAGAGTAATGTTAACTCCAACTAAGGCGGGATGTTAGCGCATGCACTTGTTTCATGTTCGTAATTTATGGGAAGCATTAGTTCCACCGTAAATAAGGCAGTCATGCACTATATTATCTAAGCCTAACTAAACGATCAATGCATGTGGTGGTTGTTACTGTATAAAGACATACATTTGCATAACAAAACTACAGATCTAGCTAGAAAGCAAGAAACAAAACTTGCATAGAAATGAAGAAGAAAAATAGAGAATGAAACATCTTACATGGTATCAGAGCAGGTTGCTAGGAAGAATAATTGAAACACTTTTATTTGCAGGCACTGAAGATTGAGTTGTTTTAGAGTGAGTTCTGTTTTTTGTACTTCTTTGGAGATAATTTAAAGAGTGAATCATGTATATGTATAAGGGTTGCAGATGCAGGTATTGTGGGAGCAATCAACATGGGCATGAACGGTGTCCTCATTTCTCACATAATGTCTTTCAACTCTTTCTTGGGAATGCGTAAGAACCTCAAGCTGCTCCTTTTCCACATACGAAAACAGTTGATGTACCTTCACCTTCACCTGCGAGTTTGATAGAGATCTTGGCTTCTTCGAATGCTACTTCAGATTCTTTTCAGCAAGTTCATTCTTGTCCTCTTGATGAGCAAGATATCATCCTATCAGACATTTATCATTTGTTTGTTGAATCTCTCTCTGATCATGATGACAATTTTGAGGACACATGTCTTCTCTCTGATGGCTCATCACATCAAGTTGCATCTTTTTTTGGTTTGGATTCTCTTGTTTTCTCTCAACCTCTCCATGCTACTATCTTGACACATCCTGATTCTTATCCAAACAAATCTCACACTTCAGTGGTCACTATTTTGGAATCTTGTATGGCAGAGTCGCAGTTCAGCATCAGATTGGAGAAACATGAATATTTCATCTTGATTCCTTCATACATTTCACTTGAGTGGGAATTCAACAGTTTGACAGCTCGAGGTTTCTATCTTCCAAAAGGAAGAAGCATCATTTGTTGCAAGGGAACATACTACAGCATTCGCTATGCTACATTTTGTATTGACATTCTTTCTCTTCTTTGTGGAGGAACAAATAGGCACTTTCTGCGAGATTTTTGGTTGCAAGACATTGTAGCATATTAGGTATCATACAGAGTTGGTGTAAATTTTGAGAGAGGGGTTTGTTCCCATTGGATTTTTCCTATTTCCTCTTTCCTTTCATTAGGTTTATTTCTCCTTAGTTGGAATCAAGGGGGGGTGTTGGAGTAATGTTAACTCCAACTAAGGTTGTGTTAGCAGCTGTGTTAGCCCACTTTCAAACCGTTTGTTCCTGCCATGATTTATGGATAATAACAATGCATGCATTTTGCATTGTTAAAACAGATGGTGCATGCCCTGCCTCTTTCACCACCAATATTGTTAATGCAGTTTCTCTGCCCTTGTTTCCTCCATAATTTCCAGGAAATTACTTGCAGTGGTCTATGGAGGTTTTCTTTGTATAAATATGCATTTTACATAATGTAAAAGGTACAATGAATTAATACATTTCATTTTCTTCGCTGCTCTGTTTCATCTTTTGTGTATTGGATCTGCAGGTTTTGTTTTTATTTTCCTAGCTAGATCTATCCTGTGCTATGCAGCCACAACTGCAAAATTTTACAACTTTGTCATACACAAACATAAGCTTCTCACTCATGTCTTTATCAACAAATCCATCAAAATCTCCCTCACTGAGGGCTTTCAGGACTTCCTTGTAAACAGTCTGGTTCCTTTCAACCCTCAAGTATTTTCCAAATTCGGACAAAAGTAACGGAACACCTTTGCATGCCTCCGCGATGGCATTGATACACCCCTCTTCATCGAAGTCTGCATTGAGTTGCCTTTCACCTAAAATTGTTTTGCGCAGGATGACTCTGGCCGCAGGGTAAGACAGGGGATCTATGTGGTATTCATTCAACTTTTTGATGCTTAGCAAATATTTGATATTGTTGTGTCGAGAGGGCATAACTTTCTGCACTGAACCACTAATTTCTTTAAAATGTGTTGGTAAGAGCTGTTCGATAGAATAGGAGTCAACCACGTTGTCAATAAATAGTAAACAACGTTTGTTCCTCACAACTTTTTGCATTTGCTGTCGCCCTTCCTCTGTATTTCGCAAATCTAATATGCCTCCGCCAAAATTATAAATGATATGTTTTTGTAGCTTCATGATATGAGATGATTCATCTGCCAATTTCTTATCAATTATCACCCTACAAAACTTGAAACCTTTGGAAATGCAATCCAACTCCTGAATGACTGCGGAAGCCAAAACACTCTTAGCAACACCTCCGAAACCCCATAATACAAGAGCTACAGTTGCTTCACTTCCTTCCAAATCCACCATTTCTTTCACTTTTGCTACATTCTGCTCTATACCTTCTGGATATGTTTAACAAAAGACAATAAGACGATGAGTTCAGAAACAAATAAAAACTCCCTCCAAAACAAAAGGAAGCTATGAATGATGATTGTCATTGTGTGCACATGGTTTGATTTCGAGGAGATTTTGTGGAGATTGATAGAAATGAAACAGACCAAAACAAAACACAAAAACAGAGCATGGAGAAAAACAGAGCAGCACACAAGGAAGACAAATTTTTACTTATCAGACCATATTTTCATTCTTCCTTTCATACCCAAAATGATTACAAAATGCCTCTTTTAATGGAGGTCTCAGATATTTCTAGAATGGTCAGGAGGTAGCTGGAAACTTCCAGAATTTTGCATATAAAATAATGTTTTAACACTATATTAGATACGGTGGACAGGTTGGAGTAATGTTGAAAACAAATCTAAATCTATTAATTCTGTAAACACCTGTGCATACGGAGCATGTGGATGGGGTAGGTGAGATTAGACTCCAACAGAGATGGCTCTATCTGCCACGGAAGTTGCCTTTTAATATCTGCAACGGTGGAGAGAGTGAGAGAAGATGTAATATCTCGTCTTCTCTCACTAGTCTTCTCAAGTTGAGCCTTCATCGTAGGGACAAAGCAGTACCTACCGAAAACATCTAACATGATCATTAGTATCTTTATACAACGTGAGATGGAAGCTGTGAGATTCTATAATTGCCCTAAAGCACAATGAAGGCGACATCCTTGGGTGAAAAAAAAGAAATTTACGTATCCGTGGAAGAAATATTTTGAAAACGTCCATATACAGCTAAACATACTAAATCAAAAGTCAAAACACGAATCAAATTAATATGGCAAGAGAAAGGTGATGCCAACATGGTGAAACTTACTTGGGCGATGCAATCACAATACTGCAATGTACCTTCGACTATTACTTTGATAGCATAGCAGAGTCTTTCAGTATCGTGAGGAATCGCTTCTCCAAGCTTCTCGACATTTTTAGCTAGATGCACTAATTTCTCCAATACGTTGATCAATAGCTCGTTGCAGTATGACACGTTGGATCTCACCGGTCCGTATCTCTCGAGGGCATATCCTGCCATAGACAATCCCAGGAATATCCAGTGAGACTCTCCCACCAGTTTTACTGCTTTTAAAAGCACTCCTCCCACATCTTCCTGAATCAAAACAAAGCAATATAAGTTAATTACCCATTCACAAGACCCAACTTATTTTACCAACATAATCCATTTATTAATAGTGCGTTACCGAATTTTCTAATTCATTAGCTTCGCTTGAAATGGCGCTTATGATTTCAGAAGCAACTCCGGTGCTCCAAGCCAGAGATTCAACTGGAATAGCCAAAGAAGAGGCTGATGCCTCGTGTTCTGAAGGGGCCTGCAAAAACAGACACACACAACTGATTTTATCATCATTAATCGATAGCAGTGAGAAATGGGTGAGAAGTGAAGGCTGATTACCTTTATTTTCAGCGGCATGCTGTCAATAAAAGTGATAAGCAAATCGATTTGGTGAGTTGGGTTTTCATTCTCAATGGATAGTCTTATTGAATGAATGATCGACTCCAGGGAAGGAGGAGGCGGAGAAAGATGAGAAACAAGATCAGGGCTGTTTTCACTCAGGCAGAGGAGGGAGAAAACATCCGAAACAGTTGCCCATCAGTTTGTGAGCAAATCCGATCCCTGTGCTCAAATCTAGAATGATTAAGGCCCTTGCAAGCTGAACGGCAGAGCAGAAAATATTAAACAATATTAGAAAAGACCTCTAATAAATAGAGGTTTGGATAATTGCCAGATACCTCGAGAACATGCAACTCAATGAGTTGAGGAGCCCGTGTCAATTTTAACCTAAATATAGCGAATTGCAGACCACTACTGCATTCCATATACACTCTCAGCCGTTACATTTTGCATGGCATCTCTAACAGTAAAACCATTAATAATACCGTGCAGTGATGGCAGGGTAGTCGAGGATTGGAGTTGTGTTCGCACGACCTTGGGATTAACAAATACATTCCCTCTTCACGCCAAGGAAATATTACAGGTCTGAAAATTTTCTTCTCAAAATCTGCCACAAAATTGTAGGTTTAAAAGCAGACGAGGAAAGGAGGGATTTACGTGCTGTTCTCTAATATTACTATATTGAATATAAAAAAATTATTAATTATTATTATATATATAAATCTTAATCAGATTGAATCTTGTCTTAATTTTAACTTTAACTTCATTTTAGTCTTAACTATAACTTTAATTAAATCTTAATTATAATAATATATTAAATATTTATAATATATAATAATATTTAATAGTATTATTAAAAAAATCTAAAATTTATACTTTTCTTGCAGTTATGTTGTGTGGATGCTATTACTACTTCATCCAACTTCATTAATTCATATGCCCCCAATGATGATGACGCCCTAGGCTCTAACAATGGCTTGCACTACTATGTTGAGGGATCCTCCTATGTCATAGATACTTTTGTTGCTTCATTCCAAGGTTCGCAAGCTTCTCCTATGAAGGGACTAGGTGCCCTATAGGGAATGTCTCCAAAATGGATATGTTGGTGCACAAGAGCATGATGGCCAATTCAGGCAAGCCACTCGGGAGCTCTCAAGTTGATATGGGATGAGGTGTTGTGAAGGATTAGACTTTGAATAGTTGTCTCTGCAAACCAGAATCCATAGATTCAATCTCCCGGACCTTCCTCAAGCGATTAGGCTTCTTCGGAGGAACTAGGTTGTAAAGACGTAAATCGTGCTAACTTCAAATATAGCCGAAATACTCTTTATTCTTAAATAAAATCATAAATCAAGTAATAAGTCTATTAAATTCCATTTTTCCATTAATAGCTTCAATTAATCATTCCATTCAAATCATAGTAAACATGAAATTTCTATAAAAGATAAAGATTCTTCATTCAATAAATTGATAAAAGTAGTATCTCAATCATACAATACTTACGCATTTCAAGTTGTTGTAAGTTCAATAATAAATAATACAAAGAAAAGGGTGAGATGCATCTGTTGATCTGCAACCCAAGCTATCACCAATGCAATCTTTAGCATGAAGACGAGAACAAGATTCAGGCGCTTTTTCCGCCCAACCTTGAAGCTTACGCTTCCCTGGAATTCTTGGTCAATCAAGAATACCCAACCCTACACGAATTGCTTATCAAAATAATTCGAAAGGCAAGATGGAATCTGGTGCATGCCTAGATGATACATGCATTTTCAATTTTCTACTTCTATTAAGAAACAAGCATTCATTATCATTCAAGGATATGGTAGAGAGCATAAAATAAAAGAATTCCATCTATTTCAATGGTTTATTCAAATTGATTACTCGGCCGAGTATAGTGTCATGCACAACAAAAAAAGATAGTTGGAAAAGCAACTATTCTCTAAATAATCCACATTCGCCACCCGTCCTGGAAGGTAACTTTCCACAAACACAAGCCTATCTAGCTTTGTTCACATAAATATAGAATAAATTCATACAGAAGACAATCTTTCGCCTTTCAATTCTAGCTTCCTATTTCTTGCAAGATAAAAATACTATGCTAAGAAGACAATCTTTTGTTTGAATAGAAATTAATGGAATAAATCTTTTATTACAACCAATCCTATCTGACAGGAAACAATCTTTTATGGATAATCAAATATACATCTAAAAGAAAACAATCTTTCCCTTCTATCTTTCAAGCAATTTAAAGACAAGAATTAAAATATTAAAAAGGTCTAACACATGTATGTATCTTTACATAGAATTTGAATAAAATGAGCTCACATTCTTTTATTCAATTACCAAAACATTTAAATAATGTAATCATTAATGTGCATTCCAATTCTTATGGTTTTGAATTCTAAGTTTATATCGTCTAAGCTCTCTATATTCCCTTGTGTTCTGGTTCATTTACCTCTTTTCTCAAACACCACTATTTAATAAATCATAATCCTAATATCTCATCTTTTTTGTAGTTCAATTCCAGAGTTTCTCTTTCTATCCTCTAACTGTGTTTCTAGAGGATTGGGTGATCTAATTTCTAAGAGTTTCACTAAGTTTTATCAACCAAATTTCATAAAATATATCATTAATGCATCTATATTTGCATGATCGTAATTTGAGCAATTATAAATTGATTGATATTGTGACTCTAACTCTTCCATTAGAATATTTCATAAATATAAATCTAGATCATTCTTAATCTCTTAAATCCTTTCAACAAAACATACTAGATTTGAGCCTACGTCAAGAAGCGCGATCCATGGCTATTACGATCCTTGATAACTTCAAGTTGTCTGCAATACGTCCGGATTCCAATGGTTTCCTTCTCAACGCTCTTCTATCTCGTGAGCTCTCTATTCCTAATCCATATCCTTTCTATATTCTGAGAATTCCTCTGATAATACCAAAGTAATTAACACTCATTCACGAGCGTAACCTCTAAATTTGACACTATACTAGAGATGATCATCATTGATCTTTTATGACTCGGTCATAAGCACATCAAAATCTCCATTATTCTATTCTCTCAAATCTATTTGTTGCTCTTCTTCGTTCTTGCTCTCCTCTATCTTGCTTCCCACTAACTTCCTATCTTCTTCTATATTCCATTCTCCAATCCTTTCCTAACATTTTCTTGTCATTCTTCCTCCCAAATAGATCTATGCCTTGCTTGCAAATCTATCATCAATCTATCCTTTCACTCTATTCTTAAAGAAATTTTCTTCTCTCTCTCTCTTCGATACTATACGAATATATTCTCTATTTCCTCTACTATTCTCTTCTTCCCTTCATGAGTCTATCATCTCTCCTTGCATATATGTGTTCATCTTCCTATCCTACATCTCTATTTATCTTAATTTCTCCTACGATCTCTCCCCATTTAGAGGCTTGGTGATTTTCTTGATTTGAAGTCTATTACTTGAGTCTTTGTTTAACTCTTCTCTCATCTCCACTTCTAATAGAGATGGCCATTCTTAATACAAATTCTGTTGTTCTCGTGCATGATTTATCTATGCATTAGTTTCCTATCACTGACTATCCTAGAATCATGGCACCACGTGCCTGTTATCTCATTACTTACTGTAGTTATAGCCACCGATTGAGGTCTAATTCTAACATGGATATACTAGTCGATTCCATTTCTATGTGGAATAAAGAGTTATCTGCAGTTTATGGTGGACTTCTTCTCTCATTCATTGTGGATACTATAGCAGATTACTTGCTTCATGGAGAGGTTGCAAAAGTGAAAGGTAATCACAAACACTTAAGTGTTTCTCTTTAGCGAGTTCCTTGTTTAAGTTGCCAGGTCGATGGCCACATTTCCATGTTGATGCAACTCTTAGTTCTACATTTAGTTGATAGCCTTTGCATAGTTAAATGCCATAATTTGCACGATTAAACCTCTAAATTTCTACATCAAACTAATGGTCTATGCCTGCATGCTAGGTCTGCATTAACCAATAGTTTATGCCTAGGTCTGAGTTAACCGATAGTCTAATCGACCACCCAAATTGCCATGCGACATAGTCACTATCTTAGAACAACTAAACCCGCCACCTTTCTAATAAAATATATATAACATGTGACTATATTATAATTTGTAAAGTAAATATTAAACTTAAACATTTAAAGAAATAATATAATATCATAATTTATATAATGCGAATATTCATAAATACATTTTATGAATAATCATGTTTGTAGCATAAGATGATGATCGCATAAACTTAATTTAATTATTCTCCTCAAAATATATACGTATTTATGTGTGTTTGATAAAATCAAAGTTATTAACTATCATGTATATCTAACTTGCATCAATATAAAAACAAAACGATCATTAAAATCCAATCATTCAACTTATAAATAATCATATTAAAAATAATTAATATAATTAAACATGAGCCATATTTACCTATTATATACATGTATATGATCGAGTCCTAGTATATATATATAAAATACATACAAATATTGTTTAATTTCAAAAACCAAACATTAATTATAGTTTCGGTAATTCACATATTTCTATAAAAAGGACGTTAAATCATAGAGTTACTATTTAATTCACATTATTAACAATTTTTCACCCTCCATAGACAAATAAAACATAACATTTTCATGACTCAAAATCACTCATCAATGCAGACATAAATGTATATGCATAACTTCACTAATGTGGTGTGTAAGAGATTTCATCTATTCTAACAAAATACAAGAGCTAAGACAACTCTACCTGAACCATGTTCTCACCTTCATCATTGTTCACCTATTCCTGCATTCACTTGCACTCAATCGCTCATTAGCAATGACGATCCCAATTTACAATAAAAATTATTACTGATCATTCAATTGTATATAATTCATTTCAGTACATTCGATCTCCTACCTTATTTCATTAACAATTCTATTTTCATTTCATTTCAATTTCATTTGAAAAATAAACATTATTTTCCTAATTAAATAATTATGGAAAAATAGGGTTCGTGACATCCTTCCCCTCTTAAAAGAGACATCGTCTTGATGTCTTATTATTCCATCAATAAGCACATACTTTCTCAACATCATAAACATTAACCATACATTTTCGTCTCAATCAAATATAACAGAAATAGTATCATCTATACTTTCCAAATTTACGACATGTAAATTAAAATCAGAGTATTCAAGTATTTCATGCATCAAGCAAATACTACTCTAAGAAAACAAAAGATGAATATGATAGTGAATCGTCGCATCATCCTCCCAAATAGCACTATCATCAAAATATTGGTCCACTAGATCCAACATTGAGTGAAATCTTTGCTATGTAGCTTAACGCTACTCCGATCAAGAATTTGGATGTGCTCCACTAGCACCATTCCTGGATCCTATATCCATAGGTAATTGGATTCATACTTCCAGCACATCAAAGGGTCCCACATATCTTGGTACCAACTTGATGATTTCCTAAATAAAGCTCTTATGAGGCTTCTCCCTCAAAAGAATTTCTTCTTCAGTAACAATTATCTGAGAGACTTGTTTCTATTATCATAGTTTTTTCTTGTCTGTTGACTATCTCTTCCAATATATTCTTGATCAATTTCATTTGCTCATTCGTTTCTTTTAAGCATATGAGAACTAATGGTGATCCTATCTTTATTCTATCCCAACTGACAAATATTTGTCATTTATGTAATAAGCATCATAATGGGTATCATTCCTTAAAAACGTATGAAAATATTTTGTTGTATGCCAACTTAGTCCAAAGGCAAATATTTCTTCCATTCGTATTTCTAATTCATGCGCTACATCAAAATGAATTTTCCACAACTTCATTAACTCTTTCTATTTTTTTATTTGGTCATCTACGTAAAGATGTCATGCCGATTTAATTTAGTTCCCAAAGATATATTCAATATTGTCCAATTCCAAAATATCATCCAAACATTCCTATTTGATATTTCTATTTTTGAAACTCAATGCAATTGATAAGCTGAATGAGTAAATGTCTTCACAAGATTTAATGATTCATCTTTATATATATCCAAGTACGAAATATGCAATCTCTGTCAATCCGTTGACACTATCCAACTATAATATCATGCTTGTTCTTACACAAAAGCAATTCTTGAATAAATTTCATATTGATTTTCTACCACCTATACTTAGGTTTGATATAAAATTCCTATTGTACGGTCATGCTCATATTTCACTTGATAAACATTGTACCACATACTCAACTACCTTTTCCAAAGTTCTTGGTTTCGTCACATCTTTATCAACAATCTCTAGATTAACTAGATATTTCCAAATGTTCTAAATAGACTACAATATTAACTTGCTCAAGTTTCCGTCTCTAAGTGTGTACATCCATTATTGATGTTCTTAATTACCCTCAAATTCTTTTCTCAAATCTATCAAATCTATGATCCGAAATATCTACTTTCAAAACCTCAATAATGTTTTCCTTCCAAGTGATTCTGCATCTATTGCTATCTCAAGTTTGCCTTTATAGTAAACATGGTAGATAAAATTTCATTGATCTATGAGAACCCATCATTTGACTTCCTTTTTATTTCCAACTATTCCAACCAACTCAATTTGCATCATACCTTTAACTTCTATCAATCCATAAGATTTCCAAATTACTATGTATACTTTTATTCAACAAATAACAAGGCAACCATGACGATAGAAAATTTCCTAACATCATATCGTATGTTATACAGCTACTAGCTCAACCTTATACTCAATTATCTCAAATATATTTTTATGCCAAAGACGATATATTCTTGGATGTTTAAGACTCCAAAACTTACTTTTAACAAAAGACATCTTGCATGGTCACATGATCTCTAAGGTAAGGAAGTAAGATCTCATATAATTGATTAACTAATTTGAATTTATCTATTTACTAAATATATATAAATATATTTACCTTTGCAAGACCTATCCTTTTATTCCACACATTGAATTTACTCAAACTAAAAATTACACATACACATAGTATAATTACCCTAACTGACACAACACCTATGTTTGGTACAGTCTCTGCTCTTGCTCTCTTGGACATACCATCACGGGTTCACTATAATCATGATAAGGATGAAATGCAATATGTAACCAAAAGACAATGAAAATTTTAAACATTAGATAAGCCACCATAAAGGTTAAGTGATCAATTTCAACAGTAAATTATAAAATGCACACAATGAAACATTAATTCAAGTGTGACCAAGGGTCACAAAATAGAAAATTGGTAGCTTTTTCCATTTAGAAAAATGAAATAGAAAATATAATCAAGTCAAGAAGTCAAAACTAATCCAAAAATCAATGATCAAATAATTTATCAATAAACCAAATAAAGTATCAAACTGAATACATATCAAATGTACTGAGTGACTAGAACTAATCACATATGAAGGAGTGTTACAACACCTTGGGGTATCTTTTTCAAAGTGTACGAGAGAGAGTATAAAACATAGTACCTACAGTTTCATGTTTGAAGATAAGGACACAAACTAGAATAAAGAGTCCTTTCCAAATTTCTTCATATCATCCATAATTCCTATCCATATATTACCCACCTAGAATAATATCTTTTGCAAGAGATAAGTTAGAATAATCATCAGTCAAGCATCTCAAGCATATAGGTTCTAATAACAACCATCATTTATCAATTAGATCTCAACCACAACTTACTATATAAGCACCCAACTTTTACTCAATAACTATCTTATGACAAATGTGTCCATTAAGTATGTCATTCTAGGAGATACTCTTTCTTCATCTATCTGGACACCATGTTGATTTTGCAAAAATCAACTTTACTTATCGATTGTTCATAAATGATATCACCCAAATTTATATTTCTTCTCATGGAGTCAATGGGGTACATCCTTTTGACTCATCTGAACTAAACATAGTTGACTCAATAGGGAGATACTCATTTGGATATTCTTCATCTATCACCTTAATAGGCTAATCAAACTATTCTTGTCACCCAAGGGAATGGTAGGTGAGATTTCCAATACCCTACTTAGCTTGATTATCTATTTCTTCTCTCTTGGCTTAGAAGTTGATTCCTTTCTTCTTTCATCCTAGAAGTAAACAACTGCTTTCCTCGATCTTATCATTCCCATCTTGAATATCCTGAATTCATTTCATAGTAGGAGGGAAATATTTCTTCCTTCATCAACTATCCTCCTTCTTCTAGGTCGTTGTCATCAATTTACCTTGAAACAGCTTTGTGCTCTTTTATTTGCAAGTATCATGTATTAGATGTCCAATAGCAAGTTTGTCAAGCACATGACTTCATTCATGAAGTGGACTCATAGGCCCTAGAGTCATGAACTACGCTCTGATACCAAAATGTAAAGACGTAAATCATGCTAACCTCAAATATAGCCAAAATACTCTTTATTCTTAAATAAACTCATAAATCAGTTAATAAGTATCATGTATTGTATGTGTTCATCTTCCTATCCTACATCTCTATTTATCCTAAGTTCTCCTACGATCTCTCCCCATTTAGAGGCTTGGTGATTGTTGTTGATTTGAAGTCTATTACTTGAGTCTTTGTTTAACTCTTCTCTCATCTCCACGTCTAACAGAGATGGCCATTCTTAATACAAATTCTGTTGTTCTCGTGCATGATTTATCCATGCATTAGTTTCTTATCGCTGACTATCCTAGAATCATGGCACCACATGCCCGTTATCTCATTACTTACTGCAGTTATAGCCACCGATTGAGGTCTAATTCTAACGTGGATATACAAGTCGATTCCATTTCTATGTGGAATAAATATTTATTTGTAGTTTATGGTGGACTTCTTCTCTCACTCACCGTGGATACTATAGCAGATTACTCGCTCCATGGCGAGGTTGGAAAAGTAAAAGGTAATCACAAACACTTAAGTGTTTGTCTTTAGCGAGTTCCTTGTTTAAGCTTCCAGGTCGATGGCCACATTTCCATGTTGATGCTACTCTTAGTTCTACGTTTAGTTAATAGCCTTTGCATAGTTAAATGCCATAATCTCCATGATAAAACCTCTAAATTTCTGCATCTAACTAATGGTCTATGCCTACATGCTAGGTCTGCATTAACCAATAGTTTATGCCTAGGTCCGACTTAACCGATAGTCTAATTGACCACCCAAATTGCCATGCGACATAGTCGCTATTTTATAACAACTAAACCCGCCACCTTTCTAATTAAATATATATAACATGCGACTATATTATAATTTGCAAAGTAAATATTAAACTTAAATGTTTGACGAAATAACATAATATCATAATTTATATAATGCGAATATTCATAAAAACATTTTATGAATAATCATGTTTGTAGCATAAGACGATGATCGCATAAACTTAATTTAATTATTCTCCTCAAAATATATACGTATTTATTTGTGTTTGATAAAATCAAAGTTATTAACTATCATTTATATCTAACTTGCATCAATATAAAAACCAAACGATCATTAAAATCCAATCATTCAACTTACAAATAATCATATTAAAAATAATCAATATAATTAAACATGAGCCATATTTACCTACTATATACATGTATATGATCGAGTCCTAGTATATATATATAAAATACGTACAAATATTGTTTAATTTTGAAAACCAAACATTAATTATAGTTTCGGTAATTCACATATTTCTATAAAAAGGACGTTAAATCATAGAGTTACTATTTAATTCACATTATTAACGATTTTTCACCCTTCATAGACAAATAAAACATAACATTTTCATGACTCAAAATCACTCATCAATGCAGACATAAATGTATATGCATAACTTCACTAATGTGGTGTGTGAGAGATTCCATCTATTCTAATGAAATACAAGAGCTAAGACAACTCTACCTGAACCATGTTCTCGCCTTCATCATCGTTCACCTGTTCCTGCATTCACTTGCACTCAATCGCTCATTAGCAATGATGATCCCAATTTACAATAAAAATTATTACTGATTATTCAATTGTATATAATTCATTTCAGTACATTCAATCTCCTACCTTATTTCATTAACAATTCTATTTTCATTTCATTTCAATTTCATTTGAAAAAAGAACATTATTTTCCTAATTAAATAATTATGGAAAAATAGGGTTCATGACATAGGCTCTGATACCAATTGTGGGAATCAAGGAACACTAAGAGGGGGGTGAATTAGTGTTCTACTGATTAGTAAACTTTCAATCTTCTCTCAGACCACCAGAAGTAAATGCAAAAAAGTAAAAAGCAGAAACACAAGATAATCAACCACAAAACTATAACAGCAAAAAATTTACATGAAAACCTGGAAAAGGAAAAACGACGATGGGATTGGAACCCACAATATTCATATAGTGTGATTAGGAGTACATAAATATTACAAAAGGGGAATGCACTTGCATTAAATCACACTGCCTAGAACCAAAGGTTCAATTACAAGATGGAAATCTCACTGACTTACAGATAATTACATTGATAACTACAATGTTTGAACTCCAATATAGCATCAAACAATGCCTAGATGAGTTTCAGTTAAGTGCAAGAAGTCTGATTGTAACACCTATGCAATTCTGCTCTGTTATGTTTCTTAGTCAACTACTGGATCAAGAATGCGCACATGAAACCGTGACAAAAAGGTTTCTCGATCACACCTCACTCATATCATCCACCATAAAGATCTTCTACATCGGTCATATATATCTACGATAAAAAATAAAACATTCATCAAGTCAGCCAAGCACAATATGCAATGTAGCGTGTAACCAGGTGTCGACTCAGACCGAATCACCAAAACATATGCGGATCAAGCAAATGATGTTAAAATGATTTATATATGTCGGCCCTATCATCCCATGGATGAATTTGACCACCACAATTACCGAAAAGTTTCAGACCAAAAATACTCTGTTTATCTTGAAACACCAGATATATGTGACCGGATCACATTCACTTCCGGTTACCAAAATTCATAATTACTGGATATAATTTATGTTAAGAGTTTCCAGCAATGACAAGCATAATCCATTATCCAAGCATTATAATTCACCAGATGAGTGTCAATTGCCAATAGAATCTCAATTTCTCCCTTAGGATTCCAAATCCAGCAAGCCTAGGACTCCAAAACTGGAAAAGAGAGTTGTAAACCCATAAACTTGCAAATAAGATTATGATTTCTCTAATATGTTAAATATTTCGAGACTATATCCGGTGGAATAACCAATACAGGTTTGTGCTGACTTCTTTCCAAGCACCCATTTATTTTCTTCAAACTAGATAAAGCCTTCGAGGGAATAGATCCCTCACTTGAGAAAGAATTACCATGATGCTCATTATCCTTCACATACAAAGAAGATGGAGGGTCAGAGGCCCTCATAGCTTGAGTCGCATTCAAAATCGGAGACATAGCCCACACAATGCATACAAAGAAAGTCCCCCAATGGGAACTACCCACACCACTATCACCCACCACCTAGCCAAAACCCTCACTGTAGCAAAATAAAAAACAGCCAAAGGCCAGTGCTAGCAGGAAAAAGAGAGAAAAAAAGGGAGGGGCGAGGGTAGCCCCAAGCTACCCCCAAACAACCTTGCACACACCCACAGTCAAATGCCCCTCACTCGACCCCAACCCTATGAAAACCACCTTCACCACCAAGTTCATACAACAAAAGAAATAGAGAAAGAGTGTGGCTAGGGTTTCCTCAAACCCACATTCATAACTCTCCCAGCTATCACCATCCTCCAATATTCAAAAATATCTTCATGTAAAGCTTACTTTTATACTCACTATTAAGTTTTTCCACTTGTTCTCTCACATCTTAATGAAATAAGTATGTATTGTCTATATGTTATAAAATTACAACATGATCATTTTAAAAACTATTAAAACATGTGATTTTCACTTTAACTCAAAGATCCTTCTAATGAATATTTTAATTTGTTTTTGTTGGTGTAATTAATTATTCATGTTGGATATTATTATACCTTACTTAAGTTTACTTAGGTACATGCATTTCATAGTAGTTTAGGCATGAGACACTTGGGTGTTTGTGCCACATTGGGATAGTGTGTGTAGGAGAATTTCCACCTTTTATGGTGTGATCTTGTTGTTACATTCCACCTTCGGTGGGTGATCCACCTCATGTGGAATATTATATTTTTTCTCCTACCTACCACACCTATTTCCCACTTACTCTTGTTTCGTATTGAGCCACATGTCATGTTTGTGTTCTCACATATCAATATAGCCTTGCCTATATAAGCAGGCTCATATTCATTGTATGTAATGATTGATTGATTGATGAACGAGTTGATTAGTATTTTCATCTTGATATAATACAGTTTATTCCTATCAACATTTTGTTCTCTCTTATTTGTGCTTTCCATTGCCTCTTGATCTTGGCAAAATCTCATAGTTTTAAACCTCTATAGTTCAGGTTTCTCCCCCAAACTGGAAGGTGTTATATCTTGAGGAAATATTAGATGAACCTCCTATATGTTTTTGAAACATTTGGGATACTTCTTTTTTTTACATT
Source organism: Cryptomeria japonica (assembly GCF_030272615.1). NCBI lineage: Eukaryota > Viridiplantae > Streptophyta > Pinopsida > Cupressales > Cupressaceae > Cryptomeria > Cryptomeria japonica. The sequence continues at coordinate 884,717,399 of NC_081414.1, read as the reverse complement.
ATAAATTTGAAAAAAAAAATGTATTTTATTTAACACTAAAAGAAGATGAATATATGTATATATTTAATATAATTAAAAATAATATGTAATACTTATAATGGAATTTGATTAATTAAGAGATTCATTATAATTTTAGATTTTTCATCTTCATTTAATTAACATGTTTTGTAATTGATTCAAAATGAGCTATTAGTTATATATATTATTTCATAAGAGTGAAAAATATCTCACTATGTATTATTAATAACACTAATGAATGTAAGAAGAGAATTATTAACTTAATTTATATGTTCTTTCATTCATTCATTCCATACAAATTTTGGTAATTCTATGGAATTGATAAAGCATAAATTTTTCTAGTGTATTCAATATCTACCTCATATTTTATGGTGTTGAGACTTTTTACTCAACAAGACATGATCCTCGGAGGACACATTTACAACCATTCAACTTCACAAGTTCACCAAGGACCGATTAAATTTTATAAGCTTTAGAATCATGAAAGGAAAATATATTTTCTAAAAAAAAATACTTGATAAATAATTGCGCATATAATGGCACTTAACAACACCTTAAATTAAAATTTTCAAACAATAAATTTCTGTGGTATTATCATTAACATTTTTTGTATTCAAGTTTATATCAATTTTCTCCATCCTATAAATTTCCAAATATTTACACACTTTTAGTATTTGATCAAACACACTTTTCATTTTGAGCTTGTAAGTTGGAGGTCTAGCATAGAAAAATATTTTTTTTTATTAATTGGTTATTTCTTCTTTTGCAAATAAATAAAAGAAAAGGTATAAAATTAAAAAATTAAAAATAAATTTTTAAAAAATAATAATAAATTATTAATATTAAAAGAGGTTGAAGCCCTTAGTGAACTTGGGGACCAAGCATGTTTAACTGAGTATCTATTTGGTAAACAAGAGAACCAATTAGGAGCACCTAGTGTGGATGAGATTGTCAACAAAGTAACTCAAGTTGGAGTTTTGACCTAGTTTGTTGGTAGTGCATTGTAGAGGAAAATGCTTGAATGTTGCCTCACATTTTAATTTGAGTTCTAGGTGAATAGATCTAAGTGCTAGAAAGAATCAAGGCATTTAAAACCACCAACAACATATTGCTAATTGAAACCCTAGTTATGGAAGAAAACACATCCTAAAATAAAACATGAAAACTACATAAAGTAATGCCAAAGAGATTCATAATAACTAGATAACCAACTAGATGTTAAGTTCAATATGTTTGCAGCCAATTTAAGTGGAAAGATTATAATTTAGAGAATATAATTGAATGAAAGGGCATAATAAAAACCTTTGAGTGCATAGACAATCTAGATTGTGTAGGGGAGCTTACAACAATTCATACAATTGAATATGCCTCACTATGTGAAAAAATCAAATTTGCCACAGTTGATCAAGGTGTAGGATACAAATAAAATATACAACAAAAAACAAATTCGCAATAGTCAAGCCTTCACACAAAAAATGCTTTTTTGTCGACCTCGTTAAAAAATTGTTGTGGCTTCTTCTTTCTAGGATTGTTTAAACAAATAAAATTTAACTCATATAGATGTCCTCAAACTCCATGAATCCTACAAAATATTAAATAATTCAACAAAATTACAAACCTTTAAAGTTCCCTCATTTGATGCCCATTTCTTACACTTGGGAACATAAACACAAAATGCTATTTTTTTTAACTCAAGAATTATCTTCTTATATCATCTTGACATGATCTCTTATCATACACTCTTGGTGGCAATGTATGCATAATATATATTTTAAGTGCGCCATTCAAAGAGTGAAGGAGGAGAAACACTTAGAGGGATGAATTTAGACTTGGTTGGAAGAAGAGTCTACGAGAATAATCTTTATCATCATTCTTTTTATTTGTCTAGGAAAGACGTATGGCGTGTTTTAATCATGGTTCTAAAATTCTAATATTCATTTTCCCAAAATAATAGATTAATAAGGTTATATTTTCTTAGACAAAGAAATTTTAATTAAACTACTTTACTTACTTGATCATTTATCCTAATTAACTAATCTACTAAAATCCTCAAGTGTTCATTTGTCCAAAATAATAGATTAATACTATCATAATATTAATCAAACTACATAAACCTAATTGATCATTTATCCTTATGTGGAAGACTCTTATGCTAAATTGCATACTTATTTCAAATAAATTCATACATGTGTTTGATTTGTAGGTGGTGGATGGAAACAAATAGGATCACACAAACTCGGAGATATACATAATCATACAAAATTACAAACACACATGTTTTAAATGTTGGTGTGCATCTTGTATTCATCGATCAATTGATTACATATCAATACAGCTTGAATGCTACAATATTCACATCCTTTTCATCACTTAATTACCTACACTCTTTGATGTCCAGTCCATTACATGAAACCTCTTTATATAAAAGTCTTAGACAGCTAGCTACTAACAATAGTCATGTGCTAATAATAGACATGTAATACAAAATTGTTTAATGTAGTTTTATTATTTAAAAAAAGACTAGTTTTTAAACTATCATATTTAAAGACTATTATATTTAGTTTTCTCCTCATGCGAATGATGGAAGAAAATACATTTTAGTCTAACACTATCTCTTGTTGAAATATGTGAGCCTCTCCATTTGGGAAGCATCTGTTAAGAGAAACCGGCCACTTCCCCGACTTGTAGATATCTGAGATTTGTAAAAGCTCCATCGCATAGGTCGTTTATGACCACCGAATCTCCTAGCATTAGGACCCTTAAAGAATGACGCATGGCATTTAAATGTGTGGATTCAACTGTAGCTAAACTTGTATTATCTGTAAGCCAAATGCCTTTCATATTTTTTAGCCTATATTCATCTTCCACCACAGTTGAGAATTCGTTGTAATTTGTAATCCTGGTTTCCTTTGCCACTTTACTTCCCATCAAGCGAGGGATATCATAAAAAATCACTTTCCCGGACTCGTCACTCTTTACTAACCCTCTCTTGCGGAGAGCTTCAAGCATACTTGAATCCACCATCTTAGCAACATCTTCCCATGCCCAACCATGAAAATATGTACAAATATCAAGAAATGCTTCTTTAGCTTCTGGGTCTCTCATATTATCAGACACAAACATAAGCTTTTCACTCAGGTCTTTATCAACAAATCCATCAAAATCTCCCTCCGTAAGGGCTTTCAGGGCTTAATCGTATCGTAAACAGTCTGATTCCTTTCAACCCTCAAGTACTTTCCGAAAACAGACCTTTGCATGCCTCCGCAATGGCATTTATACACCTCTCTTCATGGAAATCCCCATTGAGTTGGTTTTCATCCTTATCTTCACCTACAATTGTTTTCCGGAGGATGACTCTGGCCACAGGGTAAGACGGGATCTACGTGGTAGTCATTCAACTTTTTCATTCCTAGCAAATGTTTGATATTGTTATTGTCGAGAGGTTATAACAATCCTTAACCTTGCCTCTTTTGTTACCTGCACTGAACCGATATTTTCTTCTAATTGCAGAAATTTTCTTGGTAAGAGTTCTTTGATATACCAAGAATCAACCACATTGTCAGTAAATAAAAAACAACGTTTGTTCCTCACAACTTGTTGCACTTGTTGTAACCCTTCCTCTCTATCTGGCAAATCCAATTTACCTCCAAAATCATAAATGATATCTTCTTGTATCTGCTTGATGTGAGATTTCGTGTAAGGCGTTTTCTCATCAATTATCACCCTACAAAACTTGAAACATTTGGGAATGCAATTCAACTCCTGAATGACTGTGGAGGCCAAAACACTTTTACCAACACCTCCGAAACCCTATAATATAACAGCTACGGTTGCTTCACTGCCTTCCAAATCCACCAGTTCTTTCACTTTTGTTACTTTCTGCTCCATACCTTCTGCATATGTTTAACAAAACACAATAAGAAGATGAGTTCTGAAACAAATAGAAACTCCCTCCAAAACAAAAGCTATGAATGATGACTGTCACAGTGTGCACCTGGCTTGAAGTCGAGGAGCTTCTGTGGAGATTCCTCTATACGCCGAGGAAGTTGCCTTTTAATGTCTACAATGGTGGTGAGAATGAGAGAAGATATGATATCTTGTATATTCTTACCAATCTTCTCAAGTTGAGCCTTTATTAGATGGGGAAAACAGTACCTACGAAAATCATCCAACAATAATTGGCATCTTCATACAACGTATATTTTCAAAAATCATTGAGTCTGCTACATTTGAGATGGAAGCAAGTGAGATTCTAAAACTGCCTTAGAGCACAAGGAAGGCCATATCCTTGGGTGAAAAAATGAAATTTGGATATCGGTGAGAGAAATATTTGGAAAACATACTAAAACAAAAATCAAAACATGGATAAAATAAATATGCAAGCGTAGGAGGCAATTGAATGTAGGAAAGGTGATACCAACCCGCTGCAACCTCCTTAGGCGATGCAATAACAACACGATGTACCTTCTGTTGGAAGTGGAAACACTCTGAGAGGGGGGGGGTGAATCAGAGTGTGACAAATTTTTAACAAGTTATACTTTTATGAACCTGACAATTTTAATTCACAGTATGCACAAATGACTGAGACTTAACACCTTGATGAAATACATTAATGAAGCATGAAATATACTATTGAACCAACTAAAACACTTGATTCAGACCTTTAAAAAAATGGTATTAAATTTTTACACAAACTTGAAACATCTAAATGAGTACTTCAAATATGGCATTACATAAACCCAACAAAACAGAGTATGAAATAAAGAGAGCTAAAATATGATGTATCAGAGCATAAACTAGTAAAACAGAATGAAACACGACAATGCACATAACACCATATTTTTCATGAGTGGAAAACCCTCTTGGGGTAGAAAAACCACTCGGACGATCCCTTATATTAATTCAAAAAGAGCACCAACTCAGTTCACAAGTTTTAGAAACCACAAGGCCTCAAGGAGCACCAACCCCTCTTCTTATCAATGAATATTTCAACTCGAGCTACAGCCACTGGTGATTTTATGCATGCAATTAAATCTTGCAGTCACAAAACCATCAGGGATTGGAGCGAGAATATTTTACCAGTCTGTACATATGAAAAATTTTGCAACAATATTCTTCAAGGATAAAATCAACACTATCCAATCTCTGAACAATATAGTTTCAAATGAATAAAGCCTCATATACTCTGTACAATATAGTTTCAAATCAATAAAGCCTCATATACTCTGTAACAAAAAACAGAGTATTGATTCTCAAGAAACCCCTCGGCTATCTCTGGTAAACTACGACACTTTTTAAATGCTTATCACTTTGTTCACACTCTTCTCACTGTATTTCTTTGTTTTTCCTCCCCTTGACTGTTCTGAAAACAAACTGTTTTATACCCAAACAAAACACCACAATTTCTTTTCAAATAAGCCTCGTACAGGATTTGAAAACTAAAAAATCAAATAACTGTTTTTAACTGTGCAACCGAAAGAGAAGAAACTGAAGATGTTTTATTTCCCAGTCATGAAAAACAAAAATAATGCATGAACATTTCCTTATTTTCATTTTGCATAACTGAAAAAAAACTCTTTCGAACAAAAAATCTGAATCTTTTAAATCATGTGATTCAAGAAACATACCTGTTAAACGCAAACTAATCAAACAAACTAACCAGTCAACCGTTAATCTCTCGATTAAAATCATTGTTTGCTTCATTCTCTGTAACTGAACAAACTGATTCGAGCTCTGTAGCTCCAGCGGCGCTGCGACTCTCATGGCGTTAGGGTTTGACGGACTCCAAGCAGGTTCAAAAACCAAATGAAACACAAAAACATCTTCCAAAAAAAAAACTTTTAACTTGTTCGATACAAGGAGTATCCTGAGGAATATGCCCTTTAGACCGTAGACATATTAAACCAAAGATGTCATTAAAATTAATCAAAGTCAGAGCTATTCATTTATCCGTGTCACCAGCATGGCTCGAAAGAAGATGTTTTAAACACATAACACGTCAGCCAAGTCAATATGTCCGTGTCACTAAACTGGCCCACGAGAAGGATATAACCACATGCTTAAAAAATATGTAACTTAACCAACACAACATCTTCTCTTTTTTTTTACTTTCTTGTCATCGAGGACAAAAGTACCAAAGAGCAACAGACTCCCCCTTTGTCCTTGATGGCAAAAAAAGAAAAAAACTTAAACAATCATTGCCACGAAAAATGCCATCATCTGAAAGGACCAAAATCAATGCAAGAAATTCCACTGTTAACAAATGCAATATACAATCAACACTGAACCTTGTCATATGCAAACCTGTAAAGAAAAACACCATTCTCTGAATCTGCAATTCTGTAAAGAATGAACTCCCAATCTGATCTGAATCAAACAAGAATACCAAACTGAAATACCCAAAATAAAAAATGCCTGTGCCACTGTAATGAAAATCCAATGCCTGAAAAGTCAATTGTCACTGTAATATCACTTTAATGCCAATGAAATGCCAATAAAATGCCAAGTCTGTAATGCCTAATCAAAAATGAATACCAATATGTGAAATGCCAATATCTGTGAAATGCCAATATCCAATGTCACTGTCAAAAATGAAATACCAAAGTCACAAATACCAATCTGTCACTGTAATCTGTCACTGTATACTAATGTTACTCACTGTTGCAAGAATGAAATACCAAAACCACAAATACCAATTTCTCCCCCTTTTTTTCTTTTTTTTTACAACACAAGGACAAAAGGAAAGAAGAGATCAACAGAGCAACACTCCCCCTCAAAGTATGCTTTAGGTGAAGACAAGAGCAGATTGAGAAAATACTCCCAATCTATCCCGTAACCGTTCAAAGACTTCTTTAGACAAGGCTTTTGTAAAAATGTCAGCAACTTGAGCTTGTGAAGGAACAAACACTAATTGAAACTCATTAGCCAACACCTGATCTCGTAAAAAATGGAGTTTAATGGCAACATGTTTAGTACGAGAGTGCATAATTGGATTTTTTGAAAGATCAATTGCACTAGTATTGTCACAATAGATTGAAATGGGCTTAATAGTAGAAATGCCCATATCAGTAATTTGATGAGACATCCATATCAGTTGTGTGCAACATGCAGTGGCTGCTATATATTCTGACTCTGCGGTGGACAAAGTGACACAATCTTGCTTTTTACTGTGCCAAGCAACAAGACAATCACCAAGAAAGAAGGCAGCTCCACTGGTGCTTTTACGATCATCTAGACAACCGACCCAATCAGAATCAGTGAAGCCAACAAGAGTGAAGACATTATTACGGGGATACCAAAGACCATAATCTAGTGTGCCTTGAACATATCTAAAGATTCGTTTTACAGCATTCAAATGAGATTGTTTAGGTGCAGATTGAAAGCGAGAGACTAGACATACTGCAAACATTAAATCTGGTCGAGATGCAGTTAAATATAATAGACTTCCTATCATTGACCTGTACTCAGATTGATTTACTGCAGGTGAGTCATCAGATTTGGTCAATTTACAGCCTGTTTCCATTGGAGTGCTGACTGGTTTACAATCTGCCATATTAAATTTTCTAATCATCTCTTTGGCATATTTAGTTTGTGACAAGAAGATACCTTGCTGAAGTTGTAACACTTGAAGACCAAGAAAGAAATTCAGTTCCCCAAACATAGACATTTCAAACTCAGATTCCATGATTTTAGAGAACGTTTTGGATAAAGAGTCATTATTACAGCCAAAAATGATATCATCTACATATATCACAACCACTAGGACATCATTACCTTCGAGTTTAACATATAAGTTGCTATCTACAACACCTCTAGTGAATCCATTTGCTTTAAGATGATTATCCAGTCTAGAGTACCAAGCTCTTGGAGCCTGTTTAAGGCCATAGAGTGCTTTCTTTAATCTGTATACACAATCAGATTTGCCTGCAACTTCAAAACCTTCCGGCTGTTCCATATAAACTTCTTCATCAAGATAACCATTCAGAAAGGCAGTTTTGACATCCATCTGATAAACTTTAAATTTTTTATAGCAAGAGTATGCAAGAAAAATTCTGATTGATTCTAATCTAGCTACTGGTGCGAATGTTTCTCCAAAATCTATTCCTTCCTGCTGAGCATAACCTTTACAAACAAAACGAACTTTATTTCTAACAACCTTCCCAGATTCATCAAGCTTATTTCTAAAGATCCATTTGCCTCCTATCACATTCTTATCATCTGGCCTAGGTACTAATTCCCAAGTTTGGTTTTTCTCTATTTGACTGATTTCATCTTTCATTGCATTTAACCAACATTCATCAGATAAAGCATCAGAAACATTTTTGGGTTCAAAATCAGTTACCAAACAAAAATGTTCAGCCAGTTGAGCTTGTTCAGTTGTTTTTGCCCTTCTTCTAGTCAAAATACCTGCATCTATATTTCCAATAACTTGACTTTGAGGATGTCTCTTTGTTATAATTTTTGAGGGTGTATAATGGAGAATACCTGTCTCTGCATTTGAATTCTCTGTATTTTCTTCATCAGAACTTGATGAACATATTTCATTTTTCTTTTCTGTTTCTGCAGGTTTAGGAACTTGATCAACCTTTGTTAAAGTAATTTCCTCTTCCTCAATATCCTGCAAATCATTACTTAACAAAAATTGTTCATCAAACCTTACATTTATTGTTTCAACAATTTTATTCAGTCTATTATTGAAACATCTATAGGCTTTGCTATGAGTAGAGTATCCAAGAAAGATACCCTCATCAGTTTTAGCCTCAAAATTTCCTAGATTTTCTTCATCTCTTTTTAGATAACATTTGGCACCAAAAATTTTGAAATATTTGATAGAAGCAGCTTTTCCATACCAAAGTTCATAAGGAGTAAAGGTAGATTTTACCCTGATTTGTACACGATTCAAAATGTAAACAGCTGTGTGTACAACTTCTTTCCAATACCTGTCTGGTAGATTTGCCTCATTAAGCATTGTGCGAGCCATTTCTTTGACTGTTCTATTTTTTCTCTCAACTACTCCATTCTGTTGAGGTGTACGAGTAGCAGCATATTGTCTCTTAATACCATGTCTTTCACAGTAATCAATGAATTCTTGTGAAGTGAATTCACCACCCTTGTCTGATCTCAAGCATTTCAATTTTAGATCAGATTCTCGTTCAACCATTTTTCTGAAAATCTTAAATCTATCAAATGCTTCGGATTTGTGTTTAAGGAAAGTGACCCATACCATTCTGGTATAGTCATCAACAAAAAGCATAAAATATTTTTCACCATTTATTGACTGTGTCCTTGTAGGACCACATAAGTCTGTGTGTACAAGCTGTAATGGTCTAGTAGAAGAATGTTCTTTAGGTTTGAAAGACACTTTTGTTTGCTTTCCTTTCAAACATGCTCTACAAACTGAATTGAATGGTTTATTCAAAATAGGCAAACCTCTAACATTCTGATTTTTACTGATTCTAACCAGATTGTCAAAATTTATATGTCCTAGGTGTTTATGCCATAACCAATTTTCTTCTATTTGACCCATAAGACAAATGCCTTCATTATTCTCATAGTCAGTGGAATCAAGCAGACTGTAGACATTGCCAATTGTTCTCAAACTAGCAGCAACAGTTTTACCAGATTTATTTTTGATAGTACAATCTTGAGAGCTAAAAGATACACTGTAACCACTATCACAAATTTGACTGACACTCAATAAATTGTGCTTTAACCCTTCAACAAAGTACACATCATGAATAGGAGTATCATCATTTAGCAATAATGTACCTTTACCTCGTACATAAGCTCCTGAATTATCCCCAAAGCGTACAAAGCCACCATTAAAGTCTTCAAGATGCAGAAATTTATTTTTATCTCCTGTCATATGGTGTGAACAGCCACTGTCCAACACCCATAAAGATTTCTTATTTGAGAAAAGTGCAGTTTGCACTATCATTGATTGCTCAATACCAGATACAAACTTAGGTTTCCATATTTTATTAGGACTTGCCTTTGTTTTGCACTGTATAGTAGTATGCCCAAAAGTGTTACACTTATTACACTTTACTGTGTTTGGAAAGTCATATCCTTGATTGTAACCAAACATAGGAGATCTTTGTTGCAGAAATCTGCAAGTATTAACCTTATGACCAAACCTATTGCAATAGAAACAGTATCCATGAAAGAAGCCAAACCTAAAAGGTTTTGTTCTGTTATAAGTCTGAAATGATTTTCTAATTGCAGGCTTAGTGTTCTGTCTTGATGATTCAGCTTTATCAAACCCCAAACAAGCCAAATCTTTATGCAACTTTTGCTTGCTCAAGATATCATTTAGATGTATTGTACTTTCATACTGTTCAATTTGTTTTTGAAGTTTTGTGGACTGTTGTTCTAATGTTTCAATTTTCTTTTCTCTTTCTTCAAGAAGGGACTTCAAGTTTGAAGTCACTAAATTTGCATCATTCAACTCGACTTGTAAAATCTGATTTGAATTTTCATGTGAAGCTACAAGTTTCTTTAACCTCTTTATTTCTTTTAAAGCACAAAACAATTCTCCTTCAAGATCTATTTCTCTTTGATCTAGATCTTCAAATTCATTTTTTGTTTTGCTAGTTACATCTTCTAATTCTGCCATAAATAGAGTTTCATCACCTTCACAAGGTGAATCATCTGATTCATTTCCAGAGTCTTCTTTAGTAAAAAGACTCTTCTTTTTCTTGAAGGTATTAAATCTCCTTTTAGGATTCCACATTTTCTTTTTGTAGAATTTTTCTGGTTTTTCCTCTTCACTGTTTTGATCACTTAGAGGACATTGAGCAGCAAAGTGTCCAGCTTTGCCACAATTAAAGCACTTAAAAGGTAATTTGCCCTTATATTTCTTTTTTAGTTTTCTAACAAAAAGGGCTTCTATAGCATCTAAAAGTTCAGATTCACTATCAAGTTCTTCTTTCTTTTCTACTTTAAAAGCTGTTTCTTTTGAAGAAGAAGGATTATTACCTATCCTCATCTCATAGGCAGTAAGAATGCTTTGAAGGTTATCAAGTGTCATGGTAGAAAAACTTTTCTTTTCTTCTAAGGTTGAAACCTTAGTTTCAAACTTGGGTAACAAGGTTCTAATCACTTTATTGACAACTTCCTTTTCTTCAACCTCTTCACCAAGACCCTTTCTCGAATTTACTATTTCATCAACTCTAAGAAAATAGCTTGCTACTGTTTCATCTTCTTTCATTCTTAAAGATTCAAATTGATTTTTGAGTGTAAGGATTTTAGACTCCTTAACCTTAGCATCCCCTTGATAAATGGTTTCAAGTTTTTTCCAAATATCATAAGCAGAAGAACAATGCATGACTTTAACAAAAACATCTTTAGTGAGACCACATAAGAGAGCATGCTTAGCTCTGGCATTTAACTCATACTTGGTTTTATCATCAGGATCAGTAGGAATAATGGAAGGAACTGTATATTTTGTGATCACAATATTCCACACATTAAGATCAACTGAAATGAGATAAGTTTCCATCCTAATCTTCCAGAACACATAATCAGTTCCATCAAAAAGAGGAGCTCTTGAAAGTGAAGCACCTTCCTGAGTTTGAGCCATAAAAAAAACTTCCAAGTGACCAGGAACAATCCCTAGGACAGACCTATATGAGGGACCCTATGCTCTGATACCACTTGTTGGAAGTGGAAACACTCTGAGAGGGGGGGGGGTGAATCAGAGTGTGACAAATTTTTAACAAGTTATACTTTTATGAACCTGACAATTTTAATTCACAGTATGCACAAATGACTGAGACTTAACACCTTGATGAAATACATTAATGAAGCATGAAATATACCATTGAACCAACTAAAACACTTGATTCAGACCTTTAAAAAAATGGTATTAAATTTTTACACAAACTTGAAACATCTAAATGAGTACTTCAAATATGGCATTACATAAACCCAACAAAATAGAGTATGAAATAAAGAGAGCTAAAATATGATGTATCAGAGCATAAACTAGTAAAACAGAATGAAACACGACAATGCACATAACACCATATTTTTCATGAGTGGAAAACCCTCTTGGGGTAGAAAAACCACTCGGACGATCCCTTATATTAATTCAAAAAGAGCACCAACTCAGTTCACAAGTTTTAGAAACCACAAGGCCTCAAGGAGCACCAACCCCTCTTCTTATCAATGAATATTTCAACTCGAGCTACAGCCACTGGTGATTTTATGCATGCAATTAAATCTTGCAGTCACAAAACCATCAGGGATTGGAGCGAGAATATTTTACCAGTCTGTACATATGAAAAATTTTGCAACAATATTCTTCAAGGATAAAATCAACACTATCCAATCTCTGAACAATATAGTTTCAAATGAATAAAGCCTCATATACTCTGTACAATATAGTTTCAAATCAATAAAGCCTCATATACTCTGTAACAAAAAACAGAGTATTGATTCTCAAGAAACCCCTCGGCTATCTCTGGTAAACTACGGCACTTTTTAAATGCTTATCACTTTGTTCACACTCTTCTCACTGTATTTTTCTGTTTTTCCTCCCCTTGACTGTTCTGAAAACAAACTGTTTTATACCCAAACAAAACACCACAATTTCTTTTCGAATAACCCTCGTACAGGATTTGAAAACTGAAAAATCAAATAACTGTTTTTAACTATGCAACCGAAAGAGAAGAAACTGAAGATGTTTTATTTCCCAGTCATGAAAAACAAAAATAATGCATGAACATTTCCTTATTTTCATTTTGCATAACTGAAAATAAACTCTTTCGAACAAAAAATCTGAATCTTTTAAATCATGTGATTCAAGAAACATACCTGTTAAACGCAAACTAATCAAACAAACTAACCAGTCAACCGTTAATCTCTCGATTAAAATCATTGTTTGCTTCATTCTCTGTAACTGAACAAACTGATTCGAGCTCTGTAGCTCCAGCGGCGCTACGACTCTCATGGCGTTAGGGTTTGACGGACTCCAAGCAGGTTCAAAAACCAAATGAAACACAAAAACATCTTCCAAAAAAAAAACTTTTAACTTGTCCGATACAAGGAGTATCCTGAGGAATATGCCCTTTAGACCGTAGACATATTAAACCAAAGATGTCATTAAAATTAATGCAAAGTCAGAGCTATTCATTTATCCGTGTCACCAGCATGGCTCAAAAGAAGATGTTTTAAACACATAACACGTCAGCCAAGTCAATATGTCCGTGTCACTAAACTGGCCCACGAGAAGGATATAACCACATGCTTAAAAAATATGTAACTTAACCAACACAACATCTTCTCTTTTTTTTTACTTTCTTGTCATCGAGGACAAAAGTACCAAAGAGCAACACCTTCGACTATTACTTTGACAGCGTAGCATAGTTTTTCAGTATTATAAGGAATCGCTTCTCCGAGCTTCTTGACATCTTTAGCCAGATGAACTATTTTCACCAATAACTCGTTGCAATCTGATACTGTTACACATCTCTCTACAGCATATGCTGCCATAGACAATGCCAGGAATGTCCAGTGAGATTCTCCCTTTAGTTTCACTGCTTTTAAAAACAGTCCTCCCACTTCTTCCTGAGTCAAAGCAAAGCAATATAAGTTAATTATCCATTCACTAAACTCATTTTACTAGCACAATCCATTAATTAAACGCGTTACCGTATTCTCTAATTCATCAGCTTCTCTTATAATGGTGTCTATGATGTCAGAAGCAGCTCTGGTGCTCCAAGCCACAGATTCAACTTGAGTACAAGAAGAAGAGGTTGATGCCTCATGTTCTGAAGGGGTCTGCAAAAACGAATGCACACAACTGATTTTATCATTATTAATCGATAGCAGAGAGCAATGGGTGAGAAGTGAAGGCTAATCACCTTTATCTTCAGCAGCGTAGTGTCAATAAAATTGATAAGAAAATCGATTCTGTGAGTTGGGTTTTCATTTCCAATGGATTCTCTGATTGAACGATTGACCGACTCCAGGGAAGGAGGAGGCAAAGAAAGATGAGAATGAGTTGGGTTTTCAGGAGGGAGAAAGCATCCGAAACAGTTGCCCATCAGTTTGTGAGAAAATCTGATCCCTGTGCTCAAACGTAGAATGAAGGGCAAAGCAGAAACAAATAAACAGAACAATTGTTTGCTACAGAAAACCAAAATAGAAAATGATTTTTATTGTCTTATTGTCTTATTGAATGAATGGGAAAGAAACAACGCCAGTTGTCTGCAACCGTTAGCTAGGAAACTGTCAGCAGTGAAAGCAATTAGTAACTCCCTGTCTGCAACTTAAAATAACATGTAACGCCTCCTCTTATCCTCCATTCATTATTTAGCTTTTGCTAAAAATGTCTCTTTGACCGTTACGAAATTTAGTGACCATAATTTAAGGTTTAATACTCCACAACTCACTGCTACTTGATTTCTATTTCAATGCCTGCCCTCTCAAGAATCCAAAAAGGTATTTTCTCAGATTTTCTTTTGAAAGAGAAACAGAGAATATGCACAAAACGTGATTTTCCCTCAAATGGAAGGTTGCCTGATCCACTGTAAAAAAAATTTCTTGAATAGAGAACGTCTCCCCATACTTTCTATTTTCTGTATACGGATTATATGTACAATTCTAGTTATGTTTATGGTTACTTGAAATAAGAAATTCAATTCTGTGTGAAGAAATTTAAAATGAAACAATTAAAATCAATTATATTTTTGTAGTGTATATTCAGTTAATTAGGTAGTTGGGATGAAGAGCTGAAAATCAAGAATTTTTTAATTTCATGATAAATAAATAAATTGCGTCATAAAAAAAATATAAGATAGTTGCATGTTTAGCTTGAATTTTGTAAAATTTTGCTGCGTTTTTATTTTTTTTAAAGCTTTCAATCCTATTCAATGTCTATTTAAGAATTTTAAAATATTATACAATTAACTTATATATACATAATAAGTAAAGAGATATTATATTTGAGATATTAAATGTAGGGCAATCTATGATTTAAGTAATTATTTTCAACAAAGTAATATAGTAAAATAATATAAGAAATACTTTAATATGAGAGTTTTAAAATTTAGAACGTTGTATGACAAATGAAGACAATATAATTATTATTATAAAGTGTGATGATGGTTTAATATAATTGGTTAATATGAAACTAACTCAAACTTAAAATTGATATTATTTAACAAGAGATGCAATGCGTATCGAGACACAGAGAGGGAGAGGGAAAGAGAAAGAGAGATATAGAGAGATAGATGCAAATTGTTGTCCTATATCCACACGAAGGACATGGTACACACTTTCTTTTATTCATAGAACAGGAAATGAGATGATGTGGTTCAAGAAGTTATTTGTGAATGTTGGTATCATTTTATTTTTATTTTAGTTTAAATTTCATTTGATAGAAAGTTGGCATCAAGTATTTGGGTCATCTTTGTGTGCAATTATGTCTCTTTTAGCTTGGTGTCTTATTATAATGGTATCTTTACAACTCTACCCTCTACAACTTATCTTTAACTTGTGATATATAGAGAAGTAGTGTTATGGGTTTTAGGGGCTTGTTGTAAACAGATTGAACTTTAAGTTTTTTTTTATTACGCCGAGAGGTGTTCCTACAGTCGCAACAGGGGGGGAGTGAAGGCATCCGTGTATACACTAAAGAAAACGGAAACCTTGGCCATGCATTGTAACTACTCCAAGTATGCGTGGACCGTTAAAGAAAATGGCAGATGTAAACGTTCAGGTTGCGATTGCCATTCCTCTCCAATGCATGAACATTACTGTAAACGTTTAGGTTGCGATTGCCATTCATTTTGCTTCAATGTAATGCAATGTAATGTCACCAATTCCAGGAAAACCATTATTACTCTATGTATCAACTACCGAAGCATCATTGGGAGTTTTGCTCGCACAAGAGGATAATGAAGAAAAAGAACGAGCCATCTATTACATCAGCAGAACACTAGTGGGATATGAGGTTAACTATTCATCAATAGAAAAAGCATGCTTGGCAGTAGTTTTTGCTTCCCAAAAAATACGACATTATCTACTATCTCACTCCATCAAGTTGATAGCTAAAATCGACCCTCTAAAGTATTTGCTCAGCAAAGCCACATTGATGGGACGACTAGCAAAATGGATTATGATTCTAAGTGAGTTTGATATCAAATATGTTGACAGAAAATCTATCAAGGGACAAGTCATCGCAGATCAACTAGCAGAGACACCACTTCAAGATAATCATCCTCTACAGATTGAATTTCCTGATGCTGATATCTTAACAGTTACAACAAAAACATGGCAACTATACTTTGATGGTTCATATACACAACATGGATCAGGAGCAGGAATTCTTTTCATCACACCACAAGGGCATACAATCCCGAAAGCATACAAATTAAGCTTTTCGTGCACAAACAATATAGCAAAGTATGAAGCATTGGTAATAGGTATCAAAATGGTTGTAGAATGGAATATTAAGCAACTTCAAGTCTTTGGAGACTCCCAGCTTGTCATTAATCAAATCAATGATGACTATCAAACAAAAGATGACAAACTCATGCCTTACAAAAAGATGGTGGATGATATCAAGAAGTACTTTGTAGAAATAACTTTTGAACAGATCCCCAGAAATGACAACAAAGCAGCAGACGCCATGGCTACACTTGCTTCTCTATTGCAGACACGGGAAAATCAAGAGCATTATGAATTCTTGGTTGAAGAGTTGTTTCATCCCGCCTATAATTGTCCTGATTCCCAAACCATCTGTCAACTCATTGGACACAATTCCTCCCACTATGGCCAAACTTACACATACTTGAAAGATAACATCTTACCTCCTGACTTATCAAAAAATCAAAAGAGAAATTTTATTTGCCAATCCTCCCATTATACTCTCGTCGCAGATATCCTGTATAAACGAGGTCTAGACGGCACTCTCTTAAGATGTCTTGAACAAGAAGAATCTGAGAAGGCCTTACATGAAGTCCATAACGACATTTGTGGCACTCATTCAAGTGGTCTTACCCTTTTGAAAAAACTCATACGCTTGGGCTACTATTGGCTGACTATGGAATGAGATTCTTTTAAAATAGCAAGAACATGCAAACAATGTCAAATCCATGGGAATTTGATCCATGCACCAGCACAAGAACTACATGCTTTAGCAACATCTTGGCCTTTTTGTCAATGGGGACTTGATCTAGTAGGAAAGATAAATCCTTCCTCATCTAATGGACACAAGTTCATCCTAGTAGCTACTGAATATTTCACAAAATGGATTGAAGTTGTACCTCTCATCAATATCACAGGAAAACAAATTGCGGCATTTATCTTGAACTACATGATCTGTCGCTATGGAATACCAATGACCATTATCATTGATAATGGGAGACCATTCAAGAATCAAGATGTACAAGAGCTATGTGAGAAGTTCAAAATCCAGCACAGATTCTCCACACCGTATTATCCACAGGGAAATGGGCAGGCAGAAGCATCTAACAAAACTATCCTAAAAATTCTTAAAATGACAGTGAATGATGCTGAGAAAGATTGGCATATTGAACTGAATCCTGCTCTATGGGCCTACCGCACCAGTATTTGCACACCGATAGGTGCCACACCTTTCTCTCTTGTATATGGATTAGAAGCCATATTGCCAATCGAAGTAGAGATACCTTCTCTATGTGTATCACTAAAAGGACCCATCCCAGATGAAGAACAAAGAGTATCTAGACTGCAAGAGTTAGAACTAATCCATGAACGTAGACAAAATGCCTTTGATCATCTAAAGGTATATCAGCAAAGAATGTGTCGGAGCTATAATCATAAGGTCAAACCAAGAATCTTTCAAGTGGGAGAACTAGTGCTAAAAGAAAATCCATGCAACCTGACAGATCGAGAAAAGAAAGGCAAATTTGAACCAAACACCTTAGGTCCGTTTGTGGTCATAATAGTATTTGGATCAGGAGCATATCAGCTATCAACACAGGATGGAGATCAACTTGAGGAACCTATCAATAGCATGCACCTGAAGAGGTTCTATGTCTGAAAAATTAGAAAAATCAAAAAACAGTGAAAAATTAGAAAAATCAAAAAACAGTGAAAAATCAGAAAAATAAAAAAAACAGTGAAAAATCAGAAAAATCCTAAAAAGTGAAAAAAAAAATCAAATATCAAAAAAAGTGCAATAAAAATAGATGGTGAAAACCTGGCAAACAGGTGCTATCTGTAGGCTGGCTCTTCCATCTATTAGTTCATGCATTTTTCTGCTTGCATTCTTTTTTCCATCAGTGTTGATCATCATGAAGCCTTTATACATACACAGACATCCCAGGGGGCTTCTTACCATGGTTTGGATCATTGGATATATCATAAAGAATTTGTTTCTAGGCTTGGGGCAAACTCTTGATCAATTTTGAGCTTAATCAAACAAGTAGACCAAATAGTTAGACAACTCTTATCAAGCAAAAACTGAGACACATCCAACATTGAACACAAGATCAAACTATCAAGCTATCACAAAATCAATCTAAGCACATCACACACTTTTCAGTGGATAATATCTTTTTGAATGATTGATTGTAACATGATTGTTCAACTTTTCTATATTGCTTTTTGCTATCATGATTTCTGAGTGACTCCGGGATGTCATTGACTAGAGGAAGAAGGAAGAAACATGATATTTTTCTTGTCTGCTGTCTAAAAATTAATCATTAATATGTGCAAATTTGTCTCGGGACATGATCATCAAAATATCATTGAAGACATTTCCAATTTGCGTATTGAAATGATTAATACTGCCTGTTTTACGCAAACAACACTCAGGTCATCTCGGTTCAATTATACCTCGATGCTTGTGTTAACTTGCTATATCAAAATCCAGGAAAGAAGTGCTCAGGTCATCATGGTTTAATTATACCATCGATGTTTGTACTCACTTCCCACATTTCAAAAGCTCAATGATGACAAAAATGCAAAATAATCCAGTGACTGGTTTGGTCATAGCTTTGCATTCCATTGCATTTCATTTGCATTTTAGCTTGCATTTCATTCTTGCATGGATCCCAAAAGCTCCTTTTATCCAAGGCTAACTCTATCACAGGAATCATCAAAGTATCATCACAGGTGTATATATAATCAAAATGATGATTCATATCTCTCCAGATATTGTCAACTCAGCAAAAATCTTATGCTATCTCCCTCAATAGAACCAACAATCAACATATCCAAAAATTTCTGCAACTGATATCAACAAACTGTCAGTTCTTTATCTAATCAACCTTATCAATTCTATCACGTCTTATACAGGATTTATCCTTCCTGAAACTAGACGTTCTGATCATGTCTTATACAAGATGAATCCTTCCTGAAACCAGACGTTCTGATCATGTCTTATACAGGATGAATCCTTCCTGAAACCAGACGCTTTGATCATCGTTGTCTTATACAGGATGAATCCTTCCTGAAACCAGACTGAATCAAATCAATCAAGCTAATCAAAGAACTCACACTTTCATCAAACAACAGTTGCAGAAATCAAATCAAATCTATCAGGATATCAATCTCGCAAAAACTTCAAAGATCAATTATCTCAATTGATCTCCCGAGGGGGCATCATTATACCGGAATTTAGCAATCAAGAGCTGGGGCATCCTATCAAATCAATATCATCATCAAAATGAGATTATTCTTTGAATCAACGTCTCATCACACCTCGCTTCAAAGAGGGGCAAAATGTATACACTTAAAAATGGTCTGAAGATAATTAATTAAATAAGCAATTATTTAATTAATCTCTCCTCCCCAATTTAATTGAATTCACTAAGCAATTTGATTAAATTTCTCTTTTCATCTACTTATTAAATAAATCTAAGGATTTATTTAATAGGTTCATTTCATCCCTTTAATTAATTAATTCAAATTAATTAATTTCCTCCACCAAAATCATTTCTTCTCAATCTCCTAATTAATTAAAACAAATCATTTATGAGTTGTTGAGATTAATTAGTCATTTTCCTAATATTTGAATTTCTAAATTCAAATTCTCCTAACTTCTACCACTCCTAAACCTAACCATTCCTAAACCTAGCCCATTCTACCCACCACCTTGTCCCCTTTCATCCAACATCTTCTAGAACCTTTGTGACACTTGTCACTAAGTGTTCCCTTTAATCTAACTCCCTTTGCCAACTTCCTCCAATTTAACCATTGATATCTTCAGATTAATCTCAACCGTTGATTCATGCCAACTCACTCCTAGCCTTGGAAAATCCTATAAATAGACCTCATTTTGAGCAATATGGATCCCATCTCATTCATACCTTAAGCATTGTTATTATAGGCATCTAGCTTCTAGTTTATCATTTCTTAGCAATGTTATCATGCTCATTTTAGTTTAATTGCATCTTCATTCTAGTTCATTTTCTAGATCAATCATGAATTCATATAGCTTAATCATGCTATTCTTGCTAGATCATGCATTTTCAGCATTCAAATCCTCCATCTATGTGTAGTCAAGTCACTGGAATTTGCATACTAAGATCTGAGAGAAAAATTCATACTTGCATTTACTAGGAGGCAATAAGTCGATTAGCTATGGTTTTGTCTTCCATTGTTTTAATTTTCTAACCATTGCTTGTAATGATTTATTGAGTGCATTGTGGTTGTAGGTACAGGTACAATTCACAGAGCACGACACAAACTATTCTGCAATCATTGCATTTTGTAATGGATTTTCTTCGATGATTTTTTGTTCCTTTCACCATGTCATGGCATCTAATCTTGATCTCTTTCCACATTTTTGTGTTGCAGAGAAGAAAATTGTAATAACCCATCTTCATTTCCTATTTCCCGAAATAACCCACCAAAATTGATTCAACAAAATTGAGCATTATTTTTTTTTTTTCATGATGTTTTATTCAATTGCATACTCTGGGCATCTATCCAATTAGGATTAGGCATTCATCCATTCAGGATGAGCTTCTAACCATACGGGTTAGGCAGTTGTCCATACGGGACGTAAATTTCCATCTATCCAATACGGGATAGGCATCTACCCATACGGGGTAGGCATCTATCCAAACGGGATAGGAGATGCTCTGGCCAGAGACTTAGACTCATCGGGACCATTCGGGTCCTGAGCCACTCACTAAGTACTACACTCTTCTAACAAGAATGCACCGAGGTTGCCGTCCTTAGGAGTAATTAAAAATAATACAAGCTTGAATTCCGCCTCGGAATTGGCTTAAAGCCTCGGGAAGTCAAGCGAATCCATACGGGATTCCTTCCGAGTATGCATTGAATTAAATTTGATTATCTTATCTTTCAATTAGGATTCTTACTCAACCAAGCCTAGACCCCACCCACGAATGCCTGAGTACGAGGGACAACTCCGTCCCAAGACTGCCTACATACCCGCTTCGGCACGGGATCAAGGCGTAAAGTATGTAGTTCTATTTTCTAATCTAAGGTTTGATGTAAACTGATTTGTGGGTACGCAACCCTTTCTAGGGTTAGTGTCCCAGACAGTTTCTCTGCGGTTGCTACCCACGATGGTAGCACTTAAGCAAAGGCTCAAGATGGCCTATTGCTTGTGGCCTAAAAAAAAAAGATAATAACTAGATCCTAATGCTTATCATGAATGTCACCCAATTGCAAAACGCCAATATCCCTTCAAAAAAAAGAAATCAATTTCATGAGAGCTTTTGACTTGACCATCCCTAAGAGGGGTTTACTATGGTTTATCTCAACGGATGTGAAATTCATTTAAAAGTTATCTTATTAAATTATCGATCCAAGGGGGATTACCCGCCCCTTGGATTTTTAACTTCCAAATGTCCCTTATTACTCCCCGACGATTTATAGGGATGATGCCACAGACATCGTTAATGCAGCTTTATTAAGCGTTAAGTGCAGTAGTTCAACACGACGGAATTACCCGTAAGCGTGACCCAGAGGCACCATATATACCGAACGCTGCTAGTTTTGGTTTTCCAACTTCCTTTGTTTAGTTTTCTAACTACGAATAACAAAAATGAAAGCATAATTAATTGAAGTAACTACTTGAAGTGTAATTTGCATAATAATGACCATCACGAAACTTGCATAATAGTAATTGCATGAAAGATATAATTATTCCATAAATAATTCGCATGCTATGTTCCATTAATAAAAGCAATTAATCTATGAAAAATTTGTATGACGTAAGAAGGTTTAACGAGTCCAAAATAACGATTAAATCTAAGCATTTGTATTAATGTAAGTTAATCTCTAAGGACCAATCAAGTGTCCCAACGATTCTTAATTTTAGAAGAATATAGTCTACAATTTTAAAGTTTATTAAGGATAGTTTAATTACGAACTTGCTACACATTAATCCCATTTTTTTTTAGTCGAAATTCAATATCTTTAAATTTACACTAAGGAAAAAAAATCATTATTTCCTAAATGCCATTATTATCAAACTTAAAAATTTAACTAAATAGTAATTAACTTAGATTATTATTTTTTTTAAAAACCCAAATTAAAAACTTCAAATTTTGAAATAGTAAAAAAAACTAATTATAAACTAAATGGCAAAAAGGGCTTTATTTATTTTTAAGATAGTAAATAGGGTTGCGGGGTGGGGACCACGGGTCCCATCACCCCTGCGGCCCTGCATGCGCAGGTCCGCAGAGATGAGGGGACCCGCGGGCCCCTCCGTACCCTGCGACGCTTACCATGTAACCGTCCATGCACGCAGTCGCCTTTTTACGTAAAACGCCGTGCGTTACGGGGTTCAAGGAAATTTAAAGTTCGAAATGATTTCTTCCCTCTTTTTTGGTTATTTATATATATATATATATGTATATGTATATAAATATATATGTTCTTATAATATTATTATTATATATTTTTTTTTTCTTATACAGGAGTATTGCATTTTTAAATTATTGAAAAATCATTCAGAGAAGGGTAGATAACAGGTCTGATAGAAATAATAATAATAATCACAGATTAAGTTTCAGGGACAAATACAATGAAGCAGTAACCAGAGAGGTTCTTCTTCTCCCTATTTCTTTCATTTCTTTTGTTCTTCATACAGGGAGATCTATTCGCAGAGAAGGAGATAACTTATTCCTTTTTTTTCTTTCATTTCTTTTGTTTTTTTTCACACAGGGAGATTCATTCACAGAGAAAGAGATAGTTTATTTCTTTTGTTTTTTTTTCACACAGGGAGATCCATTCACAGAGAAAGAGATGGTTTATTTACATACACAGGGAAAATCTTTCACAAAAGGGAAATGTTAAACGTATTTTCACAGAGGATTTAGAAAACCAGAAGATGAGAAATCTTAGAAAGATTGATTACAACAAGATCCTTTCGAATATGCAGTTCAGACTTTAAATCAATAACCAAAGAAATAATACATTTCAGACTTTAAATCAAATAACCAGAGAAATAATACATTTCAGACTTTAAATCAAATAACCAGAGAAATAATACATTTCAGACTTTAAATCAAATAACCAGAGAAATAATACATTTCAGACATTAAATCAAATAACCAGAGAAAGATTCAAATCTAAAACTTAATAGATATTCCAATGATTTAATCTGGATGAGTCTAATTCTTATCAAAATTTTGAAATGAATGGATCTAATTTTTATCAAAAATAATCTGAAAACAATAATCTAATTTTCATCAAATGACTCTATTCTACTTCTTCCAAAACTGAAACTAATTTCTTATCAAGAATTTAAAACAAATGAATCTCATTCTCATCAATAATTTAATCTACTTCTTATCAAAATCTGAACTAATTTTTATCAAGAATCTGAAACAATGAATCAACAATTTAATCTACTTTTTATCAAACATTTTACTCCACTAATTTTTATCAAGAATCTGAAACAATGAATCAAACAATTTAATCTACTTTTTATCAAACATTTTAATCTACTTCTTATCAAAATCTGAAAACTAATTTCTTATCAAAACACAAATGAATTTCATTCTCATAAAATAATTTAATCAAATCTAATCTACAACAAGAATAAGATGCACGAAACTAAGTTTGAAGGAACCTGGGTGCTTGAAAATGGTGTAGAGTCTTCCTTGATCCTCCAAATTGAAGAGAAGTCCTCCCAACAAAATCTTAGTTGAAAATGAAAATTGACTACAAAGGAGAATTTGACTTGCAGAATTTCTTATGGAATAGCCAACACTCATTTTGAAACTTGTACCTCTTTTATAAAAGAAATTTCAAATTCCCACTACCTAATTTTTAATTGAAAAAAAAAGAGATTCTCTCCCAATTTGGCCTCCATGCAAATTGATTAGGCTTAGTGGGAGGAGTTACATGCAAGGGTGGTGGAGAAGCCTCTAGAAGCTTCTTATTCCTCCTACAACATGTGCCTTAATTTGGGTGAGGGAAATTAAATAACCAATTAAAAATATATATGTGTTTTCCATGTGTGTGTGTGGTTTATTATTTTTATTCCCTTACAATATTCATTCAATAGTTTATCCAAATATAATAGAGTTTTGTATTTAAATCAAAAAGGTGATAAAGGAGGGTTGTGACATCCTCCCCCCCTTAATCTGTGCATCGTCCCGATGCACTTATTAAATGCATCCAAAAGAGTTTATAGTTCATGTTCAAAACAAAAAAGGAAACAGCTGCTGCATCTCCTTAGTATCCTCCCACGTGGCATTCTTTTCGTCATACTGGCCCCATTGCACTTTGCACTGATCAACCTCTCTGTTGCGCAACTGGCACTGGCGCCTCTCCAAGATTCTGAATGGCTCTATCATTATTCCCCCCATTTCTTGGACCTGTAAAGCATCCCAATTCAAAATGTGTTTCTCATCAGGTACATACTTTTTAAGAAGAGATACATGGAAGACATCATGGATTCGACTCAATTGGGGAGGTAAGGCCAACCGATAAGCAACTGGATTAATTCTTCCCAATATTTCAAAAGGTCCGACATAACGAGGTGCAAGCTTAGTCTTTTTCCCAAATCTTATGGAACTCTTGTGTGGCCTAACCCTTAGGAAGACTTTCTCTCCTACTTCAAACTCCCTTGGTGTTCTGTTTTTGTCTGCATAACTTTTCTGCCTATCCGAGGCTTCCTTCAATCTTTGCCTAATTTCCTTAGTTTTCCTTTCCATTTCTTTCAACATATCTGGCCCAATAATCACTCTATCTTCAAGACTATCCCAACTCAAAGGTGTTCGACATGGTCTACCATACAAAGCTTCAAAAGGTGCCATTCCCAAAGATGTTTGATATGTATTATTGTAGGCAAACTCTACCAAAGGTAGATACTCTTCCCATTTCCTCTTTTGGTCCATGCAGTACATGCGAAGCAGGTCTTCCATAATCTGATTTGTCCTTTCTGTCTGACCGTCGGTTTCCGGATGGTATGCGGTGCTAAAATTTAGTTGAGTCCCTAGAGCTGATTGAAGAGTGGTCCAAAACCTGGAAGTGAATCTTGCATCTCTGTCTGATATGATTTTCTCTGGTATTCCATGCAACCTAACTATCTCCTTAACGAAGCGTCTAGCCAAGGTGGGTGCATCATCCGTCAGATTTCCTGGTATAAAGTGTGCCACCTTAGTGAGTTTGTCAATTACCACCATTATTGCGTCATGCCTAGAAGGTGACATGGGTAACCCTTGTACAAAATCCATGCTAATTACTTGCCACTTATGTTGAGGTACATCGTGCAATTGTAACAATCCAGCTGGGTGTCTATGTTCTGCCTTTACTCTTTGACACTCCAAACATTTAGCTACATACTTGACAATGTCGCTCTTCAACCCTTGCCAAAAGTATAGTTTCTTTAGATCTGCATAAAGTTTGTTAACTCCTGGGTGGCCTGAATAAGGGGCATCGTGAGCCTCTGAAAGGACTACTTCCCTTAAGTTCCCTGAATTAGGAATATAGATTCTATTATTGTATCTGAGCAACCCATCTTCATCAAATGTATACCCTTCGACCTTAGGATCGGTTGGGTTGTGTCTTATAGTTAATTTGACTTTCTCATACCATGGGTCATGTCCTTGTTCATCCATTACTTGCCTTTTGAAAGAGGTTTTGAAGGTTGCTATGGTCATCAAGTGTCTCCTCCTACTTAAGGCATCTGCCACCCTATTTTCTTTTCCCTTAATATATTCGATTTCAAAATCATATTCACTTAGAAACTCTAACCACCTTCTTTGTCTGGCATTTAAGTGAGGTTGGGTAAAGATGTATTTTAGTCCTTGGTTATCTGATTTTAGCTCAAAGGGCTTCCCTAGCAAGAAGTGTCTCCACTTTTCAGGGCATGCACAATTGCTGCCAACTCTAAGTCGTGGGGTGCATAATTGACTTCATGAGTCTTTAGCTTCCTAGATTCGTAAGCCACTACCCCTTCATCTTGGACAAGTACTCCTCCTAACCCTTCAATAGAAGCATCTGTTACGACTGTGAAGTGTCCATTTGGATCTGGTACCTTTAGAATGGGTGCTGAAGTTAGTTTTCCTTTCAAGATTTGAAATGCCTTATCACTTTGCTCGGTCCATACAAACCTTTTGCCCTTCCTTTGCAACGAGGTGATGGGGTTTGCTATCTTAGAGAATCCTTCCACAAACCTCCTATAGTAACCTGCTAGCCCCATAAAGCTTCTTACCTCTGAAACATTCTTAGGGATTGGCCATTCTACTATCGCCTTTATTTTATCTGGGTCGACTGCTATTCCTTCTTTTGATATTATATGCCCAAGGTAGTGAATCTTTTCCTCAAAGAAGGCACATTTGGACAATTTCCCATATAACTTATGTTCTCTCAATCTTTGCAAAACAATTTGTAGATGCGCTAAATGTTCCTCTTCATTTCTAGAGTAAATCAATATGTCATCCAAAAATACCAAAACAAATTTATCCAAGTAGTCATGGAATACACTATTCATCAGGTTCATGAATGCAGCTGGGGCATCAGTTACTCCAAAAGGAACTACTGTGAATTCATAATTTCCATACCTCGTCCTGAAAGCTATCTTCGGAATGTCTTCTTCCTTAATTCTGAGTTGATGATACCCTGACCGAAGATCTATCTTTGAGAAAACTGCCGCTCCTTTCATTTGGTCAAAAAGGTCCTCTATGCGAGGTAAGGGATACCTATTCTTTATGGTGACTTTGTTCAACATCCTATAGTCGATGCATAGCCTTAAGGTTCCATCCTTCTTCTTAACAAATAAAACTGGCGCTCCCCATGGTGATACACTTGGCCTTATTAATCCCTTAGCTAAGAGTTCCTCTAATTGCATTTTGAGCTCTTGTAATTCGGTTGTGTTCATCCGGTAAGGTGCCTTTGATACTGGTTCAGCTCCTGGGAGTACTTCGATAGAAAAGTCAAACTTTCTCTTAGGGGGTAAACCGGGTAGTTCTTCTGGAAAAACATCCTTAAACTCCTTTAAGAAAGGGGTATTTTCAAATGTTGGTGTATTTTCCTCCTTTCCTTCATCAATTTCAACCATAAAGATTTGTCCTCCTCTTCTCCTTTCCTTCTTTAATTGCATTGCTGAGATAGTTTCTATATTAATGGGTTTAAACTTTCCTTGGATTTTGACCCTTTTCCCCCCATCATCCAAACATTCAACAACTTTGCTATAACAATGTACATTAGCTTGATGGTCTGCTAACCAACTCATTCCCATAATTACATCATATAATCCTAAGGGTGCCACATAGAGATCTACCCTTGTTTCGAACTTAGGGAATTGTACCCTTGCCCTCGGTAAACACTTAGTTACTTCCCTAGTTGCCTTATCCCCATATTGAACCGTCCATGATGACTCCATTTGATTAACTTTTAATGCATATTTGTTTACTAATTCAGGTGAGATGAAACATTCAGATGATCCAGTGTCAATTAGAATTGATATTGGTTATTCAAATAGTGTACCTGTAGTTTCCACGAGAACATTCTGGTATCTTCTTCTTTGGTTCCTAACCGCTGCATGAATCCTTTGTTGGGGCCCTTGTTGGGGTTGATTGGCCCTGATTTGTCCTTGCATCCTGGGGCACTCTCTAGCAAAATGGTTTTCCCCACACATAAAGCATCCACCTGGAGGACCTCTTCTCCCTTGATTTCTAGGGGGATCATTCCTTGTTTCATTTCCCCTAGGTGGATAAGTTATCCTGTTCTGCTGGTCGTTCTTGTTATAGTTGCCTCTGTTATCATTGCCCCTGTTATTATTGCCCCTGTTATTATTGCCCCTGTTATTATCATTTCCATTCGTCTGATATTGATTAGGCAGTGGTCTCCTTTCGGAAGAGTTATTCCTTTGACCCTTGTTGAAATTAGTGTTTCCATTGAATTCTTGCTTCCTTTTAAATGAGTGGTTCCCATTATAGTTCCGTCCTGCTAGTGTTTGAATCTTCCTCTCTTGCCTTAGGGACTTTTCAAGTACTTCACTCATATTTCTGGGTCCATGCATATCAACCTCTGCCCCTATGTTGGTATTCAGCCCCAAAATGAATTTCCTTGTTTGGCCTTCTTCATCCTTTTGGTACATAGGCACATATTTAAGCAACTTGGCGAACTTATCCCAATATTGTTGAACGGATAGGGACCCTTGACGTAGATTATGGAATTCTGTCACTTTCTCATCAAAGAACAATTGAGGGAGCCACCTATCTCGAAAATGGTGAACAAATTGATCCCATGTGATCGTATCCCTGTTATACCCATTTTGTTCCTTGGTATTGGTCCACCAACTAGCCGCCTCCCCTGTGAGTTGATAGGAGCCCCATAAAGCCTTGGTTGTTTCGCTAAAATCTCTTAGCTCAAAATATTTTTCCATTTCATTTAGCCAATTCTCAGCCCCTTCACCAATCTGCCTCCCATCGAACTTAGGAGGGGTGATTTTCTTTAAATCCTTGGAGAGTTCCAATATGTTATTTTCCTTTCCATTACCCATCGCATTTCCTTGATTGCTACCAGGGTTTCCATTCTCGGTACCACTTCTGTTCTCATAGTCATTCTGTCTTTCCCTAAGGTCCTGCAGTGATTGTTCCAAGAAGTTGATTTTATCTCTTTGTTCGGTTAGAAGGTCGATTATAGCTTGGACCCCATCTCCGTTATTCCCTGGGTTGTGTCGAACCTCTTCATGATCTTCCTCATGGTTTCCTTCATGGTTTTCCTCATGGTTTTCCTCATGGTTTACCTCCCTTTGACTCCTAGTATGTCTTCCATTACCCCTTCCTCTACCTCTTCCTCTTCCTCTTCCTCTTCCTCTTGCCATTCTAGGTCTTACCTGAAAGTTAAATTATGTAGTTAGTTTTTTTTTTTTTTTGTGTAGAATAAAATTTAATTTCTATTATTGTAAAACATTTCCTTAGTTGAATAAATTGAAGTGAGCACAAGGCCTAGATTTGAACCTTTGCTCTGATACCACATGTAATAACCCATCTTCATTGCCTATTTCCCGAAATAACCCACCAAAATTGATTCAACAAAATTGAGCATTATTTTTTTTTTTTTCATGATGTTTTATTCAATTGCATACTCTGGGCATCTATCCAATTAGGATTAGGCATTCATCCATTCGGGATGAGCTTCTAACCATACGGGTTAGGCAATTGTCCATACGGGACGTAAATTTCCATCTATCCAATACGGGATAGGCATCTACCCATACAGGGTAGGCATCTATCCAAACGGGATAGGAGATGCTCTGGCCAGAGACTTAGACTCATGGGACCATTCAGGTCCTGAGCCACTCACTAAGTACTACACTCTTCTAACAAGAATGCACCGAGGTCACCGTCCTTAGGAGTAATTAAAAATAATACAAGCTTGAATTCCGCCTCGGAATTTGGATTAAAGCCTCGGGAAGTCAAGCGAATCCATACGGGATTCCTTCCGAGTATGCATTGAATTAAATTTGATTATCTTATCTTTCAATTAGGATTCTTACTCAACCAAGCCTAGACCCCACCCACGAACGCCTGAGTACGAGGGACAACTCCGTCCCAAGACTGCCTACATACTCGCTTCGGCACGGGATCAAGGCGTAAAGTATGTAGTTCTATTTTCTAATCTAAGGTTTGATGTAAACTGATTTGTGGGTACGCAACCCTTTCTAGGGTCAGTGTCCCAGACAGTTTCTCTGCGGTTGCTACCCACGATGGTAGCACTTAAGCGAAGGCTCAAGATGGCCTATTGCTTGTGGCCTAAAAAAAAAAAGATAATAACTAGATCCTAATGCTTATCATGAACGTCACCCAATTGCAAAACGCCAATATCCCTTCAAAAAAAAGAAATCAATTTCATGAGAGCTTTTGACTTGACCATCCCTAAGAGGGGTTTACTATGGTTTATCTCAACAGATGTGAAATTCATTTAAAAGTTATCTTATTAAATTATCGATCCAAGGGGGATTACCCGCCCCTTGGATTCTTAACTTCCAAATGTCCCTTATTACTCCCCGACGATTTATAGGGACGATGCCACAGACGTCATTAATGCAGCTTTATTAGGCGTTAAGTGCAGTAGTTCAACACGACGACATTACCCGTAAGCGTGACCCAGAGGCACCATATATACCGAACGCTGCTAGTTTTGGTTTTCCAACTTCCTTTGTTTAGTTTTCTAACTACGAATAACAAAAATGAAAGCGTAATTAATTAAAGTAACTACTTGAAGTGTAACTTGCATAATAATGACCATCACGAAACTTGCATAATAGTAATTGCATGAAAGATATAATTATTCCATAAATAATTCACATGCTATGTTCCATTAATAAAAGCAATTAATCTATGAAAAATTTGTATGACGTAAGAAGGTTTAACGAGTCCAAAATAATGATTAAATCTAAGCATTTGTATTAATGTAAGTTAATCTCTAAGGACCAATCAAGTGTCCCAACGATTCTTAATTTTAGAAGAATATAGTCTACAATTTTAAAGTTTATTAAGGATAGTTTAATTACGAACTTGCTACACATTAATCCCATTTTTTTTTTAGTCGAAATTCAATATCTTTAAATTTACACTAAGGAAAAAAAATCATTATTTCCTAAATGCCACTATTATCAAACTTAAAAATTTAACTAAATAGTAATTAACTTAGATTATTATTTTTTTTAAAAACCCAAATTAAAAACTTCAAATTTTGAAATAGTAAAAAAAACTAATTATAAACTAAATGGCAAAAAGGGCTTTATTTATTTTTAAGATAGTAAATAGGGTTGCGGGGTGGGGACCACGGGTCCCATCACCCCTGCGGCCCTGCATGCGTAGGTCCGTAGAGATGAGGGGACCCGCGGGCCCCTCCGTACCCTGCGACGGTTACCATGTAACCGTCCATGCACGCAGTCGCCTTTTTACGTAAAACGCCGTGCGTTACGGGGTTCAAGGAAATTTAAAGTTCGAAATGATTTCTTCCCTCTTTTTTGGTTATTTATATATATATATATATATATATATGTATATGTATATAAATATATATGTTCTTATAATATTATTATTATATATATTTTTTTTCTTATACAGGAGTATTGCATTTTTAAATTATTGAAAAATCATTCAGAGAAGGGTAGATAACAGGTCTGATAGAAATAATAATAATAATCACAGATTAAGTTTCAGGGACAAATACAATGAAGCAGTAACCAGAGAGGTTCTTCTTCTCCCTATTTCTTTCATTTCTTTTGTTCTTCATACAGGGAGATCTATTCGCAGAGAAGGAGATAACTTATTCCTTTTTTTTCTTTCATTTCTTTTGTTTTTTTTCACACAGGGAGATTCATTCACAGAGAAAGAGATAGTTTATTTATTTTTCTTTCATTTCTTTTGTTTTTTTTTCACACAGGGAGATCCATTCACAGAGAAAGAGATGGTTTATTTACATACACAGGGAAAATCTTTCACAAAAGGGAAATGTTAAACGTATTTTCACAGAGGATTTAGAAAACCAGAAGATGAGAAATCTTAGAAAGATTGATTACAGCAAGATCCTTTCGAATACGCAGTTCAGACTTTAAATCAATAACCAGAGAAATAATACATTTCAGACTTTAAATCAAATAACCAGAGAAATAATACATTTCAGACTTTAAATCAAATAACCAGAGAAATAATACATTTCAGACTTTAAATCAAATAACCAGACAAATAATACATTTCAGACTTTAAATCAAATAACCAGAGAAAGATTCAAATCTAAAACTTAATAGATATTCCAATGATTTAATCTGGATGAGTCTAATTCTTATCAAAATTTTGAAATGAATGGATCTAATTTTTATCAAAAATAATCTGAAAACAATAATCTAATTTTCATCAAATGACTCTATTCTACTTCTTCCAAAACTGAAACTAATTTCTTATCAAGAATTTAAAACAAATGAATCTCATTCTCATCAATAATTTAATCTACTTCTTATCAAAATCTGAACTAATTTTTATCAAGAATCTGAAACAATGAATCAACAATTTAATCTACTTTTTATCAAACATTTTACTCCACTAATTTTTATCAAGAATCTGAAACAATGAATCAAACAATTTAATCTACTTTTTATCAAACATTTTAATCTACTTCTTATCAAAATCTGAAAACTAATTTCTTATCAAAACACAAATGAATTTCATTCTAATAAAATAATTTAATCAAATCTAATCTACAACAAGAATAAGATGCACGAAACTAAGTTTGAAGGAACTTGGGTGCTTGAAAATGGTGTAGAGTCTTCCTTGATCCTCCAAATTGAAGAGAAGTCCTCCCAACAAAATCTTAGCTGAAAATGAAAATTGACTACAAAGGAGAATTTGACTTGCAAAATTTCTTATGGAATAGCCAACACTCATTTTGAAACTTGTACCTCTTTTATAAAAGAAATTTCAAATTCCCACTACCTAATTTTTAATTGAAAAAAAAGAGATTCTCTCCCAATTTGGCCTCCATGCAAATTGATTAGGCTTAGTGGGAGGAGTTACATGCAAGGGTGGTGGAGAAGCCTCTAGAAGCTTCTTATTCCTCCTACAACATGTGCCTTAATTTGGGTGAGGGAAATTAAATAACCAATTAAAAATATATATGTGTTTTCCATGTGTGTGTGTGGTTTATTATTTTTATTCCCTTACAATATTCATTCAATAGTTTATCCAAATATAATAGAGTTTTGTATTTAAATCAAAAAGGTGATAAAGGAGGGTTGTGACAAAAATAACACAACTTCTTCGACCAGCACTAGAACAACAAGCTTTGAAGTAAGCGAATCCAACCCAGTTATTGTCTTCAACACTGATCGCTACATATTGGGATCTCTGCATATTGATACTGATCAAAGCTTTAATCATTCTTCATTGGTTCATAAGCATTTTTCTAGAGAATAGATAATACTAATTTAAATTTATGAAATGGCTTTGATATCATAGGCATTTTCCTTCAATCGACTATCTCAATAGACCATAGACTTATCGCCACCTTTTTCTTCATCAATTGCTACCCTTGATTAATCGTTGTCTTCTATCCACCGTTGTTGTTTATTAAGAAAATCGACTGCTACCTTTTCTTAATATTATTAAGGCACCATTCTGCACATATCATTATCTCCAATAGAGTCATTGCATTAAGACATTAACTTGTTGATGATTAAGTTATTGTTTGTTCTATGGACTGCTTACAAGATCACTGCCTTTGATCAATCTCTCCCTTCTTAATATTATTTCAGATATGAATCCTTTTTCTAAATTTCCTTTAGCATATGCGATTCTTTATCATCTTGTATTTGATCACGAGATCCACCATAATGAAATGCTTTGGCCAGAATATAAATCGGTTTGCCATCTTTATACAAGTCACACCATATTTATTATTGTTTCTTATGAACATTGCTTCCATCTTCTACCACTTGACACAGTAGTGGTGATAGAATTCACCAATGTAGTTCGAGCCATTTAAGCCATGGAGAACTGCATCTTGCTAGTAGGAGAAGCCTTATTGAGAAATCGATTCATAATATGCTATCTCTGAAATCTTCTTACATCATCGCTATCTATAACAAAGCCTCCATGCTGAATTCTTGATCACTGTATAATCCTCACAATAAATCATCTTATTTGTATCAATTTCAGCTCCTTGTATCTCCATCACTACCCAAAAATGGATCATTGTATTCTTTAAACGATATAAGCAGGTTCATTCCTTTTCTTTTATCATTTTGTTCTTTATATTTCACAATAGTTGACCATCATTGATCATTTCTCGCTAATATCAAATGCCATAGTTCTTATAAATTTGCCGCCTTTGCTGTATGATAATTGATGTCTATAAGAGAGTCACCCATCCTTTATCCGTCAACCCTTTATCATTACTACGAAGTTGACCACCATGTCGTGTATTCTTCATAAAGTCGACAAATACTAAATAATTATTTTTATGAGTACTGTTTGGTACTCTAATCTCTGTGTACCAATCATTGTAATGCAGATCACTGTCAACCAATCACAGTCATATTGTCTTTACAAACTTGATCAGTTTATTCCTCCTCGTTAAGTCATTTGCATCATTTGTAATTTTGGCTCATAATATCCATTTGCATGTTTCCGGCCTGTACTCATTAACTGTCGCTATCTTTGATTTTATGCAGTCGACAATATAAAGTACATCAGTCAATGTTTTAAATTACTACATGAACTTTTGCATACAACTACTAAAAACTTTATTCAATTCATATCGTTTATATTTGAAAGTATAATCGCTATCTTAAACATTCAATTGGAATCATTGTCTTCAACAAGTTGAGCCTACATCGCCGATCCTTCATCGCCACAGTTTTATGTCTTCGATCTTCAACTAATTCATTGGAAGCAATCTCAATGCCCATTATAATGAGTTGACAATATTATAAAAAAACTCTATTAAACAAAAGTAGAAATATTTAATGAATATCCTATCTAGTCATTGAACCAACATTTTTTATCTATTCTAGATCACTTGTGAATTCCTTATTATTTAATACTAAGTGTAATTTTGATTTTGGTGTTTCATTTGTCCTTGTTCTAAGATTATTATAGTTTCTAAGCTAATATTATTTTTCTTCATTTCAAAATAATGGTCTTGTTTGCACACATAATTTGTACAACTTTATCACATTATCAATATAAATTTCATTTGATTAGCTTTTGTCCTTCCAGTAAATGAAGTAAAACTATATACTTAAGGGCTCTTTTACATACTTCCATTTGAATATTGCTTATGAATTATGAAGAAGAGAGGCTTTCCTATTAAACCGTTAAAAGAAATTAATATAGTCTTATTAGTATCTAATTATCCAATTTAGTTTTTTCAAAGTTATAGTTAGGATAATAGTGTCTCTCATTTTCTGAGTTCATCTAAATTTATAAATTTTAAGAAATAAATTATAAAAAAATTAATGATAGTGTAAAAATTTTTATTTTGGAGCAATTTATGCCTTGAATTTATTGTAACTAATCATTGTTTTGAGTATCATCGTTTCCTCCTGCTATGGCTAACGATATGTCTTAATTGCTAACTTGCATCGATTACTTGTCAAACCGCCTTCTAAGACATTTTTTTGTGTTGTGTAGAGAACTTACATTGCAAAAAGGTCATCGAGGTTTGAAGATATTTTTCTTTTGAATGTCAAATTTTCCCGATGATGTCACTAGTGTTGGTAGCAATCATGGTACTCAAAATTTACTACCAGAGAGTACTAGTTTTTATTTTGCCTTGTTAGATGCTCTTCACCATACTGGAAATCTACAATTTGATGAACTTATCCGACAAGGTCTTCTAGAATATTTCATCTTTCATGTTTTTTGTCAAGCACGTAAAGTACGTGTGCAACTTGAAGAAGGTTATGATGCTGATATTGAAGACGAAGTAGAATACCCTCATAAGCATCCCCGTCTTACAACACAAGCCTATCACACTCACCTTAATAATCTCATGATTCATAAAAGAATGCATTTCTCTCAATAAGAGTGTACATGCCATTACACCATTAATAAATTTCATTTTTTGGTGGATTATTTTTTTCTTTGGTGTTTATCATGGTTTCTTTGAAGATTATACTCTTTGATGCACAACTTAAAGGATCCCAAACCTGTATTCTAACCAGAACCATAATACTAACCCTAACCATAATTATGATGTAAATCTTGACCCTAACCATAAATCTAATCCTTGACACTAAAACCTTACCCTAACCATACTTGTAATTGTAACAATACATTCAACCATGATGTAAACACTTGTGCTAACCATGATGTCAAACCTAACCCTAACCCCTATGTAAAAATAGGAAAGATATACAACTTAGTACATTTTAAAAAAAGTTACAAAACTTAGTAAGTTTGAGAAAAAATTATGGTAACAAGTTGTAGTGAATTAGATTTACAGAAGTTATTTCTATGATTAATTTATTTTGGAATAATTTATGCCTTAAATTTTTTAGTTTGTTTTGCTTACCAGATTCATTAATTTTTGACAGGAAATCTATGCAAATTGAGCCACAATCTATATCAATAGCCTACATCAACCATGCATGTATTAAGTATTAGAATATTACTTTTTAAGGGTATTTGTTTCTATTCAAGTAATTATTAGATTATTTACTAATGGGAATTTAATGGTATTAATATTAGTTTTTTACTAACATTAATACATCTATTTCAATAATTCATTAAAAAATATTTATTTAGATTTGAATTTGTAGAACTATCTACTGCACATGTATTTTCGTTATTCATTTTGTACTTTAAGGTTAGTCAATTTGTAAGCTTTGTCAATTATAATATGAATGTTTATTCTAAATTTGCAAGGCAATAAATATATAAAAGTACAATTTATATTTCTTATTTGAAAGGCACTGCCACCAGATGGATATACATGCACTTCTCCAAATAAATATGTAATAGTACAATGTTTTCTTATTTCTTATCTAGAAGGCAATGCCACCAGATGGATGCAAATGGAAATATTTGTTTTCTAGAAGGCAATGCCGCCAGATGGATGTAAATGATTATTTATTATCTGGAAGGCAATGCCGCCAGATGGATGTAAATGATTATTTATTATCTGGAAGGCAATGCCGCCAGATGGATGTAAATGATTATTTATTATCTGGAAGGCAATGCCGCCAGATGGATGCGATTTCAAATTTGTATATAAATATATGAAAGTAAAATAAATAAATAAATTGCATAGTTATGTGGATTTCACTCAATATTACAATCGCTAACCTTTCATCTAGCACTGTATACTCTCATCTTGCCGTTCGACGGATCTTGATGATCAGAAAGTGTTATGTAATAAGGAAGCAAGTCTATTTAGTTTGTTGACTTTAAAATTATTTGATACCAGCTATGGTGTGACAAAAATAAAAGATAGATATGATTGCAATTTTTTAAATAAATACATGAGTAAAAAAAAAAAAATAAACCTAAAATCTACCATTATTCTCTCTTATCTTGCCCTTTGAGGGATCTTGATGATTAGAATGTATTAGGTAATAATAAAATCAAGTCTATTTAGTTTGTTAACTTCAAATTCCTTCGATGCCAGCTATGGAGGGACCAAGACAAAATTCAGAATCATCGGTACCAGCTATGGTGCGATCGAGATTAAATTTTGAATCAGAGGAAGAAAGAAGAGAATATTGAAGACAATATCAGAGAGAGTATCATAGATGACAACTAGAACAGATGACATATGTTTAAATAGAAGAACAAAGAAGAAGATGCAATGAGGTTGATAGACAAAGATACGCTAGAAGAAGGGCAACGATAACAGTGGAACAACTAGAAATTGAAAATAGAGATGATGCAAATTTGCAGAGAAATAGACGTCAAAGAACATCTGATCAAATATCTCATTTTGAAATAGAAGAAAGACAACAAGTCAATCCCCAACCAAGTGAGAGACAAAATCATCCATTTGATGGAAATATTGAGTTCAATGTTCAAAATAAAAATTCAACAACAATAGAACATGTACCAGAAACACCACAACATGGGCATCAATTAGAGATGAATGTAGGTGTTCAAGGTAGTTTACAAAACATGCCGAACCCAAATGGTTCATTTCGATGTGATTTTAGAAGATTCCAAATGCAGTTTAGGCATCAATTGGACAGATTTAGAACCCCAAACATGTGTTATGTTTGTCAAGAATCTTATCCTGGAATCAAAGTATCTCAAAGCTCTGAAGGTCCCATATGCAATAGATGTCACCAAGAGAGAGGGAATCATAGGTTTTCATCTTCAAATAATATGGATCTTGGCCCACAACCAGAGGACCTTGCCAAATTGACTCAAGTGGAGGAGATGTTAATTGCACATGTCAACCCAATATTGCAAGTTACACATGCAATAGGTGGTCAATATAAATACAAGAGACACACTATTAGTTTTCCCCAAAATGTGGAGCAAGTTTCAAATGTTTTGCCACATTCAATAGAGAATTTGCCAATTATTATTGTTAGAAGAAGGGATCAGCGTGGCACAAATTACCACTTTATAGTCAATAAGGATCATGTGTATAAAGCACTCAAATACAATGTAGAGCATGACAAATTTTACTTAGATGTCAGAATAGATCAAAATGCTCTCAATGAGCTGCCAAGAAATTTTGATGAAAATATATTCAATAGATTGAAAAGTGTGCAGATGGAATTTGACTCAAATGTTAATGAAATCATATTTGTGGGTCCCATCATGGAGGTTGATGAAGGTAATATAGTTGAGCACATAACATCAATGGCTTCGAGACCACCTAATGCCTAAAGAGAAATGGAATTAATTCGTGCATGGGTTAATAATCTTAATGCAAATCCAACAACATTGATTGATTGGCCGAAAATTGGTGCATCTCCAATCAATGAATATGTCACATTAGGTTTACTTGATATGGCATTTCCAGCATTATTTCCTGATGGTAGATGTGACTGGTTAGAACCAAGAATGAGGCAAGTGCACTAGCATGAATTTGTCAAGCATCTGTTATGGTATAGGGATCATCGTTTTGGTAAACATCCAAGATTTAGATATTTTATGATGAACATGATAATGAGACACCATGCACAGAATTCATTTGCAGTGTTTGTAAAAAGAAATTTACAAGACATGCCTATCACCATCAATGAGTTACGCCAGCACATGGAGAACATGCCACAATCTAATTTAGCTGATAGGTTGATGCGGTTTGGAACTACTTTAAGGGGTACCAGATCGTATTGGGCTAAATGTCATGCAGAATTGATAGACATGCTTCACCAAATCGGCACTCCTACAATATTCTTCACTCTAAGTGAAATAGATATGTATTGGCCTGATTTGCATGCATTAATGCCATGAACATCCCCGACTACTTCACGGGAAGCTCAAAATTGGAGAAAGAAGAATGTTATTGACTATCCTCATATAGTCGCACATTACATGCATTTAAGAAATACAATATTCAAAAAAGAGATTTTAGAAAAAGGAATGAATATCAAAGATTATTGGTGTAGATATGAGTGGCAACATAGAGGTTCACCACATGTGCATGGATTTTTATGGATCAATGGAGCTCCCAATATGGACAACATTGATTGGTCAAATGAGGAAGAATGAAAAAGTGCTGAGAGATATTTTCATTCTATCATTCATGCATGGAATCCCAGAAAAGATCCACATCAAAGAAATATATAGGCATGTTCAATAAATATTTAGACATGCATATCTATAATATTACATTAAACTAACTATTTGTATAATTAATGATAAAATGGATATGTAAGTTCTTTTGTTTCCAATTGTAGGCATTCCAAAATTATCTGCAACATCCATGTCTCAAAAATACAACAGAACTTGTAGACATGGATATTGACTGTGATTATGAAGATATATTAAACTATTTAGAATGACACACAGTTTGTAAGGAGGGTGCGTGCCTACAAAAATAACAAGGAAGGATGGTTTGCAGGTAATTATTTAATCAAGTAATATTTATATATCACAATTATATATTAGGCAAGAAAATAATATGTTTGATTGGTTGATATTAATTCTAGGTATAATGCTCCTTGGCCGTTAAATTTGAGGGGATCAAAATTGTATGAAGACATAGAAACCGGTGAGAAAAAAACTGAACCAGCAAGAAATGATGATAGAGTGAATTCACACAATCATCACATATTGCAACTATGGAGAGAAAATATAGATTGGAAGTTAGTTCTTTCCAAACATGCAGTAATAAAGTACATTGTAAAGTATGCAGCAAAGGCCAAGAAAAGCTCGGAAACATACCACCAAATGTTGATGCGTCTTTCAGAAATGGAAAACCCTGATGATTTAGCTGCACGGGCATATAGAAGGCTCCTCACAGAAACTATTATAGAAAGAGACATTGGAGCACAAGAGACATGTCACATGCTTTTAGAGCTTCCATTGATGGAGAGCAGTAGAAGGTTTGTTAATCTAAATGTCTCTCCTAAAGTTTTCAAATCTGTAACAGTGAATAATGAAGAGAACAATGATGAACAAATAAAATCTTTTATTGATGGATATAAAACAAGACCTATTTGTATGGAAGGTGTCACATTAATTGACACAGCTAGATCATGGATATATAATCCAAAAAGAAGGAGAGACAACAAATAGGAGCCAAGATAAAGAGCAGCCATTGTCAGAGTTTTTCCTAGGTTTGCATCAATTCATTCAAGTGAGTCTGATAAATGGATTGATTTCTATTTTTCAGAGGTATTATTGTACAAGCCATTCTGTGACATAGAAAGGGATATTGGTTAGGAAAATAACTCCATAGTAGAAAATTGGGAGTCATTGAACTATAATGCTTGGCATGTGCAGTGAACAACAATTGCAGAAAATGTTGAAAATGCCAGTGACTCTGAAATTGAAGAAAATGTTGTTCAAGGAAATACCATAGAGCATGAGTGGGAAATTATATCTAGATTGCATAATGGTCAAATTATGCAAGTTTCTGAAATAGATATGTTGGGCAAAAGAGACATTGATAGAAATACAGATTGGTCTAGTGAATATCAGGGTGAAGAGCACACAAGTCAAGCAATCAAATTCATAAAAAACATAAAGGATCATGGATGTCTCATATTTGATGATATACCACAATGCATCAACTACACAACACTTGGTGATAAACAACAAAAGGCAATGAACATAATTATGGCACACTATCATAGCAATCAAAATGGGGTACCTTTGTTCATGATAATTCAAGGAACAATAGGAACAGGAAAGTCATATTTGATTGGTGCAATTAGTCAAGCTCTTCAAAATGCAGCAATGCCATTTCGTTCTCCTCTTCTATTACTTGCACCAACAGGGGTTGCTGCCTTCAATATAGGAGCTTCAACAATTCACTCAAAACTAAGAATCCCAGTGAGAGAATTTTGTCCATTAGAAGGAACAAGACTCACAAGTTTCCAAGAAGAAATGATACATATAAAATACATTTTGATTGATGAAATTAGCTTCATTGGGCAAAACATGCTGGAAAATATAGATTCTCGGCTCAGGAAGGCATTCCCACAAAATGCAAACATAAGCTTTGCAAGTATGCTAGTATTACTATTGATAACAACTATTTTACATAATATTTAATATAACTCATTCGTACAAAATTGATATAATATTAGTACATAATTTGAAAAAAAAATTTACATGTGTTATTAGGT
The DNA here is from genome assembly GCF_030272615.1 of Cryptomeria japonica. Classification (NCBI taxonomy): domain Eukaryota; kingdom Viridiplantae; phylum Streptophyta; class Pinopsida; order Cupressales; family Cupressaceae; genus Cryptomeria; species Cryptomeria japonica. The sequence continues at coordinate 884,675,698 of NC_081414.1, read as the reverse complement.
ATATCTATGATTTTAGTTGGAGATTTGGGCTAGTTGCCTCCAGTCAGTGATAGACCGGCATATGACAGCAATAGACGAGCAAAGTTATTATGGGAGGAATTCAAAACGGTGGTAACTTTAGATAGAATATTCAGACAAGATGGAGAAAATATCCAACAACAAAGATTTCATCAAATTTTGACAAATCTAAGAGATGCAAGCCCAATAATTGATGATTGGGAGTTGCTTATGATGAGAATCCTTATTAATTTAAATGTTGCAACCAAAGAGGAGTTTGACAATGCCGTCCATTTGTTCTCTACTAATGACAATGTCCATAATCATAACAAGAGAATGTTGTATTCCTTGAGGCATCCTGTTGCACGTAGTGTTGCAACAAAGGTAGGAAGTGTTAATGCAATAGAAGATTGTTCAGATGCTGAACTTGATCTAGAGTTATTGATTAGCAATAATTAAAGGGTGATGCTAACTTCAAATCTATGGACAGAGGCCGGTCTCGTAAATGGAGCTCTAGGGTATATTCAAAAGATTGTCTACAAACCAGGAAGTGCTCCTCCTGAACCACCTACATATGTGATGGTTGAATTTGATAATTATTCTGGAATGCCATTTGATGATCATCATCCAAATACAATTCCAATAACAGCAATACAGAGGGGCAGGACACTTCAATTACCATTAAGATTGGCATGGGCATTGACAATACACAAATCTCAAGGGTTGACTCTTTCAAAAGCTACAATTGATATAGGACCAAGAGAAAGAATAGGATTGACATTTGTTGTAGTATCTCGTGTGAAGACTCTAGAAGGTCTTAGAATAATGCCACCATTCACATATGACTGTTATGAAAAAATGAAAAATGGCAAACAACTTTCCAAGTGGAAAGCTGAAGAAAACAGATTCAAATTTTTAGAAGATAATTTCATGTAATATATTTTTCTTCAAATAAGATTCAATTAGAGATAAATAAGTTTTTTCCTAAATGTGTTTTGTGGAAAATGTTCTTTCTTATTTTGTTTTTTTTTAAATGTTGTCCGAAATCTAGAGGAAAAATTAGTTAAAAATGGTACAAGTTATTTCTTAAAATGTTAATGATTTACTATTGTATTTGTAAAATTTTGAACTTTATTATGTTTCTATTATGAGTCATTGTTAGTTGCATCACAAGTCAACATTGGTACAATGGACACAATGGACACAACTACAATGGGACCTTCAACAAATCTTTATGTAAAGAGTCCTTAAGAAAATAGGAAGCCAATGGATGAAGAAAACAAATTGGAATTTTTAGAAGAAAATTTGATGTAATATGTTTTTATTAAAATTTGCTTTAATGATTATCGAATAAATCATTAGAGGTTGATGCAAAATGTTTTGTTTGATTTTTCTTTAATGAAAATTGAGTTCATGTATTATTTGTTTATGTAATACATCATGTTCAAATTTTATTCAATGCCTATTAAATATTTTAGGAAACTACTGCATTGCTTGATTGTTATTTATTTCAACAAAAAAATTTGTCACAACCCTCCTTTATCATTTTTTTTGATTTAAATACAAAACTTTATTTATACTCTTTGGATGAATTATTGAATATTGTAAGGGAATAAATTAATAAACCACACACACATGGAAAATGCATATATATTTTAATTTAGTTATTTAATTTCCCTCACATTAAGGCACATGTTGTAGGAGGAATAAGAAGCTTCTAGAGGCTTCTCCACCTCCTTGCATGTAACTCCTCCCACTAAGCCCAATTAATTTGCATGGAGGCCAAATTGGGAGAGAATCTCATTTTTTTCAATTTAAAATTAGGTAGTGGGAATTTGAAATTTGCTTTATAAAATAGGTACAAGTTTCAAAAGAAAAGCTAGCTATTCCATAAGAAAATTCTGCAATTTTCTCCTTTGTAGTCCATTTTTCATTTGCAGCCAAGGTTTTGTTGGGAGGATTTCTCTTCAATTTGGAGGATCAAGGAAGACTCTACACCATTTTTGCAAGCATCCAGGTTCCTTCAAGCTTAATTTGTGCATCTTGTTCTTGTTGTAGATTAGATTAGATTATTTTATGAAAATGAAATTCATTCATGAAATTAGTTTCAGACTTTGATAAGAATTAGATTAAAATGTTTTAAATTGTTTATTCATTGTTTGGATTCTTGATTTTGGAAAATAAATTGTCGATTCATTATTCAGATTTTGATAAAATTTAGTTCAGATTTGGAGTAGATTAAAATGTTTGATAGAAAGAAAAATAAATTTGTTGATTCATTGTTTCAAACTTTGATAAAATTTAGTTTTAAATTTTGGAGTAGAATAGAACAAATTGTTGATTATTAGTTTCAGATTCTTGATAAGGAAGTAGATTAAATTTGCTTGACAAAGAATTAGATTCACTGTTTTTTTTTAAAAAAATAATGTAATATTAAATCTAGATCCAGATTTAAATTGTTCCTCTTATTCTTTTTGATTCTTGCTAAGAAGAACCATCTTTCATCTCTCTGGTTATTGTTATCCAAATCTCATTTAAGGAGTATTCTTATTATTATTTTCTTTTTGAAAACTCTCTGTGGATTGAATAAAGAGCTCACTGAAATTACCAGTTGAATAAATCCTCCTGGACTCTGAGAATAACCCTGGAAACAAACCAATTTCCTGAGAAGTCTGAGAACAACTCCCTTCCTGTAATGGCTGGATAAATCTTCTCTCTCTCTTTCTGTGATTCTGATTTTAAAAAAAAATAAAAATATATATACATACATTAAAGGTCTGGTTTCTGTAAGGAGACAAACCAAGAATTACTTAGTTATTTTACCTGTTCTTACCTTCTTAAATAAAAATTATCCTGTAAAGAATTTGAAACCATATATATATTTATATATATATATATATACAAATATATATATATATATACATATATAGATTATATAACCCCATTGTCAATTTGCAATTTAAATGATACATTATCAATCACTGCGTACGCACAGACCCCAAAATAACCGCACGTACGCACAGACCCCGAAAATAACCATACGAGCGCAGAAAGGCGTTACCGTAAGCCGACAGGGTTAGTGGTACCCCCACTACCCTGCGGTCACTGCAAGTGGCCGCAGGGGAGTGGAGGGGACCATGTGGCCCCGTCAACCCCTACGGGCCTGCACATGCAGGACCGTAGGGAGTGGCGGGACCCGTGGTCCCCACCCCCGGTTCTATATACAATAATTAAAACGAGATTGCCATAGGAAATTTCGATGGAAGTTTAACATTCGATTTAACATTTAAGTATTTTTTTTTGTGTATCGTTTTAAATTAAAATTAAATTAATTTCTTTTTTTCTTTGTACATTTGTTTAGCTAAATTTAATTTCCTTAAAATTAACAAGAGTTGAATTCAATGTATTATTTCAAATCCTTAGAGAAATGAATGGATTATTTGACCCATAACTTTTGAGATAAGTAAAGTCTCATTATTATTCAATTTGGTCACTCATGAGAAATTTGTAACCTTATAACTAATTAAGTCTTGCGATAGAGAAAAACATTTCTGCATTTTGAATATAAATGACGTTACTTTTCCATTGCATTATGATTATTTCGTATTCCTTAATTTTCATGCGATTACTCGTAAGTTCACAATTATCATTACCATGCCAATACATGTATTAATCCAATTAATTGTAGAATAATGATATTCTTTGTTCAAATAGTATTTAAGGTTTAAAATTATGTACATCCATTTCATAATTATATTCAAGTATGATGTTAGTTTAGAAAACTAAACAAATGGAGTTGGAAAAACTAAAACTAGCAGCGTTCGGTATATACGGTGCCTCTAGGTCATGCTTACGGGTAATGCCGTCGTGTTGAACTACTGCACTTAACGCCTAATAAAGCTGCATTAACGACGTCTGTGGCATCGTCCCTATAAATCGTCGGGGAGTAATAAGGGACATTTGGAAGTTAAAAATCCAAGGGGCGGGTAATCCCTCTTGGATCGATAATTTAATAAGATAACTTTTAATTGAATTCCACATCCGTTGAGATAAACCATAGTAAACCCCTCTTAGGGATGGTCAAGTTAAGAGCTCTCGTGAAATTTACTTTATTTATTATTTAATTATTCACCTCGAAGGGATATTGGTGATTTGCAATTGGGTGACGCTCATGATAAGAATTAGGTTCTAGTTATTTTGTTAGGCCACAAGCAATGGGCCATCTTGAGCCTTCGCTTAAATGCTACCTTCGTGGGTAGCAACCGCAGAGAAACTGTCTGGGACACTGACCCTAGAAAGGGTTGCGTACCCACAAAAATCAGTTTACATCAAACCATAGATTAGAAAATAGAACTACATACTTTACGCCTTGATCCCGCGCCGAAGCGGGTATGTAGGCAGTCTTGGGACGGAGTTGTCCCTCATACTCAGGCATTCGTGGGTGGGGTCTAGGCTTGGTTGAGTAAGAATCCTAATTGAAAGATAAGATAATCAAACTCAATTCAATGCATACTCGGAAGGAATCCCGTATGGATTCGCTTGACTTCCCGAGGCTTTAAGCCAAATTCCGAGGCGGAATTCAAGCTTGTGTTATTTTCTTATTACTCCTAAGGACGGCGACCTCGGTGCATTCTTGTTAGAAGAATGTAGTACTTAGTGAGTGGCTCAGGACCGAATGGTCCCGATGAGTCTAAGTCTCTGGCCAGAGCATCTCCTATCCCGTTTGGATAGATGCCTACCCCGTATGGGTAGATGCCTGTCCCGTATTGGATAGATGGAATTTACGTCCCGTATGGACAATTGCCTAACCCGCATGGTTAGAAGCTCATCCCGAATGGATGATTGCCCAATCCTATTGGATGGATGCCCAGAGTATGCAATTGAATAAAATATAATAAGGAAAAAAAAAATATACTCAAATTTTGTTGGATCAATTATGGTGGGTTACTACATGTGGTATCAGAGCAAAGGTTCAAATCTAGGCCTTGTGCTCACTTCAATTTATTCAGCTAAGGGAATGTTTTACAATAATAGGAAATTAAATTTTATTCTACAAAAAAAAGAAACTAACTACACAATTTAACTTTCAGGTAAAACCTAGAATGGGAAGAGGAAGAGGAAGAGGAAGAGGAAGAGGAAGAGGAAGGGGTAATGGGAGATGTACCAGGAGTCAAAGGGAGGAAAACCATGAGGAAAACCATGTGGAAAACCATGAGGAAAACCATGAGGAGAACCATGAAGGAAACCATGAGGAAGATCATGAAGAGGATCGACACAACCTAGGGAATAACGGAGATGGGGTTCAAGCTATAATCGACCTTCTAACCGAACAAAGAGATAAAATCAACTTCCTGGAACAATCACTACAGGATCTTAGGGAAAGGCAGAATGACTATGAGAATAGAAGCGGTACCGAGAATGGAAACCCTGGTAGCAATCAAGGAAATGTGATGGGTAAAGGAAAGGAAAATAACATATTAGAACTCTCCAAGGATTTGAAGAAAATCACCCCTCCTAAGTTCGATGGGAGGCAGATTGGTGAAGGGGCTGAGAATTGGCTAAATGAAATGGAGAAATATTTTGAGCTAAGAGATTTCAGCGAAACAACTAAGGCTTTATGGGGCTCCTATCAACTCACAGGGGAGGCGGCTAGTTGGTGGACCAACACCAAGGAACAAAATGGGTATAACAGGGATACAATCACATGGGATCAATTTGTTCACCATTTTCGAGATAGGTGGCTCCCCCAATTGTTCTTTGATGAGAAAGTGACAGAATTCCATAATCTACGTCAAGGGTCCCTATCCGTTCAACAATATTGGGATAAGTTCTCCAAGTTGCTTAAGTATGTGCCTATGTACCAAAGGGATGAAGAAGGCCAAGCAAGGAAGTTCATTTTGGGGCTGAATACCAACATAGGGGCAGAGGTTGATATGCATGGACCCAGAAACATGAATGAAGTACTTGAAAAGTCTCTAAGGCAAGAGAGGAAGATTCAAACGCTAGCAGGACGAAACTATAATGGGAACCACTCATTTAAAAGGAAGCAAGAATTCAATGGAAACACTAATTTCAACAAGGGTCAAAGGAATAACTCTTCCGAAAGGAGACCACCGCCTAATCAATATCAGAGGAATGGAAATGATAATAACAGGGGCAATAATAACAGGGGCAATGATAACAGGGGCAATAATAATAGGGGCAATGATAACAGGGGCAACTATAACAGGATTGACCAGCAGAACAGGATAACTTATCCACCCAGGGGAAATGAAACAAGGAATGATCCCCCTAGAAATCAAGGTAGGAGAGGTCCTCCAGGCGGATGCTTTATGTGCGGGGAGAACCATTTTGCTAGAGATTGCCCCAGGATGCAAGGACAAATTAGAGCCAATCAACCCCAACAAGGGCCCCAACAGAGGATTCATGCAGCAGTTAGGAACCAAAGAAGGAGATACCAGAATGTTCCCGTGGAAACTACAGGTACACTATTTGAACGACCAATATCAATTTTAATTGACATTGGATCATCTGAACGTTTCATCTCACCTGAATTAGTGAACAAATATGCATTAAAAGTTAATCAAATGGAGTCATCATGGACGGTTCAATATGGGGATAAGGCAACTAGAGAAGTAACTAAGTGTTTACCAAGGGCAAAGGTACAATTCCCTGAGTTCGAAACAAGGGTAGATCTCTATGTGGCACCCTTAGGACTATATGATGTAATTATGGGAATGAGTTGGTTAGCAGACCACCAAGCTAATGTAGATTGTTATAGCAAAATTGTGGAATGCTTGGATGATGGGGGGAAAAGGGTCAAAATCCAAGGAAAGTTTAAACCCATTAATATAGAAACTATCTCAGCAATGCAATTAAAGAAGGAAAGGAGAAGAGGAGGACAAATCTTTATGGTTGAAATTGATGAAGGAAAGGAGGAAAATACCCCAACTTTTGAAAATACCCCTTTCTTAAAGGAGTTTAGGGATGTTTTTCCAGAAGAACTACCCGGTTTACCCCCTAAGAGAAAGTTTGACTTTTCTATCGAAGTACTCCCAGGAGCTGAACCAGTATCAAAGGCACCTTACCGGATGAACACAACCGAATTACAAGAGCTCAAAATGCAATTAGAGGAACTCTTAGCTAAGGGATTAATAAGGCCAAGTGTATCACCATGGGGAGCGCCAGTTTTATTTGTTAAGAAGAAGGATGGAACCTTAAGGCTATGCATCGACTATAGGATGTTGAACAAAGTTACCATAAAGAATAGGTATCCCTTACCTCGCATAGAGGACCTTTTTGACCAAATGAAAGGAGCGGCAGTTTTCTCCAAGATAGATCTTCGGTCAGGGTATCATCAACTCAGAATTAAGGAAGAAGACATTCCGAAGACAGCTTTCAGGACGAGATATGGACACTATGAATTCACAGTAGTTCCTTTTGGAGTAACTAATGCCCCAGCTGCATTCATGAACCTGATGAATAGCGTATTCCATGACTACTTGGATAAGTTTGTTTTGGTATTCTTGGATGACATTTTGATTTATTCTAGAAATGAAGAGGAACATTTAGCGCACCTACAAATTGTTTTGCAAAGATTGAGAGAACATAAGTTATATGGAAAATTGTCCAAATGCGCCTTCTTTGAGGAAAAGATTCACTATCTTGGGCATATAATATCAAAGGAAGGAATAGCAGTCGACCCAGATAAAATAAAGGCGATAGTAGAATGGCCAATCCCTAAGAATGTTTCAGAAGTAAGAAGCTTTATGGGGCTAGCAGGTTACTATAGGAGGTTTGTGGAAGGATTCTCTAAGATAGCAAATCCCATCACCTCGTTGCAAAGGAAGGGCAAAAGATTCGTATGGACCGAGCAAAGTGATAAGGCATTTCAAATCTTGAAGGGAAAACTAACTTCAGCACCCATTCTAAAGGTACCAGACCCAAATGGACACTTCACAGTTGTAACAGATGCTTCTATTGAAGGGTTAGGAGGAGTACTTGTCCAAGATGAAGGGGTAGTGGCTTATGAATCTAGGAAGCTAAAAACTCATGAAGTCAATTATGCACCCCACGACTTAGAGTTGGCAGCAATTGTGCATGCCCTGCAAAAGTGGAGACACTTCTTACTAGGGAAGCCCTTTGAGCTTAAGTCGGACAACCAAGGACTAAAATACATCTTTACCCAACCTCACTTAAATGCCAGACAAAGAAGGTGGTTAGAGTTTCTAAGTGAATATGACTTTGAGATTGAATATATTAAGGGAAAAGAAAACAGGGTGGCAGATGCCTTAAGTAGGAGGAGACACTTGATGACTATAGCAACCTTCAAAACCTCTTTCAAAAGGAAAGTAATGGATGAACAAGGACATGACCCATGGTATGAGCACGTCAAATTAACTATAAGACACAACCCGACCGACCCTAAGGTCGAAGGGTATACATTTGATGAAGATGGGCTACTCAGATATAATAACAGAATCTATGTTCCTAATTCAGGGAATTTAAGGGAAGTAGTCTTATCGGAGGCTCACAATGCCCCTTATTCAGGCCACCCAGGAGTTAACAAACTTTATGTAGATCTAAAGAAATTATACTTTTGGCAAGGGTTGAAAAGCGATATTGTCAAGTATGTAGCTAAATGTTTGGAATGTCAAAGAGTAAAGGCAGAACATAGGCACCCAGCTGGATTGTTACAATTGGACGATGTACCTCAACATAAGTGGCAAGTTATTAGTATGGATTTTGTACAAGGGTTACCCATGTCACCTTCTAGGCATGATGCAATAATGGTGGTAATTGACAAACTCACTAAGGTGGCACACTTTATACCAGGAAATCTGACAGATGATGCACCCACCTTGGCTAGACGTTTCATTAAGGAGATAGTTAGGTTGCATGGAGTACCAGAGAAAATCATATCAGACAGAGATGCAAGATTCACTTCCACGTTTTGGACCACTCTTCAATCAGCTCTAGGGACTCAACTAAATTTTAGCACCGCATACCACCCGGAAACCGACGGTCAGACAGAAAGGACAAATCAGATTATGGAAGACCTGCTTCGTATGTACTGCATGGACCAACAGAGAAAATGGGAAGAGTACCTACCTTTGGTAGAGTTTGCCTACAATAATACATATCAAACATCTTTGGGAATGGCACCTTTTGAAGCTTTGTATGGTAGACCATGTCGAACACCCTTGAGTTGGGATAGTCTTGAGGATAGAGTGATTATTGGGCCAGATATGTTGAAAGAAATGGAAAGGAAAACTAAGGAAATTAGGCAAAGGTTGAAGGAAGCCTCGGATAGGCAGAAAAGTTATGCAGATAAAAACAGAACACCAAGGGAGTTTGAAGTAGGAGAGAAAGTCTTCCTAAGGGTTAGGCCACACAAGAGTTCCATAAGATTTGGGAAAAAGACTAAGCTTGCACCTCGTTATGTCGGACCCTTTGAAATATTGGGAAGAATTAATCCAGTTGCTTATCGGTTGGCCTTGCCTCCCCAATTGAGCCGAATCCATGATGTCTTCCATGTATCTCTTCTTAAGAAGTATGTACCTGATGAGAAACACATTTTGAATTGGGATGCCTTGCAGGTCCAAGAAATGGGGGGAATAATGATAGAGCCATTCAGAATCTTGGAGAGGCGCCAGTGCCAGTTGCGCAACAGAGAGGTTGATCAGTGCAAGGTGCAATGGGACCAGTACGATGAAAAGAATGCCACGTGGGAGGATACTAAGGAGATGCAGCAGCTATTTCCCTTTTTATTTTGAACATGAACTATAAACTCTTTTGAATGCATTTAATAAGTGCATCGGGACGATGCACAGATTTAGGGGGGGAGGATGTCACAACCCTCCTTTATCATTTTTTTTGATTTAAATACAAAACTTTATTTATACTCTTTGGATGAATTATTGAATATTGTAAGGGAATAAATTAATAAACCACACACACATGGAAAATGCATATATATTTTAATTTAGTTATTTAATTTCCCTCACATTAAGGCACATGTTGTAGGAGGAATAAGAAGCTTCTAGAGGCTTCTCCACCTCCTTGCATGTAACTCCTCCCACTAAGCCCAATTAATTTGCATGGAGGCCAAATTGGGAGAGAATCTCATTTTTTTCAATTTAAAATTAGGTAGTGGGAATTTGAAATTTGCTTTATAAAATAGGTACAAGTTTCAAAAGAAAAGATAGCTATTCCATAAGAAAATTCTGCAATTTTCTCCTTTGTAGTCCATTTTTCATTTGCAGCCAAGGTTTTGTTGGGAGGATTTCTCTTCAATTTGGAGGATCAAGCAAGACTCTACACCATTTTTGCAAGCATCCAGGTTCCTTCAAGCTTAATTTGTGCATCTTGTTCTTGTTGTAGACTAGATTAGATTATTTTATGAAAATGAAATTCATTCGTGAAATTAGTTTCAGACTTTGATAAGAATTAGATTAAAATGTTTTAAATTGTTTATTCATTGTTTGGATTCTTGATTTTGGAAAATAAATTGTCGATTCATTATTCAGATTTTGATAAAATTTAGTTCAGATTTGGAGTAGATTAAAATGTTTGATAGAAAGAAAAATAAATTTGTTGATTCATTGTTTCAAACTTTGATAAAATTTAGTTTTAAATTTTGGAGTAGAATAGAACAAATTGTTGATTATTAGTTTCAGATTCTTGATAAGGAAGTAGATTAAATTTGCTTGACAAAGAATTAGATTCACTATTTTTTTTTAAAAAAATAATGTAATATTAAATCTAGATCCAGATTTAAATTGTTCCTCTTATTCTTTTTGATTCTTGCTAAGAAGAACCATCTTTCATCTCTCTGGTTATTGTTATCCAAATCTCATTTAAGGAGTATTCTTATTATTATTTTCTTTTTGAAAACCCTCTGTGGATTGAATAAAGAGCTCACTGAAATTACCAGTTGAATAAATCCTCCTAGACTCTGAGAATAACCCTGGAAACAAACCAATTTCCTGAGAAGTCTGAGAACAACTCCCTTCCTGTAATGGCTGGATAAATCTTCTCTCTCTCTTTCTGTGATTCTGATTTTAAAAAAAAATAAAAATATATATACATACATTAAAGGTCTGGTTTCTGTAAGGAGACAAACCAAGAATTACTCAGTTATTTTACCTGTTCTTACCTTCTTAAATAAAAATTATCCTGTAAAGAATTTGAAACCATATATATATTTATATATATATATATATATATACAAATATATATATATATATATACATATATAGATTATATAACCCCATTGTCAATTTGCAATTTAAATGATACATTATCAATCACTGCGTACGCACAGACCCCAAAATAACCGCACGTACGCACAGACCCCGAAAATAACCATACGAGCGCAGAAAGGCGTTACCGTAAGCCGGCAGGGTTAGTGGTACCCCCACTACCCTGCGGTCACTGCAAGTGGCCGCAGGGGAGTGGAGGGGACCACGTGGCCCCGTCAACCCCTACGGGCCTGCACATGCAGGACCGTAGGGAGTGGCGGGACCCGTGGTCCCCACCCCCGGTTCTATATACAATAATTAAAACGAGATTGCCATAGGAAATTTCGATGGAAGTTTAACATTCGATTTAACATTTAAGTATTTTTTTTTGTGTATCGTTTTAAATTAAAATTAAATTAATTTCTTTTTTTCTTTGTACATTTGTTTAGCTAAATTTAATTTCCTTAAAATTAACAAGAGTTGAATTCAATGTATTATTTCAAATCCTTAGAGAAATGAATGGATTATTTGACCCATAACTTTTGAGATAAGTAAAGTCTCATTATTATTCAATTTGGTCACTCATGAGAAATTTGTAACCTTATAACTAATTAAGTCTTGCGATAGAGAAAAACATTTCTGCATTTTGAATATAAATGATGTTACTTTTGCATTGCATTATGATTATTTCGTATTCCTTAATTTTCATGCGATTACTCGTAAGTTCACAATTATCATTACCATGCCAATACATGTATTAATCCAATTAATTGTAGAATAATGATATTCTTTGTTCAAATAGTATTTAAGGTTTAAAATTATGTACATCCATTTCATAATTATATTCAAGTATGATGTTAGTTTAGAAAACTAAACAAATGGAGTTGGAAAAACTAAAACTAGCAGCGTTCGGTATATACGGTGCCTCTGGGTCACGCTTACGGGTAATGCCGTCGTGTTGAACTACTGCACTTAACGCCTAATAAAGCTGCATTAACGACGTCTGTGGCATCGTCCCTATAAATCGTCGGGGAGTAATAAGGGACATTTGGAAGTTAAAAATCCAAGGGGCGGGTAATCCCTCTTGGATCGATAATTTAATAAGATAACTTTTAATTGAATTCCACATCCGTTGAGATAAACCATAGTAAACCCCTCTTAGGGATGGTCAAGTTAAGAGCTCTCGTGAAATTTACTTTATTTATTATTTAATTATTCACCTCGAAGGGATATTGGTGATTTGCAATTGGGTGACGCTCATGATAAGAATTAGGTTCTAGTTATTTTGTTAGGCCACAAGCAATGGGCCATCTTGAGCCTTCGCTTAAATGCTACCTTCGTGGGTAGCAACCGCAGAGAAACTGTCTGGGACACTGACCCTAGAAAGGGTTGCGTACCCACAAAAATCAGTTTACATCAAACCATAGATTAGAAAATAGAACTACATACTTTACGCCTTGATCCCGCACCGAAGCGGGTATGTAGGCAGTCTTGGGACGGAGTTGTCCCTCGTACTCAGGCGTTCGTGGGTGGGGTCTAGGCTTGGTTGAGTAAGAATCCTAATTGAAAGATAAGATAATCAAACTCAATTCAATGCATACTCGGAAGGAATCCCGTATGGATTCGCTTGACTTCCCGAGGCTTTAAGCCAAATTCTGAGGCGGAATTCAAGCTTGTGTTATTTTCTTATTACTCCTAAGGACGGCGACCTCGGTGCATTCTTGTTAGAAGAATGTAGTACTTAGTGAGTGGCTCAGGACCGAATGGTCCCGATGAGTCTAAGTCTCTGGCCAGAGCATCTCCTATCCCGTTTGGATAGATGCCTACCCCGTATGGGTAGATGCCTGTCCCGTATTGGATAGATGGAATTTACGTCCCGTATGGACAATTGCCTAACCCGCATGGTTAGAAGCTCATCCCGAATGGATGATTGCCCAATCCTATTGGATGGATGCCCAGAGTATGCAATTGAATAAAATATAATAAGGAAAAAAAATATATACTCAAATTTTGTTGGATCAATTATGGTGGGTTACTACAAAATTAATATTTGTTAAAAAATATTCTCCTAAAAATCCATATCAGTTGTTCTTTTAATTTCCATTAAGTGTTTTCGGATGTTACATATGCTATTAGAGCTACCAAGTTCAACATTGAACCTTAGTCTCTCCACTAAAAAAATTAAGAATAAACTTAACGTAGACTATCCTGCTTCACAGGGTGCGGTTGCAATGAACACCTCGGAAGAAAGTTCGAAACCCCTCATGGGTTCACTTTTGGAAACTTTGGCTCGACCATGACTATAGAAGTTGTTCATTTCCCTCAGATACAGAGACAATGGCTGAGGCGATTGATCGGATTCGAAGAGAAAGACGTGTTTGGACAACTGCAATCAAAGCAGCATTAAAGGCATCCATTTGGAAGAAACTTGGAAACAACAATAAAGTTGACCTTGAGAAACCACCTGAGAAGGGTCAAACCACTATTGATCCTATCAAACACCATTTAAATTCTCTCCATTATTGAGAGGAATCCATCAAACAAAGTGATAGCAACTCCTAAATGAGAGTCTACAAAATTTTGTAACTATTATGATTGTAGTCAATTTTGGATTGAGTAATAAAAATTAAAATTTTGGATTGTAAACTCTTTTTTTTAATGAATTATGTTTAAATTTGCTTTAATGCCTATGAAATGCTTTAATAAATTATATTCAAATTTTCCTCAATTACTATTACATACTTTACTATGACTATTAAGTGTTCGATGCTTTATTTTATGCATATTTTTTATTACTAAATGTTAATATTTTTTAATATTATGTTGTAAGTATTTATGGATATTTTCATTCTCATAATACTAACTTCCATTTTATGTTATTTATATTCAACAAATAATCAAAACATGGATGTTTCTGAAAATGCATTAGAAATTGTTGTTACAAGCCCAGATGTATCTATGAATTCAAATGAATTCATTGATAGCCATATGGACAAATGTGCGAGAACAATTTTGGATTACTACAACAAAATTGTCAGAGAATATGAAAACACGGCCTAAATGATAGATGATGTTCAAGAATTAGAAATATTGCAAATGGAAGATGTTGCAACAAAAGTTAAGGAAGTTTCTGTAATAGCATCAAAATTTCCAGATTCTTTAAAAGAAGTATATCGCGATCATTATGAGAACAAGGGTCAGAATTTACCATCCTCATTGTTGAAGAATTTGTTATGTATTTACATCATTATAATGAAGTGTTATTCATTTAGTTACTTCTTGGTTGATCTTTAATACTTCTTAAATATTGAAGTTTTATGTAGTTGTTAGATAATAGCCCAACTGGGAACTATGTGCTATTAGGGAATGTGTAAAAACCAATGGACAATTATTGAGCCTACTAAATTTTGTAACTATTATTATTGTATTCAATTTTGGATTGAGTAATAAAAATTAAAATTTTGGATTGTAAACTCTGATTCTTAATTAATTATGTTCAAATTCGCTTTAATTCCTATGAAATGTTTTAATAAATTATGTTCAAATTTTCCTCAATTACTATTACATACTTTACTATGACTATTAAGTGTTCGATAGTTTATTTTATGCATTTTCTCCACCAATAAATTTATTTTTCAAATGATTAAAAAATTGTTGTATTGATAGGGCTCATGTATATAATAATAATAATTGTCACAATAGATAAGAATTTCATTTTTCATATTAATTATTTAATATTTTGTAAATCTTTACAATTTTTACACATTTTAACTAATGCTAAAATCAAAATTCAAATGACTTGAAAGTTATTGTAATAATGCTAATATAAATAAAATAAATATAATGTTTGATTTTTATCCACTCACATTATAGAAATTTCCATAATCAAAACCTTAATATTAATTATTATCATAATCAAAACCTCAATATTATTCAGAATTAATAATTATAATTTTAACCCTAAACGTAACTATATATCTAACACAAAACCTAACCCTAACCCTAATTATAATTCTAACCTTGGCCCTAACCCTTTTTTATCCCCAAACATAATCCTAACACAAACCCTAGCTCTTATAGCTATCATCAAGTACTATATTTGATTGCAATCTTAACCCTAATCCTAATGATAATTCTAACCCTAACCCTAATTTTATTTACAATTAATAATTATAATCACTAAGATTAACCCTAATCCTAAGCCCAACACTAACTATAACCCTAACCCTAATGCTTGATGCAATTATATCATTAGCCCTAGTAATAATTGATGTCTTAACCCTTATCATAATTATAATTCTAACCCTAACCCTAATTTTATTTATAATTAATGATTATAGTCTTTAACCTTAACCCTAATTACTATCATTAAGATTAACCCCAATCCTAACCCTAATCCTAAGGATAAACCTATCTATGATATTAGCCCTAACCCTAACCATAATTTTCACCTATATCTTATCATAATTGTTATTCTATCATGAGCATAATCTTATCTATAACCATAATCCTAACCCTACCTCTAACCAAGATTTAAACCCCAATATTATGCACTTAATAACTATAAAACAATATTACAGTTTCAAAATAAGAATATAGTACATTTAAAATATTTCAAATTTATATTATGATTATTATTTTCAATGAATTATAAAAATAATATCATAATAATCAAAACAATATAAATTAATAATAATAGTATATTATAATATTATTCCACAAAAAATAGAAAATATTAATAATAGTTGCAATAATAATATTACATATTATTGCAACAAACATTAATAATATAAAATTATATAGTTCTATTTTAATTTTTTTATTGTTTCCCATGTTGCGTCGCGACTGCTACTAGCTTACATATATTTGATTTTAATCAAATATATATAATACACCGAGAGATATCCTTCTCGAGGTGCCTATTTTTATCATGTACCCCAAACTCTAATAGGCGCCTCTAGAAGGATATCTCTCGGCGTATTATATATATATATTCGATTAAAATGAAATATATGAAAGCTAGTTGCATTAAAATCCACAAATATTTGAAATCCTAATGACAATAACCTCAAAAAATGTATCAAGTACAATATAAATGTGAAGGTGTAAATATGATCTTTCACCTAGGTTAAAAATATTGCTTATTAAATTTAAATATATATATATATATCAATTGCTATAGCATGAAATGATTATATAACTATTGGAAACTAAAAAGATCATTATTCAATTTAATTAAATACTAAAAATATAGTCCCCTTACCATATACTAATTTAAGTATATTAAACTCACAAAGAAACAATTAACAATGATACTCTACAACTTGTGAACCACTTCATTTTCTTATTTCTACCTAATTTTATTTTATTTGATGAATGGATTATAAGAACTAAATCTATTTTTGCCCCTAGTTTAAAAATATTAAAGAAAACATATTTTAAATCTATCTTTGCAACCGGCATGTTCTATCTCCTTCTGCATTAGTGAAGCCCCCTACTTCCATGGTCAAGGACACTCCAAATTCTAGTACCCCTAATTTTGTTAAAGATTCAAACAAAAATATTTCATTCTTTGACAAAGTTCTTAGTTTATGTAAGGATTGGTAGGAAGGCAATGCCTCCACTCAATAGGTCATCTCTTTGTGCCTTTGGCGGTTGGTTGCTTTGCTTGTTTTGTCGTGTTAGTGGTTTTTGTTGTTGGCTCTATCTCTAGTCTAGTTTGTGTTTGTGGTGTTTTGTTGGTCTCTATTTGTTGGGTCTAGTTTTGCTAGGTGCACCATCTTCATGCATCCTAGGTGGCACTTTTATGCAGTTATGTAATAATCTATAATGGTATGAGCCTATCCCAGTTTTTAAAATCAAAACAAATAAAAAAGAAAAATTTATAAATTGAGAATAATTAATTTCACTATATATATATCACTAACTTCAACTTATATCAATTCTTAATATAATCACTGAAAAAATAATTTTTAATAAAATCTATTATCTAAAAATATTTTTTTGCACTTGACAAATTTTTTTATTCCCTTACTTTTACAACTCATATATACTAATGATAATATTCATAGACTCTTAGTTTCTTATCAGAAAGAAAAGAATAGAAATCATTATTAGAAAATATTGAATTCTTTCCCATATGTTATCATAATGCAATATTTATTTCCAAGACATCCTCTAATATGGCAATGGAACTTAGGAATTACTATTCCCATTGGGTAAAACAATAGTAAAAATCTAGTAGTATAAATATTTTGGGAGCATAAACTAATATTATCTCTTATATTTGTGAACAATTAGAATTCCAATTTACAATATTCATCACCATAGTTATATAAATTTTATATTTATAAAATATAGAGAATTTAAATATAAAAATAATAAAAGTATTACATCAATTAATTCTAAATAAATAAAAAATTATTATAAAATATAAATATTAACTAATGTCTTTTTCCCCTATTTATGAACTTTTTACCTACCTATTTTAATATTAAAAATTTATTATACTTATTTACATTTATCTTTATTTTATTTAAATTAAATTCGTAAAATAAATTTAATTAAAATATACATTAATAAAAAGAAATTATAAAATATTTTTTATAAATCTTAATTAAAATAAATATATTAAATACTATAAATTTGGTTTAAATTTTTATTAAGTAAATTTTATCTAAAATACACTTTAATTAAAAAAAAAATTAATAAAAATATATTACAAAACAAATATTATAAATCTTATTTTAAAATAAACTATAGTGAAAATGTAAACAAAAACAATGTCATGTTTTTCATATTCATAAATAACTACTCCTAAAACTTCAAGCTATTAATATGAGTTCTTTGTTTAGTAAAAAATACAACTTCATATTATGGGGCCCACCATAGCCATTCCAGCAAAATTCCATTTAACAACAAATTTCCTTGGGTGAAAAAATGAAATTTACATATTTGTGAGTAAAATTTTGCAATCAAGAAACCACAACCTTCATTGCTCCCCCTGAGAGTACCCACCACAACAATCTAGGAGACAAAAAATAGATTTTGAATCTCCCCCTAGAAAGATGCACCACTTCTATGCATCTAGTTCGAAGTAGGAGGGGCAATAACCCCTAAATTTTGCCAGCGATACTCAAAAGTATCCTTTGATAGTGCCTTGGTGAAAATATCTGCAATCTAATCCTTTGCAGGCACATATTTCAATCTAACTTCCTTCTTTCCAACATTCTCTTTTAAGAAATGATAATAGATAGAAATGCATTTAGTCCTTGAATGCATCATTGGATTATTTAAAATCTTAATTTCACTTGTATTATCACATATAATAGGAATTGTCTCATTAAACATCACCTTGATATCTTTGATAATTTTCTTCATCCACATTACTTCAAAGCAACAAGATATATTGTTGCAATATATTTTTCTTATGTTGTAGATAATGACACAGAATCATGCTTCTTGCTCAACCAAGAAATCAAACTATCTCCCAAGAAAAAAGAACCACCACTTTTACTTCTTCTATCATCAACACATCTAGCCCAATCAACATTTGTGTATGCTCTCAAGAGAAATCATGTAATATCCTGGAATTTTTTATTTGTTTTCAAGTGCAATAAGAATTACAAACAAACACATAACCCGTTAAGGTTAGAAAATATAATGTCAAAGCTTGCTAAAATTGAAACCCTTCCACTTTCTGATCACCAAGTACCCAATGTGGGAAGGTGAGAGCATACGGTGATAAGGGTTTCATTAGCTCACTAATCTGTTCGAAATTATAAAGAAAATACAATAGTGGGCAACAAGCCAACCCCTTCCACTTATCCAGCGAGAAAGCAAGGAACTTGGTGCTGAACTAGCCAAGAGAACAATACTGCTGACACAAATCACTCTACCATGTAATATTTCAGTAGGAGGATAGAATTACAAATTATTCAACTCAATTGCTTATGTAGCAGGAGGATAATTACAACCAACATCACTTGACCACTTATGCATCGGGAGGACTGAATTATAAATTATCAGATATAGGTGGCAAGCTAGCCTCTTCCACTTTTTAGGAGGATATGAGATTACAATCCAGAATGGGTACTACTACTTAACCTTACAATAAAGAGGAAAGTGAGAGTAGAAGAATATTGCTGAACATAAGAGATAATGATCATGAAACTCATTCAACATAAAAAACAGCAGACTGGAAATGCATAACTAGCAACCCATAAACTCACAAAATTACTCATATCTCACTCAAATCTCACTCAATTCACTCCAAATCACTCTCAAACCAATACTAGACAAGCAACAACTAAGACAAACCAAAAGGGAGCTACAAAATTACTTGAAAATACCTTGCACACATCCCAATGCACTCTCTAAAATGCATGCCTAGCTAGGATATTTTGATTTTCATTATTAAATTCAAAACTCAGATAAAAGTGCCACAAACTTACAAGATGTATCACAAACAATAAGAAGGAAGATTTAACCAGTACCCAGGAATGATTAGTCACTTAGGCAGAGAGGTATGATCAAAAACTTGCTTCAACCATAGGGAATCCAACAGCTCGAGAAATCACTTGAAAATCCAAAAAACACTGAAATATGCAATGAAAAATCATAGATTACAACACACAGCTAGGTACTATATCTCAAGTACGAAACTGAAAACACAAGGGAGCTGCACTCTGAAGCTTCAAAGTCCATACGCCAATCCGACAATATAACGATACAAACTTTCAAGATGCCAAAATGAGAGCCCAAGGCTCATATTTATAACTTCGCTCCTCCCCAAATGCAAATGAAAATGGCACCAAACTCTACTCAAATTCCCTGTCATTTCATTTCATGTCTCCACCAACGTGGCGCTCACTTTCCTCTTCCTAGGCAAGTTCAAACTTTGCCTTATGGTGGTATTTTTTGCAATATAGAAAACATAAAACAAGAGATGTTTTATCCTCCCCATTTGCCACCAAAAAATACGTCTTTTGACTTAGGAAATAACACATGGATATCAATTAATTATTTTTCCCTAAGTCATCTTCAAAATATTTAATCAGTAAATGCAAATATTTAATTATTAAACCTTTGACAAGGAAATAGTATTTAATTAAATTACTTATGACTCCCATACTGATCATTTAACCAAAACCAGGATGAAGCGGAGTAAAGAAGAGCATACAACTACTGCAGGATCAAGACCCCGTCCACTGCCACAAATAGAAATGCTCCATACTGCCACTTACTAAAAATAGTAAGTCATGAATTACTACTCCAAAAAGTATGATCTTTGCACCTAGTGACAGAGCATGGAAAGCTTAGTAAGACAACATCATCCAAATAGCCAACCCCTAACTCACTAAAAATAGTAAGTTCTCACTTCACCAATGTTTGAAACCCTGATTCTTCATTCCACATAGCCTGCAGGTCTCAAGAATAGGCCAATGGACCATTGAAAGCACGTCATCGAGAAGGGGACATTACAGTCCGCCCTCCCCAAAATTGTTTGTCCTCAAGCAACTGTAAGGCTGGATGCAATAAAATATTCTCATTTTCCCATGTAGCATGCTGTGTTGGCAAATTTTTCCACTTAATCAAGTATTCCTTGATCACCCTCCTCCTCAAAGAACATTCCCTGAAATCAAGGATAGCTTCAAGAACCAAAACTAGCTCTCCCTCCTCATCAAGTGAAGGTAACTCGGCTGAAGCAACAACATTATGTCCTAGAGCCTTCTTAAGGTAAGACACATGAAATAATTTATGAATCTTGTTGCTCGCTGGTAATTCCAACTTATACGCCACTTCTGCAATTCACCTGTTGACTCTGAAAGGCCCATAGAATCGTTGCTTCAATTTCTCAACTCCACTCTTCTTGAGAGTAGACTTCCTATAGGTTTGGAGCCTCAACTAAACCATGTCACCCACCTCAAAGGTGTGCTCAATTTTCTACTGATCAGCATACAACTTCTACTGATTTTGTGCATGCTGGAGATTGTCCCTCAGAATCCTCAAAATATCTTGACTCTGTTGCATCATATCCTTTTCCTGAGGGGTTCTTCTATCACCAAATACCACGTCAGCAAAGCTAGGAGCTTCATAACCATATAGTGCCATGAATGGTGACATTCGAATGGACATGTGATAGGAGGAGTTGTAGCAATACTCTCCTAGGTGAAGCCATCTCATCCATGCATTCTACTACTCTGAGACATAGTTTCTAAGATATCCTTCCAACCACTTACTCACTATCTCGGTGTGCCCATCAGTTTGTGGGTGATAACTTGTGCTTGAAGTGAGCACTGTACCACATAATCTGAAAATCTCCTGCCAAAAAGTGCTTAGGAATTTGATGTCCCTATCACTCACAATGTTCTTCGATAACCCATGTAACTTGAACACCTCTCGAAAGAACACTTCAACAACCTGAGCTGGTGTAAAAGAGCTGGTGATGGAGAAAAAGTGAGCAAACTTAGTTAGTCTATCCACCACCACATAAATACTATCCTTCTTTTAAGCCCGTGGCAACCAAGTGATGAAGTCTATGGATATACTTTCTCATTTTTGACTGGGAATGGGCAAAGGTTATAAAAAACTGGCTAAGTGTGCTCATCTTTGTTTCTTTGGCATGTATGACACTCCTTGACGTACCTCAAGACATCATTTTTAAGTCCCTTCCAAGAAAACCTCTCCCGGATCTTCCTGTATGTTTTGAAGTAACCTTGGTGACCAGTAAGGGGAATGTCATGGAAAGTCCTCAAAATCTTCTCCTTTAGCTTAGACTCAGCCACAATGAAGATCCTTCCTTTGTATAGAATCAACCACGCAACCAATTTGTACTTTTCATCATGAAAAGTACCCTCTATAATGTTGGTCGCAAACTAGTTTTTGGCATAATCAGCAGTAAGCTCACACGATGAGCTCAAATGGGGTCTTTTGGACAAGGCATCAGCCACAATGTTATTCTTCCCTTTGACATACTCAATATCGAAGTCGTAAGCCTGTATCTTACTTACCCACTTTTTCTACCTTTCATTTAAGTCTTTCTGATGCATGAAGTGTTTAAGACTATTATGATCAATCTTAACAATGAACTTACTCCCCATAAGGAACTTCTTGAACTTTGCAAGGGCATGCATTAGGGCAAGCATTTCCTTGTCATATATCGAATATAGCCTTTTAGGCCCTCTCAAATTCCTACTCTTGAAGACTATAGGATGCTTATCCTACATTAGGACTGCACCAACACCATCTCCAGATGCATCACACTGTAATTCAAAAGGTTTGGTGAAATCAGGTAAAGCCAAAATGAGTCAGGAACTCATGATCCCCTTAAACTACTCAAAAACTGTCTGTGCCTTTTTGAACCATTCAAAATCTCCTTTCCTTGTAAGATATGTGAGGGGGGCAGCCAACTGAGATTATCCCTTCATAAACCTCCAATAAAAACCACAAAGACCCAAGAATCCCTTCAAGTGTGTTATATTCTCAGGAGGAGGCCAATCAATGATGGCTCTAATCTTTTTAGGGTCTACCTTCACACCACCTGCACTGATAATATTACCAAGGTAGAGTACTTAATCCATTCCAAATTCACATTTGGATTCCTTTGCAAATAGGGACTTAGCTTCCAGTATGCTTAACACTTCATCCAAGTGTTGTAAGTGCTACTTCCAAGATTTGCTGAATATGAGTATGTCATCAAAGAATATGAGTACAAACTTCCTCAACTATTTCTAGAAGAATTTGTTCATGCATGACTGAAATGTGGTAGGTGCATTCATCAAGCCAAAGAGCATGACTAGAAACTCAAAATTCCCAAAATGACATCTGATAGCGGTCTTCTCCACATTTGAAGCTCTCATCCTAATATGATGATACCCTGACCTAAGGTCAATCTTAGAGAAACACTGCACCATGTAGCTCATCAATGAGCTCATCAATTCTCAGAATAGGATACCGATTCTTAATAGTTTTTTGGTTCAAGGCTCGGTAATCCATGCACATGCGCATGGTCCAATCCTTCTTTTTCACCAAAACAATAGCCAAATAAAATGGGCTTTTTCTTGGCCTTATGTAACCCATGTTAGGCAACTCCTAAATTGCTTTCTCAATCTCATCCTTCTACTTCTTGGGATACCGATAAGGAGTAGTCATAACCGGCTTAGCTCCTTCTTCAATCTCAATGATGTGTTATGCACCTCTCTCAGGAGGTATACCAGGAGGTGAGTTCTCAAACACCTTACTCCTCTTGGTTATCAAGGCATGAATATCTTTAGGATAGCTTTGATTCTCTTTTAGTGGTTCAGAGGGCATAACCATGACATTATTTATGTTTGTGATAAATGCTTGAATGTCTATGTAATAGTTGCCCTTGTCTACCAATGGATTTGATGGTATTATCAAACACTCTACTACCCACTCCACCTAGTTATGGTAGATCAACCTCTCCATCCTCTTCAAAGATACAAATCTAAGTTCACCATTTGACATTCCTCTCAATACCACCTTCTTCCCTTCACACATGAATTTCAGCTCCATGGTTTGCAAGTTTAATATAATCTTACCAAGAGATCTCATCCATTGAATCCCTAGGACTGCATCATCAGTCCCACCAATGATAACCACAAAGAAATCATCTCTAATTTCATGATTTCCCAACTTCAGAGACATGTTGGAAGTCATTCAGTTGCAGGATATAGTGGATCCATCTACTACCATGACTTTAAAGCCTTCTACTTCCTCTTCCACTAGCCCCCTCTTTGCAACAATCCTCTTATCAATGAAATTATGAGTCGCTCTTGTGTCAATGAGAGCAATGACATGATGCTCTCCAATCACACCCTAAAATCTAAAGGACTCATTCTTGTGAATGCTCGAGAGTTGAGAAACCACTCCTCTATCTTCTGACTCAATTTCAAGCCATCCTGAAGCCTCTTCATACTCGTTGTCCTCAATTTCAGTTTGTTGTTTTGAAATTTCAGAATCCAATCCATCCGTAGAATAGCACTCCATTTGATGCAAATCACCCTTCCCATGAAACTTATGTCCTAGGGCCCAAGGTTCTCTGCAAGAATATCAAAGATTCTTCCTTCGAAGCTCTTGGAGGAGCTCATCATCCATTCGCGAAGGAAATCTTTTGGTCTGATTTGTAAATTTCTTCTTATCCTTTCGGAAAGGGAAAGGCTTGGACTGAATTTTGTTCTTTGGGGTAGCTAACTCCATGCTTCGATATTTCTTAATAGCTTCTACCAAGGTGGGAGGATCAAATTCTTTAACCCAACCTTTCAAAGGTTCCTCAAGTCCATCAGTGAAAAGGACCACTAACCACTTCTTAGAGATACTACTTACCATAACTGATAGATTTTGGAATTCAGTTACATAAGTGTCCAGTGAATCTTATTGTTTGAGTTGAGAAAGTTCTCTAAATTTCACCTCTAGATCCTTGGTTTCAAACCTCTCAATCAGCTTGTTGGTGAAATTAGCATATGTGGTGATAAATTTATGACCAACGGTGACCAACCCATGGTACCACCATTCTTGGGCCACTCCATCCAAGTGCAAAGTATCGAACTTGATGGCATCTTCTTTAGGCATAGGCCTCAAGAACAACAAGATATCCAACTTCTGCACCCATGCTCTAGCTGTTCTCTTAGTGCTCCCATCAAAATGTGCCAAATTCACCCTTCCAAGAGCTTGTTGATAATCTCTTGGGGCAGAAAATCTGTTGTCATTCCTCCTTCGATGCTTCATTTTCTGATTCATGAAATGATCCAAAGTAAGGATATATCGGATCTCTCCAGGGAGTGAACCATACTCCATATAGTTGTTATGAGATTTTGCCAAGATCAAGAGGAAATGGAAAGCACAAATAAGAGAGACAAAATAGAGGATAGGAATAAACTGTATTCTATCAAGGTGCAAAATATAATCAACTGGACTATTACAAGATATAGATTGATTGCCCGTACAAACAAAGTAGATGAGCCTACTTATATAGGCAAGGCTATATGGATATGTGAACACACAAACATGACATGTGGATCAATAAGAAACAAGGGTAGGTAGGAAATAGGTATGGGTAGGTAGGAGAAATAATATAATATTCCACATGAAGTGGAATGTAACAACAAGATAAGATCAACACCTTAAAAGGTGGAAGTTCTCCTACACACACTATCCCAATGTGGCACAAACACCCAGGTGTCTCATAACCAAATTACTATGAAATGATTTCCTAAGTAAACTTAAGTAAGGTGTAATAATATCCATGATGAATAATTATTTACACCAACACCCCCCCTTAAGTGCAACTTAGGGGAATACACTAAAGTCTACAATGCAACTAAGAAATGTAAGATGGGTCCCGGCTACGAGGCCATGTTAGGTACCCATGTACAAATGCAAATGAAATATCCCATAAAGTGAGGAAAGATAGAAAAACCCAATGGGAAAAAACCCTCCCCCAAAAGAGAGATGATGAAAGCACACAATGCTCTCAATGATGAAAGAGAAGAACAAAACTGTGTCCCCCCATAAGAGAGAAGAAGAGATCATGAAGCCCCCCCTCAATGTCGAATCTCCTGCAAAGATGGTCCAATGATGATGACCAAAATACCTCCCCATAAGGAAGAAAGAGAGCCAATGCTGCACCAATAATTTCAAAGTGTGACAAAACCAGGTACCAAGTCGATGATGATGAATCACTCACTGCAACAAAATGAAGATCAGGCATGGAGACAACCTGCTATGAGCATCATCTGGATACTCAAAAATAGTAGAAATATTGGTACAATCCAAGTCTCATGGGAGCCATGCACAAATGTGTAGAATCTAATTCTCAATTGGAGCCATGGACCAAGTCTCACAAGATATTCCTAGTTTAAGTGTACAAGAGGATTAGATCAAATAGTCAACAAAAATAAGATACAAAGAGGTGTGGCACTTTATGATAGTGCGAGTACAACATTGTTCAAAAGGAGAATACATCATGATAAAATATTTCAAAGTGGAAACATGAAAAATGATGCCACTAACAAAGAAGCCCTGTTGAATACTGTAGATGAAGATGCCTCTAAATGGAATTTTACCAAGAGATATAAATAAACAACTGACCCCCCTAAAAAGATCATGTTGGCACTTGCAAATAATGGAAAAGTGGACTTTTATTATAAATTATTACAACTTATCAAAATGAGATATAACAGACTTCAACAAATACTGCTAGTGATCTAAACTGAGATCCAAGCAAAATACAAGTACCGAATAGGCCAAAAAAATGACCAAATATTGAAAGTACAAGATCCACTCAAAATCACCGCAAACTAACAGCAGATTATGAAAGTGAACAAAAAATTATGCACTCTAAAAAAAAAATGACACCTGAAAAGGAGGTGGTATGAGCCCAAATGAAGCCTCCAAAGTTGTAAAAATCAGGATTTTATGATTTCTGAAACACCTATATCCGAAAAATAGAAAACTCCTGCACCACTGTATAGATCGCAAAATTCTACCCCAAAACAAAAAAAATTGCTCGAACAAACGAGGTCGAATGAGTGAGATATCGCTATTCGAAAATTGCCTGCAAAATTATAATTTGTGGAAAATTTCCGTTGCGGCTTCAAACTTCAAATGCTTCTAGATTTGGCCTTTGAAGTCAAATTTGGATGAAACAAAAGGAAACATTGACTTTCTTGGACATCCTCAATCCAATGGTGACCTCAAATTTTACCCCAAACTTCAATAATAACCTGCAATAGAAAGCTCCAAAATGCAAACACCAAATAACATCAAATTTCTCTCAATTAGCAAACCAATGACACTCTAATGGCTCTGATACAATGTGAGATTTTGCCAAGATCAAGAGGAAATGGAAAGCACAAATAAGAGAGACAAAATAGATCATAGGAATAAACTATATTCTATAAAGATGCAAAATGTGATCAGCTGGATCATTACAAGATATAGATTGATTGCCCGTACAAACAAAGTAGATGAGCTTGCTTATATAGGCAAGGCTATATGGATATGTGAACACACAAACATGACATGTGGGTCAATAAGAAACAAGGGTAGCTAGGAAATAGGTGTGGGTAGGTAGGAGAAATAATATAATATTCCACATGAGGTGCAATGTAACAACAAGATATGATCAACACCATAAAAGGTGGAAATTCTCCTACACACACTATCCAAATGTGGCACAAACACCCAAGTGTCTCATACCCAAACTACTATGAAATGAATTTCCTAAGTAAACTTAAGTAAGGTGTAATAATATCCATGATGAATAATTATTTACACCAACACCCCCCCTTAAGTGCAACTTAGGAGAATGCACTAAAGTCTACAATGCAACTAAGAAATGCAAGATGGGTCCCAGCTACGAGGCCATGTTAGGTACCCATGTACAAATGCAAATGCAATCTCCCATAAAGTGAGGAAAGAGAGAAAAACCCAATGGGATAAAACCCTCCCCCAAAAGAGATATGATGAAAGCACACAATGCTCTCAATGATGAATGAGAAGAACAAAACTATGTTCCCCCATAAGAGAGAAGAAGAGACCATGAAGCCCCCCCTCAGTGTTGAATCTCCTGCAAAGATGGTCCAATGATGACGACCAAAATACCTCCCCATAAGGAAGAAAGAGAGCCAATGCTGCACCAATAATGTCAAAGTGTGACAAAACCAGGTACCAAGTCGATGACAATGAATCACTTGCTGCAACAAAATGAAGATCAGGCATGGAGACAACCTGTTGTGATCATCATGCGGATACTCAGAAATAGCAGAAATATTGGTACAATCCATGTCTCATGGGAGCCATGCACAAATGTGTACAATCTAAGTCTCACAAGATATTCCTAATCTAAGTGTACAAGAGGATTACTTCAAATAGTCAACAAAAACAAGATACAAAGAGGTGTGACACTTTATGATAGTGTGAGTACAGCATTGTTCAAGAAAGAGAATACATCATGATAAAATATTCAAATGTGGAAACATGAAAAATGATGCCACCAACAAAGAAGCCTTGTAGAATACTGCAGATGAAGATGCCTCCGAATGGAATTTTACCAAGAGATATAAATAAACAACTAACCCCCCCTAAAAAGATCATGTTGGCACTTGCAAATAATGGCAAAGTGGACTTTTAATTTAAATGATTACAACTTCTCAAAATGAGATATAAGATGTAATGCCCCGCCAGGAAACCCCTAAGGGTTTAAGTTAAAAACACTCGAATAGAGTGTAAATATTTTTTTTTTAAATATCATATTTAAGAGCGTTAATGATAAGTTACAACATTAGGATAATTTGGAGTTATCTGAAACTTAGATAGCACAGCAGACGGCTAAACGATCCTAAGGAGTTTCCCAACAAGCAATTTTCACCAAATCAACTATGCGCATTTTATTGCACCTTACTTAAGATGGAATTTAATTATATTACTCCTAACAAGCACATGGAGAACCCTTAAAGAAAACATACAATTTTCTATCATTAACCAAAAATTAACTCCCAAACCAAATCGCTTTCACAATCTAAAACACAAAAACATTATAAGGCTCACACAAGGCTCAAGAAATATCATCCTTTCTCTTGCAATAAGAAAACTTAAATAAGAGATAATTACACATATCAATTCCTTTTAATTTACTAGAGAGAGAGAAGGAGACGAGTCATAATCACTCAATGTACTACATAATAAGCATTAACATTAGCCATACTAGTCCTTCAAGTGGACAATCATTAAAATCGACCAATACCATAAACAAGTACATACTGTACTTTTAGATTCAAGTTATTAACAACCAACCCAGAAGGATTAGTCAAAAGAGTAAATTAAATCAAAAATGAAGGTACATACGACTCCCTTTCAAAGTAAGAGAAATCATAGACCAAGACCTCAATAAGAAGACAAAATACCTATAATTATTTCCAAGACACCCACATCAATAAGGTGAAAACAAAGTGTGAACACACACGTTACACACAAGTAGGGTTTGTTAAATCTCACCCTCACATCAAGGTGGACAACATACAACATAAGGTAGACACACACACACTAACTAAGGGCACAAGTGAAACCAGAGATCCCAGTGTTGCAACATGGGCTCTGATACCAAGTGTAATGCCCCGCCAGGAAACCCCTAAGGGTTTAAGTTAAAAACACTCGAATAGAGTGTAAATATTTTTTTTTTAAATAACATATTTAAGAGCGTTAATGATAACTTGCAACATTAGGATAATTTGGAGTTATCTGAAACTTAGATAGCACAGCAGACGGCTAAACGATCCTAAGGAGTTTCCCAACGAGATTACATAACCTAACACCTAACTCAACTTGCGTCAATTGATCCATAATCCTGGATATCTTAATTGTGAGATAATGCATAAGACATGATCATATGTATGTTCAATGAATTGACATCTTAGAATTTTAGGAAGCGTTCATTTACTTTGGGTGGTTAGGAGGCCATCGAGAGGTTATTCATTCATTGCACTTTAATTCATAATTACATTATGAGGCCTCCCAAAAAGGTTCAAAGCATTTTAAATAAACGGAGTTCATTCATTTGATTTTAAGATAACCTCCCACATTTGAAATCTTCCTTAATTATTAAAAGTTTGGTTAATAAGATGAGATACATTCATTAAGGATTAAACTACAATTAATAGAGTGTGGTCTCTTTCATTTGATTTCATGCATAGCCAACTAATGAGTTGTAGTTCTTTTATGAAAGATAAATTGTGAGTAGCCATAGAATTCATTGAAGTTTTATTAATACAATTAGATGGCTAAATTCATTAAGGTGAAAATGTATTAGGACACATGAGAGCATCCCTTAGATTAAAATATAGTTAGCAAGATGATATTCATCATTACATGATTAAAACATGAGTACATAGTGACATTCTTTCATTAGGATTAAAGTATAATTATCTTATTGCATGTCACTCCTTTTTAATCAAATAAGGTTAACATGAAGAGATACATTTACTAAGGTTGAGATAAAATCAACTATACCCATACTTCCCATTTTAGTTCCATTTTAGCAATTATAAGGGATTCTTTTATTAAGGATTACAATTATGGATAAATAGTTGAGTCCACCCAATTATCAAGTTAATTTTGGTAAGGATTATTGTTAAGATTAAAACGTGATATAACTAAACAAATTCGTCCAATGTAGTGAAACATAATTAACATGGCGTTAATTCATTTAAGAAGATAAAAGTAAATACCTATGTGATGTTTATCCTTTAGAATCCAACTTAGAAATTATAATGTTAATTCTATCTTTGTTTTCCCATACTCATTTGTTCAATTTACATGCTTAATAACAAGTTAATCCATTGATGTAACCTAGCAAGATTCTTTCCACTATTACTACTTTTAATTCACATTATCAAAATACTTTTTCCATAATCTTAATTACAAACTTCCATGAACCTGATTACTACGTTTGCCAAGATGAATAATTTTATGCACTTAGATTTAAATTCGTTAATTTCCATCGTACACTTTGCAAGATAACAACCATACATGATAACTTAAAGCATGAAACAAGGAAGCTAAAAACATCGCATAACACAGATATGATCTTGGAGTTCACCCCTAAAGAGCTACATCTCCGGGTCTGCTCAACTGCAAGACCCCTATGGCATTTAATATCGTTAGGAAAACATAAATTACTTGTCTTTTACATCTTTGCCTCTCAGGCGAATACAACCAATATGCAACTGACACCTCGGTAGGAATTTACATAATGATCCCTTTTGAAGTGGATCCAACTGAACACTTCAAGGCAATTACAAGTTCTAATGACTGAAGATACTCTGACTAGGGACGTAATCGGCTATGACCAACACAAGTAACTAGATGGCAGGGTCCGAAACAAATACATCAAGGTTTGCCACCACTCTAACAAGGCAAATACGGAACTTAAACTTACAACATTTTGCTTTAAAACGATACGATTTCCAAAATCTACATGCATCCTACTAGCATGTCGTTGAAGAAATAACAAACTATACGAAGATAAATTTAGATTCAAATTTCATACTCTCCTATACTTTAGTTTTCATTTCTAAAATTTTCGGAAGATCATAATTCATTCAAATCGAAAGACAATGCTTATTTAAAAGAAATACAACGTCTTATTAAAATATATTTCATAACGTTAGCAATGGTGTTTTATTTTAAAGGTCTCCAAATACAGACAATATTTGTGTAATAACCCACCATGATTCATCCAACAAAATTTGAGTATATTTTTTTTTTTTCCTTATTATATTTTATTCAATTGCATACTCTGGGCATCCATCCAATAGGATTGGGCAATCATCCATTCGGGATGAGCTTCTAACCATACGGGTTAGGCAATTGTCCATACGGGACGTAAATTCCATCTATCCAATACGGGACAGGCATCTACCCATACGGGGTAGGCATCTATCCAAACGGGATAGGAGATGCTCTGGCCAGAGACTTAGACTCATCGGGACCATTCGGTCCTGAGCCACTCACTAAGTACTACATTCTTCTAACAAGAATGCACCGAGGTCGCCGTCCTTAGGAGTAATAAGAAAATAACACAAGCTTGAATTCCGCCTCGGAATTTGGCTTAAATTCTCGGGAAGTCAAGCGAATCCATACGGGATTCCTTCCGAGTATGCATTGAATTGAGTTTGATTATCTTATCTTTCAATTAGGATTCTTACTCAACCAAGCCTAGACCCCACCCACGAACGCCTGAGTACGAGGGACAACTCTGTCCCAAGACTGCCTACATACCCGCTTCGGCGCGGGATCAAGGCGTAAAGTATGTAGTTCTATTTTCTAATCTATGGTTTGATGTAAACTAATTTTTGTGGGTACGCAACCCTTTCTAGGGTCAGTGTCCCAGACAGTTTCTCTGTGGTTGCTACCCACGAAGGTAGCATTTAAGCGAAGGCTCAAGATGGCCCATTGCTTGTGGCCTAACAAAATAACTAGAACCTAATTCTTATCATGAGCGTCACCCAATTGCGAATCACCAATATCCCTTCGAGGTGAATAATTAAATAATAAATAAAGTAAATTTCACGAGAGCTCTTAACTTGACCATCCCTAAGAGGGGTTTACTATGGTTTATCTCAACGGATGTGGAATTTAATTAAAAGTTATCTTATTAAATTATCGATCCAAGAGGGATTACCCGCCCCTTGGATTTTTAACTTCCAAATGTCCCTTATTACTCCCCGACGATTTATAGGGACGATGCCACAGACGTCGTTAATGCAGCTTTATTAGGCGTTAAGTGCAGTAGTTCAACACGACGGCATTACCCGTAAGCGTGACCCAGAGGCACCGTATATACCAAACGCTGCTAGTTTTAGTTTTCCAACTCCATTTGTTTAGTTTTCTAAACTAACATCATACTTGAATATAATTATGAAATGGATGTACATAATTTTAAACCTTAAATACTATTTGGACAAAGAATATCATTATTCTACAATTAATTGGATTAATACATGTATTGGCATGGTAATGATAATTGTGAACTTATGAGTAATCGCATGAAAATTAAGGAATACGAAATAATCATAATGCAATGCAAAAGTAACGTCATTTATATTCAAAATGCAGAAATGTTTTTCTCTATCGCAAGACTTAATTAGTTATAAGGTTACAAATTTCTCATGAGTGACCAAATTGAATAATAATGAGACTTTACTTATCTCAAAAGTTATGGGTCAAATAATCCATTCATTTCTCTAAGGATTTGAAATAATACATTGAATTCAACTCTTGTTAATTTTAAGGAAATTAAATTTAGCTAAACAAATGTACATAAAAAAAAGAAATTAATTTAATTTTAATTTAAAACGATACACAAAAAAAAATACTTAAATGTTAAATCGAATGTTAAACTTCCATCGAAATTTCCTATGGCAATCTCGTTTTAATTATTGTATATAGAACCGGGGGTGGGGACCACGGGTCCCGCCACTCCCTACGGTCCTGCATGTGCAGGCCCGTAGGGGTTGACGGGGCCACGTGGTCCCCTCCACTCCCCTGCGGCCACTTGCAGTGACCGCAGGGTAGTGGGGGTACCACTAACCCTGTCGGCTTACGGTAACGCCTTTCTGCGCTCGTATGGTTATTTTCGGGGTCTGTGCGTACGTGCGGTTATTTGGGGTCTGTGCGTACGCAGTAATTGATAATGTATCATTTAAATTGCAAATTGACAATGGGTTTATATAATCTATATATGTATATATATATATATATATATATTTGTATATATATATATATATATAAATATATATATGGTTTCAAATTCTTTACAGGATAATTTTTATTTAAGAAGGTAAGAACAGGTAAAATAACTGAGTAATTCTTGGTTTGTCTCCTTACAGAAACCAGACCTTTAATGTATGTATATATTTTTTTTTTTTTTAAATCAGAATCACAGAAAGAGAGAGAGAAAGATTTATCCAGCCATTACAGGAAGGGAGTTGTTCTCAGACTTCTCAGGAAATTGGTTTGTTTCCAGGGTTATTCTCAGAGTCCAGGAGGATTTATTCAACTGGTAATTTCAGTGAGCTCTTTATTCAATCCACAGAGAGTTTTCAAAAAGAAAATAATAATAAGAATACTCCTTAAATGAGATTTGGATAGCAATAACCAGAGAGATGAAAGATGGTTCTTCTTAGCAAGAATCAAAAGGAATAAGAGGAACAATTTAAATCTGGATCTAGATTTAATATTACATTATTTTTTTTTTTTAAAAACAGTGAATCTAATTCTTTGTCAAGCAAATTTAATCTACTTCCTTATCAAGAATCTGAAACTAATAATCAACAATTTGTTCTATTCTACTCCAAAATTTAAAACTAAATTTTATCAAAGTTTGAAACAATGGATCAACAAATTCATTTTTCTTTCTATCAAACATTTTAATCTACTCCAAATCTGAACTAAATTTTATCAAAATCTGAATAATGAATCGACAATTTATTTTCCAAAATCAAGAATCCAAACAATGAATAAACAATTTAAAACATTTTAATCTAATTCTTATCAAAGTCTGAAACTAATTTCACGAATGAATTTCATTTTCATAAAATAATCTAATCTAATCTACAACAAGAACAAGATGCACAAACTAAGCTTGAAGGAACCTGGATGCTTGCAAAAATGGTGTAGAGTCTTCCTTGATCCTCCAAATTGAAGAGAAATCCTCCCAACAAAACCTTGGCTGCAAATGAAAAATGGACTACAAAGGAGAAAATTGCAGAATTTTCTTATGGAATAGCTAGCTTTTCTTTTGAAACTTGTACCTATTTTATAAAGCAAATTTCAAATTCCCACTACCTAATTTTAAATTGAAAAAAATGAGATTCTCTCCCAATTTGGCCTCCATGCAAATTAATTGGGCTTAGTGGGAGGAGTTACATGCAAGGAGGTGGAGAAGCCTCTAGAAGCTTCTTATTCCTCCTACAACATGTGCCTTAATGTGAGGGAAATTAAATAACTAAATTAAAATATATATGCATTTTCCATGTGTGTGTGGTTTATTAATTTATTCCCTTACAATATTCAATAATTCATCCAAAGAGTATAAATAAAGTTTTGTATTTAAATCAAAAAAAATGATAAAGGAGGGTTGTGACATCCTCCCCCCCTTAATCTGTGCATCGTCTCGATGCACTTATTAAATGCATTCAAAAGAGTTTATAGTTCATGTTCAAAATAAAAAGGGAAATAGCTGCTGCATCTCCTTAGTATCCTCCCACGTGGCATTCTTTTCGTCGTACTAGTCCCATTGCACCTTGCACTGATCAACCTCTCTGCTGCGCAACTGGCACTGGTGCCTCTCCAAGATTCTGAATGGCTCTATCATTATTCCCCCCATTTCTTGGACCTGCAAGGCATCCCAATTCAAAATGTGTTTCTCATCAGGTACATACTTCTTAAGAAGAGATACATGGAAGACATCATGGATTCGGCTCAATTGGGGAGGCAAGGCCAACCGATAAGCAACTGGATTAATTCTTCCCAATATTTCAAAGGGTCCGACATAACGAGGTGCAAGCTTAGTCTTTTTCCCAAATCTTATGGAACTCTTGTGTGGCCTAACCCTTAGGAAGACTTTCTCTCCTACTTCAAACTCCCTTGGTGTTCTGTTTTTATCTGCATAACTTTTCTGCCTATCCGAGGCTTCCTTCAACCTTTGCCTAATTTCCTTAGTTTTCCTTTCCATTTCTTTCAACATATCTGGCCCAATAATCACTCTATCCTCAAGACTATCCCAACTCAAGGGTGTTCGACATGGTCTACCATACAAAGCTTCAAAAGGTGCCATTCCCAAAGATGTTTGATATGTATTATTGTAGGCAATCTCTACCAAAGGTAGGTACTATTCCCATTTTCTCTGTTGGTCCATGCAGTACATACGAAGCAGGTCTTCCATAATCTGATTTGTCCTTTCTGTCTGACCATCGGTTTCCGGGTGGTATGCGGTGCTAAAATTTAGTTGAGTCCCTAGAGCTGATTGAAGAGTGGTCCAAAACCTGGAAGTGAATCTTGCATCTCTGTCTGATATGATTTTCTCTGGTACTCCATGCAACCTAACTATCTCCTTAATGAAGCGTCTAGCCAAGGTGGGTGCATCATCTGTCAGATTTCCTAGTATAAAGTGTGCCACCTTAGTGAGTTTGTCAATTACCACCATTATTGCATCATGCCTAGAAGGTGACATGGGTAACCCTTGTACAAAATCCATACTAATAACTTGCCACTTATGTTGAGGTACATCGTGCAATTGTAACAATCCAGCTGGGTGCCTGTGTTCTGCCTTTACTCTTTGACATTCCAAACATTTAGCTACATACTTGACAATATCGCTTTTCAACCCTTGCCAAAAGTATAATTTCTTTAGATCTGCATAAAGTTTGTTAACTCCTGGGTGGCCTGAATAAGGGGCATTGTGAGCCTCCGATAAGACTACTTCCCTTAAATTCCCTGAATTAGGAACATAGATTCTGTTATTATATCTGAGTAGCCCATCTTCATCAAATGTATACCCTTCGACCTTAGGGTCGGTCGGGTTGTGTCTTATAGTTAATTTGACTTGCTCATACCATGGGTCATGTCCTTGTTTATCCATTACTTGCCTTTTGAAAGAGGTTTTGAAGTTTGCTATAGTCATCAAGTGTCTCCTCCTACTTAAGGCATCTGCCACCTTGTTTTCTTTTCCCTTAATATATTCAATCTCAAAGTCATATTCACTTAGAAACTCTAACCACCTTCTTTGTCTGGCATTTAAGTGAGGTTGGGTAAAGATGTATTTTAGTCCTTGGTTGTCCGACTTAAGCTCAAAGGGCTTCCCTAGTAAGAAGTGTCTCCACTTTTGCAGGGCATGCACAATTGCTGCCAACTCTAAGTCGTGGGGTGCATAATTGACTTCATGAGTTTTTAGCTTCCTAGATTCATAAGCCACTACCCCTTCATCTTGGACAAGTACTCCTCCTAACCCTTCAATAGAAGCATCTTTAACAACTGTGAAGTGTCCATTTGGGTCTGGTACCTTTAGAATGGGTGCTGAAGTTAGTTTTCCCTTCAAGATTTGAAATGCCTTATCACTTTGCTCGGTCCATACAAACCTTTTGCCCTTCCTTTGCAACGAGGTGATGGGACTTGCTATCTTAGAGAATCCTTCCACAAACCTCCTATAGTAACCTGCTAGCCCCATAAAGCTTCTTACCTCTGAAACATTCTTAGGGATTGGCCATTCTACTATCACCTTTATTTTATCTAGGTCGACTGCTATTCCTTCCTTTGATATTATATGCCCAAGATAGTGAATCTTTTCCTCAAAGAAGGCGCATTTGGACAATTTTCCATATAACTTATGTTCTCTCAATCTTTGCAAAACAATTTGTAGGTGCGCTAAATGTTCCTCTTCATTTCTAGAATAAATCAAAATGTCATCCAAGAATACCAAAACAAACTTATCCAAGTAGTCATGGAATACACTATTCATCAGGTTCATGAATGCAGCTGGGGCATTAGTTACTCCAAAAGGAACTACTGTGAATTCATAGTGTCCATATCTCATCCTGAAAGCTGTCTTCGGAATGTCTTCTTCCTTAATTCTGAGTTGATGATACCCTGACCGAAGATCTATTTTCGAGAAAACTGCCTCTCCTTTCATTTGGTCAAAAAGGTCCTCTATGCGAGGTAAGGGATACCTATTCTTTATGGTAACTTTGTTCAACATCCTATAGTCGATGCATAGCCTTAAGGTTCCATCCTTCTTCTTAACAAATAAAACTGGTGCTCCCCATGGTGATACACTTGGCCTTATTAATCCCTTAGCTAAGAGTTCCTCTAATTGCATTTTGAGCTCCTGTAATTCGGTTGTGTTCATTCGGTAAGGTGCCTTTGATACTGGTTCAGCTCCTGGGAGTACTTCGATAGAAAAGTCAAACTTTCTCTTAGGGGGTAAACCGGGTAGTTCTTCTGGAAAAACATCCCTAAACTCCTTTAAGAAAGGGGTATTTTCAAATGTTGGTGTATTTTCCTCCTTTCCTTCATCGATTTCGACCATAAAGATTTGTCCTCCTCTTCTCCTTTCCTTCTTTAATTGCATTGCTGAGATAGTTTCTATATTAATGGGTTTAAACTTTCCTTGGATTTTGACCCTTTTCCCCCCATCATCCAAACATTCAACAATTTTGCTATAACAATCTACATTAGCTTGGTGGTCTGCTAACCAACTCATTCCCATAATTACATCATATAGTCCTAAGGGTGCCACATAGAGATTTACCCTTGTTTCGAACTTAGGGAATTGTACCTTTGCCCTTGGTAAACACTTAGTTACTTCTCTAGTTGCCTTATCCCCATATTGAACCGTCCATGATGACTCCATTTGATTAACTTTTAATGCATATTTGTTCACTAATTCAGGTGAGATGAAACATTCAGATGATCCAGTGTCAATTAAAATTGATATTGGTCGTTCAAATAGTGTACCTGTAGTTTCCACGGGAACATTCTGGTATCTCCTTCTTTGGTTCCTAACTGCTGCATGAATCCTCTGTTGGGGCCCTTGTTGGGGTTGACTGGCTCTAATTTGTCCTTGCATCCTGGGGCAATCTCTAGCAAAATGGTTCTCCCCGCACATAAAGCATCCACCTGGAGGACCTCTCCTACCTTGATTTCTAGGGGGATCATTCCTTGTTTCATTTCCCCTGGGTGGATAAGTTATCCTGTTCTGCTGGTCATTCCTGTTATAGTTGCCCCTATTATCATTTCCCCTGTTATTATTGCCCCTGTTATTATCATTTCCATTCCTCTGATATTGATTAGGCGGTGGTCTCCTTTCGGAGGAGTTATTCCTTTGACCCTTGTTGAAATTAGTGTTTCCATTGAATTCTTGCTTCCTTTTAAATGAGTGGTTCCCATTATAGTTTCGTCCTGCTAGTGTTTGAATCTTCCTCTCTTGCCTTAGAGACTTTTCAAGTACTTCATTCATGTTTCTGGGTCCATGCATATCAACCTCTGCCCCTATGTTGGTATTCAGCCCCAAAATGAATTTCCTTGCTTGGCCTTCTTCATCCCTTTGGTACATAGGCACATACTTAAGCAACTTGGCGAATTTATCCCAATATTGTTGAACGGATAGGGGCCCTTGACATAGGTTATGGAATTCTGTCACTTTCTCATCAAAGAACAATTGAGGAAGCCACCTATCTCGAAAATGGTGAACAAATTGATCCCATGTGATTGTATCCCTGTTATACCCATTTTGTTCCTTGGTGTTGGTCCACCAACTAGCCGCCTCCCCTGTGAGTTGATAGGAGCCCCATAAAGCCTTATTTGTTTCGCTGAAATCTCTTAGCTCAAAATATTTCTCCATTTCATTTAGCCAATTCTCAGCCCCTTCACCAATCTGCCTCCCATCGAACTTAGGAGGGGTGATTTTCTTCAAATCCTTGGAGAGTTCTAATATGTTATTTTCCTTTCCATTACCCATCACATTTCCTTGATTGCTACCAGGGTTTCCATTCTTGGTACCACTTCTATTCTCATAGTCATTCTGCCTTTCCCTAAGGTCCTGCAGTGATTGTTCCAGGAAGTTGATTTTATCTCTTTGTTCGGTTAGAAGGTCGATTATAGCTTGGACCCCATCTCCATTATTCCCTAGGTTGTGTCGAGCCTCTTCATGGTCTTCCTCATGGTTCCCTTCATGGTTTTCCTCATGGTTTTCCTCATGGTTTTCCTCCCTTTGACTCCTAGTACGTCTTCCATTACCCATTCCTATTCCTCTTCCTCTTCCTCTTCCTCTTCCTCTTCCTCTTCCTCTTGCCATTCTAGGTTTTACCTGAAAGTTAAATTATGTAGTTAGTTTTCTTTTTTTTTTGTAGAATAAAATTTAATTTCCTATTACTGTAAAACATTCCCTTAGCTGAATAAATTGAAGTGAGCACAAGGCCTAGATTTGAACCTTTGCTCTGATACCACATGTAATAATCCACCATGATTCATCCAACAAAATTTGAGTATATATTTTTTTTTTCCTTATTATATTTTATTCAATTGCATACTCTGGGCATCCATCCAATAGGATTGGGCAATCATCCATTCGGGATGAGCTTCTAA
This sequence comes from Cryptomeria japonica, assembly GCF_030272615.1. NCBI lineage: Eukaryota > Viridiplantae > Streptophyta > Pinopsida > Cupressales > Cupressaceae > Cryptomeria > Cryptomeria japonica. The sequence continues at coordinate 884,635,796 of NC_081414.1, read as the reverse complement.
CCATACGGGTTAGGCAATTGTCCATACGGGACGTAAATTCCATCTATCCAATACGGGACAGGCATCTACCCATACGGGGTAGGCATCTATCAAAACGGGATAGGAGATGCTCTGGCCAGAGACTTAGACTCATCGGGACCATTCAGTCCTGAGCCACTCACTAAGTACTACATTCTTCTAACAAGAATGCACCGAGGTCGCCGTCCTTAGGAGTAATAAGAAAATAACACAAGCTTGAATTCCGCCTCGGAATTTGGCTTAAAGCCTCGGGAAGTCAAGCGAATCCATACGGGATTCCTTCCGAGTATGCATTGAATTGAGTTTGATTATCTTATCTTTCAATTAGGATTCTTACTCAACCAAGCCTAGACCCCACCCACGAACGCCTGAGTACGAGGGACAACTCCGTCCCAAGACTGCCTACATACCCGCTTCGGCGCGGGATCAAGGCGTAAAGTATGTAGTTCTATTTTCTAATCTATGGTTTGATGTAAACTGATTTTTGTGGGTACGCAACCCTTTCTAGGGTCAGTGTCCCAGACAGTTTCTCTGTGGTTGCTACCCACGAAGGTAGCATTTAAGCGAAGGCTCAAGATGGCCCATTGCTTGTGGCCTAACAAAATAACTAGAACCTAATTCTTATCATGAGCGTCACCCAATTGCAAATCACCAATATCCCTTCGAGGTGAATAATTAAATAATAAATAAAGTAAATTTCACGAGAGCTCTTAACTTGACCATCCCTAAGAGGGGTTTACTATGGTTTATCTCAACGGATGTGGAATTTAATTAAAAGTTATCTTATTAAATTATCGATCCAAGAGGGATTACCCGCCCCTTGGATTTTTAACTTCGAAATGTCCCTTATTACTCCCCGACGATTTATAGGGACGATGCCACAGACGTCGTTAATGCAGCTTTATTAGGCGTTAAGTGCAGTAGTTCAATACGACGGCATTACCCGTAAGCGTGACCCAGAGGCACCGTATATACCGAACGCTGCTAGTTTTAGTTTTCCAACTCCATTTGTTTAGTTTTCTAAACTAACATCATACTTGAATATAATTATGAAATGGATGTACATAATTTTAAACCTTAAATACTATTTGAACAAAGAATATCATTATTCTACAATTAATTGGATTAATACATGTATTGGCATGGTAATGATAATTGTGAACTTACGAGTAATCGCATGAAAATTAAGGAATACGAAATAATCATAATGCAATGCAAAAGTAACGTCATTTATATTCAAAATGCAGAAATGTTTTTCTCTATCGCAAGACTTAATTAGTTATAAGGTTACAAATTTCTCATGAGTGACCAAATTGAATAATAATGAGACTTTACTTATCTCAAAAGTTATGGGTCAAATAATCCATTCATTTCTCTAAGGATTTGAAATAATACATTGAATTCAACTCTTGTTAATTTTAAGGAAATTAAATTTAGCTAAACAAATGTACATAAAAAAAAGAAATTAATTTAATTTTAATTTAAAACGATACACAAAAAAAAATACTTAAATGTTAAATCGAATGTTAAACTTCCATCGAAATTTCCTATGGCAATCTCGTTTTAATTATTGTATATAGAACCGGGGGTGGGGACCACGGGTCCCGCCACTCCCTACGGTCCTGCATGTGCAGGCCCGTAGGGGTTGACGGGGCCACGTGGTCCCCTCCACTCCCCTGCGGCCACTTGCAGTGACCGCAGGGTAGTGGGGGTACCACTAACCCTGGCGGCTTACGGTAACGCCTTTCTGCGCTCGTATGGTTATTTTCGGGGTCTGTGCGTACGTGCGGTTATTTGGGGTCTGTGCGTACGCAGTAATTGATAATGTATCATTTAAATTGCAAATTGACAATGGGGTTATATAATCTATATATGTATATATATATATATATATTTGTATATATATATATATATATAAATATATATATGGTTTCAAATTCTTTACAGGATAATTTTTATTTAAGAAGGTAAGAACAAGTAAAATAACTGAGTAATTCTTGGTTTGTCTCCTTACAGAAACCAGACCTTTAATGTATGTATATATATATTTTTTTTTAAAATCAGAATCACAGAAAGAGAGAGAGAAAGATTTATCCAGCCATTACAGGAAGGGAGTTGTTCTCAGACTTCTCAGGAAATTGGTTTGTTTCCAGGGTTATTCTCAGAGTCCAGGAGGATTTATTCAACTGGTAATTTCAGTGAGCTCTTTATTCAATCCACAGAGAGTTTTCAAAAAGAAAATAATAATAAGAATACTCCTTAAATGAGATTTGGATAACAATAACCAGAGAGATGAAAGATGGTTCTTCTTAGCAAGAATCAAAAGGAATAAGAGGAACAATTTAAATCTGGATCTAGATTTAATATTGCATTATTTTTTTTAAAAAAAAACAGTGAATCTAATTCTTTGTCAAGCAAATTTAATCTACTTCCTTATCAAGAATCTGAAACTAATAATCAACAATTTGTTCTATTCTACTCCAAAATTTAAAACTAAATTTTATCAAAGTTTGAAACAATGGATCAACAAATTCATTTTTCTTTCTATCAAACATTTTAATCTACTCCAAATCTGAACTAAATTTTATCAAAATCTGAATAATGAATCGACAATTTATTTTCCAAAATCAAGAATCCAAACAATGAATAAACAATTTAAAACATTTTAATCTAATTCTTATCAAAGTCTAAAACTAATTTCACGAATGAATTTCATTTTCATAAAATAATCTAATCTAATCTACAACAAGAACAAGATGCACAAACTAAGCTTGAAGGAACCTGGATGCTTGCAAAAATGGTGTAGAGTCTTCCTTGATCCTCCAAATTGAAGAGAAATCCTCCCAACAAAACCTTGGCTGCAAATGAAAAATGGACTACAAAGGAGAAAATTGCAGAATTTTCTTATGGAATAGCTAGCTTTTCTTTTGAAACTTGTACCTATTTTATAAAGCAAATTTCAAATTCCCACTACCTAATTTTAAATTGAAAAAAATGAGATTCTCTCCCAATTTGGCCTCCATGCAAATTAATTGGGCTTAGTGGGAGGAGTTACATGCAAGGAGGTGGAGAAGCCTCTAGAAGCTTCTTATTCCTCCTACAACATGTGCCTTAATGTGAGGGAAATTAAATAACTAAATTAAAATATATATGCATTTTCCATGTGTGTGGTGTTTATTAATTTATTCCCTTACAATATTCAATAATTCATCCAAAGAGTATAAATAAAGTTATGTATTTAAATCAAAAAAAATGATAAAGGAGGGTTGTGACAATTTGATCTCTTCTCGAAGGATTACCTTTCCTATTAAACGAAGTTCCAAATTTAAACGTTTGTTAATATCAATTTAATAATCCAAGATTATTAAATTTTAATAAATCTGCAATAATAAAAGAATATGCAAATCTCCATTATTTAATACATATATATATATATATATACACACACATATATATATATATTTAGCAACTAAATTCTAAATATATAAAACAAAATAAATTTTTCTACAAATTTATTTCAACTCTTTTATACTTTCCATTTGTTTCTTTCATTTTATAATTGTCAATATCATATATTTTTTTTTTAACAACAAAAATAAAATTAAAACAAACTTTATGCTTTCCTTTTTTTTTTTTCTTAATGCAAACCCTAGTCCTTAACGCAGGACCCTGCGACCCACAATGTGGACGCAGGCCCTGCGGCCCACACTGTGGACGCAGGCCCTGCGGCCCACACTATGGACGTAGCCTGCGGCCCACATTGTGGTCGTAGTTCCTGCGGCCCACATTGTGGTCGTAGCCTGCGGCCCACAATGTGGTCGCGGGGAGGCTGCAAAATACGGCGGCGCCGTGAGGAAGAAATGGGGGAGGGGGCGGCGATGCGAGCCGAGCTTCGGCTCCTCCGCCCGCCAAACCCTAGCCCCAAACACATACAATTTTTTTTTTTGTTTATTATTATTATTATTTTTTAATAGTTTTCAGGCATATACAATTTGGTAATAATAAAAAAAATACATAGCCAATCCCTAAATACACGTCCCACAGTCTTATAGACAGGGATTTTAAGCATATTCCAGCAACTTCTCCTATTTTGAAAGGAAAACACAGTCCATTTAATTTCCAGCTTGCTCATAATAAACAACCAACTGGGAGACCTTTTTTTTGACATAAACATGAACAAAACAATCCAAAACAAAACATAAAACCCCAATCCAAAACAATGTTTGCATTCCATTTTCCACACAAGATCCAACAAATAAACAAGAGGGTGGGTTGGAATCCTACTTCCAAACACATTCCGGGAAGAGATTTTGACGAAGAGCTCCACCTGCAACTCCAAGCAAATTCCCCCATTTTTTTCCAAAAAAACCAAAACTCCCAAGAAAAGAACCCCCAAAACATTTTAAAACTAGGTTAAATGAGAAACCCTATTTTTGCCCTAATTTTCAATTTCGAATTTAGGCATTTATTTTTAAAATAAAATAAAATAAATGAAAATCAAAATGGAAGTCATTCCTTTCCATTATTTATTGCATCTTATTTGTTTTCCTTATTAAAATTAAAATGCTTCTATTTCTTATTGACTTTTAAATTTTAATTTCTCAATATTAATTTTAGGCCCACTTCATATTTCGAAACTATTGACCAGGGTAAGGCGTTTTGATTAATTTTATTTTCTAAAAATCAATCTTTTATACTATATCAACTTTACAAGTAAAAAGGAAATAATTTCTTTTAAATAATAAAATTTACCCTTTTTCTTTCAAAATGCGAAAATGAGTAATTTATTTCTATCTCCCAAATGACTTTAAATCTTTCCTTTCTAAAACGCATAACTCATTAAATTCATTATTATTAAAATTAACTATTAAATTAACTCGCTATAACATAATATGGCGACCTTTTTAATAAATGATTATTCTCATGAAGGAGATCTATTTATTCTAATTTTCTCAACTACAAATGCGTAAATGAGCATGTTAATCCAAGTTAAATACATTAAGCTTGCTACAATAATGATTAAAGTGATCTCTTTAAATTAACAATTAATCATATAAAAGAAAACCACCTATTTTAAATTTCTAATTTACAAATGCGTACATCCACACATTAAATTGAACTAATTACTTAGGATAACAAACTTCACTTACCTCGCGCAAGGCACACAAATCGAGGAAGTCCACCAAATCACATGACACGCAACCCAATGCAAGTTAAGCCCCACGAATCCACACCCGATGCTCACCTGACCATGGCTAAGGCAAGACGAGAGTTTAATGACCCCCAAATCCGAATTCTAAGGATGGAGGAGGTTTACTCAAACCTGCGAACCCTGAAGGAGATGAACCTCACCTTAGGCGGTGTCGTACCTGCAATCTCCTGCACTCATGAATCACGCAAGCATACACATACATATACATATTCAATGAAGGCGTTAGCTCAAGATTTATCACAAGAGTTAGGAACAATTACATATACACAAGAATCGATGCAAAAGCACAATAATAGGTATGCATGACTATTTATATTATCTAAACTACACATAGCACCATGGTTAACCTACCATTCAAGAATGCCACATAGGAAGTCAACCAAGGTCAAACGGTTTTTACAAGTCCAACCAGGGTAGGGGCATTACATAAGAGACTTCAACAAATACTGCTAGTGATCTAAAATGAGATCCAAGCAAAATACAAGTACCAATTAGGCCAAAAAAATGACCAAATACTGAAAGTACAAGATCCACTCAAAATCACTGCAAACTAACGGTAGATTATGAAAGTAGACAAAAAATTATGCACTCTAAAAAAAAATGGCACCTAAAAAGGAGGTTGCATGAGATCAAATGAAGCCTCCAAAGTTGTAAAAATTGAGATTCCACGATTTCCGAAACACTTGTATCTGAAAAACAAAAAAATCCTACATCACTGTACAAATCACGAAATTCTACCCCAAACCAAAACAAATTGCTCTATCAAATGAGGCCGGATGAATGAGATATCACTATTTGAAAATTGCCTCCAAAATTATAATTTCTTGAAAATTTCCGCCACAGCTTCAAACTTTAAATGCTTCTAGATTTGGCCTCTGAAGTCATATTTGGATGCAAAAAAATGAAAAATTGACTTTCTTGGACATCCTCAATCCAATGGTGACCTCAAATTTGACCCATCAAGCTTCAATAATAACCTGCAATAGAAATCTCCAAAATGCAAACCCCAAATAGCATCAAATTTCTCTCAATTAGCAAGCCAATGACACTCTAATGGCTCTGATATCATGTGAGATTTTGCCAAGATCAAGAGGCAATGGAAAGAACAAATAAGAGAGACAAAATAGATGATAGGAATAAACTGTATTCTATCAAGATGCAAAATATGATCAACTGGATCATTACAAGATATAGATTGACTGCACGTACAAACAAAGTAGATGAGCCTGCTTATATAGGCAAGGCTATATGGATATGTGAACATACAAACATGACATGTGGCTCAATAAGAAATAAGGGTAGGTAGGTAGGAGAAATAATATACTATTCCACATGAGGTGGAATGTAACAACAAGATAAGATCGACACCATAAAAGGTGGAAATTCTCCTACACACACTATCCCAATGTGGCACAAACACCCAAGTGTCTCATACCCAAACTACTATGAAATGCATTTCCTAAGTAAACTTAAGTAAGGTGTAATAATATCCATGATGAATAATTATTTACACCAACACCCCCCCTTAAGTGCAACTTAGGGGAATGCACTAAAGTCTACAATGCAACTAAGAAATGCAAGATAGGTCCTGGCTACAAGGCCATGTTAAGTACCCATGTACAAATGCAAATGAAATCTCTCATAAAGCGAGGAAAGAGAAAAAAAAACCCAATGGGAAAAAACCCTCCCCCAAAAGAGAGATGATGAAATCACATAATGCTCTCAATGATGAATGAGAAGAACAAAACTGTGACCACCCCATAAGAGAGAAGAAGAGACAACGAAGCCCCCCCTCAATGTCGAATCTCCTGCAAAGATGGTCCAATGATGATGACCAAAATACCTCCCCATAAGGAAGAAAGAGAGACAATGCTGCACCAATAATGTCAAAGTGTGACAAAACTAGGTACCAAGTCGATGATGATGAATCACTCGCTACAACAAAATGAAGATCAGGCATGGAGACAACCTGCTGTGAGCATCATCTGGATACTCAGAAATAGTAGAAATATTGGTACAATCCATGTCTCATGGGAGCCATGCACAAATGTGTACAATCTAAGTCTCAACTGGAGCCATGCACCAAGTCTCACAAGATATTCCTAATCTAAGTGACAAGAGGATTACATCAAATAGTCAACAAAAACAAGATACAAAGAGGTGTGGCACTTTATGATAGTGCGAGTACAACAGTATTCAAGAAAGAGAATACATCATGATAAAATATTCAAATGTGGAAACATGAAAAATGATGCCACCAACAAAGAAGCCCTGTAGAATACTACAGATGAAGATGCCTCCGAATGAAATTTTACCAAGAGATATAAATAAACAACTGACCCCCCCTAAAAAGATCATGTTGACACTTGCAAATAATAGCAAAGAGGAACTTTTAATTTAAATGATTACAACTTCTCAAAATGAGATATAAGAGACTTCAACAAATATTGGTAGTGATCTAAACTGAGATCCAAGAAAAATACAAGTACCAAATAGGCCAAAAAAATGACCAAATATTGAAAGTACAAGATCCACTCAAAATCACTACAAACTAACGACACCTGATAAGGAGATTGTATGAGCCCAAATGAAGCCTCCAAAGTTGTAAAAATTGGAATTTCATGATTTTCGAAACACCTGTATCCGAAAAATAGAAAACTCCTACACCATTGTACCAATCAGAAAATTATACCGCAAACCAAAAAAAATTTCTCGAACAAATGAGACCGGATGAGTGAGATATCGCTATTTGAAAATTGCCTCCAAAATTATAATTTCTTGAAAATTTCCACTGCGGCTTCAAACTTCAAATGCTTCTAGATTTCGCCTATGAAGTCAGATTTGAATGAAATAAAAGGAAAAATTGGCTTTCTTGGACATCCTCAATCCAATGGTGACCTCAAATTTGACCCATCAAGCTTCATTAATAACCTGCAATAAAAAGCTCCAAAATGCAAACCCCAAATACCATCAAATTTCTCTCAATTAGCAAACCAATGACACTTTAATGACTCTGATACCATGTGAGATTTTGCCAAGATCAATAGGCAATGGAAAGCAAAAATAAGAGAGACAAAATAGATGAGAGGAATAAACTGTATTCTATCAAGATGCAAAATATGATCAACTAGATCATTACAAGATATAGATTGATTGCCCGTACAAACAAAGTAGATGAGCCTGCTTATATAGGCAAGGCTATATGGATATGTCAACATAAAAACATGACATGTGGCTCAATAAGAAATAAGGGTAGGTAGGAAATAGGTGTGGGTAGGTAGGAGAAATAATATAATATTCCACATGAGGTGGAATATAACAACAAGATAAGATCAACACCATAAAAGGTGGAAATTCCGCTACACACACTATCCCAATATGGCACAAACACCCAAGTGTCTCATACCCAAACTACTATTAAATGAATTTCTTAAGTAAACTTAAGTAAGGTGTAATAATATCCATGATGAATAATTATTTACACCAACACCCCTCCTTAAGTGCAACTTATGGGAATGCACTAAAGTCTACAATGCAACTAAGAAATGCAAGATGGGTCCTAGCTACAAGGCCATGTTAGGTACCCATGTACAAATGCAAATGCAATCTCTCATAAAGCAGGGAAAGAGAAAAAAAACCAATGGGAAAAAACCCTCCCCCAAATGAGAGATGATGAAAGCACACAATGCTCTCAATGATGAATGAGAAGAACAAAACTATGTACCCCCCATAAGAGAGAAGAAGAGACCATGAAGCCCCCCCTCAATGTTGAATCTCCTACAAAGATGGTCCAATGATGATGACCAAAATACCTCCCCATAAGGAAGAAAGAGATCCAATGTTGCACCAATAATGTCAAAGTGTGACAAAACTAGGTACCAAGTCGATGACGATGAATCACTCGCTACAACAAAATGAAGATCTGGCATGGAGACAACCTGCTATGAGCATCATCTGGATACTTAGAAATAGAAGAAATATTGGTACAATCCAAGTCTCACGAGAGCCATGCACAAATGTGTACAATCTAAGTCTCAACTGGATCCATGCACCAAGTCTCACAAGATATTCCTAATCTAATTGTAAAAGAGGATTACATCAAATAGTCAACAAAAACAAGATACAAAGAGGTGTGACACTTTATGATAGTGTGAGTACAAAATTGTTCAAGAAAGAGAATACATCATGATAAAATATTCATATGTGGAAACATGAAAAATTATGCCACCAACAAAGAAGCCCTGTAGAATACTACAGATGAAGATGCCTCCGAATGGAATTTTACCAAGAGATATAAATAAACAACTGACCCCCCTAAAAAGATCATGTTGGCACTTGCAAATAATGGCAAAGTGGACTTTTAAATTAAATGATTACAACTTCTCAAAATGAGATATAAGAGACTTCAACAAATACTGCTAGTGATCTAAACTGAGATCCAAGAAAATAACAAGTACCAAATAGGCCAAAAAAATGACCAAATACTGAAAGTACAAGATCCACTCAAAATCACTGCAAAGTAATGATGGATTATGAAAGTAGACAAAAAATTATGTACTCTAAACAAAAATGGCACCTGAAAAGGAGGTTGTATGAGCCCAAATGAAGCCTCCAAAGTTGTAAAAATAGGGATTTCATGATTTTCAAAACGCCTGTATCCGAAAAACAGAAAACTCCTGCACCACTGTACAGATCATGAAATTCTACCCCAAAACAAAAAAAATTGCTCAAACAAGCTGATAACTCAATGATGAACAGATAGTACTAACCCGATAGTGAGAGGGGGGGGGGGGGGGGGCGGGGTGAATAAGTACAGACAAAAATACAATCCTAAACCAGTTTGATAGTAGACACTTCAAATGACTGGCAAATAGTGACACCAGTTTGAAATAGAGTGCAACCGGTAAAGCTAACAATGACTGAGACAAGCATTAACCGGTTACTCACTTAGCTTTTCACTCAACTCAAGACTACACTACCATTTCACCCTTATGCATAAACCGGTAATCTATCATCAGATCATAATAACAGCTAGTTCAACATGTTTTATTGACAGGCATAAAACACAAAACCATCATATGCTTGACAGACAATAGGAAAGCATCACAAGATAAAAGCATCACACATGACACACATATTTTTCACGTGGAAACCCAACTGGGAAAAACCACAGTGGGGATGAATACCCACAATCTATTTTTGAACTTTTTAGAAGTCTGCTTTGTTATGATCCTTGTTCGATTAGAGACATTACAATAGGTTCTGCTAGGAACTGATCCTGTTAGGGATCACTCGGTTAAGGGATGGCTAGAATACCCGGTTAAGGGTTAAACCCTATTAAAGGTTACCTTGTTAGAGGATTTCACAAACTCAATAGCTAAAGGATTTTGAACTTAATAGCTTTGAATTACCCTGTTAAAGGATTTACAGCAAGCTGTTCAAGGCTACCCTGTTAAGGGATTTTCCAACTGTTGAGGTGGTTAGAGATCAACAGGTATTACAATGATTTGGTAACAACACTCAATGCCAATGTAGATCCACTTGAGCTCCTCTTCACCTTCTACACTTACACTTTGCAAGTATCACTCCTCTCCCTTGGGTCTGGCAAGAATCACGTATCCCTTCTCTTGGATACACACACACAAATTTTGCCAACAACCTCAGAAAGAGACACAACATCGACCTTATAGGAAAATAGATAGGTCGATAGCATCAACCCTAAACCATAAACCTGTTAGGTTAAGGAATTCAAATGGTTCAATCCCGACCATTCAGCACACTGCATTAAATGTAGCAGTTCTTGATCCAATCTCAAGACATTCTTCATCGTCTATTTCCACCGATTTTATGGTGGCTGATAACCCATCACATATTATCACCGTTTTATAGACTTCTCACATTCTCGAGGCAGATAGGAACAATCTCCTTCATGCAAGATCCTTCATGCACACAAGACTTATGTGGCAACATGATCTATTCTTTGTTACCATGCTAACTCATCACACAAAGTCACCGGTTTAGCCACACAGGCTTGAAGTACTTAAACCGGAAACCCTGAAGTTGAGACTGCCAACCGGTAGTCATACAATAATTCCATGAGCCAGTTCACATAACTATATGCCAGTTCATCATGAACAAACACACTGCTTCACTTTGGCACAAATGCCGGTTCACAATGTTCTACCGGTTCTCTCATATGCTGATTCTCACTTCTTCAGCATATTGACATCAATGACAACATACAATGTCATGCTTCACTTTGGCACAAATGCCGGTTCACAGTGTTCTATCGGTTCTCTCATATGCCGGTTCTCACTTCTTCAGCATATTGACATCAATGACAACATACAATGTCATTATGTCTTCATACCGGTTCACATAATGCCAACAATCTCCCCCTTTGGCATTGATGGCAATAAACAAAGATATCTTCTTCGCTTCACATCTTCTCCCCCTTTGACAACAATGCCAAAGTGGAGGCACAAGCTTCCTTGTTCCATTATGCTGCTCCCCCTGAGGAGTATCATCCTTCAACACATCAATCATGATGAAAAATTTGACTATGCAATACCTGACTGATGTGGAGCATATACCTTTACTTTACCTCCTGAAGGTGCAACACCCCTAATTCACCTCTTAAGTACATAAATGTAGCCTTTGAGAGAGGCTTGGTGAATATGTCTGCTAACTGCTCCTGACTGGAAACATGTTCCAGTACAATCTCTTTATTTTGAACCTTTTCCCTCAAGAAATGATACTTAAGCTCAAAGTGCTTGGTTCTAGAATGTAAAACTGGATTCTTGGAGATATTAATTGCACTAGTATTGTCACAAATTATACTTACCGGTTCAAATACAGGAACTTTGAAGCCATTTAGTACATGATTCATCCAAATTGTCTGAGTGCAGTTCATGAAAGCTACAACATACTCTGCTTCCACTGTAGACTAAGAGATACAACTCTGCTTCTTACTCATCCATGAGACCAGTCTACCACTGAGAAAGAATGCACCACCTGTTGTGCTTTTCCGGTCATCTATATTGCCTGCCCAATTAGCATCTATGTATACTTTCAAGTTGAAATCCTTGCTATAAGGATACCATAATCCATAGTCAACAGTTCACTTCAGATACCTAAGAATCTATTTGACTACAACCAAGTGAGATTCTCTTAGGCTTTTCTAGAATCTTGTAGTAATACCAATTGCATGTGCAATATCCGGTCTGCTATGCACTACATAATGCAACTTACCAATCATTGATTAGTATTCCTTCTCATCAACCAATTCTGAGTCATCTTTTCTAGATAGTTTACAACCGGTCAACATCGTAGTACCAACTAGTTTGCTATCTTCCATGCCAAAGGTCTCATCTGCAAACACATGTCTCATCTTGTCATCTCCACCAAAGATAATGTCATCAACAAATACCTCACAAATCAGGATCTGATCTCCTTCAGACTTCAAGTAGATATTACTATCTTCACTTGTTCTCTCAAATCCAATCTTCACAAGATGGGAATGCAGACATTCATACCATGCTCTAGGTGCCTGCTTTAGTCCATATAAGGCTTTATGTAGCCTACATACCGTTGTCTTCAAAATCTAATTCCCTTTAACATCTTTAGAATAATATGGGTAAACTCGGTGCAGAAGAGCCATTAAAGATAAGGAAATTCTCAAGACAACATATGACAAGGTTTGATTGAACCTTCTACACTTCGGACTTACTCAAAGCCCAGGTGGGTATACCTTTGTGAATTAAATTCACACTTTCAAACATAAACCCACAGCAAACCAGTCCAGAAAACCAGTGGATCTATTCACCTTGAAATCAACTGAAAACAAAGAATAGAAATTGTACTTATATTCAGCATTTCGATCAACAAAGCATGCAATAAACAACTTCAATTAATACCAGTGCCTTATCCAAGGTCACAGAGTCATCTAAACTCAAATAAAACTCCTCAAACAAGACATCTTTATGCTTCTCATCGGCTTGGTTTCTATTAATCCTTGTATATGCCTGACACCTATAAGAATTCAAGCATTCCAAACTAAGCTATGGTCCTCAAAATTCAAAATTCCTTCCAAAGAGTTTACTGGTATGAGCGATCCCCGCATCTTTAATTTCCCTCCTAAAGAGAAAAGCTAACGAACACTTATACTAAAATTGCTTTGCAATTCTATTCAAACAAAACAACCCTGGATTATTCAGAATGAAAATAGTAAACAAATTTGTGAACAAACTTGAAGACAACACAAAGCTTTACTCAAAACTGATGGTCTGTATATTGATATCTAGTTTAAGAAATATTACAAGAAATTTTGAGTATTCTCCATTAAACTTAGAAAAGCTTAGATAAATTTCTGCAGCGTTTTCTTACAATTTTTTGCAATCTTTTTTCCTCTAGTCCTGGTATCCATTTATAACAACATGGATGCACAAAGCTTCAGACTTCTTGAGGAGAGTTTGTTACAATCATTTCTAAAATAAAGAGGTTACAAGCTTTTCACAAGAAAAGTTACAAGCTCTTTTCAGCCTCTGTAGTTCCTTCAACAAGTTGTTCAGTTGTAACCTCTTTTGTCTTTTCAGGGGTGCTCTCCAACTGTTCCAGATCATGGGTGGCATATTTAGTTGTCCACTCACCATACACCTCTTCTGTCGACCATGAGAAATTAATCACTTTATCTTTAGTCTTAGTCAACCTTTTCCAACAATTTCTCATTTTGTTGACTTCTGAATTAAGAAAACCATAATGTGACTTAATTTTCTCTATCTCTTGTATTGTCACAACAAAGAAAGAAGCATCATCAAGATCAATAATTCCTTTAACTCTTACTGACAATTTAGCTTCTATCTCCTTAAGCCACATTTGTTTGTCCTTTAACTGATCCGAGCTAGCAAAAACTCCTGGGAGCAACTCAAAAACTTGATCAGTGTACTCCTTTTTGCACAAATATACCTTCCTATCAACATTATCCACTTCTGCTGCTAATTGTACTAAGATTTTAGCGACATCAGAAGTGGATTTAATGATGGGATTGGCTCTTGCTTCATCGTAGGATACACACATAAACTCTAAATCTTGCTCCCTAGGCCTCCATCTGTTAAAAATAGGTGTCAAAATGGCCTTGTCTCTCCTGAGCTCATTCCATATTTCCATAATTTTACCTACATTGTTGTAGAGCAATGAGGTATTTATTGTATCTGCAAAACTGGAAATTGTAGCCCTTACTTTCTCCTCATATTTCTTTGCATATAAGGCTTGAGCCTGTTTCAAGTTTTCTAATTCTTGGGGAGTGATTTCAATCATTTGAGAGTTGGAGGGTGTTGGAGATGGTGGAAATTCAATGATAGGGCTAGTAGGTGGAGGTCTTGCAGGAGAAGAGGAAATCATCAGTGTTGAAGACTCACCTTGTTGGTATTGTCCAGTCAACTAGCTCTGCAACTTAGCAATGATGCTATCCTTACCTCTTACCTCCTCCTTGACATTGTTATAGGCCTTTAAAACTGTTTCCAACTTAATTTGGAGGGCCTCTTTCTCTTTGGCTTCCTTCTCTGCTGCTGCAACACTAAATTTTGCAGTCTCTAACACAGTGCTAGCAGCCTCCACTACCCCTGTTCTCTGCACTCTCTTCACCATCATTCCACCAAGGTAACTTGACCCTGGGGTGTCTTTTCTTTTCTTACTCTCATTTCTCTTGAGAGACCACATGACAAGTGCAGCATTGTCCTTATTGAAAGTAATCCCCTCCATGGGTTTAGTCTCTTTTCGCACTGCATCTAGTACTAGGGCGTCTACTATATCCCATTCGGGTAAGATAAGCACTCCAGCTTGTGCTACCATATCTCTTCCCTGCTCAGGGGTGATGGTTTTGAATTCTTCCATCATCTCTTGCTTTATTTCCTCTTCCACCAGGGCTGGATCTTTATTGGGCTGCTCAGCCTTTCTTGTTTCACATCTAGCATTATATTTATCTATGTGCTGTTTCCATATAAACTGCATAAATGCTTCTGATGTGACAAAATTGTTATCAGCTAAAAAGGCACTACTTGCCTGTTTTATCTCAGGATCCCACTCCTGGCCTTTGAGTTCAGTGGTAGTGATATCCATTTCAACAGCAATGGGTTCTTCTGGCATTCCTTCCTCCACTTCATCATAAGTGTATGCAATTTAACCTAGACTACCTAACTGTAGGAGTTGCTCAGCTACTGCTTGCTCATTTCCTATATGGATAGGGGATTGGGATGGGGAATACAAAGGTGTATCTAATTGCACTTCTTTTCCCACCCTTTGCTTCTTTGGGCTTTCTTGGATGTCAATGACATCTTGTATCTTCCTCTTTCCTTTGGAGGTAGAGGGCTCCCCTGTTGTAGGCATCAGCACACTATAACTGGATTTCTTATGCAGTGTGTAATCACTAGGAGGGATTGCCTTGCCGGAAGCTGACCTACTTAGGATTATTCTTGCCTTCTTAGGGTTGCTCTTGATTACAGCTTCCCTCTTCTCCTTCAGTGTCTACATCACATCTTCAAAGCAAATAATCAAAACCTTTATTTTTTCTTCCAGTGGGAAAAAACTAGACAATGGGTCATAGCTAGCATCAAACTGATGCACAAAATTCAAGGCTTTCTTATAAGCCACCCACTTTTCTTTCCTTAGCTCCTGCTCATCTAAATCAAACTCATTTCTGATGAGGTCTTCAGGAAACTGGAATTGATGAGGCCTACCTCTGCATGCTACCTTCTTCCTAAACATACCGTTGAAGAAGTCTTCTGGATCAACACACCTGGACATTGCAGTGGACAAATGATAAGGCTTGAGGAAATCCTCAAAGCAATTCCAGCCTCCCTTTGTTATTACAAATTGGTGGGCTATGGTAGCTGCAGGGAAAATAGTCCCTTTACCCCTGCCTGTCAACTTTGCCTCTTGTAAGCCACCAATTTGTCTAAGGATCTCTACGATTCCTACTTTGAGAGGGACTAGTAAGGTAACAAAAATGGGGTGCCTCTGAAACCAAAAACTCTGAAAACTGTGGAGGCTGGATACAAATAAATGTCACCCCAGTTATGAACAATTTTTATGTTCTCTGCGAATTCTTTTGGTCTTATGAATTCCAGAAGAACCTTGGGGATCCTTGGGTTCTCAGAGCAAAGGAGAGTCCTTATTTTAGATGCAAAATATTTGTCAAACTTAAAAAAACTGGCATCCTCTCTATCCCATGACAACACAGTACTCCATAATTGTACTGGCATTTTTTCTCCTTCCTTCTCCTTAACCAGGTCTAGTCCACTGGCAAAGTAATCACCACCTTTGAAGAGAAAAAGGTACACCAGGAGTGAGTACCATCCGAAAGGCCTATCCACCTTTCCATTCTTGATTCCTATTAACCCTCCATGGATAGCATCAGCAATAAAAGAGGCATAATCAAATGTAATTGCAAGAGAAGGATTCAAAATATGGGCAATCATTAACAAGTAATGATTCGGCATATTTGCTTCAACATCTTCTCCCAAAACTTGGCAAAGTGCCCAATACATTCCAATGGCCCTTAGGGAGAACATACTTAATGAAAAGGGCTCTTGTGTGTTGGGTCCAACAACTGTTAACCCTCCTATTTTCACAAAAAACTCCTTGAAAGGCCCATTCCTGAGATGACTCCTTTGTGCACCGTAAATTTGGGCTAATGATGTGAAATTTATAGGTTCTAGAAAGTTTGTGAACTCATTAAGCCCAAATGTTGTCCTAAACTCTTCAGCATTAATTTCAACAAGGGTTTTCCCATTTACATCCCGAATGCTTCTTGTGACTGGATCATAGTTGAATGCAATTTGGGTCAGCAAATCTGTGTCCATGAATATCCCTGGGACTACTAATTTCCCGACATCTAATTCCCAGATACTGTTTTGCGGGGCAGGAGAATTTCTCATTCCGAATCCAACTTTAAACAACCCCAACCCAGACAGTCCAACCTGTGGGTCTCTCAACCAATTACCCTTGTCATATAATCCTTCTCCTATCTTTAGACGGGGAGCCTTGGGCACTAACTCTTTTGCCTTTGATGCCTGATTAGTTGACAACGTCAACTGTTCTAAAAAATCATCACAAACACTCCTTTCTAAATAGTTAACTTTGCCAGAAAATTCTCTTTTAGGAGCCATTTTGAAAATGCAAGAAATGAATACTACTCCTAAACAATTCTGTGGCAAAACAATTATCTTATCTAGAACACTACACAGGAATTGCTACACAAGAATACAAGAGAACCTGTTCTTTGCTTGAAGGAATTTTCTCTGCAACTAAACCGACTTGCTCTGTATCTGAGGAAAATAACTCTGTGTCTTCTCTTCTATAAAATCCTTTAAAAGATATCTTCACCCGGTTGATAGGAAATCAAATATTTGTACTCAGGGCCTTAACTATAATATTGATTCCGCATGCTTCGGCCATCCCTTCAAAATTGAATTCATACAAGAATTCATATTTTTCGCTCCAACGGGTCACAACATTCCTGCAAGTGTTTCATTTTTCTCTTTCGCAACTTCGCGAAGCATATCTATTGGGCAGCTTAGTCCTGCGAAATAACACCAACCGTTCGATCAAAAGAAACTTGATCGAGCATTAGATTAACTAACAGCTTTGGCTTTGCTCTGGGTCCCGCTTTTCTATTGGCTACATGATACCACGTGGCGTCCAACCATTGGCCTTGAAATTCCCTTCGCATTCCACTTGATACTGGCTGCGTGTCTTTTTTTTATACCGCCGGTTCCACCTTGGCTGGCCCACACTTTCTTCTTAGACCACGTGTCAACGGACACGTGGATGACTCTCATTCACTCTCGCTATTTTGCGGGGTATAAAAAATGAGTATCTTACCCTTGCGAAATAGCACGAGCCGTCGGATCATCTTTTAAACTGATTGACATTTAACCATCTGAAAAGGCTTTCAGGAGGGGTGGGCCCACTGACTCACCGTGAACACCTGGTGCCCAGTCACCTTCAAAGCTGACTTGTCACCTTTTTATTCGCCGAAAGGAAACCATGGGGCTCGAGTAAGTTATTAACAGCTGTACCCGCCAGGTCATCTCCACCTACGACCTGACTCACCTCTGGGGCCCGCCTTTTAGCCTTTAATCCTGACCCGCTGACTGTTGTGACTTGTGCCACGTGCCGCCAATTTACTCGCTGTCAACAACCAACTGGACTGTCTATATGGCATGCCATGTGGTTTTCGTAACTTCGCTCATTTTAAACTACACGTAACTTCGCCTAGCGAAATAACGCGAGTCGTGGATCCATCCGCGAGATGCGCACTAGTTATTGAGCTTGACAACTTTAGAAGAAAAACATATAAGGCATAAATTTTTTGATTAATTAACATAACCACCTAGGCAAACAACAAGGGGGGGACACTTCCTACGACCCCATGACCCATTACTTAAGTGAATAAAGTAACGAAAGATTAAAACTCAGAGGGTTTAAAACAAACACAAGAGGATCCATAATAAAAAACCCTTAAACCCTTGAGGTCTAGAACAAAGCTGAAGCATTTGGAACTACACCCTATTCAAAAATTCAACAAACCATAGCCAATCATGGGAAAAGAAAAGCCCATTTTTAATCAGTGATAACAACGGCTCTGATTGGGGATGGTTGATCGAAAGGTCAACACAAGAAAACTTAGAAACTCTGGAGAAACAGACCAAAACACAGACCGAAATAGAAAAGCAGGAAAGGAACAAAATATGTACAAACAAAGGACCTACCGTGCATGGACACTAAGAGAAATAATGCTTCAGGAATTGTCCATGCACTAGAAATTCCTGCATTTCATCATCCATATTCTTCAAGAAATATGAATCCTTACCATTTAAGTCACAAACCACAAAAGGGCCAATCCATAGTGATTCAAATTTCTTATGCTTTCCCTTATCCTGTCCTTTTGCATTCCACTGAAGAACCATGTCATCAATTCGAAACTTCCTTAGTGATGTCCTTTTATCAAAAAGATACTTTGACTACAACTGGATCTTCTGATTTTTCTTATGGGAAAAAGTCCTAAGCTCCTCCATTTCCACAATTTGGATCATTCTATTTTCCATTGGTTCAGATACCTCCATGTCCTCATTCTGCAAAAACTTATACACTGGAAGAAGGTTATTTACTAGTAGTCTGGCTTGGGCACCATAAACTAATTCAAAAGGTGATATTCCAATGGATTTCTTAACTGTTATTCTATCTGCCCATAGAGCTAACTTCAACTTTTGATCCCAAGATCTTTTATTCTCTTCTAGGATTTTCTTGAATGATATTCAATAGGCTTTTATTGCTGGATTCTGCTTGTCCATTCCCCTGAGGGTGATAAGGTGAAGAATATGAAATGAGTATACTGTGACTAGTACAAAAGCCTACAAATTCTTCTGATCTGAAACACATGGCATTATCCATCACCAATTTTGCAGGTGTCCCAAATCTAGTTACAATATTATCCATCAGGAAATCAATGACAATTTTACTAGTAGCTCTTCTTGTAGGGATGGCTTCTATCCATTTGGTGAAATAATCAGTGGCCACTATGATCCATTCATGACCTCTCCTTGACTTCTCAAAAATTTCTCCAATAAAATCAATGTCCCACTGGACAAAAGGAGCTTCTACAGAGACTGGATTCAGGGGTAAGGCTCCTTCATACTTGAGCTTGGATGAGAATCTCTGACATGGGTCACATCTCCGAACATATGCATAAGTATCTTTAAATAAGGTGGGCCAATAATACCTAGCCCAGATTATCTTACCAGCAGTAGTCTTAGCAGAATAATGACCTCCACATACTCCATCATGCATTTCAGTCAACACCTGTTTAGCTTGAAATTCATCCAAACACATTAGTAACTCTCCATCTCTTTTTCTCCAAAAAAGATCACCCTAAATGAGCACATATTTTTGGGACTTAAGTTTCAGAGTTCTTTTCTGATTATATGTCATTTCTTCTGGGAGTGTATCACCTCTCAAAATTTGGATTATCTCTGTGTACCAGGGTTGCCTCTCAATACTAGTGGCCAAAGCATCTCTAATCTCAACATTGTGTATTTCTACATTCATGAGATTTGACTCAGTCATGAGCTTAGCCAAACCTAAACCTCTCACCAATTTGGTGATATTTATCTCCAAGTTGAATTCCTGAATTCTATTAATCCATCTGCATCTCTTTCTAGTAACCTCAGACTGAGACAAAATATCTTTAACTGCAGCATGTGGGACATAGGCAATGATATTTGCATTCACTAAATATGGCCTAAAAGCCTTAACAGCTTTAACTAGGGCATAAGCTTGTTTCTCCATGGTTTCATATTTTAGTTCTGCCACCTGCAAAGACTTACTGTAGAAGGCTATGGGATGTTCATATCCTTCATTGTCCTTTTGTAGTAATACTGCAGCAACCGTATGATATGAAGCAAAAGAAAATAGAGAAAAAGGCTTACTATAATCAGGAGATTTCAACACTGGTGCCTCCTAGATTGCCTTCTTAATCTCAACAAAATCTTTTGAAGCTTCTTGATCCCAATGAAACTTTATATCCTTCTTAAGCAATTTGACGATAGGCTTCACTATCTCTGCGAAGTTTGCAATGAATCTCCGGACAAAATTTACTTTACCTAAAAAGGATTGGATACCTTTCACAATTTTAGGTTCAGACACCCTATTAATTGCTTCAATTCTCTCAGGGTCTATTCTCACCCCCTCCTTAGAGACTATGTGTCCCAGTAACTTTCTTTCAGTGACCCCAAAATGACATTTCTTGGGATTCAGTGATACACCAAATTCCAAGGCTTTATTGAACACCTTCTCTAGATGTCCACAATGATCATCAGCTTTCTTAGAGAAAAAAGTAAGCTCATCTTGATAAACCACCATGATGATGTTTATGAATTCTTTGAAAGCTACATCCATAGCTCTCTGAAATGTAGCTCCTGCATTTTTTAATCCAAATAGAATTCTCACATATACATAAGTTCCCCATGGAGTAGTGAAAGTTATTTTAAACTGTTCAGACTCCTTTACCAACACTTGATTATATCCTGAGAAACCATCCATCATGGATAAAAGATCACATCCTGTCACTCTTTGTAGCATGACTTCCATTTTTGGGGATGAGTAGTTATCTTTCAAGGAAGCAACATTTAGATTCCTAAAATCTACACACAATCTGATGTCTCCATTCTTCTTCCTCACTGGGACCAAATTGGAGACCCATGAAGAATGGCTTATTGGTTTGATAATCCCCCCTTCTCTCAATTTGGTCAACTCTTGTTGCATTTTAGTTTCTAACAAGGGATTGATAGGCCTCTGTTTCTGTCTGAAAGGCTTAGCATCTGGAAGTAAAGGAACTTCATGCTAAAAAAGATCTTGTCTATACGCCTTTAGGTCTTCATAAGACCAAGCAAAGACATGCTTATACCTTTTCAATAAATTAATAAGGTTAGTCCTGACATGAGGGGGTAATTTCTTTCCAATATATACCAACTTAGGGGATGATTCTGTCCCCAGGTTTACCTCCTCTAACTCTTCCAACTTGGTGGTAGACTACTGATGTAAATGACTATCATTATAACTAAACATGCTCTCTGGCTCTACCAGCCCTTTAGGTATTTCATTGGTTTCCAACTAGATAACATCATTTCCAAACACTGTCTCTCTATTGTCTACCACTTCCACCAATGCATTACAATCAATCTTTTGTCCATCATAATCATCAACACATTGGATAAACCTAAGAATGTCTTCATCATCAGCAAAAGCTTTCCAATTGTACACATTATCAGGAATAGCAGGCCTAGATTTTATTTCCACAGTGGAAATACCGGTTAGCGTTGCATCATCATTTTTCAAAGCAACATTAGCTAGGAAATCTGCCATAATATTTTTTGCTCGCTCTATCCAATTAATAGAAAATGCATCAAAATGCTCAATAACATCCCAAACAACATGCTTATACTGCTTCAATCTATCATTTTTGAATGCATATTTAGATCTCACCTGAAAAACAACCAATTCTGAATCCCCCATTACTTTCAACAGTTGGATTCCATGCCTTTTGCAACCTCAAGTCCTAGTAACAGGGCTTCATACTCTGCAGTATTATTTGTGCACTGGAATGCCAATAAAAATGAGTATTTAAAAGTTATACCTGATGGGGACACAAAAAGAACCCCTGCTCCAGATCCTTCTTTGGAGCAAGCTCCATCAAAATACATCTGCCACAACCCATACGGCTGTACTTGTAGCTTGACTACAATTGGGTTAGTATTCTTCAATTAAAGTGAAATTGGTTGAAGTCTAAAATTATTTAAATCTACATCAATCATACAATTAAGCATTCTAGGGTCTACATTTTCAATTACCCTAGGAGCTCGTGGCTCTCTGTATAATTTGACTTGATTACCACTAATAGGAATAGTAGCATAAGATAAGTCCAGTTGAACATTTCCCCCTACTGCTACTGCCCACTGCCTGGAAAGTAACATACCATAGTGGGGTTTAGTGTCAGTAACAATAACATCCATTTTGTAAGTGGCTTTAGGAAATGCTACTATTTTTACTTCTACATCTTTCATTGTACCTATCACAGGTACTTCTCTGTTATCCATGGCATAGCATTTCCCATACACTGTGGTTACTGATAACCCTAATTCTTTTATAACACCATAGGGCATTATATTAGCAGCAGCTCCTGAATCTATCATGCAGTTTTTAATCAACTGGTTATTTACTAACAAGGTAACAGAGAAGGGATCTACTTGAGAAGGCTCCTGAGTGATAGTGGTTCCAACATAAACCTCTAGGATTTGAAACTCTAGATCCTTTCCAACTTTAGCTGAACTGGTGGGTGATACTGTGTCACTATTAGATATACTAGAGAATAAAGACAAAGCTGCATCCTTGTGTTCTTTAATCTTTAGTAATTCTACTAATGGAACAGTGACTTTCATTTGAGTTAAAGCTTGGGCCATATCAAATGTAGAATTATTGCATTTTTCAGTATTAACCCTAACTTTTTCTATTTTGAATTGACTTGCCTTTCTCACTGTCTCTGCTCCTTGTAAATCACCAACATTTTTATCATCTTTTCCTTTATGTACATCTTTAATTTGTTCTCCTTTCTCTTGACCGACCTTAGGAACAGTAGTAGCACTACTTGATACCCCTTTTTTTGTAACTTCCTTTACAAACATAGAACCCGGCTCACCCTGATCAGTGTCTCTCTTAGTGCTTCTCAGATTATAGTTATGTTTTGCTTTGACAATTGCAACCTTAGTGAGATTTCTAACTTCTTCCTCACTGGGCCTTCTAAGGTGAACCTCTTCATCTTCAATTGTTACCACATTCAATGTATGATGCCAGCCTAAGGCTAACTGTCCTTGCACTAACTTTTCATTATCCAGCACATCACTGTATTCACTTTGCACAGATTCCTCATCACTTTCTATGATAGTTTCAAACATATTAATGTAAGGCTCTGCTTCTGGTCTCATAGATTCTTCAAGAGCTTGAGCCACTACACACTGATGAGGGGAATGTGGTCCATCACAAGCAATACACCAAGGAGTATTTTCTATATTGTGAACAGTTTTCCCTTTCAAGGGATCCGGTGTGTCTTGACTTTGGGTAATTTTGGGCTTCTCAATTTGGGGTTTACCATCCTTCCAATTGGTATTATAGGGCATATCATGTAATCTAGGGGGTCTATCTTGCCAGTTATAATGAGGTTTATCATTTTTGTTAACTTTGGCAGTCAAATCTTTCATAGCAGTAACCAATTTCTCTATTTTGTCATCCTCTTTAGCAACTTTATTAGGTTGTTGTTTGGTTTCTTTCCATAATCTACCATCTGTCCTTCTTCCTAATTTTCCAGATATTTTTCTGTTACTTTCTACATTTATGGCAATTCTAAAAGCATCTCTCAAGTTATGGGGATTTTTATCTCTTAAGATATAGGCCATCTTGGAATCAAATGCATTGTAATATGTATTAAGACACATGTTATCATCTAGCCTCATCACTTGATACAATCTGTGCATGGCTTTCTGGAATCTAGCATTGAAATCAGTGACCATTTCATTTTCAGATTTTCTAATATTGTTGAACTCATTTAGCATGAAACTCACATTAGTCTTGTCACCATACTGTTCTTGAAAGCAATTTTTAAAATCTTCCTATGAACCTATGCTATTGACTGGAAGACCTTTGTACCAATCTCTTGCATCACCAACCAGGGATTGAACAAACAATTTCATAATAACATCTTCATCTGCTATCTCATAATCATTTATTAGATCCCCAAAAGATTTTAGATGTTCCTCAGCACTAATTACATTGTTCCCAGCAAATTTATGGAGTCTGTCTCTTAGCTCAGTGGGAACATGATTCAAATATCCTGGGATCCCATCAAAGAACAATTGTCTATATTGGTCCAGATTGATTGGCCTTCTTTGAAAAGGGGTAATAGCACTATTATTTCCCATGGTCATTTTAGCTTTTGGGATTGGAGATTGAGGTGCTGGGGTGTACTGTTTATTCATAGGTAGTTGGCTTACTGAGGCAATATTAGCCTGTACTGCAGGTTGAGCATTAACCCGAGGAAAGGAAATGTGTTGGGGATTAGGCTTGCTAAGATCTTCTAATGGGAATGTAATAGGGGGAGCCTTTAAGTAATTAATCTTTCTTTTAACTTCCTGATTCGCTGCTTCTAACTCAGCCTTTTTCAGTTCCATTTGGAGATCTTCCTTTTCCTTCCTCATCCTTTCCATCTCTCTCTCATGTGCTAGAATCCTATGAGAAATCTCTTCTGCAGTTTTAGATTCTATTCCATCATCTACCCATTTCTATTTTCCTTTATCTAAATTAGCTTTAGGAAGCTGGGAGTCATTAAATACTTCCCTAATTGGCTGGGCTAGTGACTTACAAGCTTGTCTAGTTTTAGGGATTAGGATTTCCCTAATCACAGGGCCTTCCTCATCACTTTTTTCTTTTTCCTTAGCAAGCATTTCAAGATCAGCTATCTGTCTAAGAAGCCTATCTCTTTCCATTAATTTGGCTTTAACTTCCTTCTCCTTATTTGCCTCCTTTTGGGCTCTTAGGGAGATTAAATGATAGACTCTTTTATTTAAATCTTCAATCTCTTGAGACACTTTATCCTCATCAGGGAAGTTTTCTTTAGAGTCTGATGCATTAACTTGATCTATGTCAATCAGACTAATGTTCCCATCAATTGTCCTAGGAATGGAGTGCCTAATTGCATTTGAACTGGTTCTATCTTTTGCAGAAACACTAACATGAGATAGATCTTGATTTAAAATAGGTGCATCATCAATATTTTCAAACAATCCTGAATAAAAACCTAAGATATCATGCTCTGAATCTCTAGAAGATGAATTAGACTTTGCATAAATAGGTCAATCAAACATCTTACCAGTATTATTGTTTTTCTGCACCCAAGCAGCATTTGATGGCTCATGCAACACGGATCTCTTCTGGCCTCTCCGTGACTGTTCTGGCAGACCTTCTTGCAAAGTTTCACGAGGATGTTTCTTCATGAATGATCTTGTGTTTTTTGCTCCTTGCATTTTGCTTGTCTTCCTTTTAAAAATATTTGTATCTCACAAGGACTGGTTCAAAAGTAACAGAGTTGCCACCCACAAAACTATGAGAATAATGAAAACAAACAGTCTTATCCACAAACACACAACAATTTTCTTTACAAGCCTCAACACAGATCTATGTTTATATCTTTATTATAACTTTCCCCAGCAGAGTCACCACTTTTGTTGTCTTTAAAATCTGATTCCCTTTAACATCTTTAGAATAATATGGGTAAACTTGGTGCAGAAGAGACATTAAAGATAAGGAAATTCTCAAGACAACATATGACAAGGTTTGATTGAACCTTCTACACTTCGGACTTACTCAAAGCCCAGGTGGGTATACCTTTGTGAATTAAATTCACACTTTCAAACATAAATCCACAGCAAACCAGTCTAGAAAACCAGTGGATCTATTCACCTTGAAATCAACTGAAAACAAATAATGAAAATTGTACTTATATTCAGCATTTTGATCAACAAAGCATGCAATAAACAACTTCAATTAATACCAGTGCCTTATCCAAGGTCACAAAGTCATCTATACTCAAATAAAACTCCTCAAACAAGACATCTTTATGCTTACCGTCGGCTTGGTTTCTATTAATCCTTGTATATGTCTGACACCTACAAGAATTCAAGCATTCTAAACTAAGCTGTGGTCCTCAAAATTCAAAATTCCTTCCAAAGAGTTTATTGGTATTGTAGACGTATAAAAATGACCACATTCCTAAATGAATATTTTATGTTCATTTAAATCCAATTTAATTAAATTACACACATTCCTCTATTTAATTAAGTAAATTACCCAATTTATTTAAATAAAATTCACTATACCCATTTAATGAATAAATCATTTTATTCAATTAAATCCCCCTATCCACTTTTAATTAAATTCAAATTTAATTAAATAGTTATCCTAAATTGAATAAATCTAATTTATTTAATTGCAACCAAATTGAATTAAATTACTTTATTTCAATTAAATCCTATTATCCCTCCATCCACTTGCAAAAACTCAAACCCCTTTCTAATTCCTTCTAGAATCTTCTAATCACTTCTAATTAACCTAACCGCTCCTCTAAACTTTGTCACATCCCTAAGCAAAGGGAAGTCACTTCTCAAAACCTCAAAGTCTTTGATAACCATTAAAGGCTTCAAGTCTTCAACCACTAAATTCTTCAAAGTCTTTGATAACCATTAAAGGCTTTCAACCTTCAACCACTTAATCCCCAAAGTCTCCAATAACCATTAATGGTTAACTCAAACCCTCCTACATGGTTAAAACATTTGTTTTGACTTAACCTTCATCCAACCCAAGGGTCTCATCAGGCCTTTAATGCTTTGACCATGATTATCTCTTAATCATTTGCACAAAGGTTTATCCTTAGATTAACTCTTAATCCATTGGGTTATCCTAATTTAGACTTGACCCTTACCCTCTAGATAACCATGAGGTCTTCTCAGGCATTCAATGTCTCCAACCCCTTCTCTCAACCCAACCCTATGTTGACACTTGTCACCATTTCATTGGTGCCAATTACAAACATGGATCTCCAACTTTCAAACTCAACCCTTGATTAAACCATTCAATCTTGACCATCCATTGCCCTATTCTTCCTATAAATCGAGCTCTCATTCCTCCCTTTTTATGGATCATCCTTCAAATTTGTTGTATCATACTTATGCTCAAATACATTCAAGCTTTCATATCATTTTTATGCTCATCATTTAGCCTCTCTTTACATCAGGAATTAGTTTAAATATGCATGTTTAGAATAATTTCTTTATCATTTAGCTCAATTATAGACTAATATATCATGTTAGGATAGTATTCATACTAATTTTGTCATCTTATCATTTAGTTTATTACATTTCTAAGATCATACATAGCTTATAACGCATCTCATACTAAAATCTATCAAAACATCCCTCGTTCTTGCATTTGCCATCCCGAAACCATTTTGCTCAGTGATCTGAGAGCAAAAACATTGGTTTGAGGGACATTGTGAGATAGAGAACCATGGGACCAACCTTGGGAAGCTGAGTAATACTTCATTACTCCATAGCTTGCACCAAGAAGTCCTGTGTGTGTGTGTGGACAAGTATTTTGCAATATTTTCACGTATTGAGTTTTATCAGCCCACTTTTCCCACATACATTTCTGGCGCCCACCGTGGGGTCCGACCCCAAATAACAAATCGGTTTTTGAAACTAACCACTTTTGCAGGCATGCAGAAAAAATGAAGTAGCGCTTTCAGTTCACTGTTAATCGCATCCAGTAAACAGAGTAGCGCATCCAATCTACTGTTCAGCGCGTGGAGACCATCATCTAGCGCATGCAGTTAAACATTAGCACGTGACCCCATTAAGTTTTTTTTGTAGGCCTCAGTGCGGAAACAAAATAGAGTAGCACATTAAGCTAATAGATTAGCACATCCAGTCCATATTTCAGCGCTTGTAGACCATCATCCAGTGCATGAAGTTAAAAAGGTAGCGCATAAAATTACTCACTTTCTTATAGGTCTCAGCGCGGGAGAGAGAAAAAACAAACAGAACAGCGCTTCAAACACACAAAATAGCGCATCTGGAATGCAGTACAGTGCATTAAGCTGTTGTTTTAGCACATAACAGTTTTATTTTAGCGCGTACAGTCCTTTTTGTAGCGCATCACAGACAACGAACCAGAAAATTACAATTGTAACCAAAATAAAATCTAGACTTGTAGAAGTCCACCAAAATCTCAATTTTCTAACTAGTAGAGTGACAATTTTGTAGGATTCTAACAGTTTCTTGTAGGTGGAGTAGGAAATTTTATTTTAAAATGATTTCTTTTGTTGACCGCAAAATCAAAAATTTTGCTTTGTTGACCAAAATTCCTTTTCATAGATCAGAAAATCACTACTTTAAAAAGGTAAAATAAACACCATGTTTTTGTGGAGCAACATATCCACATAGATTTTAGTACATCACTGAATTGAAAGGCTAAAAATAAATAATTTGATTGCTTTGTCTCGAAAGTGGAAGGAATATGCTCTCCCCTTAACTGGGTGATCAAAAATCCAGACCACTCTTATAGCTTTCATTATTTTAAGCATTTACATCCTTTAGCAGGCCTACCTTCCCGAGGAGTTGGAATCAACTCTTAAAGCCGTTTATGGCTGGTGTGAAGGGAACGACCTAAGTGGGGAATGACTTTGACGCCAAGAATTCAAACCCACTATAATCAAATGTGGAAAGTGACGAAAGTCCTTTTCAACGGTTGTGCGCAGTGATTAGCCTTCCCCCAGTATCCTCAAGATACATAAAGCCTTTGTTCTAAATGTTGGAAAGCCTCCTGAGGGAGTTTATCACTGATGACCAAATAGGAAGCCTGATTATGAATCCTAGAAATAGAAGCTTTGAACCGAGTAAGTAACCAGACATTTATACCATCATAGTGCAAGGGTGGGAAAGAATCCGCCCCCAAGATTACTCACTATATATCTCCTAAGATAACTACTCAACTGTGAAGCAATTCATTTTGAGTTAATTTCTGGCAAAAGGCAAAAAAACGGGCGCCCTCTAGGGGGTGACACGACTATTTGAGCTGACGGAGTATCGAGACTAGTGGGCTATGATGTTATTTATGACCCTTGATTAAAGAGTCTTTCTGAAGTGTATTACTTGTATCAAAACCTGTTAAAACATTGGAGATTTGAACACATCTTCACAGAACATACACTTTTTGTTAGATTAAGCAAAATGGTTGTACTTTTTGTGTCGTGCTTGCATTTATTACTTAAGAAAATCATCCATAAAACTTGAAAAATTTCCAACAAAAATTCAAAATTCACAATAACCAAACCAAAGAAAAAAATCAGGGCAGTTTAGCGCATGAGAGCAACTTCTTAGCGTGTGGAGTAATTCTGTTAGTGCATCCAAACCACCAGTTAGCACGTTGGTTCAAAATAGTAGCGTTTCATCCTAAGGCAAAAACAGTGTAAAATCCTTTAGCGCATCAGAACAATAGTCTAGCGCGTGGAAACAATAGTTTAGCGTGTGGCATACAAACATTAGCGCATGAAGTCCAAAAGTTAGCGCTTCACAGACCCAGGATAGCGCATAGCTTTTTCAACAGCTAGAAAAACAATTTTAATAGTCCAAAAACTTTAGCGCCTGTCTGGGGGTAGCCTAGCGTGTGAGGTTATTATTTTAGCGCATCAAGGAATTTCAGTAGCGCATGTAGACTCTATTCTAGTGCATGATCAAAAACAGAAAAACAGAGAGCAAAATCGAGAAAAAAAATTTGAAATTTTCAAAAACATTTTTCAAAGCATTTTTCATCAGCATCATTTTTCATCAAACCAGAGTGGCAAACAAACCATTAAAACTATTTCTCAAACAAAATTTGTGACAAAACAAATGTTGTCAGAATCCTAAAATGAATCGCACAATAGAGGATGTCTCTCCTATCATAATCTGAAAATCTCATCATCAGTATCAACAGAATCCTTGACCATCCTACGGAGTTTTATCTCAAAACACTTGTTTAAAATCTTCAAATTGTCAAATCAAGTTTCTAGATTGGGAGGCTTTTATCCATATCATTTGACATGCTTTGTCGTGAAGGGGCATCTAAAAGCCTTCACTTTGATAGAGTAAGATTTGAAATTTTCAAAAACAAGATCAACTGAATCCAAACCAATCAAAGGAAACCATTGATCACTCATGCATGACTAATCCCCTTATTCTGAGAAGAAAGAACCTCTATCGTAACATCATGTTGAAGAAACAACAACCTAGTTTTTCCAAATTCATCAAGAGAAATAAGTTTTTATACATCAATCATCAACTGTTCGAGTCTCCTCGGGTATTCCTTCATCATGTCAAACGTTATATCCAAAACAAATCTAGCGAATTTGACAAAGAACCCTTGAAAACAAGAGCATACTGTCAAAAGTCTATTTTTAATCAAACCATCAACTGTGGAGGAAAGATCAATCCAGCATTCTTGCCCAATGAGTGCATCACATATAACACATCTCAACCAGAACCACCAACACCCGAGCAACACATCAAAGAATATTTTGTCCCTTTCATCACTGAAAGTTTCTACTAAAATGCCTGTTACTCGCTCTCAACGAGACAAACAAAGTGAGAGACACGCAGAATCAAGTATGAATCAAAGATTATCAAATCCTTTTGAGGTTCCACCCTTAGAAGAACCTAAAATTACTGAAGCACTCCTTCGGGAATGTCAAGAAAACCCTTCATTCCAAAAGCTTGTAGAAAATCTCATGGAAAATGACAAAGAAAAGTATCTACTCATGCTCACAAGTAAAGGTGTTAAACTTCCTAAAGATTTTGATGCAAACATTTTTCAAATTGGGTCTCGACAATATGCATATCAAGAACAACAAAGAGAAGAAGAAACTAACATACCTAAGCAACATATACCTGAGCAACATATTCCAGAGCAGCACATTCTAGAACAACGCATACCCGAAATGCGTATACCTGAGCTAGAAACTCCAAAACAAAACATACCATTTACCACACCTTTTCAGTTAAGAACAAATATGAGGAAGAAGTCTTCCCTCAGCAAGATAATGCGCCTTTAGTTGCTCTTACTCAACAAATGCAAATGTTGCAAAGGCAAATACAGGATATGCAACAAGGGACAACAGTATGGTACTCTTTAAATGAAATTTGTCCTTATCTATTTGATAGAAGATTGAACATGGTGCCTTTCCTCCAAACTCAGACGTTCCCAAATTTGATAAATATGATGGAAAAAGTGATCCCCGAGATCATGTTCGAGAATTTTGCACACTGAGCCTTGAGTTTGCTCATGATGACACCTATTTGATGAGGTTATTCCCCAGAAGCTTGGGAGGACAAACCATGGAATGGTTATCCAAAATTTTGCCACCTATTAGATCATTTGATGAATTGGTTAACAAATTCATAACCCACTATTCCTACAACATCCAACATGCCATAACCATGCTAGATGTTTGCAACACCAAACAGAAGAACAATGAAACATTCATGGTGTTCCTTCAACGTTGGTGATGCATGGTATCACGATATCCTCGAGATATTCCCGAAAAGGAGAAAATGGAAATCTTCATCGATAACTTGAATGGCGAAATGAGTTATAGACTAAAACTTCAATGCATACCATCTTTCGCTAAATTGATTAAAAATGGCATTCAAGTAGAAGAAGCATGTGTCAAAAAGGGAACACTCAAATTCTACAAGGAAGGAACCAACTCATCAAACTACAATAATCAGAACAACACCAACCTTGACAAATCTCAATTTTGGACTCGAAACAAAAACGAAGGCAACAATGAATCATATGATCCCAAATCTAAGCAACCAGTGCTTGCATTATCCGGAAATCCTCAAAATATGAAAAATCCTAAAAATGCTACTCCCAGTGCTAACACATATGTGCCAAACACTGATCAAGGACAACTCAACACAAACAACACCAACGATACTCAAAACAAAAACATGAATCCAGGACCTAACAACCATTCGTGCAACAACACGAACAATTTCCAAAAGCGTATCTTCACACCACTGAGACAATCATTAGAATCCGCATTCAGAGAACTTTTGGCAAACAAGATTCTTTCTTTGCCTCCAATCAGCAACTATGAACCCCCAATCAAACCACCTTGGTGGAATGATTCACACTATTGTGATTTCCATCACAACAAGGGTCATAGAACAAACGAGTGCATGAGATTGAAACACATAGTACAGGACATGATTGATCGAGGTGACTTAACAGTGGATGGTCTCAAAACAAATGGTGATCATGGAGCCTTCAAAAATCCTCTCCCAAATTACAACAAAGATGGAGCATCAACTTCAGATGATACACGTGGAGCTCGTATTAATCACATCTACAACAACACCATTAACCACATATCAGCTGAAGATCATCAAGTCAATGTCATCACCATTCGAGATCGGCATGATCATGAATCTGTCAATGTAACAACCTGAACTTAGAAATATGTCTTGAAGGGACATACTGCACCTACAACTACCACACCAAAAATCCAATATGACTTGGTTAGCAACCTACGCAAGACTCCAGCTCAAATATCTATCCTTGAATTATTGAAACTATCACCAAAGCACAAAGACATATTGGAGCAAGCGCTATTGGAAACAAATGTACCTCAAAATCTGGATACAAACAGATTTCAAGCCATGGTCACCCATATGATAGGACCTCATAACCTCACCTTCTCAGAGCATGACAATACTTCCTTGAGTCATCCACATAATACTCCTCTCCATATTGAAGTCATTGTTTGCAAACACCGAGTAAAAAAAAGTCTTAATAGATGGAGGAGCCGGACTTAATATATGTACTTTAAAGCTTATCCATGCATTAGGCTTCTCAGAAGAATCTATTGATCCTTGCAAGAAGATTACCATAAAAGCATATGATGACGAGGAAAGATCCTCTAAAGGAACAGTGATATTACCTATTCAAGTAGGACCAGTACAAAAGGATACTATATGTCAGGTCTTAGATATTGATATCACCTACAATATTTTATTAGGACGCCCTTGGATACATGAAATGCAAGCAGTACCTTCTATGTATCACCAGTGTGTCAAGTTTCCTTATGATGGACAAGAAATTTCCATATCAGCTGATCACAATCCATTTCAACATTGCAACGCAATGGGAGCAGCCTAAGATAGTTTGGTTCCTCATAATAGAGAAAAGCAGCGATCTTCAACATCAGATTCACAAACAGCAAAATCCAACTCCTTATGGGGAGACTTCAAATAGAAAATGCAAATCAAAGACCAAGGCATGGGAGAATACTCTTTGGAACCTTTATGTTTGGCCAAATTGCCAACATCACCTAGATCGCATGGTTTGCCTACTACATCAACACATCTTGCCACTCAGCCCATCACTAAATTTGATGGTACCTTCATCCAATTGGGTACTCTCGCACATGAATTAGAAGACAAAGATGTTCTTAGCTGATTATACAAAGATGATGAAGAAGATCATAGAGTAGCTGCTCTGGACATTGTTCTACCAACACACCTGTATGGAAAAGGCTACTTAATCATGAAGAAAATGGGATATGGCAGTAAAGGACCTATTGGGAAATGCAAAGAAGGAGTCACTGAACCTATAGATCTTCCTTCACAACCTAGTAGAAGCAAAGCAGGATTGGGTTCTAAACTCACGTTCCTCAATGGAAGGTAAAGAAGAAGTACGAAGAAGAATCCTAGCAGGAAGCACTCTTTGAATCAGCAGAAACAATCCGCAAGGCACGGGAACGTCAAGATCAGAGGTTGCATCAGGGAATGCTTCTAAGTCATAAGAAGGCCCTATCTATAGCAGTAGCTCATATTCAAACACCAATGTCTCAAGAACAAATCATGTCCTCTCCAGATACCATTATTCCTCCCCGAGGAAGTACAGTTTATGAACAAATCCAGCAAGTAGAAGACGGATCTGATACAGAATCAACAAAAACCATTAAAATGGTATCCATCATCAAAGATTTGTTTTCACCATACAACATACCTGTTTACAGCACAGATAGAATCTGGGACGATGCCTATGAGACAGATTCCAATGAATATGAATGGGGTACCTACTCCAATACTACTACAGATATCCTTGATGATATTGGTTCTATATCCCTTTCTCAAGAAGAACATAATGCAGAAGATAGACCTCTTGAATTTGGACCACAAAATATCTATGACGCCAAGGAAAGCGAACAGGAATATTATGAACAAGTATACGTAGAGGATAATACCATCGAAGACCTCGATGATATCCTAGATTTCTTTAAAACCAAGAACAATCACGATGCAAACTCTGTCCTAACACTCACAGTAGCCGAACTGGATCCACCTAATGATTCCTTACCGCTTGTCTTTCCTGACCTCATCGACTGGGATGAACCTGAAACACATAATATACCAATTTTCCCAGATGATGAATCTATTATCCATTACCTATGTACCATAAATCTGAAAACAGGCTCTACCAGTGAACGAAATAATGATATCTATCAATCAGGGAGTGCCAAGTCTCTCAGTCGCAAAAATACACTAAGTAAAGGATCTGATGCTGAAAACCAGTCAATGGCAGCTCTAGATCACAAAAAAGTAAAAATAAAGGATGCATCTGAGGGTGAAAACCTTTTTAAGGAACCTAATGATGGGAGACTTGACACTCTTCCTGAACACTTTCATGAGCGATCACCCATTTTGATTGAGCCCACTCAATCAATCAACATTGGTACCACAGAAGCAGCCAGAAACATACACCTTGTAGAATCTCTGACAGAGGAAGAAAGATCGGCATTCATCATCTTCTTTAAAGAACAGCAAATTAACTTTGCTTGGTCCTATGCTGATATGCTTGGGGTGGATCCACACTTAATCATGCATCACTTGTCCATTTCTACAGGAGTTAAACCAG
The DNA here is from genome assembly GCF_030272615.1 of Cryptomeria japonica. Lineage (NCBI taxonomy): Eukaryota > Viridiplantae > Streptophyta > Pinopsida > Cupressales > Cupressaceae > Cryptomeria > Cryptomeria japonica. The sequence goes on along the minus strand of NC_081414.1, from coordinate 884,600,449 downwards.
TCAAGCAAAAACTACGGAAGATGAATCCACAGGTGGCACTCATGGTCAAAACTGAATTGAAAAAACTATCAGACGTCGGATTCATCCGACCCATTGACTATGCAAAATGGATTTCCAACATCGTTCCAATATCAAAACCAGATGGTAGTATCAGAATTTGCACTGACTTCAGAGACGTCAACAAAGCTTGTCCAAAAGATGACTTTCCTCTACCTAGTATCGACATAATTGTAGATCTTATAGCAAGCCATGCAATGCTCTCACTAATGGACGGTTTCTCAGGCTATAATCAAATCAAAATAGCCCCCGAAAATCAAGATAAAACCGCGTTCACCTGTCCGTGGGGAACGTATTGTTGGAATGTTATGCCTTTTGGCTTAAAGAATGCAGGGGCCACTTATCAAAGAGCAATGACCACAATATTCCATGACATGATGCACACATTTATGGAAGACTATGTGGATAATTTACTAGCTAAATCCTTCACCAGAGCCGAACATCTCGGCATCCTAACAAAGATCTTTGATCAATTGGAGAAATTCCAAGTCAGGCTCAACCCTAAGAAGTGTGTCTTCGGGGTTACATCAGGTAAGTTACTAGGCTACATAGTCTCAGCTAAAGGTATTGAAGTAGATCCAGCAAAGGTACAAGCCATTATGGACATGCCACCACCAAAGAATATCAGTCAACTCAGATCTCTACAAGGATGACTTCAATCAATCAGGCGATTCATCGCTCAGCTAGCAGATAAAAGTCTCCCATTTAACCATTTACTACACAAAAATGTACCATTCAAATGGGAGGCCAAGTGTGCAGAATCTTTTTACCAAATCAAACAGTACCTGATGAATCCACCAGTTCTGGTACCACCAGTCGCAGGAAAGCCTCTTATTTTATATATCTCAACAACAGATATATCACTGGGGGCACTATTGGCACAAGAAGATCAACAAGGGAAGGAACACACTATATATTACATCAGTAGGACATTGAATGGCTATGAACTAAACTATACATTCATTGAAAAATCTTTCCTAACAGTGGTCTTCGCATCTCAGAAGTTCTGACATTATATGCTAGCACACACCATTAAGCTAGTAGCAAAAATTGATCCTCTCAAATATCTACTCAGCAAGGCAGCTCTTACAGGCCGATTGGCTAAATGGGTCATGATTCTCAGAGAATTTGACATCCAATACATAGAAAGATGAGCCATCAAGGGACAAGCAATTGCAGATTAGTTGGCTGAAGCACCACTCCCAAGCAAACACACAATGAAGATCGAATTTCTAGACAGGGATGTTCTTACTCTTTCTACTAAACAATGAACCCTATACTTTGACGGATCCTATACACAACATGGTTTCGGTGCTGGCATTCTGTTCATCACTCCTGAATGACACACTATACCAAGATCATATAGGCTTATGTTTCCATGCACAAATAATGTGGCTGAATATGAGGCACTAGTTATAGGCATCAAAATGGCCGTAGAATGGAAAATCACAGAGTTAAAAGTCTATGGAGACTCGCAACTGGTCGTCCATCAAATCAACAATGACTATCAGACAAAGGATGACAAGCTACTACCCTATAAATGAATGGTGGATGACTTTTAACAGTATTTTGTGCACATCACCTTCAAGCAAATACTAAGGTTGAACAACAAAGCAACCGATGCAATGGCTACAATCGCTTCACTACTAAAAATTCTAGAGCAACAGAGTCGTTACGAGTTCCTGGTAGAGCAACTGTTCTCCCCCGCCTATGACCACTCTGAATCCCAAGTTATCTATGCCTTGACTGGTTCAGATTCTCCGTTATATGGACCCATATACGACTACCTCAAGCACAATATCTTACCCATTGACCAGTCCCGTAACCAAAAACGTAACTTTATCCGACAAGCTGCCCGTTACACCCTTACTGTCGATACTTTGTATCATCGAGGTCTCGATGGTACTCTTCTTCGTTGCCTCAATCGTAATGATTCTGATTCTGCTTTACATGAGCTTCACGAAGGTATTTGCGACACACATTCAAGTGGCACTACTCTTGCTAAAAAGCTTCTAAGGATGGGATACTACTAGCCTACAATGGAAAAAGACTCATATCACTTTGCCAAGAAATGTCCTAAATACCAGATCCATGGTAATCTCATACATGCACCAGCACAGGAACTGCAGCCCTTTACAACATCCTGGCCCTTTTGTCAGTAGGGACTAGACTTGGTTGGCAAAATTCATCCTTCCTCTTCAAATGGACACAAGTTCATTATAACAGCAACAGAATATTTTACCAAATGGATAGAAGCAGTTCCCATGACCATAGTGACAGGGAAACAAATTGCCTCTTTTATCTTGAATTATCTGATCTGCAGATATGGTATCCCAAGTTCAATCATTATAGATAATGGACGACCTTTTAAGAATCAAGATGTCCAAGAACTATGTGAAAAATTCAAAATCCAACATAGGTTCTCCACACCATACTACCCGCAGGGAAATGGTCAAGCGGAAGCATCTAACAAAATAATTCTGAAAATCCTCAAGAAAATAGTGAATGATGCAGGCAAAGATTGGCACGTACAACTCAATCCAGCACTTTGGGCATACAGGACCAGCATCCGCACACCTACAGGAGCAACACCATACTCATTGGTATATGGATCAGAAGCCATTTTACCCCTGGAGGTAGAAATCCCCTCTCTCAGAGTCTCTTTAAAAGGATTAATCCCAGATGAAGAGTATCGAGTTAACCGACTACAAGAGCTTGAACTATTAGATGAAAGATGTCAGCATGCTTGCACTCATCTCAAAGCATATCAGCAATGCATGTGCAGAAGCTACAATCACAAGGTCATTCTCTGAAACTTCAAAGTTGGTGACCTAGTCCTCAAAGAAAATCCAAGAAATCAGCAAGATCGAGAAAAGAAAGGGAAATTTGAACCTAACTGGTTGGGTCCCTATGTTATCATATCAGTCTATGGATCAGGTGCCTATCAGCTAACAACTTCTGACGGAGATGTGCTCGATGAACCAACTAACAGCATCCATCTAAAGAGGTACTACACTTAAGTGGCCTAGTGCACGGAAAAAGCCAAAATAAGCAAAAAAAACAAAAAAACAAAACAAAACAAAACAAAAAATAAAAAAATAAAAAAATAAAAAAATCCAGAAAAAGCAGAAACATAAAGTACAATAAAAACAAATGGTAAAAACTTGGTAAACAGGCGCTCTTGTGAAAAAACGGCTCCTCTATCTATTTCCATACCATTTTATCCATCAAACACTATCGGCCATCACCCGACACTTATCATATATTCATTCAGGACATACTTAGCGTAGTCACTATCCTGAGTTATCCATCTATATCTATCCTCTCACCGCATTCAACCATGGCTTGGAAATCACTGTACATGATCATATCAAGAGGCACACTCACCTAGGGGCATTAACTTGTTCAAAACTTGCAAACATTCAAGACATCACAACTATTGCAAAACTCAAAAGCATGAAATCAAACAAACCAAAACTACGCTTCATCACAAGAACCAATGCAAAACAATTCACAAAAATACCAAGGATGGATGATTTTCTGAAGTACTAAATGTTGCATTCTTGCATAAAGTCTTGACTAGTTTTGTATTTTGAATTTTTTAAATTTTTGGATTCTCTTCCTTGTCTCACTAAATGCTTCACAGCTAGAGTCAAGAGAAACTCCAATATTTTCTTAGTCTTCTATCTGTGAGGTGATCACTTGTACTGTGTGAATCCTTGCCTCGAGACGTAATACGTCAAATATCACTAAAGGCCTGATTCCACTTCACGCATCCAAATGATCAAATCTTGTCTATTTACGCAATACGCACTCAGGTCGTCTTGGTTCAATTATATCTTGACGCTTGTACTATCTTGCAAAATCAAAAATCATGTAAATTTTTCTCAGGTCATTATAGTTCAATTATACCATTATGCTTGTATAAATTTTCAACATATCCAAAAATCAATAAATGCTCAATGATGATATCTACAAAGAAAGCAAACAAATGGTTATATCGGATGGCAAATGCAAAACGAGGATGCTCCAAAAATAATTAGTTGCATATCATTTTTTAATTAAGTCGCATATCATTAATATTTTTATTTATTAGCTGCATATCATTTTAACATCATTGCATATCATTTTATATTTAGTTGCATATCAAATCATACATCTCATTTTCAAGATACATCTCACAGCATATAAAAACATACATCCTGCATCATACATTATATCATATATATAAGCATTTCATCATCATGAAGAAATAACTCACATAACATTCATCCATATACACACATCACATGATCAAAAATGGTGCCATATATATATATATATATCTCAAAAATGATCCAAATGTACAAAATGTGTCAAAACTGTGTCCAATACAAAGAATAACAATGCTCAAAAATACAACAGAGACCATGTCTCTCAAGTATGACTATCCCCTGACGGAGATGGTCTCTCTCTAGATGCACCCGCCCCTGGATCTCCAGGAGGGTCCTATCTCGGTGGCCCCGTAACCCCTCGGCTCTCAGACCGTGACCCAGTAGCTCAAGATCGGCTGGATCTCGACTGTGCAAAACTCTGTACTCGCCGGTCCCTGGGTACTGCCGCCTCATAGTGCCGCCTGTAATACTCTGCCTCCTGGGCTCTCAGCGCCAGCTCTCTCAAGGTGTCTCTCATCGGACCACCCACCGCTGCTCTCTGCATGCTGGACACCACCTCCTCCACTCGTCCCCGCCGCTCTATCTCGCTATCTCGCTTAGTGGTCAACTAAGAAATCTGCTGCTGATAGGTCAAAATCTATGCCTGCAGCTACAGAATGGTCACCTGTAGCGTCCGGATCTGTGCATCCTCCATATGACCAGGGATCCGAACCCGTAGTGGTACTTGTGCCGGAGGAACCCCTCCCACTCAGCCTATCCTCGGTGCTGGAGGTGGGAGTACATCCATCCTCCTCCTCTGTGCTGGTCGCCTAGGCTCATCATCACCCCCCACCGCAGCTAGCACCTCCCCCACTCTCCCCTCTCCACCGGCTCTGATAGCCAATCCACCTCTCCCTCTATCTATCCTCGCCTGCCTCACTGCTCTCTTCACACCTCTATCCCCTCTTCTCCCTCTATCTCCCCGCCTCCCTCTCGCTCCTCTCCCTCGTCCATCATCCCCATCATCTCCATCATCTCCCCCGTCTCCCTCTTCCTCATCCAAATCAAAGGCTGACCTCATCTCCTCAGGATCAGATATCCTGGCCACCACCCACGCAGCAAACAATCAGGCAAACTCATCTGTCATACCCGCATCCTGAATCTCTGAGGCATAGTCCCATATCTGCCGGCCAACCCCACAAACTCCTCCACCGCCACGACACTATCAATGGTCAGCCCCCAATCAGCCACATCCTGCTGCCGCCGTGCGTATAGGCACGCTCCCTAAGGAATACCCTGCTGGCGCCCGAACTGCCTCAAAACTTGGGTAACCACAAACCTCTCTATAATGAACGGGGTCCTCCCAATCAGGTACCTGGTCATAAATATAAAGGGCATCTCTAGCCCATCCTCAGGCCACACCTCACATCCTGTATACAGTCGCCAGGTGACCGTATCAATGTCATCCAGTACCCTCCTCCAGTGCTCTAGTTTGCCCAGCTTGCACTGGACAACTAGACCCCTGTATCCGTAGGCATATGCACATCCTACGGGCCTGTCCCTATCTGCTAGTGGCCTCGCTGCTGGAATGTGCTCCCAGCACCATACCTGTAATAAAGTCACGCTAGCTGACAAACTGTCGTAACCGAGGTATACTACCTCATGCAGGGCCCTGTATAAATGAGCCAACATAGCTGACCCCCATGCAAACCTCCAGCCCTGAGTGACCATCTCCTCCAAAACCAGCCCCCATCCCACCGAGAATCCCTTTGACCTGCGATCAGGACAAAGAAATCCACCAATGAACCCTGCTAGTATGGATGGCAGCGGTGCATAATCAAGGTCCAAAAACTCCTACCATGGAATCTCATAGCCGCAGACTATGTCATCCTGGAAAATGCGGCGTAATGCCTCTGTGCCACCCTCCTCTGACTGTTCGTATGGTAGTAGTGCCCCTACTACAGGGATGCGCAGGATCTTGTAACAGTCCTCTAGGGTGACTGTAATCTCTCCTGTAGCAAAATGGAAGGTGTTTGTATCATTGTGCCACCTCTCCGCAAGTGCTGTCAATAGCCCCCGGTTCACAGTGAACTGAGGCATATCCAAGAGAGAAGTCAATCCATATCTCTTGATAATATCGAGATCGGCCTGTGACAACCATAGTATCAATGTCCATGGTCTGGGAAATCTCTCCCGCGACTGAACCACGTCCAATCGCTCCTGTCAACAAGCAAAACAAATCCAATATCAGTTTCCACATCAAAACAAAGATATCACAATCAAACTTACATCAACAACATGAAACAATTTGCTCATCTACATCAAAGTTCAAAATCCTATCATTTCATATCAACTTGTAACACAACTCAAGTTCTCAAAAACCATATCAAAACTTGTAACACAACTCAAGTCTCCAAAAATCACATAAACTTGTAAAACAACTCAATTTTCCCACCTATATCAGCTTGTAACACAACTCAAGTTTCCAACCCATATCAGCTTGTAACACAACTCAGGCTTCACACATTGAACTTAAACCAGAACACGCAAACAAATCATATTTTGATCAAACACAACACATTGATATCTACACATAACTTGAAATATCGCAAATCCAAACAAGTTATATCAACACTCATCTTGGACAAAAGCATAAAATCATGACAGACAGACCAAAACAAATTTTCAAATCGGCTCATCTCGCAAAAATTTTCCAGATGCGCTAAAACAGATACCCAATGTGCTAAAAAACCCCCACACGCTAGGCTGCTTTTTCTACACGCTAATCTATTTACCCTATGCGCTAGACTGACTATACGTGCTAAATTTTTCCCCCCATGCGCCACCTAACCTACCCTATGCGCTAGACTCTGTCTACGCGCTAATCTACACCTCCTAGGCACTACCTGTTTGGCCCTATGCGCTAGGTTAACCCTACGCACTAAACTCCCTTACCTATGCGAACCCCTGCGACCCCTATGCGCTAGGTCTACCCTACACGCTAACCTATTGACCTGACGCGCTACCCGATGGCTGCCATGCGCTATTATACCTATATGCGCTAACGTATTAGTTTTATGCACTATCCTATCTATTTCGGATGCGACCTCTAATATTAAACTCGATGCGCTACTCTAAACTTCGTATGCGCTAATCTAAGCCCTAGACGCGCTAAACCGTAAAACCCGAACTTTGAAAATTAAAAAACGACTAAAAACGACAAAATGAAAAGTCAAAAGAAGGTCAAATATGTTGACTTACTGGTGGTCCACATACTGCAGGTCTCCGATACCTCCAAATGCGCTCGAAATGGTGTCTATGATAAGGAATCGGCATTTTCTCTGCAGACCAAATTCTCTTTCTCCAAAGTCAACAAAGCACAAATGAATCTAATTCAAGCCATTTTCCCCTTTTATAAGAGGAAAATGAAATTAGGGTTAGCCAAATGGACTTGTCATATGGTCGTGGTCTCCCCTATACCATAACATTTGTAACTTATCAGGAGATCAATCAATTTCACCACATTTCACATGCACGAAATCATACACATCATACGCAACTCATCAAATTAAATCAAAAAATTTCAAAATATTGATTCATCTCCCGAGAGGGCATCACCATCAAATATCGAATCTGGGGCATCACCATCAAATATTGAATCTGGGGTATCACACATCAAATCAAATCCGGGGCACGACTTGCAAATCAAAAGAGCGACACAAAAATTACATTTGATCATAAATCATGGTAAGGCATCATTTTCTTTGAAATAACATGTGCACACACGTCACTTCAAAGAGGGGCAAAATGTAGACGTATAAAAATGACCACATTCCTAAATGAATATTTTATGTTCATTTAAATCCGATTTAATTAAATTACCTACATTCCTCTATTTAATTAAGTAAATTACCCAATTTATTTAAATTAAATTCACTATACCCATTTAATGAATAAATCATTTTTTTCAATTAAATCCCCCTATCCACTTTTAATTAAATTCAAATTTAATTAAATAGTTATCCTAAATTGAATAAATCTAATTTATTTAATTGCAACCAAATTGAATTAAATTACTTTATTTCAATTAAATCCTATTATCCCTCCATCCACTTGCAAAAACCCAAACCCCTTTCTAATCCCTTCTAGAATCTTCTAATCACTTCTAATTAACCTAGCCCCTCCTCTAAACTTTGTCACATCCCTAAGCAAAGGGAAGTCACTTCTCAAAACCTCAAAGTCTTTGATAACCATTAAAGGCTTCAAGTCTTCAACCACTAAATTCTTCAAAGTCTTTGATAACCATTAAAGGCTTTCAACCTTCAACCACTTAATCCCCAAAGTCTCCAATAACCATTAATAGTTAACTCAAACCCTCCTACATGGTTAAAACATTTGTTTTGACTCAACCTTCATCCAACCCAAGGGTCTCATCAGGCCTTTAATGCTTTGACCATGATTATCTCTTAATCATTTGCACAAAGGTTTATCCTTGGATTAACTCTTAATCCATTGGGTAATCCTAATTTAGACTTGACCCTTACCCTCTAGATAACCATGAGGTCTTCTCAGGCATTCAATGTCTCCAACCCCTTCTCTCAACCCAACCCTATGTTGACACTTGTCACCATTTCATTGGTGCCAATTACAAACATGGATCCCCAACTTTCAAACTCAACCCTTGATTAAACCATTCAATCTTGACCATCCATTGCCCTATTCTTGCTATAAATAGAGCTCTCATTCCTCCATTTTTATGGATCATCCTTCAAATTTGTAGTATCATACTTATGCTCAAATACATTCAAGCTTTCATATCATTTTTATGCTCATCATTTAGCCTCTCTTTAGATCAGGAATTAGTTTAAATATGCATGTTTAGAATAATTTCTTTATCATTTAGCTCAATTATAGACTAATATATCATGTTAGGATAGTATTCATACTAACCTTGTCATCTTATCATTTAGTTTATTACATTTCTAAGATCATACATAGCTTATAACGCATCTCATACTAAAATCTATCAAAACATCCCTCGTTCTTGCATTTGCCATCCCGAAACCATTTTGCTCAGTGATCTGAGAGCAAAAACATTGGTTTGAGGGACATTGTGAGATAGAGAACCATGGGACCAACCTTAGGAAGCTGAGTAATACTTCATTACTCCATAGCTTGCACCAAGAAGTTCTCTGTGTGTGTGTGGACAAGTATTTTGCAATATTTTCACATATTGAGTTTTATCAGCCCACTTTTCCCACATACATTTCTGGCACCCACCATGGGGTCCGACCCCAAATAACAAATCGGTTTTTGAAATTAACCACTTTTGCAGGCATGCAGGAAAAATGAAGTAGCGCTTTCAGTTCACTGTTTAGCGCATCCAATCCACTGTTCAGCGTGTGGAGACCATCATCTAGCGCGTGCAATTCAAACATTAGCGCGTGACCCCATTAAGTTTATCCTGTAGGCTTCAGCGCGGAGACAAAACAGAGTAGTGCATCAAGCTAATAGATTAGCGCATCCAGTCCATATTTCAGTGCTTGTAGACCATCATCCAGCGCATGAAGTTAAAAATTTAGCGCATCAAATTACTCACTTTCCTGCAGGTCTCAGCGCGGGAGAGAGAAAAAACAAACAGAACAGCGCTTCAAACACACAGAATAGCGCATTCGGAACGCAGTACAATGCATTAAGCTATTGTTTTAGTGCATAATAGTTTTATTTTAGCGTGTATAGTCCTTTTTGCAGCGCATCACAGACAGCAAACCAGAAAATTACAATTGTAACCAAAATAAAATCTAGACTTGTAGAAGTCCACCGAAATCCCGATTTTCTAACTAGTGAAGTGACAATTTTGCAGGATTCTAACAGTTTCTTGCAGGTGGAGCAGGAAATTTTATTTTAAAATGATTTCTTTTGTTGACCGCAAAATCGAAAATTTTGCTTTGTTGACCAAAATTCATTTTCATAGATCAGAAAATCACTGCTTTAAAAAGGTAAAATAAACACCATGTTTTTGTGGAGCAACATCTCCACATAGATTTTAGTACATCACTGAATTGAAAGGCTAAAAATAAACAATTTGATTGCTTTGTCTCGAAAGTGGAAGGAATATGCTCTCCCCTTAACTAGGTGATCAAAAATCTAGACCACTCTTACAGCTTTCATTATTTCAAGCATTTACATCCTTTAGCAGGCCTGCCTTCCCAAGGAGTTGGAATCAACTCTTAAAGCTGTTTATGGCCGGTGTGAAGGGAACGACCTAAGTGGGCAATGACTTTGATGCCAAGAATTCCAACCCACTATAATCAAATGTGGAAAGTGACGAAAAGTCCTTTTCAACGATTGTGCATAGTGATTAGCCTTCCCCAGTATCCTTGAGATACGTAAAGCCTTTGTTCTAAAGGTTGGGAAGCCTCTTGAGGGAGTTTATCACTGACGGCCGAATAGGAAGCCTGATTACGAACCCTAGAAATAGAAGCTTTGAACCGAGTCAGTAACCAGACATTTATACCATCATAGTGCAAGGGTGGGGAAGAATCCGCCCCCAAGATTACTCACCATATATCTCCCAAGATAACTACTCAACTATGAAGCAATTCATTTTGAGTTAATTTCTGGCAAAAGGCAAAAAAACGGGCACCTTCTACTGGGTGACACGACTGTTTGAGCTGACGGAGTATTGAGACTAGTGGGCTATGATGTTATTTATGACCCTTGATTAAAGAGTCTTTCTGAAGTGTATTACTTGTATCAAAACCTGTTAAAACATTCAAGATTTGAACACATCTTCACAGAATATACACTTTTTGTTAGATTAGGCAAAATGGTTGTACTTTTTGTGTTGTGCTTGCATTTATTACTTCATAAAATCATCCATAAAACTTGAAAAATTTCCAACAAAAATTCAAAATTCACAATAACCAAACCAAAGAAAAAAATCAGGGCAGTTTAGTGCATGAGAGCAACTTCTTAGCGTGTGGAGTAATTCTGTTAGCGCATCCAAACTACCAGTTAGCGCGTTGGTTCAAAATAGTAGCGTTTCATCCTAAGGCAAAAATAGTGTAAAATCCTTTAGCGCATCAGAACAACAGTCTGGCGCGTGGAAACAACAGTTTAGCGCTCGGCATACAAACATTAGCGCATAAAGTCCAAAAGTTAGCGCTTCGCAGACCCAGGATACCGCATAGCTTTTTCAACAGCTAGAAAAACAATTTTAACAGTGCAAAAACTTTAGCGCGTGTCTGCGAGCAGCCTAGCGCGTGAGGTTATTATTTTAGCGCATCAAGGAATTTCAGTAGCGCATGTAGACTCTGTTCTAGCGCGTGATAAAAAATAGAAAAACAGAGAGCAAAACCGAGAAAAAAATTTTGAAATTTTCAAAAACATTTTTCAAAGCATTTTTCATCACCATCATTTGTCATCAAACCAGAGTGGCAAACAAACCATTAAAACTATTTCTCAAACAAAATTTGTGACAAAAGAAACGTTGTCAGAATCCTAAAATGAATTGCACAATAGAGGATGTCTCTCCTATCATAATCCGGAAAGCTCATCATCAGTATCAATAGAATCCTTTACCATCCTACGGATTTTTATCTCAAAACACTTGTTTAAAATCTTCAAATTGTCAAATCAAGTTTCCAGATCGGGAGGCTTTTATCCATATCATTTGACACGCTTTGTCATGAAGGGGCATCTAAAAGCCTTCACTTTGATAGAGTAAGATTTGAAATTTTCAAAAACAAGATCAACTGAATCCAAACCAATCAAAGGAAACCATTGATCACTCATGCATGACTAATCCCCTTATTCTGAGAAGAAAGAACCTCTATCGTAACATCACGTTGAAGAAACAACAACCTAGTTTTTCCAAATTCATCAAGAGAAATAAGTTTTTATACAACAATCGTCAACTGTTCAAGTCTTCTCGGGTATTCCTTCATCACGTCAAACGTTATATCCAAAACAAATCTAACGAATTTGACAAAGAACCCTTGAAAACAAGAGCATACTATCAAAAGTCTGCTTTTAATCAAACCATCAACCATGGAGGAAAGATCAATCTAGCATTCTTGCTCGACCAGTGCATCACATATAACACATCTCGACCAGAACCAACAACATCCGAGCAACACATCGAAGAAGATTTTGTCCCTTTCATCACTGAAAGTTTCTACTAAAATACCTGTTACTCGCTCTCAACGAGACAAACAAAGCGAGACACACGCAAAATCAAGTATGAATCGAAGATTATCAAATCCTTTTGAGGTTCCACCCTTAGAAGAACCTGAAATTACTGAAGCACTCCTTCGAGAATGTTAGGAAAACCCTTCATTCCAAAAGCTTGTAGAAAAGTTGATGGAAAATGACAAAGAAAAGTATCTACTCATGCTCACAAGTAAAGGCGTTAAACTTCCTAAAGATTTGGACGCAAACATTTTTCAAACTAGGTCTCGACAATATGTATATCAAGAACAACAAAGAGAAGAAGAAACTCACATACCTGAGCAACATATACCTGAGCAACATATTCCAGAGCAGCACATTCCAGAACAATGCATACCCGAAATAAGTATAGCTGAGCTAGAAACTCCAGAACAAAACATACCGTTTACCACACCTTTTCAGTTAAGAACAAATATGAGGGAAGAAGTCTTCCCTCGGCAAGATAATGCACCTTTAGTTGCTCTTACTCAACAAATGCAAATGTTGCAAAGGCAAATACAAGATATGCAATAATGGACAACAATACGGTACCATTCAACTGGCTCTGCACCTTGTTGGTATTGTCCATTCAACTGGCTCTGCAACTTGGCAATGATGCTATCCTTACCTCTTACCTCCTCCTTGGCATTGTTATAGGCCTTTAAAACTGTTTCCAACTTGATTTGGAGGGCCTCTTTCTCTTTGGCTTCCTTCTCTGCTACTACAACACTAAATTTTGCAGTCTCTAACACAGTGCTAGCAGCCTCCACTACCCCTGTACTCTGCACTCTCCTCACCATCATTCCACCAAGGTAACTTGACCCTGGGGTATCTTTGCTTTTCTTACTCTCATTTCTCTTAAGAGACCACATGACAAGTGCAGCATTGTCTTTATTGAAAGTAATCCCCTCCATGAGTTTAGTCTCTTTTCTCACTGCATCTAGTACCAGGGCGTCTGCTATATCTCATTTAGGTAAGATAAGCACTCCAGCTTGTGCTACCATATCTCTTCCCTGCTCAGGGGTGATGGTTTTGAATTCTTCCATCATCTCTTGCTTTATTTCCTCTTCCACCAGGGCTGGATCTTTATTGGGCTGCTCAGCCTTTCTTGTTTCACATCTACCATTATATTTATCTATGTGCTGTTTCCATATAAACTGCATAAATGCTTCTGATGTGACAAAATTGTTATCAGCTAAAAAGGCACTACTTGCCTGTTTTATCTCAAGATCCCACTCCTGGCCTTTGAGTTTAGTGGTAGTGATATCCATTTCAGCAGAAATGGGTTCTTCTGGCATTCCTTCCTCCACTTCATCATAAGTGTATGGAATTTCCCCTAGACTACCTAACTATAGGAGTTGCTTAGCTGCTGCTTGCTCATTTCCTATATGGATAGGGGATTGGGATGGGGAATACAAAGGTGTATCTGATTGCACTTCTTTTCCCACCCTTTGCTTCTTTGGGCTTTCTTGGATGTCAATGACATCTTGTATCTTCCTCTTTCCTTTGGAGGTAGAGGGCTCCCCTATTGTAGGCATCAGCACAATATAACTGGATTTCTTATGCAGTGTGTAATTACCAGGAGGGATTGCCTTACTGGAAGATGGCCTACTTAGGATTATTCTTGCCTTCTCAGGGTTGCTCTTGATTACAACTTCTCTCTTCTCCTTCAGTGTCTACATCACATCTTCAAAGCAAACAATCAAAAACTTTATTTTTTCTTCCAGTGGAAAAAATCTAGACAATGGGTCATAGCTAGCATCAAATTGATGCACAAAATCCAGGGCTTTTTTATAAGCCACCCACTTTTCTTTCCTTAACTCCTGCTCGTCTAGATCAAATTCATTTTTGATGAGGTCTTCAGGAAACTGGAATTGATGAGGCCTACCTCTGCATGCTACCTTCTTCCTAAACATACCGTTGAAGAAGTCCTCTAGATCAGCACACTTGGACACTGCAGTGGACAAATGATAAGGTTTGAGGAAATCCTCAAAGCAATTCCAGCCTCCCTTTGTTATTACAAATTGGTGGGCTATGGTAGCTGTAGGGAAAATAGTCCCTTTACCCCTGCCTATCAACTCTGCCTCTTGCAAGCCACCAATTTGTCTAAGGATCTTCGCGATTCCCACTTTGAGAGGGACCTGGTATGGTAACAAAAAATGGGGTGCCCCTGAAACCAAAAACTCTGAAAACTGTGGAGACTGGATACAAATAAATGTCACCCCAGTTATGAACAATTTTTATGTTCTCTGCGAATTCTTTTGGTCTTATGAATTCCAGAAGAACCTTGGGGATCCTTAGGTTCTTAGAGAAGAGGAGAGTCCTTATTTTAGATGCAAAATATTTATCAAACTTCAAAAAACTGGCATCCTCTCTATCCCATGACAACGCAGTACTCCATAATTGTACTGGCATTTTTTCTCCTTCCTTCTCCTTAACTAGGTCCAATCCACTGGCAAAGTAATCACCACCTTTGAAGAGAAAAAGGTGCATCAGGAGTGAGTACCATCCGAAAGGCCTATCCACCTTTCCATTCTTGATTCCTATTAACCCTCCATGGATAGCATCAGCAATAAAAGAGGCATAATCAGATGTAATTGCAAGAGAAGGATTTAAAATTTGGGCAACCATTAACAAGTAATGATTCGGCATATTTTCTTCAGCATCTTCTCCCAAAACTTGGCAAAGTGCCCAATACATTCCTTTGGCCCTCAGGGTGAACATACTTAATGAAAAGGGCTCTTGTGTGTTGGGTCCAACAACTGTTAACCCTCCTATTTTCACAAAAAACTCCTTGAGAGGCCCATTCCTGAGATGACTCCTCTGTGCACCGTAAATTTGGGCTAATGATGTGAAATTTATAGGTTCTAGAAAGTTTGTGAACTCATTAAGCCCAAATGTTGTCCTAAACTCTTCAGCATTAATTTCAACAAGGGTTTTTCCATTTACATCCTGAATGCTTCTTGTGACTGGATCATAGTTGAATGCAATTTGGGTCAACAAATCTGTGTCCATGAATACCCCTGGGACTACTAATTTCCCGACATCTAATTCCCAATACTATTTTGTAGGGCAGGAGAATTTCTCATTCCAAATCCAACTTTAAACAACCCCAACCCAAACAGTCCAACCTATGGGTCTCTCAACCAATTACCCTTGTCATATAATCCTTCTCCTATCTTTAGACGGGGAGCCTTGAGCACTAACTCTTTTGCCTTTGATGCCTGATTAGTTGACAATGTCAACTATTCTAAAAAATCATCACAAACACTCCTTTCTAAATAGTTAACTTTGCCAGAAAATTCTCTTTTAGGAGCCATTTTGAAAATGCAAGAAATGAATACCACTCCTAAACAATTCTGTGGCAAATCAATTATCTTATCTAGAACACTACAAAGGAATTGCTACACAAGAATACGAGACAACCTATTTTTTGCTTGAAGCAATTTTCTCTGCAACTGAACTGACTTGCTCTATATCTGAGGAAAATAACTCTGTGTCTACTCTTCTACAAAATCCTTTAAAAGATATCTTCACCTGGTTGATAGGAAATCAAATATTTGTACTCAGGGCCTTAACTATAACATTGATTCCGCATGCTTCGGCCGTCCCTTCAAAATTGAATTCATACGAGAATTCGTATTTTTCGCTCCAACGGGTCACAACATTCCTGCAAGTGTTTCATTTTGCTCTTTCGCAACTTCGCGAAGCATAACTATCAGGTAGCTTAGTCCTGTGAAATAATGTCAACTGTTCGATCAAAAGAAACTTGATCGAGCATTAGATTAACTAATAGCTTTGGCTTTGCTCTGGGTCCCGCTTTTCTATTGGCTACAAAATACCACATGGCGTCCAACCATTGGCCTTGAAATTTCCTTCGCATTCCACTTGATACTGGCTGCGTGTCTTTCTTTTATACCATCGGTTCCACCTTGGCAGGCCCACACTTTCTTCTTAGACCACATGTCAATGGACACATGGACGGCTCTCATTCACTCTCGCTATTTTGTGAGGTATAAAGAATGAGCATCTTACCCTTGTGAAATAGTGTGAGCCGTCAGATCATCTTTTAAACTGATCAGCATTTAACCGTCTGAAAAGGCTTTCGGGAGGGGTGGGCCCGCTGACTCGCCATGAACACCTGGTGCCCAGTCACCTTCGAAACTGACTTGTCACCTTTTTATTCACCGAAAGGAAACCACAGGGCCCCAACAAACTCTTGACAGCTATATCCTCCAGGTCCTCCATCATGACACGTGGACGGCTCTCATTCACTCTCGCTATTTCACGGGGTATAAAGAACGAGCATCTTACCCTTGCGAAACAGCGCGGGCCGTCGGATCATCTCTTAAGTTGATCGGCATTTAACCATCTGAAAAGGCTTTCGGGAGGGGTGGGCCCGCTGACTCACCGTGAACACCTGGCGTCCAGTCACCTTCGGAGCTGACTTGTCACCTTTTTATTCGCCGAAAGGAAACCACGGGGCTCCAGTAAGTTATTAATAGTTGTACCCACCAGGTCATCTCCACCTGCGACCTGACTCACCTCTGGGGCCCACCTTTTAGCCTTTAATCCTAACCCACTAACTGTTGTGATTTGTGCCACGTGTCGCCAATTTACTCACTGTCAACAACCAGTTGGACCATCTATGTGGCATGCCATGTGGTTTTCGCAACTTCGCTGGTTTTAAACTATGCGCAACTTCGCCTAGCAAAATAATGCGATCCATGGATCCATCCGTGAGATGCGCACTAGTTACTGAGCTCGACAACTTTAGAAGAAAAACATATAAGGCATAAATGTTTTGATTAATTAACATAACCGCCTAGGCAAACAACAAGGGGGGGACACTTCCTACGACCCCACGACCCATTACTTAAGTGAATAAAGTAATGAAAGATTAGAACTCAAAAGGTTTAAAACAAACACAAGAGGATCCATAATCAAAAACCCTTAAACCCTTGAGGTCTAGAACAAAGCTGAAGCATTTGGAACTACACCCTATTCAAAAATTCAACAAACTATAGCCAATCATGGAAAAAAAAAAAGCCCATTTTTAATCAGTGATAACACATACCATGTTACTATCTTCAGATAGGGAAAACCCATCTGGTTGCTCAATATACACCTCCTTTTCAAGTACACCATTTAGGAATGCAAATTTTACATCCATTTGATATACTTTTAAACCTTTAAAAGCTGCATATGCAAGAAGCATACAGACTCCTTCCAATCTGGCTATGGGAGCAAAGGTTTCACCATAATCTTCTCCTTCTTCTTGAGCATATCCTTTGCACACTAATCTAGCTTTGTTCCTAATCACTATGCCATCCTCATTCAGCTTATTTCTGAAAACCCATTTAGTACCAATGACATTTTTGTGCTCCGGTCTGGGTACCAAAGACCATGTACCATTTTTCTCTATCTGGTCAAGTTCCTCTTCCATTGCCTTGATCCAGTCTTCATCCTTATGTGCCTCTTTGAATGATTTAGGCTCAAATTCAGAGATCATACATGAGTTTTCTCTGACCTTTCTTCTTGTAAGGATTTCTAGATCCTTATCTCCTATGATCTGCTTAGGATCATGATTCAGCTTGACATACCGAGGAATGGTCTTGATATATTCCTCTTGCTTTTCTTCTTCATCCTCATCTCCATCAGTATCAGCATCTACATTTGCTGATGTAGGAACATTGTTACTGGTACTTGGTTGGCTATCAACCGGTTCCCAGAAGGTTGCAATCGGCTCATTTACTGCTTGCTCACTACTAGTTTCCTGAGTTTTCTCAGAGGTTTCATCAACTCTTACATTGATGCTTTCCATAATTCTCTGAGTCCTATTGTTGAAACACTTGAGACCTTTTCTCTTGGTGGAATATCCTAGTAATATTTTCTCATCACATTTCACATCAAATTTTCTCTGGTGTTCACTCCTCTTGATGTAACATTTGCTACCAAACACTCTAAAGTAGCTAACCACAGGTGTCTTACCGGTCCAATATTCAGAAGGAATTTTATCCTTACCTTTCTTGATGAGTACCCGGTTCATTGTGTAGACTGCAGTGCTCACCGCTTCTCTCCAAAAGGTGTGAGCTACCTTTCCTTGAATCAACATGGTTCTAGCTGCTTCAACCACAGTCTAGTTATTCCTCTCTGCTAGGCCATTCTATTGTCGAGTCTGGGGAGCAGACAATTGCCTCTTGATGCCATGTTCTTCACAATACTTGTTGAATTCACCAGAAGTGAATTCCCCTCCTTGATCAGTTCTCAGGCACTTGATCCTATTACCGCTTTCCTTCTCCACTAATGCTCTGAAAGCTTTGAACTTTACAAAGGCTTCAAACTTGTCTTTCAAGAATGTGACCCACATCATTCTTGAGTAGTCATCAGTGAGAATCATGAAGTACCTATCACCCTGCACACTTCTAGTTTTCATAGGACCACACAAATCAGTATGCACAAGGTCAAGCAAGTTGTTAGCAGTGAAAGATTTACCTTTAAAGGTTGAGGAAGACATTTTCCCCAATTGACACTCTCTGCACAAGGTATTATCCGGTTTGCTTAGCACCAACAACCCTCTATCTGCCTTGATCTTACTAGCCTTCACAATGTTATCAAAGTTTACATGGCAGAGTCTCCTATGCCATATCCAGCTATCATCAAATTTAGCCATAAGACATGTACTTATATTTGCATTCAGCTGAAATAGGTTACTTTTGGTCTGCATGTCAGTGGCCACCAATTCAACATTCTTTCCTTTGATTCTACAAACTCCATTCTTGAATTCCAAAGTGAGGCCACTGTCATTCAATTGGGCAACACTTAGAAGGTTGTGTCTAAGACCATCAACCCAATACACACTGTCAGCACTACTCTTTCCATTCAGAGAGATGGACCCTCTTCCTTTGACCATGCATGGTGCATCATTGTCAAAGCGAACCAAACCACCATCATACTCTTCCAAGGATAGAAACTTGCTTCGGTCACTAGTCATATGGTGAGAACAGCCAATGTTAATGATCCACTCATTGGGACTATCAAACTGAGAGATAAGAGCCTTCTTGTCTGACACATCTTCCTTGACAGCAACAAACACAATATCTTCATTTTCTTCATACTCTGATTCTTCATCTGTGACACCTTCATCAACTGCCACAAAACAGTTTCTCTGGTTTCCTCCTTTGAATTTCTTGAACCTTTTTGGTTTTTCCTTATTGTCACCATTAGGATAGTTTACAACAATATGTCCTATCTGGTTACAAGAAAAGCATTTCAAAGGTAGCTTACCTCTGTATTTGTTGGTTCCTTTAGGAAGTTTCCTAGAAAGGAGAGCTTCAAATGCCATCAGAATCTCCTCATCATCCATTTCGCAGCCCT
The DNA here is from genome assembly GCF_030272615.1 of Cryptomeria japonica. NCBI lineage: Eukaryota > Viridiplantae > Streptophyta > Pinopsida > Cupressales > Cupressaceae > Cryptomeria > Cryptomeria japonica. Next base: position 884,580,671 of record NC_081414.1, on the reverse strand, counting down.
ATCTTGGTTCACCACTAGTGCTAGCTTCTTTTCCTTTTTTGGATGGTATTATAGAAGCTTTAAAAATTGATTTGGTCTTTTGAACACTGCCATTGAAACTATTTAGCTCATAGGCTATCAACTTTGCAATGATGGAGTCTAGGGATACCTTAGTCTTGTCTATTGATCTTAGCTCTTGAATAGCAGCAACCCTTATTGCATAGACCAACAATAGGGATCTCAAGACTTTGCTTACCACAGTGGAATCTTCTATTTTACCACCTACACTCTTGATAACTCCAACAACTGTTTTGATTCTTATTCCATACTGTTGAATGGTCTCACCTTCAACCATCCACATATCTTCAAACTTCCCTCTAAGGCTTTCTTCCTTAGCCTGTTTTACATGCTCATCACCGCCATAGATATTTTCAAGAGTATCCCATACCTCTTTGGCATTTACCTTATCCTGAACATCAATAAACTCAATGTTAGATAAACTACTAATTAGGGCTTCCATGACTTGCCCATTCTCCCACATCTCTCTCTTTTGGTCATCGGTAAGGGTACCGGTAGGAGCAACATAGGCAGTCTCAACATAGCTCCAGTGTTGAGCACCCATGCTTCTGATGTATATCTTCATTCTATCTTTCCATATACTAAAATTTTCTCTGTTAAACTTTAGACCTTCCCTCTTCATCATTAGACTGGGATCTTTACCTCAAGCGGTTAAGCTTATAGCATAGAGGACCTATAGGACGCTCTGATACCAATTGATAACTCAATGATGAATGGATAGTACTAACCCAGTACTGAGAGGGGGGGTGAATCAGTACAAACAAAAATAAATTCCTAAACCGGTTTGACACCAGACACTTCAAATGACTGGCAAACAGTGACGCCGGTTTGAAATAGAGTGCAATCGGTAAAGCTAACAATGAATGAGACAAGCATTAACTGGTTACTCACTTAGCTTTTCACTCAACTCAAGACTACACTACCATTTCACCCTTATGCATAAATAGGTAATCTATCATCAGATCATAATAATAGCTAGTTCAACATGTTTTATTGACAGGCATAAAACATAGAACCATCATATACTTGACAGACAATAGGAAAGCATCACAAGATAAAAGCATCACACATGACACACATATTTTTCATGTGGAAACCCAACTGGGAAAAACCACAGTGGGGATGAATACCCACAAGCTATTTTTAAACTCTTTAGAAGTCCGTTCTGTTACGAGCCTTGTCCCGTTAAAGACATTACAATAGGTTCTGCTAGGAACCGATCCTGTTAGGGATCACCTGGTTAAGGGATGGCTAGAGTACCCGGTTAAGGGTTAAACCTTGTTAAAGATTACCTTGTTAGAGGATTTTAAAAACTCAAAAGCTAATTGATTTCTAACTCAATAGCTTTGAATTACCATGTTAAAGGATTTACAACAAGCTAGTTAAGGCTACCCTGTTAAGGGATTTTCCAACTATTTGAGGTGGTTAAAGATCAACAGGTATTACAATGATCTGGTAACATCACTCAATGCCAATGCAGATCCGCTCGAGCTCCTCTTCACCTTCTGCACTTACACTCTGCAGGTATCACTTCTCTCCTTTGGTTCTAGAAAGAATCATGTATCCCTTCTCTTGGATACACACACACAAATTTTGCCAACAACCTCAGAAAGAGACACAATATCGACCTTATAGGAAAATAGATAGGTCGGTAGCATCAACCCTAAACCGTAAACATGTTAGGTTAAGGAATTCAAATGGTTCAATCCTGACCGTTGAGCACACTGCATTAAATGCAACAGTTCTTGATCCAATCTCAAGACATTCTCCATCATCCATTTCCACCGATTTTATGGCGGCTGATAACCCATCACACGTTATCACCGTTTACAGACTTCTCACATTCCTGAGGTAGATAGGAACAATCTCCTTCATGCAAGATCCTTCACACGCACATGGCTTACATGGCAACATGATCTATTCTTTGTTACCATGCCAACTCATCACACAAAGTCACTAGTTGAGCCACACAGGCTTGAAGTACTTAAACCAGAAACCCTGAAGTTGAGAGTACCAACTGGTAGTCATACAATACTTCCATGAGCTGGTTCACATAACTATATGTCAGTTCATCATGAACAAACACACCACTTCACTTTGGCACAAATGCTGGTTCACAGTGTTCTACTGGTTCTCTCATATGCTGGTTCTCACTTCTTCAGCATATTGACATCAATGACAACATACAATGTCATGCTTCACTTTGGCACAAATGTCGGTTCACAGTGTTCTACCGGTTCTCTCATATGTCGGTTCTCACTTCTTCAACATATTGACATCAATGACAACATACAATGTCATTATGTCCTCATACCGGTTCACATAATGCCAACACAAACAAGCTCGGATGAGTGAGATATCGCTATTTGAAAATTGCTTGCAAAATTATAATTTCTGGAAAATTTTCGTCGCGGCTTCAAACTTCAAATGCTTCTAGATTTGGCCTCTGAAGTCAAATTTGGATGAAACAAAAAGAAAAATTGAATTTATTAGACATTCTCAATCTAATGGTGACCTCAAATTTGACCCATCAAGCTTCAATAATAACCTGCAATAGAAAGCTCCAAAATGCAAACCCCAAATAACATCAAATTTCTCTCAATTAGCAAACCAATGACACTCTAATGGCTCTGATACCATGTGAGATTTTGCCAAGATCAAGAGGCAATGGAAAGCACAAATAAGAGAGACAAAATAGATGATAGGAATAAACTGTATTCTATCAAGATGCAAAATATGATCAACTGGATCATTACAGGATATAGATTGATTGCCCGTACAAACAAAGTAGATGAGCCTGCTTATATAGGAAAGGCTATATGGATATGTGAACACACAAATATGACATGTGGCTCAATAAGAAACAAGGGTAGGTAGGAAATAGGTGTGGGTAGGTAGGAGAAATAATATACTATTCCACATGAGGTGGAATGTAACAACAAGATAAGATCAACACCATAAAAGGTGGAAATTCTCCTACACACACTATCCCAATGTGGCACAAACACCCAAGTGTCTCATACCCAAACTACTATGTAATGTATTTCCTAAGTAAACTTAATTAAGGTGTAATAATATCCATGATGAATAATTATTTACACCAACAGTTGTTCCTTATTTCATCAGCTGTAGGTATCTCCATTTCAGCTTGTTTTTCTTCTCTTGGCAAGAAGATGGGTTGTAGAGGTCTTGGGGTTGAAACTCCACTGTTGATCTCATTGTTACTCCCATTTCCATTTCTTATAGGAGCATTAGAAGTGCTGACTTCTGGTCCATTGTTGGGTTAGTTAGGGGTCCCAACAACATTTTGGTTAAGTTTGGCCAGCAATTGAGACATCATATCCATCAGGGCATTGAATTGTCTCTTAGCCTTCTTATTAGGTACCTCATTCTATATTGTAGCCTTATCTTCCATTGGGTCTGTTGAATATACAAAATACAATTCCTTCCCTCTATTTCTCAATACCTCTAAAAAAGTATCATCTTCCAGCACTACAGGAATCTGAAACTGCTATCTCTTTTGTTCTTTGTTGTAGTAACAGATATATCTATCACTCATGGAGAATTATGACTCCTTTGAAACTCACAAGCTGGTAGGAAAACCAACTTTGATACCACTATAATTTTTAAGATATTTTTTTAGGTTTTTAAGTTAAATAAGAATTACAAACAAACACATAACCCATTAAGGTTAGAAAATATAATCTCAAAGATTGCTGAAATTTCAACCCTTCCACTTTGTGATCACCAAGTGCCCAATGTGGGAAGGTGAGAGCATACAGTGATAAGGGGTTTGTTAGCTCACTAATCTGCTGGAAACTCTAAATCAAATACAATACTAGACAACAAGCCAGCCCCTTCTGTTTATCCAACAAGAAAGCAAGGAACTTGGCGGTGAACCAGCCAACAGAACAATACTGCAGACACAAATCACTCTAACGCAATATTTCAGCGAGAGGACATAATTACAAATTACTCAACTCAACCGCTTATGCAACAGGGGGATCATTACAACCAACATCACTCGACCGCTTATGTAGCAGGTGGACAAAATTACAAATTATCAGATATAGGCGGCAAACAAACCTCTTCTACTTTTCAATGGGATATGAGATTACAATCTAGAATGAGTGCTACTACTTAACCTTACAATAAAGAGGAAAGTGAGAGCAGAAGAATATTGCTGAATATAAGAGATAATGATCATGAAACTCATTCAACATCAAAAATAGCAGGTTGAATACATAACCAACAACCCATAAACTCACTAAATTATTCATATCTCACTCAAATCTCACTCAATTCACTCCAAATCACTCCCAAACCAATACTAGACTAGTAGAAACTAAGACAAGCCAAAAGGCAGCTACAAAAACACTTCAAAATACCTTGCATGCATCCCAATGCACTCTCTAAAACCCACACTGAGCTAGGATATTTCAATTTGTATTATTAAATTCAAAACTTAGAGAAAAGTACCACAAACTTACAAGATGTATTGCCAACAACAAGAAGGAAGATTGAACCAGTACCCAGAATGATCAGTCGCTCAGGCAGAGAGGTATGATAAAAAACTTGCTTCAGCCATAGGGAAACCAGCAACTCCATAAATCACTTCAAACTCCAAAAAAACTGAAATATGTAATGAAACATCATAGATTACAGCACACAAGTAGGTACTATATCTCAAGTATGAAACTAGAAACACTAGGGAGTCATACTTCGAAGCTTCAAAGTTCATACGCCAATCTGACACCATAACAATGCAAATTTTCAAGATGCCAAAATGAGAACCCAAGGCTCATATTTATAACTTCACACCTTCCCGAATGCAAATGCAAATGGTGCCCAAACTCCACTCAAATTCCCTTTCATTTCATTTCATGTCTCCACCAACATGGCCCCCACTTTCATCTTCCTAGGCAAGTTTAAACTTTGCCTTATGGTGGCATTTTTTGTAATATAAAAGACATAAAACAAGAGATATTTTATCCTCCCTATTTGCCACAAAAAAAAATGCCTTTTGACTTAGGAAATAACACATGGATATCAATTATTTTTCCCTAAGTCATCCTCAAAATATTTAATCAATAAATGCGAATATTTAAATATTAAACATTTGACAAGGAAATAATATTTAATTAAATTATTTATGACTCCCATACTGATCATTTAACCAAAACCAATATGAAGTGAAGTAAAGAAGACCATAAAACTGCTGCAAGATCAGAACCCTATCCACTGCCAAAAATAGAAATGCTCCATACTATCACTTACTAAAAATAGTAAGTCATGAATTACTACTCCAAAAAGCATGATCTTCGCACCCAGTGACAGAGCATGGAAAGATCAGTAAGACAACATCATCCAAACAACCAACCCCTAACTTACTAAAAATAGTAAGTTCTCGCTTCACCAACATTTGAAACCCTAATTCTTCATTCCACATAGCCTATGGGTCTCAGGAATAGGCTAATGGACCACTGAAAGCACATCATCGAGAAGGGGACATTACAAATCATCATCCTTATACCACAAACCAAAATCTAGAGTCCCTTTCAAATATTTTAATATCCTTTTCATTGCTTTATCATGAGACTACTCGGTATGTGTAGGATCATGGTGTGCCAAAACAGGCCCTTAAGTGGCAATGAAATTTCAAAAAATCAGAGTTATGTAGCTTGACACGAAAATTTGAATAAGTTGTGAACATTATTTTTAAAATATGTAAGAAGAGAATATATGGAAAATTGAATGCAGTTTCTAAGCTACTAGTTGTTTTTTGGAAAAAAAAATCCTATTTGATGAGAATTTCAAATTTCAATGCAGTGGTACTAAAATTTTAGGAAAAAGATAAGAAGTAGACATATGTCTGACCACCCTAATCACAAACAAATCATAATATTTTTTTACAATATTTATAATATAAGTATTAGACTCATGTCTGGATGTGACACATATTTTTTTATAATTTTTTATAAAGTAAATAATTATTTATGAATTTTTTACTATAGATTTCTAGAAATTCAGAAAGTCCTACGTCTAACTGTTGGTGTAAATAATTATTCATCTTGGATATTATTACACTTACTTAAGTTTACTTAGGAAATGCAATTCATAGTAGTTTGGGTATGAGACACTTGGGTGTTTGTGCCACATTGGGATAGTGTGTGTAGGAGAAATTCCACCTTTTATGGTGTTGATCTTGTTGTTACACTCCACATTCAGTGGGTGATCCACCTCATGTGGACTATTATATTATTTCTCCTACCTACTCACACCTATTTCCTACCTACCCTTGTTTCTTCTTGAGCCACATGTCATGTTTGTGTGCTCACATATCCCTAGCCTTGCCTATATAAGCAGGCTCATCTACATTGTATGTAATTGACATTATTGATCATTTTCTATTGATGAGAATATAGTTTATTCTTGTCTTATATTGTGTCTCTATTTTGTACATTTCATTGAGCTCTTGATCTTGGCAAAATCTCACATGGTATCAAAGCAGGTTGAGCTTCATTGTTGAGTCTTGAAGAGGCGTGATTGAAGGCTTGCATTTTCAGATCTGGGGAGCTACTCTTTTTTGGTGTGTCGTAGAGAGATTTGGGCATCACGGTTGCATCCATGAGGTGCTTTCCATAAATTTTGACTATAAAGTCGAGCATTTTTGGTGACAAATTTTTTTTCCCTATTTTACTATTATGGTACGGATTTCGTAAAAGAAAAATAATAATAATAATTTTTTTAATTCTGCAAAATATTTTATAAAATCTTCATTTAAAAATCGTAGAATTTTTTAAAATTACGGGGGCTTTTTATATGTTAAAAAATAAAATAAAATTATTTTATTCAAAAATAAAAAATATTGCATTTTCGGGGGGGTCCGCAGACCCCTCACCCTGTAATTCCATACCCGCAGGCTGCAGGTTTGTGCTGCCCCGCTGCCGGCTCGTACTCACTCCAGCACCGTGATAGCCACCGGTCTGGACACTTTGAACTCTGCTGGCCGTAACTCCCACCGGTTCTTCCCACAGGCCACCTGTCTTTCTATGGCCTCTGCTACCCACCGGAAACACTCCCGTCGGTCCGACCTCCCATCTCCAGTTCCTTGCCGGCTGCTCCCGTCCTCGGCTTGCCTTCCTGGCTCTGGTTCCCATGCTGGAAGTTTCCTCTCGTGCTAGCCATCACCTCCGGCTCTGACCTCCGGCTCTCTGCACCGGCCGATCCCACCAGTCGGCTCGAGCTCCACTCTAGGACGTCCACCGACTGTCTACAACTCTCACTGGCACCCGACTTCCGTCATTTCACGTAGACCCACATCAGCGTATGGTGTGACACAGCAGCTTCCACGCGTCCCTCCACCTCATCCACACATGGAACTATTTAATTTGCCTTAGCGACACATTGGCATCCGTACTTCCACGTAGGTTGCCACATAGGAACACCATATCAGATCCTCCATACAACCGAGTCATCACTGCCACGTGTCCGTATAGACCAACCTCAATCTGCCACATCACTCTCCGTATGGTACGACCGTCAAATTTAATCAGGTGATTTGCTGACATCAGCACACGTCAGCAGGGTTTGAAAATTTTTGGACCCCCCTCTCATTTGCATTTCTGATTTTGTAGTTCAACTTCAGACGATGATATCTTTCTCAGTTTTGCTCCTTTTTTCGAGCAATTTTGTTTGAAATGGGCTATAATTTTGTTCTCTCCGCATTGGTGAAGAAATTTTTTGATTTTGATGCACTGATTTTTTAGAAAATGCAGTTTATGGTGACTATACCTAAGTAATCCCAGTTTTTGCAACTTCAGAGGCTTCGTTTAGGGTCATACGACCTCCTTTTTAGGTGCCGTTTCTTTTGAAAGTGCATTAGTTTTTGTCTACTCTCAGAATATGCTATCAGTCTACAACAATTATGGGTAGAAATTGTACTTTCATCATATGGTCTTATTTGGCCAATTTGGCATTTGTATTGCATAGATCTATCTTCTGATCTTTTGCTTTGTAGTTCTCAGCCTATTGGGATAGTTGTAAAACAAAATTAGAAGTCCACCTTGCCATTGTTTGCAAGTGGCCTATTGTACACGCACTACATATAAAATGCCAAAATCATCATTTTTGGGGGGGTACTTTGATTGAGTGAATTTGGGGGGGTGTCTCTTATGCTTTTGTGCTCTTGTGTTCCTTCCTTTTTTCTGCTCTGGGTTCTTCTAAGTTTCCTCTCTTAACTCCTCATAATTATGCTACTTGGAAAATTGATGCATGGAGTAAACTTATGGAAAAAGGACTCACTCATTACATTAATGGAACTATTGTTGCTCACGCTGATCCTAAGGTTGATCCAGTTGGTCACTTGGATTGGCTCACTAAAAATATCATGGCAATTGGTACCTTAAGAAAGTATGTATCAAAGGATCTCATTTTTCATATTGAGAAGTGTACTCTAATCAAGGATGCTTGGCAAAAGTTTCAAGACTTGTATGGTCAAGTTGATGAGATTAGGGGATATCAAATTGATAGTGATCTCACCATGTTAGATCCCAAGAACTTTGATACTAGACAAGATTATGTCACTAAGGAAAATGAGTTGAGGGCACAACTCAAAGATTGTGGCATTGATAAAAAGGATACTCAATTGATATTCAACTTGATAGGCAAGCTTCCACAAGAATATGCAGCATTTGTTTCTAGTTTCCAAACCCATAGGATGACAATAAGTTCAAGCTACACAATGCCTACATTTGATTCTTTCAATGAAATGTTGATGATGGAACAAACTAAGTTGATAAGCATGGGCATTCTTAAGGCTTCTAAGTCTCAAGCATTAGTGGCAAATCAAGGGAACAAAGGAAATCAAGGAAAGGACAACTCAAACAAGAAGAAATGGCAATCAAAGCCTAAAGAAAAAGCACCATCTTCTCCACAACAAGGAGATTCATCCTCTTCCAAGAGAGATAATTCACCAAAGAGGGAGACCTACTTGTTCTTATTGTAAAAAGATTGGTCATGAGGAGCATTGTTGCCATTCTAAGAAGATTGATGAGCTCACACATATCATCAAAAAGCATAACATTGATTTGCCTAATGTCTACAAGAAGGATGATTCATCAACTTCGACTTCCTCAAATTCAAAAGGAAAAGGGCAAGCATTCATGGCTTCTACAAGTGGGAAGACTCACTCTTTTGGAACAAGTAAAGGAAAAGCTCTATGTGCTACTATTAGTCATAATTCAGAGAGATGGCTTCTAGATTCAGGGGCTTCTCATCATATGGCATCTTTGCAGTCTATGTTCTCTACATTTGAGCCTTGCACCATGCCATAGATTTTGATGGGCAATCATACATACATGGATGTGATTGGGAAAGGATCTATTGACATTGGGGATAACTCCTTCAATGATGTGTTGTGTGTACCCCACTTGACAAACAATCTCCTTTCTATCTATCAAATCACACATGGTGCAACTAAGAGGGTTGTGGAGTTCACACCTGAGTCAGTTTTCATTAGAGACTTGGAGACTAGAGCTATCATTGCAACTGGGGTGGTTGATCATGCATCTCGGTTATACTCCTTTTCAGATTTTGTTGATGATGATGATTTCACATTTGATGATTCTACACATGTTGATCACACTTCTTGTGATGGTTCAGATTTTGAGGAGAACTTTGGGCACTTGAACATGGGGATTCTCACATGTGAACCCATTCTTGAGTCTTGTATTTCATCTCCTCATATTGATATCACATCACCTATTGCACCTGATGATGCGGCTAGTGCGATAGTTTTGCCTTCATATGATTCAGTGCAGCAGGATATTCATTGTCTTCCAGCTTCAGATTCATGGGATGATTACTTGACAGATATTGCAAGTTTATTTATGGAATCCTACATTGCAGATTTGGGAGACATCATTGATGACATTCATCTTCTCTTTGATGAAGATGATCCTTCTTCGATTGTTGCGAGGGAACGCTCTGACCCTCTTGTTCATTCTCTACATGATCATTCTTTTGAGGTTGACATGATTGTGGATACTTATGTACAGCAGTTGGAGGAGGTCTCTTTATTTTTCGAGGAGACATGTGAGTCTTTGGGACATGTTCTACATCCATCTCCACTAGATCTTGGAGTGCCTTTTTGAGCAGTGTGGCATAGTTTACCACCTTTGGAGGGGGTATCTTTCAGCATCGACATGGGGATACTTGAGCCTTTTTTAGAGATTCCTTTCATCATGAGTTTTCTTCATACATCTTCCCTTCATGATTGGGGAGACTTCATGGATACACCTTTGGTTTTGTTTCTTCCTAAGGGGAGGAATGTTGTTCGACGTTCGTGGAGCAGTTTCTTCATACATCGAGCTTCTATCATTAGTGCAAATTCCACATTGAGGGGGGGCTTCCTAGCTTCTCTTCTTCTCTCATATGGGGGGGACTATTTCCTCACATGGGGTTTTGTTCCTCACATTCTTCTATGAGAGTTCTCTTGTATAGCTTTCATCTCTCTTTTGGGGGAGGGTTTTTTCCCATTGGGCTTTTCTCTCTTTCCCCACTTTGTGAGAGATTTCATTGCATTGGTTTTCATGCATTTGCATTTGTACATGGGTACCTAACATGGCCTAGTAGCCGAGACCCATCTTGCATTGCTTAGTTGCATTGTAGACTTAAGTGCATTCCCCTAAGTTGCACTTAAGGGGGGGTGTTGGTGTAAATAATTATTCATCTTAGATATTATTACACTTACTTAAGTTTACTTAGGAAATGCATTTCATAGTAGTTTGGGTATGAGACACTTGGGTGTTTGTGCCACATTGGGATAGTGTGTGTAGGAGAAATTCCACCTTTTATGGTGTTGATCTTGTTGTTACACTCCACATTCAGTGGGTGATCCACCTCATGTGGACTATTATATTATTTATCCTACCTACCCACACCTATTTCCTACCTACCCTTGTTTCTTATTGAGCCACATGTCATGTTTGTGTGATCACATATCCGTAGCCTTTCCTACATAAGTAGGCTCATCTACATTGTATGTAATTGACATTATTGATCATTTTCTATTGATGAGAATACAGTTTATTCTTGTCCTATATCGTGTCTCTATTTTGTACATTTCATTGAGCTCTTGATCTTGGCAAAATCTCACACTAACCACCTTAACTTGGTAAAAACCTTATGAAATTTAATGTGTATTTATTTTTCCTTATAGTAGACGAAGCATATGATGTGATGCATGTTTCAGATTCAAAAAATGTTATACCGTTTGAAAGTTATGAGTTTTTTTCAACCAGTCTATCAATCAGGACTATTGTTAGAATTCAATTAGAAAATAAATAATAATTATTTATTAAAGTCAAAATAAGACAAGCCTTATATTGTTGGAAAGTTGAGAACGTCCTTAAAAAACCCCTTTCGTTTGATCAAATTTGGCTACAAAAAAAGTCGTCAGCCACCAGTATAAAGTCTTGAAAATTAAGGAATACTGGAATACTAAAAAAACTCATTTTTTTAGTTGACTTTCCAGGCTTGTCACTTCCAAGCCAAATCCCAAAGCATTCCCAAGCCAAAATTTTAAATTTGAAAATTTTACAACAAAAATCGAATATCCGATTTTAATAAGTAAATTCACTAACTAAATTTGCACATAATTAATCTAGTGTTTATTAATATTTTAATATATTAATTTATAAATAAATTAGTATATGATATTAGGGAGAGGGAGAGGAAGAGGGAGAGGGGGGAGTGGGGAGAGAGAGAGAGAGAGAGAGAGATGGGCAGGGGGAGGGGGAAGGGAGAGAGAGATAGAGAGAGATTAGGGGAGAGAGAGAGAGGGGGAGGGAGGGGGAGCGGGAAGGGGGAAGGGAGAGAGATTAGGGGAGAGGGATAGAGAGAGAGAGAGATTAGGGGAGAGAGGGGGAGAGAGATTAAGATGCCAAATTGTGTCGTTATGGGTCATATGGTGTCCTAAGGGGTTGTAGGACACAATATGACCCCTTAGGACACCATAGGACCCACATCGGCCCAATATGGTGTCATAAGAGGTCATATTGTGTCCTAAGGGGTCATATGATGTCTTAAAGGGGTCATATGACACATTATGAACCATTAGGACAAAATATGACTCATAATGGGACAATTTGGTGTCTTAAGGGGTCATATGGTGTCCTAAGAGGTTGTAGGACACAATATGACCCCTTAGGACACCAAAGGACCCATAACGACCCAATATGGTGTCTTAAGGGGTCATATGGTATCCTAAGGGGTCATAGGACACAATATGACCCCTTTGGACACCATAGGACCCATAACAACCCAATATGGTGTCATAAGGGGTCGTATATTGTTCTTAGGGGTCATATGGTGTCCCATGACCCCTTATGACCCCTTAGGATACCATATGACCCCTAACAACACATATGGTGTCATAAGGGGTCCTATGGTGTCCATAGGGGTCATATGGTATTCTACGACCCCTTAGGACACCATACAACCCCTTAAGGCACTAAATTGTGTCGTTAGGGGTCATATGGTGTCCTAAGGGATCATAGGACACAATATGACCCCTTAGGACACCATATAACCCCTTAAGGCACCAAATTGTGTCATTAGGTGTCATATGGTGTCCTAAGGGGTTGTAGGACATAATATGACCCCTTAGGAAACCATAGGATCCATAACAACCCAATATGGTGTCATAAGGGGTCATATGGTCTCCTAAGGGGTCCTAAGGGGTCATGGGACACCATATGACCCCTAAGGACAACATACAACCCCTTATGACACCATATGGTGCTGTTAGGGGTCGTATGGTCTCCTAAGGGGTCATATTGTGTCCTAGGACACCATATCAACCCTTAAGACACCAAATTATGTCTTTATGGGTCATATGGTGTCCTAAAGGGTTGTAGGACAAAATATGACCCCTTAGGACACCATAGGACCCATATCGACCCAATATGGTGTCATAAGGGGTCATATGGTGTCCTAAGGTCTCATATGATGTCTTAAAGGGGTCATATGAGACAATATGACCCACAATGACATAATTTGGTGTTTTAAGGGGTGATATGGTGTCCTCAGGTGTACTATGACACAATATGACCCCTTAGGACACCATATGACCCTTAACGACATCATATGATATCATAAGGGGTCGTATGTTGTCCTTAGGGGTCATATGGTGTCCCATGACCCCTTATGATGCCTTAGGACACTATATGACCCCTAACGACACCATATGGTTTCATAAGGGGTCCTATGGTGTCCATAGGGGTCATATGGTGTCCTACGACCCCTGAGGACACCATATCACCCCTTAAGACAACAAATTGTGTCGTTAGGGGTCATATGGTGTCCTAGGGAGTCATAGGACACAGTATGACCCCTTATGACACCATATGACCCCTTAAAACACCAAATTGTATCGTTAGGGGTCATATGGTGTTCTAAGGGGTTGTAGGACATAATATTGTTAGGACCCAGAGGTAACTAAGAGGGGAGGGGGTGAATCAAGTGTCTATTAATTTCAATCCCAAAATAACTTAACCAAACTTAATGCATAATACTGGTAAACCAAACTTAATGTCGGTTGACAGTTTAACAGTTAATAATAGTACCGGTAAAGTTTAATGCATGAAACAGAAAGACAAATAACATCCACAAAACATAACACAAATATTTGTAAGTGGAAACCCTGTAAGGGGAAAAACCACGGTGGGAAACCTTACCCACAATCAGATGATACTACTACAAATAGTATGTGTGTACAAATGGGATCTGCACATGCAGAAAGGCCAACTGCCTAGAGCTCACTGCTCAATCACAAAATGGGAGTCACACTGACTACAATTGGATGGTTAGATCCAATGATAATGTACTGCTCAAAATAGCATCTTCATATGTTGGATTCAGTACCGGTTAAGCTCTGATTGCCTTCTTCAAACCTTCCTTGTATCTTCAAATGATGTCTGTGTGTATAGCTCTGCTTATATTTGCATATATCGAATATCACAACCTTGTAATACCTAATTACATTCCCTATATCAATCTCACAAATGAGATCTTACATATATACTAGAACCAAAGACCAAATGTGTAGGTCGGCTCATAAAGAATATTACAATTAAATCAATTACAAATGAATCAATATGTGATGCATCATGTCAGCTTAATGCATTTACAATAATAATAAATCATCTCCATAATGTGTCGTGTTGATCTGGAATAGATAATGCTTGTCGGTCCATAACCTATGTTGGGACTCATTAAAATTGAGTCAAGTTTTGAGGCCCAATTCAAATTTTTGTTTTGCATTTCCAAATAAGTCAATCTGAATGGCCTAGTTTGCAAGAGGGTAAAATGGAACCGGTTGATTTTTAGAGGGTAAGGCTCAGGATTCATGTTACAAACCTTTCATTTAGCCTATTCAGTGATGTGCAACTTTCAAAATTCAGTTTGGATAAGTTTATGAGGTACCCATTTCGAGGGGTGAGTTGAAAGTGCATTTTAGGCACAAATGCAGATTTTATTGAGTAGCCTACTTTGAGTGCTTACATCTTTTGCCCTGTTGATCTTCATGGAGAATTTCAAAATGGATTCAATTATATGAATAAATGTGAGTCATCCTACAAAATTTCAAGTCTTAATGAATCCATTTTCTCAGGTTTCAAAGCTAAATCCGTTTGCAGTTTGTGTGGTTTGACTAGTCCCTGTTTCGACAGTTAGTCGGAGCCCTGTTTTGCACAAGTGTAAAAGTTGCCTCAGTAAGTGTTATGACATAATTTTTGTTCTAGGTTAATGTTGGTATAAATGGTGAGCTATTTTTCAATTTTCAAGCCTTTGCCAATCCGTTTGATCGGTTTTCAAAAGGGTTCATTTAGCCATCGTTTTTAGTTCTCCGTACTTTCAGTGCTATATCAGTTTAAGTAGCTATTTTTATGAATGCACCATTTGCATCCAGTCAGGCTTTTGGTCGAATTGAGAATTCTAATTTTTTAATATGTACTTCAATGTACCCATGTTTCAAATTTGAGGGCCTACGAGATCGTTTGATATTTTTGAGAAAGGCATCATGTGTTGCCAGAACATTGACTTCATCAGGTCCGCAATGTCGACAAAGCCAGTTGGCCATTTTTGCCGATTAATATCTCTTCACTCGAGATTAGTCTTGAGAAACCATTTGGTATATTTCATTCTTGTATATCAAAGTACATTCCTGTCAGATGGCGAGCTCCAGAAAGGTGTTTTGACCGGCTTGAAAAATACGTCTTCGCGATTAAATGCGAAAATGTGCGTAAGTGCCTGAAAGTTGTAAACAATTTAATGATCCGAAAATGACGTCAATTGTTTCCAGAGGTATGTTTGAGGTCCGTGAGTCATTTCAGAGGTCAGTTATATGAAAACAAAATTTTTTTTAGTTAGACCCACTTTGGGGCCCGACCTGGCTCGATTGCAATTCGCCAGTTGGATGGTGAGAGGCGATTTCAGTGTACTTGTCATTTGTGCATGGATGGATGCAAATTTTAGTTCAGAATAATCTTCAGAGGAGGGTAACAACAAGGTCTTCAAAGTATTTTCTGAGTACATCAATTGTGAGGAAGTATATGGAAGGCAAAATGGTTCCAAACAAATGTGTTTAGAGCAAAGGACACCTGTGATAATTGCTACCCTTTATGGTAGCATGAATTTACTGAATTACATATTGTTTGCCTATGCAATGTGTAGAATAGATGTCAACTTAGAATGTGGATCAGACAAGGACACTGCTCTCATTGTGCTGCTGCTGGAAGGTTTAGTTTTGGCATATCTTTAAAGGTTTTCTGAGTGCCTTTTTGCCCATCCTAGAGAAAATGCCAGAAGATGATACCCTCGAAGGTATCATTATAGATGTGTTCCTTGTTTGGAGGTTTGAGATGGGTAGCATGGCATAAAGGGGCCCATGGATAGTATTTCAAACATAATGAATTTCCCCCCTTTTTCTGCGTGCCATGGTGGGTGAGATGGAATGTGGTGTGAAAGATCTCTTACCAACACCCTCCATTCTCCATGCCTTATGCCTCCTCCCTCCTGTGCATGTTGGAGGAGCATCGAGTTCTTAGGTAGATTGCAAACAGGAAAAAAAATTCCTCCTCCCCTTGCGTGACAATCAGTAAATAAGTTCTGAGCAGATGCAATTAGTAGATGAAGCCATGTTCTTTCCTCCCTACGTGGTTGAGGAGGCATGGATGTTTTCAGAAAATGCAGAATGGGCAAGTACACTACATGGTATCCTCCACATATGTGCTGAAAAAGGTTTTTTTTTTTAACTTTTCAAACCAATGCAGTTTGCTGGGTGTAAAACCTCCTCCCCCATGTGCTATGGTTGGGCATTGAAGTAAGAAAGCTACAGAAGCTTTCAAAGTAAATATAAATGGTGCAGAATCCCTCCCCTCTACGTGGAGTGGCAGCAGCAGAGACTTTTAAAACAAATTGGCAGGTGTAAAGAAAGTTGCAGACCCTTGCCAATGTCCCATGTGATGGTTGGAGTTGCAAGGCTGCAGTTTTTAAATAAGGACTGGTTTCCTCCTTCCTCATGTGTTGTGGTTTGGTAGCATGATAGAAGATTTAAAGTAAATGCATTTGGCTATTGTAAAGCCCAACTTCTACAACCTTCCCAGCATCCTTCCCCACGTGAAGCCTCTGGTAAATGGCAGTTCATGTGGAGTGGTGTAAGTTGCAGAAATTTCATAAATGAATGCAATCGACAGCCAATGCCTCCTCCCTGCGTGGTGTGTGGAGTGTAGAAGGCATTAAACCTCCTATGCATGGTCGAAAAGGGCATTAAAATCAAATCAAACACCAAAAACGCCATTAAAACTCTCAGGCAAAACCTCCAAAACACAGTCCCAAGCTTAATGTATTATCCCACATTGACTGGGAAATGGTTTCTTTTGACATTTATATCTAAAACCTCACACATCTAATATGTCAAAGCCACAAGGCTTTTGACGGATGATGCCCGTTGAGCACCCAAGGAGGACCCCACGTGTGTGGGTGCGGATCCCAAGGTGACCAAGGAGGTGACAAGCGATATGTGGACCCCACGTAGGCATGCTTCCCGAGGCAGATGGGCGAAATTTTGCAGAGAAAGGTTGACTTAACCAATGAGCATGTCCGAGATGGATCGACGATTGGCATGACTTCGTGAAGGTGAGATGCACGAATGTTAGAGGCCATGAAATGGCGAAAAGCATCTCCGAAAATGAGCAAGGTTAAAGGTCGAGCAAGTCCCGAGCAGATCGATGGTCCGCGTGGTTTCGTGAGGCGAAGATGCACGAAACATACCATCTGCAAAATGGTGAAAGCTAGGTGGCGCTCAGGAGGTAGGTACAGTCAGATATCTAGCAGGGGGGTCCCGTCCCGATGGCACCTAGGTGGCGATGATGTGGCACACAGATGGCGACAGGTGGACAGACAAGTGGCAGTGATGTGGCATACACAGTGGCAGTGATGAGGTGTCATCCCAGGTGGTGCCTAGTGGACCCCATCGACCAATCAGAGGTTGCCACATGGCCAGGTGTTAGGGCACAATCAGAGCAAAAAATAAAAGTTAAATTCAGTTTATTATATAGTTGAGACTATATAAAGAAAATGAAAAATTTAAATGATGTGCACACATAAATGATTAATTCACCCAGGGCTGTATTTTTGGCCAAAGTATGAAGTATTATATGTTTCCAGAAAGCTCTCAAAGTGAGGAATCCAATGAAGTATTTAATTTTAACAAATATGGGATATTTCGAGAGAAGATTCCATGGGAAAGAATAAGGTAAAGAATTTTAGTTAGAGAAAAGAGACACTTGGCTTGTTCTGATGAGATCTGATCTTTCCCTCCTCTTCTTATTCTCAATTCTTCTCATTTGTAAGGGTTCCAAAAATTTGGACAATGGCTCCATATTTTCATGGCTTCCAATTCTGAGTTCTTTTCAAAATTGTACAGGGCAATGTTCTTTTCCATAGAATAGAGTTTGATTCATGCTATAGGTGTTCTTAGTTGCACGTTCTTGTGTATGTAAGGCATACATAAATTCACACAAGATTGTCTCTAGATTTGTATTTCCATTTTATCAAATCAGATCCTCAAGGAGGATGAAATTTGTTATCTCAAGGAGATAGTTGTGATTGTTTGCAGGGATTCTTCAAGGAAGGAATTAAATTCTGTAATAAATCATGAATAATGGAATATAGTTTCAAGATCTAATGATTTTTTGAATGATCTTAGTAATGGATTTATGCAAGGTATTAATGTATGAATATTTAATAGTGAATATGGATTTGCAACCGAAGCTTCCATTTATAGTTTGATGTATGACTTTGTTGCCGTTGGATAAGGTACTGATCTTGCAATTAAGGGGGGTTCTCAAACCAATTTAAAATCCAATCAGAATACCTTTAGTTTATGTTATGTTTTGAAATGTTTCATCTATCTCATGCTCAAGCATAGTTGAGTTTTATGTGTCGATCTAGCCCATTTGCAATAAACTACTTGTTTTGGAGCCCTGGTGAGATCTATCTGTTTATGTTGATGTTGTCATAGGTGTGTAATAAGTTTAATTCTAAGTATCAAAGATATACCTACCTAGGTTTTGTAGAGCTTGAAGAGTAGAAGGATTCATATCCTTGTCATGTTGTCCAAGACCTGAGGTTCTTCATAGATTGAATTGGCTACTTCATAGATCAATTGCAGGTGTTCTTGGGTTATCACTTTTGGTTAACAACAACCTAGACCTATTTGCCGGTAACAACAAATATGCAAACTCGATTAGACCAATAACCAAATCACCAAAACCAAGTGTCCAAACAATGTCTTTGACATAACCATGTAATCTCCAGATGATAACAGATCATCCTCAGTGTCAGTGAACCAGATACCGGTGACTGTGCATAAGTCATTGAGTATGCCAGTGAACATAACCAAATATCTTCAGTGCTAATAAGTGTTGACAAGTGTTGACATCAATGACAAAACCAATGCAACACATCCATAATACCAAAAATCTCCCCCTTTGGCATTGATGGCAACACAAGATGGAAAAACAATCTAAGTGCCAACAATCTCCCAAAGAGATCAATTACCAAAAATCAAAATACATAATATTACTCCCCCTTGGAATAATCTCTCCCAAAAGATAATGTGTTTTTCCATAGATATCTCTCCCCCTTTGACATCAAATGCCAAAGCAACAACAAACCAAATACAATCAATTCATAGAACTTATTACAAATATTAACTTATCCAATCTACTCCCTCTGAGAAGTAGCTCTCCTTCATCAAAGCCGGAAAAAGATTTTCTCTGTTAATTCTATCAGTCTGATGCCATGCTCCAACTGTCTAAGTTTCTACAGGTGAGGGTATAACTCCAAGCTGCTCTTTGAGATATTAAAAAGTTTCCTTAGGCAAAGTCTTAGTAAAGATATCTGCAATCTGCTCTTTAGTATTCACATAAACCAATTTCACTTCTTTTTCTTCAACATTCTCTTTCAGAAAATTAAATTTGATAGAAACATGTTTAGTTTTAGAGTGAAATACCGGATTCTTAGATATATCAATTGCTGCCATATTATCATAGTAAATGTTTATAGGTTCTTTGCATTTTACCTTTATGTCCTTCAACATTTTCTTACTCCATAATACCTGAGTACAATTGGTTGTTGCTGCAACATATTCTAATTCTGCTATTGATAATTATGTACAACTTTGTTTCTTGCTCAACCATGAAATTAATCTGCTACCAAGAAAGAATGCTCCACCGGTGGTGCTCTTTCTGTCGTCTACATCTCCTGCCCAATTTGCATCTATGTATGCACATAAATCAAAATTTTCATCTTTAGGATACCATAAACCAAGATTTGTTGTGCCTTGTAGGTACTAGAAAATCCTTTTCACTGTTGATTCATGATTTTCTTTAGGATTACTCTAAAATCTTGAAACAATACATAATACATTCATAATATCAGGTCTTGTTTGTGTCGAATATAGTAAACCTCCAATCATAGATTTATATCTTGTCAAATTAACAAGTGTTGATTCATCCTTCAATGATAGTTTATTAGTTGTAGTCATAGGAGTACTTACCAGTTTAGAGTTTTCCATACCAAATTTCTTTAGTAGTTCTTTCAAGTACTTTGATTGATTTATGAATATACCTTTATCAGTCTATGAAATCTGCAATCCTAAAAAGAATTTTATCTCCCCAATCATAGAGATTTCAAATTCTTCCTGCATCTTGTTAGAACAGTCTTTACACAATCCTTCTTCTCCTCCAAAAATGATATCATCAACAAAAACTTCAATAACCAAGATATCCTCATTAGTCACTTTGTAATATAAGTTGCTCTCAGCATTACCTTTAGTGTAACTAAGTTTCAAAAGATATTTGTCCAATCTAGCATACCAAGCTCTAGGAGCTTGCTTCAATCCATATAAATCTTTTCTTAACCTGCAAACCATATCTTTGTCATTTGTCAAAGAAAATCCATCAGGTTGTTCAATGTAAACTTCCTCTTCAAGATCACCATTTAGAAATGCACATTTAACATCCATTTGATATACTTTATAGTTCTTGTGTGCTGCAAAAGCTAAGAATAATTTGACTGCCTCAATTCTAGATACCAGTGCAAAGGTTTCATTGTAATCAATTCCCTTTTTTTGTGAATATCCCTTACACACGAATCTTGCTTTGTTTCTGATTACCTTACCATCTTCATTAAGTTTATTTCTGAATACCCATTTAG
Source organism: Cryptomeria japonica (assembly GCF_030272615.1). Taxonomy (NCBI): domain Eukaryota; kingdom Viridiplantae; phylum Streptophyta; class Pinopsida; order Cupressales; family Cupressaceae; genus Cryptomeria; species Cryptomeria japonica. The sequence goes on along the minus strand of NC_081414.1, from coordinate 884,559,830 downwards.
TTCCAATTACATTTTGTTTAAGCCGAGGAACCAATGTCCATGTGTTATTCTTTTCAATTTGTTCCAATTCATCTTCCATAGCCTTAATCCAATGTTTATCTTCACATGCCTCAAAAATAGTTGTCAGTTCAATTTGAGATATTAAACATACCTCTTCATTTGCCAATCCTCCTCTAGTAATAACACCTTGATATTTATTTCCAATTATTTGACTTTCAAAGTGATTCAATCTTACATACCTGGGTGTGTTCACTTGCTGCTGTTCTTCAATCATTGTGGAATTTTCAGATGATGCCAATGTGACTGGGTCAACATTATGTACTGGTGTACTTATTGTAGATTCATTTGTGATTATCTCAATTGCCGGTTCAGAGTCTATGGACCTTGAATTACCTCTAAAATGTTGATCAATCTTCACATTTGCACTCTCAATGATTTTCTGCAATCTTTTATTAAAACATCTATATGCCTTGCTCTTAGATGAATAACCAAGAAATATTCTTTCATCACTTCTAGGATCAAAACAATAGCAATTAGGACAACCACAAAACCTAAAGCTGCTATGAAAGAAATCCTAATCCAATCAATGAAGACATAAAGACAAGATATTCAAATCAAATGAAATCGAAACAAACCGACGCAGATATCTCCTTCATGTGGCTCCATTGTTCTTCTTTCACCTTCAAATTTGATGTGGATCTCACCTACAAGTGCAAAATGCAAGTGGAAAGCAAGTTGTTATTGAAATTCACAGTATAAGGTTACTCGAAATGTGATTGATCTCTCCTTTCATTGAAGAAAATCATCCAATTTATAGACAAATTGGAGAGAGGACAAGATTAGCATGAAGAGATTTGAAAGGAAATTCAAATCAAGAATGGAAAAATTATGACAAATGTATGACAATTTCTATGCAAGGTGTATGACAAATTATGACAAATTATGACAAGATTGAAATGCCATTCCCATGACAAAAGGGAAGAGAGAAAATAGCCTCCATGATTGCAACAAATGGAATCATAAACATAGGAGAAAATGAGGGAATGAAATTAGGGGAAAAATTAGAAAAATTAAAGAAAATAGGAGAAATAGAAATTAGGTGAATTAATTAATAGGTTTTCATCCATTAATTAATTCATGAAAGAGACCTAGGACTAAATAAATAGATTTATTTAATCCACAAAGAAGAAGAAAAGGATTAAATGAACAAATCATAAAACCCTAGAAATAAGAGGACAAGGAATTAGGTCAAGACAACAAGAAATTAATTTAGGTTCGATCATGATTCTGATTGACAAAGGACCAATGTTGATAAATGATTGAGATTGGTTGACAAAAATCAATGACAAATTGACTAAGATTGACAAGGAGATCAAATTGATAGGCGCCAATTGATGAGGAACAATGAATAATCGATCCAAATTGACATGATTGAAAAGGACAAGGATCGATGATGAATCGATCGCAAAATGACAAGATTGACAAGGATAAGGATAGATGACAAATCAATCGCAAAGTGACAAGGCTAACAAGGACAAGGATCGATGATGAATTGATCACAAAATGACAAGATTGACAAGTTGATAATCGCAAATGATTACTAACAAGCTAAAGATGATTGAAAGATTGACAAGAGGAAAAAACCCTAATTCTATCATCGATTAGGATTGACGATGTCCAAAATGATGATAAATGAGCACGCACCATGATGCGACAGGATAAGATCGACTAAAATCATGACTGAAGATTGCTATCGACAAGACCTAATTCGAAAGCAAGAAAATGAGGAATGCAGAAGAAGGACTTGATGCTCGCAAATGATAAAGACCAAGTACACAACATAGAAGAAATGTTGATGCGATGCAAGAACCCTAAAATAAGGCAATGCGCAAATGTTAAAGTATGACTCCACAAGCGTTGACCATTTTTAGACATCTACAATAATCATCTCTCATAATATAACATTTGCTTCCAAATATTCTGAAATATTTAAGAGTAGGAGTATTACCAAACCGTAGTTCATAAGGGGTCTTGCTGGTTTCACCTTTGATGTGAACTCTGTTGAATGTGTAAACTGTTGTATTCACTGCTTCTCTCCAATATACATGAGGTATATTTTCTTTTGATATCATGCTTCTAGCTGCATCTAGAATAGTTCTATTCTTCCTTTCCACAACTCCATTTTGTTGGGGTGTCTGAGTTGTTGATAGTTGTCTTTTGATTCCATTCACTTCAAAGAATGTATTAAATTCTTTAGATGTGAATTCACCTCCTTGATCTAATCTCAAACATTTGATTTTGTTACCGGTTTCATTCTCTACCATTACCTTGAATAGTTTGAATTTCCCAAAAGCTTCTGATTTCTCCCTGAGAAAAAGTAACCCAACACATTTGAGAATAATCATCAATGATTAGCATAAAATATCTATCACCTTGTAAACTTCTAGTTCTTGCTGGCCCACATAAATCAGTATGAATTAATTCAAGAACATTATTGGATTTTTCTAGAATACTCTTAAAAGTTGCTCCAACTTGCTTTCCAAATTGATATTCCTTACATACCAGATTGTGAGGTTTAACAATCTTAGGTAAATCCCTTACTGCCTTAGTTGTATTGATTTTCACAATGCAATCAAAATTTACATGACAAAGTCTCTTATGCCATAACCAACTTTTATCAATATGTGCAATTAAGCATGCCTTCTCATTGTAATTCAAATGAAAGATATTACCTCTAGTCTGATTACCGGTTGCAATTTCCAAACTAGTTCTATTCATGATTTTGCATTTACCATTCTTGAATTGTAACTGAAATCCCTTTTCAACTAATTGACCACCACTCAAAAGATTATGCTTCAAACCTTCAACATAATAAATATTATCAGTATTGTGCTTACCATCAAAAGATATAGTACCTTTTCCTCTGATCAAACAAGCTTTATCATCCCCAAATCTTACTAGACCTCCATTATATTCCTGAAAGGTTAAGAATTTACTTTTATCACCAGTCATATGATGTGAACATCCAAAATCTATGATCCATTCATCCTTTTCTTCAATTTTAGCTGCCAGGGCCTGCTCTACTGATTGAACAGTAGGTGTCGGTTTATCTTCTTTTATTGCAACAAAAGCCCATCTATTGTCTGTCAGTTCCTCATTAGAATCATCAGTAACTCCTTCATCAACATAGTAACATGATTTGTCTCTATTCTTCTTAAATCTGTATCTCTGATATTCAGGGTTAGGCTTATATGTTCTTTTAGCTTCTTCTTTCAATCTTGCATGTCTATCAGGACACCTAGATGCCATATGACCAATTTTATTGCAGTTAAAACATTTAAATGGTGCTTTACCTTCATAATTACTTCCAACTTGACCTTTAGGCATTTTCCTTGCAAATAGTGCTTCAAGCTCTTCAAGTTCTCTAGCATAGAGTGCTTTCCAATCATATTTTTCAGATGATGATGATGCTTTGAAACCCAAATCTGTCTTAATTGTAGCAACAGGACCAAATTCCTCAAGTTCAAAACCTGAAAGTTTTCCAACCAAAGTATCTCTAGATACTGATGTATTAGGCATTGTTCTCAATTCATTAATAGCAGTTAATTTCATTTTGTATGTTGGTGGAAATTCTCTTAAAACTTTAGAAACAATTTCATCTTCACTTAAGGATCCTCCACAACATTGTATACCCAAAACAATTTCATTAACTCTTTCCATAAAAGAAAAAATCCTTTCATCTTCTTCCATTTTTAGATTTCCATACCTGAGCTGGAAGCATTCCAGTTTTGCAATTTTGACTACGGTATCACCTTCATTCAATGTCTCCAATTTATCCCAAATAGCTTTAGTAGTAGATCGGTCTGATAATCCCATGATTTTCTGATCTGACAATGCGCTCAGAAGTGCTTCTCTTGCATTGCAATCATTCTCGTGATCTTTAGCCAAGGTAGGTGGATTAGGTTGACTCTGTGTAGGAGCAACATACCCATTCTTTGTAACATCCCATATGTCTTTCCCAATGCAACTCAGATGTGTCTCCATTCTGATCTTCCATATACCATAGTTAGTTCCATCAAGCTTTGGACTATCCTTCCTGAAATAGTTAGTTACCATAGAATCTCCTCAAGCTATTAAACTTCTACAAAAAGAGGACTAGGCTTTGATACCAATTGTTAGGACCCAGAGGAAACTAAGAGGGGGGGTGAATCAATTGTCTATTAATTTCAATCCCAAAATAACTTAACCAAACTTAATGCATAATACCGGTAAACCAAACTTAATGTCAGTTGATAGTTTAATAGTTAATAACAATACCGGTAAAGTTTAATGAATGAAACAAAAAGACAAATAACATCCACAGAACATAACACAGATATTTTTACGTGGAAACCCTATAAGGGGAAAAACCACGGTGGGAAACCTTACACACAATCAGATGATACTATTGCAGATAGTATGTGTGTACAAATGGTGTCTGCACATGCAAAAAGGCCAACTATCTAGAGCTCATTGCTCAATCACAAAACAGGAGTCACACTGACTACAATTGGATGGTTAGATCCAATGATAATGTACTGCTCAAAATAACATCTTCATATGCTGGCTTCAGTACCGGTTAAGCTTTGATTTCCTTCTTCAAACCTTCCTTGTATCTTCAAATGATGTCTATGTGTATAGCTCTGCTTATATTCACATATACTAAATATCACAACCTTGTAATACCTTATTACATTCCCTATATCAATCTCACAAATGAGATCTTACATATATACCAAAACCTAAGACCAAATGTGTAGGTCGGCTCATAAAGAATATTACAATTAAATCAATTACAAATGAATCAATATGTGATGCATCATGTCGGCTTAATGCATTTACAATAATAACAAATCATCTCCATAACATGTAATGCTGATTAGGAATAAATAATCCTTGTCGGTCCATAACCTAGACCTATTTGCCGGTAATAGCAAATATACAAACTCGATTAGACCAATAACCAAATCACCAAAACCAAGTGTCCAAAAATTTCTTCGACATAACCAAGTAATCTCCAAATGATAACAGATCATCCTCAGTGTTAGTGAACAATATAACCTATCGGTGAACCAAATACCAGTGACTATGCATAAGTCATTGAATATGTTGGTGAACATAACCAAAGATCTTCAGTGTTGATAAGTGTTCACAAGTGTTGACATCAATGACAAAACCAATCCAACACATCCATAATACCAACAAATATGACCCCTTAGGACACCATAACACCCATACCGACCCAATATGGTGTCATAAGGGGTCATATGGTGTCCTAAGGGGTCATAAGGGGTCATGGGAAACCATATGACCCCTAAGGACAACATACGACCCTTTATGACACCATATAGTGTCGTTAGGGGTCATATGGTGTCCTAAAGGGTCATATTGTGTCCTAGAACACCATATTACCCCTTAAGACACCAAATTGTGTCGTTATGGGTCATATGGTGTCTTAAGGGGTCGTAGGAAACAATATGACCCTTTAGGACACCATGGGACCCACCGCGACCCAATATGGTGTCATAAGGGGTCATATTATGTTCTAAGGGGTCATATGATGGTTTTAAAGGGGTCACATGACATAATATGACACATAATGGCACAATTTGGTATCTTAAGGGGAAATATGGTCTCTCAAGGGGTCCTAGGACACAATATGACTCCTTAGGACACCATATGACCACTAACGACACCATATGGTGTCATAAGGGGTCGTATGTTGTCCTTAGGGGTCATATGGTGTTCCATGACCCCTTATGACCCCTTAGAACACCATGTGACCCCTAATGACACCATATGGTGTCATAAGGGGTTCTATGGTGTCCATAGGGGTCATAAGGTATCTTGCGACCCCTTAGGACACCATATGACCCATTCAGACACCAAATTGTGTCGTTAGGTGTCATATAGTCACAATATGACCCCTTAGGACACCATATGACCCCTTAAGACACCAAATTGTGTCTTTAGGGGTCATATGGTGTCCTAATGGGTTGTAGGACATAATATGACCCCTTAGAACACCATAAGACCCATAACGACCCAATATGGTGTCATAAGGGGTCATATGGTGTCCTAAGGGGTCATGAGGGGTCATGGGACACCATATGACCCCTAAGGCCAACATATGACCCCTTACGACACCATATGGTGCCGTTAGGGGTCATATGGTGTTCTAAAGGGTCATATTGTGTCCTAGGACACCAAATTGTGTCAGTATGGGTCATATGGTGTCCTAAGGGGTCGTAGGACACAATATGACCCCTTAGGACACAATAGGACCTATAGCAACCCAATATGGTGTCATAACGGGTCATATTGTGTCCTAAGGGGTCATATGATGTCTTAAAGGGGTCATGTGACACAATATTACCTATAACAACACAATTTGGTGCCTTAAGGGGTCATATGGTGTCTTGAGGGGTCCCAGGAAACAATATGACCCCTTAGGAAACCATATGACCCCTAACAACACCATATGGTCTCATAAGGGTTTGTATGGTGTCCTCAGGGGTCATATGGTTTCCCATGACCCCTTACGATCCTTGAGGACACCATATGATCTCTAACAACACCATATGGTGTCATAAGGGGTCCTATGGTGTCCATAGGGGTCATATGGTGTCCGATGACTTCTTAGGACACCATATGACCCCTTAAGACACTAAATTGTTTCGTTAGGGGTCATATGGTGTCATAAGGGGTCATAGGACACAATTTGACCCCTTAAGACACCATATGACCCCTTAAGTCACCAAATTATGTCGTTAGGGGTCATATGGTGTCCTAAGGGGTCGTAGGACATAATATGACCCCTTAGGACACCATAGGACCCATAAAAATCTAATATGATGTCATAAGGGGTCGTATGGTTTCCTAAGGTGTCATAAGGGGTCATGGGACACCATATGACCCCTAAGGACAACATACGACCCCTTATGACACTATATGGTGTCGTTAAGGGTCATATGGTGTCCTAAGGGGTCATATTGTGTCCTAGGACACCATATGACCCCTTAAGACACCAAATTGTGTTGTTATGGGTTGTATGGTGTCCTAAGGAGTTGTAGGACACAATGTGACCCCTTAAGACACCATAGGACCCATAGCAACCCAATATGGTGTCATAAGGGGTCATATTGTATCCTAAGGGGTCATATGATGTCTTAAAGGGGTCATATGACATAATATCACCCATTAGGACACAATATGACCCATAATGACACAATTTTGGTATCTTAATGGGTCATATAGTTTCCTAAGGGGTTCTAGGACACAATATGACCCCTTAGGATGCCATATGACCCCTAACGACATAGTATGGTGTCATAAGGGGTCATATGTTGTCCTTAGGGGTCATATGGTGTCCCATGACCCCTTATGACCCCTTATGACACCATATGACCTCTAACGACCTCATATGGTGTCATCAAGGGTTTTGTGGTTTCTCATGGGGGTCATATGGTGTCCTACCACCCCTTAGGACACCATATGACCCCTTAAGACACCAAATTGTGTCGTGAGGGGTCATATCCTTTCCTAAGGGGTGGTAGGACATAATATGACCCCTTAAGACACCATATGACACCTTAAGGAATCAAATTGTGTCATTAGGGGTCATATGTTGTCCTAAGGGGTCGTAGGACATATTATGACCCCTTAGGACACTATAGACCCATAATGACCTAGTATGGTGTCATAAGGGGTTGTATGGTGTCCTAAGGGGTCATGGGACACCATATGCCCCTAAGGACAACATATGACCTCTTATGACCCCATACGGTCTTGTTAGGGGATATATGGTGTCCTAAGGGGTCATATTGTATCATAGGACACCATATGACCCCTTAAGACACCATTTTGTGTCGATATGGATCATATGGTATCCTAAGGGGTCATAGGACACAATATGACCACTTACGACACCATAGGACCCATAGTGACCCAATATGGTGTCATAATTGGTCATATTGTGTCCTAAAGGGCCATATGATGTCTTAAAGGGGTCATATGACACAATATGATCCATTCGGACACAATATGACCTATAACGACACAATTTGGTTTCTTGAGGGGTCATATGGTGTCATAAGGGGTCTCAGGACACACTATGACCCCTTAGGACACCATATGACCCCTAGAGATACCATATGGTGTCATAATGGGTTGTATGTTGTCCTTAGGGGTCATATGGTGTCCCATGACCCCTTATGACTGCTAAGGACACCATACGACCCCTAATGACACCATATGATGTCATAAGGGGTCCTATGGTGTCCATAGAGGTCATATTGTGTCATGTTAGAGAATATTTCAGCGAGGGCTTCTCCACATTTTGGACAACTATGGGGTCTTGGATCTTGGGCGCCATGGTAGGTTTCGGGTAAGATTTGACAAATTATCCTTAGGGTTTACAAATGACTGACACTTCACACTCGGTAGACAATAGCAATTTGACTAGATCGGAAACCAGCTAAATAGTGTGAATAGATTGATGTAAATACCTCGAAATTCGCTCTGAATGAAGTTTGATTGCTTTGATTCACTCTGCTCTGCTTCTCAAAAACTTGGGTGAATGAAAATGACTGCGAAAACACTTTTAAGTACTCAAAAATACCTTATTGGGCTCTGTGCAAGTTAGGTCAAGACATTAAATGCACTCGGTTCACCTTTTACCGATTTACACCTTTTTCTATTTTAACCAAGTAACTAATATGGAAAGCTAATGTATTGAGAGGGGAGGGGTGAATCAGTACTCCAAAACTTTTCTTCAATAATAACCTTACTGTTATGCATAAATAGAATAGTGCAGTAACATAAAATAAAGTTAAAACAAATAGATAAGAATCATACATGATTCACTCCATAACACATATATTTTGGTTACGCAGAAACTCTTGGTTAGAGTGAAAAACTACGATGGGGATGGCACCCACAACTTCACTACTGCAATAATAAAGATTGCTTGGTTAGAGCTACATTTAGCTATTTCTGATAGCTTACCCTGTTAGGAGTATCAAGATCTATTAGATCTACCTTACTAAAGGATTTTACAACACTATATAAATGTTGCACCTGATTAGAGGATTTACAATTTATAGACTTGGTTAGAGTCTTTTACCCTATTAAAGGTTTCTCTTACAACTTCACAATTTTACAATAAAATCATTACAAATATCTGCAACTTTACATCTGAAATGTTATAGCAAATTCTATGTGCTCAGAATAAGACTACCTAGCTTGTAGCATACCTCGGTAACCCATATTGTAACTCAGTAAACCCTTCTATTTACTCTGTTCTTCGACTGTTAACTGATAACCTTCTTGGTGACCTCTTTGTGTCTCTATAATAGTCTTCCTTCATGCAGACACACACATATCTCACATCTCTCTTTTTTTCTAACCCTAAAATCATGCTATATAAATAGATCTCTTACAGTGGTGATCTAATTCATTGCTTCGATCTGACAAAAAGATTCTTCGAATGAATAACTAAACAAAATATTTCATTGGTCAGATTGACCTTGTAATCATACACAATCTCCTAGTGCAATTTCCAATGTAAAACGATTAGATGTGCCTCGACCTTGTAACATGTTTTCATGTGCATGACTAGGTTCAATGTATCTGGTAAAACATTTCACTCGATGAATATCAACTCAGTGAGTTAACTTTACTGCTCGGTAGCCATGAAACATTACTCAGTAAATAGCTCAGTGAATACTGCATTCTGTGAGTGCTTTCTTCTGTAACCGACTAGACTGTTCAAACCAACTTCTCTATGTGTACCGACTACATGATTTGGTAATACTAACCAACTAGAATATATAGTATGACTTTGGATATGAAACTAATGGCAATTTGATAAGTAGTAACTGATGCCCTCCTAAATGGCACAAGGTTAGTCTAAGATCAAACAACACAAAACACACAAGATGTTAGAGTTAATCAATCAAAAACTAAAACATGAAGGCATTCCAAAAGAGACACTAAAAGAGACATGCTAAATATATCTAATAAATAGAACAAATGATCATGAGACATCTCCAACTGCCTCTTAGCATGGCCTTAGCTTCTTCTCCCTTGTTCCTCTCCTCTCCAAGTTCCAAAATAGTGTAGCTCTCAGCAGCTTTTTGCACTATGGATGCTTATGGAGGATTGAGATTGTAGTATAGCTCCACATATGAAATGAAAAGCTATTTTAATGCTAAAATGATGTGTTTTAACCAAAAGACAATCTTTAGTTATGCTATGCTAAATGCTCTCTAAAATAGCTATAGTCTAAATGCATACAAGTTTTCAGGATCTGGATTATGAAGGAATGGGCTCTATTTATAGGAAAAATGGAGCAATGGATGGCCAGGATTAAAAGGTTTAATCAAGGGTCAAGCTTGAAAGTTGGGGATCCATGTGCACAATTGGCACCAATAAAATAGTGACAAGTGTCAACACAGGATTGGGTTGAAAGAAGAGGTTGGAGGCATTAAAGGCCTGAGAAGACCTCATGGTTATCTAAAGGCTAAGTGTCAAGCCTAAATTAGGATTACCTACTGGATTAGGAGTTAATCCAAGGATAAACCTTTGTGCAAATGATTAAGAGATAATCATGGTCAAAGCATTAATGACCTGATGAGACCCTTGGGTTGGGTAGAGGTTGAGTCAAAACAAATGTTTTAACCATGTGGGAGAGTTGAATTAACCATTAATGGTTATTGGAGACTTTGGGGATTAAGTGGTTGAAAGTTGGAAGCCTTTAATGGTTTTCAAAGACTTTGGGGTTTTTGGTGGTTGAAGGTTGAAAACCTTCAATGGTTATCCAAGACTTTGGGCCATTTGAGAAGTGACTCCATTTTGCTTAGGAATGTGACAATATTTAGGGGATGGATTAGGCTAATTAGGAAGGGGTTAGAAGAATCTAGAAGGGGATTAGATTTTGCAAGTGGATTTGGTGGGTGAGGGAAAATAGGATTTTATTAAAATAAAAATTCATTTATTTCAATAAATATGTGCAAGTTGCATTTGTAGGAAAATGCAAGTGGGGTGGGGATAATGATTTAAATAAATGTTTTATTTAATTTATTTAAAAGAGGAAAAGGGGATTTTAATTAAATAAATTGATTTTATTTATTTAATTGATTTGTATTTGGTTTAATGAATTAATTAAAATAAATTGAATAATTTATTTAATTAATAGAAGAATGTTTGGGGATGAATTAATTAAATATTAATTTAATTAATTGATGGTTAGTGGATTTTTAATCAAATAAATACGAAATATTCATTTAATTAAAATGGACAGATTTATGTGACTACATTTGCCCCTCTTTGAGACGGTGCAGTTTATCGCATCGTTTCAAAGAAAGAAAAACTGGTGTGAAGAAATGCCCCATAAAATGTAAATTTAATGGGTGGTATGCCCCCTCGAGAGATGGGCTGAAATTTTTTGAAAAATCGGGCGATCTCTCGAAAAAGAATGAAAATTGGCAGGGTGGTAGAATAGAAGAAATTAGCAACGTGGGTGAAAAATAGAAGAAAACGGGGATAAAATGGAGAAACATCAAGCCAGTGAGTACCCTTAGGTCATGCAAGAGATACAGTGAAAATGTGGTGGTTGTTCTTTCGAGTGATGCTATACAAGTGATCAAAATTGGTTGAACAATCTGGTGCAATCGGTTTAATTGCCCCGGTCAAGTCAAAGCATGACAGTTGATGCCAGTTGTTTGCTTGGACAAGATAAAGTCTGAGTAAGTGAAGCAAAGTGACCTGATGAGACTTAGGCAATTGATGCAATTGCCCGATGAAGTCAAGGTATATGAAACAAAAATACTCGTTGAGACTTAGACAATTGATGTAATTGTCCGTTGGATTGTGTTTGATTGGTTGATCAATTGATAGTATGTGCGTGTGATGGATGGTTGTGGGGAATCATGGCAACCCCGTTGAGACTAGGCCATTATGATAAATGCCTGATGTAGTCTAGGATTACCATAATCGATTACCTGTTGAGACCCGAAGATACTTGATCAGAGTATCTGTTGATAGTCTGGGTGTGTGGGAGTTGATGTATCTGTGTAGACAGAGTAACTGGCTTGGCTTATTGGATGACTTAGCATAGGAAACACAATCCCTCCTATTTAGAGATGGATGGTGATGAATGTGGCTTGATTGGGTTGATTGAGAAATGATGTAGGGTATGTGATGCTGATTATCGAGATTGGGAGGGTGAGGGGGGGGTGGGTTCGATGTTAGATAGAAGAAATGGAGAACCTATGACTCATTCCTATGGAAGAAGAGGAAAATAGAGTATGCATTATTATGACTATGTATGAATGATATGCAGCTATTATGAATGTATGGATGGGTGGAATGCAACGAAATGCAATATATACAAATGAGATGGAATGATGATCCATAGTGCTTTATTTTTCATCATTGAGCTTTTAAAATGTTGTAAGAAAATACAAGCAACTTGACATAAACATTCAAGATGACCAGAGTATTTCTTACATGGATTTGATATAGCAAGTTAATACAAGCAACTTGATATAATGGATCAAGTTGACCTGAGTATTGCTTGCGGAACAGATAAGGATTATCTCCTTTCATGCATGACTTGGAATGTCCTCCTTGATCTTAGGCTGATCATATCCTGAGACAAGTGCATACCGTAATAAGAGATAAAACCTTTATCCAGTTTGGATGAGGTAGGAGGAACCAAAGAAAGAGAATTGTACCTGCAAACAAACAATATATACATAAAGAATAAAGAATATGGATCCTTGGTAATGGTTCATGCTCATATGGTCGAGGTATACGCTGTAGTCAGCAAGCCGTAGTGATCTATGACTGCATTTTGCATAAGATTACGTAGCTTAGTGAACTTCCCACGTAGACACCATTAGTACATGCCCCAGAACTTCATCGGAAATAATGCGCAAACGATACAAAACAATGCTGAAAGATCCCGATACAGATAAACAAATGAATTACTCACGAATCTACCAAGCATTTGATAGCTTAACAGAATTTTCTTGTCAAAGAAAACGTCATCTTGTCTTTGTTTTGATAAGGAAGGATGCATCCTTGTTTAAGACAGTTTGGATTGTTGATGTTGATTGTTTTGGTTGAGTGATAAGTGGTCATTTGTGTGAGTATTTTGTATCTGATCGGATGAATATGTACAAGGTGTTGTCATGTTTTTTTGGGTGATTTTCGATGGTTTTTTGATGTTTTTGGATTTTGTGTAATAGTTTTTGAATGTTTGTGGATTTTGTGAGTCATTTTTGAATGTTTTTGATATTTTTTATGATTGCCTGAATGAAGAGCGTAATGACACATAAGACAATGCAGAATCCACTTCCATCAACAGGTTAAGGGTATTGCCCCCAGTTTTTAGACCTGACTATGAAAAGGTGGGATGCTAGATGCATGGAGTACTTTCTTAATTGCAGATCAAATAACAAGCCATGGTTGAGATGGATGGATGTGTGTGTGCATGAATGTGATCGCAACGAGCCTGAAAGATACTGGAGCCATTGCCTTTACAAGTGGCGCCTGTTTGCCAGGTTTTCACCATCGCACTTACCCAAGGTGCCACCGGAGTGGTTGTTCACCGTTTGGATGCATGATTTTTCTTTACTTTTTTGAATGTTTTTGTATTTTCTTCAGGACATTTTCTGAATGTTTTTGGTATTTTGCGATATGCAAGGGAGCCTGATGCTCTGTACACCTTAGGTATAAAACCTTTTGAGGTGCATGCTATTGATTGGATCTGCAAGCGGTTCTCCTTCTGATGTAGCCAACTGATATGCCCTGGACCCGAATACAGCAGTGACAACATATGGGCCGAACCAGTTTGATTCAAACTTGCCTTGATGTTCTCTGTTTGGTTGGTTGCGAGGATTTTCTCGAAGAACAAGATCACCTACCTCAAATGTACGAGATCTAACTCGGTGATTGTAGCTTCTACTCATGCGCTGCTGATAGGCTTTGAGGTGATTGTATGCAGCTTGTCGCTTCTCATCTAGTAACTCTAAGTCCTGAAGACGGGATACTCTGTATGCTTCATCATCGATGAGATTGTGCAATGAAACTCGTAAGGATGGTATCTCGACCTCAATAGGTAAGATAGCTTCAGCACCATAGACCAATGAATAAGGAGTTGCACCTATAGGGGTTCGAATGCTAGTTCGATATGCCCATAATGCTGGATTCAATTGAACATGCCAATCACGACCGGCATCATTGACTGTCTTCTTTAGGATTCTCAATATGTTTTTATTGGATGCTTCGGCCTGACCATTGCCTTGTGGGTAATAGGGAGTGGAAAAGCGGTGTTGGATATGAAATTTCTCACAAAGCTCACGAACATCCTGATTTTTGAAAGGAAGACCGTTATCTATGACAATGGACATGGGCACACCATACCGGCAGATGATGTAATTGAGGATGAATGAGGCGATCTGCTTGCCGGTGACTTGGGTAAGTGGAACAACTTCGATCCACTTGGTGAAATATTCGGTGGCGGTAATAATGAATTTATGGCCATTGGATGAAGATGGATGGATTTTACCCACAAGATCAAGACCCCATTGACAAAAAGGCCATGGTGTTGTGATTGGTTGCAGTTCTTGAGCTAGTGCATGTATTAGGTCGCCATGAACTTGACATTTTTTGCACTTCCTGACAAAGTAGTAGGAATCCTTTTCCATAGATGGCCAATAGTATCCAGCTCGCATGATCTTCTTGGCTAGTGATGGACCACTTGAGTGAGTCCCGCAAATTCCTTCATGTACCTCTTCCAAATCCTTTGTTATCTCACCTTGTTCCAGACATCGAAGGAGAGTACCATCAAGACCGCGTCGGTATAGGGTTTCGGCAATAATGGTATATCGAGCAGTTTGGCGAATGAAGGTTTTACGTTGGTTATTTGATTGGTTGGGAGGAAGGGTGTGATCACGGAGATAGGTGTAGAACTCACCGTACCATGGGGATTCGGAACCAACAAGGCGACATATCATTTCAGATTCGGGGATATCATAAGCGGGGATCCAAAGCTGTTCTACCAAGAACTCGTAGCGTGTTGAATTTTGTGGAAGATCTAGGAGAGATGCGATGGTAGCCATAGCGTCAGCAGCTCGATTCTGATCTCTTGGTATCTGCTCAAAAGTGATAGTAGTAAATGATGTCTTTAGAGTGTCCACCATTTGCTTATATGGCATGAGTTTATCATCTTTGGTCTGATACTCATCTGTTGCTTGTCGAATGACTAGTTGGGAATCGCCATATACTTGCAGTTCTTTTAATTTCCATTGTATGGCTAATCTGAGTCCTGTGATCAAGGCCTCATACTCTGCTATGTTGTTTGTGCATGGAAATGTGAGCCTGTAAGACTTCGGGATGCTATCACCTTGAGGTGTGATAAATAGAATGCCTGCCCCCGAGCCGTGCCTAGTGTATGACCCATCAAAATATAGTTTCCATGGTTGTGCTGTTGTGATCATGAATATCTCTTCATCTGGAAAATTGGAAATAAGAGGATGATCACCTGTGAGTGGCGCATCGGCCAACTGATCTGCAATAACTTGACCTTTGATAGCCTTACGGTCCACATACTCGATGTCAAATTCACTTAGAATCATCACCCATTTGGCCAAACGACCTGTCAATGCTGCTTTGCTGAGTAAATACTTGAGTGGATCAATTTTTGCGATGAGTTGTACCTTGTGTGTTAACAGATAGTGCCGCAATTTAGTGGCTGCCAGGATTACTGCTAGGCAAGCTCGCTCAATAGGTGTGTAATTGAGTTCATAGCCAACCAGTGTGCGAGAGATGTAGTAAATAGCACACTCTTTTCCTTCTGCATTATGTTGTGCCAGTAATACACCTAATGCTGTACTTGTCGCTGAGATATAAAGTAACAACGGTCTACTTGGATCTGGTGGCATCAGCAATGGTGGATTTATGAGATAGTCTTTAAGCGCCTGAAATGCTTGCTGGCATCTGTCATCCCACTGAAAGCGGATGTTCTTGTGTAGCAGGTGTGTGAATGGGTGACACTTATCAGCCAATTGTGCAATGAATCTGCGGATGGATTGAAGTCGTCCTTGTAGTGTCCTTAGCTGACTGATATTCTTTGGAGGTGGCATGTCCATTATTGCCTTAACCTTTGCTGGATCGACCTCAATGCCTTTGCTTGAGACAATGTATCCTAGAAGCTTCCCGGAGGTCACTCCAAAGACACATTTCTTTGGGTTGAGTCGAACATGATATTGTTCCAGTCTATCAAAGATTTGATCTAAGATGTGAAGATGTCCTTCTCTTGTGAGTGATTTTGCTAGTAAATCATCCACATAATCTTCCATTATAGTATGCATCATGTCATGGAAGATGGTGGTCATTGCTCTTTGATAGGTCGCTCCTGCATTCTTTAGACCAAAAGGCATTACATTCCAGCAGTATGTGCCCCATGGACATGTGAAGGCTGTCTTATGTTGGTCCTCTGGTGCGATCTTTATTTGATTGTATCCTGAAAAGCCATCCATGAGTGAAAGCATGGCATGTCCTGCTGTCAAATCTACTATGATGTCGATATTTGGTAGAGGGAAGTCATCCTTAGGACATGCCTTATTCAGATCTCTGAAGTCTGTACAAATGCGGATGCCCCCTTTTGGTTTGCCAACTGGTACAATGTTGGAGATCCATTCTGCATAATCAATTGGTCTAATGAAACCAACATCCAGGAGTTTCTTGAGTTCTGTTTTGACTAGCACGGCAATCTGAGGATGCATCTTACGAAGCTTCTTCTTGACAGGTTTGGCTCCTTTTGCTACTGTGAGATGATGCATGACTAAATCAGGATCAAGCCCAGGCATGTCTGCATATGACCATGCAAAGTTGATCTGACGCTGTTGGAAGAACTCTATAAATTGAGGCTGTTCCTCTGGAGTGAGAAGAGATGCCAGATGTATGATATGAGGGTTTTCAGGAGTCCCCACATTGTATTCTTTGGTCTCCTCAATGAGGATCGTTGATCGTTCCTGTTGTGTACTAGCAGGGAGGATGTCAAACCCTTCATCCTCAGGCGCCTCAGAGAGGTTTTCACCGTTGGATACGCTCTTTCTTTTTACTTTTGTTGGATCAAATAGTGCCACAGTGTGGTTTTCACTAGAAGATCCATGTTTTAATGTTATATTTTTGCAGCTGAAGGGTTTGGCATCCGCCCCGAAGTATGCTGCGCTATTAAGTTCAATGGCGAATCCAGCTTTGTGATCCCCGCTTGGTAGATTATCCCTTAATTCCAAAAAGTCAATGATAGCCTCATCGTTTTGGAAGAGGTCAAGACATGGGGGATTTGGTTGGTTCCATTCGATGAGTTCAGGGTGGATAATGGGTATTACTTCATCGATTAAGTTAAGTGCGGGAGATGTATCAGTGAGGGTTAAGACAGTGTGGTGAAGGTCGTTGATGGTACTCTCCCTGTCAGAATCAGGCGTAGGATGAGACGTAGGGTCTGTGGAAGATGTTTCCAGCTCAGGTACCCAAGTGGTCTTTATATGTGCTTCTCCGTAAACAGGAATGTCTTTGCGTGGCGGAGGTGGTGATGTGTCTTCCTCATTTGAAGTGTTAAGCTGTACAGAATCAAATTCCCACTCATGTGAGTCGGTCTCTGAATCACTTTCCAGCATCCGATTGCTATACCATACTGGGATGTCTTTGGAGTTAAACACGGCAGGCGTGATTGGTTTATGTACTTTTGTGGTGATCGATGCTGTAGGAACCGTGATGGGGTTTAAAGGATTTGTTACTGGAAGTATTGGTAATGGTGACTCAGTGGCTTCTGGTAGAACTACTGGCACCATAGATGTTGCTGCGGGTTCCAATGTAGTTGCTGCTACTATTGGTGTTATTGATGGGATTACTGGTTCGATTGGTGGTATGTTTGGCACTGGTGATGGTTGCGGTGGGGTTGTGAGCCTCGATGGGGCAATGGCAATATTGCTTGATGGTGCTTTGATTATGAAAGGTGTCCTCTTTACAGTAGGTGGGAAAAATGGTTTGCTAGGTTTTCCTTTAAATCTGAGTTTAGGAAGGATCTCTTTTTCAAAGCCTAGGCCTGTATTACCTTTGGGCTTGAACTCTGGCAGCAGTGGTTCATGTCGTCCTTGTTTGCAGTATCCCAAAGCACTCTGACCATCATATCCCATTCTTTGCATAATGAGGAGGCCTTTGCCATATTGTTCCGTAGGAAGTGTAACTTGCGGTTTGTCAGTGGTGATGGGATCTTTATAGATCCATTCCGCTAGGTCCTCATCTTGTGTCTCTTCCTCTTGACTCTTTCCAAGGATGAAAGGCGTTAAGGCACATGCAGGCGTGATTAGTGGTTGCTGGAGTAACTGTTGTGGTTTACCATGTGTTCTAGGAGAAGTAGGCATTTGTCCCACACAAAAGAGCTGACTCAAGTTGTATTCTCCAGGACCTTCCTCTGCTACTTTCATTTTAAGCTTTTCTTGCTTGGGTATAGGGGTGTTTGAACTGGCAAGAGAGGCAGGATTTACATATGATGTGGAGGAAATGGCTTCCCTATTATTAGGAACAGTAATCTCTGGTTGATGGCTGATATTATGGCAAAATGCAAAGGGATTTGCATCGCCCAGGATTGTGATCTCTACACCGTTATGTGGGAACTTGATACATTGATGGTAGGTAGATGGAACGGCTTGCATGGCATGTATCCAAGGTCTCCCTAATAATAGATTATATGGCAGAGGAAGGTCCAGAACCTGACAGATGATGTGCTTTACCACAGGGCCCACTCGGATTGGTAGTACCACAGCTCCTTTGGATGAACGCTCTGCATCATCATAGGCCTTGATGGTGATCTTCTTGCGAGGATCCACTGATTCTACTGCATAGCCCAATGCTGTGACCAACTGTAGTGTGCAAATGTTTAGGCCTGCTCCATTATCAATCAAGACTCGCTTGATCCTGTGTTGGTTGACAAAGCCTTCAATGTGGAGTGAGGCGTTATGAGGTTGCTGGAAGGAAGAGTTATCACTTTCGGAAAAAGTGAGACAAGGTGATGACTTTAGACTTCCAACCATGGCTTGAAATTGGTCCGTGTTCAGGTTTGCAGGGACTGACGCCTCTTGGAGTGCTTGATCCAAGATTGTTTTATGAGAGGGTGACAGACGCAAAAGCTCCAAGATGGATATAAGCGTAGGGGTTTTGTCTAATTGTTCCACAAGATTGTACTGCTTTGGGATGTAGGTAGTGCCTTGTGGAGCTGCCTTTATGGTGACCTTGCCACGACGTGTAACAACATTGCAATTTGAGGTGGGATTTTTGAAGGTAATAGTTGCAATTTGTTCACTGGCATCATAAAGGTGATTGACAGTGTAATTATACGCAGCCTGCGTATAATCAGTGGTATCAGGACCTTGTCTGGAAGTGGAAGGACCCCTTTGATCTTGCGATGGAAGTGGATTCTTGAACATCTGATGATCATTATTGGTTGTTTTTGGGTCATGTCCTTCAATTTCAATTTCGCCTCGGTCAATAAGATCTTGAATGAGATCTTTCAATCGATGACAATTACTTGTCTTATGTCCTCTTCCTTGATGGAACTCACAATGTTCAGTATCTCTCCACCATGCCGGTTTGACTTGAGGCTCGTAATTTGATAACTTAGGTAGTGTGATCAAATTCTGAGAAATGAGTTGTCGCATCACTGTTTCAATGGGTTCCCCTAAGGGAGTGTATGTGCGTTTTTGTTTTTGTGGACGAGGTCTTGGTTCATCCTGAGATGTGATGCGACCTTGATTAGGAAGAACATTTGTGTTATTTTGAGGTGGAGGATTTTGTCCTGCAAATCGAACCACAGGTTGTGCATTTTGGATAGTTCGAGCATCCACAACCCCATCATTGACGATATTCTTATTCTTGTTCCAGAAGTTCGGTTTATCACTATTGAAACGCGGGCGAGGACCATCTTTGGTTTCATTAAAGATTTTGATGAGTCCTTTTTTGATGAGTGCCCGTTCACATTTTATACCTTTGGTGATCATATCGTTAAAAGAATCGGTATCTTTGACATCCAGGTGAAATTCCATTTCTTCGTTTAAGTTGGAAATGAAAATTTCCACTAGTTCTCGTTCAGGTAACTGAAGAGAACGTCTGCTAGACATTTGGCGCCATCGTTGCAGGAATACTGAGAATAATTCACCTGGTTTTTGTTTGGTGTTGCATAGATCAGCCATGGTGATGTCGCGTTCAATATTATAAGAGTAATGAGATAGGAACTTCTAGATGAGTTCCTCAAATGTTCTTATGCCACCTGGTAGTCGGGAAAACCATGATGTGGTTGTTCCTCCCAAGCTTTGGGGAAAAAGGCGCATTAAGTATGTGTCTTCATATGCGACTTCGAGACAAGCGGAATGAAATTCTCGGACATGATCGTGGGGATCTCCCTTTCCTCTATATTTTTCAAATTTTGGTGTTTCGAACCCGCGTGGAAAAGGTGGCATATAAAGATTCCTATCAAACAGATAGGGACAGATGTCGTTAAGTGAGAATTGATTGGTCTTAACACCACTATGAAGTTGTTGGGCGAGATTCTCAACTTGTTGCCGCAACATCTCCATTTCATTAGGAGGAGGAGGTGGTGGGTTACCTCGAGGGATGTTATATCTGATGGGATCTCTACGCCTTTCCTCCTCATGGCGACTTTGTCTTTCTGATGCTTGTCTTAATTGGGCAAGATCAAAGTCAGAGGGGAGTTTGGCTCCTTCTTGAGCAAGTCGTAAAAAGTGAGCATCCGCATTGCTCCTTAGTATTTCATCAAATAATCTGTTAAAATGAGGGTTATGTTGAACCCTTTTGATTGTTGAAGGAGTGGGAGTACTTGGGTTTTCGTCATTCACATTTCCTCCAAGTGCTTCTTGAAATTCATTGAGGTTGTCCTCTTCTTCCTCAATTTCTATTTCTCGCTGCCTTGATCGTGATCGGGTTTGAGCCATTTTGTTTGCAAGTTTGTTTTTTGAAGTTGATTGAAGATGATGATGAGTGGTGATGAAATGAAAGATTGATTGGTTGGTGATTTGTATTGTATGGGGATCTCTAGCACTTTAAGGTATATGTAACCGAAATTCCTTTCTTTGAATTGCTTGTTTGTTTGATAAGTTTGGATGTGATAAGGTGTAGAGAAATCTGAGATGTGTTACAGATTTTGACTACCTAGCAATGAGAGGATTCACTCATGAACTAGTTTTAACCTGCGTAGATGTGTCTCTTAGGATGAGCTTATCCTAGATGTAGAAACAATCTAAAAGTGATGTGATGTGTTTTGATTTCAAGCAATATCTAAAAAGGGATCTTGGGACAAGAACCTCTGAATGTTTTGAGAGTTTTGGGATGAATTGATGATGAAGTGATGATGTATGAGTGGGATGATGGATGAAAATGTTGTCAACTTTCAATAAAAACTTTGTGTCACAAATGGGACAAACTCTATCTCTTCCCTTTCAGGCGTTGGTGGCATTTCTCGAGCTGTGTTGTAGGTGATACAGATGTTTGGGAAGAAGTTGGGATTAATCTTTCCTCCTTGATTTTTGTGATAACTCAGAGCTCTATATTGCATAAAAGCTCTGCGGTTCAATGATTCGGAATCAAACTCGTTTGTTTTACCTTGAAGATAGAGACGCATGCGATGTAGAAAGACTCTATGTGAGACAAAGATTTGTCTATTGAGATAGAAGAATTTCCTCCTTTTGATCAAAGCCTTTGAGCTTAATGGTCTTCTTTTCAAGGTAATATTCTGATGACACTTCTTCTTTCGCAAGATGTGAAGAATGGTCATAAATTTTGTCTCTTTGTTGTTTGTACTTTGTTTTTGGTATTTTTGTTTGTTTTTGAGAAATGTTGGATGAATACTGTGTTTTTGGGATTGATTTTCTGATTTTTCTTTGACAAGAAAACAAAGCAAGCACACAAACACAAAATTGTAGCCTCAAAGGCACAAATGAGTATGGGTCTAGATCAACCCAATCCTTGGACTTGTTTTTGACCCTTCCTTTAGATTTATTTTAAGGTGTATTTCCAAAGCCTGAAGTCGGCTCAATTCGCACTAGGTCTATAAAACAAACACACTTCAAACACTTTTTATCCCTAAGGTCAAATGGCCAGTTGTGATAAATTTAGCCCACATCTTGATATTTCTTCGACTTTGGTACTACATACCTTATGAATCCCGCCGTGGCAGGTAAGGATGTGATATACTAAGTCTTGCGCGAGTATAACAAATAGATGATCCCTATGATGGGGGAGTCACCACTTTTATCAAGCCACAAGTGACCTTTCAAAAAGCTATGTTTCTACTCAAGGAAATATGTATGGTGAGTATCTTGGGAGCAAAACCATCTATGCTCTTGCACTAAATTATACCTCAAATATCCTCAATCAATAGAACGGGTGGGCTACTACTTAAAGGTGTTTAGTCATGTTCGATGTTTTTGGACATAAGTTCATTCTGCAGTGACTCACTTAAGAGCCTTGTAACTGGTGGTGGGGCCCATTTGTCCTTTCGGCCAGTTACACTGTAGGAACAGCTATACCCAAGGCTACAGCTTTCGCTCTCACCTGATTTCTATAGCGGCTCGAAGGATTTACCGCTCGAGGTCGTTCCCAAGAGTATCGATCCCTTGGCAGGCCTCTCTTAAAAAGATAAAATTTTGAGTGTCACTAACACTTTTCTCTTGCACCTAGGACCACGAGAGCCAAGGGAGAGGATAGTGTGTGTTAGAAGTAGGTCCACTCGACTGACTCTTGTGCACAAGTGTGCCAAACACGTAAAACACTTGTTCTTTTTAATCCAGCATTTGCAAATGTTATCTAACTATTTGGAGATGTTGCTCCAACAGTCATGGTGTTCTTTTTAACTTCAAAGCAATATGTTTTGTAATCTAGAAGTTGAAAGTCCTGGTCAACTTAAGGAAAAACACGATTGCATGAAGGAAATTTTGTTTGCAAAAATAAAGACAAGTGGATTGTTCTTTTTACTGCACCAAAAATTTGAAGTGTGGATTGTGATTTTTAAGTCCCAATTGATGCAAGAAATAAAGTTTGTTTGGTTGATTTTAAGCACCAAAACAAAATGTATCCCTAACTAGAAAACAATGAAACTATTTTTTTGTGTTTTTAAGTTCTTTTTAAGCACTAAATGAAATTTTTTTTTTGTGATTTTTGTTGTGTTGTTAACCTGCACAAAGAAAAGAAACAAGTTAATAAAATCAATGCTCAAAGGGGGGCTTCCACAAGCCTAATTTTTGATTTTTCGGTTACAAATTTTACAAATCCTGATCTTGAAATGCCCTGAAATTTGACTAAGTCTGAAATTTGGAGGATCTTTCAAAAACTAGATTTTGCATTTCAACTCCTAGAGGTCTGAAACCCCTCTCAAACATCCTGAAAGTATATATGGAATATAACTTAAAGTATAAGAAAGAGAAAAGATAAGAGGAAATGTCACTTATACTTAAATGTTATATTCCATATATATTCTACCTCCCACAAGCCTAAAAAAAAAAAAAAAAATTATTGGTTACAAGGCCTTTTTTTATAACGTTCTGTTGCAATAGCGCTAGTCTGTGTTTTTGCAGAAGCACTGATTCATGCAATAGCGCTAGTCTGCATGAGCAGAAGCGCTAATTTAAACTGTAGCGCTGAAAGAAGAGAAAAATCCGAGAAGACAAAAGCGCTAGAAGTGTGTCAATAGCGCTGAAACTGTGACAATAGCGCTAGAAGGTTTCCAATAGCGCTGAAACATTTTCAATAGCGCTACTTTATGGTCAATAGCGCTAAAAGAAATTTTTCAATAGCGCTAAAACGCGTTCAATAGCGCCGAAGCGCGACCTGTGTGGCAATTTCAACAAGAAAAATGTTAATTTCAAAAAAATCAATCAGAAGGTTGCGTGTTCGATTCACGTCGGGTTCACCAAATGATGCCCTCCTAAATGGCACAAGGTTAGTCTAAGATCAAACAACACAAAACACACAAGATGTTAGAGTTAATCAATCAAAAACTAAAACATGAAGGCATTCCAAAAGAGACACTAAAAGAGACATGCTAAATATATCTAATAAATAGAACAAATGATCATGAGACATCTCCAACTGCCTCTTAGCATGGCCTTAGCTTCTTCTCCCTTGTTCCTCTCCTCTCCAAGTTCCAAAATAGTGTAGCTCTCAGCAGCTTTTTGCACTATGGATGCTTATGGAGGATTGAGATTGTAGTATAGCTCCACATATGAAATGAAAAGCTATTTTAATGCTAAAATGATGTGTTTTAACCAAAAGACAATCTTTAGTTATGCTATGCTAAATGCTCTCTAAAATAGCTATAGTCTAAATGCATACAAGTTTTCAGGATCTGGATTATGAAGGAATGGGCTCTATTTATAGGAAAAATGGAGCAATGGATGGCCAGGATTAAAAGGTTTAATCAAGGGTCAAGCTTGAAAGTTGGGGATCCATGTGCACAATTGGCACCAATAAAATAGTGACAAGTGTCAACACAGGATTGGGTTGAAAGAAGAGGTTGGAGGCATTAAAGGCCTGAGAAGACCTCATGGTTATCTAAAGGCTAAGTGTCAAGCCTAAATTAGGATTACCTACTGGATTAGGAGTTAATCCAAGGATAAACCTTTGTGCAAATGATTAAGAGATAATCATGGTCAAAGCATTAATGACCTGATGAGACCCTTGGGTTGGGTAGAGGTTGAGTCAAAACAAATGTTTTAACCATGTGGGAGAGTTGAATTAACCATTAATGGTTATTGGAGACTTTGGGGATTAAGTGGTTGAAAGTTGGAAGCCTTTAATGGTTTTCAAAGACTTTGGGGTTTTTGGTGGTTGAAGGTTGAAAACCTTCAATGGTTATCCAAGACTTTGGGCCATTTGAGAAGTGACTCCATTTTGCTTAGGAATGTGACAATATTTAGGGGATGGATTAGGCTAATTAGGAAGGGGTTAGAAGAATCTAGAAGGGGATTAGATTTTGCAAGTGGATTTGGTGGGTGAGGGAAAATAGGATTTTATTAAAATAAAAATTCATTTATTTCAATAAATATGTGCAAGTTGCATTTGTAGGAAAATGCAAGTGGGGTGGGGATAATGATTTAAATAAATGTTTTATTTAATTTATTTAAAAGAGGAAAAGGGGATTTTAATTAAATAAATTGATTTTATTTATTTAATTGATTTGTATTTGGTTTAATGAATTAATTAAAATAAATTGAATAATTTATTTAATTAATAGAAGAATGTTTGGGGATGAATTAATTAAATATTAATTTAATTAATTGATGGTTAGTGGATTTTTAATCAAATAAATACGAAATATTCATTTAATTAAAATGGACAGATTTATGTGACTACAGTAACAATCTCCCCTTTTGACATTAGTTGAGATGTTTGACAAAAACTACTTTCAAAGTCATAAATCAAAAACTATATACTTGCAAAATGACTATACTTGACAATATATACAATAGTCAATGGAGTAGTATATGCAGATATACTCCCCTTATCATTATTCTGTACATAACTCTAAATTTTGCATGTTCGGTTTTGTTATGTGCTAGTGTGCTCTAAATGCTCTATATATTCTACTCGGTATACTCCCCTTGTATAGAATACTCAAAATTGTGTTATCAAAACTGTATTACTCTCCAAATATAGAATTACTCCCCCTTTGCTGGGTATTACTTTCCTTTATGTAGTATCATAATATTAGTCCCCCTTTTTGACAAACATCAAAAACTCAAATTCCATCCGGAGGCGATAACTGATCAAAAATAGACTTATACTTTGTCTGGGCATCGATGAGGGCGACTCAGAGTGAATCCTTTACACTTTCCATTAATGAATTTTGTGCTTGAATATTAGATAAGAGTGATATTAAGTCATCAAGAGTGCTTCCCTCCTGTGTAGTTGATAGGTGTGTACCTCTATTGATCTGTTCCTGTCCTGATGAAAGATGAGGAAAGAATAATGTCTGAAGGGTCATTATATCCATCCTTATTTTATGCTCTTCATTCCTTAGTTCTAACTGTTGAGCCATGAGCTGTTGAAGCTTTGTATAAAAATTCTGAACTGAATTAGGCTCAGTGGTCAACTTAGTTGAGAGATCGGTGATCTCTTTCTCAATTGCATTAGTTTTATTTTTGACATCTTTAATGAATAAGGAAAATGTACACAGTTTCTGGAATAAATAAAGAATATGCTTGAGTTGAGGGGACAACTTAACAATGAATTTGACAAGTTTTACCTTGCCAACAACAATTGATTTCTGTACTTCCTCTATCATTTTAGTAGTTAGCTCTTTATCCTTGAGCTTGCTTAAGTACTCAGATGCATCAACTCCAGATGTTTCAATCTGATTTAGGAGTTCATCTAGTTGAATATGGATGGCTACATCGGGTGACACTGTTGTTGAAGGTAGCATTTCTGTGAGTAGTGTCCTAACTTTCTGAAGTACTTTATTCTTTTTTTGTATGGCCAGTTACTTCTCCTATTCGGCCTTTACTTTGCATAGTTCACCAAATTCAGTGAGTGCTTGCCCTTTCAATTTGGAGATGTCTACATTGGGCAACACAATGGGTTTAGATAAGTCAAATTTGAAACCATGCTTTCTCACCTTCTTATCTTTTCCTTTGGTCGGTGGCACTAAGAAAAGTGCTTGTGAGGCTTGTTGACCCTCAGTAGGTTGCTCGGTAGATGCAACACTTTGGTTAGTTCCTATAGCCATTGTAGTATCTTTGGGTGGCTTGGTGCTAGGGGTCTCAACTGTAAAATTTGCAGTGCTTGTCTGTGCTTGAGATGTCTAATCTTTGGTTGTATCTCCTGCAGCTTAGATTTGTTACCTTTGGTGCCTTGCTCGGTGTCCTTGGGAGCTTTGGTTGAGACAGGTGGCTTCACCGACAGATAAGGCTGAACTTGTTCTAAGACTGATTCACTAGAGACAAGTTTTTCATAAGTAGTGCCTTCAATCATTTCCTGCTCCGGTGCTGCTTCATCCATTACATCTTCATCAATTTGAATAGTGTCAACTGGGTCTGGACCTTCCTCGGTGACATCTGGATCTTGCTTGGTGACATCAACAATTTCAATTTGAGATTGTTCACTAACATCCTTTTGTTTGAATATCTCCTACCACTTGGCTTTTGTCTCATTCTCCACATCAATGTATAGCACATTCATCAATTTTAAGGCTCTCTGTTTCACAAGAAATTTAGAATTGTATGTGGTCAAATGCTCCTTGATTTTTGTTATGGACATGTCAGGAAATAGATGGACTAGACTTCTTTCTCTTATTTGTCTCTCTGAATCCATTGCATATTTCCATATGTTATCAATATGCAAGTATAGTTCACTCGGAAGTGACTTTGCTAGTTCTAATGGAGCTAGCCGAAACTTCAGAAGTGTATAGATGATAGCTTCTTCAATCTGTCACTTCTCATCATTATTCCTAGTCTCATACTTAACATATCTAAATCCTGCAAATCCACCGTATTCTTTAAGATTGACACAAAAATTTTCAACACTGTGAATATTTACCTTTTTGCTTTTCACAATTTGGAATTTTTTTGCATCATTAGACTCTGTATAACTTGACTCTGTTATCACTGATTAAAAATGGGCTTTTATTTTCCCATGATTGGCTATAGGTTATTGAAATTTTGAATAGGGTGTAGTTCCAAATGCTTCAGCTTTGTTCTAGACCTCAAGGGTTTAAGGGTTTTTGATTTTAGATCCTCTTGTGTTTCGTTTTAAACCCTCTGGTTTCTAATCTTTCGTTACTTTATTCACTTAAGTAATGGGTCATGGGGTCGTAGGAAGTGTTCCCCCTTTGTTGTTTGCCTAGGCAGCTATGTTAATTAATCAAAAAATTTATGCCTTATATGTTTTTCTTCTAAAGTTGTCGGGCCCAGTAACTAGTGCGCATCTCGCAGATGGATCCACGGCTCGCGTTATTTCGCTAGGCAAAGTTGCGCGTAGTTTAAAACCAGCGAAATTGCAAAAACCACATGGCATGCCACATAGATGGTCCAGCTGGTGGTTGACAGCAAATAAGTTGGCGGCACGTGGAACAAGTCACAACAGTCAGCGGGTCAGGATTAAAGGTTAAAAGGCGGGCCCCAAAGGTGAGTCACGTCGCAGGTGGAGATGACCTGCAGGATATAGCTTTTAAGAAGAAAGTGGGGCCTCGTGGTTTCCTTTTGGCAAATAACAGGGTGACAAGTCAGCTCCGAAAGTGAATGGGCACCAGGTGTTCCCAATGAGTCAGCGGTCCCACCATACCTGAGAGCCTTTTCGGAGGGTTAAAAGCAGATCAACTTAAGAGATGATCCGACAGCCCGCACTATTTCGCAAGGGTAAGATGCACGTTCTTTATACCCCGTGAAATAGCGAGAGTGAACAAGAGCCGTCCATGTGTCATGATGATGACATGGAGGATATAGCTGTTAACAAGAAAGTGGGGCCTCGTGGTTTCCTTTTGGCAAATAACAGGGTGACAAGTTAGCTCTGAAAATGACTGGGCGCCAGGTGTTCCCAATGAGTCAGTGGGCCCACCCTTCCTGAGAGCCTTTTCGGAGGGTTAAAAGCAGATCAACTTAGGAGATGATCCGACGGCCTGCGCTATTTTGCAAGGGTAAGATGCATGTTCTTTATACCTCATGAAATAGCAAGAGTGAACGAGAGCCGTCCATGTATCATGATGATGACCTGGAGGATATAGCTGTTAAGAAGAAAGTGGGGCCTCGTGATTTCTTTTTGGCAAATAACAGGGTGACAAGTCAGCTCTGAAAGTGACTGGGCGCCAGGTGTTCCCAATGAGTCAGCGGGCCCACCCTTCTTGAGAGCCTTTTCGGAGGGTTAAAAGAAGATCAACTTAAGAGATGATCTGACGGCCCGTGCTATTTCACAAGGGTAAGATGCAAGTTCTTTATACCCCACGAAATAGCGAGAGTGAATGAGAGTCGTCCACGTGTCATGATGATGACCTGGAGGATATAGCTGTTAAGAAGAAAGTGGGGCCTCGTGGTTTCCTTTTGGCAAATAATAGGGTGACAAGTCAGCTCCGAAAGGGACTGGGCGCTAGGTGTTCCCAATGAGTCAGCGGGCCCACCCTTCCTGAGAGCCTTTTCAAAGGGTTAAAAGTAGATCAACTTAAGAGATGATCCGATGGCCCGTGCTATTTTGCAAGGGTAAGATGCACGTTCTTTATACCCCACGAAATAGGGAGAGTGAACGAGAGCCGTCCATGTGTCATGATGATGACCTGGAGGATATAGCTGTTAAGAAGAAAGTGGGGCCTCGTGGTTTCCTTTTGGCAAATAACAGGGTGATGAGTCAGCTCCGAAAGTGACTGGGCGCCAAGTGTTCCCAATGAGTTAGCGGGCCCACCCTTCCTAAGAGCCTTTTTGGAGGGTTAAAAGCAGATTAACTTAAGAGATGATCCGATGGCCCGTGCTATTTCACAAGGGTAAGATGCACATTCTTTATACCTCGCGAAATAGCGAGAGTGAACGAGAGCCGTCTACGTGTCATGATGACACATGGTCTAAGAAGAAAGTGTGGGCCCGCCAAGGTGGAACCAGCAGTATAAAGAAAAGATATGCGACCGGCGTTAAGTTGACTGCGAAGGAAATTTCAAAGCCAATGGCTGGGTGCCACGTGGTATTATATAGCCAATAGAGAAGCGAGACCCGGCACGGAGCCAAAGTTGTTAGTTAATCTAACATTCGATCAAGTTTCTTTTGATCGGACGGTCGGCGCTATTTCACAGGACTAAGTTGCCCGATAGTTATGCTTCGCGAAGTTACGAATGAGCAGAATGAAACACTTGTAGGAACGTTGTGACCCGTTAAAGCGAAAATATGAATTCTTGTAGGAATTCAATTTTGAAGGGACGGTCGAAGCATGCAGGATCAATGTTGTAGTTAAGGACTTGAGTACAAATATTTGATTTCCTAACAACCGGGTAAAGATATCTTTTAAAGGATTTTGTAGAAGAGTAGATGCAGAGTTATTTTCCTCAGATACAGAGCAAGTCGGTTCAGTTGCAGAGCAAATTCCTTCAACAAAAGAACAGGTTCTCTCATATTTTTGTGTAGCAATTATTGTGTAGTGTTCTAAATAAGATAATTGATTCGTCGCAGATTTTTTTTTAAGAGTGGCAATCATTTCTTGCATTTTCAAAATGGCTCCTAAAAGAGAATTTTTTGGTAAGGTTAACTATTCAGAGAGGAGTGTTCGTGATGATTTTTTAGAACAGTTGACGTTGTCAACTAATCAGACATCAAAGGCAAAAGAGTTAGTGCCCAAGGCTCCCCATCTAAAGATAGGAGAAGGATTATATGACAAGGGTAATTGGTTGAGAGACCCACAGGTTGGATTGTCTGGGTTGGGGTTGTTTAAAGTTGGATTTGGAATGAGAAATTCTCCTGCCCCGCAAAAATGTATCTGGGAACTAGATGTCAGGAAATTAGTTGTCCTAGGAGTATTTATGGACACAGATTTGCTAACCCAAATTACGCTCAACTATGATCCAGTCACAAGGAGCATTCGGGATGTAAATGGGAAAACCCTTGTTGAAATTAATGCTGAAGAGTTTAGGACAGCATTTGGGCTTAATGAGTTTACAAACTTTCTAGAACCTATAAACTTCACAGCATTAGCCCAAATTTACGGTGCACAGAGGAGTCATCTCAGGAATGGGCCTCTCAAGGAATTTTTTGTGAAAATAGGAGGGTTAACATTTGTAGGACCCAACACACAAGAGCCCTTCTCATTAAGTATGTTCACCCTGAGGGCTAAAGGAATGTATTGGGTGCTTTGCCAAGTTTTGGGAGAAGATGCTGAAGTAAATATGTCGAATCATTACTTGTTTATGATCACCCAGATTCTGAATCCTTCTCTTTCAATCACTTTTGATTATGCCTCTTTTATTGCTGATGCTATCCATGGAGGGTTGATAGGAATCAAGAATGGAAAGGTGGATAGGCCTTTCGGATGGTACTCACTCCTAATGCATCTTTTTCTCTTCAAAAGTGGTGATTACTTTGCCAGTGGACTAGACCTGGTTAAGGAGAAGGAAGGAGAAAAAATGCCAGTACAATTATGAAGTACTATGTTGTCATGGGATAGAGAGGATGCCAGTTTTTTTAAGTTTGATAAATATTTTGTATCCAAAATAAGGACTCTCCTCTGCTCTGATAACCCAAGAATCCCCAAGGTTCTTCTGGAATTCGTAAGACCAAAAGAATTCGCAGAGAATATAAAAATTGTTCATAACTGGGGCGACATTTATTTATATCCAGTGTCCACAGTTTTCAAAGTTTTTGGTTTCAGGAGCACCCCATTTTTGTTACCATACCAGGTCTCTCTCAAAGTGGGAATCATGGAGATCCTTAGACAAATTGGTGGCTTGCAAGAGGCAGAGTTGATAGGAAGAGGTAAAGGGACTATTTTCCCTACAGCTACCATAGCCCACCAATTTGTAATTACAAAGGGAGGCTGGAATTGCTTTGAGGATTTCCTCAAACCTTATCATTTGTCCACTATAGTGTCCAGGTGTGCTGATCTAGAGGACTTCTTCAACGGTATGTTTAGGAAGAAGGTAGCATGTAGAGGTAGGCCTCATCAATTCCAGTTTCCTGAAGACCTCATCAAAAATGAATTTGATCTAGATGAGCAAGGGTTAAGGAAAGAAAAGTGGGTGGCTTATAAAAAAGCTCTGGATTTTGTGCATCAATTTGATGCTAGCTATGACCCATTGTCTAGCTTTTTCCCACTGGAAGAGAAAATAAAGTTTTTGATTGTTTGTTTTGAACATGTCATGCAGACACTGAAGGAGAAAAGGGAAGCTATAATTAAGAGCAACCCTAAGAAGGCAATAATGATCCTTAGTAGGTCAACTTATAGCAAGCCAATCCCTCCTGGTGATTACACACTGCATAAGAAATCAGGTTATAGTGTGCTGGTGCCTACAACAGGGGAGCCCTCTACCTCCAAAGGAAAGAGGAAGATATAAGATGTCATCGACATCCAAGAGAGCCCAAAGAAGCAAAGGGTAGGGAAAGAAATACAATCAGATACACCTTTGTATTCCCCATCCCAATCCCCTATCCATATAGGAAATGAGCAAGCAACAGCTGAGCAACTCCTACAATTGGGTAGTCTAGGGGAAATTGCATACACCTATGATGAAGTGGAGGAAGGGATGCCGGAAGAACCCATTGCTGCTGGAATGGATATTACCTCCACTGAACTTAAAGGCCAGGAGTGGGATCCTGAGATAAAGCAGGCAAGTAGTGCCTTTCTAGCTGATAACAATTTTGTCACATCAGAAGCATTCATGCAGTTTATATGGAAGCAGTACAGATACATATAATGCTAGATGTGAAACAAGAAAGGCTGAGCATCCCAATAAAGATCCAGCCCTAGTGGAAGAGGAAATAAAGCAAGAGATGATGGAAGAATTCAAAACCATCACCCCTGAGCAAGGAAGAGACATGGTAGCACAAGCAAGAGTGCTTATATTACCTGAGTGGAATATTGCAGATGCCATGGTATTAGATGCAGTAAGAAAAGAGACTAACCCTATGGAGGGGGTTGCTTTCAATAAGGACAATGTTGCACTTGTCATGTGGTCTCTCAAGAGAAATGATAGTAAGAAAAGCAAAGACACCCCAGGGTCAAGTTACCTTGGTGGAATGATAGTGAAGAGAGTGCAGAGTACAGGGGTAGTGGAGGCTGCTAGCACTGTGTTAGAGACTGCAAAATTCAGTGTTGCAGTAGCAGAGAAGGAAGCCAAAGAGAAAGAGGCCCTCCAAATCAAGTTGGAAACAGTTTTAAAGGCCTATAACAGTGCCAAGGAGGAAGTAAGAGGTAAGGATAGCATCATTGCCAAGCTGCAGAGCCAGTTGACTGGACAATACCATCAAGGTGAGTCTTCAATACTGATGATCTCCTCTTCTCCTACAAGACCTCCACCTACTAGCTCTATCATTGAGTTTCCACCATCTCTAGCACCCTCCAGCTCTCAAATGGTTGAAATTACTCCTCAAGAATTGGAAAACTTGAAACAGGCTCAGGCCTTATATGCAAAGAAGTATGGGGAGAGAGTAAGGGCTACAATTTCTAGTTTTGCAGATACAATAAATGTCTCATTGCTCTACAATAATGTAGGTAAAATTATGGAAATATGGAATGAGCTCAAGAGAGACAAAGCCATTTTGATGCCTATTTTTGACAGATGGAGGCCTAGGGAGCAAGATTTAGAGTTTATGTGTGTATCCTGCGATGAAGCAAGGGCCAATCCCATCATTAAATCCACTTCTAATGTCGCTAAAATCTTAATACAATTAGCAGCAGAAGTGGATAATGTGGATAGGAAGGTCAATTTGTGCAAGAAGGAATACACTGACCAAGTTTTTGAGTTGCTCCTAGGAGTTTTGGCTAGCCCAGATCAGTTAAAAGACAAACAAATGTGGCTTAAGGAGATAGAAGCTAAATTGTCAGCAAGAGTTAAAGGAATTATTGATCTTGATGATGCTTCTTTCTTTGTTGTGACAATACAAGAGATAGAAAAAATTAAGTGACATTATGCTTTTCTCAATTCAGAAGTCAACAAAATGAGAAATTCTTGGAAAAGGTTGACTAAGACTAAAGATAAAGCGATTAATTTCTCATGGCCGACAGAAGAAGTGTATAATGAGTGGACAATTAAATATGCCACCCATGATCCGGAACAGTTGGTGAGCGCCCCCAAAAGGATAGAAGAGGTTGTAACTGAACAACCTGTTGAAGAAACTGCAGAGGCTGAAAAGAGTTTGTAACTGCTTTTGCGAAAAGTTTGTAACCTCTTTACTCTGAAAGAAATGATTGTAACAAACTCTCCTCGAGAAGTCCGAAGCTTTGTGCATCCATGTTGTTATAAATGGATACCAGGACTAGAGGAAAAGAGATCGCAAAAAATTGTAAGAAAACGCTGCAGAAATTTATCTGAGCTTTTCTAAGTCTAATGGAGAATACTCGAAATTTATTATAATATTTCTTGAACTAAATATCAATATACAGACCATTGGTTTTGAGTAAATCTTTGTGTTGTCTTCGAGTGTGTTTACAAATTTGTTTACTGCTTTCATTCTGAATAATCCAGGATTGTTTTGTTTGAATGGAATTGCAAAGCAATTTTAGTAGAAGTGTTCGTTAGCTTTTCTCTTTAGGAGGGAAATTAAAGAGGCAGGGATCACTCATACCAGTAAACCCTTTGGAAGGAACTTTGAATTTTGATGACCATAGCTTGGTTTGGAATGCTTGAATTCTTGTAGGTGTCAGGCATATACGAGGATTAATAGAAACCAAGTCGACGGGAAGCATAAAGATGTTTTGTTTGAGGAGTCTTATTTGAGTTTAGATGACTCTGTGACCTTGGATAAGGCACTGGTATTAATTGAAGTTGTTTATTGCATGCTTTGTTGATCAAAATGCTGAACTTAAGTACAATTTCCATTCTTTGTTTTCAGTTGGTTTCAAGGTGAATAGATCCACTGGTTTTCTAGACTGGTTTGTTGTGGATTTATATTTGAAAGCGTGAATTTAATTCACAAAGGTATACCCACTTGGGCTCTAAGTAAGCCCAAAGTGTAGAAGGTCTAATCAAACCTTGTCATATGTTGTCTCGATAATTTCCTTATCTTTGATGTCTCTTCTGCACCAAGCTTTAAGCCATATTATTTTAAGGATGTTAAAGGGAATCAGATTTTGAAGACAACAAAAGTGGCGACTCTGCTGGGGAGAGTTACAATAAAGATATAAGCATAGATCTGTGTTGAGGCTAGTAAAGAAAATTATTGTGTGTTTGTAGACAAGATTGCTTGTTTTCATTATTCCCATAGTTTTGTGGGTGGTGACTCTATTACTTTGAACTAGTCCTTGTGAGATACAAATCTTTCTGAAAGGAAGACAAGCAAGATGCAAGGAGCAAAAAACACAAGATCATTCATGAAGAAACATCCTCGTGAAACTTTGCAAGAAGGTCTGCCAGAACAGTCACGGAGAGGCCAGAAGAGATCTGTGTTGCATGAGCCATCAAATGCTGCTTGGGTGCAAAAAAATAATACTACTGGTAAGATGCTTGACCGACCTATTTATGCAAAGTCTAATTCATCTTCCAGAGATTCAGAGTATGATATCTTAGGTTTTCATTCGGGATTATTTGGAAATATTGATGATGCACCTATTCTAAATCAAGATCTATCTCATGCTAGTGTTTCTGCAAAAGATAGAACCAGTTCGAATGCAATTAGGCACTCTGTTCCTAGGAAAATTGATGGGAACATTAGTCTAATTGACATAGATCAAGTTAATGCATCAGACTCTAAATAAAACTTCCCTGATGAGGATAAAGTGTCTCAAGAGATTGAAGATTTAAATAAAAGAGTCCATCATTTAATCTCCCTAAGAGCCCAAAAGGAGGCAAATAAGGAGAAGGAAGTTAAAGCCAAATTAATGGAAAGAGATAGACTTCTTAGATAGATAGCTGATCTTGAAATGCTTGCTAAGGAAAAAGAAAAAAGAGATGAGGAAGGCCCTATGATTAGGGAAATCCTAATCCCTAAAACTAGACAAGCTTGTAAGTCAATAGCCTAACCAATTAGGGAAGTATTAAATGACTCCCAGCCTCCTAAAGCCAATTTAGATAAAGGAAAACAGAAATGGGTAGATGATGGAATAGAATCTAAAACTACAGAAGAGATCTCTCATAGGATTCTAGCACATGAGAGAGAGATGGAAAGGATGAGGAAGGAAAAAGAAGATCTCCAAATGGAACTGGAAAAGGCTGAGTTAGAAGCAATGAATCAAGAAGTAAAAAGAAAGATTAACTAAAGATTAACTACTTAAAGGCTCCCCCTATTACATTCCCATCAGAAGATCTTAGCAAGCCTAATCCCCAACACATTTCATTTCCTCAGGTTAATGCTCAACCTGCAGTACAGGCCAATATTGCCTCAGTAAGCCAACTACCTGTGAATAAACAGTACACCCCAGCACCTCAATCTCCAATCCCAAAAGCTAGAATGACCATGGGAAATAATAGTGCTATTACCCCTTTTCAAAGAAGGCCCATCAGTTTGGAACAATATAGACAATTGTTCTTTGATGGGATCCCAGGATATCCAAATCATGTTCCCACTGAGCTAAGAGACAGAGTCCATAAATTTGCTGGGAACAATGCAATTAGTGCTGAGGAACATCTAAAATCTTTTGGGGATTTAATAAATGATTATGAGATAGCAGATGAAAATGTTATTATGAAACTCTTTGTTCAATCCCTAGTTGATGATGCAAGAGATTGGTACAGGGGTCTTCCAGTAAATAGCATAGGTTCATGGGAAGATTTTAAAAATTGCTTTCAAGAGCAGTATGGTGACAAGATTAATGTGAGTTTCATGCTAAATGAGTTCAACAACATTAGAAAATCTAAAAATGAAATGGTCACTAGTTTCAATGCCAGATTCCAGAAAGCTATGCATGGATTATATCAGGTGATGAGGCTAGATGACAACATGTGTCTTAATACATATTACAATGCATTTGATTCCAAGATGGCCTATATCTTAAGAGATAAAAACCCCCATAATTTGAGAGATGCTTTTAGAATTTCCATAAATGTAGAGAGTAACAGAAAAGCATCGGGAAAATTAGGAAGAAGGACAGATGGTAGATTATGGTAAGAAACCAAACAACAACCTAATAAAGTCGCTAAAGAGGATGATAAAATAGAGAAATTGGTTACTGCTATGAAAGATCTGACTGCTAAGGTTAACAAAAATGATAAACCTCATTATAACTGGCAAGATAGACCCCCTAGATTACATGATATACCCTATAATACCAATTGGAAGGATGGTAAACCCCAAATTGAGAAGCCCAAAATTACCCAAAGTCAAGACACACCGGATCCCTTGAAAGGGAAAACTGTTCACAATATAGAAAATACTCCTTGGTGTATTGCTTGTGATGGACCACATTCCCCTCATCAGTGTGCAGTGGCTCAAGCTTTGGAAGAATCTATGAGACCAAAAGCAGAGCCTAACATTAATATGTTTGAAACCACCATGGAAAGTGATGAGGAATCTATGCAAAGTGAATACAGTGATGTGCTGGATAATGAAAAGTTAGTGCAAGGACAATTAGCCTTAGGTTGGCATCCTACATTGAATGTGGTAACAATTGAAGATGAAGGGGTTCATCTTAGAAGGCCCAGTGAGGAAGAAGTTAGAAATCTCACTAAGGCTGCAATTACCAAAGCAAAACATAACTATAATCTAAGAAGCACAAAGAGAGACACTGATCAAGGTGAGCCAGGTTCTATGTTTGTAAAAGAAGTCACAAAAAGGGGGGCATCAAGCAGTGTTACTACTTTTCCTAAGGTCAGTCAAGAAAAAGAGGAACAAGTTAAAGATGTACCTAAAGGCGTAGATGATAAAAATGTTGGTGATGTACAAGGAGCAGAGACAGTGAAAAGGGCAAGTCAATTCAAAATAGAAAAAGTTAGGGTTAATACTGAAAAATGCAATAATCCTACATTTGATATGGCCCAAGCTTTAACTCAAATGAAATTCACTATTCCATTAGTAGAATTGCTAAAGATTAAAGAACATAAGGATGCAACTTTGTCTTTATTTTCTAGTATATCTGATAGTGACACAATATTACCCACTGGTTTAGCTAAAGTTGGAAAGGATCAAGAGTTCCAAACCCCAGAGGTTTATGTCGGAACCACTGTCACTCAGGAGCCTTCTCAGGTAGATCCCTTCTATGTTACTTTGTTAGTCAATAATCGGTTGATTAAAAACTGCATGATAGATTCAGGAGCTGCTGCTAATGTAATGCCCTATGGTGTTATGAAAGAATTAGGGTTATCAGTAACTACTTTGTATGGGAAATGCTATGCCATGGATAACAGAGAAGTACCTGTGATAGGTACAATGAAAGATGTAGAAGTAAAAATAGCAGCATTTCCGGAAGCCACTTACAAAATGGATGTTATTGTTACTGACACTAAACCCCACTATGGTATGTTACTTTCCAGACAATGGGCAGCAACATTAGGGGGAAATGTCCAACTGGATTTATCTTATGCTACTATTCCTATTGGTGGTAATCAGGTCAAATTGTACAGAGAGCCACGAGCTCCTAGGGTAATTGAAAATGTAGACCCTAGTATGCTTAATTGTATGATTGATGTAGATTTAGATAACTTCAGACTTCAACCAATTTCACCTCAATTGAAGAATACTGACCCCATTGTAGTCGAGCTACAAGCACAGTAGTATGGGTTGTGGCAGATGTATTTTGATGGAGCTTGCTCCAAAGAAGGATCTGGAGCAAGGGTTCTTTTTGTGTCCCCGTTAGGTATAACTTTTAAATACTCATTTTTATTGGCATTCCAATGCACAAATAATATTGCAGAGTATGAAGCCCTGTTACTAGGACTTGAGGTTGCAAAAAGGCATGGAATCCAACTGTTGAAAGTAATGGGGGATTTAGAATTGGTTGTTTCTCAGGTGAGATCTAAATATGCATCCAAAAATGATAGATTGAAGCAGTATAAGCATGCTATTTGGGATGTTATTGAGCATTTTGATGCATTTTCTATTAATTGGATAGAGCAAGCAAAAAATATTATGGCATATTTCCTAGCTAATGTTGCTTTGAAAAATGATGATGCAACGCTAACCGATATTTCCACTATGGAGATAAAATCTAGGCCTGCTATTCTTGATAATGTGTACAATTGGCAAGTTTTTGCTAATGATGAAGACATTCTCAGGTTTATCCAATGTGTTGATGATTATGATGGACAAAAGATTGATTGTAATGCATTGGTGGAAGTGGTAGACAATAGAGAGACAGTGTTCGGAAATGATGTTGTCCAGTTGGAAACAAATGAAATACCTAAAGGGCTGGTAGAGCTGGAGAGCATGTTTAGTTATAATGATAGTCATTTACATCAGCAGTCTACCACCAAGTTGGAAAAGTTAGAGGAGGTAAACCTGGGGACAGAATCATCCCCTAAGTTGGTGTATATTGGAAAGAAATTACCCCCTCATGTTAGGACTAACCTTATTAATTTATTGAAAAGGTATAAGCATGTCTTTGCTTGGTCTTATGAAGACCTAAAGGCGTATAGACAGGATCATTTTTAGCATGAAGTTCCTTTACTTCCAGATGCTAAGCCTTTCAGACAGAAACAGAGGCCTATCAATCCCTTGTTAGAAACTAAAATGCAACAAGAGTTAACCAAATTGAGAGAAGGGGGGATTATCAAACCAATAAGGCATTCTTCATGGGTCTCCAATTTGGTCCCAGTCAGGAAGAAGAATGGAGACATCAGATTGTGTGTAGATTTTAGGAATCTAAATGTTGCTTCCTTGAAAGATAATTACTCATCCCCAAATATGGAAGCCATGCTACAAAGAGTGATAGGATGTGATCTTTTATTCATGATGGATGGTTTCTCAGGATATAAACAAGTGTTGGTAAAGGAGTCTGAACAGTTTAAAACAACTTTCACTACTCCATGGGGAACTTATGTATATGTGAGAATGCCATTTGGACTAAAAAATGCAGGAGCTACATTTCAGAGAGCTATGGATGTAACTTTCAAAGAATTCATAAACATCATCATAGTAGTGTATCAAGATGATCTAACTTGTTTCTCTAAAAGGGCTGATGATCATTGTGGACATCTAGAGAAGGTGTTCAATAAAGCCTTGGAATTTGGTGTATCACTGAACCTCAAGAAATGTCATTTTGGGGTCACTGAAGGAAAGTTATTGGGACACATAGTTTCTAAGGAAGGGGTAAGAATAGACCCTGAGAGAATTGAAGCAATCAATAGGGTGTCTAAACCTAAAAATGTGAAAGGTATCCAATCCTTTTTAGGTAAAGTAAATTTTGTCAAGAGATTCATTGCAAACTTCGCAGAGATAGTGAAGCCTATTGTCAAATTGCTTAAGAAAGACACAAAGTTTTACTGGGATCAAGAAGCTTCAAAAGCTTTTGCTGAGATTAAGAAGGCAATCCAGGAGGCACCAGTGTTGAAATCCCTTGATTATAGTAAGCATTTTTTTCTGTTTTCTTTTGCTTCATATCATACGGTGGTTACAGTATTACTACAAAAGGACAATGAAGGATATGAACATCCCATAGCCTTCTGCAGTAAATCTTTGCAGGCAGCAGAACTAAAATATGAAACCATGGAGAAACAAGCTTATGCCCTAGTTAAAGCTGTTAAGGCTTTTAGGCCATATCTAGTGAATGCAAACATCATTGCCTATGTCCCACATGCTGTAGTTAAAGATATTTTGTCTCAGTCTGAGGTTACTGGGAAGAGATGCAGATGGATTAATAGAATTCAGGAGTTCAACTTGGAGATAAAGATCACCAAATTGGTGAGAGGTTTAGGTTTGGCTAAGCTCATGACTGAGTCAAATCTCATGAATGTAGAAATACACAATGTTGAGGTTAGAGATGCTTTGGTCACTAGTATTGAGAGGCAACCCTGGTACATAGAGATAATCCAAGTTTTGAGAGGTGATGTACTCCCAAAAGAAATGACATACAATAAAAAAAGAACTCTGAAACTCAAGTCCCAAAGATATGTGCTCATTCAGGGTGATCTTTTCTGGAGAAACAGAGATGGAGAGTTACTAATGTGTTTGGATGAGTTTCAAGGTAAATAGGTGTTGACTGAAATGCATGATGGAGTATGTGGAGGTCACTATTCTGCTAAGACTACTGCTGGTAAGATAATACGGGCTGGGTATTATTGGCCCACCTTATTTAAAGATACCCATGCATATGTTCGGAGATGTGATCCATGTCAAAGATTCTCATCTAAGCTCAAGTATGAAGGAGCCTTACCCCTAAATCTAGTCTCTATAGAAGTTCCTTTTGTTTAGTGGGGTATTGATTTTATTGGAGAAATTGTTGAGAAGTCAAGGAGAGGTCATAGGTGGATCATAGTGGCCACTGATTATTTCACCAAATGGATAGAAGCCATCCCTACAAGAAGAGCTACTAGTAAAATTGTCATTGATTTCCTGAAGGATAATATTGTAACTAGATTTGGGACACCTGCAAAATTGGTGATGGATAATGCCATGTGTTTTAGATCAGAAGAATTTGTAGGCTTTTGTACTAGTCATGGTATACTCATGTCATACTCTTCACCTTATCACCCTCAGGGGAATGGACAAGCAGAATCCAACAATAAAAGCCTGTTGAATATCAGCAAGAAAATCCTAGAAGAGAATAAACGATCTTGGGACCAAAAGTTGAAGTTAGCTTTGTGGGTAGATAGAATAACAGTTAAAAAATCCATTGGAATGTCACCTTTTGGATTAGTTTATGGTGCCCAAGCCAGACTGCCGGTAAATAACCTTCTTCCAGTGTATAAGTTTTTGCAGAATGAAGATATGGAGGTATCTGAACCAATGGAAAACAGAATGATCCAAATTGTAGAAATGGAGGAGCTTCGGGCTTCTGCCCATAAGAGAAATCAGAAGATCCAGTTGTAGTCAAAGTATCTTTTTGATAAAAGGACATCACTAAGGAAGTTTCGAATTGATGACATGGTTCTTCAGTGGAATGCAAAAGGACAGGACAAGGGAAAGCATAAGAAATTTGAATCACTATGGATTGGCCCTTTTGTGGTTTGTAACTTAAATGGTAAGGATTCATATTTCTTGAAGAATATGGATAATGAAATGCAGGAATTTCCAGTGCATGGACAATTCCTAAAGCATTATTTTTCTTAAATGTCCATGCATGGTAGGTCCTTTGTTTCCACAT
This sequence comes from Cryptomeria japonica, assembly GCF_030272615.1. NCBI lineage: Eukaryota > Viridiplantae > Streptophyta > Pinopsida > Cupressales > Cupressaceae > Cryptomeria > Cryptomeria japonica. The sequence continues at coordinate 884,517,860 of NC_081414.1, read as the reverse complement.
ATTTTGTTCCTTTCCTGCATTTCTATTTTGGTCTGTTTCTCCAGAGTTTCTGAGTTTTCTTTTGTTGCCCTTGCGATCAACCATCCCTAGTCAGAGCCGCTGTTATCACTGATTAAAAATGGGCTTTTCTTTTCCCATGATTGGCTATAGGTTGTTGAAATTTTGAATAGGGTGTAGTTCCAAATGCTTCAGCTTTGTTCTAGACCTCAAGGGTTTAAGGGTTTTTGATTTTAGATCCTCTTGTGTTTCGTTTTAAACCCTCTGGTTTCTAATCTTTCGTTACTTTATTCACTTAAGTAATGGGTCATGGGGTCGTAGGAAGTGTTCCCCCTTTGTTGTTTGCCTAGGCGGTTATGTTAATTAATCAAAAAATTTATGCCTTATATGTTTTTCTTCTAAAGTTGTCGGGCCCAGTAACTAGTGCGCATCTCGCGGATGGATCCACGGCTCGCGTTATTTCGCTAGGCGAAGTTGTGCGTAGTTTAAAACCAGTGAAATTATGAAAACCACATGGAATGCCACATAGACAGTCCAGCTAGTGGTTGACAGCGAGTAAGTTGGCAGCACATGGCACAAGTCACAACAGTTAGCGGGTCAGGATTAAAGGTTAAAAGGCGGGCCCCAAAGGTGAGTTAGGTCGTAGGTGGAGATGACCTGGAGGATATAGCTTGTAAGAAAAAAGTGGGGCCTCATGGTTTCCTTTTGGCAAATAACAGGGTGACAAGTCAGCTCTGAAAGTGACTGGGTGCCAGGTGTTCCCAATGAGTTAGCGGGCCCACCATTCCTGAGAGCCTTTTCAGAAGGTTAAAAGCAGATCAACTTAAGAGATGATCCGATGGCCTGCGCTATTTTGCAAGGGTAAGATGCACGTTCTTTATACCCCACAAAATAGAGAGAGTGAACGAGAGCCGTTCACGTGTCATGATGATGACCTGGAGGATATAGCTGTTAAGAAGAAAGTGGCGACTCGTGGTTTCCTTTTGGCAAATAACAAGGTGACAAGTCAGCTCCGAAAGTGACTGGGTGCCAGGTGTTCCCAATGAGTCAGTGGGCCCACCCTTCCTAAGAGCCTTTTCGGAGGGTTAAAAGCAGATCAACTTAAGAGATGATCCGACGGCCCACGCTATTTCGCAAGGGTAAGATGCACGTTCTTTATACCCTGCAAAATAGTGAGAGTGAACGAGAACCATCCATGTGTCATGATGATGACCTGGAGGATATAGCTGTTAAGAAGAAAGTGGGGCCTCGTGGTTTCCTTTTGGCAAATAACAGGGTGACAAGTTAGCTCCGAAAGTGACTGGCCGCCAGGTGTTCCCAATGAGTCAGTGGGCCCACCCTTCCTAAGAGCCTTTTTGGAGGGTTAAAAGCAGATCAACTTAAGAGATGATCTGATGGCCTGCACTATTTTGCAAGGGTAAGATGCACGTTCTTTATACCCCATGAAATAGCGAGAGTGAACGAGAGCCATCCATGTGCCATGATAATGACCTGGAGGATATAGCTGTTAAGAAGAAAGTGGGGCCTCATGGTTTCCTTTTGGCAAATAATAGGGTGACAAGTCAGCTCCGAAAGTGACTGGGCGCAAGGTGTTCCCAATGAGTCAGCGGGCCCACCCTTCCCGAGACCCTTTTCGAAGGGTTAAAAGTAGATCAACTTAAGAGATGATCCGACGGCCCGCGCTATTTCGCAAGGGTAAGATGCACATTCTTTATACCCTGCAAAATAGCAAGAGTGAACGAGAGCCGTCCATGTGTCATGATGATGACCTGGAGGATATAGCTGTTAAGAAGAAAGTGGGGCCTCATGGTTTCCTTTTGGCAAATAACAGGGTGACAAGTTAGCTCCGAAAGTGACTTGGCGCAGGTGTTCCCAATGAGTCAGCGGGCCCACCCTTCCTGAGAGCCTTTTTGGAGGGTTAAAAGCAGATCAACTTAAGAGATGATCCGATGGGCCACACTATTTCACAAGGGTATGATGCACGTTCTTTATACCCCATGAAATAGCGAGAGTGAACGAGAGCCATCCACGTGTCATGATGACACGTGGTCTAAGAAGAAAGTGTGGGCCCTCCAAGGTGGAACTAGCGGTATAAAGAAAAGACACGCGGCCGGCGTTAAGTTGACTACGAAGGAAATTTCAAAGCCAATGGCTGGGTGCCACGTGGTATTATATAGCCAATAGAGAAGCGGGACCCAGCGCGGAGCTAAAGTTGTTAGTTAATCTAACGTTCAATCAAGTTTCTTTTGATCTGATGGTCGATGCTATTTCGCAGGAATAAGTTGCCCGATAGCTATGCTTCACGAAGTTGCGAAAGAGCAAAATGAAACACTTGCAGGAACGTTGTGACTCGTTGGAGCGAAAATATGAATTCTTGTAGGAATTCAATTTTGAAGGGACAGCCGAAGCATGCGGGATCAATGTTGTAGTTAAGGCCCTGAGTACAAATATTTGATTTCCTAACAACCGATTAAAGATATCTTTTAAAGGATTTTGCAGAAGAGCAGACGCAGAGTTATTTTCCTTAGATACAGAGCAAGTCGGTTCAGTTGCAGAGCAAATTCCTTCAAGAAGAGAACAGGTTCTCTCATATTTTTGTGTAGCAATTATTGTGCAGTGTTCTAAATAAGATAATTGATTCGTCGTAGATTTTTTTTTAAGAGTGGCATTCATTTCTTTTATTTTCAAAATGGCTCCTAAAAGAGAATTTTCTGGTAAGGTTAACTATTCAGAGAGGAGTATTTGTGATGATTTTTTAGAACAGTTGACGTTGTCAACTAATCAGGTATCAAAGGCAAAAGAGTTAGTGCCCAAGGCTCCCCGTCTAAAGATAGGAGAAGGATTATATGACAAGGGTAATTGGTTGACAGACCCACAGGTTGGATTGACTGGGTTGGGGTTGTTTAAAGTTGGATTCGGAATGAGAAACTCTCCTGCCCCACAAAATTGTATCTGGGAACTAGATGTTGGGAAATTAGTTGTCCCAGGAGTATTTATGGACACAGATTTGCTAACCCAAATTGTGCTCAACTATGATCCAGTCATAAGGAGCATTTGGGATGTAAATGAGAAAACCCTTGTTGAAATTAATGCTGAAGAGTATAGGATAGCATTTGGGCTTAATGAGTTTACAAACTTTCTAGAACCTATAAACTTCACAGCATTAGCCCAAATTTACGGTGCACAGAGGAGTCATCTCAGGAATGGGCCTCTCAAGGAATTTTTTGTGAAAATAGGAGGGTTAACAGTTGTAGGACCCAACACACAAGAGCCCTTCTCATTAAGTATGTTCACCCTGAGGGCTAAAGGAATGTATTGGGCACTTTGCCAAGTTTTGGGAGAAGATGCTGAAGAAAATATGCCGAATCATTACTTGTTGATGATCACCTAGATTCTGAATCCTTCTCTTGCAATCACTTTTGATTATACCTCTTTTATTGCTGATGCTATCCATGGAGGGTTGATAGGAATCAAGAATGGAAAGGTGGACAGGCCTTTCGGATGGTACTCACTCCTAATGCATCTTTTTCTCTTCGAAGGTGGTGATTACTTTGCTAGTGGACTAGACCTGGTTAAGGAGAAGGAAAGAGAAAAAATGCTAGTACAATTATGGAGTACTGTGTTGTCATGGGATAGAGAGGATGCCAGGTTTTTGAAGTTTGATAAATATTTTGCATCCAAAATAAGGACTCTCCTCTGCTCTGATAACCCAAAAATCCCCAAGGTTCTTCTGGAATTTGTAAGACCAAAAGAATTCGCAGAGAATATAAAAATTGTTCATAAATGGGGCGACATTTATTTATATCCAGTCTCCACAGTTTTCAGAGTTTTTGGTTTCAGGGGCACCCCATTTTTGTTACCATACCAGGTCCCTCTCAAAGTGGGAATCGCGGAGATGTTTAGACAAATTGGTGGCTTGCAAGAGGTAGAGTTGACAGGCAGGGGTAAAGGGACTATTTTCCCTGCAGCTACCATAGCCCACCAATTTGTAATAACAAAGGGAGGCTGGAATTGCTTTGAGGATTTCCTCAAACCTTATCATTTGTCCACTGCAGTATCCAGGTGTGCTGATCCAAAGGACTTCTTGAATGTTATATTTAGGAAGAAGGTAGCATGCAGAGGTAGGCCTCATCAATTCCAGTTTCCTGAAGACCTCATCAAATATGAATTTGATCTAGGTGAGTAGGAGCTAAGGAAAGAAAAGTGGGTGCCTTATAAAAAAGCCCTGGATTTTGTGCATCAATTTTATGCTAGCTATAACCCATTGTCTAGCTTTTTCCCACTGGAAGAGAAAATAAAGTTTTTGATTGTTTGTTTTGAAGATGTCATGCAGACACTGAAGGAGAAAAGGGAAGCTGTAATTAAGAGCAACCCTGAGAAGGAAAGAATGATCCTTAGTAGGTCAGCTTCTAGCAAGCCAATCCCTCCTGGTGATTACACACTACATAAGAAATCAGGTTATAGTGTGCTGGTGCCTACAACAGGGGAGCCCTCTACCTCCAAAGGAAAGAGGAAGATACAAGATGTCATTGACATCCAAGAGAGCCGAAAGAAGCAAAGGGTAGGGAAAGAAATACAATCAGATACACCTTTGTATTCCTCGTCCCAATCCCCTATCCATATAGGAAATGAGCAAGCAACAGTTGAGCAACTCCTACAATTGGGTAGTCTAGGGGAAATTGCATACACCTATGATGATGTGGAGGAAGGGATGCTGGAAGAACCCATTGCTGCTGGAATGGATATTACCTCCACTAAACTTAAAGGCCAGCAGTGGGATCCTAAGATAAAGCAGGCAAGTAGTGCCTTTCTAGCTGATAACAATTTTGTCACATCAGAAGCATTTATGCAGTTTATATGGAAGCATCACATAGATACATATAATGCTAGATGTGAAACAAGAAAGGCTGAGCAGCCCAATAAAGATCCAGCCTTGGTGGAAGAGGAAATAAAGCAAGAGATGATGGAAGAATTCAAAACTATCACCCCTGAGCAGGGAAGAGACATGGTAGCACAAGCTGGAGTGCTTATATTACCTGAGTGGGATATTGTAGATGCCCTGGTATTAGATGCAGTAAGAAAAGAGACTAAACCTATGGAGGGGGTTACTTTCAATAAGGACAATGCTGCACTTGTCATGTGGTCTCTCAAGAGAAATAACAGTAAGAAAAGCAAAGACACCCCAGGGTCGAGTTACCTTGGTGGAATGATGGTGAAGAGAGTGCAGAGTACAAGGGTAGTGGAGGCTACTAGCACTGTGTTAGAGACTGCAAAATTCAGTGTTGCAGTAGCAGAGAAGGAAGCCAAAGAGAAAGAGGCCCTCCAAATCAAGTTGGAAACAGTTTTAAAGGCCTATAACAGTGCCAAGGAGGAGGTAAGAGGTAAGGATAGCATCAATTCCAAGCTACAGAGCCAGTTGACTGGACAATACCATCAAGGTGAGTCTTCAACACTGATGATCTCCTCTTCTCCTGCAAGACCTCCACCTACTAACCCTATCATTGAGTTTCCACCATCTCCAGCACCCTCCAGCTCTCAAATGTTTGAAATTACTCCTCAAGAATTGGAAAACTTGAAACAGGCTCAGGCCTTATATGTAAAGAAGTATGAGGAGAGAGTAAGGGCTACAATTTCCAGTTTTGTAGATACAATAAATGCCTCATTGCTCTACAACAATGTAGGTAAAATTATGGAAATATGGAATGAGCTCAGGAGAGACAAGGCCATTTTGATGCCTATTTTTGACAGATGGAGGCCTAGGGAGCAAGATTTAGTGTTTATGTGTGTATCCTACGATGAAGCAAGGGCCAATCCCATCATTAAATCCACTTCTGATGTCGCTAAAATCTTAATACAATTAGCAGCAGAAGTGGATAATGTGGATAGGAAGGTCAATTTGTGCAAGAAGGAATACACTGACCAAGTTTTTGAGTTGCTCCTAGGAGTTTTTGCTAGCCCGGATCAGTTAAAAGACAAACAAATGTGGCTTAATGAGATAGAAGCTAAATTGTCAGCAAGAGTTAAAGGAATTATTGATCTTGATGATGCTTCTTTCTTTGTTGTGACAATACAAGAGATAGAAAAAATTAAGTGATATTATGCTTTTCTCAATTCATAAGTCAACAAAATGAGAAATTCTTGGAAAAGGTTGACTAAGACTAAAGATAAAGCGATTAATTTCTCATGGCCAATAGAAGAAGTGTATAATGAGTGGACAATTAAATATGCCACCTATGATCCAGAACAGTTGGAGAGCGCCCCCGAAAGGATAGAAGAGGTTGTAACTAAACAACCTATTGAAGAAACTGCAGAGGCTGAAAAGAGTTTGTAACTGCTTTTGCGAAAAGTTTGTAACCTCTTTACTCTGAAAGAAATGATTGTAACAAACTCTCCTCGAGAAGTCCGAAGCTTTGTGCATCCATGTTGTTATAAATGGATACCAGGACTAGAGGAAAAGAGTTCGGAAAAAATTGTAAGAAAACGCTGCAGAAATTTATCTGAGCTTTTCTAAGTCTAATGGAGAATACTCAAAATTTCTTGTAATATTTCTTGAACTAAATATCAATATATAGACCATCGGTTTTGAGTAAAGCTTTGTGTTGTCTTCGAGTGTGTTTACAAATTTGTTTACTGCTTTCATTCTGAATAATCCAGGATTGATTTGTTTTAATGGAATTGCAAAGCAATTTTAGTAGAAGTGTTCATTAGCTTTTCTCTTTAGGAGGGAAATTAAAGAGGCGGGGATCACTCATACCAGTAAACCCTTTGGAAGGAACTTTGAATTTTGATGACCATAGCTTGGTTTGGAATGCTTGAATTCTTGTAGGTGTCAGGCATATACGAGGATTAATAGAAACCAAGCCGACGGGAAGCATAAAGATGTTTTGTTTGAGGAGTCTTATTTGAGTTTAGATGACTCTATGACCTTGGATAAGGCACTGGTATTAATTGAAGTTGTTTATTGCATGCTTTGTTGATCAAAATGCTGAACTTAAGTACAAATTCCATTCTTTGTTTTCAGTTGGTTTCAAGGTGAATAGATCCACTGGTTTTCTGGACTAGTTTACTGTGGATTTATGTTTGAAAGCGTGAATTTAATTCACAAAGGTATACCCACCTGGGCTCTGAGGAAGCCCGAAGTGTAGAAGGTCTAATCAAACCTTGTCATATGTTGTCTTGAGAATTTCCTTATCTTTGATGTCTTTTCTGCACCAAGCTTTAAGCCATATTATTTTAAGGATGTTAAAGGGAATCAGATTTTGAAGACAATAGACTCTTTTGCCAAAATGAGTCTTCGAGTAGATTTCTTATAGGTCTTGGTTACCTTTGGTGCAGTAACACTCATTTTCTTCTTACTCAGTGATGCATCTGATGCTCTGGTGTTGGGTCTCTTTGTTGGTGGAGTCGGTAGGGCCTTTGTGATGTCCTGTTTCTTTCTTTTCAGAACTTTACCCTTTGGCAACTCTTTGCTCAATGTTATTGTAGCCTCTTGAGCTTCTGATTTCTCTTTGGTAATGGCAAGATTAACTTTGATAGGCATAGAGGAGGATTCTTCTCCTAATTTCTCAGATAAAACCTTTATCATTTTTGTAGCTTTTCTTGTAGCCTTAGGTAATACAATGCTCATTTTTACTTTCTCCTTCACCTCTTCATAGGTTCCATACCTTAATTCAGTTGCATGCCTTGGCAATGATAAATAGGCATCAATTTGTAACTGTGTTATATCATAATCAATCTCATAACCCATTGGTTGCAACGATTGAGTCCTCGGTTCAATAGCATTCACATAACAATAATCAGTATCGACCTCAAAACATATATTGTCCTTGTATTTTTCTACCAGCTGTGGTGGATTCCTGTACCTGTTGTGCATTTTCTCTTGGCATTTGTTGAAGTAATCATCCATGATATAATTAAAGTTATCTCCTAACTTCTTGATGAAGTCATTGATCTGATGGGTGATAGGTCAATGTAGCTCCCATACTACTTTACCAACTGAGGGAAAGAACTTCTCAAAGTAGAAAAACATACATACAAGTAGTGAACCAAACTTTAGTGTATTTGTCGAGTTGTTCTTCTTTGGCTTCCTTATTATGTTTAGGTTCTCAAACAAGTTCTTCAGTAGTACTTCACACAAGTCTACTTTCATTCCCTTCTTCACTATTTTGTAGGCCAAGTCAACTGCAGCACATGGTACACTATTTTCCCTTGCAGATTGGAAGAAACAGTAACTGTATATGGTGAAAATGGATAACAATAATAACGATATTGAAAGGCTAAATGAATTCAACCACAAAACCCTAGCCTAACAACAACAAAGATCCACCATAACATATGAAGATTACCTAAGACAATGCAAATCAAATGAAATCACAAAGACTATACCATCACATGTCCAATAGGGTTTGGATCTCCATTCTTCCTATCTCCATTGATCTTGTTTGATATATTTGCTCTCAGATTTTATGTGCACAAGAGCTCAACAAAGAATGGAATGTGGTTGCAAGTAGGATCACATATGCCAAGTAGTCAATTGATCAAGTAGTTAGAATGATTGATTAGGGTTTGATAGTGAAGGAAGCATCTCCTTATATAGAAGACACTATATGAAATGGAGGGATAAGATTCAGAGGTGTAAAAGGAGGTTGGCTATGATTAGAGGGTAGGTAAAAGAAATAATAAAATAATGAAAGGGGTAGGTAATGTATGAATTAAGAGATGAATGACATGTGTCATGGGTAGAAAAGGTTAATGAATTAATTAAATAAATAAAGATTTATTTAATTAATAGAAGAAGTGAGATCAATTAAATAAATAAGATATTTATTTAATTTAGGAAAAGGATAATTTAAATAAATAAATGTATTTATTTAAATGAGAAATAAGGCTAGAAGAGGATAAATGAATTAATTAAATAAATAAATATTTATTTAATTAATAGAAGAATTAGGCTAAAGTAATTAAATAAAATATTTATTTAATTAGATTGGACAATTTTGGGTGTCTACATTTTGCCCCTCTTTGAGACAATGCGGCTTGTTGCGTTGTTTCAAAGAAGATAAGATGAACTGATACAAAGTTGCCCCAAGATGGGAATGATATGCCACCTCAAGAGATTGGATGAAAATGTCTGAAAAGATTGCAGACAATCTCTCGATAAGAAAGATGGGATAGAATGGACTGACCGGATAAAGTGACAGAGTCACGGGATAATGAAGACTAACATAGGAGACTAGGGCTAGGGTAGTCTATAAGATAGACCATGAGGGAAATACATCCTCATTATCATCTACACCTCCATGAGATCAGAGTGTAGAGAGAGAAAAGAGTAGCAGCGATGGCTTTTGTTCACAGATTCGACCGCGTTTGCCGATTTCAGAGGCCAGCAGAGGCAAGAGAGCCGGTAAGTACCACAAAACCTCCTTGTACGTTGTTGCATTTATTGTTGTCATTAATGCATGCTAGATAGGGTAATAAATGTTCTTTAGGTTAGGGTCAAAAAATGTCAAAAAATGTCCAGGCACGTCTGCGTTGGTTCCAGGTACATCTATGCTCGCGAGGCACATCTGTGTTTGTGTCAAGCGCGTCTATGTTGAAAAACGTGTCTATGCAAAATGCGGCCGCGTCTGTGATGTGTAAGCGTGTCTATGCCAAAAAGGCACATCTATGTTGCCCAGGTGTGTCTGTGCAGAGCATAGGCACGTCTGTGTCTTTCAAGCGTGTCTATGTAAAATAGGCACGTTGATGTAGTCTTCAAGCACATTTATGTCAAGAAAGTGTGTTTGTGTCCAAAAAAATGTGAATTTGTGTCTTCTAGGTCAAATCGGTAGTTCTGTGATGAACATACGCTATCGATTGGATAAGCTGCTAAGAGGATACACTCAAGCAAGTCTTCTAGGGAAGACTAGGATAACAAATAGGGCTAGGATTGACAATTCTGTGATAGAACATACGTTGCCAATTAGGAAACTACTCAAGAGGATTCACTCAAGCAGAGGCCTTAGGATAGAATAGATCAAAGCACTTTGTGATGAACAATGAGTACCAAGATATAGTACTTTGTGGTGAACAGGGAGTAGTAAAATATGAGTAGCACTTTGTGATGAACAGTGAGTGCAAATGTGAGCAGCACTTTGTGATGAACAGGGAGTGCAAATGTGAGCAGCACTTTGTGATGAACAGTGAGTGCAAATGTGAGTAGCACTTTGTGATGAACAGGGAGTGCAAATGTGAGCAGCACTTTGTGATGAACAGGGAGTGCCAAACACGTAGTACTTTGTGATGAACAGGGAGTACTACTAGGATAAATAGCAACACTTTTTGATGAACAGTGAGTGTCACGAGGATAGATAGCAACACTTTGTGATGAACAGTGAGTGTCACTAGGATAGATAGCTAGATGCACTTAGATAAAAAAAAGTAGCATTTTGTGATGAACATTGAATGCCACGATGACTGACATGATTGATTTGCTTGACTGCAGGAGTATTTGCCTATGTTGGAGTCATGGGAGAGATTCCCATCGACTCAGAGGTTGCGACCTGAGTTGACAGCCGAGGACCAAGCTATGATTGAGGCTATGGGATTGAGACATATTCTGTATGTGCCTGACTTTCAGGCAAACATGGGATTACTGACTACTTTAGCTGAGAGATGGCACTCAGAGACTTGCACTTTTCATTTGCCAATGGGTGAGATGACAGTCACCCTAGAGGATGTATACAAGATCTTGAGGATACCGATCGATGGGGAGCTGATTCCCTATGATCGAGATGGAGACAGGGAGGCCCTGAGATGAGTGTTCTAGGACTCAGGATTGGAGATGAGGGCTAGACATGTGGCTTGGGACACCATGACAGCTACAGGATTAGCGCTGCCAGTAGTGATAGGAGGAGCGATCAGTAGGTTCTTGTGTCCTGATAGAGTGACACGAGGGTTGGCTGTGGGCTAGGGAGGTGCATTGGAGACACTGGTGACACAACACACCAGATATGCCTGGGGACCGTGTGTGCTAGCACACCTGTATTATGAGTTGCATTAGTTTGTGTACCATGGGTTAGTGGGATTGGGCTGCAGGGTCACATTATTACAGGTGTGGGCCTATGAGCATCTGCTAGTGACGAGACCGATACATTTCAGGGGCAGAGGTCATGGATGTAGTTTTGTGCACTTGTACGACATGATCACTTCACAACCACGGATTGGCAGGTTAGAGCACTGGCGGTGGGTGATTGATGACATTGATATTGTCATATGGAGGCCATACCTGGGATGCGAGTAGTGGGAGGATGATGCAGTAGAGTTGCCCTACACCTTCTAGAGCAGGTATTTGATTGGGTGGACGCCCTATGTACTGGAGAGGCAGTTAGTGGACAGGGTGGGCAGGTAGTTCGGCAGGATCCAGTAGATGCCACGAGGTTCAAGCATGTATGCATGGATTGTCAAAGATCAGGCGTAGTTTGGGCCTTTATTATCATATGATCAGGTTGTTACATAGCTAGTAGAGATGATATCCCTACCCTGGGACATTTGGCTAGAGATCGAGGATGCCGGCATGGATGCCGAGTACACAACATACTGGGCCGAGCATCCATTCCCATGCCTGATGGATCCAAGAGATCTACTAGATGGAGATGGTGGTGGGGATGGTGATGATGATGAAGATGATGGAGGCAGAGGCCAATGAAGGAGAAGGGGGGCAGTTGGAGAGAGGAGGGTGGTACTGCGGAGGGAGGGTGGAGAGGACAGGCAGGCTCGGTGGTGAGGGGTCGCGATGGATTACCGCTACAGGTGCCAGCAGCACAGGGTCCCAAACAAGTGCAGGTACAAGGACAAATACAGGGACAGGCACCAGTACAAGCACCCATATAGGTACAGGCACAGGGGCAGGCACCCATACAGGAGGAGCCATAGGCAGAGCCACAGGAGGCTGAGGCAGAGGAGGATGAGCTGACAGAGCTGAGGGAGATCTTCCAGGGACAGACAGATGAGATCCAGGAGCTGAAGAGAGAGAGAGATAGGCTCATGAGGTGGCTTAGAGATACTGAGTGGGAGCGGGATCAGGCCATTCAGCACTACACAGAGGCTGAGACAACACTGAGGGCTAGGAGGCAGGCGGCAGAGGACACAGGGGCCAGATATGCCTATGTTCTGCGGGCAGGGGAGGAGATCGGTTACTGGCGGGATCTCTATTATGATGTGGTGCCAGCTGATCAGTGGACGAGGAGCTTCCATAGACCATCACAGACAGCGACAGCTACGAGAGGGAGCCGGAGGAGACAGGTGTCTAGTGGTGGGGTTATGGGTCCTCCATGACCACCAGATAGAGGAGACAGGAGGGATGATCTGGGGGCGGGTCCTTTGGGGGCTCATATTCCGTCGAGGCCAAGTGGCTTCGAGGGAGGGAGTTCATCATAGCCATAGACGGCTCCCTATGTATCAGTATTGTACCATTTTTGTATGATGATGTAGACACCTTCGGGTGATTGTAGCCATATGATTTTTTGACATCATTGTATCATGACACTTTATATATATATATGAGATGTTTCATCTTTGTGGCAGCTATATGCATGCATACCTATGTGATTAGATGTTTTTATGTGATGCTTATGACATGGATGCAAATATGTACATGATGCAATGCAATATTTTTTGTTCTTTTATATGTGTATGCATGATGCAAATGTGAATGTATGTAATGCAGATGAATATGATAATGCAAATGTAAATTGTGCTTACATGTGTTGTGTGCAGGATGTGATGTAGTTGTGATATCTATATGTATGTATGTATGAAATGCTAATATGTGGTAATGCAGGTGCAACTACATGAAATGCAAATGTTTTTGGCATGTCATTATACTCAGTCATGTGAAAGCAGGCGACACGGACTCGAAAAGGACGATGGAAGTCAATCAAGAAAGGGGGATGAAAGATAGAAGATATGAAAGTGAAAGAGCTTCTAGTGCGTTTATCATCATTGAACTTTATTATAGCAAGTAGGTTATGACAATCGAGGCATATGTTTGATCCAGAAAGTCATTGTACCTGTTTGCATGGAGATAAGATAGTCACAAACAAGGAATGCCCCAGTTCATACTAGACTCACAGTGTCCTCTTATCCTTGGACAAGTCATAGCATTACTAAAAGACAATCCACAGATAGCAAGTACAAATAGGTGATGATACCCCATCCTCGCCTTTCTAGTCAAAGACATCCTGGAGATAGAATCTCTAGTCAGAGACATCCCGGAAAAGCTAAAAGATATGTCACCAAAAGATAAAATCAAAAGAAAACCAAGACTCGACACCAACATTCACTGTAGTCCTCAAGTTTAGTGTCTTTTGTCACTCGTATAAGTCTTATTTGATTGTGGTCACAATGTTTACTTTCATAGAAAGGATAGATAGCACTGAACCATATGTTGTCTGAGTCTGCCGAAAGATTTGATTTGTTGAAGCCCATTGTTGCTGCTGTGTCTCATCTGAAACTGACTGAATCCATGAAACTGATACTTTATTGTGGATCTGTGATGCAAATGTTGCTTTATTACGGATTGTGTGCGGATAGACTGAAGGAAGCTAGAAGAAACTGTACTCCTCAAAACATGTGATGTTCTCAGTTCCACACCCATTACTAGACATAGGATTTGCCTTAGCCATAGATAAGAGCTGATTTATTATGGATGGAAAGGGAAGTGAAAAGGGAGGTTTATTATGAATGGCTAACCAATCTTAGGTAGATCAATAACAAGCCATGATGGGAATGGGTAAGTTTATTATGAATGAATAGGTTGTGAGTGTGTGCAAAGTGAAAGGATGAAATTGAATCCTGAAGGAGGGAGGAGCAATGTCTCTACGCATGGCACTGGTGACCCAATTTTCACCATGGTACTTGCCCAGGGCACCACCAAAGTGGTTTTCACCGTTGGATGAAATGTTTTTCTTTACTTTTTTTATTTTTCAATGTTTTTTGTGTCACAAGGTGCCTATTTGCCAGGTTTTCACCAAGTAATGATTTTTTTTGTTTTATAATTTTTTTTGTATTTTTTAATTTTTGATTTTTTTTGTATTTTTTAATTAGGATACTCTGAAGAGCTATGTGTAAAAACTGCGAAGGTGCATGTTGTTGATAGGATCCTCCAAAGGTTCACCTTCTATAGTTGAGAGCCGATATGCCCTAGATCCATATGCTGCTGTAATGATGTAAGGACCAAGCCAATTTGGTTCAAACTTGCCCTTCTTCTCTCTGTCTTGCTGATTTTTGGGGTTTTCTCTGAGAACCAAATCACCTACCTCAAATGTGCGAGGCTTGACCTTGTGATTGTAGCTATGATTCATTTGTTGTTGGTAAGCCTTGAGATGATTAAAAGCAGCTTGTCTTCGTTCATCTAGTAGTTCAAGCTCTTGTAAGCGAGAGACCCTATAGTCTTCATCACTGATGATGTTTTGCAAAGAGACCTGTAAAGAGGGTAGCTCGACCTCAATAGGCAAGATGGCTTCAGCGCCATAAACAAGTGAATAGGGTGTAGCTCCTGTAGGTGTGCGGACACTTGTGCGGTAGGCCCAAAGTGCAGGATTAAGTTGGATATGCCAATTATGGCCAGCATCGTCGACTGTCTTTTTTAGGATTTTAAGGATTGTCTTATTAGATGCCTCAGCTTGACCTTTACCTTGGGGATAATATGGTGTGGAGAAATGATGTGAAATATGGAAGTGGTCACAGAGTTTACAAACATCCTGGTTTTTTAAGGGACGCCCGTTATCAGTGATAATGGAAACAGGAATACCGTATCGACAAGTGATATAGTTGAGAATGAACATAGCAATCTATTTTCCAGTGACTTCTGTGAGAGGTACAACTTCAATCCATTTTGTGAAATACTCTGTGGCAGTGATAATGAATTTATGACCATTGGAAGAAGGAGGATGAATCTTGCCTATGAGATCGAGTCCTCACTGACAAAAGGGCCAAGGAGATGCAATTGGTTGAAGTTCTTGTGCTGGCACATGTATGAGGTCTCCATGAATTTGACATTGCTTACATTTCTTGATAAACTAATATGAGTCCTTTTTCATATTGGGCCAGTAATATCCAGTCCTGATGAGTTTCTTGGCTAAGGTAGGACCACTAGTATGTGGGCCACATATCCCTTCATGTACTTCACGTAACGCAATCTGAGTTTCGTCACTTTCTAAGCATCTAAGAAGAGTGCCATCTAGACCTCGCCGGTATAGTATATTAGCTAAAATGACATATCAAGAGGATTGGCGAATGAAAGTGCGATGTTAGTTATTTGATAAATAAGGAGGTAGGGTATTGTCACGAAGGTATGTGAAAATGGAACCGTATAATTGGGAATCGGGACCGACAACACATATCATCTCACTAGGAATGATTTCATATGAAGGAACCAAAAGGTTATCCACTAAGAACTCATAACGAGTCTCATTTGGAGGTAGATCAATCAGTGAAGCAATTGTAGCCATGGCATCTGCGGCTCGATTCTTCTCTCTTGGTATCTGCTCAAAATCTATCATGGTGAAGTGTTGTTTCAAGTCATCCACCATTTGTTTGTAAGGCATTAATTTTTCATCTTTTGTTTGGTAATCATCAGTTGCTCGATGGATTACAATTTGAGAGTCCCCAAAAACATGAAGTTCCTGGATCTTCCATTGAACTGCAATCCGTAATCTAGTTGTTAATGCCTCATATTCTGCTATATTGTTAGTGCAAGGAAATGATAAGTAGTATGATGTTGGTATAGAATCCCCTTGAGGAGTTATGAAGAGGATGCCAGCTTCTGCCCCATGCTGTGTGTATGAGCCATTGAAGTACAGTTGTCATGGCTTTGTATGTGACATTGTTAAAATGGATTCATCTAGAAATTCTGAACTTAGAGGAACATCATCTATCATGGGAGCATCTACTAATTGATCTGTGATGGCTTGTCCTTTTATTGCTTTTCTGTCCACATACTCGATGTCAAATTCACTTAGGATCATTATCCATTTGGCTAGTCTCCTAGTAAGTGTTGCTTTATTGAGAAGGTATTTTAATGGATCGATTCTTGCAACCAACTTAGTCTTATGAGTGAGCATGTAATGTCGTAATTTATATGAAGCAAAGACCACGACGAGACGTGCACACTCAATTGGTGTGTAGTTTAGCTCATATCCCACCAATGTGCGACTGATATAGTACACTGCTTTTTCCTTTCCCTCCGCAATTTGTTGTGCTAAGAGTGCCCCCAATGCTATTGGAGTAGCTGATATGTATAGTAACAGAGGCTGATCTGGAATTGGTGGCATCAAAACTAGTGGATTCAAAAGATAATCTTTGAGTGTTTGGAAAGCCTGTTGACAGTTATCATCCCATTTGAATTTGATGTTTTTATGTAGCAAGTGCTGAAAAGGATTACACTTATCTGCAAGTTGTGCTATGAATCTTCGTATGGACTGGAGTCTACCTTGTAAAGACTGAAGTTGACTGATATTTCTTGGTGGTTGCATCTCCAAGATGGCCTTGATTTTTGCTAGATCTGCTTCGATTCCTCTTTTGGATACAATGAATCCTAGGAGCTTCCTGGAGGTTACTCCAAAGACACATTTCTTGGGGTTTAATCTTACTTTGTATTTTTCCAACCGATCAAAGATGACTGAAAGTATGTCTAAATGTGTATTTCTGTCTATTGATTTTCCCAAGAGATCATCGACATAATCTTCCATAGTTACGTGCATGAGATCATGAAAAATAGTAGGCATGACTCTTTGATATGTAGCACCTGCATTTTTTAGCCCGAAGGGCATGACATTCCAGCAGAAAGTTCCCCAAGGACAAGTGAATGATGTTTTGTGTTGATCCTCAGGCGCGATCTTTATTTGATTATAACCAAAGAATCCATCCATCAACGATAACATTTCATGACCTGTTGTGAGATCGACAATCAAGTCAATATTTGGTAATGGGAAGTCATCCTTTGGACAAGCTTTGTTAATGTCTCTGAAATCTGTACATATTCTGATGCTGCAATCTGGTTTACTGACAGGCACTAAGTTGGAGATCCATTTAGGATAATCAATTGGGCGTATGAATCTGACATCCAATAATTTCTCAAGTTCTGCTTTGACTAGTAATGCCACTTGTGGATGCATCTTTCTTAATTTTTGTCTCATTGGTTTTGCCCCTGGTTTAACTGTCAAATGATGCATTACCAAATCCAGATCTAATCCAGGCATATCACCATATGACCATGCAAAGTTGATTTGTCGTTCTTTGAAGAAACTTATCAATTTGGACCTTTCTGACTCCGTCAATGATTGAGCCAGGAATATGTTGTGTGGAACCTCTTCTATACCAATGTTTGTTTTGATAGTCTCCTCTACCAACATGGATGACTTTTCCTCATATAATGCTGGGAGAATGTCGAGCCTTCCATCTTCGGGTGCCTCAGAGAGGTTTTCGCCCTCAAATATGTCCTTTATTTTTACTTTTTTGGGGTCAGACAGCGCCACAGTGTGGTTTTCACCATAAGACCCTTGGTTTGTTCTTATTTTCACATTTTTGCGACTGGAAGGCCCGAAACCCTCACCAAAATATGCCACACTATTGAGTTCTATAGTATATTTCGCTTTATGGTCCCCAGGGGGAAGATCATCTCGTATGCCAAGATAGTCAATAAAAGCTTCATCATTTTGAAATGTGTCAAACTGTGCAGGTCCTTCATGATCCCATTCAATGAGTTGGTGGTGAACAAGGGGAAGGCCTTTAATGTCTTCGAAGTTAGCCGGGCTAAGAGTGAAGATGCAGTTATATTTGGGTATGTCAAGGTAATTATCGAGGTCATCAATGGCACTCTCCTCATCAGTCTCGATCATGAATGAATCCAAATTATCATCACTAGTAGCGCATTCTGGGACAGATGTTCTCATCCTATGTGATTTCAACCTAGGACCTTGAGACAAGGACTGTGTGGAATCCTCATGGATTGTTTCTTGACCAACTTTGAAATTTTTATAAAATTCCTCTTCTTTTGTGGGTTCATCTGGCTCTTTGAATATCTCTGTGAGCTCGTAGTCACTGGAGGATTTATCTAAACCCCATTCCCATTCATTGGAGTCTGTGGAATAGCGACCCTCTTATTGAATTTTGGCAGCTTTGATTTGTAAGGCTTCTCCTGTCCTTTGAGTGTGGACCTTGGAAGTCAAGAAACTAAGTCCCTTCGAGCATTCCTTTTTGAATGTCAATTCAGGTTGTAAAGGTTCAATGATGCCTTCCTTTTGTAACCCAAGAGGGCCTTTTCCATCATACCCAAATTTTTGTAGGATCTTGAAGCCTTTGCCATATTTCTCACATGGTAAACTGATGTGATCTTGTGTGTCATCTTCAATATCTTTGTAAAGCATTTTATATGTCTTCCTCTTCCAGTTCACCCCATCTTTGAAAGGTAGTAGGGTCCCATTTGAGTAATATGATGGATACTATCTTGTTAGGATGTGGTCTTCCATATTCTTTTGGTGAACTCATGACTTGTCATAAGTACATGGTCTGATTTAAAGTGTATTCCCCCATGCCTTTGTCCTAAAATTTGCCTTTAAGCTCACCTTGTTTTGATGTCGAAGGTTTTAATGACTCAGGATCAATGTATGCTGAAGAAGGAACAGCTTCGCAATTACTAGGAATGATGGTCTCAGTTTTTGATCTCAGGTTATTGCAGTATATGAACGGATTAGGATCACCGTTAACTATTACCTTCACTCCATTGTGAGGAAATTTAATGCATTGGTGATATGTAGATGGGACTGCCCTCATTTCATGAATCCAAGGACGCCCTAGCAATATGTTGTAAGTGAGATCTAGATCTACGACTTGACAAACCACATCCTTCGTAACTGGCCCAATTCTGAGAGGTAAGGTGACTGTGCCCTTCGATGAACGCTCTTCATCATCATATGCCTTGATAGTGATTTGATTTGTAGAATTCACAGCTTTATCAGAATATCCCAATTGTTTAATTGTGCTCAATGTACAAATGTTTAGACCAGCTCCTCCATCTATCAGGACTCGTTTGATTCGATGTTTGTGAATGAAGGCTTCAATGTGTAATGGTGCATTATGTGGCTGACTTACGGAGGCGTCGTCGGCTTTTGTGAATGTAAGGGAATGTGGAATGGAAAGGTATCCCACCATGGCTTGAAACTAGTCCATGTTCAGATCAGTAGGAATGACAGTGTCTCTCATGATTTTGTCAAGAATGGCCTTATGTACAGGGGATATGCATAGGAGCTCAAGAATGGAGATGAGTGCGGGTGTCTTCCCTAACTGTTCTACAAGATCATACTCAGGTTTGGTTGATGAGGAAGCGGTGTTTTTAGCTAGATCACCTTGCAAAGTGAATTTACCTCGGCGGGTTGTGACATTACATTCAGAGGTAGGTTTGGAAGAAGATCCAACACCTTTTAGGACAATCCTGGGTCTCTGGGTAGAATTCTCAGGGTTGTTGTCCTTGATGATAATGGTAGAGACATAATTGTCCATCAAGATGTGATTGATAGTTGAATCATAGTTATAGGATGCTCTGGTATAGTTGGTTTGGTCATCTGTGACTTTAGCTTTTCCTTTGTCATGTTTTGGGAATGGCTCCTTAAACATCTCATGTTCTTGATTGGATGAGTGTCCTTCAATCTCAATGTCACCTCTATCAATGAGATCTTGTATGATGTTCTTCAGTCAATGACAATTTCCTGTCTTATGACCCTTACTCTTATGAAATTCACAATACTAATCATCATTCCACCAATTTGGTTTAACCTTTGGTTCATATGGAGGAAAATCTAGACCTGTGATTACCTTGTTTGCCACTAGCTTCTTGAAGACTGACTCAAGCAGTTCTCCCAATGGAGTGTACTTCCTTCATGATTTAGAAGTTGTTTGAGTATTCACCTGATTTGATCCAGAAAAAATGAATTTGGGTTGCACTGTATTGGCATCAACAACACCATCATTGACTGTGTTCTTGTTTTTATTCCAAAATCTTGGCTTGTCTTTTCCTTTAAAGACATCTTTGTTTTCCTTGAATATAATAATGACTCCTTGTTCAATTAGGACCTTTTCTGTTGCTAAGCCTTTTTCAATGATGTCCTTGAAGGTGGAAAAAAAAGCTTTCCTTAGATCATAGCCAATGTCTTTGTTAACATTTTGGGTGAACATTTCTACCATTTGTTTTTGTGGAATTTCACAAGAGCATCTGCTGGCTAGATTTCTCCATCTTTGTAAAAATGATGCAAAAGACTCTCCCTCTTTTTGCTTGGTGTTTCACAAAGTAGTGACTGATATGTCTATCTCTATATTGTAGGAGAAATGTTGAATAAATGCCTCTACTAAGTCACCCCATGACTTAATACCAGGTGGAAGTTGGGAGAACCATTCCATAGCTTGATCGCCTAGGCTCTGTGGGAATAATCTCATCAAATATGTCTCTTCTGCTGCTACCTCAATGCAAGTTATGAAAAACTGTCTTATGTGTGCCTTAGGATCCCCTTTTCCTCTATACTTATCAAATTTAGGTGTCACAAAGTGTGTAGGAAATGGAGGCATTGGAATACTCTTGTCAAATGGATAAGGACATATGTCTCTCATTGTGTATGTTGGCTTTGGTGTATTTATGTCCTCCATTTTCTTTTGTAAGTCCCTGATTTGTTGTTCCAAATTGTTCTTAGGTGGAGATCAACTTCTTGGACCATACCCTATGCTTGAGGCACCAATTGGAGGAGGAGCATGTTGCATATATGGATGATATTGATCATACACATGTTCATATGGAGGAGGTCTGTAATGATGTTGTGTATATGGACCACTTGGTATAGATTCATGTTGAAGAATGAAATATCTACTTTGTCCATGTATACCATACTCTACAGGCATGTCATGAGTTTGTTCTAGTGTGTTGTCCCCAAATTTGACACAGGGTTTCCTTGTGTCCAAATTTTGAGCATGCCTTTGAATATCCAATTGCTTTGGTGGTTGATCCTTAGCATTGGTATGTGATTGAGCATATTTCTCTGCATAAGATTTCCATAATGGTCTACGAAGGTGAGTATCATATGCTTGACCATGTGTGTATGGGACCTCTGGTTTTTGAAACAAAGATGATGGTGATTCAGGTACCATATGTGGTCCTCTATTGCGTCCACTATTAGGTCTCCTTTGATCCATGTTGGAGTGAGGTTGTTGCAAAGGTCAATTTTCCATTATTTGAGACATGTCAAAATCATGAGGTATCTTGGCTCCACTTTGTGCCATCATTTGTAAGAAGTATTGTCTATCCCTCCTCATTATTTCCTCAACCAATCAATTGAAATGGGGATTCATAATGGATTCTTCCACATTTGCTGAATGTATAGAAAAGTTGTCCATATTGTCATTATGTGTAGCATTGTTGTTTGTAGTGTCCATGTTCTCAACATTTGGAATGTTTCTATAGGAATCCATGTCAGGTAATGTAGTATGATCAGAATTGAAAAAGATATCATTGTCATACTCATAAGAACTCATGTTTGCGGACTCTTGAGCCTCTTTAGTTTCTCTCCTAGATTTTTGGGAACGGGTTTCAACCATGAACTAGGTATTGACCCAGATGTGTGAGACTAGATGAAAATGGAAAAAGTATCGAAGACCAAGAGTTGGATGGAATGTAAAAGAATATGAGGTTTACTTGCAATTTCCAAAGTGTAAGACCAAGTATGTATGTAGTAGAGTAGGTGTGACTTCCAAAGAGAGGATAGTTTCTCTTGATGAGGTAAGTTGACCTTGACTCTAAGTAAGACCAAATGAGACCCAAAGGTGATGGACCTTGATGAGGGACCACTTAGCAAAGTCTTGTTGTATGTAGTGTGTTGACAAAGTATGATGAGGACAAGCAAGTGACCTTTTGACTCAAGTTTAGACAAATGTGAATGCAATGTGAGGTGTAAAGCAATGATGGACTTTGTGAGACCCAAAGACAAGTTGAATACTAAATGAAACCTTGGAGAAATGACCTAGGAAGCTCGAGAATGCCGAAACTGACTGTGTTTGTTTGCTGGACTGTAAAAGTTTTTTTTTTTTCAATTCTTTACATAGACGCGCCTGTATACTGCACAAACGCGATTTCCTGACACAAATGTGGTTCTGTTTAACATAGACATGCTTCTGAGATTTTTGTAAAGTGC
Source organism: Cryptomeria japonica (assembly GCF_030272615.1). NCBI lineage: Eukaryota > Viridiplantae > Streptophyta > Pinopsida > Cupressales > Cupressaceae > Cryptomeria > Cryptomeria japonica. Next base: position 884,495,652 of record NC_081414.1, on the reverse strand, counting down.
ACTGTTGATTTTGGAAACACATACGTGTTTGTGCCCTTCACAGACGCGGTTATACAACACAAATGCTATTATGTTAGACACAGACGCGTTTCTGCAAAATTTGTGCAATTTTTTCCAATCTGTGAAGTCATTTTTGTTGTGACCAAATCTGACTGTTTGACTATTTTTCATGACAAGAGGACACAGTGTTGATGAAGACCCAATGTTTGCAAGTGTCTAGACTCAAAATGACTCCAAGAAAAGTGTGTTGTTTGATGTAAAAAAATGTTTTGCATACACTTGAAGACACAAAAGACACAATGTTTTGTTGTTTGGTCTTGAATGTTTTGAATGTTTAAAATAACTGAAGCACAATTCTTATGGCTTGCGAAGACAATAGTTGTTGATCCCACATGGGGTTTTACCCCCGAGGCTACACTATTCAGAGTGGATACTTAGATGCTTGACCTCACTGGCTCCACCCTTGGCACTCACTTCTTGGGTCAGCCAAGCATCAGTCCCCACGAAAACTCCCCGTGGTGAACTTTGTATCTCTACTAAGAACTGTATGTGTGTGGGCCGCTACTAGAGATCCGACCTCTTGCCCCAACAACTAGAACGATTTGGGCTTCTAAAACAAAAAGGTGCTAGTAAGGGCATCCGCTCGTGTGGCCATACATGCGGCACTTTCAGCTCTGTAAATACAGAAGGCTCCCATTCGGTAGGGGTTATGCCCTACAAATGATCAAATAAATTTGATCAAACGGGTTTATGGGGAGACATAGTGTCGGTATGAACTAATCAGCACACGTTATCCATAGTTTTCACCATGAGTACAGTTGTTTATAGTGGTTCGGAAGAGGTGGGTTTTCCTCGCTACCACTTGGGTCATTCTCTTGTCACTAGTAGTCCTAATGACCACATGGGAAGACAGGCCCTCTAAATATTAAACAAAAAGAGCCTATTGCTCAAGACACAAAAGACAATGATTCAATTTTAGTGCACCAATTGAAGTGTTTGCTAGTCTATGAAAACAAGGCACATAATAAAAATCCAAACCCTTGCCAAGGACCTACAACAAAGATTTATTAGTAGTGTGAATTGTTTGAAATAATCACCCCTTCCTACAAGCACAAAAGTTAGGTAAATTTTAGATCCAAAAGACTTTGTGAAAATAGGGCCTTTCAACCAAATGATTTTGCTTTCAAGACAAGCTGCACCAATTTCGTTAGCTAGATCTGAAAATGTTAGCTCAAAATAAACCAGATCCAAAACCTTAAATGCAAAACCCAAAACTAAATCAGTAACTTAAAATTGGAAACCGATACACACAGACGCGATTACCTTAGACACAGACATGACTTTGTGACACAGACGCAGTTCTGTGAGACACAGACGCAGCTACAGAACCCAGACGCGACTTCTGGACACAAACGCATCTAAAAACACCTCAGACGCGACTTATGAACACAAACGCAGTTTCCAAAATCTGCAAAATAAAATGCTATCGATAACACAGACGTGACTTTAGATGTCGCAGACGCGCCAGAAAATCAAAAACATGATCTGAAAGTGTGCAAACGTGAAAATATCAAAATGTTGTCGAAAATGTCAGATCTGTAGCTTCAAAACACAAAATCTGCAAGAAAGATGTTAAATGCAAAAGGGACAAGAGTCCCACCAGGTGTGCCAAAATGTATATGGTGAAAATGGATAACAATAATAACGATATTGAAAGGCTAAATGAATTCAACCACAAAACCCTAGCCTAACAACAACAAAGATCCACTATAACATATGAAGATTACCTAAGACAATGCAAATCAAATGAAATCACAAAGATTATACCATCACATGTCCAATAGGGTTTGGATCTCCATTCTTCCTATCTCCATTGATCTTGTTTGATATATTTGCTCTCATATTTTATGTGCACAAGAGCTCAACAAAGAACGGAATGTGGTTGCAAGTAGGATCGCATATGCCAAGTAGTCAATTGATCAAGTAGTTAGAATGATTGATTAGGGTTTGATAGTGAAGGAAGCATCTCCTTATATAGAAGACACTATATGAAATGGAGGGATAAGATTGAGAGGTGTAAAAGGAGGTTGGCTATGATTAGAGGGTAGGTAAAAGAAATAATAAAATAATGAAAGGGGTAGGTAGTGTATGAATTAAGAGATGAATGACATGTGTCATGGGTAGAAAAGGTTAATGAATTAATTAAATAAATAAAGATTTATTTAATTAATAGAAGAAGTGAGATCAATTAAATAAATAAGATATTTATTTAATTTAGGAAAAGGATAATTTAAATAAATACATGTATTTATTTAAATGAGAAATAAGGCTAGAAGAGGATAAATGAATTAATTAAATAAATAAATATTTATTTAATTAATAGAAGAATTAGGCTAAAGTAATTAAATAAAATATTTATTTAATTAGATTGGACAATTTTGGGTGTCTACAATAACCAATAAATCTAATTGCAAACTTGAATTCTGCATCAGTGACATTATTCAATTTTAGTCCTCGGTAATCAGATTCTACTCCGGTTAGACTGATTAGCTCCTTTTGTGATATCATTTTCTATGCTAGTGCATGATCGTAGATGGGATACCCAGTGATCAGGTGAATGATTTCCTTAGTGATCTTAAATGGTTGCTCTTGTAGCCACATGAAATCATCATGTACTCTACTCAAGACAAGCTTAACTTACTGGGGTTTGAACACATGGGGATAGACTAGGGCTTCAGTTAATCCCTTGATTTTGAGATGCTCAAATTTGCTATCCAGTTTGCCATCAGTGCAAAGTTCATCATATGTGTCACTAATCTCTACATGACTGAGTTCCTCAACATGGTATTTGGTGAAGAATTTGACATCTTCTACTAACAAGACTCGATCCGGGATGAGTGAAAATGCAGTTTTGTCATCCGGTTCTGAGGCAACTTTGGGAGTTAGAGAATATTTCAGCAAGGGCTTCTCCACATTTTGGACAACTATAGGGTCTTGGACCTTGGGCACCATGGTAGGTTTTAGGTAAGATTTGACAAATTATCCTTAGGGTTTACAAATGACTGACGCTTCACACTCGGTAGACAATAGCAATTTGACTAGATCGGAAACTAGCTAAATAGTGTGAATAGATTGATGTAAATACCTTGAAATTCGCTCTGAATGAAGTTTGATCACTTTGATTCGCTCTGCTCTACTTCTCAAAAACTTGGGTGAATGAAAATGACTGCGAAAACACTTTTAAGTACTCAAAAACACCTTATCGGGCTTCGTGCAAGTTAGGTCAAGACATTAAATGCACTCGGTTCACCTTTTACCGATTTACACCTTTTTTTGTTTTAACCAAGTAACTAACTTTCTTTTATTAACCGACTTGACAGGTTTCCTGTATATACCAACTTGACAGGTTTCCTGTATAGTATATAAACTGACTAATTGCATCTTAACTATGTAGATTTTGAATTTTGTACATAATAGAATAGGAACTGTTATGATTTAACCTTTAGAGAGTGCAGTCCCTTCATACCTTTTCTTGACTAATTTAAAATAGGTGCACCTAACTCGGTAGGTGTAGACACTTAAAAAATAATTATTTTAATTATTTTTTAATTCCTCACATAATTAATTAATTAATTATGTTAATTAAAATTCTTCTCAATATTAATTAAATATAATTAATATTGTCACTATAGCATATGATTGATTTATTTAATAAATCAATCCCTTTCTTTATTCTTCTAAAAAATCAAATCCTCACAAACCTTCCTCTTAGGTAATTAATTTCAATTAATTAGTTAACCTACATGATTCCTACAAATCATCTTCTTAATTCATCATTAACCTAATAAATTCTTCTAGAAACTCCCTAAACTCACTTAACATTATTCTTTTAGTCAAATTCTCCTACAAATATAAATCCCACCTAACATTTCCTCTAATTCCCCTCCTAATGAGTCGTTAATGGCTAATCATCATGATTAGCCACAAAGTCAACTCTTTGTCCTTTCATCCAGCCACTAGCTTTAAATGCTCTTTTTCTAGATGAATGTAAGATTTTCGAAATCTTACATTCCTCTAGGCATTTCCCTCTCCCAAGGAATTTTTAATTCCTTTTTATTCTTCTAATCCCCATAATATCCATTTTTGGAGAATTTTTAATTCCTCCAATGCATCTTGTAGAGTGTGGAGATACGAAATGCCTTTAAGGCACATTTCTTGGTCTCCACACCCTCTCTTGGACCTTGTGTGACCTCACAAGTAAATCTTAGCCCTTCATCTTGAATTCATCCTAGCCATCCATTTTACTCTCCTCTTCCTATAAAATAGGGTTTCATCCCTTCATTCAAAACATCTTGAAATTCAGTAAGCTTATGCTGCCCTTTTAAGCCCAGGAAATCATCTTGGCAACTTGATCATCTCATCCTTATCATTTGTGCACAATATTGGAGAGCCATCCACATCCAGCAATCAAAGGAGCACATCAAGTGGAGCATTATCAAGGGGCGCTTTCACTTCATCAAGCTCAATCCGAAGGAGAAGGTAAAATAGCAAGGTGAAATGGTCTTTTTATGTTATTTTAGCATTCTGCATGTTTATTTCGTTATGTTTTGATCAGTTTACCTTTCAAATCTATTTTTCCCTCTTCATTTTGGCACACCCGGTGGGACTCATGTCCCTGAGAACTAATGTTATTGTTTTTTTTTAAGGTTTTTATGAGTTGTGAGACGCAGGTTCCAGAATAGCGCGACTGCAGAAAATAAAAATAAAAATATGTATATATCTTTTTCGCAGGTTCCAGAATCATGGCTCCGCATTTCTACGAGATAGCTCCTCCTTATTCTGTTCTATTTCTTTCTGTTTCTGTTGCAGCACAACAGCTTTGTTATCTGATTTGTTATTTGATTTGTTGTCTGTTCTGTTTTAGTATAATCTGTGCGAAAGTAGGAGAGTATGCTCTTGTCTATATAGACAATCAAAAATCCAGACTTTTCACTTTTCTATTCTGTTTAGCATGACTGTATGCTCTGATCACAGGAAAGTGTGAAAATAGGAGAGTATGCTCTTGTCTATCTAGACAATCAAAAATCCGGACCTTTGACACTTTTCTATCTGTGTAGTGCTACTGTCTGCTTTGTTAATCTGTTTGAAAATTGTAGGCACTAACTGTAGTCTGTATTTAATTTATTTATTTCCTGTTATCTGCTCTGTTTAAATATAATCTGTCCGCCTGCAGGAAAGTGTGAAAGTAGGAGAGTATGCTCGTCTATCTGGACAATCAAAAATCCGGACCTTTGACATTTTTATTTTATTCTGTTTAGTGAGACAATTCGCTCTATTAAATTTAGGGTTTCTGTTTGCTCTGTTAAATCTAGGGTTTCTGTTTTATTAAATTTAGGATTTCTGTTCTGTTAAATTTAGGGTTTCTGTTCCATTTCTGTCTGCTCTGTTAAATGTAGGGTTTCTGTTTTATTAAATTTAGGATTTCTGTTCTGTTAAATTTAGGGTTTCTGTTCCGTTTCTATCTGCTCTGTTAAATCTAGGGTTTCTGTTTTGTTAAATTTAGAGTACTGTTAAATTTAGGGTTTTTTCGCCATATCTTCTTCATCTTGACTCCATTTTCCTTCAAACTTCACCATATTCTCTACATTGCCATTTTCCACATTTTCTTCCTTGGAGGCCCTATCTCAAAAATCCACTTTTTGAAGCCCAAAATCCCATATTTCTCTATTTTTAGGGTTTGCCATAACTTCTTCCCTTTTCATCCAATCACCTCCAAATTTTTCCCATATTATCCATCTTCAACTTTTGCTTCTTTGTCCCTCTTGGACAAATTTTCCCATTCCTTCATCTCTCCTCCAAAATCTCCATTTTTTCACTTGTATATCCCTTAGAAAGTGGTAAAAACCTAGTCAAACCCCATTTACCCATCAAAGCTTTCTTCAAATCCACATTTGTCATTAGTAAAAAAGTTTTTATTCATGTTTTTCTATTTATTCCCAAAAAATTAAAAAAATTAATATTTTTGTCATTTTGTTGATTTTTTGCAGGACGCTTGTTGAAGACTATTTTTTCCAAACTACTAATCAAGTTGTTTTGCAGGACACTTTTTGAAGACTCCATTTTTCAAACTACTAATCAAGTGGTTTTGCAGGTTGCCTAGCTGATTCAACCAAATATTGTGCATTTATTTAAATTAGCCACCTAGATATTAATTAAAATGGAATGAACCATTGTCTTATGTGTCTTTAAGAAAAGCGTAAAGGTAGGAAAGTATGCTCTCATCTTATTAGACGATCAGAAATCCAGACCCTCCAACCTTTTCTTGTTTGATTGTGTGTTTATCTCTAGCAGGCCTGCCCTCCCAACTTGCTCTTTGAGAAGGTAAGAGGGGAACGACCCAAGTGAGTACACCCGGACCTGGGGTTCCCAACTCACTATAATAAATAGGCCATTGACTACGAAAGGGTTAATGGTTGGGGCTATATGAGAGTTCACTCTCACATTGGGTGCTTAGTAGGATCCTAGAGATCTCAATCATGCTTGTGTGACTACTAAGTTCTTGGTGCTTCGTTGGGCTATAGGCCTCAATTGCACTTGCGCAACTTCGAAGGGTAGCTCCTAATGGGAAGACTTACTAAACACCTTGTTCATAGTGGCCAAAAACCCTCTAGTCATTGGTGCAGGAGGTCGGACCTCTGAAGCGGCCCATATTCTTACGGCCTTTAGTAGAGACACAAAGTTCGCCATGAGGAGTTTTCATGGGAATTGATGCTTGGCTGCCCCGAGAAGTGAGTGTCGTGGAGGGGAGCCAGTGGGGTCAAGCATCTAAGTGTCCGCTCTGGGTAAGCGTAGATGGGAAACCAATTGGGATTCAATGACTATTGTCCTTGCCAGCCTTAAGAATGTTGTATATGAGCATGAGTGTCTTTGAGATAATATGCATTTAATCATTGTGTTTGCTTTGTTTGATACATACTTGCCAAGAGTAGACTAAAAACACATCACTATCCCCAAAAAACTTTGCAAAAATATTTGTCAAGACACAAACAAATTGTCCAAGTTATTACCCACACCAAGTTCAAAATTGTGTCAAAATTCCGTCCGTCCCATTTTTCATAAGCCTAAGAGAGAAGCTAAGAGTTTATCCTCTACGTCAACATTCAAGTTTGTCCCTTGAAACACCTACTATCATCCAAATCAGGGTGGTCATATCCCTTCATACAACTTGCCATTTAAATAGATCCTTCATGTTCATGCCAAAGACAACCTAGTCATCAAGTTTTCTTCTAAACCATCACTACCATACCTTCTTCATCAATCATCCTCAAATTTCTTAAGTCCTTTCATCCTCAAATTTTCTTAAGTTCTTTCATCCACAAATTTCTTAAGTCCTTTCATCACAAATTTCTTAAGTCCTTTCATCACAAATTTCTTAAATTCTTTCATCCACAAATTTCTTAAGTCCTTTCATCACAAATTTCTTAAGTGCTTTCATCCACAAATTTCTTAAGTCCTTTCATCCTTAAATTTCTTAAGTCCCTTCATCACAAATTTCTGAAGTTCTTTCATCACAAATTTCTTAAGTCCTTTCATCCTCAAATTTCTTAAGTCCTTTCATCACAGTTTTCTTAAGTCCTTTCATCCACAAATTTCTTAAGTCCTTTCATCACAAATTTCTTAAGTCCTTTCATCCTCAAATTTCTTAAATCCTTTCATCACAAATTTCTTAAGTCCTTTCATTCTCAAAATTTCTTAAGTCCTTTCATCACAAGTTTCTAAAAACCTTCCATCACAAATTTTCTAAGTCATTTCATCACATTTTTCCTAAGTCTTTTCATCACAAATATCGTGTATGGTCGCAACTCGATCCCAAAAGAAAAAGATGGCTGATCAACAATATGGCATGCCAGACATTGGTGTCCTATATGAAGATCCCACGCAAGATCATACACAAAGTGGGCAACCAAGCGATCAAGGTCAAAGCCAAAATCTTGACATGGTTAACCAAGATGAACTTTGTCCGGAAGTGCAAACTTTCCTAGCGGATTCTTATAACCAAGAGATGGTAGAAAAGTTTATTAAACACAATCCTACTGCACTTCTGAAAACTCTTCTTGAACATGGAGCTCAACTTCCACCTGAATTTAATAGATCCGCTCTTGTCCAACAACCACAAGGAGACCTCGCTCCCACACAAAGTGTTGCACCTACTATTCAAACTCAATCAATTGCAGCCCCATCAATCATCCAAGCCCAATCAATGCCACTCGCGACACCTCCCACCACGATCTCCATCCCACCTTCTTCCTCCTTACCATCCATACCACTATCAAATCCAATCTCATCCATTCTCCAACAAACTTCTATACCACCTCCTTCTATTCAACCACATATTTCTATTCCACAAACTTCTCCTTCTCACAACAATGTCGCAAATTTTATCCAGACCGCATTCAATCCCGTCACAATAGTTGGCGGATCACAACCAACTATCACACAAACCCCAGCAATATCGGTCATCACATCCCACGTTCCCACTTCCTCATCATATCAATATATTGGTGGTGGTGCACCTTCTTTAGTTCATCCAATGCTTGGGGCAGATACAATTCATCAATATCAAAGTCCACAACAAGACCTCATCAAGGAAATTCAAGACATGAATAATATCATCAAAAACATGAAAGAAAACACTAATAAAAGGAAAGCTTACTCATTCGAAGAGTTTTGCCCTTGTCCTTATGACCCATCTATATCAGTTGCACCGTATCCCCCGGGATTTGAGATCCCTAAATTCACCAAGTATGAAGGCAAAGGAGACCCCCGCGACCATGTCCACGAATTCCACATCTTATGCCAAGAAGTCTCCTATAGTGACCTTTATCTTCACAGACTCTTTCCCAAGAGTCTCACGGGAGACGCCCTGGCATGGTTCTCATCTTTACCACGAGGTTCCATTGTCTCTTTTCCAGACTTGGCAGAAAAATTTGTGGCCCACTATGCATACAACATGGGTAATGATGTTTCTATGATGGACCTATGTAATACAAAACAAAGGCCTGGAGAAACCTTCACCAATTTCCTACAAAGATGGCGACATCTTATCAAAAAATTCCAGTGGGACATGCCAGAACAACATCAAATTGAACTATTTCAAAAGAACTTGGTGCCTGAACTTTCAAGACCTTTAATATCTCAATGCATCAAATCCTTCCAAAAATTGACCGATAAGGGCCTCGCCCTCGAACGTGTTTTGTTGGAGGAAGGAACCTTGAAACATTACCAGAAGTCATCACAAAGTTCTTCCTCTTATCATAACGACAAGCCAAAATTCTGGGCTAAAAATAAAAACATGGTCAATGATGGTGTAACTGATGTGAAGCGGGTCCAAACCGTGGCCACTCCCCCAAAATCCACCACCAATATTCATCAATTCAACAATCAAAATAATTCAAATCAATCTCAAAAACCTCACAACAATGTTTCAATCCAAGGATGACCACCCCGATCGAATAGCAGGACTCCAAGAGATTTCACTCCTCTTGCTGAGCCTATTGAAGTGGTGTTTCAAAAACTTGTCCAAGCAGGTATAGTGGTTTTTCCAATCACTCGCCCGTTTGATCCCAATCAACCTAAGCCAAGATGGTATAATGAAAATGAGTATTGTGAATACCATCATATCAAGGGACATGATACACGAAAGTGTATGAAATTGAAGATCTACATACAAGATCTCATTGATAGAGGTGAGATTGAGGTAGCAAATGCAAAACCTGGTAATAACAATGACAAAATCAAAATGTACCAAGAACCCTTCCCAAAGCATGATAAAGGAAAAGGCTCATCATCTAACGTAATGGATTATGACTATGCTAATCATGTAACCGGTTTTGATTTTTTAGTAAGTCGCATTGAACCTATAGACACTCATGTCAATGTCATAACCATCCAAGGAGTTAATCCTCCTTCTTCCCAAAGCAGACCAAACCCGGCTAGAATAGTCATTCAAGGTGCCACGCCTTCCACCTCCCATTTCCAGAATGACTGTAATACAACTACACACCGAGGAAGAGTCACCATCCAAGGAGTTCCTCCCCCACAAAACCCTCCACCCATGTCTTCCACCCGCCGATATGACCTCCTTGATCAACTTGGGAAGACACCCGCGCAGATCTCCATTTTGGAACTTCTCAAGACTTCTCCAGTCCATAAAGAAATTTTGGAACAAGCCCTTCTCCAATCACGCGTTCTTGATAACATCAATGCCACCCAATTTCAAACCCTCGTTGGAAACCTTGTTACCCAGCAACACATTGTATTTAACTCCAAAGATGCTCCCGCAGATGAGGACCATAACAAACCTTTGCACATCGAAGCTCTCATCCACAAGCACAAGGTCAAACGAATCTTGATAGACGGTGGATCTGGGCTTAATCTGTGTACATACAAATTGATAAAACAATTGGGACTTTCTGAGGATCTGATAGACATATCAGGAAGGATCACAATAAAGACATATGATGATGCAGAAAGAATTTCAAAGGGCGTGATCACCTTACCTCTTCAAGTGGACCCCATTACAATTGAAACCCCTTGCCAAGTACTAGATCTTGATCTCAGCTACAACATTCTCCTTGGGAGGCCATGGATTCATTCCTTGCAAGCCGTACCCTCCACCTATCACCAATGCATCAAATTTCCCTATAATGGAAGAGTGATCACTATCAAAGGTGATCCCCAACCTTTTCAATATTGCAAACTATTAGAGGGGAAACATCCGTATCATTGCCCACTAAATAGACCTTCACCAACTCTTCCATCTGACACATCAAATGTTGCCTCCACATCATCCCAACCAAATAATCAAATCAAGATCTTGGATAATGGCTATGGAGAATACAAATTGGAGGACGTCTTATTAATAGGAAACCTCCCTCTCTCTCCTAAGTCATTTGGCAAACCAAAAGAGCTAAAAAAGGACCCAAAACCAGTCATGCAATGCCAAAGCACCACCTTCTAGCAATGGGGCCCACTTGATAACGAGAACCTCGAAGCAGATATTTCTTCATGGCTATACTGGGAAGAGGACGATGATCCAACAAGAATATCCAAAGAAATGTATCCAAAAGCATTTGCCATAGTTGAAAAAATGGGTTACAAAGGACACGGTCTGGGACCAAAGGAGAAAGGAAGAAAAGCACCCATAAATCCTATCTCCTACAGATACAACAGAGGCTTGGGGTACACCTCGGTGCCTAAGATTACTATCGTTGGTGCCCCTTCTAGTACTTCTTTGGATATCAAAAGCGCTGACGAAGAGGAATTCCATGAAATGCCTTATGAATACGAGAAAGATACCTTCTTCGATGCTTACATCAATACCATCACCCCCGTAACCCCTCCCACTTCACATGAGCTACATCTTGTCCATCCTGAACTCATTGACTGGGGCCAACGAGACAAACCCAATTTAGATATTTACATCGACGATAATGCTCTCATTGCTCTCCTAACAACGCAAAATATGGAAGATGGTAATAGAATTGAGGGTATTCAACTACACAAAAAGAGATACTTTGGTAGTCAAGTCAATACCCTTATCCACAAAAAAGATAATAAAAGAAAAAGATATGATTTCCTAGGTGAAAACCTCCCTGAGGCGCCTTTGGATGAACAAGAAATCAAAACAAAGGGCATATCTGAAAGTAAAAACCTGGAAAAGGCACTTGATGATGAGGGATTTGACCTCCCTACCATTGGTTATCTTCCATAGGACAAATCAAATTTGTTGATAAAAGAAACAGACAGCATCAACATGGGCACTGAAGTCATTCCAAAAAATGTGCTCATTGCCAAATCCCTCACCAAAATCGAGAAACAAGACTTCATCAACTTCCTTACAGAGGTTAAAATCAATTTTGCATGGTCCTATTCCGATATGCCAGGGTTGGATCCTGCCTTGGTGGTTCACAATCTCGCCATCCGCCCAGATGCAAAACCTGTAAAACAAAAACTCCGCAAAATGCACCCGCATATTGCTCTCTTGGTCAAGGCAGAACTTCAAAAGTTGTTAGACGCAAAATTTATCAAACCCATAGACTACGCTGAATGGGTCTCCAACATTGTGCCTGTTGGCAAACCTATTAGGGGCATCCACATTTGCACAGATTTTCAAGATCTAAATATAGCTTGTCCTAAAGACGATTTCCCGCTTCCAAACATAGATATGATTGTGGATCTTACAGCAGGACATGAAATGCTATCGCTAATGGATGGGTTTTTTGGATACAACCAAATCAGGATAGCAGATGAGGATCAGCATAAAACCGCATTCACAACACCATGGGCTACTTTCTATTACCGGGTCATGCCTTTTGGCCTTAAAAATGCTGGAGCTACATATCAACGGGCAATGACAACAATTTTTCATGACCTCTTGCACAAAATTATGGAGGACTATGTGGATGATCTGCTAGGCAAATCCAAGACAAGATAAGAGCACATCCCTATTCTAAAACAGATCTTCAAAAGATTGGAAAAATACAAGCTGCGCCTAAATCCTAAAAAGTGTGTGTTTGGCATCACATCGGGAAAACTACTAGGATTCATTGTTTCCCATAGAGGCATTGAGGTTGATCCCGCAAAAGTAAAAGCTATTATGGAAATGCCTCCGCCAAAAACTCTCAAACAACTACGCAGTCTCCAAGGAAAACTCCAATCTGTCAGGCGTTTCATTTCACAGTCTATTCTCTTGTGTTATCATCTCTCGGTTTCTCTTGTGTTTGATCATTTTGCTCAGTTACGAGTGGCTCACTAGCCATGTCTATCTTACTAATTGTATCTTTATCTACCACAATGTTGATCTTTTGTGTATCAACATCTACTATGTATAAGACTTCAGGATTAGGATTTATATCTTCTACATTCATACTTTCAACTACCGGTTGATCTTCTATAGTTCTTGTTACCGGTGGAGTAATCAAAGGAGGTGGGGGTAAGTTGTCTTTTACTTTGATACTAGGAGGTCCACCAACCTTTCCTTTACCTTTGTCCTTATCCTTCTGATATACCTTTATAGGTTTTTGGCTCATGTACTCTTCTTGTTTTTCTTTTTCAACTAGAAATATATCCCATGTATTTTCTATTTCTTCAGTTACCTCATTGACTCTTCCAACCATTAAAGCAATATGTTGGTGTGCAGTAGAGAATACTGATTGGTTGGCTTCTGGAATTAAGTCATCTAACTCCTTAGGTGAGTTTACTGTGTAAACAACAAGTAACTTTTCTATTTTGATCTTCTTATCAAGCTCTACAATAACTTGTCTTCTTTCTTCCAATATTTTGAACAATTCATCAGGTACTTCATCTACCACTTCTATTAAAAATTTCTTATACATGTCCATGTGTAAAATAACACTGTTCTCAACTTGTTCTTTTTCATCTACTGTCAGAGTATCATACAATTTCTCTATATTCTTTAGTTTTCCTTCCTCTATAATTTCATTTAACAATATGTCAAGAGGGACCATGTTTTGTTGAGTTCTCTTCTTCTTCTTGGGTGTCAATTTCTTCTTTGGTGTAGTTTTCTTAACTGGAGATCTCACTGCTTGTTGTTTTTGTCTAGTTCTCCTAGGTGAGGGTGTGGTTGTCGGTGAAGGATCTCTTTTCTTTACAACTCTCTTGAAAGTTACAGGCATGTCATTCTCCGAGGAAGTTCCTAACAGTGATAGGTGAGTTTCAGGTTGTAAAGTTCCTAACTCTTCCTCAGTGATACCAATTTGTTTCATCACATCTCCTTTAATAGCCTTTGCCTGTCTAGAACCTCTTCTCACAACTGCTTCAACCTTTTTCACTCTCTTCTTAGATTGAATTTGTTTTTCTATGGTCTCAGCACTACCAAATACTTCTTCCTTTGGTTCATTTGGTGCTTCCAGAAGTGCTTTAGCATAAGTTTCAATGATAAGGTCATCAGTCTCATAACCCATTTCTATTACCCAAATTATCCTTGGGATGACTGCTTCCATCTAGATCTCATCCTTTTTTATTACAAAGCATATTTCATCCTTATACTTGTCAACAATTTTCTGTGATTGCCTGATTCTTTTCTTCATTTCGGCCTTTAATGCTTGAAAGTATTCATGGATATTCTTTTCCTTGTCTTCACCCATGTTATTCAATAGTTCTGTTAACTGTTTCCCTACCGGTATATCAAATCCAAGTTCTTTATAGCCTATACCGGGAACCTATTTGTTTATGTGTAGCATCAAGCATACAAGCAGATTACCAAACCTAAAAGTTCCTTTCTTATCTTTCTTTATCTTGCCTAAGTTGTCAATTAACTCATCTTTTAACCATTCACATATGTCAATTTTCATATTGTCTATAATCATGTCATAAGCACTCTTAATGTATAAACTTGAAACTTGAAATACAGGCCTAGGGCATTTTATAACCTCGACTACAGTAGGGTTTGCTATAGATTCAAGTGCAGAGGTGGATGCCATGATGATAAATAGCTTTTTCTGCCTTTGGATGGATTGATTGCTGAAATGCCTTTACCTCTTTTCTCGAAATGCTTTAGCTCTGCAAATTTTGTTCTCTTCAAATGTTTGAAATCTCGATGAAGTGAAATGGAGTTAAAATCACAAATTTATAAAGTCTATCTACCATCTACCACATTTATTGCGTGCAGGTTAAGTAGTCACTTAACATTGTCTGTCGGTAATGAAGTAATTTACAACTTCTTACCATTAACCGAGGGAATAATAGCATATGTCTCATTTATTGCCAAACCCACAAAGAAGATTTTATTCAGTTTGATGAAAAGCTTCCTGCCGGTGGATTACTACTTTGTCCTGTCGGTGAAGCACTACTTTGTCCTTCCGGTGAAGCACTGATTAGTTCTACAGGTGGAGGAGTATTCCCAACATTTAGATCTACTTTTCTAATCCATTGTTTTGAGAATTCTTTCTTAACCTCTTCAACTTTTTCTTTTCCTTTCAAGCTATAACTTTTGTTGTCTGTCGGTGATCCTTTGCTTCTACAAAATTTTGCAATATGTCCAATCTTATTACATGCATAGCAAGTCACATTATTTTTTTGAATAGCTTTGCCATAACCTATGTCGGTTTGTGTTCTACATTGATTATATAAGTGTCCAAATCTTTCACAAACATAACATCTTACATTCATTCTGCAACTTTCAGAGTTGTGACCAACTTTGTTGCATTTTGAACATTGATCAGTGGGTGTGTTGATGTTCTGATAATTTCTAGATCTACATTGATTTTCTCTTTGCCCATACTTATTATAGTTAAAGAATTTTCCATTGAATTTATAAGCATTAGGTTGCCTTACCAGTTTGATCCTGAGTGTTTGCAGTATCGGAGCTTTCTCCTGCTTCAAAGCCAATTCCACAAGTATCACCATTAGGTTTCTGAATCTTCAACAAGTCACCAAGTTCTTCTGAGCTTTTCTTGAATTTGTCTTTGTGTTGATTTGCAATATCCAGTTCTCTTTGTAAGATCTCTTTCTGTCTCATCAGTTCATTGGAGTCATTCTATGTATGCATCAGATTTGTCTTCAATAGGTCATTTTCATAGCTAAGTCTTGTGTTCTTATTTACTGCATCACTTAGTCTTTTTGTCAATTCTTCTTCATTCTTCTTCCTATCTTCAATTTCTTTACAAAATCTCATGGTCATATTTTGCATCTCATTCTTCACTGTTATGTTCTCCAGTTTCAACTTGCTTATCTCATCATTAAGTGATTACTTTTCATCATTCTCATTTTGCATCTTTTCACATAATTCTCTTCTCTTGTTTCTTGCAATGGTAAAATTCTCTTGAAGTGCCTGAATGATATCCTAAGTTGCCTTTAGATCATCTTCAAGTTTTATGTTTTTCAATTTTTCTGCATCATAGTCTGAGAGAGTAGCTTCTAGTTGCTTCATCAAATTTTCCATATTTACCAATGTCAAGATCTTCCTCAAGCCTTTTAGGCTTCTAAAAATAGAGGACCAGGCTCTGATACCAATTGTTAGGATTCCCACAGATACTGAGAGGGGGGGTTGAATCAGTATCTGACCGATAATTGGAATTTCTTAACTTAAAACATGTAGAGCATATTATAACAATGTACCGGTATGCAAGAAATAATGCAATAAATAGAAATGAAAGCAACCACATAATAAACACACCATAACACAACATTTTAACGAGGAAACCCAGTGTGGGAAAAACCTCAGTGGTATTTGTGACCCACAATATTCACTTACTAGCCAATAAGAGAATATTACTTACAAGAGGGGCCTGCACATGCAGGAAGGCCAATTGCCTAGAGCTCACTACTCAATGGGAAGTCTCACTAACTTACAATGTGGATTATACAAATCCAATGTCTTGTACTACTTTACAATAGCATCTATAATGCCCGATTTAGTACCGGTTTCTGCTCTGCTTCTTACATAAATCCTTTAACCTATATTTTGCATAATAGGTCTGCCTGATAATTTTTCCTTGTCCCTTCTTACCAAAATGTCTACAATGATCTCTCTTATATAGAAGAGTCTTTTTACAACTTGCCAAGTTGGATTTCAAAGTTTTTACAATAATAAACAAAATATAATATAACAAAAATCCTATCGGCCTCTGTGTCGATATGCTTCCTTTCTTTGTCGGTGCCATAGGATTGTAAGGTTGCCATCAATGACAAAACCTTCAATCACCTTCAATGTCTCATTGGAGTGTGCATATGCCAACACGATATACACCTTATGATCTGGCATCTGGCAATCCTGCTCCTGCAAATGGATAAGAATATTGAAAATGATTGCAGAGCTAGAGAAGCCCTCTTGTGTGCACTTACTGATCAGCAGATCAAGGGATTGACTGATAAATCATCAGCAAAGGTTATGTGGTATAAATTGCAAACTCTGAATGAAGGTGATCCTACTATCAAAATTGCTAAACTTGATGGTTACCAGGTAAGATATGAAAACTGAAAGATGGAAGATAATGAAAGAATTGTTGCGTTTATGGAAAGAGTAAATGAGATTGTTATGGGAATTCAATGTTGTGGAGGATTTCTAAGTGAATATGAAATAGTTTCCAAAGTCTTGAGAGCCCTTCCACTAGTTTACAAAATGAAAGCAGCTGCAATTAATGAGTTGAGAACAATGGCAAACTCTTCAATTAACAGAGACATTCTGATTGGGAAATTATCCGCTTTTGAGCTTGAAGAATTTGGATCTTTTGAAGCTATAAATTCTGAACTAGCTTTTAATGCATCATCATCATCATCATCTACCAAGAAAAGTGATTGAAAATTCTTATATGCAAAAAAACTCGAAGACATGAGGAAAGAAGATAAATAATTTGAGCAACTTGAAACCTTATTTGCTAGAAGAGTACCTAATGGTCTGACGGGAAGTAAGTATGAAGGAAAAGAACCTTTTAAATGTTTTTCATGTAATAAGATTGGTCATGTTGTATCTAGATTTCCTGAAAGGAATGCAAGGTTTGAGGAAAGAGTTAAGAAATCATTTAAGCCTAACCAGAATAGATATAGATTCAAGAAAAGTAAATAATGCTACATAGCAGATGAGGAAGGAGTAACTGATGACTCTGAAGATGAACCGACAGAAGACTCTGCTAGTGGATCCAGTAATGGAAAATAATGGGTGTTCTATGCTTTAAAGGAAGATGAACCGGAACCGGCTATCAAAAATGAAGAAACCTAGCAGCAAAAGTTGAAGATAAGGATGAATGAGTAATTGATAGTGGATGCCCACATCATATGACTGGAGATAAATGAAAATTTATGTCCCTGCAAAAATACAATGGCAGCTAAGTCAGATTTGGAGATGACAAAGCATGTATGATCAGAGGTAGAGGTATTATTTCTTTGGATGGCAAGCATAACACTGATAATGTCTATTATGTAGAAGGTTTAAAGCATAATATTTTGAGTGTTGGTTAATTGGTTGACAAGGGTTTCCAACAAGACTCATTTGGAGATTGCACCCGGTATTCAAACTGGAGGTAATATCTTTCACTTGAAAACTGGTAATAAGACATGTTTGATTGCTCATATTGATGAGAGTTGGTTATGGCATAAGAGGTTGTGTCTGTTAGGAATCCCACAGATACTGAGAGGGGGGTGAATCAGTATTTGACCAGTGAATGGAATTTCTTAACTTAAAACATGCAGAACATAATATAACAGTGTACTGGTATGCAAGAAATAATGCAATAAACAAAATCAAGAACATCCACATCAAAAGCACACCATAACACAAGATTTTAATGAGGAAACCCGGTGTGGGAAAAACTTCAGTGGGATTTGTGACTCACAATATTCACTCACTGGCTAATAAGAGAATATTACTTACAATAGGCGCCTGCACATGCAGGAAGGCCAACTGCCAAGAGCTCATTGCTCAATGAGAAGTCTCACTGACTTACAATGAGGATGATATAAATCCAATAACTTGTACTACTTTACAATAGCATCTTCAATGCTAGATTTGGTACTGGTTCTTGCTCTATTCTTTACATATACCCCTTAACCTATATTTCACACAATAGGTCTACCTAATATTTTCCTTATGCGTATGTCTCTTTTTTTTTATGTCTACAATGATCTCTTTTATATATAAGAGTCATTTTACAATTTGCCAAGTCGGCTTACAAAGTTGTTCAATAATAAACAAAATATAATAAAACAAAATCCTGTCGGCCTCTGTGCCAGTATACTTCCTTTCTTTTGTGCTGGTGTCGGTGTCCTGAGTGTCGGTGTAGAGTGTGATCTACTGATGCTAGTATAATGCCTTTGTCAGTGCCATAGGATTGCAAGGTTGCCATCAATGACAAAACCTTCAATCACATACAATGTCTCATTGGAGTGTGCATATGCCAACAGTGTCATGTTAATTTTGATTGTATTGTTAAGATCAATTCAACTAAAGCAGTGAGTGATATACCTAAGATTATGAAGCCTCATAATCCAGTATGTAAGGAATGTCAATTAGGATAGGAAGTTAGAAGTTATTTTAAGAGAATACATGATAAATCTAATGATGTACTTGATTTGATTCACATTGACTTATGTGGTCCAGCAAGGACTAGAAGCTTTCAAGGTGATAGATATTTCATGTTGATTATTGATGACTATTCTAGGATGATGTGGGTGACTTTTCTAAGGGAGAAGTCTGAAGCCTTTGAGAAATTCAAGATCTTTAAGCAAAGGTTGAAATAGAAATTGAATCAAAATTAAATTTCTAGGATTAGACCATGGCGGCGAGTTCACTTCTCATGAATTTAACAGTTACTGTGAGACAAATGGAATTAGGAGACAGTTATGTACACCTCGAAATCCTTAGCAGAATGGAGTACTAGAAAGAAAGAACAGAACCATTTTGGATGCAGCAAGATCTATGATGATGGAAGCCAAATTGCCTCATATCTACAGGAGAGAAGCAATCAGTACAACAATTTACACATTCAAAAGAGTTCACATCAAAGGTGAAACCGATAAGACTCCTTATGAATTATGGTTTGGACATAAACCTACTATTAAATATTTCAAAAATTTTAAAAATAAATGTTATATCAAAAGAGATGATTCAATTGGAAATTTTGATCCTAGATGTGATGAAGGGATATTTCTTGGTTATTCAATTCAAAGCAAAGCATATAGATGTTATAACAAAAGATTGCAGAAAATCATGGAGAGTGCTAATGTGAAAGTGGATGAGCTATAAAGAAATCAATCTATATCATATGAAAGGGAACTGATAGTGGAAATGTTCATAACTTAACCATAAATGCCTCAACTAGTACAGGAAATTGCGATAGTTACAGCGATGAAATAAAAAAATTCAACTATGACTAATGATCAGAGTAGTGAACCTGAAGTTCAGAAGACACAAAGGTATGTAAGATTAAATCATTCTGAAGATCAAATTATTGGAGATAGGAATAAGGGAGTTATGACAAGAAGACTGATAAATGAAGAGGTATGTCTTGTTTCTCAAGTTGAACTAGAAACTGTTATTGAAGCTTGTAAGGATAAACATTGGTTAAAAGCTATGGAAGATGAATTAGATCAAATGGAGAAGAATGAAACTTGGACTTTAGTTCCCTGGCCTACAAATAATAATGTTATTGGAACTAAATGGGTTTTTAGGAATAAACTGAATGAGGATTGTCAAGTTGTAAGAAACAAGGCTAGACTGGTTTGTAAAGGATATTCTCAAATAGAAGGAATTGATTATGGTGAGACATTTTCACCTGTAGCTAGAATTGAAGTTGTTAGACTATTTCTTTCCTATACAACTTATAAGAACTATAAGGTTTATCAAATGGATGTTAAATGTGCATTTTTGAATGGTGAACTTGAGGAAGAAGTATACATTGAGCAACCTGATGGATTTTCACTGACATATGATAAAGATATGGTTTTCAAATTGAAGAAAGATTTATATGGTTTGAAACAAGCTCCTAGAGCTTGGTATGCAAGGTTGGATAAATATCTTTTGAAGCTTGATTTTACTAAAGATAGTGTTGATAGTAATTTATATTATAAGATCATTGATCATGATATTTTGATTATTGAAGTATTTATTGATGATATCATTTTTAGAGGAGAAGATAAATTGTGCATGGAATTTGTTAACAATATGAATAATGACTTTGAAATGTCCATGATTGGTGAGATGAGATTTTTCTTAAGTTTGCAGATTACTCAAACTAACAAAGGCATTTTTATCTGTCAAACTAAGTATTTGAAAGAATTGTTGAAGAAGTTTGGTATGGATAATTCCAAACCGGTAAGTATGCCTATGGTGACAAGTGAGAAATTATCTATCGAGGATACTTCTACACTGATAAATCTGAAAAGGTATAAGTCTATGATTGGTGGTCTGTTATATTTGACTCAGACTAGACCAGATATTATGAATGCAGTAAGTATTGTTTCAAGATATCAAATTAATCCTAAAAAAAGACATAAATGTGTAGTAAAAAGGATATTCTGGTATTTGCAAGGAACGACATAATATGGTTTATGGTATTCTAAAAATGATGATTTCACTTTATGTGCATATGCTGATTCAGATTGGGTAGGAGATACTAATGACAGGAAGAGCACTTATAGTGGAGCTTTCTTTCTTGGAAAGAAATTGGTTTCATGGATCAACAAAAAATAGTCATGCATTTCTTTATCTACTGTAGAAGCTGAATATGTTGCAGCAACAACTAATTGCACTCAAGTCTTGTGGATGAAGCTAATGTTGAAGGACATCAAGGTAAATTGTAGTGCACCAGTAGTTATCTACTTTGATAACTCTGCAGCTATTGACCTATCTAAAAATATGGCATTTAACTCTAAGACTAAGCATATATCAATAAAGTATAACTTTCTGAAGGACAAAGTAGAAGGAAAGGAAGTCAAATTGGTTTATGTAAACACTAATGAACAGATTGCAGATATATTCACTAAACCATTATCTAAGGAATCATTTGAGTATTTGAGAGACAGGTTAGGGGTTTCTATCGCTCCGACTGAGACTTGATTGATGCAGTTTGTCATCACTTCGACATGCATTATCAGAGATATTATTCACTCCAGCACTGATGAGTGGTGCTACTACTCGGGGGGAGTAATCATCTTTGAGATTCAGAGGTTTATATTCTTGCTTTGATATATTTGTCAGATTTGGGAGTGACAATGATGTGAAAAATAGATCTAGAGATAACATTCATAGGGGGAAAGTTATTGATATTTAGGAGATTGGTGATTGTCTTCCACAGGGGGAGACTTGTTTGGCATTTCTTGATACTTAGATGTTTTTCACATCTAGTATTTTCACCAATGCCAAAGGGGGAGATTGTTGGCATCATGGATGAATTGATTATGTGTTGTATTGATGTTTTTTCATTGATGTCAACACTAGTTGTTATGGTTGGTTACCAACAGATAGGTTTTGCTTACCGGTAGAAGATCTAGTGTTACCAGTAGAAGAGACTATTTGTTGGACACTTCTAGCATGTTTGGGTCTATGAAATGTGATTGGTTACATATGGTATGTGCTTCTGAATCATGTCTTATGGCATTGACTTGGTAATCAAATGCTATCATACACTCTGGTAAACCCTTATTGGAACTAGTTTATGGTTTTACTAGAAGAGCTTTCACTGAGGAATCTTGACAGGATGCATATTTGGTGTTGGTGTAGCCTCTAGATGGATTTCAGGATGCTAAAGATGTTCCTTGATCGTGATTCAACTACTTGAAGACATTGTTTTGGCATGGTGGACCCAAAATAGTTTTGGTACCTATCTAGGTTATGGACCACTATCATGATAACGTGTTCTCTACACGTTACCAGGATGTCTCGGGATGATTTATCGATTTGTTATTGTTGTTTTGGTCTTAAGCCGACATGGCATAACATTGCAATATGGATTTATGTAATGATCTTATTATAATATCTTTTAGGTGGTTGACCTAATTGGTTTAGGCCATAGGGTTGGTATAAAATGGTGTAAGATCTCATTGTAGATCATGGTATGGGAATTGAATAAGTGTCATGGTCTTGGAATGCAATATCATATACGAAGGATATTTGGTCGATCGTAGGTGATCGAATTGGGATTAAGAAAGAGGTCAAAGGCCTCTAGTATTGAGCTTGGTTGAGACAATAATTAGGCATGGTAGATGCTATCTCTAGCGTTTCATTATTCTGGATTGTTGTCCATATATTTTGAGATGGCTTTAACCTATGTAGTCAGTGTGACTCTTTTGTAATGAGCAGTACACTCTAGGCAGTGTGTCTTCCTACATGTGCAGGGCCCTCATTGTAACACATTTTTTTCTACAAAAGTATCATCTAACTGTGGGTAGGCTTACCACCATGGTTTTTCCCTTTTTGGGTTTTCCACATACAAATCATGGTGTTATGTGGTATGGTTGCTTTGCATTGATTATATGTTTAATTGTTAAGTAGTATTGTTTATCGGTATCCATTTTTTCCCTACCGATACTTAATCTGGTTAAACGTTATTAAGTGGATTAAATGATATAATTTGTTAACAATTGATTCACCCCCCTCTCAGTTATTCACCGGTTATCCTAATAGAAGGCATATTTCTTGGTTATTCTAATGAAAGCAAAGCATAAAGATATTATAACAAGAGATTGGAGATAATTGTGGAGAGTGCTAATGTCAAAGTAGATGAGCTGAACAAAAGTCAAATCAGAGTTTATGAGAAGGAATCGGTAGTGGAAATGATTATATCTGAACTGGTAGCACCTTTACCGGAACAAAGAGTTGAACCAATTACTCCAGAAACATTAGAGAATTCTACAATAATTGAAGAACATGGAAGAGGAACAGAATGTTAGAAGACTCCTAGGTATGTGAGATTGAATCATTCTAAAGATTAAATCATTGGGGATAAGAGAAATGGAGCGATGACAAGAAGAAGACTGGCAACTAATGAGGTATATTTAATTTCACAAGTTGAACCAGTATCAGTAATTGAGGCATGTAAAGATGAATATGGATTGAAAGCTATGGAAGAAGAATTAGATCAGACTGAGAAAAATAACACATGGACTTTGGTTCCTCGACCTAAAAATAAAAATGTTATTGGAACTAATTGGATTATTAGGAATAAATCAAATGAGTATGGTCAAGTTATAAGGAATAAGGCTAGAATGGTTTGTAAAGGATATTCTCAGAAGGAAGGAATTGATTATGGAGAGACTTTTGTACCTGTAGCTAGGATTGAAGATGTGAGATTATTTCTTGCCTATGCTGCTTATAAAAGCTACAAGGTTTATCAGATGAATGTTAAATGTACATTTTTGAATGGGGATCTTGATGAGGAATTTTATATTGAGAAACCTGATGGTTTTCACTACCAAATGATACAAATATGGTTTGAAGGTTAAGGAAAGATTTATATGGACTAAAACAAGCACCTAGAGCTTGGTATGCTTGGTTTTACTAAGGGCAGTGCTGACAGTAATTTATATTATAAAATCACTAATGATGATATACTGATTGTCAAAGTATTTGTTGATGACATTATTTTTGGAGGTGAAGATAAATTATGAATAGAATTTTCTAAGAATATGGAGAAAGAATTTGAGATGTCTATGATTGGTGAGATGAAATTTTTCTTAGGCTTACAGATTACTCAGACTGACAAAGGAATTTTCATCTATCAAACTAAATATGGTAAGGAATTATTGAAAAAAATTGGTATGGGAGATTCTAAACCAATAAGTACTCCTATGGTTACAAGTGAGAAATTGACAAGAAAAGATGTTTCTACATCGGTAAATCCTACAAGATAAAAATCTATGATTGGAGGTATGCTTTATTTGACTCAGACTAGGCCTAACATTATGAATGTTGTTTGTATTATTTTAATATTTTAGAGCAATCCTAGAGAAAATCATGAGATGGTAGTGAAAAGGATTTTTAGATACTTGCAAGGTACATCATAATATGGCTTGTGGTACCCTAAGGATGATAACTTTACTTTATGTGCATATACAGATGTTGATTGGGTTGGAGATGTTGATGACTGGAAAAGTACTTCTGGTGGAGCTTTCTTTCTTGGAAAGAAGTTGGTTTCATGGATCAGTAAGAAATAGTCATGTACTTCTTTATCAAATGTTGAAGCTAAGTATGTTGTTGCTACTACTAACTGTACACAAGATTTATGGATGAAGCAAATGTTGAAGGATACAAAGATGGATTGTGATGCATTGGTATTTATTCACTATGATAACTCTGATGCTATAGATATATCAAAGAATCTAGTATTTCATTCTAAAACAAAGCACAAATCTATCAACTATAACTTTTTGAAGGAGAAGGTGGAAGAAACTAAAGTTAGACTAGTTTATGTGAACACTAAAGAGAATATTGCAGATATTTTCACTAAACCTTTATCCAAGGAATCATTTTTGTACCTAAGAGACAGATTAGAAGTTTTTTCCCCTCCAATCGAGACTTGATTGATGTGGTTTGGCATCAGTCCGACGTGAACTATCTAAAATACTATTCATTATGGCAGTGATGTGGGATGCTACTACTTAGGGGGAGTAGTCAACTTTGAGATTCAAAGGCCTATGTTTTTGCTTTGATATTTATGTCAAAGTTCTGGCATTGATGTGAAAGGGGGGGAGATATTGATGTGAAAAAGTTAAAGAAAGAATAAGAAAATATCAAAGGGGGAGAGATATGAAAAGTAAAAGGTAGAGTTATTCAGAGCTATATGCAGGTGATTGTTGGTTGTCTTTCACATGGGAAGACTTGTTTGGCATTTCTTGGTACTTAGATTTTTTTCACATCTAGTGTTGTCATCAATACCAAAGGGAGATATTTTTGGCCATTTGGTGGAATTGATTATGTGTTGCATTGATGGTTTAACATTGATGACAACACTAGCTATTTGGATGCTTTACCAGCACCCTTCTAGTCCCAGTAGGATGAGTGGTTTCTAGTTAACCTAGATTCAATATGACCCAAAAAGATCTGGTATAGTCTGGTGATGGAATTGGCTTGTTTATGATACTTATACTCATATTTGGTCAGTTGGTTTTGGTCTGGTGATTGGTGTAATACCCTAAAAATGGTCATCTAAACCATGGGCCCCTAATCTCGACAACATCACCAAGGTCCTAACCAAAGACAATTAAATCAATCTTGAGCACACAATTAATTTCTTAAATCATCAATGTCACATGGCAAAAGTAATCAACCAATATTAATTAAATATTTATTTAATTAATTGATCATTCCAATTAAATCATTTTAAAACAATTATCTTATTTATTTTATTAAATATCCTAGCATATTTAATTAAATAAATCAATTCCCATAAATCTTCAAAAAAAAGAAACAAATCAAGAAAGAGGAATTGGAAATTATGAGCACAAATCTTCAAAAAAGGAAATAAATTAAAAAATGAATTATTTGACAAAAAAGAATTAAAAATTTGAGAAAAGAAATCAATTGGAGATAATCTTGAAAAACAAATTAAAAATTGATAAATAATCTCAAAGAAAGCAATTAAAACAATTAAATCTTAAAATTGAATGAAATAGAGAATAAATCAATTTTTTCCTGATTTTATCTTAATTTTAGTTCAATTTCCATTAAAATTGAGAAAAGCATCCAATCACATAAATTCACTTGGATTGTGCTTCTTCTTCGAAAATCTTGACCACTCATCATCATTTGTTCTCAGCCTTTGGTTTCTTTCTGAATTTTCTATAAATTCAGGCTCTCATCTCTCATTCAAAAAATCCTGGAGAATATATTGTTATTATGTTATTTTTGCTCTAGGTTCATTGAGAATTTGCATTGAGATTTTGCATATTAGTTATTTCATATTGCTAAATCTTGCATCCATTTAGCTCATGTTCATGCTCATATGGATTAAATCCTTTGTTTAGGTGTTGTCTAGTCACTGAATAGCTTAACAATCTGAGAGGAATCTAAACTCGTATCTACTAGAAAGAAATGGGTCGCTTTGTAATGGTTTATTATTCATTGATTGATTTACTAACCATATATGTAATGACTTAATTGAAGTGTTGTGTATTTGATACAAGTCTACTTTTCACACACATTTTTGGTGCCCACCGTGGGGCAGAAGACTACCTTTTTTTTGGCCTCCAAGACTGACTTTTTATTTTTGTTATTTTTCAGGTTTTTTTTTTTACTTTTTAGATTTTTGGCCATACAGCCTCTACGTAATCTCATACGACATTTCTCATAGGATAAAACAACAAACTGTAGGTGTTGTATGAGAAGAAATCCTTTGTCGTGTGAGCAAAAATCACTTATCGTACGAGCAAAAATCCTCTATCGTGCAAGAAGAAATCCTTTATTTTTTTACTCGTTCAGTTCGGTGAGAATTATCGTATGGTCAAGTGAGAATACTCATACAAGTTATTGTTTTGTTGTATGAAAAATAGAGAGTTTTTGTTTAGGATTTTGCTTGAAATAAGGCTTGTGGAAGGTCAATATATATGGAATATAAAATTTAAGTATAAGTTATATTCCATATATATTGTCAAGATGTTTGAGAGGGGTTTTGGACCTCTAGGAGTTATAATGCAAAATCTAGTTTTTGGAGGATCCTCCAAATTTTAGACTTAGTCAAATTTCAAGGCATTTCAGCATTAGGAGTGAAAAATTTGTAACCAAGATTTGGAATTAGGCTTGTGTAAGCCCACCAAGAGATTTGATATTTCACTACCTTTTTCTTCTTGCAGGTTTCTAACAATTTCTTGTAGGTTGGAGGAGTTAGATTAGGATTTGTTAGAAAACAAATTACTTTTCAGGGCTTTTCTTGAATTAAAATTTGATGATACTGACACTAACCCTTAATCATCTTCTGTCTGCCTGATATTTTCACAACCTAACTTGTTTCTTGCTAGACGCTTGACAAAGAATCTATCAATCAAACATACGCCTGCCAAAGAATCAAGAAGAAAATGACTACTGTCATATTGGTTTTCCAGGTTGCCTAAGGAGAGTCGACTAAACATTGTGTATTCATTTAGTATTTTCTTAGGCACGTAAATTGCTATTTGGTTAAAGAACAAATGTATCTTTCATGTTTTCATAAAAATATAAGAGGTAGGAGAGTATGCTCTTATCTTTTATAGACAATCAGAAATCTAGACCCTCAAAGCTTTTTTCTAAGTTTTGAGATTTATGTACCTTTAGTGGGCCTGTCACAGTGGGAAAAAGTAATCACCCTATGAGAACAACCCAAGTGAGTATAGATGGACCTAAGCATTCTAACTCACTATAATAAATAGGCCTCTGGTGATTAAAGTCTCAAAGGATGGGATTATTTGAGTTTTCTCTTTGAGATCTCTCATATCGAGCACTTTGTAGGGCATCACGGTCTCAATCACGTTTACATGACTATAGCTTGTTTCGATGCCTTGTTGGGCTATAGGCCTCAATCATGCTTGTGTGACTTCAAGTGGTAATTTCAAACAAAATTCCTAACTAATAACTATAAGATAGAAGCTACCTGGTTCACCTCCAAAAGGTTGATAATCTTTGTGCAAGAGAGATAGTAACTCTCCCAAGACACTTGCCATATCGTGCCCCCATTAGTGTTTGGAGTCGACTAATATGGAGTTGAGAATCCATTGTGTGAGAATCAGTGGCCGTATTCTAATTAGCTATTGGGTGTGTACCTAAGTCAGCAAGCAAAGTTTTTCTTCTCTAAGCCAACTTCCATAGGGTTAGCGTGTTGTGATTGGAGTTACTATTTATACTATGTGTTTTCTATGTTTTCATCCTTGAAATTGAAACTGAAATACTAAAACTGGAGAAAACAAATCAAACAAGATGAAACAACTCAGTGATAAACTCTGTCCATGTCAAAACTAGTCTATCCCGGTCAAAAATCAGTCCATCTCAGAATTGGTCATACTCAGTTGTCATACTCAGCTATTGAAAAACTCAAAATTTTTGTCTTTGTCCTATTAACAGTCATATGAATTTGATCATTTGTCATTTTGCACCACATCCTATGTCATATGAGTCTGCTGATTTGTCATCCAAGCTCAATCCTTTGTCGTATGAAACCCAGCAGTCTGTTGTTTAAAGCTAAATCCTATGTCGTATGAGATAGAACTGCACTAATACCTTCATCATTCAGGACATGCCCATTTGTCATAGGGTACTAGGTAGCAACTCATATGAAACATAACTATTATTATCCTGAAGCTATTATACTATCATATGGTCTTAGAAATCATGTCGTATGAGTCTCTGATTTTGTCAATACAGAATAGTCAAACCTGCCCAAATCACTCTACATTAGGCATAAAACTGGTCATCATCCCCCTGAGCATAAATAACCTTGATAGTGTACCCCTATCGTTGCATTGCATGATTTTGACGATCATCTTTAAGATGGTTCAAACAACATCTTATCAAAACCTAAGTTAATTTAGATAACATCTTACACAGGATAGATCATTCCTGAAACCAGACCAGATCTTAGTAACTTCCCTCAATCACTACGTTAAATGAATAACTAGCTACAATTTGATCTTGACTTCTGCAACACATCTAGCTCTCAGTCCTGTCGGTTGTAAATGCCTATTCAAACTAGAAACTCTTCTAAATTTTTTGACAAAAGTAAGAATCTCAAGGATACCTTATCTCCAATTCCCATGGCTACCTTGGCTCAAATGCTTCAAGATACCAAGGAAGAAATATATGACATGAAAATCCAACAAAATAAATCAATGACTCCATTTGAAAAACAAAACCATGATATCAAGAGTGAGAAACTTCAAGGAATGCTAAAATGATTATGTGATTTGACAAGTGAATACCAACAAATAATTGACAATCAAAGACCAAATCTCATACAAGATCACAAAACACCTTCACCAAGACAAAAAGACATATATTCCCTATATAGATAGTTTACACCTTTGGGGCAATCTATTGAGTCAACTTTGGAAGAGCTTCTTAATAACAATCTTATCATATTGCCTAAAAAGACCACATGGGGATGTGTAGTTTTGAGTAGTTACTGTGCATATCATAGGTATAACAAACATAAGACTTCAATGTGTATAGAATTAAAACATAAGATTCAAGATCTCATTGATAATGGTGTCATTGAAATTAAAGATCCTAATGACTCACCTAAAGAAAAAGAAGGAACTACTTCTAAGAATGATCAAAATCATGAACCTATGTCTAACAAGGCTCCATATGTGGCCTCCATCCCTTTCGTGATGCCTTCATCTCCTTAAACTTCTCAACAACAATCCATACCATCTCCTTCAAACAATAAAACTTCTCATGTTTACCTTCAAGGGCTATCTCTTATGGAAATCCAAGTTAATGCTACAAGTTCCTCTAAAGATTTAAAAATCCTAGATCCTATGCCATCATGCACTCCAATTCCAATCTTACCCACTCCAGAAGGCCCTTTCCAAAATGCTTCCCCATCATGCCAAAATATGGAGACCTTCCAAGAATCCCCTATGCCTATCAAAAACACTACCTCTTCCCTATAAATGGCTTCATGTCAAGAGGATAATCTAAAAAAAGAAGAAACAATTCCTATCATAAATCAAGATCAAGATGCCAAAACTCCTCAATCCCATCTAATAATTGAAAAATATCCTACATCCCTAGAATCCCATGATGATCCCTTTATACCTTTCCATTTCATCCAAGATGAACTCCTTCTATCTCAAGAGAAAAATATCTTTCCAAATCCCATTCCTAATCCACTTCATAAGCAAGATCACGATGCCTCTTCCACCTTTTCAAACAATCCTATTCAAAATGAAGAGTCAAACAACCTATCCAATTGTACTCTTCCATATCAAGATCAAAGTATACCTTCATCTTCTTGTCATAATCCTCCATGTTCACCTCTAGGATCCATCATGCCTACAAATCCCCTTCATTATCCTATCATTCCTTACATTCCACCTCCATCTCATAATGGACTCGTGCCTTCTTTCCAAAGTGAAGTGTATCCTACAAGTCAAAATATTTATAAAGGCAAAGAGGTAAATCTCCACAAGAAAAAACCCCTCCATATTAAATAAAATGTTAAAGGTCATGGCCTCGGGGACATTTCACAAGATGTTGGTATCTCTCATAAATCCTACATTTCTCCAGTTAAATCCAAATACATACCTTCTCCTTCACTGCTTCTATCCATTCTAGGCCCCTATATCCCTCCATCCCTTATGCAAGATCAACAAAGGCACACATCTTCGAGTACCTTCGATCCATCTAAAAGACCTCCATATCATTCCTATCTATCCATGCATCTCCCTCCAAGCAATTTGGATGCCAAGCATAAAAGTCATAAATCACGCAATCCACATGTATTCAAGGATCAACATGTCCCATCTAATCGACATGTCAAAACAAAGAAAAATATGATCCAAAAAGAAAAAGAAAAATACAAAATGCTACAAAGGCCCACAAAGAAAGAAGAAAATTCAAAAGTTATATGGGTTCCTAAGGCACTTGTACAAGCAATGCACTCTAAGGAACTACAAAAGAATCAAAAGCCATGTGGATCCCTAAGCGGATACTTGAAGCACAATAGTCTAAAGAAAAATCAAAATTGGCATCCAAAATTATTGTTCCTTCATCCAAACCTTCCGAGTCTATTCCTCCATCACCTCCCTCATCCATTTTGGGTTCTTATGCGCCAAAATCTATAACCTTTCCTCCATCCAAATCTCCAAATCTGAGATTCACTTCTCTTCCATATGTCCACCATCCCTCAAGGTGTGTGCCAATGTTGATCTTTCCAACATTTCCATCTAGCCATACACAATTCTTCCAACATCCCATCCATTATCCAACACCTCTTTTTCACCCTTCCATCCCTCTTATCCAATCCTTTGCATAAATCCTTGCCCTAGTTTCATTTCATTATCCTGCCAACATCTTTGAGCATACCATCATAGCCATGGTCTATTACAACTCATATTCTAAGGGTACCATCCAAAGAAGCGAGATGTTAGGGTCCTTCTTCCATCCCCTAGCATACCTCCATTATCTTCCAAAAAAAATGATAAAAAAATGATGAAAAAGTGAAAAAAAATCAGAAAAAAAAGTAAAGAGAAATAAATTCGTCCTTGTGTGAAAACCATTTCGTGTGGTGCCTTGGGTAAGTACCATGATGAAAACCAAGAAAATAAGCATCATGTGTAATCCATTATCCTTTTTCACTTTACACTAGGGGTAAGTTCCATCCATGTACATCCATCTATTATCCTTCTTCCTCCATGATCCCTCATTCACTCTATCTACATTCATATCCCTTTTCTTGATCTTGACAAGGTTAAGGATCTTTGCAGGCTTCATGTGTCCTATCTATTACACTTGATCCAAACCCTTTGGCTCCTATCCATTGCTTTCTTACATCCTTCAATACTCCCTTTTGATCTTGCTTATCATATCTACCTCCTATCCAAATCTATTCCTTGGTCTTGATCAACACTATGGACAAAATGCAAAAACATGCTTTTCAAAAACCTCTTGACATGGCCACTTCTTTGGACCGTATGGCTCCGTTATGCTATATCCTTGCTTCAGTGCACTATATCCTTGCTTTAAATCGCTAAAATCCTTGCTTTACATCACAAAAATCCTTTCTTTATATCGCTATATCTAGACCCTATGCTTGGATTAACATTGTGAGATAGTCCTTGAAAGCATCCGCCATCATTCGCTTATCCATTCATGTACTCAAAATCCCTTTTTCTTTGCTAGACAATAGGGGAAAACATTTAAAATTTTAAAAATCATAAAATATCCTGAACAAAATCCTTAAAAAAATAAAAAGTCTTGAAGAAATCCTAAAAATCATAAAATGTCCTGGAGAAATTCATAAAAAATTAGAAAAAGTCCTACAGAAATCAAAAGAAAAAAAAGAAAAAAAATGGATCTTTGCCAAGCAGGTGAAAACCTGGCAAACAGACACCTCTTGTACTCAAGCGCTCCATCTATCAATGCAATATTGGCATTCCCACTTTCATGCATCTTTGCTTTAGCTTGTACATATTTTAGTCACTTTTGTGACATCCTTGTTCATTGGAACCCTCATGGCTTGAAACTGATCATTGTCCTAGTCTTAGGTTAATCGACAAAGCACTTTACATGTCCTAAGCACTATCCACCAAGTCATCTTTACGTCAGTGAAACCTGGTCGTCCACTCTGAGTTAGTCACCTATCTCCTAACTACTGTAGAGTTTTATCACTGAGTACACAAGCAAAACAACATTACTAAAAACAATCACTAAACTGTTTGAGATATGAATGAAAAATTTCTCTGTGTGTTGTCTTTTATATTGGTTTTCAATTATTATCCCTCTGAGTAACTCGAGGAAGTCTATTGTGACTAAGAGGAGAAAGAATTGGGGGCATAATATTTTCTTTGATTTTTGCTTGTAGGAATGATTCCAATGATTTGAAAAACATCTAATCAGCTGGGTGTTTATGATAAGTTCCTTCACATTAAGCTTAAATCACCACACATACCTCGACTCCACTTATTGAATGCTATAGAGAGGTTCCCATCATTTCTTTGTCTATTTTGAGGGAATTCCTTTATCATGCAATCCATATCACTACAAAATCTGTCCAAGGATATGAATGAAAAAGGGTCATTGCAGACAAGATAATTAATATTGCACATGAAAAGAAAGGAACTCTAATTTGCCTGTTATGTTTGTAAAACATTTAGTGATGAAACTTAAGCATTTCAAATCTAGTGACTAGGTTTCGGTTGCATCTCATTTTGCATCTCATCTCGCATTTCATTCTGCATCTCATGAATTTTGAGTGATTTCAGTATAATAACAATGCTCTCTTTATCTTCTGAATGAGAGTTGGAAGCTTCATCATTTCTCAGCTAAGTGGTGTCCTTTTCATCATCATTTCTCTGATCGAGTACTTGTGTATTGAGATGTTAGTTGCATACATGATCATCTTATATAGATCCATACATTTCATTTTATACTTATTTGCATTCATATTATTGCATGAAGAAAAATAAACATTTGCATTACTAGTTACTGATTCTCCTCATTTATTTGCATCATCATTTATTTGCATAAAAAGAAACAAAAACAAACACCCATATTCCATTTGCATTCATTCATCTATACTGAAAAAAAATTCATACATATAGAATAAAGTATATAGAACAACATCTCATTATCAATCAACACAAGTACGATGAAATCAAATCAAGAGCTCATAAATCAATTGTCCTAAGTCCATTTTTAGGATCGAAATCAAAATCTGATGTCAATTCTCTCATCAAAATTTCACAATGTTGACCACTTACCACTTTCATCAACTTCTCATTCTCTTCAATTTGCACTCAATTTCTCGCTAAAATTTCAAAAATTCCTCTAAATCAATTTGTGCTCAAACAACTTATCATCGCTAAAAATTGCCTATAATCATCATGAACCCTTGTTATCTTTCAATTTTTCTCCCAAAGGGGCATACTCATGATCTTATGATCTCACATCTTCAAATGTCAAGAAAATTTTCAAATCTTCATCGAAAGTCGAGCAAAACATCTTTTTCAACTAAAGAAAATCAATCAAATAAGACCTTATTGCTAGGGGCATCTCAACTTCATCGCTTTATATCAAGTTCAGATTTCTTGATCATCTAAATCAAATCAATCTATAGGGGCATGTCAGTTTCATCGCTTCATATCAAGCTGATATTGTCTTTTATTTGAATCAATCTCTTAATGTTAATCAGTTTCATCGCTTTTCATCAAGTTGACTATTCATTTAAACTCAATCAAGGGTTTAAAGAGTATCTTTGATCACACTTAATCTAAGCACGTGTTCAATATTCATCATTTTGGGTTGAGCTCGACAGTTTATCTTCTCTTATCATATCTTGATCAATCAAGTTCAAGATCGATTTTTATCATCACTCACCATGTCTAGATCAATCAAGTTCTAGATTAGTAAGATCTGCTTCTCGATCAATCAAGTTCAAGTTCGGTATCTTTTTTTTTCTATCATTCCTAAGTTCAATCAAGTTTGAGAATGGTGTCTCTTTAATCAGACTTCATTTAGCTTCGTCGCTTCGAATCAAGATAAACACCTCACTTTTTCATCTAGTTCGTGATCAATCAAGTTTAGAACTGGTATCTCCTAGGCATCAACTATTTTTTGGACCAACGCGCTACTCACACATTAATTTAAAGAGGGGCAAATGGAATACCCTAAAAATGGTCATCTAAACCATGGGCCCCTAATCTCGACAACATCACCAAGGTCCTAACCAAAGGAAAATAAATCAATCTTGAGCACACAATTAATTTCTTAAATCATTAATGTCACATGGCAAAAGTAATCAACCAATATTAATTAAATATTTATTTAATTAATGGATCATTCCAAGTAAATCATTTTAAAATAATTATCTTATTTATTTTATTAAATATCCTAGCATATTTAATTAAATAAATCAATTGCCATAAATCTTCAAAAAAAGGAAACAAATCAAGAAAGAGGAATTGGAAATTATGAGCACAAATATTCAAAAAAGGAAATAAATCAAAAAAGGAATTAATTGACAAAAAAGAATTAAAAATTTGAGAAATTTTTTTTTAACAATTAAATCTTAAACTTGAATGAAATAGAGAATAAATCAGTTTTTTGCTGATTTTATCTTAATTTTAGTTCAATTTCCTCTAAAACTGAGAAAAGCATCCAATCACATCAATTCACTTGGATTGTGCTTCCTCTTGGAAAATCTTGACCTCTCATCATCATTTGATCTCAGCCTTTGGTTTCTTTCTTAATTTTCTATAAATTCAGGCTCTCATCTCTCATTCAAAAAATCCTGGAGAATATATTGTTAATATGTTGGTTTTTCTCTAGGTTCATTGAGATATTGCATATTAGTTATTTCATATTTCTTAAATCATTTATCTTAAATATTCATATATTGCTTAAATCATGTTAGATTAATCTTGCATGTCTAGCTTAAATCTTGCATCCATTTAGCTCATATTCATGCTCATATAGATTAAATCCTTTGTTTAGGTGTTGTCTAGTCACTGGATAGCTTAACAATCTAAGAGCAATCTAAACTCGCATCTACTAGAAGGAAATGGGTCATTTTGTAATGGTTTATTATTCATTGATTATTGATTTACTAACCATACATGTAATGACTTAATTGAAGTGTTCTATATTTCAGATACAGGTCTACTTTTCACACACACAATTGGATGCTATCCTTCTTTCTTAGAAGATTGGTTTATGGTTCCAGTGAGGGTTTCACCAGTAGAGCTTTTGATGGATATCTTTGATGAATTGAATAAGTGGTGTTGGTGCAGTGTCTAGTGGATTTTTCAGGATGTTGTTGGTGATCATGTTCGAGACTTGGTGGATGGAGATCATTGCTAAAGTGTGTGGACCTATATTTGGTCCCGGTTAATCTAGGTTATGGACCAGCTTTAATGTAACGTGTGGATAAGACCTATTGATGTATTTCTGGGATGTCTTATGTGTTGATATTACTTGTTTGGTCTATGGACGACATGGTTTGTAATTATTTAATTGGTTTATTGTCAGGTGGCTGACCTGATTTTTTATGGTTGAGGATTTGTATAAATAGATGTAAGATCTCATTGTAGATCATCATGGTTAATGTAAGAGGTCATGGTCAAGGAATATAATGTGTGAATAATGTAATATCATTCAGGTAGAGGATTTGTTCGATCATTGGAGATCGTATTGGGTTTATGTAAGAGTATTTAGTCCTCCGATACTAAACTTAACCAGAACTGTACTCAGGCATAGGAGATGCTATCTTTTGCAGTTCAACACTTCTCTAGATTGTAGTCTGGATTTCTATGTAGTTAGTGAGACTCCTTTTGTGATGAGAAGTGTGCTCTAGGTTGTTGGCCTTCCTGCAAGTGCAGGCCCCTTCATTGTAATTCACATACTTAATGAATAAGTATTATCTGACTATGGTAGGCTTTCCATCGTGGTTTTTCTCTTTACTGGGTTTTCCACGTACAAATATTGGTGTTGTGTGGATGGATTTTATTCTGTGATTATTATTTATGCTTAATTGATTAACTTCTTTTTTAGTATTATTGTTTTGGGTTCCAGTATTAAACTTTTAATTGCTAATGTTCCTATAATCTATGAAAATTGATTCACCCCCCCTCTTAGTTGTCTTCCGGTTATCTGAACTGTCTAACAGTCTTCCCCTCTCATTTTGGATATATAGCAAAAGTGGAAGCACTACATTCAAGCAATCAAGCATTGAATTTTTCATCATCAAGCATTTCTAGATGTCTTCAAGGTTTCATATTCTTCATCTCTCAATTGTGGAGCATCATTACATCAAAAATTTGCAAGCATATGTGTATGTGTTAGGGTTTTGTCATGTTCATTACATTTCATACAATATATGTGATTACATTCAAGAAGAAAAACATCATCATCATTCATTGCAAATCTGAAGTATACCTTTTCATCATTTATTTCAAGTATTTTTAATATTTCATTCAAGGTTGATTCCAAACCAGGGTTTTAGGCAAACCCCTATGCCCAACCTTTTTCCTCTTTCTTTTGTGTGTAGGAAACAGGTACAAAGTTATACTCTTTAGAACAAGATTTGTTCACAAAAATGAATCAACCTTTTTTGACATGTGGAAAGTTCAGAGGATCATGGTGTCGCATCCTGGTCCTGTATTTTTAGGAGCTCTTTCAAGGGTCGGATCTAAATTTTCTTAGACTGCTCAATTTGAGGTGCTCAGCTCAATCCTACATCTATATCTCACTATTTTCTTAGTTTGACCTTCATTTTTCAATGCTTTACCTATTTCAGCATTTCAACTTACAAAAGAGGAAATCCAAATTAATCCAATCCATTTAGTATTCAGTCCTTATCTAATTTGTGATTGAATCTACTAGATTGTAACCTTCTTTTAAATATATTTTTTTCCCAAGAAAATTGATTTGGTGATTCTCCCTCCTATGTTGCAAATTGCTAAATCAATTTTACCCCTTTACACTAACAAAATTTATCTTTTTGAGGAAAGATTGAACACCATTCTTGTTAACTAGTACGGATAATCCCTTAATAGATTCTATGTGATCTTGGTCGATTGCAACTCCTTCTTTGGAAACAACATGTCCCAACAATTTTCCTTAGGGAACCCCAAAGATGCATTTCTTGGGGTTCAAGGAAATCTCAAACTCTTTGCATTTCTGGAAAACTAACTCTAAATGATCAAAGTGATCTTCTTTATTTTTTGAAAAAATAGTTAGGTTCCAGATAGTTTAGAATATTTTTGTTTACCAGGTCCTTAAAGGCTATGCCCATTTCTCTCTAAAAGGTGACTCTTGCATTGAACAAGCCAAATGGAATTTTAACATATGAAAATGTTCTCCACTTAATGGTGAAGGTTGTTTGTGTTGGTCCTCCTCCTTAAAAAGGACCTAGTTGTACCTATAAAAACCATCAAGCATAGAAAATATCTCTAATCCGACCAATATAAAATCT
Organism: Cryptomeria japonica; assembly: GCF_030272615.1. NCBI lineage: Eukaryota > Viridiplantae > Streptophyta > Pinopsida > Cupressales > Cupressaceae > Cryptomeria > Cryptomeria japonica. The sequence continues at coordinate 884,457,538 of NC_081414.1, read as the reverse complement.
AATCCTTGGATGGGAGGGGGTAATTATCTTTCAGGGATGCTTTGTTTAAGTCTCTACAATCCACACAAAAGTAGATATCTCTATTTTTCTTATGAATCAGAACTAGATTAGAGACCTCAATGCTATGATTAATCAGATATATAATTCATGAGTCAATCAATTTCCAGAGCTCTCAAGACATTAAGGATTCAATTTTAGGATTAACGCCCCTTTGCTTCTATCTAACTGGCTTTGCACCTTTGGCGAGCTCAATAGTATGTTGGATAACCTCTAGGATATACCCTTTAAAATCATCATAAGGCTAGGAAATAATGCCTTTATATTCTTCATAGAAGAAAATTAATCTATCTTTATCTTTTTGCAGAATGTTCTTTCCCACTTTTATCTTCTTACCTTCATCAACCTCAATCACGGTACAATCTTTCATGTCCATTGTAAACTTCCTTTTATCATTTTGCACATCATTCTAGTCAAATAAATTTTCCAAGGTAATTAGCCCACTTGGGAGATTATTTGTTCAGAGATGGATAACCTAATCCTCATGTGCTTTTGTTATTTTGGGTTGCAATAGCTCAACAAACTCATAGGATTGTTGAATAAATATTGCAATTTTTTCACCATTCTTGAACACTTGCCAATTTTTATCATTATCTAGAACTATTGGTCTTACGATCACTTAGAAAAAATGCTTATGTTCCAGTAAATCAGCAACAAGATCAAACTGAGATCCTATGATAGCCAACTAGTCTGCTACTACATTTTGTTTCTTGGGGATCCTTTGGATATTGAAGGATTCAAAATTCTCTATTAGATGCCAGACTCTATGTTAGTAAGAGCACATACGAACATGTTTTGGTACAAACAAGCCTTGGACTTTCTTAAATTCAAGCTCAGAGTCCCTGACGACCCTCAATTGCTTAACACCCATGCATTTTGTGAGGCTCAGTCCCTAAGCTATTCCATACTCTATCTTGTTAGGATTCCCAAAGATACTGAGAGGGGGGGTGAATCAATATCTAACCGATATATAAATTTAGTTGACTTAAAACATGAAAAACATATTAAAACTGTGTACTGGTAAACCAAAAATAATACAGTAAGTAAGAATAACAACAACCACATGAGAAGCACACCATAACACAGTATTTTAATGAGGAAACTCAGTGTGGGAAAAACCTCGGTGGGATTTGTGACCCACAATATTTACTTACTGGCCAATAAGGGAATATTACTTTTACAATAGGGGCTTGCACATGTAGGAAGGGCAAGTGCCTAGAGCTCACTGCTCAATTACAAAAGAAGTCACACTAACTTACAAAAATGGATTATATTAATCCAAAGTCTTGTACTACTTCACATTAGCATCTGCTATGCTAGATCCAGTACCGGTTTAAGCTCCGCTACATACATAAACCCTTTAACCAATAATTCGCATAGTAGGTCTACATAATTTCGCCTATCACCTTATTACCAAATGACCTACAATGATCTTATACATATATGAGTCATATTACAACTCGCCATGTCAGCTTACAATGATTTTACAATTAATTACAAAATACATTTTAAACAAAATTGAAGTCGGCCAAGGTGCCAGTATCCTTCCTTTCACTACCGGTGTCCTATATGCCAGTGTAGAGTCTATCAGTGCTAGTGCTGGTATATTTGTCTTGCTGGTATCTATAAATCAATGATAAAACCTTCAATCACCTACAATCACCTATATTTTTGCCAACTACCACATTTAATGCTTGTCAGTTAAGTCACAACTTAACTCATCTGTAACCTTGCAATCAAATGATACCGGCAAGACAAATATACTGGCACTAGCACTGATAGATTTTACACTGGTATACACAACACTGGCAGTGAAAGGAAGGATACTGACACCTTGGCCGACTTCAATTTTGTTTAAAATGTATTTTGTAATTAATTGTAAAATCATTGTAAGTCAACATGGTGAGTTGTAATATGACTCATATATGTATAAGATCATTGTAGATCATTTTGTAATAAGGTGCTAGGCGAAATTATGCAGACCTAATATGTGAATTATTGGTTTAAGGGTTTATGTATGTAGCAGAGCTTAAACCGGTACTGGATTTGGCATAGCAGATGCTAATCTGAAGCAGTACAAAACTTTGGATTAATATAATCCATTTTTGTAAGTCAGTGTGACTTCTTTTGTAATTGAGTAGTGAGCTCTAGGCACTTGGCCTTCCTGCATGTGCAGGACCCTATTGTAAGAGTAATATTCCCTTATTGGCCAGTAAGTGAATATTGTGGGTCACAAATCCCACCAAAGTTTTTCCCACACTAAGTTTCCTTGTTAAAATATTGTTTTATGGTGTGCTTCTCATGTGGTTGTCGTTATTCTTGCTTACTGCATTATTTCTAGTTTACCAGTACATAGTTTTAATATGTTTTTAATGTTTTAAGTCAAGTAAATTTATATACCAGCTAGATACTGATTCACCCCCCCCTCTCAGTATCTTTGGGAATCCTAACAATTGGTATCAGAGCTTGGTCCTCTATTTTCAAAATCCTAACAACTTGAGGAAGCTCTTGTCACTGGTAGAGGTGGAAAACTTGAGAAAATAATTGGAAACAACTCTTGCAGACTATGATGCAAAAAAGGTGAATAATATCAAACTTGAAGATGATCTAAAGGTGCTTAGGATATTATTCAAGCACTTCAAGAAAATTTTACTATTGCAAGGAACAAGAGAAGAGAACTTTGTGAAAAAATGCAAAATGAGGAAAATGAAAAGGAAACTCTTAATGATCTGGTAAACAAGCTAAGACACGAATTCAATACAACAAAGAATAAGATGCAAGATATGACTATGAGATTTTGTAAAGAAATTGAAGATAGAAAGAAGAATGAAGAAAACTTGGTTAGAAGACTAAATGATGCTGGAAATGAAAACACAAGACTCAGTCATGAGAATGATGTGCTAAAGACAGATCTAATTCACTTGGAGCATGACAAAACTGAACTCATGAGACAAAAAGACTTCTTGGAAAATGAATTGGCTACTACAAATCATCACAAGGAGAAATTCAAGAAAAGTTCAGAAGAACTTGGTGACATACTGAAGAATCAAAAACCTAATGGTGATACAAATGGCCTTGGCTTTGAAATTGGTGAAAGCTCTGATATTGCAAACAATCATGATCATAACAAACTGATAAGACAACCTACTACTTACAAATTTAATGGAAAATTCTTTAACTGTAACAAGTATGGTCACAGAGAAAATTAGTGTAGATCTAGAAATTATCAAAACACTAATACACCCACCGGTCAATGTTCCAAATGCAACAAAGTTGGTCATAATTCAGAAAATTGCAGAATGAATGTGAGATGTTATGTTTGTGGAAGATTTGGGCACTTATCTAATCAATGCAGAACACATAATGACATAGGATATGGGAAAGCTATTCAAAAGAACAATGTGACTTGTTATGCCTATAACAAGATTGGACATATTGTTAAATTTGGTAGAAGAAAGTCCTCACCGGTAAATAACAAAGGTCCGAGTTTGAAAGGTAAAGAAAAATTTAAAGAGGTAAAGCAAGAATTCTCAAAAAAATGGATCAGAAAGTTAGATCAGAATATTAATGGGAATACTTCTCCACTAGCATAACAGAGTAACACTCCACCGACAGGAGAATCTTCATCTAGCTAAAGAAAATTCTTTTGGGGGTTTAGCAACAAAATGAAAAATGTACTATTATTCCCTCAGTTGATGGTAAGAACTTGAAATTACTTCTATACCAGAAAATGAGTTAAGTTGTGACTTAACCGACAAGCATTAAATGTGGTAGTTGGTGAAAATAAAATTATAAAGCTAGTATTTTGGCTCCTTTTTCATTCACAGAGCATTCAAATCATCGAGGGCACAAAAATTTCTGAGAAAAGGCATTCTAAGCGAAGAAGTAAAGAAATCCATCAATCCTTAAGGCAGATTAAGGTATTTATAGCTATGGCATCTTCATCCACTCCTAAATTTATTGCAAACCCTATTGTTGTTGAAGTTGTTAAGCGACCTAGACCCGTAATTCAGCTAGTTCCCGAAATCGCAAAGAAAGATGATAGCATAGGTGCATTTTCTCAAATCCCTAAAGGGTTAGTATATGCTGAAGACCCTAGGATGTATATACATTGTCATATTGATGAATTAGGTGATGATGAGACTAAGAACATGTTTAAAATTGTGATTTTTTATGAATCCAAAAATGTCAAACCTAAATATAAGATAGTAGAAACCTTAGGTTTCACTGAAATTCTTAGAATCCCATATTTTCCCAAGGATATCATAAGGATTGTGTTAAGCAGAGTACATGGTGAATTTTTGTGGTTAGACTCTATTCATAAAATCACAAAAGAAGCAGTAAAAGTTGTAACACTGTTACCCTCCACTGGTAACAGACCAGACAAAGCAAAGAAGGTCTCAAATGACACAGTGATAAACCTTACTGGTGCAACATTTGATAAGAGATCTCTAAGGGTAAATGATGTGAAAGATATAAATGTCAGATTTATCAATATCATCTTAGGTTATAAGGCTACACATGCAAATAGGTTAAACTTAGTTTCTAGCTTGTGTATCAAGAGTGCCTATGATATGGTCAATGATAATGCACGGATAGACATATGCGAATGGCTTAAAGATGAGTTGATAGACAATTTGGGAAAGATCAAAAGAGATAAGAAAGGAACATTCAGATTTGGAAACTTACTTGTTTGTCTGATGTTGTACATAACCAAACAAGTACCCGATATTGGCGCTATGAATTTTGGTTTTGACATATCGGTAGGAAAACAACTGTTAGATCTATTGAATAATATGGGAGAAAACATGGAGAAAAACCTAAATGAGTATTTTCAAGCATTGAAGGCTTGAATGAAGACTACAGTAAGATTGTCGCAAGCTATTGTGGATAAGTATAAAAAAGAAATCTATTTTTTGATCAAGAAAGATGAAATTTGGATGGAAGCAGTTGTCCCTCGAACTATTTGGGTAACTGAAATGGGCTATGAAATAGATGACAACATCATAGAAACATATGCAAAAGCCCTCCTTGAAGCTCCAAAGGAACTGGAAGAGGAAGTTTTTGGAAATACTGAAACAATAGAAAGTGGAATTCAATCAAGAAAATGGGTTAAGAAGGTTGAAGCAACTGTAAGGAAAGGAACCCGACAGGCAAAGGCAATCAAGGAAAATGTTCTGAGACAAACTGGTATAAGTGAAAGTGAGTTGGAAGCACCTCAACTGGAAACTCATCTTTCACCGATTGGAACTTCTTCTGAAAGTGATATACCTATTGTATTTAAAAGGGTTGAAAGAAAAAGAAAACCCTCACCAGCACCCTCTCCTACACCTAAAAGAACAAGACAAAAGCAACAGGCAGTAAGGCCTTTGGTGAAGAAGATGACTCCTAAGAAGAAGGTGAAACAGACTATTGCTCATATAGACAAACTTCTTAGTGAAATCATAGAGGATGGTAAGCTAAAGAACATCAATTAAATATACAATAACCTATCAGCAGATGATAAGGAAAGTATAGAGAACAATGCAATTTTACACTTAGATATATAAAAGAAATTCTTAATGGAAATTGTTGATGAAATTCCAAATGACTTGTATAAGAGATTAGAAGCTAGAAGATTAGCTATTGTTGAATTGGATAAAAAGATTAAGAATGAAAAATTACTGGTAGTACATCCAGTTAACTCACCTGATGAAATAGACAAATTAATCAGTGAGGCTAATCGGATAGTATTTTCTACTGCTCACCGACATGTAGCATCAATGGCAGGAAGAGTAAAGGAAGTTTATGAGGAAATTGCTGATGCATGGGATATTTTCTTTGTGGAGAAAAAAATAGAAAGAATTACTTAGACCTAAGCCTATCAAAGTATATCAAAAGGACAGAGATAAAGGGAAAGGTAAGGTAGGTGGACCACCAAGCCTAAAAATAACTAACAATATGCCCCCACCTCTTTTAGATACTCCACCGGTAGAAACTACTGAAAATCAACTGGCCACTGAGAGTAAGGAGACTCTGGTAGAAGATACAAATCCTGAATCGAAAATTTTGTATATAGTAGATGTAGACACTCAGGAAGTTAACGTTGTGGTTGACAGAGAAACCACTGAGGATAAGGATAAATATGTGACTACTGAGTCACCGATTGCAGAGATTGAGACAAACACAGAAAAACTAGCACTGGCAGAGCAACTGATAGAGGATACCATCGAGAAACTGGTAGATACAACAGATAAACCATCTAAAGACCTGACTAAGAAAAGTTCAGAGGTACAAACCAAGATTACATCTAAGAAACTAACAATTGTAAACTCAGAGAAACCTTCTAAGACACAATTAGAGAAACCAAAACCAGTACAGGTTGAAGCATAGGTATAGACAGAGACAGTGCCACCTGTATATGGTGAAAATGGATACAATAATAACAAAATTGAAAGGCTAAATGAATCCAACCACAAAACCCTAGCCTAACAATCAACAAAGATCCACCATAACATATGAAGATTACCTAAGATAATGTAAATAAAACAAAATCACAAAGATTATACCATCACATGTCCAATAGGGTTTTGATCTCCATTCTTCCTATCTCCATTGATCTTGCTTGATATATTTGCTCTCAGATTTTATATGCACAAGAGCTCAACAAAGAACGGAATGTGGTTGCAAGTAGGATCGTAGTATAGCCAATTGATCAAGTTGTTAGTGATTGATAATGAAGGAAGCATCTCCTTAAATAGAAGACACAATATGAAATGGAGGGATAAGATTGAGAGGTGCAAAAAGGAGGTCGGCTAGGATTAGAGGGTAGGTAAAAGAAATAATAAAATAATGAAAGAGGTAGGTAGTGTAGGAATTAAGAGATGAATGACATGTGTCATGTGTAGAAAAGGATAATGAATTAATTAAATAAATAAAGATTTATTTAATAAATAGAAGAAGTGGGATCAATTAAATAAATAAAATATTTATTTAATTTAGGAAAAGGATAATTTAAATAAATAAATGTATTTATTTAAATGAGAAATAAGGATAGAAGAGGATAAATGAATTAATTAAATAAATAAAGATTTATTTAATTAATAGAAGAATTAGGCTTAGATAATTAAATAAATAAAATATTTATTTAATTAGACATGACAATTTTGAGTGTCTGCATTTTGCCCCTCTTTGAGACAATGCGGCTTGACGCGTTGTTTCAAAGAAGATAAGATGAACTGATACAAAGTTGCCCCAGAATGGGAATGATATGCCCCCTCGAGAGATTGGATGAAAATGTCCGAAAAGATTACAGACAATCTCTCGATAAGAAAGAGAGGCTAGAATGGACTGACTGGATAAAGTGACAAAGTCACGGGATAAAGAAGACTGACTCGGGAAATGAAGGCTAAGGCTAGGGTAGGCTATAAGATAGACCATAGGCAAAAGACATCCTCATTGTCATCTACACCTTCACAAGATCAAAGTGCAGAGTGAGAAAAGAGCAGGAGCAGTCAGCAGCGATGGCTTTCGTGCACAGATTCGACCGTGTTCGCCAATTTCAGAGGCCAGCAGAGGTAGGAGAGCCGGTAAGTACCACCAAACCTCCTCGTACTTTGATGCATTTATTGTTGTCATTAAAGCATTCTAGGCAGAGCAATAAATGCGCTTAGAAGTAGGGCTGAAAAAAAATGTCAAAAACCGCTGAAATGCGTCTGTGTCGGTGCCAGGCGTGTCTGTGTCCGCCAGGCACATCTATGCAGGTGCCAGGCACATCTACGTTTTTAACCGCGTCTGCGTCAAATGCGGGCGCGTTTACATCATTCAGGTGCGTCTGTGTTGTTAAGGCGTGCTTGTGCAGTCTGTAGGTGCATTTGTGAGTTTAAAGCGCGTTTATGAGTTAAAAGCGTGTTTATGTCCCAAAAAATGCAAGGTTTTGTCTTCTAGGTCAAATTGGCAGTTCTGTGATGAACATACGCTGTCGATTGGATAAGCTGCTGAGAGGATGCACTCAAGCAGGTCCTCTAGGGAAGACTAGAATAGATCAAGGCACTTTGTGATGAACAGTTAGTACCAAGATAGAGTACTTTGTGATGAACAGGGAGTACTCAAAGTATGAGCAGCACTTTGTGATGAATAGGGAGTGCAAATGTGAGTAACACTTTGTGATGAACAGTGAGTGTCACGCACGTAGTACTTTGTGATGAACAGGGAGTACTACTAGGATAGATAGTCATATGCATTTAGATACAAAGTAGCATTTTGTGATGAACAATGAATGCCACCATGACTGACATGATTGATTTGTTTGACTGCAGGAGTATTTGCCTATGTTGGAGTCACGGAAGAGATTCCCGTCGACTCAGAGGTTGCGATCTGAGTTGACAGCTAAGGAGTGAGCTGCCATCGAGGAGATGGGCTTGAGACATGTATTATATGTGCCTGAGTTTCAGACAAACATGGGTTTGCTGACTGCGCTTGCCAAGAGATGGCACTCTGAGACGTGCACTTTTTATTTGCCGATGGGTGAGATGACAGTCACCCTAGAGGATGTCTACAGGATATTGCAGATACCGATTGATGGAGATTTAATTTCATATGATCGTGATGGAGACAGGGAGGCATTGAGATGGGTGTTTCAAGATCACGGATTAGAGATGAGGGCAGGGCATGTGGCATGGGACACCATGATAGCCATAGAGTTAGCATTGCCAGCTGTGATCGGAGGAGCTATCAGTGGGTTCCTATGTCCAGACAGGGTGACACGGGGATTGGCTATGGGCTGGGGAGGAGCACTGGAGACACTGGTGATGCAACACACTAGATATGCTTGGGGACCATGTGTGCTGGCCCACTTATATTACGAGCTTCACCAGTTTGTATACCATGGGTCAGTGGGATTGGGCTGCGGAGTGACACTATTGCAGGTTTGGGCCTATGAGCATCTGCCGATTACCCGACCGATACACTTCAGGGGTAGAGGTCATGGACGCAGCTTTGTTCATCTGTACGACATGATTACATCGCAGCCGCGGATTGGCAGGTTGGAGTATTGGCGACGAGTGATAGATGACATTGATGTGGTCATCTGGAGACCATATCTGGGATGCGAGGAGTGGGAGGATGATGTAGTGGAGCTGCCCTACACCTTTTGGAGCAAGTACCTGATTGGGCGGATGCCCTATATATTAGAGAGATAGCTGGTGGACAGGGTATGCAGGCAGTATGGTAGGATCCAGAGGATGCCATGAGGCTCGGACATGTATGCCCATACAGTTAGGGATCAGGCGCAATTTGGACTGCTATTGTCATATGATCAGGCGCTTACACAGTTGGTGGAGATGGTGCCCCTATCCTGGGATATGTGGCCAGAGATCGAGGACGCCGGGATGAATGTAGAGTATATAGCATATTGGGCAGAGCATCTATTCCCCCGATTGACAGATCCAGGAGAGCTACTGGAGGGAGATGGAGGTGGGGACGATGATGATGATGGTGGAGGTGATGGGGGCAGAGGCCAACCGAGGCAGAGGGGAGTAGTTGGGGAGAGGAGAGTTGCACCTTGGAGAGAGGGTGGATAGGAGGGACAGGCTCAGGTGGTGAGGGGTCACGGTGGATTGCCCCTACAGGTACCAGTAGCACAGGGTCCTAGAGCATAGGGACAGAGACATAGATAGGTGCCAGTATAGGCACAAGAGCAGGGACGGAGATAGGTACAGGGACCAAGGCATGTATAGAGATAGGTACCCGTACAGGCACCAGTACAGGTACAAGTATAGGGGCAGGCACCCGCAGAGGGAGAGCCACAGGCAGAGGCAGAGGGGGGAGATCCAGAGGAGGATGAGCTGATTGAGCTCAGGGAGATCTACCAGGGCCAAGCAGATGAGATATAGGATCTGGAGAGAGAGAGAGATCAGCTCAGGACGAGGCTCAGGGATACTGAGCGGGAGAGAGATCAGGCGATCCAGCGCTATACAGAGGCTAAGACAGCGCTGAGGGCAAGGAGACAGGCGGCGGAAGACATAGGGGCAGACTATGCATATGTCCTATGGGTAGGAGAGGAGATTGCCTACTGGTAGGACCTCTATTATGGTGTCGTGCCAGCAGATCAGTGGGCAAGGAGCTTCCATAAACCATCACGGATAGTGACAGCTACGGGAGGGAGCCGGAGGAGACAAGCATCGAGTGGTGGGGTTATGGGTCCTCCACCACCACCAGATAGAGGGGATAGGAGGGATGATCTTGGGGTAGGTCCATCTAGGGCTCAGATTTCATCGAGGCCAGGTGGCTCTGAGGGAGGGAGTTCATCATAGCCTTAGAGGGCTCCCTATGTATCAGTATTGTACCATTTTTGTATGATGATGTAGACACCTGCGGGTGATTTTGTAGCCATGTGTATTTTTGACATCATTGTATCATGACACTTTTGATTATATATATGAGATGATTCATTTTTGCGGCAGCTATATGCATGTGTACCTATGTGATGAGATGTTCTTATGTGATGCTTATGATATGGATGCAAATATGTATATGATGCAATGCAATATATTTTTGTTCTTTTATGTTGTATATGTGATGCATGATGCAAATGTGAATGTATGTAATGCAAATGAATATAATAATGCAAATGTAAATTGTGCTAACAGGTGTTGTGTGCAGGATATGGTGCAGTTGTGATATCTATATGTATGTATGAAATGCTTATATGTGGTTATGCAGGTGCAAACTACATGAAATGCAAATGTTTTTGGTGTGTCATTATACTCAGTCATGTGATAGCAGGCTACGCAGACTCAAGAAGGATGATGGAAGTCAATCAAGAAAGGGGGGATGAAAGACAGAAGATATGAAAGTGAAAGAGCTTCTTGTGCGTTATCATCATTGAGCTTTATTATGGCAAGTAGGTTATGACAATCGAGGCATATGTTCGACCCAGAAAGTCATTGTACCTGTTTGCATGGAGATAAGACAGTCACAAACGAGGAATGCCCCAGTTCACACTACACTCACAGTGTCCTCATATCCTTGGACAAGTCATAGCATTACTAAAAAGACAATCCACAAATAGTAAACAAAATAGGTGACGATACCCCATCCTCGCCTTTCTAGTCAAAGACATCCTAGAGATATAATCTCTAGTCTGAGACATCCCAGAAAAGCTAAAAGACATGTCACCAAAAAAAAAAAGATGAAATCAAAAGAAAACCAAGACTCGACACCAACATCCATTGTAGTCCTCAAGTTTAGTGTCTCTTGTCACTTGTATAAGTCTTATTTGATTGTGGTCACAATGTTTACTTTCACAAAATGGATAGATAGCATTGAACCATAATGTTGTCTGAGTCTGTTGAAAGATTTGATTTGTTGAAGCCCATTGTTGCTGCTGTCTCATCTGAAACTGACTGAATCCATGAAACTGATACTTTATTGCAAAGAAGATGAAACTTTATTGCGGACTGGTGATGCAAATGTTGCTTTATTGCGGATTGTGTGCGGATAGACTGAAGGAAGCTGGAAGAAACTGTACTCCTTGAAACATGTGATGTTCTTAGTTCCACACCCATCACTAGACGGAGGATTTGCCTTAGCCACATATAGGATCTGATTTATTATGGATGGAAAGGGAGGTTTATTATGAATGGCTAACCAATCTTGGGTAGATCAATAACAAGCCATGATGGGAATGGGCAAGTTTACTATGGCTGAATTGGTCGTGAGTGTGTGCAAAGTGAAAGGATGAAAGTGAATCCTGAAGGAGGGAGGAGCAATGTCTCTACGCATGGCGCTGGTGACCCAGTTTTCACCATGGTACTTGCCCAGGGCGCCACCGAAGTGGTTTTCACCATTGGACGAAATTATTTCTCTTTACTTTTTTCGATTTTTTTTTTCTTTTTTTTTTTTTTTTGTTGTCACCAGGTGCGTGTTTGCCAGGTTTTCACCAAGTAACGATTTTTTATTTTTTATTTTTATTTTTTTTGTATTTTTGAATTTTTTTTTGATTTTTTTATATTTTTGAATTAGGATATTCCAATGAGCTATGTGTAGAACCTACGAAGGTGCATGTTGTTGATGAGATCCTCTAAAGGTTCGCCTTCTGTAGTTGAGAGCTGATATGCCCCAGATCCATATGCTGCTATAACGATGTAAGAACCAAGCCAATTTGGTTCGAACTTGCCCTTCTTCTCTCTGTCTTGCTGATTTTTGGGGTTTTCTCTAAGAACCAAGTCACCTACCTCAAATGTGCGAGGCTTGACCTTGTCATTGTAGCTGTGACTCATTCGTTGTTGGTAAGCCTTGAGATGATTAAAAGCAGTTTGTCTTCGTTCATCCAGCAGTTCTAGTTCTTGTGAGCGAGAGACCCTGTAATCTTCATCAGTGATGATGTTTTGCAAAGAGACCCGTAAAGAGGGTAACTCGACCTCGATAGGCAAGATGGCTTCAGCACCATAGACAAGTGAGTAGGGTGTAGCTCCTGTAGGTGTGCGGACACTTGTGCAGTAGGCCCAAAGTGCAGGATTGAGTTGGATATGCCAATTATGGCCAGTGTCGTCAACTGTCTTCTTAAGGATTTTAAGGATTGTTTTATTAGATGCCTCAGCTTGGCCATTACCTTGGGGGTAATATGGTGTGGAGAAATGATGGGAAATATGGAAGCGGTCACAGAGTTCATGAACATCCTGATTTTTGAAGGGATGCCCGTTATCAGTAATAATGGAATCAGGAATACCATATCGGCATATGATATAGTTAAGGATGAAGGTAGCAATTTGTTTTCCAGTGAATTGTGTGAGAGGCACAACTTCAATCCATTTTGTGAAATACTTTGTGGCAGTGATAATGAATTTATGACCATTGGAGGAAGGAGGGTGAATCTTGCCTATGAGATCAAGTCCCCATTGACAAAAGGGCCAAGGAGACGCAAGTGGTTGTAGTTCTTGTGCTGGCACATGTATGAGGTCTCCATGAATTTGACATTGCTTACATTTCTTGACAAACTGATATGAGTCTTTTTTTATATTGGGCCAGTAATATCCAGTCCTAATAAGTTTCTTGGCTAAGGTACGACCACTAGCATGTGGACCACATATCCCTTCATGCACTTCACGTAATGCAATCTGAGCTTCGTCGCTTTTTAGACATCTAAGAAGAGTGCCATCAAGACCTCACCGGTATAGGATATCAGCTAGAATGACATATCGAGAGGATTGGCGAGTGAAAGTGCGATGTTGATTATTTGATAGATCAGGAGGTAGGGTATTGTCGCGAAGGTATGTGAAGATGGAACCATATAACTGGGATTCGGGACCAACAACTTATATCATTTCAGTAGGAGTGATCTCATATGAAGGAACCAATAGGTTGTCCACCAAGAACTCATAGCAGGTCTCATTTTGAGGTAGATCAATCAGTGAAGCAATTGTAGCCATGGCATCTACAGCACGATTCTGCTCTCTTGGTATCTGCTCAAAATCTATCTTTGTAAAATGTTGTATCAAATCATCCACCATTTGCTTGTAAGGCATTAATTTTTCATCTTTTGTTTGGTAATCATCAGTTGCTTGATGGATGACAAGTTGGGAATCCCCAAAAACACGAAGTTCCTGGATCTTCCACTAAACTACAATTCATAATCCAGTTGTTAATGCCTCATATTCCTCTATATTGTTAGTGCAAGGAAATGATAAGCAGTATGATTTTGGTATAGAATCACCTTGAGGAGTTATAAAGAGAATACCAGCTCCTGCCCCATGCTATGTGTATGAGCCATCAAAGTATAGTTGCCATGGCTTTGCATGTGATATTGTTAAAATGGATTCGTCTGGAAGTTCTAAATTTAGAGGAACATCATCAATCATGGGAGCATCTGCTAATTGATCTGCAATGGCTTGTCCTTTTATTACTTTTTTGTCCACATACTCGATGTCGAATTCACTCAGGATCATTACCCATTTGGCCAGCCGCCCAGTAAGTGTTGCTTTATTAAGGAGATATTTCAATGGATCGATCCTGGCAATCAACTTAGTCTTATGAGTGAGCATGTAATGTCATAATTTCTGTGAAGCAAAGACCACGGCGAGACATGCACGCTCAATTTGTGTGTAGTTTAGCTCATATCCCACCAATGTGCGACTGATATAGTATACTACTTTTTCCTTGCCGTCAGCAATTTGTTGTGCTAGGAGTGCCCCCAGTGCTGTTGGAGTAGCTGATATGTATAGTAGCAAAGGCTGATCTGGAACTGGTGGCATCAAAACTAGCGGATTCAAGAGATAATCTTTGAGTGTCTGAAAAGCTTGTTGACAATTATCATCCCATTTGAACTTGATATTTTTATGTAGCAGGTGTTGAAAAGGATTACATTTATCTACAAGTTGTACTATGAATCTTCATATAGACTGGAGTCTCCCTTGTAAGGATCGAAGTTGACTGATATTTCTAGGTGGTGGCATGTCCAAGATAGCCTTGACTTTTGCTGGATCGGCTTCGATTCCTCTTTTGGACACAATGAATCCTAGGAGCTTCCCGAAGGTTACTCCAAAGACACATTTCTTGGGGTTTAATCTTACTTTGTATTTTTCCAACCGATCAAAGATGACTGAAAGTATGTCCAAATGTGTATCTCTGTCTATTGATTTACCCAAGAGATCATCAACATAATCTTCCATAGTTATGTGCATGAGATCATGAAAGATAGTGGTCATTGCTCTTTGATATGTAGCACCTGCATTTTTTAGCCCAAAGGGCATGACATTCCAGCAGAAAGTTCCCCACGGACAAGTGAATGATGTTTTGTGTTGATCCTCAGGTGCAATCCTGATTTGATTATAGCCAGAAAATCCATCCATTAAGGATAACATTTCGTGACCTGCCGTGAGATCAACAATCAAGTCGATATTTGGTAATGGGAAGTCATCTTTTGGACAAGCTTTGTTGATGTCTCTGAAATCTGTACATATTCTGATGCTGCAATCCGGTTTACTGACAGGTACTAAATTGGAGACCCATTCAGGATAATCAATTGGGCGTATGAATCCGACATCCAATAATTTTTCCAGCTCTGCTTTGACTAGTAATGCCACTTGTGGATGCATTTTTCTTAATTTCTGTTTCACTGGCTTTGCCTCGGTTTGACTGTCAAATGATGCATTACCAAATCCAAATTTAGTCCAGGCATATCAGTGTATGACCATGCAAAGTTGATTTGTCGTTCCTTGAAGAAAATTATAAACTGTGACCTTTCAGACTCTGTCAATGATTTAGCCAGGAATATGTTGTGTGGAACTTCTTCCATACCAATGTTTGTTTTGATAGTCTCCTCTACCAACATGGATGACTTTTCCTCATACGAGGCTGGGAGAATGTCGAGCCTTCCATCTTCGGGTGCCTCAGAGAGGTTTTCACCCTCAGATACGTCCTTTCTTTTTACTTTTTTGGGATCAGATAGCGCCACAGTGTGGTTTTCGCCATAAGACCCTTGATTTGTTCTTATTTTCACATTTTTGCGACTGGAAGGTCCGACACCCTCACCAAAATATGCCATGTTGTTGAGTTCTATAGTGTATCCTGCTTTGTGGTCCCTAGGGGGAAGATCATCTCGTATGCCCAGATAGTCAATAATAGCTTTGTCATTTTGGAATGTGTCAAACTATGCTGGTCCCTCATAATCCCTGTCAATGAGTTGGTGGTGAACAAGGGGAAGGCCTTTAATGTTTTCGGAGTTTGCAGGGCTAAGAGTGAAGATGTGGTTATATTCAGGTATATCAAGGCAATTGTCGAGGTCATCGATAGCACTCTCCTTATCAGTTTCGATCATGAGTGAATCCAAATTGTCATCACTAGTAGTGCATTCTGGGATAGGTGTCCTCATCCTATGTGATTTCGACCTAGAACCTTGAGACGAAGACTGTGTGGAATCCTTATGGGTTGTTTCTTGACCAACTCTAAACTTTTTATAAAATTCCTCTTCTTCTGTGGGTTCATCTGGCTCTCTGAATGTCTCGGTGAGCTCATAGTCAGTGGAGGATTTGTCTAAACCCCATTCCCATTCGTTGGAGTCTGTGGAATAGCGATCCTCTTGTTGAACTTTGGCAACTTTTATTTGTGATGCCTCGTCTGTCCTTTTAGTATGGATCTTGGAAGTCAGAAAACCAAGTCCCTTTGAGCGTTCCCTTTTTACAGTCAATTCAGGTTGTAAGGGCTCCATAATGCCTTCTTTGCGTAACCCAAGAGGGCTTTTTCCATCATACCCGAATTTTTGTAGAATCTTGAAGCATTTGCCATATTTCTCACAGGGTATATTGATCTGATCTTGTATGTCATTTTCAATGTCTTTATAGAGCATTTTGTATAAACCTTCCTCTTCCAGTTCACCCCATCTTTGAAAGGTAGTAGGATTCCATTTGAATACCCTGATGGATATTTGCTTGTTAGGATGTGGCCTTCCATATTCTTTTGGAGAGCTCATGACTTGTCGTAAATACATGGTCTGATTTATAGTGTATTCTCCCATGCCTTTGTCTTGAAATTTGCCTTTAAGTTCACCTTGTTTTGATGTCAAAGGTTTCAATGACTCAGGGTCAATGTATGCCGAAGAAGGAACAGCTTCACGATTACTGGGAATGATGGTCTCAGTATGTAATCTCAAGTTATTGCAATATATGAATGGATTAGGATCACCGTTAACTGTTACCTCGACTCCGTTGTGAGGAAACTTAATGCATTGATGATATGTCGATGGGACTGCCCTCATTTCATGAATCCAAGGATGTCCTAGCAATTTATTATAGGTGAGATCCAGATCTAGGACCTGACAAACCACATCCTTTGTGACTGGCCCAATTCTTAGAGGTAAGGTGACTGTGCCCTTGGATGAGCGCTCTTCATCATCATATGCCTTGATGGTGATTTGATTTGTTGAATTCACAGCTTTATCGGAATATCCCAATTGTTTAATGGTGCTCAATGTACAAATGTTTAGACCAGCTCCTCCATCTATCAGGACTCGCTTTATTCGATGTTTGTGTATGAAGGCTTCAATATGTAATGGTGCATTATGTGGCTGACTTACGGAGGCATCATCGGCTTCTATGAATGTAAGGGAATGTGGAATGGAAAGTTAACCCACCATGGCTTGAAACTAGTCCACGTTCAGATCAGTAGGAACAGCGGTGTCTCTCAAGATTTTGTCTAGAATAGCTTTATGAGTGGGGGATATGCGTAAGAGCTCAAGTATGGAGATGAGTGCGGGTGTCTTCCCTAATTGTTCTACAAGGTCATACTCAGGTTTGGTTGATGAAGAAGCGGTATTTTTAGTGGAGGCACCTGGCAACGTAATTTTACCTCGACGAGTTGTAACATGACATTCAGAGGTAGATTCAGAAGAAGATCCAACACCTCTTAGGACAATCTTGGGTCTCTGAGGAGGATTCTCAGGGTTTTTGTTCTTGATGGTAATAGTAGAGATATGATTGTCCATCAAGATATGATTGATAGTTGAATCATAGTTGTAAGGTGCTCTAGTATAGTTGGCTTGATCATCTGTGACTTTAGCTTTTCCCTTGTCGTGCTTTGGGAATGGTTCCTTAAACATCTCATGTTCTTGATTAGATGAGTGTCCCTCAATCTCAATGTCACCTCTATCAATGAGATCCTGTACTATGTTCTTCAGTCGATGACAATTTCCTGTCTTGTGACCCTTGCTCTTATGAAATTCACAATATTCATCATCATTCCACCAATTTGGTTTGACCTTTTGTTCATATGGAGGAAAATCTGGAACTGTAATCACTTTGTTTGCCACAAGCTTTTTGAAGACTGATTCAAGTGGTTCTCCCAATGGGGTCTACTTCCTTCGTGATCTAGAAGTTGTTTGAGTATTCACTTGATTGTTTGTAGAACTTGATCCCAAAAAGATGAATTTGGGTCACACCGTATTGGCATCAACAACACCATCATTGACTGTGTTTTTGTTTTCATTCCAAAATCTTGGCTTGTCTTTTCCTTTAAAGTCATCTTTGTTTTCCTTGAATATCTTAATGACTCCTTGCTCAATTAGGACTTTTTCTGTTGCTAAGCCCTTTTCAATGACGTCTTTGAAGGTGGACAAACAAGATTTCGTTAGATCATAGCCAATGTCCTTGTTAACGTTTTGGGTGAACATTTATACCATTTGTTTTTGTGGAATTTCACAAGAGCATCTGCTAGCTAGATTTCTCCATCTTTGTAAAAATGATGCAAAGGACTCTCCCTCTTTTTGCTTGGTGTTGCATAAAGTAGTGACTGATATGTCTGTCTCTATGTTGTAGGAGAAATGTTGAATAAATGTCTCTGCTAAGTCACCCCATGACTTAATACCAGGTGGGAGTTGGGAGAACCATTCCATAGCTTGATCACCTAAGCTTTGTGGGAATAATCTCATCAAATATGTCTCTTCTGCTGCTACTTCAATGCAAGCTATGAAAAACTATCTTATGTGTGCCTTAGGATCCCCTTTTCCTCTATACTTATCAAATTTAGGTGTCACAAAGTGTGTAGGAAATGGAGGCATTGGCATGCTCTTGTCAAATGGATAGGGACATATGTCTCTCATTGTGTATGTTGGCTTCAGTGTATTTATGTCCTCCATTTTCTTTTGTAAGTCCCTGATTTGTTGCTCCAAATTGCTCTTAGGTGGAGATCGACTTCTTGGACCATACCCCATGTTTGAGGCACCAATTTGAGGAGGAGCATGTTGCATATATGGATGATATTGATCATACACATGTTCATATGGAGGAGGTCTATATTGATGCGGCATATATGGAGCACTTGGTATAGATTCATGTTGAGGAACCCCATATCTATTTTGCGCATGTATACCATATTCTATAGGCATGTCATGTTCTAATGTGTTGCCCCCAAATTTGACACGGGGTTTCCTTGTGTCAAAATTTTGAGCATGCCTTTGAATATCCAATTGTTTTGGTTGATCCATAGCTTGAGCATATCTATCTGCATAAGACTTCCATAATGGTCTACGAAGGTAAGTATCATATGTTTGACCATGTGTATGTGGGACTTCTGGTTTTTGAAGCAAAGCTGATGGTGATTCAGGTACCATATGTGGTCCTCTATTTCCTCCACTATTAGGTCTCCTTTGATCTATGTTGGAGTGAGTTTGTTGCAAGGGTTGATTTTCCATAATTTGAGACATGTCAAAATCATGAGGTATCTTGATTCCACTTTGTGCCATCATGTGTAAGAAGTATTGTCTATCCCTCCTCATTATTTCCTCAACCAATCGATTGAAATGGGGATTCATAATGGATTCTTCCACATCTGCTGAATGTATTGAAATGTTGTCCACATTGTCATTGTGTGTAGCATTGTTGTTTATAGTGTCTATGTTTTCCACATTTGGAATGTTTCTATAGACATCCATGTCGGGCAATGTAGTGTGCTCCGGATTGAAAAATAAATCGTTCTCATACTCATAAGAACTCATGTTTGCGGACTCTTGAGCCTCTTTAGTTTCTCTCCTATATTTTTGAAGACGGGTTTCAACCATGAACTAGGTATTGACCAAGATGTGAGAGACTAGATGAAAATGGAAAAAAGTATGGAAGACCAAGAGTTGTATGGAGTGTAAATGAATCTGAGGTGTACTTACAATGTCCAAAGTGTAAGCCCAAGTATGTAGGTAGTAGAGTAGGTGTGACTTCCAAAGAGAGGATAGTTTCTCTTGATGAGGTAAGCTGACCTTGACTCCAAGTAAGAGCAAATGAGACCCAAAGGTAAGAAACCTTGATGAGGGACCACTTAGCAAAGTGTTGTTGTATGTAGTGTGTTGACAAAGTATGATGAGGACAAGCAAGTGACCTTTTGACTCAAGTTTAGACAAGTATGAATGTAAAATGAGATGTGAAGCAATGATGGACTGTGTGAGACCCAAAGATAGGTTGAATGTTACATGAAACCTGAAGAAACAACCTAGGAAGCTCAAGTATTCTGAAACTGATTTCTTTTGTTTGCTGGACTGTGAAATTTTTCAATTCTAGACACAAACGCTTCTGTATACTTCACAGACGTGATTCCCAGACACATACTTGTCTTTGTTTGACACAGACGCTGCTAGAAACATAGACGCTATTATGCCCTTCACAGACGTGTTTAGATGACTCAGACACGGTTAAAATAGACACAGACGCGTTTCTGTAAACTTTGTGCAATTTTTCCAATCTGTGAAGGCATTTTGTTGTGACTAAATCTGACTATTTGACTATTTTTCGTGACAAGAGGACACAATGTTGATGAGGACTTAATGTTTGCAAGTGTCTAGACTCAAAAATGACTCCAAGAAAAGTGTGTTGTTTGATGTAAAAATGTTTTGCATACACTTGAAGACACAAAAGACACAATGTTTTGTTGTTTGGTCTTGAATGTTTTGAATGTTTAACATAAGTCAAGCACAATTCTTATGGCTGGCCAAGACAATAGTTGTTGATCCCACATGGGGTTTTACCCCCGAGGCTACGCTATTCAGAGCGGATACTTAGATGCTTGACCTCTCTGGCTCCACCCTTGGCACTCACTTCTCGGGTCAGCCAAGCATCAGTCCCCATGAAAACTCCCCATGGCAAACTTTGTATCTCTACTAAGAACCGTATGTGTGTGGGCCGCTACCAAAGGTCTGACCTCCTGCCCCAACAACTAGAAGGAGTTGGACTTCTAAAACAAAAAGGTGCTAGTAAGGGCATCCGCTCGTGTGGCCATACATGCGGCACTTTCAGCTCTGTAAATACAGAAGGCTCCCAGTCGGTAGGGGTTATGCCCTACAAATGATCAAATAAATTTGATCAAACGGGTTTATGGGGAGACATAGTGTCGGTATGAACTAATCAGCACATGTTATCCATAGTTTTCACCATGAATACAGTTGTTTATAGTGGTTCGGAAGAGGTGGGTTTTCCTCTCTACCACTTGGGTCATTCTCTTCTCACTAGTAGTCCTAATGACCACACGGGAAGACAGGCCCTCTACAGATTAAACAAAAAGAGCCTATTGCTCAAAACACAAAAGATAATGATTCAATTTTAGTGCACCAATGGAAGTGTTTGCTAATCTATGAAAACAAGGCACACAACAAAAATTCAAAACCCTAGCCAAGGACCTGCAACAAAAGTTGTTAGTAGTTTGGGTTGTTTGACATAATCACCCCTTCCTGCAAACACACAAGTTAGGTACATTTTAAAAACCCAAAAGACTTTGTGAAATAGGGGCCTTCAACAAAACATTTTACTTTCAAGACAAGCTGCACCAATTTAGTTAGCTAGATCTGATAGTGTTAGTCCAAAAATAAACTAGATCTGAAACTCTAAGTACAAAATCTAAAAAATTGAATCAATGAAAACTTCAAAATTTCAAAACAGTATATACACAGACGCTGTTACCCTCAACACAAACGCGTCTAGATAACACAGACGCGGTTTTGTGATGCACAGACGCGCCTAAAAATCATAGATGCTCCTTCCAGACACAGGCGTGGTTAGAAATGACACAGACATGTTTCTGAAACACAGACGCTTTTCCCTGAAACCTGCAAAATAAAATTTGTCGAAAACACAGACGCGATTCCAGATTCCGAAGACGCGCCAGAAAATCAAAAAAGCGATCCGAAAGTGCGCAGACGCGGAAAAACCTAAAACGCTGTCGAAAATGTCCGATCTGCCATTTCAAAAATGCAAAATCTGCAACAAGGAGGTTAAATGCAAAGGGACAAGAGTCCCACCGGGCGTGCCAAAATGTATATGGTGAAAATGGATACAATAATAACAAAATTGAAAGGCTAAATGAATCCAACCACAAAACCCTAGCCTAACAATCAACAAAGATCCACCATAACATATGAAGATTACCTAAGATAATGTAAATAAAACAAAATCACAAAGATTATACCATCACATGTCCAATAGGGTTTTGATCTCCATTCTTCCTATCTCCATTGATCTTGCTTGATATATTTGCTCTCAGATTTTATATGCACAAGAGCTCAACAAAGAACGGAATGTGGTTGCAAGTAGGATCGTAGTATAGCCAATTGATCAAGTTGTTAGTGATTGATAATGAAGGAAGCATCTCCTTAAATAGAAGACACAATATGAAATGGAGGGATAAGATTGAGAGGTGCAAAAAGGAGGTCGGCTAGGATTAGAGGGTAGGTAAAAGAAATAATAAAATAATGAAAGAGGTAGGTAGTGTAGGAATTAAGAGATGAATGACATGTGTCATGTGTAGAAAAGGATAATGAATTAATTAAATAAATAAAGATTTATTTAATAAATAGAAGAAGTGGGATCAATTAAATAAATAAAATATTTATTTAATTTAGGAAAAGGATAATTTAAATAAATAAATGTATTTATTTAAATGAGAAATAAGGCTAGAAGAGGATAAATGAATTAATTAAATAAATAAAGATTTATTTAATTAATAGAAGAATTAGGCTTAGATAATTAAATAAATAAAATATTTATTTAATTAGACATGACAATTTTGAGTGTCTACACCACCGGCTCAAACTGAAAAGCATAAACCTTTCTTTTTAGAAATGCAAATACAAACAGACCTACCAAAGGTCGAATCAAGCAAGGTAATAACCACAACTGGTAGCATGGCTATTATAAAGACTATTGGACAAACATTTGGTATAGCTATGACAAAATTTGGACCTACTAATGTAATAGAGGTCACGTTAGATTCAATAAAGAAGATCACGAAATGCAATGCACAAGCCTATAAGGCTATTGATGATACAATACCAATTCTTAAATTGATAGCACCAAAGTGCAGTGTTGAGAATTAATATTATTTAGGTCAACTAGACACATTGTCTAAGTTCATCATCAGCAACCTATTGACTATTGATAAAATAAATGAGGATACATTTAAGGAAAGACTAATAAAAGAAAAAGAGAAATTATTTGAGGATATTGTAAAGAAAAACAAGGAAGAAATGGACACCCTTTTACCTGAACTTGGAGAAATAATCTATGACTTCAAGAAACTGTACAGGGACACTTGCAAAATGAATTTATTATCAGAGGATCTTGACAAGGTGATCAACAAAGCACAAGAGAAGATAAATAATATTGGTGACAATCTGATTGGAACATCAGATTCATTTTTGGAATTAGAGAAGAAGATTGCAGAATAGGAAGAGGAAATCAAGAAACTAGAAAATGACAAAAAGGGAATAAAGGATAAGGCAAAGGACTGGAAATGCAGACTCAGTCCAAGACTAGAGTATCTTATTTCCTTGAGAAAAGAAATATTTGAAGCTCTGGTTCCTGGACTGAAGACACCAGAAGAGAAAATGCACATACTCACTGGTACAGTGCAGAGAACACAAGAGGCAATAAAAGATAGCAAAACTTTCGGCAATGGCATAAATTTAGTTTTGATAGATATCTTTCATATTGTAACCCACCAGTTACAAGAATACAGGTAGGACTCCACCGAATGACAACCTTTGTCATTGATGTCAAAGGGGGAGTAGTGGGATGAGAAAAATGATTAGAAGAAAGGATATCATCTGCTCAGTGGGAGCATACAGTTTTGGTAAGACAATTTTGGCAGTCTATTTTTGGATATCATTTTGGACAATTTTTTATTTTTCTCATGAGTGTGGCCATCAATGTCAAAGGGGGAGATTGTTAGCAAATGCACACTTCAATGAGAAATTTTAGGTGATTGAAGGTGTTGTCATTGATGATAACCTTGCAATCATATGACACCGGCAAGACAAATATACCGGCACTAGCAATGACAGACTTTACACCAACATACAAGAAACCGACATTGAAAGGAAGGATATCGACACCTTGGCCAACTTCAATTTTGTTTAAAATGTATTTTGTAATTAATTGTAAAATCATTGTAAGATGACATGGCGAGTTGTAATATAACTCATATATGTATAAGATCATTGTAGATCATTTTGTAATAAGGTTATAGGCAAAATTATGTAGATCTAATATGTGAATTAATCATTAAAGGGTTTATGTATGTAGCAGAGCTTAAACCGGTACTGGATCTGGCATAGCAGATGGTAATCTGAAGTAGTACAAGACTTTGGATTAATATAATCCATTTTTGTAAGTCAGTGTGAATTGAGTAGTGAGCTCTAGGCACTTGGCCTTCCTGCATGTGGAGGTTGTTGGCATTTCTGATGTTTATGATGTGATTGTCATTGATGGACACACACTTGCATTGAGATCTCCTTTATATGTATGAGCTTAAGCTCAACTGGAATATGTTGCAACTGGTATGTTGTATTATAGTCGTTAGACTATTGGTGTTTTGTAGAATGTGTTTACCAGTCTAAAGTGGCATGTCGACCCCAAGCGGTATGAGGGATTAAAGTGGCATAACACATTTTTGCTAGTCTTCATTTTTGTCAAACTGGCAACCAGTATTTTGTATGAACCGGTAATACTCTATGATGATATACCAACCAACATTTTTGTGATGAGCTACCATCCACCGATTGTTTGACGGTGCTGACACTTTAATGGTGCTTTTTGTGTCATGTTACCAAGTATGTCCAGGTTCATTGAACCTAGGGAATTGGATTGTAATCCTATTGGACCGACATGAAATCAGATTCCTTTATAAGGACATCATGTCTAGGGTTTTAGGTTGTTGTTGTTGGTGAAGTTGATATTGTTGCTAGGGTTTAAGGTGGTTGAGGAGTCAGAGAGAGTATGAATGTGTAGAAGACTGAAGTAATGTTGGAATGCATTAGGAATGAGCTATCAAGGATCTAATCAAGCAATCTATGCTATTTTCTAGATCACTCACTTGTTGATTACTCACATCTTCAACAAGTCTGTAGCCCTTAACCAGGTAGGCCCAAAAGCCTTTTGTAAATCCTCTAACAAGGTGGTTCACATATGTGGATCTAAAATCCTCTAGCAAGGTAGTCTTTAATTAGACTTATCAACTAACAAAGATTGAGATTCCTAACAGGATCTGTTCTGGTAAAGAATATTGTAAGACCTTAACCGGTCCGGTTCCTATTCTGCAGATAGTTACTTGTGAGTTCCATCTCACTGTGGTTTTTCCCATTTAGGTTTCCACTTCAAAATCTCTTGTGTTATGGTGTTTGTGCTTTTATGGGTGGATGCATTATTTACTATTTGATTTTCATGTGTGCTAACTAGTTTGTCTGCTAAACTATTTTACCGGTTTACTATTAGTCTTGCAAAGTGTTTAAGTGCAAAGATTTTTGGCATACTAATTCAGCCCCCTCTCTCTTAGTATTCATTAATTGGTATCAGAGCCTACCTTTCTATAAGTTTAACCACTTGAAAAGAGATATGGGGGAATACACATTAAGGGAACTTACTCATCAGCTCACTCAGTCTGAGCAAGCCTATGATGATCTTATGGTCAAATACAAGGCATCTCAAGGAAAAAGGAGAGAACATGTAGAAAATTTGATGGAGCTATTTGAAAAATAGTTCCTCTTATGAAGTGAACATGGAAGCCCTAATTCAAGAAGTAGAAAAGCTGAATGAATCCAATTCCAACCTGAGAAAAAAATTGGAAGGACTGACTATTCAAATGTGCCAAGAGTTTGAGAACTAGAGGAAAGCTAAAGATCTGGTCAAAGACAAGGATCATACAATCTCTAAGACGAAGCAGGAGATCAATGCCCTAATTGCTCAACTCCATGTGAGAAAAGTGGAAAAGGAAGACATGCAAGGAGAACTGAACATTGTCATCTCTGAGAATGAAAACCTAATGGAAACAAATGCTGCTATTTCCAAAGAACTCTCTAAGTCAAAGGAAATACTTGCTAAGTTCAACAAGAGTATTGTCAAGCTAGAGAAAAAGCTTGAATCTGCCAAACGGGTTAAGAATACTGATGGACTTGGTTATTCTCGTCATGAGAAAGGTGAGACCTCTGGTAAAAATGTTGGAACATCAAAGAATCAACTGGCATCAAAGGATAAAGGTAAGAAAAAGTTTAAACCTATTTGCTTTAACTGTCTTAAAGAAGGACATACTACCAATGTGTGTAGGAGTAAGGCTTACAATAATTTTCCCTATTTTCTAAATGATAAGCCTAGATCCTATAAATTCAATGGTAACTGTTATGCATGCAACAAGTTTGGGCATAGAGCATCTGAATGCAGGTCTGTTATGAATAACACTAGAAGATATCCTTAGAGGACCCAAGGAGTTGGTCCTGAACCTTTTGTGAACCGGAATCACAACCGGTTTAATGCCTTCAATCATTAGCCAAAAAGTAGTGGCTATCAAGTGGCAATCGGATGGAGAACAAACTATTGGATTTGTCATGGTCATGGTCACACTGCTGCAACATGCAGAAGGAAGATTGGAAACATGAATAATGGACCTTGGAGAGCACTTGGATTGGTCTGCTATCACTACAACAAACTAGGTCACATTGCTAGATTTTGTAGATCAAGAAAGAGTATATCAGATGATATACCGGTCACCCCAGAAGGAAAGATTGATGTTGACACTATTCAAGCAGATATGAACAAGACTTAGAAGAAGAAACCAGCGGTGTTAAAAGAAGAACCGGTTTCTGCAGCTAGTGTGGAAATCACGAAATTGGCAAACTAAGCTTCAGAAAAGCTTAGGCAGAGCAAACGGCGAAATGTTTCGAACCCCCGGTTTACATTGGTAAAAGACCCTAACTGGTATGTGATACCTATCATTTGGTGGAAGACCGGAAATAGTAAAAGGCAAATTAGGGTTTTAGCCCTAATGGTGGAGCATTAATTGCGGTAGGTGAGGAATATGTTTAAAAGGATTTTTCAAATCATTTCTCACTATCACTTTTCGAGCGAAGAAAAGTGATTTGTGCTGCGATTCTGAGAAATTTAAGGAGATTCAAATTCAAATTGCAAATGGTCAAGTGAAGAACGCAAAGCAGTGATTCTACAACCGATGGAGTGTGAGGTGGAGAAGAATCTGAAAGCCCTAAATTCATGATTTTCGAAAGGTATTTTTTGAGTTTTCAGTTTCTATCATGGCTTTTGTATCCCATACTAGCTCTAGTACATCTATAGATTCAGCAAGCTTTATTCAATGAAAGTCTAGATATAATGCCCTATCACAAGTTCCAGCTGGTGTGATAGTAGAAGAGGGAATCTCAGATTACATAGATTGTAAAATCGAAGACCTAGGGTCTCTAGCAATTCACTCACAGCTAGGTTTATTTTGTGGACAAGATAAAAAGATCAAACCAGAGTATAGTATTTTGGAGAAGAAAAAGCTCCACAATGATGTTTATTTTCTGGAGGATTTCATAGATGATCACATTAGGATCATTCTGAGTAGAGTTCATCTTGACAAAATGTACCTGGAAAGAATGCATGATATAACACCACAAGAAATTCATGCCATCACCAGTTTCTACAATATAGGGGAAGTGCCAACCCTAAGGATGATAAGCAAAACTAAAATGTCCAAGCTCACCAGTTCAGTGAGTGACTCATGAGGTATGACCGTCAATTCTATCAAGGATGATTTGGTGAAATATGCATGTATGGTGATTGGATACCGGACATTCTTAGACAGCAGAATTAACTTTGTATCTGCTACAGTGGTAAATGCTGCTTATCGAATGATCAAGGAGGATGCATCATTTGATCTATGCACTAGTATGCAAAGGCAAATCCTATTGAATCTTAAATCGATCAAATAGGATAATGCATTGAGGTTCAAGTTTGGACAACTACTGGTTGGGTTGTTCTTTTACTTCCAAGGCTACTTCTAGGAGTAGGTGATGTCCAGTGGTTTGTTGACCAACCGGTAACCAATTAAATCAAGGAAAGCATTCAAGTAGTTGGAACTAGTTACCCTAAAGTTTTGAACAAGTACTTTGATGAGTTCAGATGCAAAATGAGTCAGAGGGTGAGAATATCACGTGATATTGTCAAGAAATATGAAGATGATATATGTTTCACCATTAAAGTGGATCAATGCATAATGGAGGCCGTTGAGCCCAAACAGGAGGAAGTGGAGCCTATGGGCTATGAGGTAATGAATGATATGTTGGAAGGATATGCCTCTACTCTTATTGCCTAACCACTTGATCCAAAGACAAAAAGAACCAGCACCTACCTAGAAAGGATAACACTGGTTGAGGAACCCTCAGCAAAGAAAGGAAAAGAACCTTTAGTGAAGAAGGCAAAAGTAGTGCCTTCAGCATCGGCACTGGCTACTAGAGTCAATCCTACAATGACCAAATGGTCACCGGCTAAAAAGAAACCTGAAGCGGCACCTGCTAAAGTGTTCAAGAGAAAGAGGAAGACAAGGAATACCTCTCTAGACTCAGAAGAAACTGTGTCTGAGGAAAAAACAAAGAAGACACGACAAGCAAAGAAAAAGACAAAGAATGAACCAGCATCATCAGCACCAATAAATATTGACATCTCCTCCTACAAACCTTTGACACGTTGTCAAAGAACTATCAAAAACATTAGGAGAAAAGTGTTGAATGATTTGATTGATTGTTTTGATGACTTTGATGATGATGAAAAGGAAGCGATTGAAAAAGAAATAATTTAGTATTTATGTGTTAATGATCGGTCGCCTTTAGAAATTAGATCTGAGACACCAGATTCTTTTTATAAGTCCTTAGACAATAAATGGCACATTGCCATAGAGTAGGAACAGGAAATGAGAGAAAAAGTTTTTGCTGAACACTTTCCTGATGTATCAAACTCAGAACTATTTGAAGTAATGAATAAATACAAAGGCCTCTTCTTCATAAGAAAAAGAAGACTCCTATTACTTGAAGGGAAGGGTAAAGAAGTTCTCAAGAATACACACACCCTTGCTCTAGAAGCCTTGAAGATGCATAGAGTGGCTGAAGCCAACAGGAAGGCTGAGCAAGAACCGGAAATAACTAAATTGGATGAAGTGTTTGATGATGAAGGAAAACTGATTGTTGAACTAATCGACACTATTGATGTCTATGCTCTGGATGGAGAAGATATTTCTCAGGGTACACCATCGGAAGCTACATGATAGGAGAAGCAGGCAGAACAGGAAATAAAGCAAAAGGAAACTGAGGATAAAAAGGAGGAAGAAAAGGATGAAGCAGAGAAGAAGAAAGTAAAAGAGGAGAAGAAGAAGAAGGATGAAGAGGAGCAGAAGAAGAAGAAGGATGAAGAGGAGCAGAAGAAGAAGAAGGATGAAGAGGAGAAGAAGAAAAAGGAAGAGGACAAGAAGAAGAAGGAAGAAGATGAGGAGAAATAGAAACAGGAAGAAAAGAGAAAAGAAGAAGAGAAGAAAAGAAAAGAAGAGGAAGAAGAGAAAAAGAAACAAGAAGATGCAAAGAAGAAGAAAGAAGAAGAAGATAAGGAAGAGGAGAAGCGAAAGGAAATAGAGAAAAGGAAGAAGGAAGAGGAAGAGAAGGAAGAGGAAAAGAGAAGAGAAGTGGCAAAGAGTACACAGATGGAGACACCTAAGGCAACCAGTAGTCAAGACAAACCAGCTGACCTTACCAGTCCCATTGACCTCTAGTCTACAAGTGAAATGGAGCTACTATAGAGCATCAAGGTTGCTCAAGAATGCCTTGAGGTGTTAAGGAGGAAGAAGGAGGAAGATGTGATCCAAGCTATGATGGACACTCTTATCGGTTTGTTACTTGGTACAAACCTCCCCAGTATCGACCCATCATTGGCACAACTAAAGCTCCTATGCATAGTAGTAGATGATCAAGTGCGGAGCTTAGAAGAGGTAGCAGAGGCAAATGCTAAGAAAGAGCATCAAAAGGCTCTAAATATTTCTCTGGTGAAGAAGTTAAATGAGCTCCAGACTAA
The DNA here is from genome assembly GCF_030272615.1 of Cryptomeria japonica. Lineage (NCBI taxonomy): Eukaryota > Viridiplantae > Streptophyta > Pinopsida > Cupressales > Cupressaceae > Cryptomeria > Cryptomeria japonica. The sequence continues at coordinate 884,427,653 of NC_081414.1, read as the reverse complement.
ACTCCAAAAAGCACAAAAGGATATAAGGGACACTCTGGATGAGGGGAATCTTCTACTTAGTAAGATTTGCCAACCCCATTTGTTCTATGACAATGTGCTTGCACAGAAGCAAAAGCTTCAATCTGACTTGCAATCCTACATGAGCACATTCAAGCCGCCTTATGACTCCTTTACAACCTATGGGAAAACAGTTCACTAGTTTCACATCCAAATAGCAAAAATGGAGCATGAGATCAGCACCTGGTCTTGAGATTTGCAGGAGCTATAACTGGTTCTACTCCCATGTCTGCAAATTCTTCATAAGTGCTATCTAAATCTGGATGCCTTAACAGTGACACAGGATATGAGCACAATTGACGTAATGGAAGAACAGGTCTCCCAGATGTAGACAGAGAAAGAAGTAGCCACCTCCCTACTTGAGTCCTGGTCTTTATCTATGAAACAATTCTTGCAGGACTTTAAATCTGTTTTTGACAAGCTTTATTCCTTATTGTCATAAACTTTTATTATTTTAATACCAAATGAAAACAGGGGTTGTTCAGCTGTACTTTGTCATTGTTGGCAAAGGGGGAGAAGTAATCTAAGGGGGAGAAGTATCTAGTATTTAAAAAATTTGATGTATGCTCTGATATCTCTATTTGCAAAATAGTTATACATTGTATTGTGAAAGGGATAGTGTATATGCTTAGGGGGAGCAATTTTGCTAATGGCATGATTTTGTTGTAAAACACTTAGATGTCAAAATTTTATTTTCCTAAGTGCTGCCATCAATGCCAAAGGGGGAGATTGTTAGCATTTTTTATGTTTATGATGTGATTGTCATTGATGGACACACACTTGCATTGAGATCTCCTTTATATGTATGAGCTTAAGCTCAACTGGAATATGTTGCAACCAGTATGTTGTATTATAGTCGTTAGACTATTGGTGTTTTGCAGAATGTGTTTACCGGTCTGAAGCAGCATGTCAACCCCAAGTGGTACGAGGGATTAAAGCGGCATAACACATTTTTGCCAGTCTTCATTTTTGTCAAATTGGCAACTAGTATTTTATATGAACCTGTAATATTTTGTGATGAGTTACCAACCAACATTTTTATGATGAGTTACCATCCACCGATTATTTGATGGTGCCAACACTTTAACGGTGCTTTTTGTGTCATGTTACCAAGTATGTCCAGGTTCATTGAACCTAGGGAATTGGATTGTAATCCTATTGGACCAACATGAAATCAAATTCCTTTATAAGGACATCATGTCTAGGGTATTAGGTTGTTGATGTTGGTGAAGTTGATATTGTTGCTAGGGTTTAAGGTGGTTGAGAAGTTAGAGAGAGTATGAATGTGTAGAAGACTGAAGTAATGCTGGAATGCATTAGGAATGAGCTATCAAGGATCTAATAAAGCAATCTATGCTATTTTCTAGATCACTCACTTGTTGATTACTCACATCTTCAACAAGTCTGTAGCCCTTAACCGGGTAGGCCCAAAAGCCTTTTGTACATCCTCTAACAAGGTGGTTCACATCTATGGATCTAAAATCCTCTACCAAGGTAGTCTTTAATCGGACTTATCTCCTAATAGAAATTGAGATTCCTAACAAGATCTATTCTGGTAAAGAACATTGTAAGACCTTAACCAGTCTTACCTTAACCAATTCGGTTCCTATTCTACAGATAGTTACTTGTGAGTTCCATCTCACCATGGTTTTTCCCATTTGGGTTTCCATGTCAAAATCTCTTGTGTTATGGTGTTTGTGCTTTTGTGGGTGAATGCATTATTTTCTATTTGGTTTGCATGTGTGCTAACCGGTTTGTCTGCTAAACTATTTTACCGGTTTACTGATAATCTTGCAAAGTGTTTAAGTGCAAATATTTTTGGCATACTAATTCACCCCCCCTATTAGTATTCATCACAAGCCCCTATTGTAAGAGTAATATTCCCTTATTGGCTAGTAAGTGAATATTGTGGGTCACAAATACCATCGAGGTTTTTCCCACACTGATTCTCCTCATTAAAATATTGTGTTATGGTGTGCTTCTCATGTGGTTGTCATTATTCCTTACTGCATTATTTCTGGTTTAGCGGTACACAGTTTTAATAAATATTTTATGTTTTAAGTCAAGTAAATTTATATACTAGTTAGATACTGATTCACCTCCCCCCCCTCTCAGTATCTTTGGGAATCCTAACAACATTTTGTGAGACTCAGTCCCTAAACTAGTCCATACTCTATCTTGTTATTCAAACAAGAAAATTGAAAGCGAAAAGATCTAAGATTCTTGTCTATAGAGGGAGATGTCATACAAATGCCAGCTCTAGATCCCATCTTACACCTTGCTCCATCAAATGTAGAGTACATAGATTAGAACTTTGATCCTCTTATTCTTACCCTCAACCTTAGGAATCCTTAGACACTTAAGAATTACTTTATCTTCATCAAAAATCACATAAGTTTTGATCCCAATAGCATGGTAATTTCCAAAAGGATTGAAGTCAATAAAACCATTTAGGAAAACCTCTTGCTCAGGAGTTTGATTACTCGTCACCTCTTCTTCTTCTAGGAATTCAACACACTTTATTTCATCTTTGGTAATTGAAGTATGGATCACCTCAAAATTTATCATATCTTCATTAGCTATGTTATGAATGTAAGGGTTCAGATAGTATTTTCATCTTATCTCCATATTTAGTTCTTAGAATAAGTTGAGACCACTCCAAACAAAAGTATCCGCCTATTTTTGTTGTAAAACCCCTTGACAAGGAAAAACCAAAAATGGGGGAAATATCAATTATCACTACCTCCTGGAGAACTATAATGCTAGGATAAGAGTATAGGGTCAATGGGAGATTCTTTATCATACCAATGGCTTGTACTTTGTTTCCATGAAGTTGTGTAACTCCTCTATCTAAGGGCTCATACTCAAGTTTTGATGTAGGAGCATCCCCAATTCTTGGCAATCTTGCATCAACCAAAAATATTTACATTCTGTTTTGCAGTTTCAGCATTCTATTCTACTTTTTTTGGTATTGGCTCACTAGATCTTGAGGAGTTGGATTTTTTCTTAAGGACTTTATCATCTATCTTATTTCTAAAACATGGAGAATTTGGATCACTTTCCGACAAGTCATCGCTACTGGTTTTTGAGACACTTTTCTGGTACTGATTGCCTCGACCTATTTGCATTAGTGATCTACTAGATCCCTTTTGTAGCTTGTGGAGCCTTGAGTGCTGATTCTGATATTCCTTGGCATGTGGCCAACCTTCTGTTTGATCTACACTTCATCCTTTGGATTTTTTGGAGGAATTTCTTTGGCGAAGGCCGACCTTGTTGTTTTTACATATTAGGTCTTATTCTTCAGCATTTGATCCCTATTTAGGCAAACTAGATCCCTTGGATCATATATATCATTGCAATTAAGCATTAGAATGTAATGGAAGTTATTATATAGAACATAGAAGTTAGATTTTAAGATTTGAGGTCCCGGTTGTGACCTATTCTATTATTGAGCATGTTTAAGCAGGCCAGTGAATTGGTTTTTGTAACTGGTTGATTGTAATCAGTTTTTACAATATAAATCATTCCATTCTGCATTGCATCCATCATATCCTTGTATTTTTTTTGTATTTACTCTTGTTAACCGGTCCAAATTGATCTCTTTGAGGTCCTGTAATGCCCATACCCTAGTCGGACTTTTAAAACCCGTTTAACCTTGACTGACTTCCTATGTGGCATTCTTGAATGGTAGATTAACCGATATGCAATGTGTAGTTTAGATAATATAAATAAATTGTGCATACTTATTATTGTGCTTTTGCATCGATTCTCGTGTAAATGTAATCATTTCCTAACCCTTGAGCTAAATCTTGAGCTAACGCCTTCATTGAAAATGTATATGTATATGCATGCTTGTATGAATTCATGGGTGCAAGAGATTGCAGGTACAACACCGCTTAGGGCAAGGTTCATCTCCTTTGGAATTTGCAAGGTTGAGTATGCTCCTTCATCTTTTGAATTCGGATTTAGTGGTCATATAACTCTCATTTTGCCTTAGCCATGGTTAGGTGAGCATCGTGTGTGGATTCGTGGGGCTTGCCTTTCATTGGGATGCGTGTCGAGAGATTTGGAGGACTTCCTCGATTTGCGTGCCTTGCGCGAGGTAAGTGAGGTTTGTGATCCTAAGTATTAAATTCAAATTTGTGAGTAGACGAGCACATTAGTAAATTAGAAATTTAAATGGGTAGCTTCTTTTATATGATTAATCATTAATTTAAGAGATTGCTTTAAATTATTAATGTAGCAGGCTTTAAGGTATTTAACTGGGGTAATTGTGCTCATTTACGCGTTTGTAACATTTACGTATTTGTAGTTGAGAAATTAGAATAAATAAGACTCTTGTACTAGATTAGTCATGTATTTAAAAATGTCGCTTTATTTTGTTGTAGCGAGTTAATTCAATAGTTAATTTTAATAACTACGATTTTAATAAATTATGTGTTTTGGAAGGGAAAAATTTAAAAGTCCATTGAGAAATAGAAATAAATTAATCATTTTCGCATGTTGGGGGAAAAAGGGTAAATTTTATTATTTAAAAGAAATTAGTTCCATTTTACTTGTGAAGTGGATAAAGTATAAAAGTTTGATTTTCAGAAAATTTAACTAATCAAAATATAAAGTGTTGGCTAAAGTGATATGAAGAAAATTAAAAAAAAATTAGAGTTGAATAAGAAATGGAAGCTTTTAAATTTTAAAAGAAAAATGAATAAGGTGGAAATGAATGACTCCCATTTGGATTTTCATCCATTTTATTTTGAAAATAAATGCCTAATTTTGAAATTTAAAATTAGGGCAAAATTAGGGTTCTCTTTTTAACCTAGTTTTGTAGACATTTTGGGGGTTCTCTTTTGGGGGAAAAATGTGGGAGAAAAATGGGGGAGACTTGCATTGGAGCAGCAGATTGGGGAAACTCTTCATCAAGATTCATGCCTGGAATTGCACTATGAGGTAGGATTCGAATCTACCTTTCTATTTCTTGTTTAAAAAAAAAAAGAGAGAGGATATTACTCATGAATGTGTTTTTCTTTGAAGAATAGTTGCAGTTGTTCTTTTAAGCTTGGTTGATTTAGGATGAAGTTTCATTCTTAATAGATTTTGTGTTTAAACTTGATGAGGAAATCTAGTTTTCCCATAATGAAGTCTTTTTCTTTGGAAAAATCTAATAAAAGAATGGGGCTGTGAATAAGAAATGAATAAAAGGAAAATAATAATAGTAAATACAAAATGGGAGTTTTCTGGAAAATATACAGACTGGGGTTTTCTTTAGAAATGATGGGAGCTATGTATGCATTTATCCCTGTATTTGAGATTTTTGTTTGATAAAATCCAACTGTAAGTCGGATTCATACGTTATCAAAAAATATATATAAAAAAAAAAATTGATATTGGTCTGTGCGTTATTTTTGTGCCCGAAACGGGACTGGTGCGTGTCTTATAAACCTCGGTTTGGAGTTGGAGGGCGGGGAGCGGAGCTCCACCCGCTCCTCCTCCCCTCCCCTTCCCCGCTCGCATCCCCGTCCGTTTCCCGCTCGCCTTTCGTTTGCTTTCGCCCGCTCACAGGTAAAGGGAAGCGGTGGCCACGGCACTGCGGTGGCCGCAGGGACCGCGGTAGCCGCAAGGCGCCGCGAGCCTGCGGGCACCGCAGTGGCGCCGCCACGCGGTAATTCCCTGCGATAGGGATCCCCTCGGCTAGGGTTCGGCCGTAAAACCAACTCCTTTAAAATTTGTTATTTTTTTTGTTTGTTTTGTGGAATGAAAATTATTAAATTAGTTTTTTTGTAAGTTTTTAAAAAAAAAAAAAATGGTTTTAGTTTGTCTCATTTTATTTACAATTAAAAAAAAAAGGATGCTTAGTAATATCAATATATTATAAGCAACATGTTATATTAAAAGTTGAATGGAGATGTACATTCTAATTAGTAATGATTTTCCATTTTAAATGTCAAAGAGAGGATAAATAGGTATGTTAAAATATATGTTGATATAGGTAACATTTAATTAGTATATATATATATTTGAGGACCTATATGGACTTTACTTTTTCTAAAAATATTATGGAAATGATTTTCATTATCTTTACGAATGTTGAGATGTGCATTTAAGCTTTAAATCTTTTAAGTGGGGAAATGTTGGACTCTCGGTAAGGTGCTAATTGAGTAAATCGAAATGATGGTGTTAGTCCTTAATTTGTTTTTATGTATGCAATAAAAGCTTAGTTTAGCTCGGGAACGGTTTTCCCATTTCTTTAATTACTCTTAATTTATTTTGGTCCTATATAGTAATAAGGTAACCCTTGTGTAGTTAAAACGGGGCTAGAGTATCTTTGTAAAAACCATCTTGTCATTAGTGGGGATCTAAGGGTTAATTAATTTGGTTAGACGTTTATGTCAACTTGAGAAAGTGTCGAATTTACTTGTTAACGCTTGAGCATGACTTGTTATTTTGAGAAATTTGTTGGGTCCCCGTCATCTGATTGCTTGGTCTGTCCAACATCGGTCTAGTCTCCATTTAAGGTACCACCTGTTAAGAAATCCTTGTCCTTTTTCCTTGATGTATTTAGTAGGATCCGTTACAAAAGGGATCACTACGTAATTAGCGTCCGAGGTGTCTGTTGTATATTGATTGTATTCGCCTAAGTGGCAAGATGTAAAAGACTTATAAATTTTGTATTCCTAACAATATAATACCAAAGGGGTCTTGCAGTTGAGCAGACCCGGAGATGTAGCCCATCTGGGGTGAACTCCGAGATCATATCTGTGTTATGCGATGTTTATAGCGTGCATTGCTTTATGTTTTAAATTATCATGAATGGTTGTATTCTTGCATAAGTGTATGGTGGAAATTTAATGAATTCAAATTTAAGTGCATAACATTATTCATATGGGTAAATGTAGTTAGTTAAGTTCATAAAACGTTGTGAATTATGAATATTGCAAAGTAATTAAATATTGAAATTAAAGTTGTGGAAAAAGTAATTTGATAATGTTAATTTAAATTGTAATAGTGGAAAGAATCTTGCTGGAATACTTTATTGGATTAACTTGTTATTAAGTATATAAATGGAATGAATGTAAAAAGGAAACAAAGTTAAAATTTATGCCACAATTCTTAGATTGAAATCTAGAAGATGAACATCATATAAATAACTATCTTTTTACCTTAGAAAATGAATCACGCCATGTGAATTATGTTTCATTACATTGAATGAATTTGTTAAGTTAGTTCACGCTTTAATCATAGCCAATAACCCTCACCAGATTTATTTTATAATTGGGTGAACTCAGTTAGGTATCCATATTTTAATCCTTATAATAGGAATCCCTCATGATTGCTAAAGTTGATCTAAAATGGGAAATAAGTTGATTTGTTGTTTATACATTAAAACTTAGTAAAATTATCTCTCTCATTTTAAGTTCATTTAACAAAATAAAGAGTGATATGCAATCAGAAATTTGTATTTTAATCCTAACAGAAGAATGTCACTATGATCTTAATTATTCTAATCTTGAAATGTCGAATGTCATCTAGTTAACGATACTTTAATTTAAAGGATGTTTCCATTGTCCTAATGCATATACATCTTAATGAAGTTAGTCCATTTATTGCATTATTAAAACTACAAATGAATTCTATGGCTACTCATATTTTACCTTTCATAAAAGAACTTCAACTCACTAGTTGGCTACGCATGAAATCAAATAAAGAGGCCTCACTCTATTAATTGTAGATAATCCTTAAGGAACGAATTCTTCCTATTAACCATACCTTTTAATATTTAAAAAAAATATATATATATCAAATGTGAGTGAATCCTTTAAAATCAAATGATGGAATCCTCGTTCTACTAAACGAAGTTTAACCCTAAACGAATGAATCTTGTTAGGCATATTTATAGCATTAAAGGATGATGTCAAGTGTGGATGGTTATTTTAAAACTCTAATGAATGAACTTTGTTATATTTAAAACGCTTGAACCTATTTGGAGACCTCCTAATGAAATTATGAATTAAAGTGCTTTGAGTAATTAACCTCTCGATGGCCTCCTCACTAACCAAAGCAATTGAACGCTTCCTAAAATTATAAGATGTCAAACCATTGAACACATATGTAATCAAGATCTATGCAGTATCTCGTAAATAAGATATCCAGTTTAATGGATCTAATGACGCAAGTTGAGTTGGGTGTAAGGTTATGTAATCGCGTTGGGAAACCTCCTTAGGATCGTTTTAGCCTTCCGCTGTGTTAACTAGTTAGAGATAATTTTGAGATAACTTCAATCTATCTTAATAATGTAACTTTTCATTAACGCTCTTAATTATTAATTTAAAAAAAAAAAAAATTTACACTCTAATTGAGTGTTTTTAACTTAAACCCTTAGGGGTTTCCTGGCGGGGCATTACATTTGGTATCAGAGCCAATGTTGCAACACTGGGATCTCTGGTTTCGCTTGTGCCCTTAGTTGTTGTGTGTGTGTCTACCTTATGTTTTATGCTTGTCCACCCTGATGTGAGGGGTGTGATTTAACAAACCGTACTTGTGTGTAACGTGTGTGTTTCACCTTATTGATGTGGGTGTTTTGGAAATAATTATGGGTGTTTGTTTGCTTATTGAGGTCTTGGTCTATGACTTCTCTTACCTTGGAAACGGATTTGTATGTACCTTCATTCTTGCTTTGTTTTACTCTTTTGACTAATCCATCTAGGTTGGTTGTTAATATCTTGAATCTAAAAGTACGAAACGTGCTTGTTCATGGTTTTGATCTATCTTAATGATTGTCCACTTGAAAAGCTAGTATGGAAAATACTAATGCTTATTATGTAGTAAATTGAGTGATTATGACTCTTCTTCTTCTCTCTCTCTAATAAATTAAAAGGATTTGATATGGGTGATTATCTCTTATTTAAGTTTTCGTATTGCAAGAGAAAAGATGATATTCTTGAGCCTTGGGTGAACCTTATAACGTTTTGTGTTTAGATTGTGAAGGGGGATTGGTTTAGGAGTTAATGTTTGGATTAATGATAGAAAATGGTATGTTTGCATTAAGGACTCTCCATGTGCTTGGTAGGAGTAGTATAGTTAAATTCCATCTTAAGTAAGGTGCAATAAAATGCGTATAGTTGATTTTGTGAAAATTGCTTGATGTGAAAGGAAAACCAGAAGAGGACATGTCGTAGTAGCTTTAGGAATGTATTGATGCGCTCCTCAAAAGATTGTTTTATGTGCTTAATTCAACTAGTGTGATTAGGACCTATTAAATGACGCACCATTTAACTTGTTTTGGATTTAGATAACTGCCTTATTATGTTTCGAAAGGAGTAAATAAGAGATTTGTTGATTTGTATGCACTAAAGGTGTAAAATCTAGTAGATAGCCCTTCATTTACCTCCTTGTCGTATTATAAATTTTCAATGTTAGATTCTATGTGTTATTGTATTGTATCGTATCACAAATAGCGATTGTTCTCAAGAAGACTTGTATCACAAAAGCAAATTTGGTTGTTTTGAATTCTTGTTCGGAAAACTAGAACATTATAGTGCAACAATAATGATTAGAAATGTCATGTTAGGATGTTTTGGAACCTTCCTAAAAGATGGAAAAATGAAAACCGTGCAACTCAAATGATAAACTTATATCCAAGCATATGGTGTGATTTTGAAATTCTTCTGTTTTCGTAGGAAATAGTTGATTTTCCAACTCTCTTCCTCCTCTTGTTTAAAATATAGGAATTGTTGTTTTTTGAAACACTATTTAGAATGCAGTGATTTAAGAAGAAATTTTGTTATAACGCACATGAAATTTTATGTTGCTTTGGGCTTCTAATTGAAAGGGGAACATTTTTCATCTTGGAAAGGGAGATTGCATAGTTAGTAATGTGAATGAAAATGCTTAGGGAAGATTGAGAAAGATATCAGAATGATGTTATTTCCTTGTGTAAATTTGAATTGTTGAAAATTTCAGTACGTGGATCTAGAGTAAACTTTGTTTGGTGATTCATGTGTAAAGCATAATTAAACTTCCCTTAAGTATATGTTAGCATAATGTAAAGTACTCCCCGTAAATGTGACTAAACCAGTAATGGTGCTATTTTGTGTGTGTTGTGAGAAAACCCGTACTTGTTTTGTGTGCCCATGGGATGGTGAAGTAATCAACCATGGGGAATATGTTTGTTTATGAGTATGGGAAACCATACCTATTTATGTGATGTTGCTTATTTGTTTCCTTACTGAGTGCCAACCCACGGGTTGTTGATAAGTCAGTATGTGAAGGGGTAGTAGTAGAAGTCACCATTCCTTGAATAGTATGAACAGCGTACGAGTAATGTCGACGCGAAGTGACTTTAGCTTCCCTATTTTGAGGAAAAGTATGGTTTTGTAATGAAACTATAACATAGGTGTACTCAATACTTCCCCTTGTGATGAACCGATTTATGAGGTTCATGTGTGCCAGCCTTATTCCTATCCTTTATCTTGAGCATATAGATGACAGTTTTTGAGCATATTGTTGGATTCCATTGGAGCATTTGTTGCCTTGTCTTCATGAGAGGCGTGGTATTTTCTTACATAAGTTGCCAACTAACTAGTGTTGGTAGACTTGCGGGTAGACCTTAGCCATGTATACCTCTGGCTTACGGCGAGTATCCTGAGAGGAACATCGCTATGCGGAGTGTGACCAGCGCATGCCTTATCCGCGGGGTACACTGCCATGCGGGATACGTCCATTGCGTGCTTTGTCCGCTTGGAGTATTGCCATGCCATGCTGAGACACGATGCGGGATGTAGTAGACATTTCCATGCGGCCTACCAATAGGTATAGGGTAGAGCCATGCCACGTGACGACGTGATGCGGGGTGATGCCGAGGTGCACACCGCCATGCCATGTGGATGTGTGACTTGGCCACACCACATGATGAGCTACTAGGATAGCTAGACGATTGTTCCTTCCTTCCTCGTTGGTGGCTAGCTACTAGTCACGTAGTGATGTAATGTGCAATTATGATTTTCTTTTAATTATTTATTTATTTCTTTGTGGGCCAGCAATTTATTTTACTTTGACCTTGACAGTTTAGCCACGATCTTGCAATTTTGATCTTACTTGATTTGATGTTGCAAATCTGGAAATTATTTTCTTGTTTTATTGTTGGAATTGACAATTATTATCTTTAATCTTTTGTACTTTGGTGGCTAAACCGGTTTATCCTTGTTGTTTTCGTATGCTGATCTTCTGTTGTAATGTGAATTCCTCACCAAGAACGTAGGAGACGGGCTTGGATGAGTGTATACGAGGAAGTAGACGCAAGGAACCTTGAGGATGGAGGTATGTGAGGCTGTGAAAACAGCTAGGATCCACTACCTACCTATGAGTGGTGACTATCTCTTGGAGGCTAAACACCTTACACAACAAGGGATATTCACGAGGGACTTGTATGGAAGGTAGCACCGCTATGGTGTACCCTAGCACCATCAAGCCCTTGAGTGAGATGTTGGATAATTGTTGATCATGTATTTATTCTGAGAGCAGGCATAGAGATGTGGATCATATATGTTACCTTTGACCGAGCATTAGACATGCTCACATGTGGCCTATTGTGTTGTGCAAACCAGTCTTGTGGATGGATATTATGTGTAATCATGGATTAAATGGTATTAACTTGTCACTATGTTATGGGGCATAGTCATTGGAAAGGATCTTGTATATCTGAAAAATGTAAACAATTGAGTTCTTACGTTGTTCTTATTTGTTGAGAAGTTAACTTGGTCGTAGAAATTGTTTTATTGAGGCTAGTTTTATGTGATAAAATTTTGTGAAAGAGATGAATTGGTGAAAGAAATTGGCCTTGAGAGCACATTTCCTTGTCATGTTTGATAAATGAGTATGAAAATTGTGCCTATATATTTTAAATTGCTTAAATTTGGTGAAATAAAAAGGGAAAAGTCTCATATCCTTGCTATGATTGAGTGTAAATTATAGAATATTTGAAGGTGTGAATGATGTTAGATGCATTTTTATTGATGAATAATGTTTTAAATTGTTGACAAAATAGTTGTTTGTGCAAATTGATAATTGTTAATTGAGTTTAAGGACTAATAAGTGTTGCAGGACTCCCGTTTAACTTTGCGACTTCCAGGAGTAAGTCGGAACCTAGGGGGGGAGAATGTAATGCCCATACCCTAGTCGGACTTTTAAAACCCGTTTAACCTTGACTGACTTCCTATGTGGCATTCTTGAATGGTAGATTAACCGATATGCAATGTGTAGTTTAGATAATATAAATAAATTGTGCATACTTATTATTGTGCTTTTGCATCGATTCTCGTGTAAATGTAATTGTTTCCTAACCCTTGAGCTAAATCTTGAGCTAACGCCTTCATTGAAAATGTATATGTATATGCATGCTTGTATGAATTCATGGGTGCAGGAGGTTGCAGGTACAACACCGCTTAGGGCAAGGTTCATCTCCTTTGGAATTTGCAAGGTTGAGTATGCTCCTTCATCTTTTGAATTCGGATTTAGTGGTCATATAACTCTCGTTTTGCCTTAGCCATGGTTAGGTGAGCATTGTGTGTGGATTCTTGGGGCTTGCCTTTCATTGGGACGCATGTCGAGAGATTTGGAGGACTTCCTCGATTTGCATGCCTTGCGCGAGGTAAGTGAGGTTTGTGATCCTAAGTATTAAATTCAAATTTGTGAGTAGACGAGCACATTAGTAAATTAGAAATTTAAATGGGTAGCTTCTTTTATATGATTAATCATTAATTTAAGAGATTGCTTTAAATTATTAATGTAGCAGGCTTTAAGGTATTTAACTGGGGTAATTGTGCTCATTTATGCGTTTGTAACATTTACGTATTTGTAGTTGAGAAATTAGAATAAATAAGACTCTTGTACTAGATTAGTCATGTATTTAAAAATGTCGCTTTATTTTGTTGTAGCGAGTTAATTCAATAGTTAATTTTAATAACTACGATTTTAATAAATTATGTGTTTTGGAAGGGAAAAATTTAAAAGTCCATTGAGAAATAGAAATAAATTAATCATTTTCGCATGTTGGGGGAAAAAGGGTAAATTTTATTATTTAAAAGAAATTAGTTCCATTTTACTTGTGAAGTGGATAAAGTATAAAAGTTTGATTTTCAGAAAATTTAACTAATCAAAATATAAAGTGTTGGCTAAAGTGATATGAAGAAAATTAAAAAAAAATTAGAGTTGAATAAGAAATGGAAGCTTTTAAATTTTACAACAAAAATGAATAAGGAGGAAATGAATGACTCCCATTTGGATTTTCATCCATTTTATTTTGAAAATAAATGCCTAATTTCAAAATTTAAAATTAGGGCAAAATTAGGGTTCTCTTTTTAACCTAGTTTTGTAGACATTTTGGGGGTTCTCTTTTGGGGGAAAAATGTGGGAGAAAAATGGGGGAGACTTGCATTGGAGCAGCAGATTGGGGAAACTCTTCATCAAGATTCATGCCTGGAATTGCACTATGAGGTAGGATTCGAATCTACCTTTCTATTTCTTCTTAAAAAAAAAAAGAGAGAGGATATTACTCATGAATGTGTTTTTCTTTGAAGAATAGTTGCAGTTGTTCTTTTAAGCTTGGTTGTTTTAGGATGAAGTTTCATTCTTAATAGATTTTGTGTTTAAACTTGATGAGGAAATCTAGTTTTCCCATAATGAAGTCTTTTTCTTTGGAAAAATCTGATAAAAGAATGGGGCTGTGAATAAGAAATGAATAAAAGGAAAATAATAATAGTAAATACAAAATGGGAGTTTTCTGGAAAATATACAGACTGGGGTTTTCTTTAGAAATGATGGGAGCTATGTATGCATTTATCCCTGTATTTGAGATTTTTGTTTGATAAAATCCAACTGTAAGTCCGATTCATACGTTATCAAAAAATATATATAAAAAAAAAAATTGATATTGGTCTGTGCGTTATTTTTGTGCCCGAAACGGGACTGGTGCGTGTCTTATAAACCTCAGTTTGGGGTTGGAGGGCAGGGAGCGGAGCTCCACCCGCTCCTCCTCCCCTCCCCTTCCCCGCTCGCATCCCCGTCCATTTCCCGCTCGCCTTCCATTTGCTTTCCCCCGCTCGCAGGTAAAGGGAAGCGGTGGCCACGGCACTGCGGTGGCCGCAGGGACCGCGGTAGCCGCAGGGCGCCGCGGGCCTGCGGGCACCGCAGTGGGGCCACCACGCGGTAATTCCCTACGATAGGGATCCCCTCGGCTAGGGTTCGGCCGTAAAACCAACTCCTTTAAAATTTGTTATTTTTTTTGTTTGTTTTGTGGAATGAAAATTATTAAATTAGTTTTTTTGTAAGTTTTAAAAAAAAAAAAAAATGGTTTTAGTTTGTCTCATTTTATTTACAATAAAAAAAAAAAAGATGCTTAGTAATATCAATATATTATAAGCAACATGTTATATTAAAAGTTGAATGGAGATGTACATTCTAATTAGTAATAATTTTCCATTTTAAATGTCAAAGAGAGGATAAATAGGTATGTTAAAATATATGTCGATATAGGTAACATTTAATTAGTATATATATATATATTTGAGGACCTATATGGACTTTACTTTTTCTAAAAATATTATGGAAATGATTTTCATTATCTTTACGAATGTTGAGATGTGCATTTAAGCTTTAAATCTTTTAAGTGGGGAAATGTTGGGACTCTCGGTAAGGTGCTAATTGAGTAAATCGAAATGATGGTGTTAGTCCTTAATTTGTTTCTATGTATGCAATAAAAGCTTAGTTTAGCTCGGGAACGGTTTTCCCATTTCTTTAATTACTCTTAATTTATTTTGGTCCTATATAGTAATAAGGTAACCCTTGTGTAGTTAAAACGGGGCTAGAGTATCTTTGTAAAAACCATCTTGTCATTAGTGGGGATCTAAGGGTTAATTAATTTGGTTAGACGTTTATGTCAACTTGAGAAAGTGTCGAATTTACTTGTTAACGCTTGAGCATGACTTGCTATTTTGAGAAATTTGTTGGGTCCCCGTCATCTGATTGCTTGGTCTGTCCAACGTTGGTCTAGTCTCCATTTAAGGTACCACTTGTTAAGAAATCCTTGTCCTTTTTCCTTGATGTATTTAGTAGGATCCGTTACAAAAGGGATCATTACGTAATTAACGTCCGAGGTGTCTGTTGTATATTGATTGTATTCGCCTAAGTGGCAAGATGTAAAAGACTTATAAATTTTGTATTCCTAACAATATAATACCAAAGGGGTCTTGCAGTTGAGCAGACCCGGAGATGTAGCCCATCCGGGGTGAACTCCGAGATCATATCTGTGTTATGCGATGTTTATAGCGTGCATTGCTTTATGTTTTAAATTATCATGAATGGTTGTATTCTTGCATAAGTGTATGGTGGAAATTTAATGAATTCAAATTTAAGTGCATAACATTATTCATATGGGTAAATGTAGTTAGTTAAGTTCATAAAACATTGTGAATTATGAATATGGCAAAGTAATTAAATATTGAAATTAAAGTTGTGGAAAAAGTAATTTGATAATGTTAATTTAAATTGTAATAGTGGAAAGAATCTTGCTGGAATACTTTATTGGATTAACTTGTTATTAAGTATATAAATGGAATGAATGTAAAAAGGAAACAAAGTTAAAATTTATGCCACAATTCTTAGATTGAAATCTAGAAGATGAACATCATATAAATAACTATCTTTTTACCTTAGAAAATGAATCACGCCATGTCAATTATGTTTCATTACATTGAATGAATTTGTTAAGTTAGTTCACGCTTTAATCATAGCTAATAACCCTCACCAGATTTATTTTATAATTGGGTGAACTCAGTTAGGTATCCATATTTTAATCCTTATAATAGGAATCCCTCATGATTGCTAAAGTTGATCTAAAATGGGAAATAAGTTGATTTGTTGTTTATACATTAAAACTTAGTAAAAGTATCTCTCTCATTTTAAGTTCATTTAACAAAATAAAGAGTGATATGCAATCAGGAATTTGTATTTTAATCCTAATAGAAGAATGTCACTATGATCTTAATTATTCTAATCTTGAAATGTCGAATGTCATCTAGTTAACGATACTTTAATTTAAAGGATGTTTCCATTGTCCTAATGCATATACATCTTAATGAAGTTAGTCCATTTATTGCATTATTAAAACTACAAATGAATTCTATGGCTACTCATATTTTACCTTTCATAAAAGAACTTCAACTCACTAGTTGGCTACGCATGAGATCAAATAAAGGGGCCTCACTCTATTAATTGTAGATAATCCTTAAGGAACAAATTCTTCCTATTAACCATACCTTTTAATACTTAAAAAAAATATATATATATCAAATGTGAGTGAATCCTTTAAAATCAAATGATGGAATCCTCGTTCTACTAAACGAAGTTTAACCCTAAATGAATGAATCTTGTTAGGCATATTTATAGCATTAAAGGATGATGCCAAGTGTGGATGGTTATTTTAAAACTCTAATGAATGAACTTTGTTATATTTAAAACGCTTGAACCTATTTGGAGACCTCCTAATGAAATTATGAATTAAAGTGCTTTGAGTAATTAACCTCTCGATGGCCTCCTCACTAACCAAAGCAATTGAACGCTTCCTAAAATTATAAGATGTCAAACCATTGAACACATATGTAATTGAGATCTATGTAGTATCTCGTAAATAAGATATCCAGTTTAATGGATCTAATGACGCAAGTTGAGTTGGGTGTAAGGTTATGTAATCGCGTTGGGAAACCTCCTTAGGATCGTTTTAGCCTTCCGTTGTGTTAACTAGTTAGAGATAATTTTGAGATAACTTCAATCTATCTTAATAATGTAACTTTTCATTAACGCTCTTAATTATTATTTTAAAAAAAAAATTTACACTCTAATTGAGTGTTTTTAACTTAAACCCTTAGAGGTATCCTGGCGGGGCATTACAGGTCCCTCCAAACTAGTGACTACACCAAATGGTATTAGACCGAGCTTTCATTCCAGATATTGCATTCTACTAATAATTTTGTTGTAGGCTAGAGAACTATGGATCTGACCTGCAACTGCAGAGAACTGGCATGAAGATGGTGCAAAGAGGAAATAGGAATGGTGGAGCGCATGGGAATGCAGACCCTATTGCGATGGAAATATTATGAGGAATTACAACCCGATTAGAATCCATTGAGATAGCACAGAGAAGAGGTTGACATATTAAAGATGTGAGTGAAGATGAAGGAGAAGAAGCCCCAGCAGAACAAGTAAACCCACCAGCAATTGATCCGGATGAAGAAAGGTTCTTAAGGGTTTTGAGTAGAGGGAATGCTAAACCACATTTTACCCTACCTGAATATGATGGAAAGTTGGATTCAGATGAATTGATGGATTGGATCTCAGAGATGGAGAAATATTTTGATTTTGAGAACACTACAAAGGAAAGGAAGGTAAAATATGTCTATACCCGATTGAAAGGTCATGCATCTCTTTAGGGGGAGCATTTGTAGGCTGATAGAAAGAGAAGAGTTAAAGAGAAGATCAAGACATGGGATCAGATGGTTTCTAAGTTAAAATCAAAACTTATGCCAACTGACTACTAAGTGAATCTATTTTGAAAATTGCAGAATTTGAAGCAGAAGGAATCTAGTGTAATGGAGTATACAGAAGCATTCTACAAGTTGAATATCAGATCCAAACATGATGATGATGAATTTGAACAAGTTGCAAGATATTTGAATGGATTGTGAATGACTATACAAGATGAATTCATTTTGATCAAATTACAAAGTGTTGAAGAAGCTTACCAGGTATGCTTTGAAAGCAGAAGAGAAGCTGAACAAAAGACATGAGAAGAGACAAAGAGGTAGAGGTGGAAGGTTTTGCGGAGGAATATTTCAAGGAGGAAGAGGATATACCAGAGGAAGACGAACCTATACAGATTAGAACAAGGCCAAGAAAGTAAGAAAAGATGGTGGTCCATACCAGAAGGATGATATAAATTTCTACTGGAGGAGAGAACCGAATGGCTACTGAAGTGAAAATTTTGGAAAAGATGATAGAAAACAAGATAAGAGAGTATTTAGAGGAAATTTTTATAAGTGTGGAGGAGAAGGACGTCATACTTTTGAATGTAAGAAGATAGATAATATCAGGAGAACAACAGTGGTGGAAGAAATCCCCACCGGATCAGCTAATAAACCAGAAGATGGAGAACTATTGATGATGAGGAGAGCTTTGTGTCATACCGGAGAAGATGAGGAGCCCTTGCAAAGGAAGAATTTGTTCAAGACTAGATGTAGGGTATTTGATAAGTGTTGTAAAGTTGAATTTGGAACAATTGAAACAACCTAAGACTTATCAGATAGCATGGACTTGGGATGAACATAAGTTGTTAGTAAGTGAGGAATGTTTGGTGAAATTGAAAATTGAGAATTATAATGATGAAGTCTTGTGTGATATTATGCCTATGGATATTTGTTACATTTTATTGGGTAGACCTTGGCCGTTTGATAGACAGGAAATACATGATGGGAGAAAGAATATATACACTATTATGGACAATGGGATAAAGAAAACCTTGTTGCTGTGAGGCCTCACCTCGACTCAGTTTGACATTCAGTGGATTTTATATTTTAGACTACTATGGATACTTTGTTTTGATGCATTTTGAGATTTAGAACTTTTATGATTTCAGGATATTGGATAACATTGCTATGAATTGATGTTTTACTTACATGCTTTATGAGATAGAACACTACATGATTATTAGATAGAATGATGTTGCAATGATAGATGTCGTTAATGAATTTGCAGGACTTTACTTTGAATATAGAGCTATGATGTATGTTTAGTTTATGTGAATTGGGATAAAAAAATTGTTTATGTGAATTTGCTTGACAAAAGATGTATTCAATCTGTGCAGATGAAAATTGTATGCAAGTAATGATGTGCATTGTTGTATTATTGAATTATATTTTATATGAATATTTGGGAGTACTAATGTCTAAATTGAGATGCGCAGGAAATTTACCATGTGACCATGGAAAATTACGGAGAATCAAACCTAGACTTAAGTATGTTCGTAAAGCCAGGGTTTGTCTATTTGGAGAGACAACACCCTGTTTGTGTTGTATTTTATTCGTATTAGTATATGCTGCATGTGTGTTTTGTGTTATTTAAATTTATTGTGTAAAAAAAAACCTCAAGAGACAATTTCATGTTTATTTTCGTAAAAGTATTTTATTAGTGTCACTTGACACATGTGAGGATTTAAATTTAAATATTTTATTTTGTCTCTTGATGGGAAAGTGTTAATTATAATTAATTTTAAATAAAATAATGTGTTGTCAAAAAGATATTTTGAGAATATAATATTTGGAGTGGTCAACTTATGTTTGACCCAAAAATAAACTTCAGAGGGGTTTAAGATGGGTTAAATAAACACCTAGGGGTAGTTTATTAGGGTTTCCTGAAGCCCATAAGGTATACCTAGGGGTTAGGGGTAATTTTAGGCAAGTTTCTACTTTATTATGATCTTTTTAACGCTTTAAAAATTGGCTTGTTTGAGTTGAGCGAAAATTGAAAATTGAAGTGAAAATCAAATCCAGATTTTCCCTCTTGGAAGAAAAGTCTTTTTGCATTTTTGCTTTCTTCCTTCTTTTGTTGATTTTTTTTTTAGAATCCTGTGAGAACTCAGTGAGTGAGCTTCTTAAGGAAGATTTTTGGGAATAGCTGGTTAATCACCCACTCTCCATTTTTGGAGACAGAAGAAAAATTTGAAGGAAAAAAATAATGTTATGGGATAAAGAAATTTATTAAGGAAAATAAAGAATTGTGGATTGGGCAGCTCTTCTTCAGATATCATTATAACCTTTGGGCAGAATAAGGTTGGTTTCATTTTTACTTTTAATGTCTAGTTTTGTTTATTTCTGAAAGTTGTTGAATAAGAAAATCTGTATTCTTGAAAATGAATGTTTGAAAATCTTTTGGTTTTGTTTTATGAATGAATGTGTTTTGGGAGTTTTCTCAAGATCTCTCTTCCTCTTGGGAGAGAAGAGGATCTTGAGGGTGGTAGCAGTGACAGCCCTCGAGTGAGAGACTCTCTTTAGAGAGCGATCACAAGGGATCTTTGTGTGACCCTTGCTGCATGGCCTGTTTGTGCAATGGGGGTCATAAGGAGGGTTATAAGGCTAGAATGCCTTTGGGGGGCATAAGGAATTTATGGGGTTGAGATTTTGATATGTTATTTGTGCCATGAGGTGGCTTCTTGTTATTACATACTTGCAGATTCTCCTCAGGGTATTTGGTCCACTACCACCCTTTGAAATTATTCACCATCAGAGTGTGGTGCTGTGAAAGCCAGGTTGGGAATGTGTCTGTAATATTTGTATGTTTTGTGTTTCTTTGTGTTTGCCTATTTGTTACCCGTCTAGGAATTGGTTCTCCGAGCTCGGGGGTGGCTACCAGTTAGCCTAGGCTGGGAGGTGAGCACTCCGTGGTCAGTTTTGTGTTTTCTATTATGCAGGAAATCCAGAGGAAAGAGGATAGAAATTCATGAAAGATATTCAGAAGATTGAAATTGAAGATATTTCAAATCAGTTTGTAGATATTGTTTTAAAGTTGTTGTGAATAAATGCCTCATTCAAAAGAAAGGAGAAGCAAGTTGAAAATTTTGTAATAATAGATTTGAAGTTTTATTATTGTGACTGTTCAGAAAAAACATTCTGTATATTTGATAGTATATATTAGAGATGTTTTACAGAAAGAGAAAAGGCTTGATTTTACTTCTAGTATATTTGAAAAAAGAAAAGAAAATTAGTGATGCATGTAAAGCTTCTTGTTTTATGAAAGAAATAAAAAAAAATCTGTTTTCATTTAGATTTTTACCTGTATTTTTAATTGAGTCAATTTAGAAGTTTATTTTAGCTGAAAGCTTTTAAGTATTTTAGATAGAAAGAAAAGTTGTTTTATGTGAATATTTTATTTAAAGAAATATTAAAAGATTTCTTATTACAAAAAAAGAGAAATGAATAATGTATCCTTGTGAAATACTTTAGATTGTATTTTTTTTGTTAACTTTGATAGAAGTTTGTTTTATAGATGCACTTAAATTTATATATATATATATATATATATATATATATATATTTATATTTTTGATTTAACTTGGTTATCTTTTCCATTATTATATTAGCTTAAAAATTTGCATGTAATAATTCTCTTGTAAAAAGTATATAAACTTTATTTGGTATTAAATTTATCATTTTATTTATGCATGTTAATTTTTTTGTAAACACCATATATATATAAATATATATATACATATATATAAATATATATATTTTTATATTTATATATATATATATATATTTAAATGTTATTGTATTTTTTTTTAAAAAATTTTTTAAAAAAATATAGGTTGGAGACCCCGCGGGCTCCACTGTGTGTACGCACAGTGGACGACCGTGCGGCGCCCACTGTGTGCACACACAGTGGTGCCGCCAGCGGCGCCTACTGTGTGGGTACACAGTGGTGCCGCGGCACCACTGTGCGCTCACACAGTGGTGCGCGCGGCCAGCCACCACTTGGAACCTCTGCGACCTGCAAGTAATTTCGGACATGGCCGCCGTAAGGTCTTCGGCCCGGCATGAATCTTTACCTGCTAAAAAAAAAAGGGGTTAAAACCCTAGCCCGATAGCGGCTAGGGAAGTTTAGTTTTTAAAATCAAAAAAAAATAAACATGTAATTTGGATTTGGGTAATGGTTAAATAAGAATTTAGAACCCTAATTAGGGTTGAGGAAATTAAGTGATAATATTTAGAAAGTTGAAATGGATTTAGGAGGTTAGGATTAAAATATTGGAATATATGTAGAATATATATATAATAATATATATGTTTCCATATATATATATATGGGAATATATATATGAATATATATGTATGTTTTTTTTTTGAGTTTAATTGATTTAAGAAATTAAATTATTGATATACAAAATATATGCATGATCTATATGTATATATGTACTTTTTATATGTACACAATATAGATATGGAAGAAAATTATAAAGAAGAAATTAATTAAAATTGCTAAGACTATATAGTCATAGTGGGAAATAAATTTTAAAATATCTCTCCTAATATTTTTAGTATGATTAATTTAATAAAACTATTAATTAAATATCTTTTGGAGATAAAATTTAAACCAGTAGGTTATTCCGCAATTAGAATATAACTGATTGTCGATGCTTCATTCGTTTCGGAAGGAGCTCGAATTTATTAATGGATTTTTCTCTAACGCTTGTCGCAAGAGTGTGCTTATTAATTAAATTAAGTATTTTTTTAATAAAAAAAATTGTTCCGTTTTTGCCCTAAATTTTGGGCATGACAGTTGCCCTTGGAGGAGCCTTTGAAGAGTGAATTCTGCACGAATGCTAGAATTTGTTTGGTGGATGGAAGGAAATTCTTGGATGGAATGAGACATGATTAGTTCCCAAGTAGATAGAATCTAAGGCATGAAGAACAAGAACTAGAAGAGCTGAAAGAGTCACCGATAGAGTATGAAGACATCATTTTAGATAATGTGCTTGATGGATTACCACCTATGAGAAGTATCAGTCATTGCATGGACCTGATTCTTGAAACTGGTTTTCCTAACAAAGCTGCACACCAGATGACACTGGCAGAGAATGAAGAGTTGAATAGACAAGTGCAGGAGTTGTTGAAGAAAGGTTTGATCAAAGAGAGTTTGAGTCCTTGTGTAGTACTATTAGTATTAGCACCTAAGAAGAATGGAGAATGGAGGATGTGTACTGATTCTAGATCAATAAACAAGATCACAATGAAATATCGGTTTCCTTTTCTTAGGATGGATGACATAATGGACTATTTAAGTGTAGCCAAATACTTTACAAAGATAGACTAGAAGAGTGGATATCATCATATCAGGATCAGAGAAGGAGATGAGTGGAAGACAACATTCAAGACAAATGAAGAATTGTATGAGTGGTTGGTGATGCCTTTTGGATTGACTATTGCACCGAGTAGTTTCATGAGGTTGATGAATCAGGCATTGAATAAATTCTTGGGTAAGTTTGTTATTATATATTTGGATGAAATTCTGATTTTCAGTAAGACAAAAGAGGAGCATTTGTTGCATTTAAGACAATTTTTGCAGAAGTTGAGAGAAGAAAAGTTGTTAATAAACCTTAAGAATTGTGCTTTCATGAAGGAAGAGTTCATCTATTTCGGATTTGTGATATTTGAGGATTATTTGAAAATAGACCCTGAGAAAGTAAAAGCAATTATTGAATGGCCTACACCAAAAAGCATTGGAGAGGTAAGAACATTTCATGGATTTGCTAGTTTGTACTAGAAGTTTATCATAAATTTCAGTTATGTTTGTAGTCCTATGACTAAGACAATGAGGGGAGATAGGAAGGAATTCAAGTGGACCACTGGAGAAAACAAAAGTTTTGAACTGTTGAAGCAGAAAGTGAATGAGCAGCCTCTGTTAGCTTTACCAAATTTCAACAAAGTATTTCAAGTGGATTATGATGCAAGTGGAACAACAAGAGGAGCAGTCTTGAGTCATGAAGGGAGAGCAGTATCTTATTTTAGTGAGAAGTTGAATGATGCCCGAAGGAGATATTTAGTGTATGATCAGGAAATTTATGCCATAGTTCAAGCCTTGAATAAGTGAAGACATTACTTGTTGCCCAAGGAGTTTGTGTTGTATACGGATCATCAAGCTTTGCAGTATTTGAATAGTCAGAGTAAGTTGAATCAAAGACATATAAGATGGGTAGAATTTTTGTAGAGTTACACCTTTGTGTTGAAGCATAGAAGTGGGAATCTAACAAAGTTTCTGATGCATTGAGTAGAAGAAGGAATTTGTTGATAGAGATGAGGGTTACAGTATTAGGATTTGAGGAGTTGAAGACCTTCTATGATGATGACCCAAATTTTGCAGAACCTTGGAGAGCATGTAGAGAACCGTTTACTGTAAATAGAAGCAAGTGGTTGGATTGCTTCATTTAGGATGGGATGTGTATGCAGGAAAAGTGGGCTAATAAAACTCAATATGTGAAAATATGGCTAAATACTAGTCCACACACACACACAGGACTTTTGGTGCAAGCTATGGAGTAACAGAATATTACTCAGCTTCCCAAGGTGGGTCCCATGGTTCTCTATCTCACAATGTCCCTCAAACCAATGTTTTTGCTCTCAGATCACTGAGCAAAATGGTTTAGGGATGGCAAATGCAAGAACGAGGGATGTTTTTGATAGATTTAGATTGAAAGGTATGCTAAGCTATGCATGATTCTAGAAATGCAATAAACTAGATGATAAGATGACAAGGTTAGTATGAATACTATCCTAACATGATATATTTAGTCTATGATTGAGCTAAATGATAAAGAAAGTATTCTAAACATGCATATTTAGACTAATTTCTAGTTAAAGAGAGGCTAAAATGATGACCATAAAATGATGTGTGAAAGCTTGAATGTATTTGAGCATAAGTGTGATACTACAAATTTGGAGGATGATCAAAATGGAGGAATGAGAGCTCTATTTATAGCAAAAATAGGGCAATGGATGGCCAGGATTAAATGGTTTAATCAAGGTTTGAGTTTGAAAGTTGGGGATCCATGTTTGCAATTGGCACCAATGAAATGGTGACAAGTGTCAACATAGGGTTGGGTTGAGAGAAGGGGTTGGAGGCATTAAATGCCTGAGGAGACCTCATGGTTATCTAGAGGGTAAGGGTCAAGCTTAAGTTAGGCTTACCCAATGGATTAAGAGTTAATCCAAGGATAAACTCTTGTGCAAATGATTAAGAGATAATCATGGTCAAAGCATTAAAGGCCTGATAAGACCCTTGGGTTGGGTGAAGGTTGAGTTAAAACAAATTCATTAACCATGTAAGAGGGTTTGAGTTAACCATTAATGGTTATTGGAGACTTTGGGGGATTAAGTGGTTGAAGGTTGGAAGCCTTTAATGGTTATCAAAGACTTTGAGGAATTAATGGTTGAAGGTTGAAAGCCTTTAATGGTTATCAAAGACTTTGAGGTTTGAGAAGTGACTTCCCTTTGCTTAGGGATGTGACAAAGTTTAGAGGAGGGATTAGGTTAATTAGAAGTGATTAGAAGATTCTAGAAGGGATTAGAAAGGGGTTTAGGATTTTGCAAGTGGATGGAGGGATAATAAAGTAATTTAATTCAATTTGGTTGCAATTTGGGGGAATTAAATAAATTAGATTTATTCAATTTTAGGATAACTATTTAGTTAAATTTGAATTTAATTAAAAGTGGATAGGGGGGATTTAATTGAGTAAAATTATTTATTCACTAAATGGGTATAGTGAATTTTATTTAAATAAATTGAGTAATTTACTTAATAAAATAGAAGAATGTGGATAATTTAATTAAATTGGATTTAATCAAATAGAGAAATGAACATAAAATATTCATTTAGGAATATGGTCATTTTTATACGTCTACATTTTGCCCCTCTTTGAAGTGACGTGTGTGCACATGTTATTTCAAAGAAAATGATGTGTTTTTGTGATTTATGATCAAATGCAATTTTTGTGTCACTCTTTGATTTGCAAGTCGTGCCCCAAATTCGATTTGATGTGTGATGCCCCAGATTCGATATTTGATGATGATGCCCCCTTGGGAGATGAATCAATTTTTTTTTGAAAATTTTGGATTTAATTTGATGAGGTTCGTGTGATGTGTATGATTTCATTTATGTGAAATGTGTGCAAATTGATTCATCTCCCGATAAGTTACAAATGTTATGGTATAGGGGAGACCGCGACCATATTACAAGTCCATTTGGCTAACCCTAAATTCATTTTCCTCCTATAAAAGGGGAAAAGAGCATGAATTAGATTCATTTGTTCATTGTTGACTTTGGAGAAAGAGAATTTTCTCTACAGAGAAAATGCCTATTCCGTATCATAGACACCGTTTCAAGTGCATTCGGAGGTACCGGAGACCTGCAACGTATGGACCACTAGTAAGTCAACATTTTTGACCCTCTTTTGACTTTTCATTTGGTCATTTTTAGTTTTTTTTTTATTTTCAAAGTTTGGGTTTAATGGTTTAGCGCGTCTAGGGCGTAAACTAGCGCATACGAAGTGTAGAGTAGCGCATCTAGTCGAATATTAGGGGTTGCGTCCGAAATGAAAAGGGCAGCGCATAGAAAACATAGGTTAGCACATAGACGCAGAATAGCGCATAGGGATTGTCGGGTAGTATGTCAGGTTAACAGGTTAGCGCGTAGAGTAGACCTAGCGCATAGGGGTCACAGGGGTTCGCATGGGTAAGGGGGTTTAGTGCGCAGGGTTAACCTAGTGCATAGGGTCAAACGGGTAGCACCCAGGAGGTGTAGATTAGCGCGTAGATGGAGTTTAGTGCATAGAGTAGGTTAGGCAACGCATGGGGGAAAAGATTAGCGCGTAGAGTCAGTCTAACGCATGGGGTAGATAGAATAGCGCGTAGGAAAGACAGCCTAGCGTGTGGGGGGTTTTTAGCGCATTGGGTATCTATTTTAGCGCATCTGAAAAAATTTTGCATGATGGGGTGATTTGTAAATATTTTTGTGTCATGCTATCATGATTTTATGGATTTGTCCAATATGAGTGTTGATATAACTTGTTTTGATTTGCGATATTCCAAGTTATGTATAGATATCAATGTGTTGTGTTGATCAAAATATGATGCATGTGCGTGTTCTATTTCAAGTTCAATGTGTGAAGCCTGATGTGTATTAGAAGCTAATATGGGTTGGAAACTTGAGTTGTGTTACAAGCTAATATGGGTGGGAAACTTGAATTGTTTTACAAGTTTATGTGATTTTGGAGACTTAAGTTGTTTTACAAGTTTTGATATGGTTTTTGAGAACTTGAGTTGTGTTACAAGTTGATATGAAATGATAGGATTTTGAACTTGATGTAGATGCGCAAATTTGTTTCATGTTGTTGATGTGAGTTTGATTTTGATATCGTTGTTTTGATGTGAAAACTGATATTGGATTTGTTTTTCTTGTTTTGACAGGAGCGATTGGGTGTGGTTAAGTCATGAGAGAGATTTCCCAGACCATGGACATTGATACCACAATTGTCTTAGGCCGATCTTGATATTATTGAGAGATGTGGGTTGACCTCCCTTTTGGATATGCCTCGGTTCACTGTGAACCGGGGGCTACTGACAGCATTGGCTGAGAGGTGGCATAGTGATACAAACACCTTCTACTTTGTGACTGGAGAGATGACAGTCACCCCAGAGGACTGTTACAGGATTCTATGGATTCTCGTAGTAGGTGCACTACTACCATATGAGCAGTCGGAGGAGGGTGGTATAGAGGCATTGTGCCGCATATTCCAGGATGATAGAGTCTGCGGCTATGATATCCCATGGCAGGAGTTTTTGGACTTAGATTATGCACCGCTGCCATCCGTACTAGCAGGGTTTATTGGTGGATTCCTTTGTCCTGATCGCAGGTTAAAGGGATTTTCAGTGGGATGGGGGCTAGTGTTGGAGGAGATGGTCACACAGGGTAGGAGGTTTTCATGGGGGTCAGCTATGCTGGCTCATCTATACAGGGGTCTGCATGAGGTGGTATACCTCAGTTACTATAGTTTGTCAGCTGGCGTGACATTATTATAGGTATGGTGCTAGGAGCATATTCTAGCGGTGAAGCCACTAGCAAATAGGGACAAGCCCGTAGGAGCAGCATATGCCTATGGATATAGGGGTCTAGTTGTTCAGCGTAAGCTAGGCAAACTAGAGCACTGGAGGAGAGTGCTCGATGATATAGATACGGTCATCTAACGACCATATACAGGATGTGAGGTGTGGGCAGAGGATGGGCTGGAGATGCCCTTTGTTTTTATTACTAGATACTTGATCGGGAGGACCTCGTTTGTGATCGAGAGGTTTTTGGTGACCCAAGTTTTGAGGCAGTTTGGGTGCCAGCAAGGTATTCCATAGGGGACGTGCCTATATGCACGGCGGTGGCAGGATGTGGCTGATTAGGGGCCGACCATTGATAGTGTAGTGGTGGTGGAGGAGTTTGTCGGGTTGGCCGGGCAGATATGGGATTATGCCCCTGAGATTTAGGATGTGGGCATGACGGATGAGTTTGCCCGATTGTTTGCTGCGTGGGCAGTGGCCAGGATATCTGATCCTGATGAGATGAGGTCAGCTTTTGATTCTGATGAGGAGGAGGGAGAGGGAGATGATGATGATGGAGAGGATAGAGGGGATGGACAAGGGAGAGGAGCTAGAGGGAGATGGGGAGGTAGAGCTAGGAGAGAAGATAGGGGTGTGGAGAGAGCAGTGAGACAGGGTGTGATAGATAGGGGGAGAGGTGGATTAGCGATTGGAGCCGGTGGACAGGGGAGAGTGGGGGAGGTGCTAGCTGTAGTGGGGGGTTGATGATGAGGTGAGGTGACCAGCTCAGAGGAGGAGGACAGATGTGCTCCCACCTCCAGCACTAAGGACAGGCAGGGTTGGAGGAGTTGCCCCAACATAGGTACCACTACGGGTTCGGATCCCTACACACATTCAGGATGCATAGATCTAGACCCTATAGGTGACTATTCAGCAGCTGCAAGCACAGATTTTGACCTATCAGCGATAGATTTCTCAGTTGACCACTGAGCGGGATAATGAGATTGAGCGGAGGGGGTGAGCGGAGGAGGTGGTGTCTAGCATGCAGAGAGCAGCAGTGGGTGGTCCTATGAGAGACACCCTGAGAG
Source organism: Cryptomeria japonica (assembly GCF_030272615.1). Taxonomy (NCBI): domain Eukaryota; kingdom Viridiplantae; phylum Streptophyta; class Pinopsida; order Cupressales; family Cupressaceae; genus Cryptomeria; species Cryptomeria japonica. The sequence goes on along the minus strand of NC_081414.1, from coordinate 884,398,834 downwards.
AGCTAGCATTGAGGGCTCAGGAGGCAAAGTATTATAGGCGGCATTATGAGGCTGCAGTACCCAGGGATCGCTGAGTACAGAGTTTTGCACAGTCGAGATCTAGTCGATCTCGAGATACTGGTTCGTGATCTGAGAGCTGAGGTGTTATGGGGCCACCGAGACAGGACCCTCCTGGAGATCTAGGAGCAGGGACATCTAGAGCGAGACCATCTCCATCAGGGGATAGTCATACTTGAGAGACTTGGTCTCCGTTGTATTTTTGAGCATTGTATTCTTTGTACTGGACACAGTGTTTTGACAGATTTTGTAGATTTGGATTGTTTTGAGATACATATATATATTCAGCACCATTTGCTTTGATCATGTGATGTGTTTAGATGGATGCATGTTATGTGGGCTATTTCATTATTTTATGATGATGCAATGCTTAAATGTATGATGCAGGATGTATGCTTTAGATTTATCTTGAAAATGAGATGTATGATTTGATATGCTGTGCAATGTATGATTTGATAATGAGATGTATGATATGCTGTGAAATGTAGTGTACAATGATATGCAACTAATCATAAAAATGATATGCAACTAATTGTAAAATGATATGCAACTAATGTGTAAAAATGATATGCAACTAATGTGTTTGGAGCATCCTCATTTTGCATTTTGCCATCCCTGATACAACCATTGTATTTGCTTTCTTTGTAAGTTTCATCATTGAGCATTGATTTGTTTAGGATATGTTGAAAATTTATACAAGCATAATGGTATAATTGAACCATGATGACCTGAGAAAATTTACATGATGTTTGATTTTGCAAGATAGCACAAGCATCAAGGTATAATTGAACCAGGACAACCTGAGTGTGTATTGCGTAAACAGACAAGATTAAATCATTTGTATGCATGAAGTGGAATCAGGCCTTCAGTGATATTTGATGTATCATGTCTTGAGACAAGGATTCACACAGTACAAGTGATCGCCTCCCAGATAGAAAACTAAGAAAATATTGGAAGTTCCCCATGATCTCTAGCTTTGAAGCCTTTTAGTGAGAAAAAAGGAAAAGATTCCAATAATTGGAAAAGTTCAAAATGCAATATAGTCAAGATTTGTATGCGATAATGCAACATTTAGTACTTCAGAAAATCAACCATCCTTGGTATTTTTGTGAATTGGTTTGTTTTGTGTTTGCGATGAAGTGTAGTTTTGGTTGTTGGATGTCATGCTTATGAGTTTTGGCAATAGTTTTGATGTTTTGAATGTTTGCAAGTTTCTTGAACAAGTTAATGCCCCTAGCTGAGTGTGCCTCGTGATATGATCATGTACAGTGATTTCCAAGCCATGGTGGAATGTGGTAAGAGGATAGATATATATGGATAACTCAAGATAGTGACTACGCTAAGTATGTCCTGAATGGATGTATGCTAAGTGTCGAGCGATGGCCGATAACGTTTGTACGGATAAAATGCCATGGAGATAGATAGAGGAGTCATTCTTTCACAAGAGCGCCTGTTTACCAGGTTTTCACCATTTGTTTTTATTGTAATTTGTTTTTGTTTTTTTCTGGATTTTTTGATTTTTTTGATTGTTTTTTTTTTTGGCTTTTTCCGTGCACTAGGCTACTTAAGTATAATACTTCTTTAGATGAATGTTGTTAGTTGGGTCGTCGAGCACATCTCCTTCTAAAGTTGTAAGCTGATAGGCACCTGATCCATAGACTGATATGATGATATAGGGACCCAACCAGTTAGGTTCAAATTTCCCTTTCTTTTCTCTATCTTGCTGATTTCTTGGATTTTTTTTGAGGACTAGGTCGCAACTTTGAAGTTTTTGGGAATGACCTTGTGATTGTAGCTCCTACACATGCATTGCTGCTATGCTTTGAGATGAGTATAAGCATGCTGGCGTCTTTCATCTAATAGTTCAAGTTCTTGCAGTTGGTTAACTCGATATTCTTCATCTGGGATTAAACCTTTCAAAGAGACTTTGAGAGATGGGATTTCTACCTCCAGGGGTAAAATGGCCTCTGATCCATATACCAATGAGTATGGTGTTGCTCCTATAGGTGTGCGGATGCTGGTTCTATATGCCCAAAGTGCTGGATTGAGTTGTACATGCCAATCTTTGCCTGCATCATTCACTGTTTTCTTTAGGATTTTCAAGATTGTTTTGTTAGATGCTTCTACCTGACCATTGCCCTGTGGGTAATATGGTGTAGAAAACTGATGTAGGATTTTGAACTTTTCACATAGTTCCTGTACATCTTGGTTTTTGAAAGGTCATCCATTATCTATGATGATTGAACTTGGAATACCATATCTGCAGATCAGATAATTTAGGATAAAAGAGGCAATTTGTTTCCCAGTCACTGTGGTCATGGGAACTTCTTTGATCCATTTGGTAAAGTATTCTGTGGTAGTTATAATGAACTTGTGTCCATTTGAAGATGAAGGATGCATTTTGCCAACTAAATCTAGTCCCCATTGACAAAAGGGCCAGGACATTGTAAATGGCTGCAGTTCTTGTGCTGGTGCATGTATCAGATTACCATGGATCTGGCACTTAGGACATTTTTTGGCGAAGTGATATGAATCTTTTTCCATTGTAGGCTAGTAGTATCCCATCCGTAGAAGCTTTTTAGCAAGAGTAGTGCCACTTGAATGTGTGCCACAAATACCTTCATGAAGCTTGTGTAAAGTAGAATCAGAATCATTACGATCAAGGCAACGAAGAAGAGTACCATCTAGACCTCGATGATATAAAGTATTAGCGGTAAGGGTGTAACGGGTGGCTTGTCAGATAAAGTTACGTTTTTGGTTACGGGATTCATCAATTGGTAAGATATTGTGTTTGAGGTAGTCATATATTGGTCCATATAATGGAGAATCCAAACCAGTCAAGGCATAGATAACCTGGGATTCAGAGTGGTCATAGGCGGGGGAGAACAGTTGCTCTACCAGGAACTCATAACGACTCTGCTGCTCTGGAATTTGTAGTAGTGAAGCGATAGTAGCCATTGCATTGGCTGCTTTGTTGTTCAATCTTGGTATTTGTTCGAAGGTGATGTGCACAAAATACTGTTTGAAGTCATCCACCATCCACTTGTAGGGTAGTAGCTTGTCATCCTTTGTCTAATAGTTGTTGTTGATTTGATTGACAACTAGTTGTGAGTCTCCATAGACTTTTAACTCTATGATTTTCCATTCGACGGCCATTTTGATGCCTATAACCAATGCCTCATATTCAGCCACATTATTTGTGCATGGAAACATAAGCCTATATGATCTTGGCATAGTGTGTCCTTCAGGAGTGATGAATAGAATGTCGGCCCTTGAACCATGTTGTGTATAGGATCCATCAAAGTATAGAGTCCATTCCTTCTTCAAAAAAAAAAAAAAAAGTCTTTGTGCATCAAACTTATAGTCTCATAATATTAAGCATATTATCTCTCTTTGATAGAATAGCATGTTAGATCATTTTGATAGCATTCCAATCTTAGATATATCATGTTAGCTTCATCTTAGTATCATTTTCATACTAGTTCAAGCTTCATATAAATATCTTGCATCCTATCATCATCTAGTTTCATATCTAAATCATCACTAGGATCTTGGTTGCATTCCATTTAGATCTTAGAATCATTTTAATCTCGTTCTTTAGGTTGTCATCTTAAAGAATCAAGTGCTCTTCCAAGCTGAGAGCCACCTTGAATCTTGAAGATCCTTGGAGATAGAGGAGCATGGAATGATATTAAAGAGTTTAGATTATTTTTAAAGAGTTGGAAACATAAGCCTATATGATCTTGGTATAGTGTGTCCTTCAGGAGTGATCAATAGAATGCTGGCCCCTGAACCATGTTGTGCATAGGATCCATCAAAGTATAGGGTCCATTGTTTGTGAGAAAGAGCAAGAACGTCCCTGTCTAGAAATTCAATCTCCATGGTTTGTTTTCTTGGTAGCGGTGCTTCAGCCAGTTGATCTGCAATTGCTTGTCCTTTGATGGCTCGTCTTTCTGTGTACTAGATGTCGAATTCACTAAGAATCATGACCCATTTAGCCAATCATCCTGTAAGAGCTGCCTTGCTGAGTAGATATTTGAGAGGATCAATTTTTGCTACTAGCTTAATGATGTGTGCTAGCATATAATGTCAAAACTTTTGAGATGCAAAGACCACTATTAGGCAAGCCTTTTCAATGAATGTATAGTTGAGTTCATAGCCATTCAATGTCCGACTGATGTAATATATGGCTCGTTCCTTTCCTTGTTGATCTTCTTGTGCCAATAATGCCCCCAGCGATATATCTATTGTGGAGATATATAGTATAAGAGGCTTTCCTGTGACTGGTGGTACTAGAACTGGTGGATTCATCAGGTACTGTTTGATTTGGTAAAAAGATTCCGCACACTTAGTCTCCCATCTGAATGATACATTTTTGTGTAGCAAATGGTTAAATGGTAGACTTTTATCCGCTAGTTGAGTGATGAATCACCTGATTGATTGAAGTCGTCCCTATAGAGATCTGAGTTGACTTATATTCTGCGGTGGTGGCATGTCCATAATAGCTTATACCTTTGCTGGATCAACTTCAATACCTTTAGTTGAGACTATGTAGCCTAGTAACTTGCCTGATGTAACCCCGAAGACACACTTCTTAGGGTTGAGTCTGACTTGAAATTTCTCCAATCGATCAAAAATCTTTGTTAGGATGTCAAGATGTTCAGCTCTGGTGAAGGATTTAGCTAGTAAATCATCCACATAGTCTTCCATAAATGTGTGCATCATATCATGGAATATTGTTGTCATTACTCTTTGATAAGTGGCCCCTGCATTCTTTAAGCCAAAAGGCATAACATTCCAATAGTACGTTCCCAAAGGACAGGTGAACACTATTTTATCTTGATCTTCAGGAGCTATTTTGATTTGATTATAGCCTGAGAAACCGTCCATTAATGAGAGCATTGCATGGCCTGTTGTGAGGTCTACAATTATGTCGATACTGGGTAGAGGAAAGTCATCTTTTGGAAAAGCTTTGTTGACATCCCTGAAGTCAGTGCATATTCTGATACTACCATCTAGTTTTGATACTGGAACGATGTTGGAAATCCATTTTGCATAGTCAATGGGTCAAGTGAATCTGACATCTAATAGTTTCTTGAGTTCAGTTTTGACCATGAGTGCCACCTGTGGATTCATCTTCCATAGCTTTTTCTTGACTGGCTTAACTCCTGTAGAAATGGACAAGTGATGCATGATTAAATGTCGATCTACTCCGGGCATATCAGCGTATGACCAAGCAAAGTTAATTTGTTGTGCTTTAAAGAAAATGATAAATGCCGCTCTTTCTTCCTCTGTCAGAGATTCTGCAAGGTGTATGTTTCTGACTATGTCCGTGGTACCAATGTTGATTGATTGAGTGGGCTCAATCAATATGAGTGATCGCTCATGAAAGTGTTCAAGAAGAGTGTCAAGTCACCCATCATCAGGTGCCTTAAAAAGGTTTTCACCTTCAGATGTGTCCTTTATTTTTATTGTTTTGTGATCTAGAGCTGCCATTGACTGGTTTTCAGCGTCAGATCCTTTATTTGGTTCATTTTTGCGACTAAGAGACTTGGCACTCCCTGATTGACAGACATCGTTATTTTGTTCACTGGTAGAGCCTATTTCTAGATTTACGATACATAGGTAATGGATAATAGATTCATCATCTAGGAAAATTGGTATATTATGGTTTTCAGGTTCATCCCAGTCGATGAGGTCAGGAAAGACAAGCGGTAAGGAATCGTTGGGTGGATCAAGCTCTGCTACTGTAAGTATTAGAATAGAGTTTTCATCATGATGGGTCTTGGTTTTAAAGAAGTTCAGGATTTCATCGAGGTCTTCGATGGTATTATCTTTTGCATAGACTTGTGCATAATGTTTTGTGTTCGCTTTCCTTAGCGTCATAGATATTTTGTGGTCCAAATTCAAGAGGTCTATCTTCTGCATTATGTTCTTCTTGAGAAAGGGGTATGGAATCAGTATCATCTGGGATATGTGTAGTAGCATTGGAGCAGGTACCCCATTCATATTTATTGGAATTTGTCTCATAGGCATCATCCCAGATTCTATCTGTGCTGCAAACAGGTATGTTGTATGGTGAAAACAAATTTTTGATGATGGATACCATTTTGATATTTTGAGTTGATTTTGTGTCAGATCCGTCTTCTACTTTCTGAATTTGTTCATAGACTGTGCTTCCTCAAGGAGGAATGACTGTATCTGGAGATGAAATGATTTGTTTTTGAGACATTGGTGTTGAAATATGCGCTACTGCTATAGATATGGCCTTCTTATGATTTAGAAGCTTTTCCTGATGCACCTTCTGATCTTGACGTTCCTGTGCCTTGTGGATTGTTTCTGCTGATTCAAAGAGTGCTTCCTGCCAGGATTCTTCTTTGTACTTCTTCTTTACCTTCCATTAAGGTTTTTTAGTTGTGTGTGGTGGCCGTTTCAATAGGAATGTGAGTTTAGAACCCAATCCTACTTTGTTTCTACTAGGTTGTGAAGGAAGATCTATAGGTTCAGTGACTCCTTCTTTGCATTTCCCAATAGGTCCTTTACCACCATATCCCATTTGCTTCATGATTAAGTATCCTTTTCCATACAGGTGTGTCAGTAGAACCACATCCAGAGCAGCTGCTCTATTATCTTCTTCCTCATCTTTGTATAACTAGCTAAGAATGTCCTTGTCTTCTGATTCATGTGCTAGAGTACCCAATTGGATGAGGGTACCATCAAATTTGGTGATGGGCTGAGTGGCTAGATGTGTTGATGTAGTAGGCAAACCATGTGATCTAGGTGATGTTGGCAATTTGGCCAAACATAAAGGCTCCAAAGAGTATTCTCCCATGCCTTGGTCTTTGATTTGCATTTTCTGCTTGAAGTCTTCAAACAAGGAGTTGGGCTTTGCTATTTGTAGATCTGATGTCAAGGATTGTTGTTTTTCTCTATTATGAGGAACCAAACTGTCTTGGGCTGCCCCCATTGCATTGCAATGCTAAAATGGATTGTGATTAGCAGATATAGAGATTTCTTGTCCATCTGACACACTAGTGATACGTAGAAGGTACTGCTTGCATTTCATGTATCCAAGGTCATCCTAACAAAATATTGTAGGTTAGATCTATGTCTAAGACTTGACATACAATATCTTTTTGTACTAGTCCCACTTGAATAGGTAATATCACAGTTCCTTTAGAGGACCTTTCCTCATCATCATATGCTTTTATGGTAATCTTCTTGCAAGGATCAATAGATTCTTCTGAGAAGCCTAGTGCATGGATAAGCTTTAAAGTACATATATTAAGTCCGGCTCCTCCATCGATTAAGACTCTTTTCACTCGGTGTTTGCAAACAATGACTTCAATATGGAGAGGAGTATTATGTGGATGACTCAAGGAAGTATTTTCATGCTCTGAGAAGGTGAGGTTATGAGATCCTATCATATGGGTGACCATGGCTTGAAATCTGTCTGTATCCAGATTTGGACGTACATTGGTTTCCAATAGTGCTTGTTCCAATATGTCTTTGTGCTTTGGTGATAGTTTCAACAATTCTAGTATAGATATTTGAGCTGGAGTATTGCGTAGTTGACTAACCAAGTCATATTGAATTTTTGGTGTGATAGTAGTAGGTGCAGTATGTCCTTTCAAGACATATTTCTGAGTTTGGGTTGTTACATTGACAGATTCATGATCATGCTGATCTCAAATGGTAATGCCATTTACTTGATGATCTTTAGCTGATATGTGGTTGATCGTGTTGTTGTAGATGTGATTGATACGAGCTCCGCGTGTATCATCCGAAGTTGATGCTCCATCTTTGTTGTAATTTGGGAGAGGATTTTTGAAGGCTCCGTGATCACCATTTGTTTTGAGACCGTCCACCATTAAGTTACCTCGATCAATCATGTCCTGTACCAAGTGTTTCAATCTCATGCAATCATTCATTCTATGACCCTTGTTACGATGAAAATCACAATAATGTGAATCATTCCACCAAGGTGGTTTGATTGGGGGTTCATAGTTGCTGATTGGAGGCAAAGAAAGAATCTTGTTTGCCAAAAGTTCTCTGAATGCTGATTCTAATGATTGTCCTAGTGGTGTGAAGATACGCTTTTGGAAATTGTTGGTGTTGTTTTGTGAATTGTTGTTAGGTCCTGGATTCATGTTTTTGCTTTGAGTATCGTTGGTGTTGTTTGTGTTGAGTTGTTCTTGATCAGTGTTTGGTGCATATGTGTTAGCATGGGGATTAGCATTTTTAGGATTTTTCGTATTTTGAGGATTTTCGGATAATGCAAGCACTGGTTGCTTAGATTTGGGATCATATGATTCATTGTTGCCTTCGTTTTTGTTTCGAGTCCAAAATCGAGATTTGTCAAGATTGGTGTTGTTCTGATTATTGTAGTTTGATGAGTTTGTTCCTTGTAGAATTTGAGTGTTCCTTTTTTGACACATGCTTCCTCTACTTGAATGCCATTTTCAATCAATTTAGCGAAAGATGGTATGCATTGAAGTTTTAGTCTGTAACTCATTTCGCCATTTAAGTTATCGATGAAGATTTCCATTTTCTCCTTTTCAGGAATATCTCGAGGATATCGTGATACCGTGCATCGCCAGCATTGAAGGAACATCATGAATGTTTCATTGTTCTTTTGTTTGGTATTGCAGACATCTAGCATGGTTATGGCATGTTGAATATTGTAGGAATATTGTGTTATGAATTTGTTAACCAATTCATCAAATGATCTGATAGGTGGTGTAATCCTGGATAACCATTCCATTGTTTGTCCTCCCAGGCTTCTTGGGAATAACCTCATCAGATAAGTGTCATCATGAGCAAATTCAAGACTCATGGTGCAAAATTCTTGAACATGATCCCGAGGACCACTTTTCCCATCATATTTATCAAATTTGGGAACATCAGAGTTTGGAGGAAAAGGTACCATGTTCAAGCTTCTGTCAAATGGATAAGGATAGATTTCGTTTATAGAGTACAGCATTGTTGCCCCTTGTTGCATATCTTATATTTGTCTTTGCAACATTTGCATTTGTTGAGTAAGAGCAACCAAAGGTGCATTATATTGCCGAGGGAAGAGTTCTTCCCTTGTATTTGTTCTTAACTGAAAAGGTGTGCTAAACGGTATGTGTTGTTCTGGAGTTTCGAGCTCAGGTATACGCATTTCTAGTATACATTGTTCTGGAATATGTTACTCAGGTATGTGAGTTTCTTCTTCTCTTTGTTGTTCTTGATATGCATATTGTCGAGACCCGGTTTGAAAAATGTTTGCGTCAAAATCTTCAGGAAGTTTAATGCCTTTACTTGTGAGCATGAGCAGATACTTTTCTTTGTCATTTTCCATAAGCCTTTCGACAAGTTTTTGGAATGAAGGGTTTTCTTGACATTCCTTAAGAAGTGTTTCAGTAATTTCAGGCTCTTCTGAGTGTGGAACTTCAAAAGGGTTTGACAATCTTCGATTCATACTTGATTCTGCGTGTGTCTCACTTTATTGGTTCTTTTGAGAGTGAGTAATAGGCATTTTAGTAGAAACTTTCAGTAATGAAGGGGACAAAATCCTCTTTGATATGTTGCTCGGGGGTTGGTGGTTCTGGTCGAGATGTGTTATACGTGATGCACTCATCGGGAAAGAATGCTAGATTAATCTTTCCTCCATGGTTTATTTTTTGATTAAAAGCTGACTTTTGACAATAGGCTCTTGTCTTCAAGGGTTCTTTGTCAAATTCATTGGATTTGTTTTGGATATACAATTTGACGTGATGAAGGAATACCCGATGAGATTTGAAGAGTTCACGATTGATGTATAAAAACTTATTTCTCTTGATGAATTTGGAAAAACTAGGTTGTTGTTTCTTCAACATGATGTTACGATAAAGATTCTTTCTTCTCAGAATAAGGGGATTAGTCATGCATGAGTGATCAATGGTTTCCTTTGATTTGTTTGGATTTAGTTGATTCTTGTTTTTGAAAATTTCAAATCTTACTCTATCAAAGTGAAGGTTTAGATGCCCCTTCACGACAAAGCGTGTCAAATGATATGGATAAAAGCCTCCCAATCTGGAAACTGGATTTGACAATTTGAAAATTTTAAACAAGTGTTTTGAGATAAAAATCCGCAAGATGGTAAAGGATTCTATTGATACTGATGATGAGATTTCCGGATTATGATAGGAGAGATGTCCTTTATCGTGCAATTCATTTAGGATTCTGACAACTTTTGTTTTAACACAAATTTAGCTTGAGAAATAGTTTTAATGGTTTGTTTGTCACTCTGTTTTGATGAAAGATGATGTTGATGGAAACAGGCTTCTAAAAATGTTTTTGAAAATTTCAAAAATTTTCTTGGTTTGGTTCTCTGTTTTTCTGTTTTGGATCACGCGCTAGAACAAATTCTACATGCGCTACTAAAATTCCTCTGTGTGCTAAAATAATAACCACACACACTAGGCTGCCCCCAGACATGCGCTAAAGTTTTGACTGTTTAAAAAAAGTTATCTAACAGTTGAAAAAGCTATGTGCTATCCTGGGTCTGTTACGCGCTAACTGTTGGACTTTATGCGCTAATTTTTGGTCTCCACGCGCTAAGTTGTTGCTTCCACGCATTAGACTGTGTTTCTGATGCGCTAAATGTGTCAACACTGATTTGACCTATGATAAAAACGCTATTGTTTGGACCCTATGCGCTAACTTGATGCTTGGATGCACTAACAGAAGTACTCCACATGCTAAGAAGTTGCTCTTATGCGCTAGACTACCCTGATTTTTTTCTTCGATTCAGTTTTTGTGAATTTTGAATTTTTGTTGTAAATTTTTCAAGTTTGATGGATGATTTTCTGAAGTAATAAATGCAAGCACAACACAAAAAGTACAACCATTTTGCCTAATCTAACAAAAAGTGTATGTTCTGCGAGGATGTGTTCAAATCCCCAATGTTTTAATAGGTTTGGATATAAATAATACACTTCAGAAAGACTCTTTAGTCAAGGGTCATAAATAACATCATAGCCCACTAGTCTCAATACTCCGTCAGCTCAAACAGCCGTGTCACCCCCTAGAGGGTGCCCATTTTTTTCCTTTTATCAGAAATTAACTCAAAGTGAATCGCTTCATAGTTGAGTAGTTATCTTGGGAGATATATGGTGAGTAATCTTGGGGGCAGATTCTTCCCCACCCTTGCACTATGATGTTACAAATGTCTGGTTACTGACTCAGTTCAAAGCTTTCTATTTCTATGCTTCGTAATCAGGCTTCCCATTTGGTCGTCAGTGATAAACTCCCTCAGGAGGCTTCCCAACCTTTAGAACAAAGGCTTTACGTATCTCAAGGATACTGGGGGAAGGCTAGTCACTGTGCACAACTATTGAAAAGGACTTTCGTCACTTTCCACTTTTGATTATAGTGGGTTGGAATACTTGGCGTCAAATTCGTTTACCACTTAGGTCGTTCTCTTCACACCGACCATAAACGGCTTTAAGAGTTGATTTCAACTCCTCGGGAAGGCAGGCCTACTAAAGGTTGTATTGCTTGAAGTAAATAAAGCTTTTAAGAGTGGTCTAGATTTTTGATCACCCAGTTAAGGGGAGAGCATATTCCTTCCACTTTCGAGACAGAACAATCAAGTTGGTTATTTTTAGCCTTTCAATTCAGTGATTTGGTAAAATCTATGTGGAGATGTTGCTCCACAAAAATATGGTGTTTATTTTATCTTTTCAAGGCAATGATTTTCTGATCTATGAAAAGGAATTTTGGTGAACAAAGTAAATTCGATGTTGGTGGTCAACAAAAGAAATTGCTTAAAAGAAAATGGCCCGCTCCACCTGCAAGAAAATTGTTAGAGTCCTACCAAAAGTCAATTGAATAGTTAGAAAATCTAGATTTTGGTGGACTTCTACAAGTCTAGATTTTATTTCGGTTACAATTGTAATTTTCTTACTTGCTGTCTATGATGCGCTACAGAAAGGATTGTATGCGCTAAAACAATATCGTTATGCATTGTACTATGTTCCGGATGCGCTACTCTGTGCATAGGAAGTGCTGCTCTATTTTTCTCCCGCGTTGAGACCTACAGGAAAAGTACTGATTTGATGCACTAAAAGATGGTTTTTACGCTTTGGCTGATGAACTTAAAGCGCTAGATGGTAAATGGGATGCGTTGTCTAAAAGACCTGAAATGCCAATATGTTTTGCAGATGCGCTACTCTGTTTTTCTTCCGTGCTGAGACCTATAGGAAAAGTAAAGATTTGATGCACTAAAAGACGGTCTTCACACGCTGGATGATGGACTACATGCGCTAAACAGTGGACTGGATGGGCTAAGCTGTTAACTGGATGTGCTAAACAGTGAACTGAATGCGCTAATTCATTTTCTCATGTGCCTGCAAAAGTGGTTAGTTTCAAAAACTAATTTGATATATCGGGTCGGTCCCCACGATGGGCGCCAGAAATGTATGCGGAAAACGTGGGCTGATAAAACTCAATATGTGAAACTATGGCTAAATACTAGTGCACACACACACACAGGACTTCTTGGTGCAAGCTATGGAGTAACAGAATATTACTTAGCTTCCCAAGGTGGGTCCCATGGTTCTCTATCTCACAATGTCCCTCAAACCAATATTTTTGCTCTCAGATCATTGAGAAAAATGGTTTAGGGATGGCAAATGCAAGAATGAGGGATGTTTTTGATAGATTTAGATTGAAAGGTATGCTAAGCTATGTATGATTCTAGAAATGCAATAAACTAGATGATAAGATGACAAGGTTAGTATGAATACTATCCTAACATGATATATTTAGTCTATGATTGAGCTAAATGATAAAGAAAGTATTCTAAACATGCATATTTAGACTAATTTCTAGTTAAAGAGAGGCTAAAATGATGACCATAAAATGATGTGTGAAAGCTTGAATGTATTTGAGCATAAGTGTGATACTACAAATTTGGAGGATGATCAAAATGGAGGAATGAGAGCTCTACTTATAGCAAAAATAGGGCAATGGATGGTCAGGATTAAATGGTTTAATCAAGGGTTGAGTTTGAAAGTTGGGGATCCATGTTTGCAATTGGCACCAATGAAATGGTGACAAGTGTCAACATAAGGTTGGGTTGAGAGAAGGGGTTGGAGGCATTAAATGCCTGAGGAGACCTCATGGTTATCTAGAGGGTAAGGGTCAAGCTTAAGTTAGGCTTACCCAATGGATTAAGAGTTAATCCAAGGATAAACTCTTGTGCAAATGATTAAGAGATAATCATGGTCAAAGCATTAAAGGCCTGATAAGACCCTTGGGTTGGGTGAAGGTTGAGTTAAAACAAATTCATTAACCATGTAAGAGGGTTTGAGTTAACCATTAATGGTTATTGGAGACTTTGGGGGATTAAGTGGTTGAAGGTTGGAAGCCTTTAATGGTTATCAAAGACTGAGGAATTAAGTGGTTGAAGGTTGAAAGCCTTTAATGGTTATCAAAGACTTTGAGGTTTGAGAAGTGACTTCCCTTTGCTTAGGGATGTGACAAAGTTTAGAGGAGGGATTAGGTTAATTAGAAGTGATTAGAAGATTCTAGAAGGGATTAGAAAGGGGTTTAGGATTTTGCAAGTGGATGGAGGGATAATGAAGAAATTTTTTTTGGTTGCAATTTGGGGAAATTAAATAAATTAGATTTATTCAATTTTAGGATAACTATTTAATTAAATTTGAATTTAATTAAAAGTGGATAGGGGGGATTTAATTGAATAAAATGATTTATTCATTAAATGGGTATAGTGAATTTTATTTAAATAAATTGAGTAATTTACTTAATAAAATAGAAGAATGTGGCTAATTTAATTAAATTGGATTTAATCAAATAGAGAAATGAACATAAAATATTCATTTAAGAATATGGTCATTTTTATACGTCTACAGGATGTTATTCATAGGAGTTCAGTTGTGCATACCTAAGACTTCTATGAGGGAGAATTTGATAAAGGATAAACATAGTGGAGAATTAGCCAGACACTTTGGTATTGATAAAACAATAGCATTGGTGAGTGAACATTACTTTTGGCCCCAGATTCATAAATATGTTAGGAAATATGTGCAAAGTTGTAGATTTGTCAATTTGCAAAAGGTCATAGTCACAATGTGGGATTGTATAAACCTTTGACAGTACCAGAGAGACCTTGGGAGGATATAAGCTTATATTTGATACTTGGATTGCTTAAAATAGGGATAGGGAATGATTCTATATTTGTGGTAGTGGATAGATTCTCGAAGATGGCTCATTTCATACCTTGTAAGAAGACATCAGATGTAGTGCATATAGCTGACCTATTTTTCAAGGAAGTGGTGAGATTGCATAGATTACCTAAGAGTATAGTTTTAGAAAGGGATACTAAGTTTGTTGGATATTTTTGTAGAACACTTTGGAAGAAGATGAAGACAGATTTAGAATTTAGTTCTACTTTTCACCCATAAATTGATGGACAAACAAAAATAGTTAATTGGAGCTTGGGAAATTTATTAAGATGCTTAGTTGGAGATAGAACAAGAAGTTGGGATTTGATTCTTCCACAAGCAGAGTTTTCCTACAATAATTCATTAAACAGGAGTAATAGAAGGACACCTTTTGAGATTGTTACTGGAGCACATCCTAGAGGTATATCAGAATTAAGACATATCAACAGTAAATACCAAAGAATTTTAGAAGTAGATGAATTTGTGGATCACATAAAGGACTTACATATTCAAGTTAAGCAACATTTGGAGGATATGAACAACAAGTATAAGGAGAAAGCATATGAGAAGAGGAGACAAGGAATTTGAAGTTGGCGATGAAGTGATGATGTATCTAAGAAGAGAAATGTTTTCAGTCGAAACTTATAACAAGTTGCAGATGAGGAAATTTGGACCTTGCAAGATTTTGAGAAAGTTCAGTTTCAGAAATGCATATGAAGTGGAGCTACCAAATAGTCTGAGTATTTCACCTATATTCAACATTACAGAACTATATCAGTATCATGAACCAAAATTTAGTAAAGATAGTATTTCATACTTGGAGAAACAGTTGCCTCAGAAGGAACCGGATCCGATTGAAGATATTTTGGATAGTAGGATTGGGCATAGTACCCAGAGTAGTCAGTATAAGGAGTATCTTGTGAAGCAAAAGGACAAACCAGTTGAAGATTCATCTTCGATTTCTTGGGTAGAGGTAGACCACCTTGGTTTTCCTTTTACCCTAGCAAAGTGAAAGTCTAATTTTTCAACAACCCTAGATGTCTGATGCAAGAGCATCCCCGATTCTAGGAAATCTTACATCAACCAAAAATATTTCCATTATGTTTTGCTTTATATTTTGTAGTTTCAACATTTCATTTTGCATTTTTTGGGCATTGGATCACCAGATCTTAAGGAGTTGTATTTTTTCTTAAGGACTTGATCATCTACCTTATTCCCAAACCACAGAGAATTTGGATCATTTTCTGGCAAGTTATTGCTACCGGTTTCTGAGATAGTATTTTGGTACGGGTTGCCTAGACCTATTTGCATTACTGATCTACTAGATCCCTTTCATAGCTTGTGGAGCCCTGAGTGTTGATTCTGATGTTTCTTGGCATGTGGTCGACCTTCCCTTTGATCTACACTTCATCCTTTATATTTTTTGGAGGAATTTCTTTGGCAAAGGCCAACCTTGTTGTTTTACATGTTAGGTCTTGTTCTTCAGAATTTGATACCTTTTTGGGCCAACTGGATCCCTTGGAATGTATATATAATTTTAATTAAGCATTAGAATTTAATTTAAGTTAGTACATACAATAGAGAAGTTATATCTTAAGATTTGAGGTCCTGGTTGTAACCTATTTTGTAATTGAGCATGTTTTAGCAGGCCAGTGAGCCAGTTTCTATAAGCTCTTATACTTGTTGATATTAATTATTTCATTTGAAAATATCTTCAATAAGCTCTTCATGTCATTTACTTCTGCTGCCAATGAGGAAGAAGCTCCAGAGTTATTTTGTTGAGCATTACAGTACACATACATGGATTAGGGAGAAGAAGATGAGATATGAGAAGTTGATCTTGGATGGGGGTTGATATCTCATGGAAAATGGGCATAGGTAGTCGGGGTGGAAGCTTTCTCACATTAATTAGGTTATTCTTAGCTCAAACTGCAAGATTATATGCATTCAAAAGGGTTCTTCCTCTGAGGGACTGGATCAAGATTGATATGTCAAAATTGAAAGCTTTAAGATAGAAAACAAATAGCATATGAGCGGGAGGACGAGCCATTACTAGGATTATTTGCCAATTTTTATGAAATTTGATATTAAAATCAATTACAACTTCTTAGGGGTCTCTCTTAATGGTTATCAATTGTTGTAGCAATGAGGATCTATCACCCTTCATAGTAAAGCACTCAAAGAATCGATCTCCAAGTTGATCCTAGTCTTCTATTGATTTTGGATGTAAGGATCTATACCAATCATGATGAGCACAAATGGACCAATGCAAGGGGGGCCTGAATCAGTGGTAATCAAAAAACTTGAATTATCATAATGATTAAAATATTAATCACAAAAATTCATACAACCATTCTAAATAATCAAGGCTCTAAAAATAAACATCAAGAAACATTCAACGCATTTGTACACACACATAGAATGCAAACTAATAATACCATATATACGAGAAAAACCTATTGCAAGGTGTGCACGCTTGGTTTTCTTGTGTTGTATAGTGCAATGCTCAATTTTGTGACATGGCTTAACTGCCTCTTGTGGATTCTATAAGTCTAGTGGTTGTATTGGGCATTAACAGGTTGAACTTTTGGTGCAACAACAATCAGACTTATAACAAGTGGTATCAAAGCTTGGTCACATATTCAAACCCCTCACACTGGGGGGGATTGTTGCAAGGTGTGTGCCCATGGTCTCCTTGTGTTGTGTAGGAGACTGAACACAAAAAGGGAACACAAAAAAAAGTACAACCATTAGGGGAGTTCAAGTTAGAGTAATGTACATTAGGACACTAGTAGTTGTAGCTTGGGAAGTGTCACCACTTAGGTTCCACACCATACACTAGGCTGAGCATGCCCATGTACTTGGTCTCACAATTTAGGAAGTAGGAGTGTAGATGGACTCTAGGAGTGGATTGAAGCAACCCAAGGTTGGATTGTGTATGTAGGAGCCTCCTTAGACCTAAACTTAAGGTTTATTTAGCCTTGTGAATTCATTTGCAGTTTGTTGCTTCAGAATCAGACCTAGTTACTCCTATTAGGCCTATCTGGCCGAGAGGAGTTTAGAGGTGTGAAAAAGGAGTTGGAGCCTATCCTTTTTGGAATCTATAAGTACTCAATAAATAGTACTTAGATCTAAAGGTTGTTTTCTTCATCCTTTGGAGGAGTTGAGGCTGGTTTGCAGAAAATAGTGTCTGGAGGGCTACAAGTTGAATTCAGTATGGCATGACAGTATTGTAACACTTAGGTGTTGTGGGTCTAGGAGTTGTTGGGGATCATCTTGGATGATTAAAAAAAGTCTAAAACAAGATAAGGAAACCCTGCCCACTCCCTAAACTGAAGGGTTTGATTATTTCCACATTTTACTAATTTGGCTTGTCAGCCATTAGCCTTACCATGCTAAATAAGGATACATTATTCACTAGATCAGAGTGAACAAGAAGGATTGATCATCTGCAAAAGGTTGGAGTTAGGGCTTAATTATTCTTCCCCTACTGAACTCTGCATCATTTAACCACCACATGTGGATTTTATAAGTCTAGTGGTTGTATCGGGCATTAACAGGTTGATCTTTTGGTGCAATGACAACCATGTTAGGTCCTAGGGACAACTTACAGGGGGGTTAATCAGTTGCCTAATGAATTTAAACCAAAAACAACTTAACCAAACTTAATGCTTAATACTGGTAAACCAAATTTAATGTTGGTAGACAGTTTATCAGTTAATTGCAGTACCGATAAAGATTAATGCATGAAACAAAAAGACAATAACATCCACAACACATAACACCAATATTTGTATGTGGAAACCCTATAAGGAGAAAAAACATGATGGGAAACCTTACCCACAATCAAATGGTACTACTACAAATAGTATGTGTATACAATAGGGGGTCTGCACATGCAGAAAGGCCAAGTGCCTAGAGCTCACTGCTCAAACACAATTGGGAGTCACACTGACTAGAATTGGATGGTTAAATCCAATAATGATGAATTACTCAAAATAACATCTTTATATGTTGGATTTAGTACCGGTTTAGTTCTGATATGTCTTCACAAAACCTTCCTTCAACCTTCAAATGATGTCTACATGTATAGTTCTACTTATTCTTGCATATACCTTATTCCATTCGCATTCCTCTCTTCCAACTTTGATCAAATAGGATCTTACATATATACCTAAGCCTAGGACCAAAATGTATAGGTCGGCTTTACAAAAGATATTAATAAAACAATTTACAAGTAAAACAATAACCGATGCAATATCCGATTCAACATGTCGGCTTAATACATTTACAACATTAATAAATCATCTCCATAGCATGTCATGTTGATCTGGAATAGATAATCCTGTTGGTGCTTATCCAGGACCTATTTGTTGGTAACAGCAAATATACATACATGAATATACCAAAGAACAAATCTCCAAGACAAAGTGTCCAAATGATGTCTTCGACATAACCAAGCATTTTCCATGTCATTCCAAGTTCTAGTGTACATTATATCCTACCGGTGAACCAGATACCGATGACTATGCATAAGTCACTTGCTTGCCAGTGAACATTGCCAATTCTCCAAGTGCCAGTAGGCTAACCAAAGTTAATAAGTGTTGACATAAATGACAAAACCATATCAACATATCCAAAATACCAACAAACCACACATGTAACAAAACCCATGGTGAGAAATGGTGTTGGCGTCTACTGCTCCAATCCAGCCTCACAATTAAAAACATGTTACAATGTTTATGAACACCAACCCAAAGGAGCACCAATCCCTAGCTTTATGTTGAACATAATGTACCACTGAGAGGGGGGTGAATTAGTGGTTTCTAAGAATCTTTACCTTTTAAACCAAGCTTTGAGTACCAGTTAACAACCTAAGCACTAAGAAATTAAACCGGTAAGATATGAGAGGATATCAAAAAGGCAAACACACAAATACACAACTCACAACACCATATATATGAGGAAAACCCAATAAGGGAAAAATCTCGATGAGAAATGGTGTTGGAGTCTATTGCTCCAATCCAGCCTCACAATAGAATAATGGATTACAATGATTTAGGGCACCAACCCAAGGAGCACCAACCCTTGCACTAAGCACCAACTCGGTGTAATACAATGAAATATAGTTTAATGCAATAATAGCACCTTCTTGCAAATAAGTTTTGAAACACCTGATCAACTAATGTCTATCAGTTACCAACCTCCTATGTTTCACTGGTTCTTCCACTGTCAGTTATCAGATTAGTCTCTCTGATCACTTACCGGTTACTCTCTACCTTTCTTCTCTTTCTCTAAACCTCACCCTGCATAGTATCACACTAGGACTCCTTCCTATTGGTGTAAATAAATATTCATTTTGGATATTATTACACTTTACTTAAGTTAACTTAGGATAATGCATCTCTTCGTAGTTTGGATTTGAGACACTTAGGGAAGTGTGCACATAGGGATAGAGCTTGTAGGAGAAATTCCACCTTTTGTGGTCTTATTTTGCTGTTACACTTTGCATTCGGTGGGTCAGCCACCTCTTGTGGAATATTATATTATTTCTCCTACCTACCCCTAGTATTTCTTACCTACCCTTGTTTCTCATTGAGCCACATGTCATATTTGTGTGCTCATACATCCATATGGCCTTGCCTATATAAGCAGGCCTATATTCATTATATTGGTTAATCCAGTTGATCATTTGCATATTGATGAGAATACAATTTGTTCTTGTCATTCTATTGTCTCTTTTTATGCTTTTCATTGTGCCCTTGATCTTGGCAAAATCCTACATGGTATCAGAGCTATTGGGGCTTCATTGATTGGTTTTTGGAGACATCGTGGAAGGCTTCTATTTTTGGATTTGGGGATCTTCATTTTTGGGGGGCATCATACAATGATTTAGACATCACCATTGAATTCGGGAGGCCATTTGCATAAATTTTGACTATAAAGTCGACCTATTTTGGTGAGAAATTTTTTTTTCCCCATTTTGGCTATTATCATATGGATTTCAAAAAAAAATTTCAAAAAAAAAATTCAAAAATCGGAAAAAAAGCGATAAAAATTTTTTTAAAAAAAAGAGTTTTTTTTCGCTTTGTTTGGGGGTCCACAGACCCCCCGTATCCACGTGTGCTGCAGGTCGCAGGCATACCTACTGTCGGAGCCACCGCCGCCGCGTACCTGTACCCACCACTGCCATCGTGATCCATGCCGCCATGACCCACCGTGCACCTCCCACCGCTGCCTAGGTTCCTCGCCGCCATTGCTGCCAGCCATCCAGAGCTCTCACCGGCCACGACCTCGGCTCCCACCCAGACTTCCTCCCGTCAGCCAGGACCCAGACTCTGCTGCCGGCAAGAACCTCCAGCAGTGCCCCATCACCAACGACCACCACGCGGAGCCCAGTCAGTTGCCAGGACCCTGCCATGCGGCACACGCGTAGACCTCCATATGCCACATCACCTGTGCCATGCAATCCATCCATACACCACAGCACAGTGCCATGTCAGCATCCGTATGGTAGCATAGTCCCCTGCACAGTCATCTGCCCAGTCAGCAGTCCATACAGTACGGACACCCAGTCAATAGGGAGGCAAAGTTTTCATGATGGTCATACGGTCATCAAATTTAAGATAGTGAATTGCTGACATCAACGCCACATCAGCAGCTTTTGAAAAAAAATTCACCCCTCTCCATTGAGCTTTTCAGTTTTGCAGTCCAACTTGAAAGGCCATATTTTGCTCATTTTTGCTCCTTTTTTGGTGCAATTTTTTTTTTTGAAATGGGCTAAAATTTCATGATCTTCGCAGTGGTGGGGTTATTTTCTGATTCTGGTGCACAGGTTTCTTGGAATTTTCAAATTCTCTTAGCTGTACCTATCTAATCCTCAATTCGGCAACTTCAAAGGCCTCGTTTGAGCTCATACGACCTCCTTTTTAGGTACCATTTTTTTTGAAAGTGCATGTTTTTTCATCTACTTTCATAATCTATGATCAAATTTTAGAGATTTTGAGTGGAAATTTTACTTTCAGATATTGGTCTTATTTGGCCTATTAGGTACTTGTAAATTGTTTGGATCTTAGTTAGATCTCTTGTATTATCAGTTTGAGTCTCTTTTGGCCTTATTGAGGCAGATGTAAAATTGTAAATCAGAAATCCACTTTGCCATTTTTTGCAAGTGGCCCATTGTATACGCATTACTTATAAAGTGCCAAAATCATCACTTTTGGGGGGGGTTCTTTGATTGAGTGAATTTGGGGGGTGTCTTGTGTGATTGTGCCTCTCTTGGTGCTCTTTCCATTTTTGTTGCAATGAGTCCTAATAAATTTCCACCTTTAACTCCATATAATTATGCATCATGGAAAATTAAAGTATGGAGTAAATTAATGGAAAAGGGTCTCACACATTACATAGATGGAACAATAACAGCACCACCTGATCCTAAGGCTGATCCAAATGCTCAATTATAATGGCTCACAAAGAATTGCATGGCTCTTAGAGCTTTATGCAAGTATGTATCAGATGACCTCATTTTTCACATTGAGAAGTGTAAGACAATCAAAGAGGCTTGGGATATGTTTCAGAAATTGTATGGTCAAGTTTATGAAATCAGAGGCTATTAGATTGACAATGAGCTCACCAACTTGGATCCCAAGAGTTTTGATACAATCCAAGATTATGTCACCAAAGAAAATGAGCTAAGAGAAAAGCTTAAGGATTGTGGAATTGACAAAAAGGATGCTCAGTTGATATTCAACTTGTTGGACAAGCTTGCACCAGAATATGCAGCATTTGTGTCTAGCTTCCAAACTCATCGTTTGACAGTGGGGAGTTCTTATGTTATGCCTTCATTTGATGCTTTCATAGAAATGTTAATATTGGAACAATCTAAGATGTTGAACATGGGGTTTCTCAAGTATTCAAAGTCCAAGGCTTTGGTGGCAAATCAAGGGAATCAAGGAAGTCAAGGCAAAGATTCCAACAAGAACAAGAAGCACTCTAAGTCTAAGCCACACCAGGAAAAAGGACAATCATCCTCTCCATCACAAGGCGATTTTACAACCTCTTCCAAGAAGGGGACACCACCTAAGAAGGATAAACCAACTTGTGCATATTGCAAGAAGTATGGTCATGATGAGCATCGATGCCATGCAAAGTAAGTTGATGAGTTAACTAATCTTCTTAAGAAAAACAACATCAACTTGCCATCCGCCTACACAAAGAAGGATTCATCTCCTTCATCTTCCTCACAGTCTAAGGGAAAAGGGCAAGCATTTGTGGCTACAACAGGTTCTTCACAGCAATGGATACTTGACTCAGGTGCCTCATATCACATGGGTTCTATAAAGGAGCAGTTTTCTTCATTGGAGCCATCTAAGGTACCTCACATTTACATAGGTGATGATACACAAGTAGAGGTTGAAGGGAAAGGTTCAGTTGACATGGATGATGGAACATTTGAGAATGTTCTCTATGTTCCTAACTTGTCTACCAACCTTCTCTCCATCTACCAAATCACTCACTATGGGAATGGGAAAAAGGTTGAGTTTACACTAGATTCAGTTGTGGTAAAGGAACTTGATGATGATGCCTTGGTAGTAGTGGGACAAGTCAATGACAACTCAAGGTTTTATTCATTCTCCCACTTTGTGCCAAGTTCACCTTCTAGGGCCTTGCTTAATCATTCAAATTCAGAAAGTAAGCTATGGCATGAGCGGTTTGGTCACCTCAACTACCACTATCTTTAGCAACTCAACACTAAAGACATGGTCACAGGTCTACCTCGAATCAGTTTTTCAGAGGGTGTATGTTCAGGTTGTTCCATGGGCAAGCATTCCGAAGAGAAGTTTGATAAGGGGAAAGCTTGGAGAGCTTTGGAAGTTCTTCAACTTGTTCACAGTGATGTAGTAGGTCCATTTCCAGCACCTTCATTTAGTAAGGCCCACTATGTTCTCATCTTCATTGATGACTACTCCCGCTTCACTTGGGTCTACTTTCTCATTCATAAGAGTGAAGCATTTGATAGATTTTAGGACTTCAAGACTCATGTGGAGAAGCAATCAAGGAAAGTGGTCAAGATTCTTCGCACAGATAATGGAAGGGAATATGTGAACAAAAGACTTGAGGATTTTTGTACATTTGAGGGGATTGATCTTCAACATTTTGTCACATACACTCCATAGTAGAACGGGGTTGCAGAATGCAAGAATAGAACTCTCAAAGAAATGGCTAGCTGTATGATACATGCACATTCTCTTGATCCCGCCTTTTGGGCAGAGGCTATTAGTTGTGCCACACACATCCAGAATCAAGTTCCTCACAAAGCTTTGCAAGGTATTTCTCCTTTTGAAGCTTGGGCTGGTAGGAAACTGATTGTGAGACATTTCAGAGTCTTTGGGTGTCTAGCATGGGCTCGCATACCTCCACAGAAATGCAAGGCATTGGAACCTCAGAGTCGGCCTTGCAATTTTGTTGGATATCCTGAGGGTGTTAAGGCATACAGATTGATGGATCTAGAGACACATGAGGTATTCATTGAGAGGAGTGCTCACTTTGAGGAAAGCTCTCCTAGCTTAGCCTCTCTACCTCCTCCACCTTCCTCCATTGTGGATAGTGATGTTAGTGATTCAGATGATGAGACTCCTTCAACTCCGACTCGCAGGGTTACACCTCCGCAGGGTCCACTTGCAGTTGAGGAGCCTCATTCTCCACCTCCACCTAGACCTCATTGGGCTTGACAGACACTTGAGTCTGTGGGTTCTCTTGTTGGGGATCCTTCAGATACACAGAGAACTAGATCACAACATCAGTATCTTCCACATGCATTCATTGCTACCACTTCCAATCCATAGACGTTTAGGGAAGCATCAGGGGTTCCTAAGTGGGACCAAGCTATGGAGGAAGAGTATAGTTCCTTGATGAGGAACAACACATGGGATCTAGTCCATCTCCCTAAGGGGAGAAAGATGGTTCGCTGTAAGTGGATCTATCAAACCAAGTTTGCAGCGGATGGTAGTGTGGATAAGTATAAGGCTCGACTTGTTGTGAAAGGTTTCTCGCAAGTTGCAGGTGTTGACTATACTAAGACCTTTGCACCCGTAGCCAAGATGAACTCCATTCATTTGACACTTGCTATTGCTACAGCTCAAGGTTGAGCTGTACATTAGATGGATGTGAAGAGTTCTTTTCTTCATGGTGATCTTGATGAGGAGATTTATATGGAGCAGCCACAAGGTTTTAGCCAGGATACTTCCTTGGTTTGTAGAGTAAGGAAATCTCTCTATGGCCTTAAGCAGGCCCCCAAGGCTTGGTACGCCAAGATGGATTCCTTTCTTCTCTCTGCAGGGTTCACCAAGTGTCATTCTGATCTGAATGTCGACATTTTGCGATAGGATGACTCTCACTTGATACTTGTGCTCTATGTTGATGACTTTATCATTATAGGGAGTACTTCATCCATCATTAGCAGGGTCAAATTTGCTTTGCATGACAGATTTACTATGACTGACTTGGGTCTTTTGCACTACTTTCTCGAGATAGAGATTTCACAGTCACCTTCCAAGATTACACTATCGCAGCCCAAGTATGCTCTTGATCTACTTCCACACTTTCATATGGCTGATTGTAAGCCTACCCCAACTCCCTTTCTTTTAGGAGTCAAGCTTGAGGCTCAGTGTTCTTCTCCACCAGTTGATGCCACTTTGTATCATCAGCTTATGGGTAGTCTCATCTACTTGACTCATACACGCCTTGATATTTCATTTGCAATTGGCATGGTTTCCCGCTTCATGTAGGAACCACATGAGCTTCATTGGAAAGCCGCCAAACACATCCTTCATTACATCCAAGGTACACATCACTATGGGATTCACTATGCAGCAAGCACAGGACTTCGCTTGGTTGGTCATATAGACTTTGATTGGGTTGGCGATCTTGATGATCATAAGTCTACTTCTGGTTACAATTTTCACCTTGGTTCAGGCCCCATTTGTTGGTAGAGCAAGAAGCAACATGCTATTGCTCTCTCTTTGACTGAGGCTGAGTATCAAGGCACTATTAACGCAGTGATTGAGACCATTTGGCTCTAGCAGATTCTCACAGAGTTTGGTTTCACCTCTCCACGGCCGATAGTTCTACATTGCAACAATCAGAGTGCTATTGCAATCTCGAAGAACCCGGTCCAACAACAACAGACCAAACACATCAAGATTCATATGCACTATATCCAAGAGCTCATTCAGGAGCAGGTCATTGATTTGTAGTATTGTCCTACAGCAGAGCAGGTTATTGACATATTCACCAAACCTTTCATCGAGAGTAAGTTCAAGCAGTTGCGAGCTCTCTTGGGGGTGCGGGATGTGTCATTAGGGTGGGTCAGCTGACTTCTCCTTCCTCTCTTATGGGGGGGACTTTTTCCTCTTTGAAGTTTTGTCCTTCTTCTTTTAGAGTCTTTTGTACATTCATCTCTCTTTTGGGGAGGAGTTTTTTCCCACTGGGTTTTCTCCCTTTCTCCATTTGTGAGAGATTGCATTGCATTTTTTTGCTTGCATTTGCATATTGTACATGGGTACCTATCATGGCCTAGTAGCCGGGACCCATCTTGCATTGTTGACTTGAGTCTTCATTCCCCTAAGTTGCACTTAAGGGGGGGTGTTGGTGTAAATAAATATTCATTTTTGATATTATTACACTTTACTTAAGTTAACTTAGGATAATACATCTCTTCGTAGTTTGGATTTGAGACACTTAGGGAAGTGTGCACATAGGGATAGAGCTTGTAGGAGAAATTCCACCTTTTGTGGTCTTATTTTGCTGTTACACTCCACATTCGGTGGGTCATCCACCTCTTGTGGAATATTATATTATTTCTCCTACCTACCCCTAGTTTTTCTTACCTACCCTTGTTTCTCATTAAGCCACATGTCATATTTGTGTGCTCATACATCCATATGGCCTTGCCTATATAAGCAGGCCTATATTCATTGTATTGGTTAATCCAATTGATCATTTGCATATTGATGAGAATATAGTTTGTTCTTATCATTCTATTGTCTCTTTTTATGCTTTTCATTATGCCCTTGATCTTGGCAAAATCCTACACTTCCTAACCTTTCAATCCCTACCGATATGATTGACAGTTAAGACTATAAAAATTCACCAGTTACTCTATCTCTGTGGGTTAGAACCTCTCACTGGTTCAGCCTACTAACATTCAAACACTCTAATTTTTAGTGAGATATTTCTCAAAGTGACTTCTCTTTGCTTGCTCAAAAACTTACTCTTCTCAACACAGGAATTCAGCATCAATCCCCTCAATCTTGAGTTCACATATTTATATGTGAATGTTCCCGCTAAAGGCAACATTCAAACAGTAGTGTGCTCGGGTTTTCCTACACCAACTCAATCCACATCAAATTTGATCAGATATACTTTTCTGGAATGATGATCTACATCACATCAATCAGCACCATCATCTCCTTGCCTTCCAATGTGCATTTTTTATATTTAGATGTTTGCAAAATGCTTTTTGGCATTTCTCTATCAAACACCATTAATGGCTAAGTTGTTTTCTTCAACCAACAAGCACAAGGATCAGATCATCCTGTAAGATTAGTTCAATCACCTTGCCACTTTGTCTCCCTCAAGTCACAACATCTTGTCATTGTCCCATGATTTACGGGCTCTCCATTAATGTCAACCTACTCATCAAGTACCATGTTAATGAACACATCACTGACCTCTGCATGCTTGCCACTTGGTATCCACATGTCATTTCTGTTGACATCCACCTATGCTCAGACTGCAAAGTTAGTTCATCATCCTTCACTGACCAAGACTCGCTACTAGTTTAACTCACCTTACCAGAAAAAACTAACCTCACTGGTGAACGTTCATACTTGCTAACCTCTTCTATGTTCAATCACCTTCCCACTCTATCTCCCTCAAGCTGCAACATCCTGCCATCATCCCATGATTTGTGGGCTCTCCATTAACACTGACCTACTCATCAAGTACCACGTCAATGACACATCACCGACCTTTGCATGATTTCTACCTAGTATCCACCTATAATTCTTGTCAACATCCACCTATGCTCAAACTGTAAAGTTAGTTTGGAATCCTTCACTGACCAAGACTCACTACCGGTTCAACTCGCCTTACTGGTATAACCTAACCTCACTAGTGGACCTTCATACCTACTAACCTCTTCTTTCTTGATAGATCAAGTTGATCTACCATCAAACATACTGGTCCATTCACTGGGTCCATTTACTAGTTGCATTAAACTTATCTTTGTATACCAATGATCACATCACTCTATTCATCTTGTCTTACTTGTTGATTGTCTTGCTTTCCCAGTAGATGTTGCACTTCATGTGTAGAGGTAACATACCTTTTATGTCTACTTACATAGTCCATCCTTCATACCGGTCACCACTACTTACTCATCAGTGACCATTCCATACCGGTTGACATCAATGATAACCTAATGCCAACAATCTCCCCATTTGGCAATGATGTCAATACACCTACAAGTCTTCATAGTGGTAGATTTCTCCCCCTTTGACACAATGACAAAAGGTCAAGGTATTTTATTATTGGATTTAGTCTCCCCCTTTGAATCATACTGAACCAGTTAGACTATGGGTACTCGCCCTTAGTCAAATTTCCTCTTTCTGGTTACAACTAGTACTCAGACACACAATCCTAAACTCTCCCTATGATCATCATGTGGTCCAAGAGATATAGATACTACTATGAACTCCTCCTAAACCATATATCTTCTCACAAACTTAAGTGTATGAGGAAGGTGACAAAACTCCCAACTTGTGTCTTAAGTACTCAAAAGTGCTTATCGGTAATGGTTTGGTGAAGATGTCTGCCACTTGTTCTCCTGTAGGGACATATTCAATCATAACTTCTTGTCCTTCAACCTTCTCTATGAGAAAATGATACTTGATGGCTATATGCTTTGTCCTTGAATGCATCACCAGGTTCTTTGGTATGTTCATGGCACTTGAAGTGTCACACCGGATGGGAATAGGTTCAGATATCTTCACTTCTATGTCCTTGTGGGTATGCCTCATCCAAAGTGCTTAATAGAAGCATGTGTTAGCATCAATGTATTATGCTTTAGAAGTGGATAGGGAGACTAAATCCCACTTCTTGTTGTGCCATATGATCAACCGGTCACCTAGGAAGAATGCACCACCACTTGTTCTCTTCTGGTCATCAATGCAACATGACCGATCAACATCAGTATATGCTTCAAAGATGAATTCCCCTTGTTTAGGGTACCATAATCCCTAATCAAGTGTCCCCTATAGGTACCTAAACATTTTGTTAAATGCATTCATATGTGACTGCTTAGGTATTTCTTGAAATCTAGCCACCATACACACTACCTGCACTATATCTAGTCTAGAAGTAGTAAGATACAATAAACTGCCTATCATGGATCTATACAAGGTTTGGTCCAGTACCAGTGACTCAATATTTATTCTAAGTTTGCATCCAGTCACCATGGGGGTACTCACTAGTTTGTAGTCCTCCATTTGAAACTTCTTTACCATATCATTTGCATACTTAGTTTGTGAGATGGAGATTCCCTTATCTAGTTGTGATATCTGCAAACCAAGAAAGTGTGTCAACTCTCCAAGCATTGACATCTCAAATTCTAACTACATCCGATCAGCAAAATCCCTGCAAAGGGTGTCCTTGTTGCCTCAAAAAATGATGTCATCTACATACACAACCATAATGATCATGGAGTTTCTATCTTCTTTGATTTATAGATTGTTGTCAACACTCCCATTTTTGAATCCTTTCTCCTTCAAGTACTTATCTAGTCTTGAATACCAAACCCTAGGAGCCTGCTTCAACCCATACAAGGCCTTCTTCAACTAGCACACAAAGGCCTCATCATCATGTAATAGAAACCCTTCAGGTTTCTCTATATATACTTCTTCCAAAGTTCCATTGAGGAAGGCATATTTTACATCCATTTGATATACCTTATAACCCTTGTAGGCTAAAAAAGCTAGAAGCTTCCTAGTTTCCTCTAGTCTAGCTATCCGTACAAATGTTTCCTCAACATCAATGCCCTCTACTTGAGAGTAACCCTTTCATACAAGTCTAGCTTTATGGCTAACAATTTTACCTTCTTCATTCATCTTGTTCCGATAGACCCATTTGGTGTCAATGATGTTCTTGTCTGTCAGTCTAGGGACTAATTCCTAGTCTTGTTCTTCTCAATTTATTGCAACTCCTCTTCCATTGTAGTCATCCATTTCTAATTTATGTTGGTCTCATTGAATGTCTTAGGTTCCATTTTAGTCATGAAGCAAAAATTGATTTGTTCATCACTCCAGGAAAGTCTTCTTCTAGTCTGCACACCATCACTCGTATTACCTAAAATTTTCTCTTTCGGGTGGTTTTCTGCACATACCAATTAGGGACCTTATTGGATTCTTCTTATGGTTCATTGTCTGACTAAGCTTCTTCACCTTCATCACCATAATCATCATACCAGTTCACTTGTTCTTGTCTTCCTTTATGCATGTCCTCATCAATTCTTACATGCACACTCTCAATGACTCTTCTTAGTCTTTTGTTGTAGCATTTCTAGGCCCTACTATGAGTTGAGTACCAAATGAATATCCCTTCATCACTCCTAGAATCAAAACTACCTAAACCATCCATGTCTCTCTTGATAATCATTTACTTCCAAATACTTTGAAGTACTTGACTAATGGTTTTCGGTCATACCACAGCTCATAAGGACTTATATTATTGTTTGTTCTCAGTTGAACCCAGTTCAAAGTATATGTTGAACTATGAACCGCTTCCTTCCAATACATATCTGGTAAACTTGCCTCATTCAACATGGTTCTGGCTATCTCCTTGATTGTCTTGTTCTTCCTTTCTACCATCTCATTTTGTTGTGGTGTCTTGGGGTTTGATTATTGTCTTCTCATTCCATGTCTCTCATAGTAATCTTCAAACTCCTTTGTTTTTCACCAAAACTAGTTAACCCAAGTTCACCTGCAATTGATCTGTGAAATAACTAGTTTCAAACAATGAAGGACTTCAGGACTTGGACAACATAACATAGGATCCTAATGATCCTCCTGCACTTCAGGTTTTGCTAGACCTAGGGAGGGACACCCTTTGATGCATAAAATACAACCAGTTACAAACATATGGCAGCATCAACAATAAGCAGAGAAATACCATTCCACAAGCTCAACAAGTTAGAAAACACTACAGATAATGGATGAATAAGAGCTTGAAATGAATAGGACACAACCCCCAAAACATGAAGGGAAATATATTTCTTTAAAATTATATGATTCTGAAAATATCCCCAAATTCTTCAAAGACCAGTGCCTTGTTAATTGGGTATGGAGTCACACATGGAACTGCAAATGCAAATCTCAGTTGCAAATCTATTTTCATTATAAAATATTCATGCATCAATACCTCATACCAATGCATTACTCAACTCATTCACAAAATCATCAGATCTTGGATACATATTTCATTATTTATGATTGATTACAGAATTTAAACTCTTTACTAAAGAATACCTACAAACAATCACAACAATCTCCTTGAGATGACAAATTCCAACCTCCTTGAAGATTTAATTTGTAATAAACGAATGCATACTAGAGAAAATTTTGTGTGAAATATACTCATGCCTTACACAAGTAGAACCTACAACTATGAAACAATCTATAATTACTGGAATGCAACTCTATACCCTGAAAAAGATCCATATAATTTTACAAACTTGGAAAAGAAATTCAGAGCTGGAAACACAAAACTATGGATCCTTCTACCAAAAATTATAGAACCCTTACAAATGAGAAGAATAGAGAATATGAAGGAGAGGGAAAAAGATCAGACTTCATGACACATTGCCAAGTGTCCTCTTTCCCCAGTTGAAAACATTCCTTCTTCCTTCCCATGGAAACTTCTCTTAAAATATCTAATGTTTGTTGAAACTAACTACAAAACTGAATTCCTCATTCTGAGAGTTGTCCAATAGTATATAATACTTGCTATTTTGGATAAATAATACCCCTCAGGCAAATTAATCTCTCATGTAGACCAATCATTTAAATTTTTGAATTTTTTCAATGGTCTAGACTATACATTTAATTTTGATTTTTACTTGATTTTCCACCTCCGCTCTGCCATGTGGCACCCTATGATTTGCTCATGATTCCTCTAGGATGACACCTCAGCTACCACCTGTACATGGTCAGATCGCCACTTGGCAGCCAGTCTTGCCACTTGGACCCGCTAGCTCATCAGTCATTAATCCACAATGGATAACTGGCGTGGATCTTTGCCTTGTGGATCAGCGATGGTCGTTGATCTATGATGGACCTGCTTGATCTTTAACATACAAACTACTCACCTATGGGGCCCACCACTTGGTCACTAATCTGTGATGGTTAACCATCGGGCAACTTCACCTTGCAGATCAATGACGGTCATTCAATTTGTTAGGTCCAATATGGAAAGCTAATGTACTGAGAGGGGGGGGTGAATCAGTACTTCAAAACTTTTCTTCAACATAAAATTTACTGTTAAGCATAAACTGAATATTGTTGAAACATAATATAAAGCTAAAACATATAAATAACATTCATAAATGTTTCACTCCATAACACATATATTTTGGTTACACAGAAACTCTTTGTTAGAAAGAAAAACTATGATGGGGATGGCACCCACAACTTCACTACTGCAATAATAAAGGTTGCTCAGTTAGAGCTACATGTTTAGTTATTTCGGATAGCTTACCCTACTACAAGTATCAAGATCTTTAGATCTACCTTGCTAAAGGATTTTACAATACTTATACTAAATGTTGTACCTAGTTAAAGGCTTTACAATTTATAGACTTTGTTAGAGTCTTTTACCCTGTTCAAGGTTTCTCTTACAACTCAAAATAATACAATCAAAATCTTTACAAAATATCTGCAACTTCACATCTGAAATGTTATAGTAGATTCTATATGCTCAATATGAAATTACCTTGCTCATAGCATACCTCGGTAATTGATAAATCAACTCGGTAAACCCTTATGTTTACTCTGTTCCTTAATTGTTCTCTGAAATCTTTCTCGGTGACCTCTAAATATCTCTGTCAGTTGTAACAGTCACAACACATTGTGTTTTCTCATGATTTTGCCTTTCAGCTTATCTATCACACATGTCTTGCTTTATACTTTTTGATCCTCATTTCATGCTACATAAATAGATCTTTTATGATGGTGATCTATTCATGCTTCAATCTTACAAACATTATTCATCGAATGAATAACCATACAAATTATTTCATTGGATAGATGTCCTCAAAATCATACAAAATCTTAAGGTGCAATTTCCTATGTGATAATGGTTCCCTATTCCTCGATCTTGTAACACGTTTCCACATATGTGTCTAGGTTCAATGAATCTGGTAACACGTTTCACTCGGTTCATATTAACTCGGTGTACCATCTTTGCTACTTGGTAGACATAGAGCGATACTCAGTAGACAGCTTGGTGTATACTAAACTCTATGACTTCTTTCTTCTATAACCGACTACTTTAGTGCTTACCGACTGAGTATTTCGGTAGTATTAACTGACTAGAGTATATAGGATGACTTTGGACATAAAACTAATGACAACTTAGTAAATAGTAACAATCTCCCCTTTTGACATTAGTTGAAATGTTTGACAAAACTCCTTTCAAAGTCATAACTCAAAAATCTATATACTTACAAAATTTGACTAAACTGACAGTATATACAATTGTCAATAAATAGTATACTGAGATATACTCCCCTTATCAATATACTGTACATAACTCTGATTTTGCATGCAGCTTTACTGTTCTATATTCACTACTCCATGTTCACTGCTCCCCCTGTCAAAATTACCTGTGCATCTGGATACTCTGATCTGCTCGGCATACTTCCTCTTGTATACACTATACTCCCCCTTTTGTACAAACATTAAAACTAGTTACCATTCGGTGGAGGCAACTGATCAAAAATAGATTTGTACTTAGTTTGAGCATTGGTGAGAGCATTGGTAAGGGCACTCTTGACACTATCCATTAGGGAATTCTAAGCTGTAATATCAGTTAACAGTGAAATCAGACCATCTAAAGTGCTTCCCTCTTGTTGAGTGGATAAATAGGTAGCTCAGTTAATTTGCTCTTGGACGGAGGACAAGTATGGAATGAATAAGGTTTGAAGAGTCATGACATCCATTCTTATTTTGTGCTCTTCATTCCGAAGTTCCAACTGTTGAGCCATGAGAGATTGTAACTTGGTATAGAAATTCTAAATAGAATTGGGCTAGGTGGTCAATTTATTTGAGAGATCGGTGATCTCTTTTTCAATACCTTCGGTTTTATTCTTGATATATTTAATGAATAAAGAAAATGTACAAAGCTTTTGAAATAAATAAATAATATGTTTGAGTTGAGGGGACAACTCAATAATGAGTCCAGCTAGCTTAGCTTTACCAATACCAATGGCTTTCTATACCTCTTCAATCATTTTGGCAGTGAGGTCTTTGTCCTTCAATTTTCTCAAGTATTTAGATGCGTCTATTCTTGATGCTTCTATTTTAGTGAGGAGTTCATCCAGTTGAATATGGATGTCTGCATCTTTTGTCATGGTAGCTTTAGGTAGCATTTCTATTAATAATGCTTTAACCTTCTGAAGTACTCTATTTTTCTTCTATATAGCCATTTGTCTTTCTTGTTCTACTTTGGCTTTGCATATTTCCCTGAATTCAATGAGTGCTTGCCCTTATAGTTTTGAAATGTCTACATTTGGCAACACAATTGGCTTTGACGGATCTAGTTTGAAACTATGCTTCTTTATTTTCTTCTCTTTAGATGATGAGGCTTTCATCGGTTGAACCAGTACAATGGCTTGGGAGGCTTGTTCACCCTCGATAGGTTGCTCGGTAGAGGCAACACTTTTGTCAGTTTCTTTAGCCTCAGATGTAGCCTTTGGTGATTCCTTGCTTGGGGTCTCGGTGGCAATAGTTTCGGTGCTTGTTGGGGCTTGAGAAGTCTGTTCCCCAGTGGTCTGAGAAGTAGCTTCTCCTTTGGTAGACTATTGACCCTCTTTGCCTTGTTTAGTGTCCTGAGGTGTCTCGGTTGAAACATGC
Source organism: Cryptomeria japonica (assembly GCF_030272615.1). NCBI lineage: Eukaryota > Viridiplantae > Streptophyta > Pinopsida > Cupressales > Cupressaceae > Cryptomeria > Cryptomeria japonica. The sequence goes on along the minus strand of NC_081414.1, from coordinate 884,364,378 downwards.
TGAGTTATCGGAGGATAGGACTTGACTTGTTCCAAAACCGATTCACTTGATACCAGTTTGGCATAGGCATTCCCTTCTATCATCTCCTGTTCCTATAGCTCGGTGTCCATGATATCCTTATCAAGTTGTATAGTACCAACAGGATCTTGCTCGATGATATCAACTATTTCAACTTCACCTTGCTCATCAGCACTCTTGATTCAAAAAATTTCTTGCCATTTTTCTTTTGTCTCTTTCTCTACTTCAAGATAAAGGCCATTCATCAGTTTCAAGGCTCTTTGCTTGACTAGGAAGTTTGTCTGGTAGTTTTTCAGATGTTCACTTATCTCATCTACCGACATGTCTAGAAAGAGATGTACCAAACTTCTTTCTCTCATCTTCTTTTCTGAGTCCATAGCATATTTCCACCTATTTTCAATGTGTAAGGACAATGCTTTTGGAAGAGAATTAGTTACTTCCAATGGGACTAACCAGAATTTAAGAAGTGTGCAAATTACAGCTTCTTCAATTTGCCTCTTTTCTGCATCAGTTCTGGATTCATGTTTTACATATCTGAATGCTCCAAATCCACCATATTGTTTCAGATTTGCACAAAAATTATCAACACTATGTACATTTTCCTTTGTACTCTTAACAATCTGAAATTTACTTACGTCTTCATATTCGGTGTCACTTGACTCTTTATTCAAAATGAGTCTCTGAGTAGACTTCTTATAATTTTTTGTTACCTTAGGCTTTGCAATATTTTTCTACTTCTTACTTGGTGACACTACAGATGATCTAGTATTGGGGCACTTCACTTAAGGAGTAGGTGATACTTGTGATGTATCTTGTTTCTTCCTTTTCAAAATTTTTCCTTTTGGCAACTCGGTGCTCAATGTAATTGTTGCTTCTTGGGCTTTAGATTCCTCCTCAGTGATGACTTGATCACTCTTGACAGGAGTGGAGAAAGAACCTTCTCCAAATTTCTTTGCTAATACTTTGATCATTTTGGTTGCTTTCCTTGTAGCCTTAAGTACTACAATGCTCATCTTAACTTTTTCTTTGACCTCTTCATAGGTATTGTACCTGATCTTGGTAGCATGCCTTGGAAGTGCAAGAAAGGCATCTATCTGCTACTGTGTAATGTCAGAATCAATCTCATAACCCATAGGTGGCAAGGATTGAGTTCTTGGTTCTACTGCATTGACATAATAGTAGTCGGTGTCCACTTCAAAACATATATCATCCTTATATTACTCCACTAACTGGGGTGGTATCCTGTGCCTATTATGCATCTTTTCCTGAAATTTGCTAAAGTAATCATCCATTATCTCATTTAAGTTATCACCTAGCTGATTGATGAAGTCATTTATTTGATGGGTGATTGGTCGATGTAGCTCCCAAACTATGTTACCGATTGATGGAAAGAATTTCTGAAAATAGAAAAACATGCATACTAAGAGTGACCCAAACTTTAGTGTGTTTTCCGAGTTGTTCTTCTTCGACTTCCTTATGGTGTTGAGATTTTCAAAAAGATTTTTCAACAACACTTCTCATAGGTCAATCTTCATACCCTTTTTCACAATTTTGTATGCTAAAACAACAGCTGCACATGGTACACTGTTTTTCCTTGCCGACTGAGAAACAATAACCTATGACTAATTGCAAACTTCAGCTCTGCATCTATAACATTATTCAATTTAAGACATCTACAATCAGATTCAACTCCAATTAAAGTGATCAATTCTTTCTAAGAAATCATTTTTTGAGCTTGGGCATGGTCGAATATAGGGTATCCGGTGATTAAGTGGATGATTTCCTTGGTGATTTTGAATGGTTTCTCCTCTAACCACATAAAGTCATCATGAACTCTGCTCAAAACAAATTTAACCCATTGAGGTTTGAAGACTCGCGGGTAGGTTAGGGCTTCGGTCAATCCCTTGACTTTGATATGCTCATATTTGCTATCTAGATTTCCATCGGTGCATAATTCATCATGCATGTCCTTGATCTCAATATGACCTAGTTCCTCAACATGACACTTAGTGTAGAATCTAACATCCTCAACCAATAGAACCCTATCCAGAATGAGAGAAAATGTTGTTTTATCATCGGGTTCGGATGCTACTTTGGGAGGTAAGGAATATTTCAGTGACTTCTCAATGGTTTCAACAACAACAGGTTTCTGAATCTTTGGGGCCATTTCAAACTTTGGTTAATTACTAATGAAAAAAGCTTAGGGTTTGAAACTTAACCAACAAATGCTTTCCACTTAGTAAATATAAAGCAGGTATTCTCAACTAATATGATCGGTTGACTTGCTTGAAAAATGCGTTGAGATTGATGAATAAATACCTTGAAATATTCTTGGGAGGAGTTTGATCGCCTTTGAATCGCTTAGCTTTGCTTTCTAAAAACTTGGTAAGTGTAAAATGACTGCGCAAAAGGCTTTTATACACATTTTACCTTATCGGGCTCCATGTAGTTAGGTCAGAAAATATTAAATGCACTCGGTCCCATTAAACTGATTACCTTCCTTTTTATGCTTTTACCAACTAGACAAGCTTCCTGCATTTACCGACTTCTCTGGTACTCCAAAAGACTAGATAAAATTTCAAACTTGCTATTGCATCTTAGCTATGCAAATTTTAGAATTAAGTACATGATAAAATAGGAACTGTTAATATATAACCTTGAGAGAATGCAGTCCCTTCATACCTTTACCGATTAATTTGAAATAGATGCACCTAACTTGGTAGGTAAGGCGTTTTCTTCATTAGTTGACACATTTTCCTTCTTTTTCGAAATCATCTTAATTTGCTTCTTATTTCCTTAGTATCTCCTCTGGGTTGATCTCTGTAATCTCTGGCCAAGTGTCCAACTTTGTGACAATGAAAACATGCCATACCAGGATTTCTCCATGATCTTCGGTTGTTCATTCCAAACCTTATAAAGCAGTTGGCACTTATATGTCCATATCTTCCACAACATTCACACCATATCCTTGTATTGTAATCCCATGGTACTATAGTATACTATTGGTTAGGATCTATATAAGTTCAGTAGCTTCTAGTATTTGCTCGGTGTACAAACCACATATAGTTCCTCTACTTAAACCAACACTTCTCGGTACTGTATCCATATCTATTGCAGTTTTTACAAAACCCCTTTAATTTTGCCTTCTGATAATTGCTAACAGACTTTGTCCTACATTGACTATATGTGTGACCATACTTATTGCAATTGTAACAATAACCATTAGACCTAGTAACATTCAGTTGCTTACCTTTTCTGATTTGGCACATGTTGGCAGTATGTCCTTGTTTTCCACAATAGTTGCAAATAGGCTTCTTTTCTTTGATGTTCTTCATGTTTCCAGCTTATTTTGATGATTCTCCTCTCTTGGTGATGTGGATTCCTTTCTTGGTAGAGTCTTTTCCTTTGTAACTGAGTCCTGCAACTTTATTGGGTCATTTTATATTCAGTTGCTCATCCAACATCTTTGATGCTTCATAACTTTTCTTCAGTGTTTCTTTGGATTTCTTCTTTGTTTCAAGTTCATCAGTCAATCTTGATATTTCAAGTTTCAATGCTTGATTCTCATTTTCTTTCAGATTTGCTTCATGATGTGCATAACCCAATTGATCAGATAGATTTTGTTAAATTCCAGTCATCCTTGTGATTTCATTATTCTTTTTAGACACTAATGCTTCAAGCTGTTGTTTTTCTCTTTCTATATCTCTTATGTTATCCTTGGCTGTCCTCAATGCATCAAGATTTTCAGTCATCTGTGTGCTGAAATGCTCATGTTCTCTTTTCATTTCTTTTAGTTGATCAGTCAATGCTTTGTTCTTTTCTTTCAATACTCCAATCATTTTTTTAGTCTCTTCAAATATACTATTCTCAGATGATGTCTCAATTTGTTCCACCAGCTCTCGTGAGTCCTGCAAATCATCAGACAATCTTCTTCTAACTTTCAGCGATCTTTGCATTTGTTTCTGCATGTCTGCAATCACTTGATTAGCATGATCTAATTCATTTTGAAGATTCACAATTCTCTGAGATTATTTGTAGCCTTCCATTGATAAGATCTATCTCTTTAGGCAGTTAAACCCTTTTCGAAGATTGAATCTCTGATACCAATAGTTAGGTTCAATATGGAAAGCTAATGTACTGAGAGGGGAGGGGTGAATCAGTACTTCAAAACTTTTCTTCAACAAAAACTTTACTATTAAGCATAAACTGAATATTGCTGAAACATAATATAAAGCTAAAACATATAAATAACATTCATACATGTTTCACTCCATAACACATATATTTTGGTTACGCAGAAACTCGTTGTTAGAGAGAAAAACTGCGGTGGGGATGGCACCCACAACTTCACTACTGCAATAATAAAGGTTGCTTAGTTAGAGCTACATGTTTAGCTATTTTTGATAGCTTACCCTGTTAGGAGTATCAAGATCTTTAGATCTACCTTGCTAAAGGATTTTACAACACTTATACTAAAGGATGTACCTAGTTAAAGGCTTTACAATTTATAGACTTTGTTAGAGTCTTTTACCCTGTTAAAGGTTTCTCTTACAACTCAAAATAATACAATCAAAATCTTTACAAAATATCTACAACTTCACATATGAAATGTTATAGCAGATTCTATGTGCTCAATATGAAATTACCTTGCTCATAGCATACCTTGATAATTGATAAATCAACTTTGTAAACCCTTCTATTTACTCTATTCCTTAATTGTTCTTTGAAATCTTTCTTGGTGACCTTTGAATATCTCTATCAGTCCTAACAGTCATAGCACATTGTGCTTTCTCATGATTTTGTCTTTCAGCTTATCTATCACACATGTCTTGCTTTATACTTTTTGATCCTCATTTCATGTTGTATAAATAGATCTCTTATGATGGTGATCTATTCATGCTTCGATCTTACAAACATGATTCATCGAATGAATAACCATACAAATTATTTCATTGGATAGATGTCCTCAAAATCATACAAAATCTTAAGGTGCAATTTCCTATGTGATAATGGTTCCCTGTTCCTCGATATTGTAACACATTTCCACATATGTGTCCAAGTTCAATGAATCTAGTAACGCATTTCACTTGGTTCATATTAACTCGGTATACCATCTTTGCTGCTCAGTAGAAATAGAGCATTACTTGGTAGACAACTCGGTGTATACTAAACTCTGTGACTTCTTTCTTCTATAACCGACTGCTTTAGTGCTTACCGACTGAGTATTTCGGTAGTATTAACCGACTAGAGTATATAGGATGACTTTGGACATAAAACTAATGATAACTTAGTAAATAGTAATACAACCACCTGCAACTTACTCGCTGATTAATTCACCCTTCTACTGCAAAACCTAGGTGCCTCGAGATGAGTTCACACGCATGGGGTCCACTAGGTCGCCAGCTGCCTCTTGCTAAAAGCCTTCAAGCTTTTGACACTATGAATATGTGTTCTTTTGTATTTAAATACATAAAATCTCCTATGCATAGCCAATGTGGGATAAATACTCTACACATTCCCTTGGTTTGTTCTGGTATTTGCATTTGCCTGGAAGTTTTAATGTCCATCGCCACATAGGAGGGAGGAGGTCGAAGGCATTACACTTGCTAATGCACTTGTTTGAAATTTTTTTATGTCTCCTTTCCTATTTATACGCAGGGGATGTTATCTGTATTTTAATGGCCTTCTCAACCATGCAAAGGAGGGAGCTTTACACCTGACAGTGCATTTGCATAAGAAACTTCTTCCCCAAATTCCATCTACCACGTGAAGGAGGGAAATACAACTGCTAATTGCCTTTGATGAGATTTTAACGAGCTCTATCCCTTCCATGCAGGGAGAGACCATGCCATGGCAGGGGTCGTGGACTTTGGTTTAACACCTAACAATACATTTGTTTACAAACTTCAATCGCCCTCCATCTGCCACACCATCTGCACAATAGGAAAGAGTTGGTTTGGCATTTGCTTGAAGGTTTATTTGGCCTCTTCACCACTCACGTGCATAGCAAGGAATGGTTTGTTCTTCACCTCACGTAGGGGTGATTGGGAAATACAATTGCCCTTTGCATTTTCTTGAAAGTTTCTAAGCCATTTTCAATGCCTCTAGCTCACGTGTCTCATCTACCAAGGGAAGATGCTAGCAAGGACCACAGGATTTGGTAATATGCCTACCAATTTCATTTGGCTGAAGGATCAATGGCCACGTGACCCCCCATAGGAGCAATGCATTTGCTTGAAGTTTCTTCAGACCTTTACCATAGCGCAAGCCATGCACTTGTAAATAAATTTGTTGTAGTTTTTATGAAATTTTCTGCATTGGTATTATGCCTATAGATTTCATTTGTTTGAAAATTTTAATTCCTTTCAACTTACCAGTCGCCTAAACATATCAATGCAAATAATTCATGTTATAGTACTCAAGCAATTTCATCTCTTCTCTAGTGAAATATGTAGATCTCAAGGAAAGAAATATTGCTTTTATAGAATAGACTCAAGAGTTGTTTATGCTATGGTAAATTCAGCTAGCAGTATTCATTTAACTTTTGTTTTTTATTGCCTGATCATCATGTGGACTGTTTTCTTTCCACTCACTGGATAACTATAGGGAGGGCCATTTTCCTAGAGAAGATTAACCATTTGTTATAACATTTTATCTAAGGGATGATAGGCATCCCATAACATATAGTCTTCTTCATTCATCATGAACTCCTTAATACTTAATTCATATAACATATGATTTAAAATAACAATTTAAACCTTGCTTAAAAGACACATGAAGTGGCAAGTCAGGTCGAGCCCCAAAGTGGGTCCGGCTAAAAACAATTTCATTTTCATTCTACTGACCCTTGAGAACACCTCAGGCACCTTGAACATACCTCTGGAGTTGATTTGCACCATTATCCGATCATTAAAACTCAACTTGCAACTTTCAGGCACTTATGTCACATTTTCACATTTAAACCCAAAGAGGCATTTCGAAAATTGGTCAGAACACCTTTCTAGACTTCACAAACTGATAGGCGTGTACTCTAATATGTTAACTATCATCCTACAAAACCACTCCTCAAGATGAATCCCGGGTGAAGAAATATTAATGCTCAAAGATGACCAAATGGCTCTGTCAGCACTTGAACCTGATAAAATCAATGTGTGGGGATCTCAAAGTGCACACATTAAAATTATCAAATGATCTCCTTAGATCCCCAAATCTGGGGCACATATACTTTGAAGTACAGAGAAGACCTTGGAATGCTCAGTTTGACCGAGAAGATGATAGGGTGCAAATGGTGAGCTCATGAAAATAGCCACTTTAACAGATGTAGCAATGAAACTGTAGAAAACTGAATAAAGTGGCTCAAGAAATCATCTTGGAAAAATGATCAAACAGATTGACAGGGGATTCAAACTAGAAACATACCTTGTCTTTCATACCAACAGTACCATGGGAGAAATATTTTGACATGACATTCACCGGGGAAACTTTTACACATGTGCAAAGTGGTTCTCTGACAAGCTGTTGAAATAAGGACCTATGCAAACAAGCACAAATTGCAAATGGATTGGGCTTACCAAACTGAGCAAATGGATTCATAGAGACTTCAAACTTGGCATGTGGACTCACCTATATGCATACAATTCAATGCACTTTGAATTTTAATATGACGATCAACTAGGCAAAAGACACAAGGCCTCAAAGTAGGTCATTTAATAAAATCTATATTTGCACCTATGTGGGACTATCAGCTTACCACTTGAAATGGGTACTTGATAAATTGACCCAAATTGAATTCTGAAAGTTGTAGAACACTACATAGGATAAATGAAATTTGTAAGACACATTTCCCAAGCCTTACCCCTTGATAATCAACTGGCTCCATTTTACATGCCCTCAAACTAGGCCACTCAAGTTCACACATTAGGTAGTCATTGCAAAATCTAGATGCAAAATTTTGAAATGGGCCTCTCAAAATACTCAAATTTTATGAGTCCCAACAGTGAACTCTCCACCCCGATCTAATCTTAGGCATTTTAGCTTGCACCCACTTTCCTTCTCTACCATCTTCTGGAAGATCTTGTATCTGTCATATGCTTGTGATTTATCATGTAGGAAGGTGACCCATGTTATTCTTGAATAGTCATTAATGAAGAGCACAAAGTATCTCTCATCGGCAAGAGCTCTTGTCCTAGTCAGAGTGCATAGATTTGTATGTATAAATTCAAGTGGTCTTGAGGTGTTTTCTTCTTTTGTCTTGAAGATCACCTTAGTATTCTTTCCTTTCACACATTCATCACAAAATGTACTTACCGGTTTGACGATTGGTGGAATATTTCTCACACAACCCTTTTTACTTACTGTAACTAGATTATCAAAATTTATGTGGCCAAATCTTCTGTGCCACAACTAGCTTTCATCCACTTGTCCCAACATGTATTGGGATTTGAAATATTCTTTCAAACTGTATACATTTTCATCTGTCCTCTTACCTTCTATTACAACCTGACCGGTACTCTCCTTTATCTGACAACCGGTAAGAATCAAAAGTGAATTTATAACCTTTTTCACACATTTGACTCACACTTAGCAAATTGTGCTTTAGACCTTCCACACAATATACACCATGTTCTTTCAATTTGCCATCCATATTCAGAGTACATTTTCCCTTTATCTTGATGGAGGAATCATCTCCAAATCTTACTGAACCTCCATTCCAATCTTCAAGCTTGATAAATTTCTTTTTATCACCTGTCATATGGTTAGAGTAGCTATTGTCTACAACCCACAAGTTTCTTCTTTCTGCATATAGAGCAGTACGCACAATCAAGCTTGATTCTACTTTGTCATTTTCTTTCTCAACCCAAACCGGTTGAGTTTCCTTCTTCTTCTCAACTACAATTTTATGCTCCAGTTTGGCTACCAGTTCCTAATCAAGAGTTTTCCTCTTCTGCTTGATTTTCCCATTCTTACAATGCTTTGCAATATGTCCAAACTCTTAATAGTTATAGCATTTCACATTTACATTAAAAGATAAATTTTTAAAACTTTTGTAGGAGACTGGTTTACTTTACCTACATTCAAAACCCTTATGAACAAATCCATTGTATTGATAACAGAAAACATTCATATCCAAGAGTGCATTAAATGTATTTCTACTTATAAAACTAATAGGGGGTTTGCTCATCAATCTACAATCACCAATTCTATGACCAAAATATTACACTGGTAACAATAACAATGAAAGTTTGGTACATACCAGTTTGGTTGCCTTTGTCCTGCAAACATCTATCTCACGAGGGGTCTTCCTTTCATGTTGTTGTTTCTAGTGAACCCTTCATGATCAACCTTTTCTTAAATGCTCCTAAGATCTGCATTCCACTACATTGAGTGTGGCATCTAGTTCATTAATTGAGAAATACCGGTTTGTGGGGCAGTTTCTTCCAGCATCTGTATAAGTCTTCTTACCAGTATCTTTACTTACAGTGAATGTTTTCTTCTCTTCACCTATACTTTAATAAGTAAATTGTATCTCCTTGCCAAATGTGTCTTTGTTGTTTGACCTTTGTCCTTCTTCAAATCCTAAGCCACTGGTATCCTTTGATTGATTTTGTGTGCTCAAAATCTTGTCCAAGGCTTCAGTACTACCCTCATACTTGTTCCTCATTTTCAGTTCATCCTTACTCTTTTCAAGCTCCTTTCTGAGCTTCACAATTTCTTCTTCCATATTTTGATGCACCTTCTCCTTCTTCATCAAATCAGAGGATGTAACTTCACATATCCTCTTGGCTTCTTCCAATTGGAGTTTCAAGTTGGAAATAACTTGATTGGACACATCTAGGGATTGCTTCAAGAGATCTTGTTCTTCTATTGCAGCAAGCTTGACCTTCTTGAGTTCTCATCTTGCCTTACTTAATTCCTCAAGTGCACTTATGAGCTCACCTTCTAGATCCACTTCAACTACAATGTCTTCTTCTTCCTCATCTTCACCAACTGGCTCATCTAGTGCCATAAAGAGATTAACTTCTCTTTCATCCACATGGAAGTCATCTTTTGGTGCACTTTCTTCATTAGTGGCATCATCGTCAATGATATATTAGTTTTTGTTCTTATGGTAGCTTCTTCTTCCTTGCCGGTAGAATTTCTTCTCTTTGTCTCTACCGGAAGATTTGCTAAAACTCCTTTGCTTTATTGGCATTATTGGTATTATGTTGTCATTGATGTCAACTAGTATGGAATGATCATCAGTGAGTAGGTAGTGGTGACCGGTATGGGTGAAGTAAGTTATGATGTCAACTGGTATGAAGTATGAAGCATGCAAGTAGACAATAAAGGTAAAGAAGGATCACTGGTAAGGCAAAGCAAGAAAGAAAGAAAAAGAAGAACTGAAGGATGTGAACTGGCATACACAGAGAAGTTTAATGTTGTCAGCAAATGGACTGAGATGTTGGACCAACATGTTTGATGGAAGGCCAAGTTGATCCACTGACAAAGAAGAGGTCTGCAGGTATGAAGTTAGGTTATACCGGTAAGTTGAGTTGAACCGATAGTCAATCTTGGTCAGTGAAGGATATCAAACCGATGTAGGAAACCAAGCATAGGTGTATGTCGATGAGGATGATAGGTGGAAGCCAGGTGGTGATCATGCAGAGGTCGGTAAAGTGTTCAACGACGTAAATGCTAGCAAGCAGGTCAGCTTTTATGAAGAACCCACAAATTATGGAAGGATGGCATAAGGTTGTGGCTTTAGGAAGACAAGGTGGTAAGCGATTGAACTGATCATGCAATAAGATCTGATATTTGTACTCATTTTTTGAAGGAAACAACCAAGCCATTATTGGAGTTTGACAAAGAAACACAAAAAAGCATGGTGCAAACAGCTTAATATAGAAAACACACATTGGAATGCAATGGTTTTGCGATGCTGATCGATGACATGCAGATCATCACTCCTGAAAAGCAGATCGGATCAAATCTAATACGGATCAAGTTAGTGAAGGTAAAACCTAACACACCATCATTTGAATGTTGTTTTGGTAGGAACCCTAAAAGATAAATATGTGAGCTCGAGACTGGAATGAGTTCATGCTTGATGCGAGGTGTGAGAGGAAAGAGATTCTAAGAAAGAAAGATAATTTGCCTAAGAGTTATTTCTCATATTTTAATAGTTTGTGTTAGCATACTGAACTGATGAGATAGTCTAACCAGTAGAGATAGAGTAACTAGTAAACTATTGTAGTTCTAACAGTCAAGCTAACTGGTGAAGTATGATTGGTCAAGAAGGCATCCAAGAGTGATAGAGTGTGGTGTAAGGCTGAGGGAGAAAGAAGAGAGGCTAGGAGTAACTAGTGAGTTATCAGAGAGATTAATCTGATAGTTGGTAGTGTGAGAACTAGTGAAGAAAAGGAGGTTGTTAACTGGTGGAAATCCATTAATCAGGTGTTGCAGAGCTCATTTGCAACCAGGTGCCATAATTGTATCAAAATTTTATTTCATTATACAACACCAAGTTGGATCTCGGTGCAGGGGTTGGTGCTCTAAATTATTTCAATCTAATTATTTTATTGTGAGGCTGGATTGGAGCAGTAGACTCTAGTAGCATTTATCACTAAGTTTTTTCCCATATTTTGTTTTACTCATACATCTTTTGTTGTGGGTTATGTATTTATGTGTTTGCCCTTTTTGATATCCACTCTTATCTTACCAGTTTGTTGGTTTAGTTTTTAGGTTGATAAACGGTATTCCAAGCTTAATTTAAAAAGATAAGTTTTTAGGAACCACTAATTTAGCCCCCCTCTCAGTGGTACATTGTACTCAACAATTGGTATGAGAGCTTAGAATCTCAATTGATTAAAGATTTCTCTAGCTTGGGTAGATTCTAGTCAAAGAACACAATGGTAAGAAATGAGTTTGCATCCTCAAAAGCCCCCATGTTTGATGGATCTAACTATGCCTTCTGGAGTAGAAGAATGGAGACCTATACTTACTCACTTGGCTTTGATGTCTGCATGTCTATCAAGATTGGGTATACTATCCCTAGTGTTCCTCCAACTGATCTAGATGCTAAGAAGGAGTATGAGAACAATGCAAAGGGTAAACATGTTATCTTAAGCGGGTTATTAGATAATGAGTTTGTCAAGGTCATGCACTGTGCATCCACCAAGGAGACTTGGGATAAACTGCAAAGACTATTTGAAGGAAATGCCAAAGTCAAAGAGGCCCATTTTCAATCACTAAGAGGTCATCTTGAAGGCATCAAGATGAAATATGAAGAAAATATTGCAGACTACCTTCACACAAAAGATGAAACTATGAACACCATCGGAGGTCTTGGAGAAGAAAATTGTTGATGAGATTATTGTCAAGAAGGTACTTAGATCTCTCACATCTAAGTATGATACTAAGGTTTCTACCATAGAGGAAGCCAAGGATCTAAAGACCTTCACAATGGATGAGCTATTTGGCTCTCTAACAACCTATGAAATGAGAACAACTAGCGAAGCATCCTCAAGGAAAGAGGCAGCATTCAACTCCACCAAAAAGGGAAATGAAGAGGTTTCTCATAAAGGATCCAGTGAAGACTCGGATGCAGAAGTAGAAAAATTTGTCAGAAAGCTCAAGAGAGGATCTGACAAGTATAAAGGAAGGTTACCACTCAAATGCTTCAACTGTGGTAAAGTTGGACACTTTTCTGAAAAAATGTCCTTATAATGCAACCTGTGGAGATGAGCAAACAAGTTTTGGCAGATATGTCAGTAAAGACAAAGAAAGGAATGTCTATCAGCAAGGAAGAAGAGGTTACCAAAAGTAGAACAACCTATATTCTATTGAGGATGATGACATAGGTGAAAAAAGTGCTTAAGAAGATGACTACCATGAAAATGAAAGAAAATTTAATCTCTTTATGGCACTTGATGAACCAGTTGGTCAAGATAAGGAAGAAGACATTGAGGCCAAAGTGGATCTAGAAGGTGACCTCATAAGTTCTCTTGAGGAGTTAAGTAAAACAAGAAGAGAACTCAAGAAGGTCAATCATTTTTTTGTAGAAGAACAAGATCTCTTGAAGCAATACCTGGATGAGTCTAATCAAGTTATCTCTAACTTGAAACCCCAATTGGAAGAAGCCAAGAGGATATGTGAAGCTACATCCTCTAACTTGTTGAAGAAGGAAAAGGAGCATCAAGATCTAGAAGCAAAAATAGTGAAGCTCAGGAAAGAGCTTGAAGAGAGCAAGGATGAACTGAAAAAGAGGAGCAAATATTAGGGTAGCACCAAAGCCTTAGACAATGTGTTTAGCAAAAAGAAGAAATCTAAAGATATTAGTGGATTAGGATTTGAAGAAGGGCAAATTTCAAACAACAAAGACACACCTGGTAAGAAGATACAATTCACTTCTTCAAGTGAAGGTGAAGAGAAGAAGACATTCACGGTAAGAAAGGATACTGGCAAGAAGACTTATGAAGAAGCTGTTAGAAACCATCACACAAACTGGTATACACAATCAATGAACTGGATGCCACACTCAATGTACTGACATGCAGATCCTAGGACAAATGAAAGAGTTTATCATGAAGGATTTACTAGAGTTAGCAACATGAAAGGAAGACCCTCGGTGAGGTAGACAGTTGCAGGACCAAGGAAACCTAACCGATATGTTCCAAACTTTCATGGTTATTATTACTGGTGTAACAAATTTAGACATAGGTTAGCTGACTATAGATTAACCAATAAGCCCACTATGAGTTATGAAATTAGAAATCCAATTAATGTACTCTGAGACATAAATGTTGTTTATTATCGTGCAATGGATTTGGTCATAGGGGTTTTGAATGTAGGGAGATTAAATTGGTGTCCTACAATAGTTTCAAAGATTCATCCTTCAATGAAAATGTGAAATGCTATAACTATGAAAAGTTTGGACACATAGAAAACTTTTGTAAGAATAAGAAAATCAAGCAAAATAGGACAAATCCTGATCAAGAACTAGTAGTTAAACCAGAGCACAAAATTGCAAGTGATAAGAAGAAGGAAAATAAACCGGTATGGGTTGAGAAAGAAAAGGAAAAGGCAGAATAAAGTCTGATAGTGCAGATTGCCCTACATGCTGAAAGAAGAAATCTATGGGTTGTAGACAATGGTTGTTCCAACCACATGACTGGTGATAAAAAGAAATTTATCAATATTGAAGATTGGAATGGTGGTTCAGTGAGATTTGGAGACAACTCATCAATCATGATAAAGGGAAAAGGTACTCTAAACATGAATGGAAAAATGAAAGAACATGATGTGTATTATGTGGAAGGCCTGAAGCACAACTTGCTGAGTGTGAGTCATATGTGTGACAAAGATTATAAATTCACATTTGATTCTACCAACTGTTAGATAAAGAAGGAGATTACCAGTTAGATTGTAGCCGAAGGCAAGAGGACATATTGTAATGTATACAATCTGAAAGAATGTTTTGAATCTCAATGCATGTTAGGACAAATGGATGAAAGTTGGTTGTGGCATAGAAGACTAGGCCACATAAATTTTCATAACTTAGTTACAGTAAGCAAAAAGGGGTGTGTAAGTGTAGTGTCATAAAATTGTGACCCTAGCAATTTTTTGACTGTATTAGGGTCCTCACACATGCAAATTTGAATCCTCTAGCTTGATCGAAGACCGGTGATTACTCAGCTTCTGAAAATAGATTCTTCCTTGCCCTCTACATCACCCCATTCACACTATGCCCTAGAGAAATGGATAGGATAGGAGCATGGTACCACTGTCCCCCCTTGGATAGGGGCATGGTGCCCTTGTCCTCTAAGGATAGGGGTATGGAACCCTTGTCCTGATAACTCAATGATGAACATTTAGTACCAAACCGATACTGAGCAGGGGGGGTGAATTAGTACAGACAAAAACCACGTTCTTAAAACCGGTTAGACACCAAACACTGCAACTAAACATTAACACCAATTTGAAACAGAGTGCAACCGGTAGAGCTAAGAATGACTGTGACAAACATTAACCGGTTGACACTTATCTATTCATACAATCTAATACTTTGTTTTCATCTCACTCTAGTGCATGAATAGGTAATCACTCATCAAAATACTCAAATAGCTAAAGCAACATGATTTACCTTCAGAGAAAAATCATTTAAATCATCTCATGAAAATCATCACACATTACACACATTTTTCATGGGGAAACCCAACTGGGAAAAACCATGGTGGGGATGAATACCCACAAGCTATTTTATGAACTCTTTAGAAGTTTGCTTTGTTAAGAGCCCTGTCTGGTTAAAGACTGATACAATAGGTTCTATTAAGAACCAATCCTATTAGGGATCACCCGGTTAAGGGATGGCTAGAATACCCGGTTAAGGGTTAAACCCTATTAAAGGTTACCTTGTTAGAGGATTTCAAGAACTCAATGGTTTTGAGTCACCCTATCAAAGGATTTACTGTAAGCTAGTTAAAGCTACCCTATTAAGGGATTTCTTAACTGTTGAAGTAGTTAGATATCAATAGGTATTACAATGATCTGGTAATAGCACTCAATGCCAATGTAGATCCACTTTAGCTCCTCATCACCTTCTGCACTAACACTCTGCAGGTATCAATTCTTTCCTTTACTCTGGCAAGAATCATGTATCTCTTCACTTGGATACACACACACAACTTTTGCCAACAACTTCAAAAAGAAACACAACATTGACCTTATAGGAAACAAACCGATTGATAGCATAAACCCTAAACCCTAAACTTGTTCTATTAAGCAATTCAAATGGATCAATCCTGATTGTTGATAACATTGCATTAAATGCAACAATCTTGAACTGATCTCAAGACATTCTCCATCATTCATTTTCTACCGCTTTCATGGTGGCTCATAACCCATCACACATTTTCATCATTTACAGACTTCATACATTCTCGAGGTAGATAAGAAAAATCTCCTTCATGCAGGATCCTTCACGTGAACAAGGCTAACATGGAAACACAGTCTATTCTTCATTGCAATGCTAACTCATAACACAAAGTCACCGGTTGAGTTACATAGGCTTGAAACTCATCAACCAGAAACCCTGAGACTATGAACTGGTAGTCATACAAAGCTTCCATGTACTGATTCTCATATCAACATTCCGGTTCACCTTGAATAGACACACTGCTTCACTTTGGCACACATACCGGTTCACAATGTTATGCCGGTTCTCACATATACCAGTTCTCGGTAACATGCAGGTTCTCTTATTTGCAGCATATTGACATCAATGACAACATACAATGTTATCATGTCCTCATATCAATTCATATAATGCCAACAATCTCCCCCTTTGGCATTAATGGCAATATACAAAGATATATCTTCTCCTCACTTCACTTCTTCTCCCCCTTTGACAGCAATGCCAAAGTGGAGGCACAAGCTTCCCCATTCCATTATGTTGCTCCCCCTAAGGAGTAGCATCCTTCAACACATCAATCAAAAACAAAATGACTATGCAATACTTGACTAAGGTGGAGCATATACTTTTAGTTCACCTCTTGAAGGGGCAACACCCCTATTTCACCTCTTAAGTACACAAATGTAGCCTTTGGGAGAGGCTTGGTGAATATGTTTGCTAACTACTCCTTCTTGGAAACATGTTCCAGTGCAATCTCTTTATTTTGAACCTTTTCTCTCAAGAAATGATACTTAAGCTCAAAGTGCTTGGTCTTATAATGTAAAACCAAATTCTTGGAGATGTTAATTGCACTAGTATTGTCACAGAATATCCTTACCAGTTTAGATACAGGAACTTTGAAGCCATTTAATACATGCTTCATCCAAATTGTCTGTGTTTAGTTCATGAAAGCTACAACATACTCCGCTTCCACTGTAGACTGAGAGATACAACTTTGCTTCTTACTCATCCATGAGACCAATCTACCACCAAGAAAGAATGCACCACCCGTTGTGCTCTTTCGATCATCCATATTACCTACCCCATCAACATCTATGAATACTTTCAAGTTGAAGTCCTTGCCATATGGATACCACAATCCATAATCAATAGTTCCCTTCAGATACCTAAGAATCTTCTTGACAACAACCAAGTGGGATTCTTTTGGACTTTTTTGAAACCTTGCAGTGATGCCAACTACATGTGCAATATTTGGTCTTCTATGCACTACATAATGCAATTTACTAATCATTGATCACTATTCCTTCTCATCAACCAATGCTGAGTCATCCTCTTTGGATAGTTTACAACCGGTCACCATCAGTGTACCAATCGGTTTGTTATCTTCCATGCTAAAGGTCTTCAACACCACTTTGACATACTTGGACTGAGTGATAAAGATTCCATCTTTCATCTGCTGAATTTTTAATTCGATAAAGAACTTAATCTCGCATATGAGTGACATCTCAAACTCTTCTTCATCTCATCTACAAACTCATGACTCATCTTATCATCTCCACCAAAGATAATGTCATCAACAAATACCTCATAAATCAGGATCTGATCTCTTTCAAATTTCAAGTAGATATTGTTATCTTCGCTTGTTCTTTCAAATCCAATCTTCAGTAGATGGGAGTGTAGATGTTCATACCATGCTTCGGGTGCCTACTTTAGACCATACAAGGCTTTATGTAGCCTACATAGAATGTCACTATCTTTAGATAGGGCAAATCCATCTGGTTTCTCTATATACACCTCCTCTTCAAGTACACCATTTAGGAATGCAGATTTTACATCCATTTGATATACTTTGAATCCTCTAAAAGCTGCATATGCAAGAAGCATACAAACTCCTTCCAATCTGACTACTGGAGCAAAGGTTTCTCCATAGTCTTCTCCTTCTTCTTGAGCATATCCTTTACATACTAGTCTAGCTTTGTTCCTTACCACTGCACCATCCTCATTTAGCTTGTTTCTGAAAACCCATTTGGTTCCAATGACATTTTTATGCTCTGGTCTGGGTACCAAAGACCATGTACCATTCTTCTCTATCTGGTCAAGTTCCTCCTCGATTGCCTTGATCCAGTCCTCATCTTTATGTGCCTCTTTGAATGATTTAGGCTCAAACTCAGAGACCATACAAGAATTTTCTCTAACCTTTCTTCTTGTAAGGATTCCTGCATCCTTATCTCCTATGATCTGCTTAGGATCATGATTTAGCTTGACATACTGAGGAATGGTCTTGACTGATTCCTTATGCTTTTCTTCTTCATCCTCATCTTCAACTGCATTAGCATTCACCGGTGAAGGGACACTATTATTGGTACTTGGCTGATTAGCAATTGGTTCCTAGAAGGTTACTACTAGTTCATCTCTTACTTGCTTACTGTCGGTTTCCTTAGATTTTCCAGAGTTTTCATCAACTCTAACATTGAAGCTTCCCACAATTCTCTGAGTCTTGTTGTTAAAGAATTTGAGAGCTTTTCTCTAGGTGGAATATCCTAGGAATATTCCTTCATCACATTTTGTATCGAACTTGCTCTGATGTTCACTCCTCTTAATATAACATTTGCTACCAAACATTCTAAAGTAGCTTACTACTAGAGTCTTACTAGTCCAATACTCATATGGAGTCTTGTCTTTTCCTTTCTTGATGAGTACCCAGTTCATTGTGTACACTGCAGTGCTCACCGCTTCTCTCCAAAAGGTGTGAGCAACTTTTCCTTGGATCAACATAGTTTTGGCTACTTCAACCACAGTCTGGTTGTTTCTCTCTACTAAGCCATTCTGTTGTGGAGTCCAGGGGGCAGACAGTTGCCTCTTGATGTCATTTTCTTCACAATACTTGTTCAATTCATTGGAAGTGAATTCCCCTCCTTGATCAGTTCTTAGGCACTTAATCCTATTACTGCTTTCTCTTTCCACTAATGCTTTGAAAGCTTTGAACTTTCCAAAAGATTCAAACTTATCTTTCAAGAATGTGACCTACATCATTCTTGAGCAGTTATCAGTGAGAATCATGAAGTACCTATCACCCTACACACTCCTAGTTTTCATAGGACCACACAAATCAGTATGCACAAGATCAAGTAAATTGTCTGCAGAGAAAGATTTACCTTTAAAAGTTGAGGAAGACATTTTCCTTAGTTGACACTCTCTGCATAAGGTATTTTCTGGTTTTCTCAATACAGGCAACCCTCTAACTACCTTGATCTGACTGGCCTTCACAATGTTATCAAAGTTTACATGGCAGAGTCTCATATGCCATATCCAACTATCATCGAACTTGGCCATGAGACATGTACTGATATTTGCATTCAACTGAAATAGGTTACCTTTGGTCTGCATGTTGGTGGCCACCATTTCACCATTCTTTCCTTTGATTCTACACACTTCTTTCTTGAATTCAAGAGTGAGACCACTATCATTCAGCTGGGCAACACTCAGAAGGTTGTGTCTGAGACCATCAACCCAATACACATTGTTAGCACTACTCTTTCAATTCAGAGAGATGGACCCTCTGCCTTTGACCAAACATGGTACATCATTACCAAAGCGAACCACACCACCATCATACTCTTCCAAGGATAGAAACTTGCTCCGGTCACCAGTCATATGGTGAGAACAACCACTATCAATAATCCACTCATTGAAATTATCAAAGTGAGAGACAAGAGCCTTCTTGTCTGACACTTCTTCCTTGATAGCAACAAAGACAATATCTTCATTTTCTTCATCTTCTGATTCCTCATCTATGACACCTTCATCAACTGCCACAAAATAGTTTCTCTAGTTTCCTCCTTTGAATTTATTGAACCTTTCCGGTTTGTCCTTGATGTCACCATTAGGACAATTTATAACAATATTTCCTATCCGGTTGCAAGAAAATCATTTCAAAGGGAGCTTACCTTTGTATTTACCGGTTCCTTTGGGAAGTTTCTTGGAAAGAAGAGCTTCAAATTCCATCAGGATCTCCTCATCATCCATTTATCTATTCTGTTTTGGTTCACCACTTGTGTATGCTTCCTTTCCTTTTCTTGATGATACAGCAAAGGCTTTAAAGGCTGATTCAGTCTTTTGAACACTGTCATCAAAATTATTTAGCTCATAGGCTATCAACTTTGCAATGATGGAGTCAAGGGATACCTTAGTCTTGTCTATCGATCTCAATTCCTAGATAGCAGCAACCCTTATTGCATAGACCGGTAATAAAGATCTTAGAAATTTGCTTACCACAATGGAATCTTCCATTTTACCACCTGCACTCTTGATATCTCTGACAACAGTTTTGATTCTTATTCCATACTATTGAATGGTTTCACCTTCAACCATCCGCATGTCTACAAACTTCCCTCTAAGGCTTTCTTCCTTAGCTTGTTTTACATGCTCATCACCTCCATAGATATTTTCAAGAGTATCCCATACTTCTTTGGGATTTACTTTGTCTTAGACATTAATAAACTCAATGTCAGATAAACTACTAATTAGGGCTTCCATGACTTGCCCATTCTCCTGTATTTCTCTCTTTTGATCATTAGTGAGAGCACTGGTAGGAGCAACATAAGCATTCTCAACATAGCTCCAGTGTTGAGCACCCATGCTTTTATGTATATCTTCACTCTGTCTTTCCATATTTTGAAATTATCTCTATTGAACTTTGGACCTTCCCTCTTCATCATTACAACACAATCTTTCCCTCAAGCGGTTAAGCATACAACATAGAGGACCTGGAGGAAGCTCTGATACCAATTGATAACTCAATGATGAATAGTTAGTACCAAACCGATATTGAGAGGGGGGGGTGAATCAGTACAGACAAAAATCACATTCTTAAAACCGGTTAGACAATAAATACTACAACTGAACACTAACACCAGTTTCAAATAGAGTGCAACCAATAGAGCTAAGAATGACTGTGACAAACATTAACCAGTTGACACTTATCTATTCATACAATCTAATACTTCCTTTTCATCTCACTCTAGTGCATGAACAGGTAATCACTCATCCAAATACTCAAACAGCTAAAGCAACATGATTTACCTTTAGACACAAATCATTTAAATCATCTCATGAAAATCATTACACATGACACACATATTTTTCACATGGAAACCCAACTGGGAAAAACCACGGTGGGGATGAATTCCCACAAGCTATTTTATGAACTCTTTAGAAGTTTTCTCTGTTAAGAGCCTTGTCTAGTTAAAGACTGATACAATAGGTTCTGTTAAGAACTGATCCTGTTAGGGATCACCCGATTAAGGGATGGCTAGAATACCTAGTTAAGGATTAAACCCTATTAAAGTTTACCTTGTTAGAGGATTTCAAGAACTCAATGGTTTTGAGTCACCCTATCAAAGGATTTACTGTAAGCTGGTTAAAGTTACCCTGTTAAGGGATTTATTAACTTTTGAAGTGGTTAGAGATCAATAGGTATTGCAATGATCTGGTAATAGCACTCAATGCCAATGTAGATCCGCTTTAGCTCCTCATCACCTTCTGCACTAACACTCTACAGGTATCACTTCTTTCCTTTGTTCTAGCAAGAATCACATATCTCTTCACTTGGATACACACACACAACTCTTGCCAACAACTTCAGAAAGAAACACAACATCGACCTTATAGGAAACAGACTGGTCGATAGCATAAACCCTAAACCCTAAACCTGTTCAATTAAGAAATTCAAACGGATCAATCCTGACCATTGAGCACATTGGATTAAAGGCAATAGTCTTGAACCAATCTCAAGATGTTCTCCATCATTCATTTTCCATCGCTTTCATGACGACTAATAACCCATCATGCATTTTCACCATTTACAGACTTCGCACATTCCTAAGGTAGATAGGAACAATCTCCTTCATGCAGGATCCTTCATGTACACAAGGCTAACATGGCAACACAGTCTATTCTTCATTGCAATGCTAACTCATCACACAAAGTCACCGGTTGAGTTACACAGGCTTGAAACTCATCAACTGAAAACCCTGAGACTACCAACTAGTAGTCATACAAAGCTTCCATGTACCGATTCTCATATCAACATGCCGGTTCACCTTGAACAGACACACTGCTTCACTTTGGCACACATACCGGTTCACGATGTTATAGCAGTTCTCACATATACCGATTCTCGGTAACATGCCAGTTCTCTTATCTGCAGCATATTGACATCAATGACAACATATAATGTTATCATTCCTCATACCGGTTCACATAATGCCAACATGTCCTCCCAGGATAGGGGCATGGTGCCCCTATTCCTGCCCTATTTTGTGGTAGGACCCTTCCTAGGGTTGCATTGCTGGTTGTGCCTCAGACGAGAAACTCTCCCAATGTCAGCCCATGACTAAATTCAAATCCACCAACATGTATTTAAGGTAAATTTGTCCTCTCATTTGCATAAGTAGAAATTTGATAAGTTGGATGAGTGGAAAATTCACAAGCATTCAAGTGTTGTTGGGTCAAATTTATTAGTGATCAAATAAACAACTTCAATCATTAAATAATTAAATAATTCAATCATTCCAACTTCTTTTCTAGCTTGGAGCATTCTCAAGTCTCCCTTGAAGGATAGGTGTTGCATTCAAGTCAAGGATTTAACCATTGAAGAGGAGATTGATTCCAACATTTAATTCCACACAAGCATTTCTATCAACATTGCTACTATAACCTCCCTTGAGGTGATTTACAATTCAGTCTTTCATTTACATCTACTTGAAAGTACTTTCTTTCACTACTTGGTTAATTCCAGAACTGGGGTTTGACCTAAAGGTAAACCCCCAATCCCAACCCATTTTCCTCTCTTTTATGTGTGTACGTTTCAAGTGCGCATTTGTACTTTTGGATTTGGGCTTCATTTGGAGAGGTGGAAAAACTCTTTTCGATTCGTGGATTTTTCAGAGGATCATGTACGTTCCCACCATGGTCTGGGAAACTTGTCCTCAAATTCATAGGGCAACTTTGTCTTGACATATTATTGCCAGATCCAAGTGCACAAATTCATCCCATATTCTGATCTCAAGTTATAATCAATTCTTTGTCACTTTTGCACTACATAATTCAATCAATTTCCTTTCCAAATCAAACAAGAAATAGGGTATCAACTTAGCATTCCCAATTCAATCTACCATCTTCATGCGGAGAGATTGAATCTAGTAAATTATCTTCTCCTCTTTCTAATGTATCATGGTGAAAATTGCTTGAATGGTAATCAATAGCAAAACTCTCATCTCTCTTTGAAGGAAAGGGTATTTTCCTTCTTGATCTATCATTCACCATTTTCCCACTATTACAGTAAGAAATATCCCATCCATCATCAAACTAGTAAGCACCTTTTTTGATGAATATGTGAAAGGAAAGAAGACTAAGGTGAGCTTCAAAAAAAAAAAAAAAAAAAAAAAAAAAAAAGAAGAAGAAGAGCATAACACGTCACGACCACTTGAAATTGTACATACAGATCTATGTGGTCCAACTAGGACAAGATCTCTTGTTGGTGAAATATATTTTATGCTCTTCATTTATGACTATTCAAGAATGACATGGGTCACTTTCCTACAAGATAAATCACAAGCATTTGATAGATTCAAGATCTTTCAGAAGATGGTAGACAAGGAAAGTGGGAGCAAGCTGAAATGTCTAAGATTAGACTGGGGTGGAGAGTTCACATCAAATGAGTTTGAAGATTACTTTGAAAGACATGGAATCAGTAGGCAATACTCAACCCCCAAGACACCATACCAAAATGGTGTGGTAGAAAGGAAGAACAGGACAATCAAGGAGATGGCTAGAACCATGTTAAATGAGGCAAGTTTGTTGAACATGTATTGGAAGGAAGTTGTTCATATTGATGCATATACCTTGAATCGGGTTCAACTAAGAACAAACAGTAGAATGACACCTTAAGAGTTATGGTATGACCAAAAACCATCAATCATGTACTTCAAGGTATTTGGAAGCAAGTATTTTATCAAGAGAGATATGGATGGTTTAGGTAGTTTTGATTCCAAGAGTGATGAAGGATTCTTCCTTGGTTACCCAACTAACAAAAAGGCCTATAAATGCTACAACAAAAGACTAATGAGAGTCATTGAGAGTGTACATGTAAGAGTTGATGAGGATATGCATAAAGGAAGACAAGGATAAGAGAATTGGTATGATGATTCTAGTGATGAAGGTGAAGAAGCTTAGTCAGACAATGAACCAGAAGAAGCATCCAAAAGGGTCCCTAATCGCTATGTGCAAATAAACCACCCGGAAGAAAAAATTTTAGGTAATAAGAGTGATGGTGTGTCGACTAGGAGAATACTTTCCCAGAATGATGAGCAAGTCAATTTTTGCCTCATGACTAAAGTAGAACCTAAAACATTCAATGAGGCAAGTAAAAGTTAGAAATGGATGGATGCCATGGAAGAAGAGTTGCAACATATTGGAAAGACCAAGACTTGGGAATTAGTCCCTAGACTAGAAGACAATGTCAACATTGTCAGCAAATGGGTCTATTGGAATAAGATGAATGAAGAAGGTAAAATTGTTAGGCATCAAGCTAGACATGTGTGCAAGGGTTACTCTCAACTAGAGGGCATTTATTTTGAAGAAACATTTCCATCGGTAGATAGATTAGAAGAAATTAGAATGTTTATAGATTTTTTTGCCTACAAGGGTTATAAGGTATATCAAATGGATGTAAAATATGCCTTCCTAAATGGAAATTTGGAAGAAGAAATGTACATGGAGCAACCGAAAGGGTCTCTATTGCATGATGATGAAACCTTTGTGTGTCGGTTGAAGAAAGCCCTATATGGTTTAAAGCAAGCTCCTAGAGAATGGTATTCAAGGCTAGATTAGTATATGAAGGAGAAAGGATTCAAAAAGGGGAGTGTTGATAGCAATTTATACATCAAGAAAGATGGAAATCACATTATCATTATGGTTGTGTATGTAGATAACATTATTTTTGGATGCAACAAGGACATCCTTTGCAAAGAATTTGTTGATCAGATGCAGACAGAATTTGAGATGTCAATGCTTGGAGAATTGACATACTTAGTTTGAAAATATCACAACAAGATTATTGGAATATGTATCTCACAAATGAAGTATGCAAAGGATATGTTAAAGAAATTTCATATGGAGGACTGCAAACCGGTGAGTACCACCACAGTGACCGGAAGTACATTAAGCAAGAATGATGAATCACTAGTGGTGGATCAGACATTGTATAGATTCATGATAGGTAGCTTATTGTTGTGTTGACTTGAATTTCATCCTCAGAATGTTACCTAAAACAAATTAGTTTCACAAAATACAAATGGAAATACTACAAGAAATCCAAACTCAACCAATGAAACTACATGAAGTATACATATTAAAATAAAACATTATTTTTACCTTCATGGTTTATGTCTCATTGTGTCCTAACTCCACTGTTCCTGGTTGCATATGGTGTGCTCTCAAACAATGCACTGTTGGCTTCCAAGATGGCATATGAAGAATGTATTGTTAACTTATAGTTAACTGATACTATGTTATGCAAAATACTACATGATTATGCTATAAGATTATGCTAAATGATAATTGCTATTTGCTATTTGCTTCAAAAACTCACGGATGTATATGATCAATTTGAAGACTAACTCTCTCTCAACTGAAGCTCTTAATTTTATAGACCTTGAGAGGATTAGATGATGTGGCTTAGATCATTGGTCATGATCAGATCTGCAGATTTGAATGGCTATGAGCAAAGGTGAAGGTTGAGAGAAAGGGGGAAGGAGAAGACAAGTGTCACTCATCCCACCTTGACTGAGTTGCTGACTGAGAGAATCTAGGGATGGTTAGAGAATGTTTAGGCATGATAAGAAAAGTGGACTCAAGTTTTTCCTAAGATGTAGGGGGTGTTGGAGAGAATATAGGAAATGGTTATGAAATATGTCTATGTACACAATTTTCATTAAATTTGGAAGTTGAAGATAAATGATGCATTAATATTTAAGAAATATTAATTTCTTTAGCCACATGTTTGATGAGTTGGCAAAGGGAAGATGAAGTGGAGATGGACGGTGAGTTGGATAAGAAGGATTAAATAATTTAAGAATTATTTAATATTTGAGACTATAGGATAGGAGAATAACTATTAAATATTGGATATTTAATTGTTTGGAGAAGATAATTAAATTTTAGATATTTAATTAACCTCATTAAAAAGGATAATTAAATATTAGATATTTAATTAATTAGAGGAATAGGATAAATAAGTTAATTAATAAAATTTTAATTAATAGAAAGACATGAAAATGAATTAAATAAATTAATCTTTTCAAATTAACTATTTAATAGAAGAATAATTATTAAATAAATATAAAATATTTATTTAATTGCTCATAGCCAATTTTTATGTGTATACAATTGTATCTTACTTCTTTTAGATCGGATATAGTGCAAGAAGTGTGCATGGTGGCTAGATTTCAAGTTGCACCTAAGCAGTCACATTTGAATGTCGTAAGTAGAATTTTTAGGTACCTGCAAAGGAACACTTAGGTATGGATTGTGATACCCCAAACAAGGGAAATTCATCTTGGAAGCATATACTGATGTCGATTGGGAAGGTTTCATTGATGTTTGAAAGAGTGCAAGTGGTGGTGTATTCTTCCTAGGTGATCAATTGGTCTCATGGCATAGCAAGAAGCAGGATTCAGTCTCTCTATCCACTATTGAAGTAGAATACATTATTGCTACTACATGCTACTCATAGGTGGTTTGGATGAAGAAAAACCTCAAGGACATACAGGTGGATATCTTTGATCCTATTTCCATCCAGTGTGATAATTCAAGTGCCATCAACATATCAAAGAATCTAGTAATGCATTCAAGGACAAATCATATAGCCATCAAGTATCATTTTCTCAGAGAGAAGGTTGAAGTTTAGGAAGTAAAGATGGAATATGTTCCTATAGGAGAACAAGTGGTAGACATCTTCACCAAACCATTACCGGTAAGCACTTTTGAATACTTAAGACACAAGTTGGAAGTTGTGTCACCTACCTCATGCACTTAAGATTGTAAGTAAATTTGTGGTTTAGGGGGAGTTCATTGAAAAATATCCTCTATTGAACCATATGCTAGACTTGGGGGGAGATCAAGTGTTTATGATGCAAAACTGGCATGCCTGAACCTATGGGTATACTGACAGCATCAACTACTAAAGAAGGAAATTTTTGTAGGAATAACCAAGAGAATTTCATGAATACGGGTATCAACTTTCCCACTTGGAAGTACTCATAGTACAATCACATTTGAATTTTCCATGTTGCTAGTTGAACGGATTATGGCAAAAGGGGGAGAATAAATTGTATAATCGAGGGAGAATAAACTACACTAGTCCTTTGTCATTGTGTGAAAGGGGGATAAATCAACCAGTGTGAAGTCTTGTAGTGAGATGAAATCAATGAAAAAGGGGGAGATTGTTGACATTATTGGCATTATGTTGTCATTGATGTCTACTAGTACGGAATGGTCACTGGTGAGTAGCTAGTGCTGATCAGTATGGGTGAAGTAAGTTATGATGTCAACTGCTATGAAGGATGAACCATGCAAGTAGATAGTAAACGTATGTTACCAATACATATGAAATGCATCATATACCAGTAAAGCGAGATTACCGGTAAGGAAAAGAAAGAAAGCAAGCAAAAGAAGAATTGAACCGGGATACACACACAAGCTTAATGCTCTTGGTAAATGGACTGAGATGTGTTAGGACCCGGGAGGCAACAAAGAGGGGGGATGAATCAGTTGATTATGAATTTCCACCCAAATATAACTTACTCAAACTTGATACTTAATACTAGTAAACCAAACTTAATGCCTATTAATAGATTAACAGCTAATATCAATACCAGTGAAACTTAATGCATAAAACAAAAGAAAAACAACATCCACAACACATAACATAGAGATTTGTACACGGAAACCCTGTAAGGGGAAAAAGCACATTGGGAAACCTTACCCACAATCAAATGATACTACTGTAGATAGTATGTGTATACAAATGGGGTCTGCACATGCAGAAAGGCCAACCACCTAGAGCTCACTGCTCAATCATAAAATAAGAGTCACACTGACTACAATTGGATGGTTAAATCCAATGATAATGTACTGCTCAAAGTAGCATCTCCAATGTTGGATTTTGTACCAGTTAAGCTCTGATAATCACCTTCAAACCTTCCTTGAACCTTCTCTATGGTCTGCTCATATGATCTTCAATATTCACACATACCATGTTACAATATCATAACCTTACATACCATATAGCATCTACTTTCATCTCATCAATTGAGTTCTTACATATATACAAAACCTAAGACCAAATGTGTAGGTCAGCTCATTAAGAATATTATAATAAAATCAATTACAAATAAGTAAAGATGTGATGCATCATGTCAGCTCAATACATTTACAACAATATCCAATCAATAAATCATCTCCATAATGTGTCGTGCTGATCTGGAATAGATAATGCATACAGGTCCATAACCTAGACCAATTTACTGGTAATAGCAAATATGTCAACCCAATTAGACCAATAATCAAAATACCAAAACCAAGTATCCAAACCATGTCATAGACATAACCAAGAGATCTCTAGATGATAACAAGTCATCCTCAGTGCTGGTGAATAATATAACCTATCGGTGAATAATATACTGGTGACTATGCATAAGTCACTGAACATGTTAGTGAACACAATGTGTCGGTTCAACATAACCAAAGATCTCTAGAAGGATAAGTGTTGACATGAATGACAAAACTAATGCAACACATCCATAATAACAACAACATGTTAGACCAACATGTTTGATGGAAGGCCAAGTTGATCCACTGACAAAGAAGAGGTTTGCAGGTATGAAGGCCCACCGGTGAAGTTAGGCTATATCGGTAAGGTTATTTGAACTGGTAGTCAATCTCAATCGATGAAGGATATAAAACTAACATAAAAAACCAAGAATAGGTGGATGTCAACAAGGATGATAGGTGGAAGCTAGGTGGTGACCATGCAGGGGTCGGTGAAGTGTTCATTGACGTAACAATCAGCATGCAGGTCATTTTTTATGAAGAACCCGCAAATCATGGAAGGATGGAAGAACATTGTAGCTCAAGGAAGACAATGTGGAAAGCAATTGAACTAATATTGCAATAATATTTGATCTTCGTACCTGTTTGTCGAAGGAAAGAGCCAAGCCATTAATGGAGTTTGACAAAGAAACACAAAAAATCATGGTGTAGATAACCAAATATAGAAAATGCACATTGGAATGTGAGGGGTTTGCGGTGTTGATCGATGACATGCAGATCATCACTCCAGAAAAGTAGATCGGATCAAATCTAATACGGATCAATTTGGTGAAGGTAAAACCTAACATGACACCATTTGAAAGTTGTTTTGGTGGGAACCCTAAAAGATAAATATGTGACCTCGAGACTGGAATGAGGTGATGCTTGATGCAAGGTGTGAGAGGAAAGAGATTCTGAGAAAGAAAGATAATCTTCCTTAGAGTTATTTCTCACAGTGTTATAGTGTGTGTTAGCAGACTAAACTGGTGAGAGGGTCTAACCGATAGAGACAAAATAACTTGTAAACTCTTGTAGCTCTAATAGTCAAGCTAATCGATGAAGTGTGATTGGTTAAGAAGGCATCCAAGAGTGATACAATGTGGTGTGAGGCTGAGGGAGAAAGAAGAGAGTCTAGGAGTAACCAGTGAGTGATTAGAGAGAGTAATCTGATAATTAGTAGTGTGAGAACCAGTGAAGAAGAGGAGGTTGTTAACCGGCAAAAATCCATTGATTAGATGTTGCAGAACTCATTTACAACTAGGTGCTATAATTGTATCAAAATTGTATATCACTATACAACACCGAGTTGGATCTTAGTGTAGGGGTTGGTGCTCCTTGGGTTGTTGCCCTAAATCAGTAGGGGTTGGTGCTCTTTGGGCTGGTGCCCTAAATTATTGTAATCTGATTGCTTAATTGTGAGGATGGATTAGAGCAGTAGACTCCAACAACATTTCTCACTGATATTTTTCCCATATTGGGTTTTCCTCATACATCTCATGTTGTGGGTTATGCATTTGTGTGTTTTCCCTTTTTGATATCCACTCTTATCTTACCGGTTTGTTGGTTTAGTGTTTAGGTTGATAATTGGTATTCCAAGCTTTGTTTAAAAAGATAAGTTTTTGGGAACCACTGATTCACCCCCCTCTTAGTGGTACATTATGTTCAACATGCTCATCTCCACCAGTTTCATTATAGGGACATTTTGTAGAAAAGTGTCCAACTTTTCCACAATTGAAGCATTTGAGTGGTAGTTTCCTTTATACTTATTGGATCCTCTCTTGAGCTTCCTAAAAATGTTGGTTACCTCTGCATCTGAGTCTTCACTAGATCCTTTATGATCAACCTCTTCCTTGCCCTTTTGATGGAATTGAAAGTTGCCTCTTTCCTTGAAGATGTCTCACTAGTTGTCCTCATTTCATAGGGAGTTAAGGATCTAAATAACTCATCCATTATGAAGGTTTTTAGATCCTTGGCTTCCTCTATAGCAGAGACTTTAGTATCATACTTAGATGTGAGTGATCTAAGTACCTTTTTGACAATAATTTCATCAGTAATTTCCTTACCAAGTCCTGTGATGGTGTTCACAATTTCATCTTCTCTGTGAAGGTAGTCTGCAATCCTTTCTTCATCTTTCATCTTCAAGCCTTCAAGCAGAACTCTTAGAGATTGCAGCTTGGACTCTTTGACTTTGGCATCTCCTTCAAATAATCTTTGTATTTATCCCAAGTCTCCTTGGTGGATGAGTAGTGCATGACCTTGACAACCTCATTATTTGATAACCCCACTTAGAATAATATTTTTAGCCTTTGCATTATTCTCATACTCCTTCTTAGCATCTAGATCTATGGGAGGAATACTAGGGACAATATACCCATTATTTACAGACATCCAAACATCCAATCCTAGAGAGGATAGATATGTTTCCATTCTTTTGTACTAAAAGGCATAGTTAGTTCCATCAAACATGGGGGCTTTAGAGGATGCCAACTCATTTCTTCCCATTGTGTTCTTTAACCAGAATCTACCCAAGCTAGAGAAATATTTGATCAACAAGAAACCTAAAGCTTTGATACCAATTGTTGAACATAATGTACCACTTAGAGGGGGCTGAATCAGTGGTTCCTAAGAATCTTTACCTTTTAAACCAAGCTTTGAGAATCGGTTAACAACATAAGCACTAAGAAATAAAACTGGTAAGATATGAGAGGATATCAAAAAGGAAAACACACAAATGCACAAATCATAACACTAGATATACGAGGAAATCCTAGTATAGGAAAAAACTTGGTGAGAAATGTTGTTGGAGTCTACTGCTGCAATTCAGCCTCACAATAGAAAAATGGATTACAATGATTTAGGGAACCAACAAAAGGAGCACCAATGCTTATTGATTTAGGGCACCAACCCAAGGAGCACCAACCCCTGCACCAAGCACCAACTTGGTGTAATACAATGAAATACGATTTAATGTAATAATAGCACCTTGTTGCAAATGAGTTTTGCAACACCTGATCAACTAATATATATCGGTTACCAACCTCCTTTGTTTTACTGGTTCTTCCATTGTCAGTTATCAGATTACTTTCTTTGATCACTTATTGGTTACTCTCTACCTTTCTTCTCTTTCTCTGAACCTCACCGTGCATATTATCACACCTGGATGCCTTCCTAACCTTCCAATCCCTACCGATATGCTTGACTATTAAGACTATAACAGTTCACTAGTTACTTTGTCTTTGTCAATTAGAACCTCTCACCGGTTCAGCCTCCTAACACTCAAACACTCTGATTTTCAGTGAGATATTTCTCAAACTAACTTCTCTATACTTGCTCAGACACTCACTCTTCTCAACATAGGAATTCAACATGAATTCTCTCAGTCTCAAGTTCACATATTTATATGTGAATATTCCTGCCAAAGGAAACATTCAAATAGTGGCCTGTTAGGGTTTTCCTCCACCAACTCAATCCACATCAAATCTAACCGGATTTTCTTTTCTGGAATGATGATCTACATCACATCAATCAACATTGCCATCTCCTCACTTTTTAATGTGTGTTTTCTATATTTAGATGTCTGCAACATTCTTTTTGGCATTTCTCTATCAAACATCATTAATGGCTCACTTGTTTCCTCCAGCCAACAAGCACAAGGATCAGATCATCTTACAAGATCGGTTCAATCACCTTTCCACTCTATCTCCCTCTAACTGCAACATCTTTCTATCATCCCAATATTTGCAGGCTCTCCATTAATGTCGACTTACTCATCAAGTACCACGTTGATGAACACATCACCGACCTATGTATGATTGCCACCTGGTATCCACCTATCATTATTGTCGACATCTACCTATGCTCAGACTGCAAAGTCAATTTGGCATCCTTCACCAACCAAGACTCACTACTGGTTCAAATTACCTTACCGATATAACCTAACCTCACTGGTGGACCTTCATACCTCCTAACCTCTTCTCTATTCAATCACCTTGCCACTTTGTCTCCCTCAGGCCGCAATATCCTTCCATCATCCCATGATTTACGAGCTCTTTATTAATGTCAACCTACTCGTCAAGTACCATGTTGATGAACACATCACCAACCTCTATGTGCTTGCCACTTGGTATCCACCCATCATTCTTGTCGACATCTACCTATCCTTAGACTACAAAGTCAGTTTGGCATCCTTCACCAACCAAGACTCAATACCAGTTCAACTCACCTTACTGGTATAACCTAACCTCACTAGTGGACCTTCATACCTGATAACCTCTTCTCTGCCGGTGGATCAAGTTGATCACCCATCAAACATACTGGTCCATTCACTAAGTCCATTTACCGATTTCATTAAACTTCTCTTTGTATAGCGATGATCACATCACTTTGTTCTTCTTTGCTTGCTTGTCGGTGGTCATGCTTTACCGGTAGATGTTGCACTTCATGTGTACAAGTAACATACCTTTTATGTCTACTTACACACTCCATCCTTCATACCAGTCACCATTACTTACTCATGAGTGACCATTTCATACTAGTTGACATCAATGACAACCTAATGCCAACGCATTATGGGCATGAACCCAATGGAGCACCTACCTCTAGCTTTATGGACAACAACCTAAAGGAGCACCTACCCTTGCTCTGAGCATGCACTCAGAAAATTACAATGACTCAATAAATAATTTGATAGAATGAAAAACCTTGTTACAAATGAGTTTTATAACACCTTACTACTACCCTGAAATGATATCATTGATTATTTTATCTCTACCAACCTATCTCTAGAAATCAGTCTTCTGTCTTTGCCCCACTCTGTGTGACTCACCCACTATGTTATCTGCCACAACTCACTACTCTATGGTCTCTAATATCTTCTCTCCACCTTTGTGCTCTACTCTTTTTCTTTTTCTTACCTCTAAAAACAACTCTCTAGTTTCTTCTCTAACCACTCCTCCTTCTATGCCTCTCATAGTGTATATAACCCACTATGTTATCTGTCTCAACTCTGTACTCTCTAATTTTTTTGCATCTCTTTTGTTCTCTTCTTATTTTTTTGTGCAACTATCATCCCTCTATCTTATGCAACTCTATGGCTCACTATATTTCATCCAGTTCACAACTTAGTTCTTTTAGTTTAGCATCCACCAAATTACTTCATCTAGATCTGCACACCTGCCTCTGTCACATCAACACTGCACTCAATCTTTTAGCTCTATACACTATGCATTTTTCCTCCAAGAGTAAATTTAAAATCTGATCTTCATGACCTCTAAGAAATCATGTCTTTAGGCATTTTGACTCTCTATACATCCTATCAGATAGATAGCTACCCATATTAAATGCATTATCTTCTAATTGTTCTCTATACTCAGATTGCTATATTTAGCAATCTCTATCTGCCTATCAGATTTAATATGATACCTAATGATCCTTTCGAGTTGCATACCAGTCTACAATAGGTTTTCCATTAATGCATTCTCCATCCTCCTGCATTGATTGGATTGACAATTGCCTCCTTTAAATTTACTCTCTCTATAATCATCGACTTTTGC
Source organism: Cryptomeria japonica (assembly GCF_030272615.1). Lineage (NCBI taxonomy): Eukaryota > Viridiplantae > Streptophyta > Pinopsida > Cupressales > Cupressaceae > Cryptomeria > Cryptomeria japonica. The sequence continues at coordinate 884,330,268 of NC_081414.1, read as the reverse complement.
ATGTCAACATTCATTTTCAACCATCTAGAAGCCACATGTCTTCAAAATTGTTATCCAAGTCACCTAGTCAATGTCAGTCAGCTACCACATGAACTTTTGTATTTATTAGCATGCACTAGAGTCATTAAAATATTTTGAATCAATGTCCAAATTGCTTGGTCAAATATGGTCAATAGCCACATGGACCTTTGTGTCTATCAAGCTACATAACGTGGTGTCAAAAACTTCTTATTTTGTCAAAACCCACACTAAGGGTTTTATCGCTTTGAGGTTTATCATTCCAAATGACCTAAAACCTAATTTCATTGAGTCTCTGGCATTTAAATCACTTTTGGTTGTTGGTCAGTGAAATGGCAAAAACCACCATCCAATTTTGTAGTTTTGAGATACTATGCAACCTTATCCATCAGCTTTGTGAAATGACAAAAATTGCAAGCCATTCATGATTTCTCAGGTAGCTACAATCCCTTGGTGATCATCTCTACGAAATAGTAAAAAGTCATGCATTTCTTGGTTTTTCTAGCGGTCATCCTTCTTGGGTAGTCATAGTTGAGAAATGGCAAAAACCGCCATCTAACCTTAATCACAACATCTTTTGTTCACCCCATAGTCACATTTTCTATTTTTGTTGTATCATAAATGGTTAACCATTTATGTCATAGAACCCCACAAAATAGTGAAGATCATTTCATATCAAAATCTATCACATCACCAAAAAAGACCCCACATGAACACATGATCCACAAAAATCAATCATGACGATCCACTTGGATGCCAATGAACAAGAGGATGAAGTGGGCCCCAACCTTAACCTCCAAAAATTACTTTAAAATTTGATCTTCTCATTTTCCTAGGTGGTTAAAAAAATTTGATGGTCAACTTAGCAAAATGTTGAAAGTCTTTGATAGTAGTCAATAATATGCATGTTATGCTCTTTTCATAATTTTGTGGCCCCCGTTAGTCAGTGTAGAGAATTGTTGGTGAAATGGAGAAGATAAAAAACCTATGTGTTATGCACTTTCATTGTTTCTTGTTTGCCTTGATCGGCATGAAGTGTTTCCCAGTGAAATGGTGATGCCAATAACTTGGTGTGTTATGCATAGCTCCTGACTCCTACCACTATTTCACAACAACCTTTGGTTAATGCAAAGTATTGACCATGTGATAGTGATAGCAATAACATTATGTGTTATGCACATATCCTTGCAACACAATATAACTAACATGACATGTTATTCAAACTGCAACCATACTTTTCTTATTCAGACCAACTCGCCCAATGCATTTCCAACTCAATGGCTTATATCAACCTTGTCGAATTACATGTCCCAATGACACACTTCATGCTTTCCTTTTTCATCCCCTTCTATGACTAACACATTGTGATACATTTCTGCACTTGTAGTTTTTCTGAGTTAGATTAGTTTGCTCAATACCTATAGAGCTTTATGACCTGCATCTTGTTTGTCCAAAAGTAAGACCAAATAACACACTCCATGCTTTCTTTCTATATCATTTCTATGTTAACCAAATGTAAATTTCATGCACATTCAACTTTCTCAACACAATAGAATCTACTCACCTTCACTTTGTGAGTTAGCTTCTCTAGGACATCTTGATCTTTTCCCTCAAGATCATCATATGGTATTGCTGCAACACCTAGAACTATCTAGTCTAAACTTCCACACCAAGATTCTTCTACCTTGAGCACAACATCTCACACTGCATGAGCTCTTTTGCATCTATCCAATATTTATTTGGTGGCATCACTCAACTCTATCCATCCACACATTCTCTATCAAGCCGATCTTTTCTCTGGGAAACTCATCCTCCTACATCTTCACCAGTAGTCCAACTATTGACACATTAATCTCTACATCTCTATCTACTACAACTACTCAATTTTTGAAATCAATGAAAACATCATGTCAACAATATCTCCCTTTGGCATTGATGTCAACCACATATTTCCTCTCTCCCCCTTTGACAACAATGGAAAAGGGCCTGGAAGTCAACACACTCAAAAAATTTCTTCTCCCCCTTTGATTCATTTATTGTTCCTATGTAGAACCAATTCATTAGTCTCCCCTTGTGACTAATTTAGCAATATGATTGTGTACACCTCTTTTTCCTATAATCTAGATGAGCCATTATTACAATATAAAAGCATTGCAAATACTACTTATAAAAATTGCTTATCTCCCCCTCAGAACTATAAGTGCCATGTTGGATGATCCTACAAATGTGAATGGATTCAAGAAAGTGATGTGTATGTCTTGTAGCTCCCCCCAAACTATATATCTTCATATCCTTACTAGTGCATACATATACCACTTAAACTTCCTCATCAACAACCATTTAAACTTACCTTCATATTGTTGATCAGTCCTCAATTTTATCCCATCTGTTGTTCTGCATAATACTTGGGCATATACTAGATTTGTTGGGTTCTATGACTTTGTGATTAGAACCTCACTATCCTTTGAAAAAACATGTTTGTCATTAAAATATCCTCATGCGCTTTGTCTTCCATAAACATATTGCAAAGTCAATTTGGACCTTAAGTACTTATCCTTACTATGAGAATCTTGGAAGACCATGTCATTCATGTTGTCAACTTCATATTTGTCTCTTTGTTCTTCATGCTTGCTAACTCTATTGTTTCCACTTTCATTGTGCATTCAACTTCAATATAAATTGTCTTCAACTTCACAATAATTTTCACAATGTGGACTGATTGCAAATCTGTTGTCATTTATGTCAACCGATATAGAAGGACAACTAATATTGAAGTATTGTTGACATGTAGTTATTGATGTCAACCTGTCTTGCATGGTATCGGTACACAAGTTAGTGTCTGACTTGTGTGGAAGATATGGACAGGAGACTGGTATGATATAACGACTAGTACATGATGACATATGTGAGTGGGCAAGATGTTGAGTTGTTGTTTGTGATAAAGAGTTATATGTTTGAAGGTTGACACTGGATCTACCGATGAATCAAAGGGATGCCTTAAGTGCATTAAATCGGGGATATACATTGGACTGACATAGAAGGCATGTTATTCCACCAGGTCAGAAAAGGAAGAGTGAAGAATTGATGAGTTTGTCAACTTGACAAACTGGCTGAGATAGTGACTGGTTTGATGATGAAGAAGGCAAAGTGGAGTAGTTGTAGAGAGAGTATGCAACCAGTATGCAAATGCCTTAGATGGAATCAATTGAAGGTTGATGGGATGGTGTGATCAAGATGGCTACCGATGTGCATGAGAACTGGTAAGGAAGAAAAGAGGCTAAGTGATGAGCTCCGAACTGATGAGAATGTGCATTCTATGGATAGACATGTCTGGTGATTGATTAAGGTGTTCCACCAGTAGATCATCAAAGTGTAGACATGAAGGGTAACTGGTAAAGTACAAGATACCGGAAGAAAAGAAGGACCAATTGAGTGTTTGGTCAGTGATCCTGTCTAAACTGACACTAAGGTCCAAGCTAAGGTGGATGTCGATAAAGGTTCCATGTGGAGTCAAGGTGGTAGACATGCATGCAGTGGTAGATGGAGTGTGCACCGAGGAGGTTGTTACAGAGTGGGTCAATATTAATTGTAGACCTCATAAATCATGGTATGTGTTGCAGAGCTGTGCGGCTCAAGGAAGGTCAATTAGAGGTGATCAATAGGATGCATCGATCAATGTAGAGTGTTCAGGTGCATAGTGAGGTTGGTGATGAAATATGTAGAACCATTTATGGTGATTGATCTTGTGCCTCGCCGACTGACTGTTCATGTTTTCTAAGTTTAGCAAATGTATATCGGAAGGCATGTTAATGATGGTGATTTTCAGATAGTTTTCTTGGAGCTTAGATCAAATGAGATCTAATTAGATTGTATGTTCCTCATGATCAATGGAAGAAACCCTAAGGCACCAAGTTTGAAAGTTACTTTTGATAGGAATGTCTGATCATAAATATAGAGATCGAGATAGAATTTAATGATGCCTTAGAGAGATGTTGGCATTCTACACTCATTGAGAATGGTTGATGTTGTCATTGATAGCAACCAACTAATAACAGGTTGTACAGGTTCACCAACAAAATAGACATCATACACCTACAGGCACATGTCCGGCACCGATAGACACAACAAAGGTCACTCATCAGCATCCAGATTACATCAACAATGAAGTATATCGGCACTCAAGCCAACATGAGACATAATTTTACTTATATGAATTGTATTGTAAATGTAATTAAATATTTGTAAGTTGACATGATGTATTGTAAAGACTCGTATATGTATGAGATCTTATTGGTCATTTTTGATATAGCATGGAGAGGAAATTATGTAATGGTGTTATGTAGAAGATAAAGAAAAGATTTTGTAATAAGGCAAATAGGTTATGTGAGTGAAAATCATTCAAACAGAGCTTAAACCAGTACTGAATCAAGAAATGTTGATGCTATTTTGAGCCGTACATTGTATTAGATTTAATTATCCATTTTGTAGTCAATGAGACTCTTCTATTGAGCAGTGAGCTCTAGGATGTTGGCCTACCTGCATGTGCAGGCCCCTATTGTAAGTAATATTTATTCATATTGGTGAGTGAGCAAATATTGTGGGTCACAAATCCCACCGAGGTTTTTCCCTTACCAGGTTTCCTCGCCAAAACATCTTGTGTTACGGTGTGCATTTATGTTGTCTCTGTTATTTCTCTTTACTACACTATTGCTTGTTTACCGGTACATTAATTTGGGTTCCAAAGTTATAAATAAGTTAAAATATTCATTCAATCGATTAGACACATATTCACACCCTCCCCCCTCTCAATTTCTTTGGGACTGTCATTGCATCTAACAATTAGTATCAAAGGTTGGTCCTCTATTTGCAAAAGCCTAACAGCTTGAGGAAGATTCTGAAACAAGTACTAATGGAGAATTTGATAAAATAGTTGGAAGGAGCTCTTGAAGATTTTGATGTAGAAAAATTGAAGAATATCAAACTTGAAGATGATTTGAGGATTGCTAAAGAATTCATTAAAGGACTTCAGGAGAACCTGGTTATAGAAAAAAACAAGAGGAAAGAAATTCATAAGAAAATGAAGAAACATGATGATGAAAAGGAAACTCTTAGAGATATTGCAGAGAAGTTGAGGCAAGAGAACACTAAAATGAGGAATGAAATGCAAGATTTAACCATGAGGCTATGTAAGGATATTGAAGACAAGAAAAAGAATGAAGAAGACTTGACTAGGAGACTTAATGATGGAGAAAATGAAAATCTGAGACTTTCTCATGAGAATGATATGCTAAAAACATATCTGATTCACATGCAACATGATAAAGAGGAGCTTAGGAGACAAATTGGCATTCTAGAAAATGAGTTGATCACTACAAATGAACACAAAGACACATTCAAGAAAAGTTCAGAAAGGCTTGATGACATGCTGAAAAGACAAAAACCTGATGGAGATACAATTGGACTTGGATTTGAACATGGAGAAAGTTTTAGGACTACAAATAATCATGATCACAGCAAACCGGTAAGACAACCTAATGCTTATAAATTTATTGGCAAATGTTCCAAATGAAGATTTAGAAATAATAAGAATGCAAATTTACCCACTGGTCAATGTTCCAAATGCAATAAAGTTGGTCATAACTCAAAAAAATGCAGAATGAATGTGAAATGCTATGTTTGTGGTAGATTTGGACATTCATCTAATCAATGCATAACATAAACCAGTCAAGGATATGGAAAGGCTATTCAAAGGAATAATGTAACTTGTTATGCATGTAACAAGATTGGGCATATTGCAAAATTTTATAGAAGAAAGACTATACCGACAAACAATAAAGGATCCAATTGTAAGGAAAGCACAGTGCGGAAACGCCTTCCTAATGTCAATTAACAGGGGAAATCATACAAGAATAAATTTTAAAACTTTTACAGAACGTTAAGAATAATATAGACAAAAATAGATAGAACCAACACAAAGACAGAACACCAAGAATTACGTGGGAAAACCATTTTGGGAAAAAACCCACCACCAATAATTCAACACTTTATTTCAAGTAAATGAATTTACAATAAATTTTCCATTTGCAACTACATGCATTCATTCTTAGATTCAAATGAACTAGTCACAACAATTAACTCACACTATCAAACATTCACCATAGTTATCCAATGGCTTCATATATCAGATTGTCGACCGTTCATCTGAGCAACTACACTAAAGGTTTGAAGTCTAACCGCCTGCGTTGGTCTACTTTCATGAGAAACACAATATCCCACATGCACCAGGAAGTTGGGTTGGATCGTATTCATATACACTGACAAGACCATCTTTAGTGTCCAAGTGTTTACCTTTTGGAATCTGGTTCAAGCGCACACCGGTAGTCAATCTCTACACCATCGGCCATCAAAAAAACTACAAAAGCATTGCTCTAATCTCTCGATAAACTAACAACTCCACTAATATATCTCCACCACGTGGCACCACCTGATTGGCTCTGGGGTCCTTGTCCTACCACATTAGCACGGCCTCACTAACTACTCAGAATGAAACTCTTCTTTGTCATTGGGTCGCGATGGAAACTCTAACGAGCAATTTCCCATTGTGACCTAGCAACCACCATCAAATCTTTTGTGATCATTGTTTGATCATCTACAATTTGGTAAGCCTTAGCCACTCTCTTGCTGGGTCCCACCACTTGGTTTCCATGTCACGAGGGATAACATTTCAGGCACCTCACAACCTCGATATGGTGGCAGCCGCTGATAGTCTTGAAATAAAACTCCAACATTGATCTTCCTCAAATTTATCATTGGATCTTCTCAATTTCAATGACCCTTATCTCACCTAGGCCACTCACTTATGCCATGTGTCACTTCCTGATTTGCTTTGGAGTCCCTGCCCTGCCACCTTAGCACAGCGTCACTATCCACCTAGAATGAAGCCCTTCTTCATTGCTAGGTCACGATGTATATTCTATGAGCAGTTTCTCATAGTGACCTTGTGACCACTATTGGATCAACCTTGATCTTCTCGATCTTTAACTCACTTCTTTTTGCATGTTCTTTGTCGCCAAGCCATGGGGAATAACTTTCGATCATCTTCCAATCATGGTATAGCAATAGCCATTGGATCATCTCGGACCTGCTCACCCGATAGCCGATCACAAGATGAGGGTTCCATCAAGATAGGTTACTCTGATCAGTCTGAACACAAGTCAAGTTAATTCAAGGCACATTTCCAACAAACTCCCACTTGATGAGGAATTCACTGGAATGATTACCATTTCAGACGTTACTAAGAATCATGGGTATCAAGACCCATAGGTTTAGAATACCACCTGAACTTGTTGGTGCTCACAGGTTTCATCAAGGCATCTACAACATTTTCCAGAGTGTCTACCTTGTTAAGATAAACTTTTCCATCTTCCACCATGTCATGAACAAAGTGATACTGAACGTCAATATGCTTCGATCTGGCATGGAAAGTAGGATTATTCGCCAAACATATGGCACTCTGACTATCACTCCAAATTTCAACCTGCCCTGCATCAAAACCAATATCTGAACTCAAACGCCTAAGCTAGACAGCTTCTTTACAAGCACGTGTGGCCACCATGTATTCTGCCTCTATAGTGGACAAAGCGACTACAGATTGTTGCTTGCTCATCCAACTAATTGCTCCAAAATTCATGACAAAAACATATCCATTGGTGGATCTGCTGCTATCTATGTCTCCTTCCCAATCAGAATCCACAAAACCACATACACTAAGAGTTTTCTTTGAATCATCAGAATGACCATGATACCACAAAGCAAAATCTAAAGTTCCCTTCAGATATCTAAACACCCTCTTTACAACATCCCAATGCGGCCTTCTTGGATTCGACATAAACCTGCTAAGTACTCCCACTGGTTGGGCAATGTCTGATCTTGTATAGACCATAGCATAAATCAACCTGCCAATAGAACTTGCATAAGGGATCTTCTTCATGTCAACAATATCTTCAGGAGATTTCAAACTATCATGCATAGTTAACTTAGTTCCCTAGAAGATGGGAACAACCTGTAATTTACAGTCAGACATATGGAACCTGTCAAGAATATTAGTTATATACTTTATATGGCTGAGACAAAGTTTCCTCTTAGATTTATTCCTTTTGATCTCCATTCCCAGAATGTAATTTACTGCTCCTAAGTCCTTCATTTCAAACTTCATAGATAACTAAGATTTTAAATCTGAGATCATATCTTTTGTATTTCCTATGAAGAGCATGCCATCTGCATACAAAGCTATGTTAATAATCCTATCACCTTTAGTTTTGTAGTAAACACACTGATCAGCTTTTGATCTCACAAATCCCAAGGATAAAATAAATGTATCATACTTTTGATACCACATTCTAGGAGACTATTTCAAACCATACAGAGACTTCTTGAGTCTATATACCAGATGTTCTTTACTTTTTTCCACAAAGTGCTTAGGTTGAGACATATAAATCTCTTCTTCATGATCACCATGAAGAAACATTGTCTTCACATCTATCTTCTCAATCTCCCAATCATATGTTGGTGCAAGTGACAAGAGAAATCTGATAGATGTCAGCTTAGCCACAGGAGAAAAGATCTCTCCATAGTCAATACCTTCCTTTTGAGAATACCCCTTTGCAACCAATATTGCTTTGTACTTTTCAATGCTGCCATCTGGACCATACTTCTTTTTGAATACCCACTTGCATCCTACAAGATTTCTACCTTTAGGAAATGGCACAAAATCCCAAGTTCTATTTGTATCCAATGATGACATTTCATCATTGATGGCTTCCAACCAGGAATTTGAATCATGCATTTTAACAGCTTCTTTGATAGACCTAGACTCATCAGTATCTACAAGTAAAGCATAACCACAATTAACATTCAACATAGAGTGACTGTACTTAATAGGTGTATACCTATTAGGTTGTCACCTTTCTTGAGTAGATCTTCTCAACTCTGATGTTGAGGCTTCTTGAGGTTCAACAGGAGGCTCATCATCATGTTCTTCTTTAGAACTACTTGAACTACTTGAAATCTCCTCATCTTCAGGTATCTCTAGAGATTCTTCCTTAGCTAGAGGAATTTCAACCTTAGCTTCTCCTTTCTTTCCTATGTTGTGATCCAGTGATATAGGTTTCAGCTCATGAAAAATCACACTTTTGTTGTACATAACCGTACCAGTCACTAGATTCCAAAGTTTGTATCCTTTCACACCAACTCCATAGCAAATGAAGATACATTTCACATCTTTTTTATCCAACTTAGATCTATTAACATCAGGCACATGAGTATATGCCTCTACACCAAAAACATGAAGGTGCCTTAAAGAATGTTTCTTACCAGACCAAGTTGCCATAGGTGTTTTCTCAACCAATGTTGAAGTAGGAGAATGATTCAACAAATAACATGTTGTAGCAACTACTTCAGTCTAGAATTTTTGTTCCAGCCCAGCTCCACTCAACATGCTTATTTCTTTCTCCATTAGAGATCGATTCAACCTTTCAACAACTCTATTTTGTTGTGGAGTGTAAGGTACAGCCTTATGTCTCTTAATTCCATGATCAACATAGTACTTGTCAAAATCTGCACTACATTATTCACCACCATTGTTTGTTCTTAAAACTTTAATCCTTCTCCCAGTCTGATTTTTAACAAGGTTCTTAAACTCCTTAAACCGATTGAACACTTGTGATTTACTTTTAAGAAAGTACACAAATACCATTCTTGAATAATCATCTACAAAAGATACATAGTACTTAGACTTAGACAAAGAAGGAACATCCACTGGACCAAACACATCAAAGTGAACATAATCTAGAATGTCAAAAGATTTATGAGAACTGGAATAAAACTGAGCACAGTTATGTTTTCCATATATGTAGTGTTCGCAGAAATCGAACTCAAAACTATAATCATCTAGACCTTCAACTAGATTCTTATTCTTCAAAGCTTTTGAAACTTTTTCACCTATGTGGCCTAACCTATTATTCCAGAGCATTGTTTTCTCAACAAGAAGTTTAGCTTCCAATGAATTAGCATTATGCATCATTATAGTTGTCTTAACATACTTTCAAAGGCTACATTACAACATATAGGTTGAGAATTTAACTTATGCAGTGTACCAATGTGATCACCCTTTGCCAATACAGTGGAACCCCTAGTCATCTTGCAACCACCAGATACAAATGTAACTCATACTCTAGCATCATTAAGTTTACTTACAAAGAGAAGGTTTCTTTCTAGACCTAGTATATGAAGAACTCCATTGATCCCCTTCACTCTACCATCTAGGAATTGAATTTTAATTTTGCCTCTCCCTATAATCTCCAACGTAGAATCACTATCCAAGTATACCTTTCCACCAGCATATGGTTCATACTTCGAGAACCTCTCCTTGTGGGAGGTCATGTGAAAACATGCACCAGAATCTACTAACTAGGTGTCATATGAGGTAGGCACTACCAGGGCTGATACAAATGCATCTGCATCACTCTGAGAAGATTCAGTGTTAGAATATTTCTTCTTCTCCTCCTCCTCCTCTTAATCCTTTTGGATATGCCATTTCTACCCACAGTTCCACCAATTCACCTTTGACTTCTTTCTTGGACATTTTGATCTCCATTGAGACTTGGACTTGGACTTCTTTCCTTTCTTCTTGTCTTTGTCCTTTGGTTTGCCTTGAACAGAGAGTGCATCTTTTGTCATCTCAAAAGACTTCTTTCTCATTTCTTTTGACAAAAGAGTATTAACCATAGTATCCATTTTGAACTAGGTCGTATTACTATCGATAACCATCACTAAGTAATCCCAAGAGTCAAGCAATGAACATAACAGTAGCATGCAACGTTCTTATTCCTGAATGGACACACCAATAGAAGTTAACTATGCAAGAACCATGTTGAATGCATTTAAGTGTGTTGGCATTACAATAAGTAGGGAAGATTATTGGTTGATGATATTGAGAAGGTTGTTGGAGATTAATTAATAAAGGATGATTACTGTCTTAATATTCTTATTTTGTCATTGATGTCAAGCAATTGATTTTTTGATTCAGTATGATGTTGCCATATCTTAAAGAGTATGTTTTGATGAGTATAAAGATCTTGGTAAGTGACACAAAAAGAATGTGAAAATGAAGGGCAGTAATAAGTTATTCAATGGGCAAATATTATCGAGTTAGACAGTGATGATATTATGATGTTTCGATTGTTTTGATATCCTATATATGTGTATTCAAAGACTGAACAAGAAGGAGAAAAGATTTGATGCAAAGGTTTGATATTACTCTATTCTACTGAGCAAGGAGGTAGTCGGTAAATTTCAAGTTTATCAGTCACCGAGAACAAGCAACCGAGATGAGAATGTCTACCGAGTAAAGTTCAGTATTAATCGAGTACCAACCGAGCAGTAAGAGAATGCATTAAATGAATGAATACATTATTAGATGAAGCCTACCAGTGAGCTAGAGATTTATAGAAGATTGGAATGTCATGCAAGAAGTTTGTTAAGGATCAATGGCAATGGAAATTCAAGAGTTAGATCTACAGCATAGATTGAACGCTCCTAACTGAGCACAAGAACCTAGGAAGGAATACAAGTTTCCAGGCAAGATAAAACATTTTTCTATTTGAAGGATACAATGAACCTAATCAAGTGTGAAGAACTGATGGCTAAGATTAATCATGGGAAATGTGATTAAGGAGATTAAGTGCTTAGGAATTTCTTATAAATATAGTAAAGATGAAGAACAGTTATGCAGGCAAATTAGAAGCACAGTGAAGTTGCTGAAGTAATTACCGAGTACAGAAGATTAAAAATCTATTTGTAGAATAGAGTGAGAAGCCCAGGAAGGAGAAAGATAAGTCTTATGACAAGATTATCTTGAGCACATAGAATGTGCTTTAGCATTTCAGATGTGAAGTTGCAAATATATATTTTATTACTATTATTTATTTTTGTAAGTGACAGGAAATCTCTTAACCGAGTGGACCTAACAATCTTATTTGTAAATCCTCTAGGAAGGTAACATTCTGAATGAGTGTTTGAGATCCCTTGACAAGGTCACTTCTAACAAAGTGAAGATTCTAATATATCTGAGTGAAATCCCTTAACCGGGTCACATCTAGCAATGTGTTTGTAATCTTTAACAAGATTTTCTTTTAACCGAGCATACTCTAGAAGAGTATATTTTCTTGTGGGTCCGAAATCCCACAGTGGTTTTTCCCTATTTGGGTTTCCATGTTAAATCTGGTGTCAAATGTGTTTTAATGTTCCAAGTTTATCTATTTATGAGTTTGAATGATTTATAGTCATAGTTGCATATCAAGAACAGTGCTACCAAGGTTGAATCTGAGTAGAATACTGAATTGTGAGTTTATCTGATTCACACCCCCCCCCCCATCTAACTAACAATTGGTATCAAAGCTTGGACTCTAAAAGAAAATTTTAAAGGAACTTGAGGCAAGATCCGAAGATGTATAAAAGGGATGCACCAAAGGTGAATAAGTCAAGTTTCTCCACATGGAAGAAAAGGATGAAGTTGTACTTATCAGGAATTGGAGAATATGCAACATATTATCTGGAGAATGATTATATTGCACCTAGCACCTACCCTATTATGATGGAAGAAATAAAGGCAAAGCATGAACATATTCAAGCAATGATTGAGATAACATCAGCTTTGACTGACTCAGATTTTAATGATCTAGAAGGTTGTAATGATGCCAAAGCAATGTGGAATAAGCTTATAGCTATGTATGGAGGAGATGAACATGTTCAAAGAGAAAAAGTAGACAGTCTAAGAAGACAAATTGAATCCATGAGAATGAATGAAGGTGAGAACATAATCCAATACAGTACAAGGTTAAAGGAAACTATCAATCAAATCAAAGGAGCAAGAGGAACTATTGAAGAAAAGGATGTAACAAGAAAGTTGCTAAGAACACTTCTACCTGCTTATGTCATTAGAGTCTCTCCAATTAATGAATTAAGGTTTGTACCAAAAATGTTAGCCTCTTTGGATGCTACTATTGGTAAGCTAGATGCTTTTGAGTTAGGTAATTTTGATAACAGTGGGTCTTCGGTAAACAAAGTTGAATCTGCATTTAGTTCTTTTCATCTTGGTGAATCTGATGATTACAATGATAGAATGTATAAGTATGCTGAAGGATATCATAGTGGAGCAAGTGAGAGATTTCACAAAAACATGGAAGAAGTACACAAACTATATGAGGAAATTAGAAAGCAAGAAGAGTTTGAAGCATTATTAGCCAAAAGGTTACCGAGAGGCAAAGGTAAGTATAAAGGGAAGTTACCTTTAAAATGTTTTAACTGTGATAAAATTGGACATATGGCTTCAAATTATCCTGACAAAGAATCTAGTGAAAAGAAAGAATACTGAGATGACAGACAAAAAGACAACTATTATAGAGGACACCGAGACTTCAGAAGGAGAGATAGAAAGACATGCCTAGTAGCTGATGAGGAATCCAATGATGACAAATCTGATGGGACTGAGACAGAGGAAGCTGTATATGTGGCTATCAAAGATGGATTAGATGAAGAAAGGTATGAGGAAAAAGTCTTAATATCACACATAAATAATAATGATTCTTGGATCATAGATAGTGGATGCTCACATCACATGAGAGGTGATAAACACAAGTTTGTTAAATTAGAAGATTATGATGGAGGTTATGTAAGATTTGGTAATGATGCACCATATCCTGTGAAAGGTAAAAGATCTATCACACTTCTTGACAATGAAAAATGTGATGATGTATATTGGGCTGAAGGTCTGAAATATAATTTGTTGAGTGTAGCACAACTAAATAATACAGGATATCGAGTAGAATTTTAGAAAGGAATTGTCAAAGTTCATGACAAACATAGAAAGTTGGCTGCTACCAGGACTCAAACAAGAGGTAATACATTTCACCTTGACTCAACTCAGAACAATTGTCTGTATGCAAAAATAGAAGATACCTAGTTATGGCATAAAAGGTTTTGTCATGTAAATTTTGATAACCTGATCAAAATAAGTAAGAAGCATCGTGTAAGAGGTCTACCGAGCTTGGAAAAACCTGAGAATGCTATATGTTGAGGATGCCAGATGGGTAAGATGACAAAATCAAGATTTAAAAGTAAGTCTTACACTTATAAAGGAATTTTAGATCTTGTGCACACTAATCTTTGTGGTCCTATGAAAGTTCAAAGTTATTATGGTGATAAATACTTCATATTATTTGTGGATGATAACTCAAGGATGATGTTGGTTATGTTTCTAAAAGAGAAATCAGAAGCTTTTCAAATGTTCAAATGGTATAAGGCAAGAGTTGAAAAAGAAACAAGAAGACAGTTGAAATGTCTTAGATCTGATAGAGGAGGAGAATTCATTTCTAATGAATTTAACTTATTCTGCAATGATCATGGTATTAAAGAGACAAGTGTCTTCACTAAGGACACCACTGCAAAATGGGATAGATGAAAGAAGAAATAGATCAATTGTAGATTGTGCCAGAACTTTGATGATAGAAAAGAAAGTACCTCAAACATTTTGGAGAGAAGCAATAAGAACTACAGTTTACACCTCGAACCAAGTACAACTGAAGAAAGGAACTATGAAGACACCTTATGAAATCTGGTATGACAAGAAACCAAATGTAAGTTATTTTAAAATATTTGGAAGTAGATGTTATGTTCACAAAGATGACAGAAATGGAAAATTTGATCAGAAAAGTGAGGAAGGAACATTTCTTAGTTATTCCTCTAGGATTAAAGCATTTAAATGTCTGATCAAATCATCTAACAAAATTGTGGAAAGTGCAAATGTGAAAATTGATGAATTTGCAGAAAGGAATGATGAAGGAAACTCCAAAGAACCAGAAGATTATGAAAAGTTTGTATATGTTCAACTAAGAAGTCTTTCAAATTTCAAATTTCCATCAAGGCAGGAACTCTGGTTCCAATGGTGAGAGTGGCAAGATCAATGGTGCTGGTCCTATGGACGATAAGGACAAGCCCCCGGACCTCCTAGCTCCAGTTGCTAATTCACAGTCCGGTGGTACTCTATTTGCATTGAAAATGGATTCTTGAGGGCATCTAGGGGTAGGGTCCAATGGGGGTCGTATGCCACTTGTAGACTCCGTGGATAACAGGAGGGAGGGAAAAAAATGGTCTTCCCTTTTTGGATCTAGACCAACTGGTAAATCCTCCCTTCCTCCTGTTAAGAACATTTCTGACCCTTCTGGTGGTAAGTTTGCTATCTCTATCCCTGACCAGGTTCTAGACCATAATATCAATAGTATGTCGAACTCCTTGGTAGGGAAGTTTATGGGTCTGTGCCCAAATATTGAAGTTGTTAGGGCTTTTGTTAATCAAAAATGGGCTCTAAAAGGAAATGTAGAGGTCTCGGCTCTTCACAAAGGTCTTTTGTCTTTCTCTTTTTCATGTGAAGAAGATAAGGTTAAGATCTTGTGTGGGAGTCCCTGGATGGTGGGAAATACAACCCTGGTTCTAAGAAAATGGCATCCAAAATTAAATATGAATGATTCTATTCTAGCGTAGGTTCTAGTGTGGATAAAACTCCCAGGATTGCCTCTCGAGTATTGGGCAGAAAGCATCTTCTCTGGAATAGCAAGTTCATTTGGTGAGCTGCTCTCTATGACCTAGTCACTGCTTCAAAAACAAGATTAACCCATGCAAGATTCTGTGTTGGAGTAGCCCCTGAGGCAGATATGCTAGAACAGATTGATCTAGTTTCAAAACTGGGAACCTGGAAGCAACATATAGAATATGAAACTATTCCTTTTGCTTGTTTCTATTGTAAGAAGGTAGGTCATTGGGCAAAATCTTGTCCGAAAAAGAAAAAGGTGGAGCCTAATCAGTTAAAACCTCAAATTGAAAGCCAGAATATGCTAGAGAAAAGGGTGTGGCAAGTTAAAAACATAAAAAATAAGGAAATAAATCCAAATCGCTTTTCTCCTTTGGGGGAACAAAAGGAAGCCTCAAACTCTATCCTCAGTCACACTGCTCAGGAGGCAGCTATTGAGGAGGCAGATAGGAATGAAACAACCAAAGCTAGTCCCATAAAGATTATACAGAAAATGGATTTGAATGATTAGAATGATCCTTCAAAAGCAAAAGTTGAAGTGGTGGATGATACATATGAAAATTAGGAAGTAGAAGCTAGAGACTATCAACTGGAGGAAGGTGACGTCCCAGATCCACAAGTTGAAAGGACAGACTCTTCGGTAGCCATACCTAGTTTTGAAATACAAGAAGCCCAAAAGTGTGCAATTTTGGGATTGAGTCTTTCGGATTTGGATCAGCACTCAAGAACAACAAACATTATTTCAACTAAGTCCAGAACTCCTAAGTGGGGTAATGAAGATGAAATTTCCAAAATCCTTACCATTCCAGAAGTGGCTTCTGTGTCAGAAATGGAATGGAAGCAGCCTAAACATAGGAGTAAGAAAGCAGCAACACCCTCGACTTCCTTGATTAGGAAATCCAGTAGAATAGCTCAAGTTGATGTGGGATACGTCTCCTCTTCCCCAGGGTGACCATCTAATCACAAAGTTAGAGACATGGAGGCAGCAAGAACATAGCAGATGGAACTCAGAAAACTCTCAAGGAGCTGGGAATTGGTAAGTAACTATGAAGATAATCTCTTGGAATTTAAGGGGTCTTAAGAATCCCCATAAACATGATATTATCAGGAATATGATTAGAGATAGCAATCCTGACATTTTTCTCATTCAAGAAACCAAAATGAGTAGAGAAAAAGTTGAATCTTTGAATTTTTCAAAAATGGTAAAATTAGTGGGGGAAGTTCTGAGGGTGCTTCTGGAGGTATAGCAACCATCTGGAATCTTAACACTGTTAAAGGCCAGGTCATTATTCAAGAAGGTAATTTTTCTTGTATTAAATTTGAGCATCTTAAAGATGGTTTTTCATGGGTTCTCACAAACATTTATGCTCCTAATACCTTAAAGGCTAGAAACTCTTTTTGGAAAAGGATAAAATAGGCTAGGGAAAGTTTCAAAAATCTAAGTTGGATGGTTATGGGGGATTTCAATACGCCTTTAAAAGAGGAGGAAAAATTTGGAGGTAGCCTATCTCGGTTGGAAAGTAGAATGGCTCTCATGGATTTTATCAATTCTCTAGCTCTTAATGATTTGGAGATACAGGGTTCTAATTTCACATGGACAAATAGAAGAAATGGTAATGACCTTATTCAAGTGCACCTTGACCGAACTCTTATTTCTGATGATTGGTACAGTCAGTATTTATGTTCTTTATCTGCACATATCTAGGTTGGTTCTGATCACTTTCCAATTACTCTTAATGCTGATTTGATCAACAGAAGAAAAAATTATCCCTTTAGATTTGAAAAAATGTGGACTCTTCACCCTGATATTAAAAAGTATATTCAAAAATGGTGGAGTATCCAAGTTGAGGGAACGACAATGTTCAAAGTGGTTAAGAAGCTCAAAAGTGTGAAGGACAACATCCAAATCTGGAATAAGAACAGATTTGGGAATATATTTGAGGCTAAGAGTAAAATTCAGGAAAACCTAAAAGAGATACAGGACCAGATCTAGAAGGATGGTTTTAGCACTGTCTCTATTGCTGAGGAGAATGAGATTCTTAAGAAATACCATGATATTATTACTAAAGAGGAAATTTTCTAGAAGCAGAGATTGAGATGCAAATGGCTCAAGGAAGGAGACAGGAACACAAGATTCTTCCATATGTCAACTATCAAACATAAGGCTGCCAACAGGATGAACAAGTTAGTTGTGGATAGTGGGGAGTTGGTCTAGGAAGATGAAATAAGGAATGAAGCTAAGAGGTATTTCTCGGACCTCCTTTCAAGGGATCAAAGTCTGGATGCTGAAGCTCAGTCCTCTTTTCTTCAGAACATTCCTCATCTCATTGATGCCCAAAATAATGTTTTTCTCTCTTCCATTCCTTCCACCTTAGAAATTAAAAATGTTGTTTTCTCCTTTGATGGAAACAAAGCTCCTGGTCTTGACAGCTTCCCAATGCTATTTTTTCAAGAGTTCTAGGACATTATCGGGACTAATGTTGCCAATGGGGCTAAGGAATTCTTTGGGGCTAGAAAACTCTTGAAGGAAATAAATGGTACTTTTATTGCTCTTATCCCCAAGATTCAAGGTGTTGATTCTTTGGATAAGTTCAGACCTATTAGCCTCTGAAATTCCTTTTACAAGATCATTTCTAAGGTCCTGACCTCTAGACTCTTGTCAATTCTCCCAGCTTTTATTAAACACCAGTAGAATGGGTTTGTTCCTAGAAGACAAATTCTCGATTCCATTATTACTGTTCATGAGAATATTCACTCTCTTGTTAAAGCAAAGAAGCAAGGTCTCATCCTTAAGCTAGATCTCTCCAAAACCTATGATAGGGTGGACTGGTCTCTTCTACAGAAAGTCCTCATTGCTTTTGGGTTTGGCCAAAGAGTTGTGGATCTTTTATCCCAACTTACCACTTTTGCATCCTTTGTTGTTCTTGTCAATGGTTCTCCTTCAACTTTTTTCCAAGCTTCGAGAGGTCTTAGGAAAGGAGATCCTATCTCTCCCATCCTATTCATTATAATGGTAGAATGCTTTGGATGGACTATGGAAAATTTGGTGCAGATAGGATCCTTTAAAGGTCTCCAACCTTCTTCTACCGACCTTATTTGTTCACACCAGCAGTTTGTTGATGATACAATAATTATGGGGGATTCAAGCATCTCAGAAGCTAAAGTTCTGAAGAATACATTGTGTAAATATGCTTCTACAATGGGGCATCTTATTAACTAGGCCAAAAGTGATGTCTTTTTCATTAATACTCCAGAGAGAAGACAACAAAGGATCAATAGAATTCTGGAGTGTAAGATTGCTAACCTTCCAGCTACCTACCTTGGTCTCCCCATGGGGATTGCTCCTCCTGACACCTACTGGAGTTCGCTGGTTGATAAATTTCACAAAAAACTTGCAGGTTGGAAAGGGGCTCTCTTAAGTCAAGCTGGTAAGCTCCTTCTTCTTAAGGCTACTCTTCAAAGTATCCCCATTTATGCTCTTAGCTTATTCAGAATTCCAGTCAAGTATGCTGAAGCTATTGAGAAAATTCAAAAAAGATTCCTATGGTCTGGGATGGAGGAAAAGCAAAGAATATCCTTGGTGGCATGGGATTAGGTCTACAAGCCAAAAAGAAAAGGTGGTCTGGGGCTTAGGAGGATTCGCACTTTAAATGAAGCTCTCTTGTCAAAACAAGTTTGGAGATGGTTTAACTTTGATTCTGAATGGTGCAAAATTTGGAGAAGTAAGTATTCTCTTCTATCCTCTTCTCTATCTTCTTTTCTTAATTCAGATCTTAGTATAAATGGATCTCATATCTGGAACCATGTTTCCAAATGTAAAGAGGTGATTGCTAAAGGTGTGACATGGAAACCTGGAAATGGTAGAAAAGTGAGATTCTGGGAGGATCCCTGGCTTTTTGACAAACCCCTTATGGATTTCAATGAGTGGGCTTCCCATGCCCCCTCTTGTATTGGCTCTTTTGGTACCTTAGTGGCAAATTACTGGGACGGGAACAACTGGCAGAACATTGATAGTATTCATCCCAGCCTCTCCAAGCTCAAAACCCAACTGTCTACTATTTGGCGGAATAAGGAAGAGGATTCCCTGATCTGGAGATATAACCCCAAAGGTACCTTTACTATATCTTCGATGTATGGCATCCTCTCCCTCTCCCCTCCTATGAATCCTTTATGGTCTAAAGCTTGGTTAAAAGGGCTAACTCCTAAAATCAATATGTTCTTCTGGACTATCCTCCAGAATAAGATCCTTACTGTTGACAACCTTAAATACAAAGGTTTTGCCCTTCCTAATAGGTGTGTGCTATGTTGTCAAGAGGAAGAGTCAGTGGACCATCTTTCCCTCCACTGTTCTTTCTCAACCTCTGTTTGGGAAATCTTCCTCAAAAGCTTTAATCTTGCTTGGGTGTTTCCTAGTAACATTAGAGATTTGTTCTCATCCTGGCAAATTCATTGGACCAACTCTTTTCTGAGGTGTATGTGGCAGCTCTCTCTGCCTCACATTCTGTGGGGTCTCTGGAAGGAAAGAAACAACCAAATTTTTAGGAATGTGTCCTTAAATCAAGACATTATTTTTTAGAAAATTCAAAGGGCTATTCAGGAAAATATGGGAACTATGGAGGTCTCTTGTTACTCAAACAACTCTTTGGAGTCAAATATCTTAAGAGACTGGAATATTAAGATCACTGATGGTCACAATATCAACCACAATAAAAGGCTTGAAGTTAAATGGCAAACCCCTACCCATGGTTGGCTTAAAATCAATTTTGATGGAGCAACCAAAGGAAATCCAGGTCCTTCAGGCTGCGGAGCTATTCTCAGAGACGACAGAGGAATTTGCAAAGGTATGGTTGCTATCCCTATTGGCATTCAAACCAATCATAAGGTGGAAGCTATGGCAGCCCTTCAAGGCATTATTCTAGCCAAAAAATGGAATTGTACCCATCTCTGGATCGAAGGGGATTCCAACAATATTATTAAGTGTCTCAATGGGACCTCTCAGCCCTCTTGGTTGATACACAATATAATTTTTTCTACCATTGATATTATCAGAACCTTCAAAAAATGCCACATATCCCATATATATCAGGAGGCCAACTGTTCTGCTGATTGGGTTGCAAATGTGGTGGTGAAGAATGATGCAATAACCATGTGGACAGGTGAGAGCGGTCTTCCCGGAGATGTAAGACAAATCATAATTAATGAAAGATATCGAAGTACCCCAAAGAATCTTGATTGACAAGGCAATTATGATAAGTACCGAAGCTAGCACTTCGAGTTACTTCGATAATGAGGGAATTACTCATTATAACATCAAAGTTAGAAGATCGTGCATTACAACTTGTCAAATCACTAATGCTACGCATGCTTTTTGGGCTTTTGCTTTAGTTTCAAAAAGCTTTCTATTTCACCAGTTCTATAACCTGAACTTGACTGTGAGAAATGACACCATGTGCAGAAAAAGGAGAAGATATGAGCTAGGAAGTTGTAAGGAGTGGAAACAGAATGAAGAGGTGTGGGAGATTTTGCAAAGGGCGGTCTTTTGAGCTTCCTTGAGAGACTCCATGGCCATGACAAAAAGATAACCAACTTCTTCTACAAAAATTGGAAGAAGGGCAAGCTTAAAATGGGTGACCAACTGGTGGAAATTGACAAAGAGTTAATAGCTAAAGCTACGGGACTCAAAAGGGAGGGCTGCAATTTCTACAGAGATAGGAAGGTCAGCAGGGAAGCCATTGAAAGGTACCCGGTCATAGAGAAAGAGAAGAAAAAACTAGTAAAGTTGAGCAAAACCTATTTCCCACCTAGGGCATTTGCAAAGCCCTGGCGGGAAATTCTCTTTGTTTTAATGAGATATATAACTCTAGATGGCAGGTTTATGAAAGTATACGGATATCACTTTGTCCTCTTAAATCATTTTAGGCATAACGATAAGGTGAATTTCCCTTATTTCTTTCTCTATTCTATGAATGCATCCCTAAAAGCATATAAAGAAAATCCTCGGTGTGACACTGCAATGCACCAGGGACTTATGGTCCTCATTTATGATCATCTAAAGGCCAGTAAAATCAATCGAATGTAGCTCTTTGTGGATTTAGAAGAAGAAATGTCTAATTTTGATTTCTCAAAGGAAGAGGATTCGGACTATGATTCCTTGACTGATAATGAGGAAAGCTCTGATGACTCAGAGTATGAGAGGAGCAAGAAGAGGAAATCAAATCCCTCTTCTTCTAAGGGTAAAAAACCCCAAAGCAAACCCTTGATTAGTATTTCTTCAGAAGAAGAGGACTCTGATTTCCCTAAGGAGAAGAAAAACCCTAAGGGAGTGCAGAAGGGAAAAAGTAAAATCCAAGCCCGACCCAGGAAGAAGCAAAAGAAAACAGAGGAGACTGGCCAAGATCCGGAGGACACAGGCAAGGAACCGGAAGAGGACAAGCAAACAAGAACCCTGGAAGCTGAACAAAGCCTGGAGATGGAGACTATGGAGGAGACCCTCAGGGCTACTGATACTATTTCTGCCCTCCATATCGCTAAAGATGAACAGATAACCCCTGGTAAAGTTCCTCCTTCTCCTGGTCCTCACCCTGAGGCCTTGAAGGGTTTTAAGAAAACCATTGAATGGCTTATTGATGGGAATAAGAATACTATGAATGATTACAAAAAACTCTGCAACAAAGTCATGATCCTGGAGACCATTAACATTGGAGAGGGGAACACTATGGCCAATTATATTGAAGATTTGAAGAATACAATTGCCAAAGCGGAAGACATCAGAGATGCCTTTAATCCCTGGTTTGAGAAAATTGAAAAGGAGATACAGGACAGAAAAACCCTAGAGGAAACTAACGAAAAAACACTCTCAGATACAACTACCAAAGTGGAAAAGATAAATGAGTGCCTCAAGAACATTGTGGAGTAGAGTCTCAGCATTCTGAAAATCTCAGCCAACAACACCCATACCCTCATCAACAAGCTCGATGATGAAAAGGAAACCCAGGAAATTGACTTGGACGCAAAACGAACCGGGGAAGCCCAAGGCCCAAGAACTCGCACCCATGGAAAGAAGAAGGAAAAGAAAGTGAATAAGGACCTGGAGGAGCTAAAAGCAGTTGGGGTGACCTATGATGAGCTGGTGACCAAGGCAAAGGAGTTGTTGAAGAAAATTACTATGTAGTGTCTCCTTGGGTTCTTTGTTGTTTTTTGTTGTTTTTCTATTTTTTCTGTTCTCTGGTTTTTTTGGACCAGTCGCTTTGTATGTGGACTCTATTTTCTCAGCTTTTTATTATAACTATGGTGTAAAGGTTTCGGGTCCTTAAAACCTATTTTTCAATCAATCAAAACTAAGAAGTCTTACCGAGCAAGACAATGAAGAAATTACTCAGTTACCAAGTGATGAAGAAGATCATACAGAGCCTACCGAGCCTATATTAGCAAAATATGTCAGGATAAATCATGCATCAAGTCAGGTTATAGGAGATAAGGATGCTCCAGTGATGAAAAGGAACAAACTAAGACACAACACATGTTTGATATCCGAATTTGAACCGAGGATAGTAAAAGAGGCATTAAACAATGAAGATTGGGTAAATGCTATAACAGAAGAGATTGATCAAATAAAGAAAAATGAAACATGGACACTGGTTCCAAGACCAATAGAGAAAAATGTAATCGGTACAAAGTGGATTTTCAGAAACAAGCTAAATGAAAAAGGTGAGGTCATTCAGAGTAAAGCAAGGCTAGTTTGCAAAGGTTATGCTCAAGAAGAAGGAATAGACTATGGGGAGACTTTTGCACCTGTAGCAAGACTTGAAGGAGTAAGAACATTGTTGGCATATGCTGCTTACAAAAATTTCAATGTATATCAAATGGATGTTAAGTCTGCATTTTTGAATGGTATACTAGAACAAGAAGTCTATATTGAATAGCTTGAAGGATTTATTGAAGAGAAGAATAAAGATCAGGTATGTAAGTTGAACAAATCTTTATATGGTCTAAAGCAAGCACCTAGAGCATGGTATGAAAGATTACACTCTTACTTAATCAGGATTGGATTTATGAGGACTAGTGAAAATAGCAACATGTATATGAAGAATGATGAGGATAATGGAATACTGATGTCAACCATATTTGTTGATGATATTATTTTTTGTGGAAATGATTCTTTATGCAAGAATTTTGGAAATGAAATGTGCAAATAATTTGAGATGCCATTAATCAGCGAGATAAAGTATTTTATAGGTTTACAAATACTGCAAATGAAAAATGGGATTTTCATTACTCAATCCAAGTATATAAAGGAAATCTTGAAGAAATTTGGAATGGAGGATTCTAAACCTCTAAGTACTCCTATGACTACTAATTGTAAACTATCAAAGAATGATGAATCTGCATCTGTTGATGAGACACTTTACCGATCTATGATTGGAAAGTTGCAATATGTAGTTCAAACCAGGCCTGATATAGCACATGCAGTAGTTATAGCTGCAAGATTTTCTGCAGATCCCAAAGAAACCCATATGACAACAATCAAGAGAATTTTTAGATACTTGAGAGGCACTAAAGATTATGGTTTACTATATGAAAAGAAGAATGATTTTGACTTAAAAGTCTATACTGATGTTGATTGGGTAGGAAATATAGATGATAGAAAAAGCACAAGCAGTGGAGCTTTCTTTTTGGGAGAAAGACTAGTAAGTTGGCTTAGCAAGAAACAAGGATGCATTTCACAGTCAATAGCTGGAGCTGAATATGTTGCTCTAGCATTGAATTGTACCAATATAGCATGGATCAAACAACTGTTGGAAGGTATGAATGAGACAATTATCGAGCCAGTAACTATATTTTGTGATAATACAAGTGCTATTAACATTTCAAAGAATCTGGTAATGCACTCTAAGACAAAGCATATCTCTATAAAGTATCATTATCTTAGAGAAGAAGTTCAAGAAAAGAATGTTGTGCTGGAATATGTTAGCACAAAGGAACAAATAGCAGACATCTTCACAAAGCCACTGCAAAGGGACACTTTTGAGTATCTCAGAAGTAAGTTAGGGGTCCTACCCCTATCTAGCACTCACTGATAGAGTTCGGTGATAGCATCAAATCTATGACTACATAGAATACTATTTGTGAGTTGATGCTGATTTACACACTTTAGAAGATTGTCTAAAGTTGTGCAGGGAATAATGAATGAAGACAAGATGCTCCGATCGAGATAAATTTGTATATGTTTTAATAGCCAAGAAATTACTTCACAGGAGAAGTAATCATGGATCAGTCTTACTTTTGGCATTGTTGTTAAAGGGGGAGAAGACTAATGGTAGGGGAGAAGATTACAAGACAAGTTTACAACTCGAAGATAACAGGAGAAGATTCACAGTAGTTTGAATCAGTTGGAATAAATCAAGTTTGTATTGCCATCAATGCCAAAGGAGGAGATTGTTGGCATTACAGTAAGTTTGTTGGTTTATGATATTGAGAAGGTTGTTGGAGATTAATTAATAAAGGATGATTACTGTCTTAATATTATTATTTTGTCATTGATGTCAAGCAATTGATTTTCTAATTTAGTATGATGTTGCCATATCTAAAAGAGTATGTTTTGATGAGTATAAAGATGTCAGTAAGTGACACATAAAGAATGTGAAAATGAAAGGGAGTAATAAGTTATTCAATGGACAACTATTACCGAGTTAGACTGTGATGAGATTATGATGTTTTGATTGTTTTGATATCCTATATATGTGTATTCAAAGACTGAACAAGAAGGAAAAAATATTTTATGCAAAGGTTTGAAATTACTCTATTTTACTGAGCAAGGAGCTAGTCGGTAAACTTAAAGTTTATCAGACACCGAGCAGAAGCAACCAAGATTAGAATGTCTACCGAGTAAAGTTCAGTACTAATCGAGTATCAATCGAGTAGTAATAGACTGCATTAAATGAATGAATGCATTATTAAATGAAGGATGCCAATGAGCTAGAGATTTATAGAAGATTGGAATGTCATGCAAGAAGTTTGTTAAGGATCAATGGCAATGGAAATTCAAGAGTTAGATCTACAGCACAGATTGAACGGTCCTAACCAAGCACAAGTACCTAGGAAGCAATACAAGTTTCAAGGCAAGATAAAACATTTTTCAGTTCGAAGGATACAATGAACCTAGTCAAGTTTGAAGAATTGATGGCTAAGATTAATCATGGGAAATGTGATTAAGGAGATTAAGCGGTTAGGAATTGCTTATAAATATAGTAAAGATGAAGAATAGTTATTCGGGAAAATTAGAAGCATAGTGATGTTGTTGAAGTAATTACGGAGTACAAAAGATTGAAAATCTATTTGAAGAATAGAGTGAAAAGCCCAGAAAGGAGAAAGATAAGTCTTATGACAAGATTATCTTGAGCACAGAGAATCTCCTTTAGTATTTCAGATGTGAATTTGCAGATATTTATTAAATTACTGTTATTTATTTTTGTAAGTGACAAGAAATCTCTTAATCGAGTGGACCTAGCAGTCTTATTTGTAAATCCTCTAGGAAGGTAACATTCTCAATGAGTGTTTGAAATCCTTTGACAAGGTCACTTCTAACAAATTGAAGATTCTAATAGATCTAAGGGAAATCCCTTAACTAGGTCACATCTAGCAATGTGTTTGTAATCTTTAACAGGGTTTTCTTTTAACTGAGCATACTCTAGAAGAGTATATTTTCTTGGGGGTCTGACATCCCATGGTGGTTTTTCCCTATTTGGGTTTCCACGTTAAATCCGGTGTCAAATGTGTTTTAATGTTTCAAGTTTATCTGTTTATGAGTTTGAATGATTTACAGTCATAGTTGCATATCAAGAACAGTGCTACCGAGGTTGAATCTTATTAGAATACTGAATTGTGAGTTTATTTGATTCACCTCCCCTCTCATATAACTAACAAAGTGGTCTGCCAATGATGTTCCTGTATCCATCTTAAGAGAGTACAACTTCTTCCTCAAGAAAAGTTTATTCACCAAGGACTTGCCTTGATAAATATCTCCCAACTTATTCTAGAGAAGATGTGCAGTTTTCTCTTCATGGACATTTAACAGAACAAAATCAGCAAGACATAGCCTGATTAGACCCCTTACCTTTGGGTAGGCTAATTCCCAATCCTCTTGCTTCATGCCTGTATATTTCTGCGCAGACCGCAATCCAAAGGTCTGGGTTGACCAACAAGTCTTTCATCTTGAGTTTCCATAGTTTGAAATTGGAACCATTAAAATTCTCCATGTTTATGTGCCCTGAGGTGCTCGCCATCTTAACCTGTAAAACAAACAAGTAGACACTCTACAGGACTCCCACTGAAATAGAACTAACACAAAGAACCAACCCTACCTAACAAGGATAACAAAATGGGCCAAGCTTTGATACCACTTGTAAGGAAAGTACAGTGCAGAAAGGCCTTCCTAATATCAGTTAACAGGGGAAATCATACAAGAATGTAGTTTAAAATTTTTACAAAATGTTAAGAATAATATAGACAAAAATAGATAGAATCAACACAAAGACAGAACACCAAGAATTACGTGGGAAAACCCTTTCAGGAAAAAACCCACCACCAACAGTTTGACACTTTATTTCCAGTAAATGAATTTACAATAAAGTTTCAATATGCAACTACAGGCATTCTTCCTTAGATTCTAACGAACTGGTCACAACAATTGACTCATGCTATTAGTTACATTCACCATAGTTATCCAATGGCTTCATATATCAGATTGTCGACTGTTCATCTAAGCAACTGTACCAATGGTTTGAAGTCTAACCACTTGCGTCAGTCTGCATTCATGAGAAACATAATATCCCACATGCACCAGAAAGTCAAGTCGGTTTGTATTCATATACACCAACAAGACCATCTTTAGTGTCCAAGTTTTTACCTTTTGGACTCTGGTTCGAGTGCACACCCGTAGTCAGTCTCTACACCATCGGCCATCAAAAAAACCATAAAAGTATTTCTTTAATCTCTTGATAAACCAATGACTCCACTAATGTGGCTCCACCATGTGGCACCACCTGATTGGCTCCTGGGTCCCTTCCTTAGCACCTTAGAATGACCTCACTAACCACCCAGAATGAAACTCTTCTTTGTCATTGGGTTGAGATGGAAAGTCTAATGAGAAATTTCCCATCGCAACCTAGCGACCACCATCAGATCTTCTGTGATCATAGTCTGATCATCTGCGATCTTCCCAGCCTTAGCCGCTCTCCTGTCGAGTCCCACCACTTGGTCGCCATATCACGGGGGATAATATCTTGGGCACCTCACAACCTCGATACAACGACAACCGATGATAGTCCCGAAATGAAACTCCAACATTGATCTTCCTCAGATCTGTCATTGGATCTTCTCAATTTGCATGAGCCTTATCTCACCTGGGCCGCTCACTTATGCCACATGTCACTTCCTGATTGGCTCCAAAGTCCCTACCCTACCACCTTAGCATAGCCTCACTACCCGCCAAGAATGAAGCCCTTCTTTTTCGCTAGGTCACAATGGATATTCTAACAAGCAGTTTCCCATCACGACCTAGCAACCACCATTGGATCAACCTTGATCTTCTCGATCTTTAAATCACTTCTTTTTGCATTTTCTTTGTCGCCAAGCCATGGGGAATAACTTTTGATCATCTTCCCATCGCAATATAGCGACAACTGTTGGATCATCTTAGACCTTCTCACCCGATAGCTGATCACAAGATGAGGGTTCCATCGAGATAGGTTACTCTGATCAGTCTAAACAAAAGTCAAGTTAATTTGACACACATTTCCAGCACTAATGAGAAAGTAAAAGAAAAGTTAAATGAAATAAAGCAAGAAATTTTAAAACAATGGATTAAGAAGGGAGATTAGAGAGTTGATGAATCTATCTTTGCACCGGTAGAATAGAGTAATACTCCACTAGTAGGAGATTGTTCATCTAACTAAGGAATAATCCTTAGGGGGTATAGCAGAAAACTAAAAATCATGCATTCTACCCTCAGTTGATGGTAAGAAGTTATATTTCTTCTTTACTAGTAGATGTGTTAATATTTCACTTAATTGGTAAGCATTTAATACGGTTTATGAAGAAATTTTTGGTTATAAATCACTAGAAAACCCTCATTTCAAACCACCAAGCATCCAAGCATTCAAAGAGCGCAAAGAGAGAGCAAAGGCATCCTAAGGCAAAGTAGCAAGGTGTTTTCAAGCATTCAAAGATTTCAAGTAAGAGGTATTTATGTTTCAAAATGGCATCTTCATCTTATGTACCTAAGTTTATTGCAAACCCTACTATGGTAGAGAACATTAATCTCCCTAGACCTGTATTTAAAATCATCCTTGAGATCACAAAGCAAGATGATTCCATCGGAGCCTTCTCTAAGATTCTGAAGGGAGTTGCTTTTGCTGAAGACCCAAGGATTTACACTCACTGCAACATAGAAAATTTAGGGTCTAGTAATTTCAAGAACATATACACGGATGTTATCACTAATAAACAAGGTATGATTAAACTGAAGCATAAGATTGTAGGAGACTTAGGATTTTTTGAAATTTTGAATGTTCCTAGATTTCTGAATGAGGTAATACATCTTGTACTGAGCAGAGTTCATGGGGAGTTTATGTGGCTAGATTTTGTTTTTAAAATCACTAAGGAAGCATTCAAAGTAGTTACTGGTTTACCCTCAACTAGTACTAGGCCTGACAAAAAGAAGAAGATACCAAACAAGGGTGTTATGGACCTAACCAGAGCTACATTTGACAATAGCTCTCTTAGGGTTAATGATATCACTGATGCAAATGTGAAATATGTGAGCATGGTATTTGGTTATAGAGTGACTCATGCAAATAGCTTAAACTCTATTTCTAGTTTATGTATTCATAGTGCATATGAGATGGTTAAGAACAATGCTAAAATTGACATTTGTGAATGGCTTAAAGATGATTTGATAGATAACTTGAAGAAGATTAAGGGTGATAAGAAGGGGACATTCCGTTTTGGGAATCTACTTGTGTGTTTAATGCTTTACTTCACAAAGGAAATACCCAACATTGGTCATAAGGACTTTGCATATGACATCTCGGTAGGTAGACAGATCAAGGAAGCTATTATCGGCATTGGTACTAACAGTGATGACATGGTAAAAGGATATTTCAAAGACTTCCAAACCAAGATGAAATCCAGAGAAAGGATACCACAGAGCATTGTAGACAAGTATGATAAGAAAATTTGTTTTGTAATCAAACGCGATGAAACATGGATGGAATTTGTTACTCCTAGAACTATTTGGATAACAGAAATGGGTTATGAAGTTGATCTGAATATTCTTGTAGTATATGCTAAAACACTTCTTGATGCACCTAGGGAACCTTCAGAAGAAATTTTTGGTATTGCTAAGACTATTGAGAGTGTTGTTTTGATGTAGAAGAAAAGAAAAAGAAGAGAAAAATTCATCAAAGATGCATCCAAGATGGCTAAGGAAGTCAAGGAAAATGTGATGAACTTGAGGGGTATTTCAGCCAGTGAATAGGAAGGACTGGAATCGGTAGCCCATGTTTCACCAGTTGTCACCTCTTTAGATACAGGTAGTGGTAAGGCAACAAAGTTCAAAAAGAGTAGACAGGAAGAAGAGAAAACCTTCACCGGTACCTTCTCCTTCTCCTAAAAAGGAAAGGACATTAAGGAAGAAGCAACAAATTGTAAGGGAGCCTAAGAAGAAGCTAACTCCGAAGAAGAAACAACCTAAGGCACCGAATACCCTTACACCAGAGTAACTGGTAAATGAAATAACACAAGAAGGTAATCTCAGTAATATAAATAAACTTTATCATTCATTCAAGGATTCTGATAAGGACACAATAGAGGAGATCATTATTTTGCATCTTGATATGTACAAGAAAGTTTTGATTGAAGTTGTATATGATCTACCTAATAAGTTGTATATAAGTTTAGAGGCTAAAAGGATGTCAGTTATGGAACTACATAAAAAGTTGAAGGTTGAAGCATTGTTGGCTATTCACCCTGTTGAATTATAGGGAAGAAATTGATGAGCTAATTATTGAAGCCAACCAAACAGTTTTTGTGAGTGGTCACCGGTAGATTAGTCTAATGGTTGGGAGAGTGAAAGAGATAGCTGATGAAACTACAGACAAATGGGACATATTTTTTGTTGAAAAAGAAAAGAAACAGGAAAGGGAGAGACAGAAAATAGATAAATCTTTTGTGAAGGTATACCAAAAGGAAAAAGGTAAAAGAAAAATCGGTAGTATACCTATTATAAAAGTCATAGATAACCTTCCTCCACCAGCATAGGATAGTCTGCCAATAATTTCAAATACACCAGTACATACAGACAGTCAACCAGATAAGGAGACTAAAGAAATAACACATGATGACATTAATCCGGATTCTGAAATTCTTTTCACTATGAATGTTAATACACAAGATTTTAATATTATTGTGGATAAGGATACCTTAGAAGTTAAGATTGTTGATGCTAATAACATTGAGATCTGTGAGTCACCAGCTAACACTACTAACTCTTAGAACATTGAAATACCAACAGAAGGTAAGAAACCAGAGATTGAGGAATCGACAGATGTAGAGGTATTTACACAAACTGAAAAAACCAACAGAAGCAGAAGTAATAACATAGAGTGAGAAATTGGTAGAAATTGTCAATAAAGAGGAAACAACTGATGGAAACAAGGAGGAAATTATTGAGGCAATTGATCAAAAATCAGTTGAAAGGAAATTTATTACTGAACTGAGCACATCTACTACCAATTTCCAACCTACAAATGTGACTAATATTCTTTTGGATTCTATAAGGAGGATAACTAATTGAAATGCCTTGGCATTCAAGGCTGTTGATGATACATTGCCTATTTTGCATATGATTGCACCAACATGTAAGATAGATCATATTGAGGATTCTTTAGGTAAACTAGACACATTGTCCAAATTTATTGCTTCAAATGTTCTAACTGTAGATAAGCTGAATGAGGAAACTGTTAAGGAAAGAGTGAATAAAGGAAAAGGAGAATTGTTTGAGAAGACCATCAAAGACTATAATGAGCACATTGATTCCCTATTACTGGTACTAAATTCAACAATTTTGGAGTATAAGGATTTATATAAAGAAGATTGCAAGCCTCGCCACCTGACTTAAGAGATTGATGAGAAAATTAAGAGAACACAGAAGGAAATAGACGACACAGCAGATAATATGATAGGTTCTTCAGAACTTACCTCTATTTTTTGATAGTTTATGAGGAAAAGGTAGAGTAACTAGAGCACGAAAAAGAAAGGATGAGGTTGAAGGCCCTGGAGCTAAAAAACAAGCTTGGTCCTAGATTGGACAATCTTATAAGTCAACGGGCTAAGCTATCAAAGGCAACAATTCAAGGAGAAGGTCACCAGAGCAAGAGATGCATTATCTAACCGACTTGATCCAATAGGCAGAAATCATTATTTCTGACAATAACAAATTCATGTAGAGCTTGAATCTAATTTTGGCTGATATTTTTCAACTTGTACATAACCGGTTACAAGCTATGAGGTAGAACACTTGTATTCTTTGATTCTTTTTGACATCCTTTGTCATTGATGCCAAAGGGGGAGTAGTATGGAGAAAAATGTATGAAAAATGCATAGAAGAGATCACTTGCTCAGGGGGAGCACACTTTTTTGGGGATCAATTTTTTAACTTCATTTTTGGAAAATAGTTTTTGGATTTTTCTCATGAGTGTTGCCATCAATGCCAAAGGGGGAGATTGTTGGCATTCTACACTCAATGAGAATGGTTGATGTTGGCATTGATGGCAACCAACCAATAACATGTTGTACAAGTTCACCAATAGCACATGCATCATACACTGACAGGCACATTCATTGGCACCAGTAGGCACAACAAAGGTCACTCATCGACATCCTGATTACACCAGCAATGAAGTATACCAGCACTCAAGCTAACATGAGAAAAAATTTTACTTATATGAGGTGTATTGTAAATGTAATTAATTATTTTTAAGCTGACATGATGTATTGTAAAGACTTGTATATGTATGAGATCTTATTGGTCATTTTTGATATAGCATGGAGAGGAAATTATGTAATGGTGTTATGTAGAAGATAGCGAAAAGATTTTGTAATAAGGCAGATAGGTTATGTGAGTGAATATCATTCATAGATAGGTTTTTGGTTAAGGTTTTTGACAAAGCTTAAACTGGTACTGAATCAAGCATTGCAGATGCTATTTTGAGTAGTACATTGTATTGGATTTAATTATCCATTTTGTAGTCAGTGAGAATCTTCTATTGAGTAGTGAGCTCTAGGTTGTTGGCCTTCTTGCATGTGGAGGCCCCTATTGTAAGTAATATTTATTCATATTGGCCAGTGAGTAAATATTGTGGGTCACAAATCCCACCGAGGTTTTTCCCTTACTGGGTTTCCTTGCCAAAACATCTTGTGTTATGGTGTGCCTTTATGTTGTCTATGTTATTTCTCTTTACTACACTATTGCTTATTTACCGGTACATTAATTTGTGTTGCAAAGTTATAAATAAGTTCAAGTATTCATTCAACCGGTTAGACATTGATTCACCCCCCCCCCTCTTAGTGTCTTTGGGACTATCATTGCATCTAACAAGAGAGATCTTGCAAAGTGATGCACAAGGCCAAATAGAGAAGTAGATGAAGTGTGATATCTACAGAGGATCATAGAGGTCAAGTAGCATAGAGACAACCGGCAATAGCTTTTGGCGAAGGTTTAACCAGTGAGATTAAAGCAACTGACAATTTGTTGAATGATAGAGTGTTGCTACATTTGAGATGATATCAGTCAAGTACTCAATGAGTATCTGAAGAGAGACTGAGTGTTAGAGATTCTAGGGTCGAAGAGTTCGACCAGCAATAGTGAGGTAATCGGTGGTGACCAAACCGAGAGTGAATAGTTGCAGAAGAGTGCACAGTAGACAAGGAGAGAACCAGATGAGAGAGAACCGATAGAGAAGGAGAAGAGGCTAAACCAATAAGGTTGCAGCAAGAGATAAGGTTTCAACAATGAACTAGACAAGAGATCTAGTAGAGATATTTGAAGAAGAGTTACAAAATCCATTTGTAACAAGGCTATTAACTTGTAAATTATTACATTTTGTATTCATTAAGTTGGAGCTTGCTGCAGGGTTTATAGCTCCTTGGGTTGGTTCTCCTTGGGTTAGTTCCCTAAACATTGTAATCAGAGATTCATTATGAGGCTGGATTGGAGTAGTAGTCTCCAACAACATTTATCACCGAGATTTTTCTCATCTTGGGTTTTCCTCGTATATGTTAGTGTTATGTGATGTCCCTTTATGTGTGAATGCATTTGTGATTAGTCTCCCCACTAACCAGTAATTATGCATTGAGTTAGATTTGATAACTAGTATACACGCAAAGGACAGTTAAAGGGAAAAGATTGAGAACCACTAATTCACCCCTCTCTCGGTGGTGCATTGTGTCTAACAAAATCATCATTAGTACTCATAGCCATACTCAACCTTATATAAGTGAGTGTGTAACCACAAAAAAAAATATTTTCACTATGATCAATATGCCAATAATGTCTAATATTGATATGCTACCAAGGGATAAACTTCTTCACTAAAAGTAGCTATAGCAGACATGCACAATCTTAACCAGCACAACCTCGGCTATAATATACATAAATAACCTTTATTCAAATCAGCTTCTTTGGCATTAATTCTCATCTCTTTGAACCACTTATTCTTCCTAGATTTTGGGGGTGAAATATGTTATCAGGCTTACCTCCCCCTAAGGTCTTGCATCTCCTTAAGCTTGAGGAATTATCACATGTGCATGGAATGCATAATTATTTCAAATAGTTGCATCCTTCTTGTTGTACTCATCACCTAACTTCTTCTTCCTTATCCAAGCTTCTTTTGTCTCCCTCCTTTTCTCAGTTGCAACATCTGAAACAACATCCATTATTTTCCTTTGTTTGACCATCTTTATTCTATAGTATTTTTTTATATGGCCAAAATTGTTGCACCTGTAGAAAAGTATGTTCTTACTAAACAGAGGAGTAGAGGGGTTCCTGCTAGATTGATTTCTTCTCCTTCTCCAATCCATGCTTTTGTGACTAGCTGATGGAACCAGATACCCTTCTACTTTTTATCCATGCATATCCATGGCTTACATATGCTCTACATTCTCTTTCACTATGATCATAGTTGTTACATTTTCCATTTTTGTTAAAGAGTAAGTAGAGGGGCTTCTATATGACTAAAATGATTTTTTTCTACATTCATAACTTCTATGACGAAATTTATTACAATGATAACATATAACATTGATATCTCTAAGAGAAGAAAAAATATTCTTTCTTTCATGGTTGGGAGCTAACCAATGTGTATACACATAAAAATTGGCTATGAGCAATTAAATAAATATTTTATATTTATTTAATAATTATTCTTCTATTAAATAGTTAATTTGAAAAGATTAATTTATTTTATTCATTTTCGTGTCTTTCTATTAATTAATATTTCATTAATTAATTCATCTATCTTATTCCTCTAATTAATTAAATATCTAATATTTAATTATTCTTCTAACCAAGTTAATTAAATATCTAATATTTAATAGTTATTCTCCTATCCTATAGTCTCAAATATTAAATAATTTTTAAATTATTTAATCCCTTTTCCAACTCACCCTCCATCTCCACTTCATCTTCCCTTTGCCAACTCATCAAACATGTGGCTAAGGAAATTAATATTTCTTAAATATTAATTTTTCATTTATCTCCAACCTCCAAACTTAATGAAAATTGTGTACGTACACATATTTCATTACCATTTCCTATATTCTCTCCAACACCCCCTACATCTTAGGAAGGACTTGAGTCCACTTGTCCTACCATGCCTAAATCTTCTCTAACCATCCCTAGATTCTCTCAGTCAGCAACTCAGTCAAGGTGAGATGAGTGATACTTGTCTTCTCCTTCCCCCTTTCTCTCAACCTTCACCTTTGCTCACAGCCATTCAAATCTACAAATCTGATCATGACCGTTGATCTGAGCCACATCATCTCATCCTCTCAAAGTCTATAAAATCAAGAGCTTTAGTTGAGAGAGTTAATCTTAAAGTTAGTCTTCAAATTAATCATATGCATCTGTGAGTTTTTGAAGCAAATAGCAAATAGCAATAGCAATTATCATATAGCATATAGCATAATCATTTTTAGCATAATCATGTAGTATTGCATATCATAGTATCAGTTAACTACAAGTTATCAGTCCACTCTTCATATGTCATCTTGGAAGCCATCAGTGCATTGTCTGAGAGCACACCATCTGCAACCAAGAACAGTGGAGTTATGACACAATGAGACATAAGCCATGAAGGTAAAATAATGTTTTATTTTAATATGTACTTCATGTAGTTTCATTGGTTGAATTTGGATTTCCTGTAGGCATTTCCATTTGTATTTTATGAAACTAACTTATTGCAGGTAACATTCTGATGATGAAATTCAAGCTCACACATTTTGATGCCCATCATGGGGCTCATAAACCTTGCATATACTTTTAAAAATCTCGCAAATAATTAAATTAATGCATTTGTAATGCAGATTCATGCATGTGTGAATTCTGACAGCGCTTTTGTTCTGCAAGTTAGCGCATTTGCAACATAGGTTAGTGCATGAGCATTCTAGGTTAGTGCTTTTGTCTTAGAATCTACGCATTTGCATTACAGGTTCACGCATTTATGCCCTTGGTTAACACATATGTCAAGGAAATCGCACTTTTGTATCCACAAAGCAACACTTTTGTAGTCTAGGTTAGTGCTTATGATCTACAGGTTAGCACTTATGAGAAAAAAGATAGCGCATATGTTAGATTAGTGCTTCTGTTCATAAAACTGACAAAATTTTCTTGCAGGTCCGAATGTCCAAGAAATTAGATTTTTCATATTACTAATGTGCATGTACAGGATGGCATTTAAGGCAAATTTTATGCATTTCATCATTTAGTTAATTAAAAGTCTTCATTTTGGAAGTAATATATCATATCTTGTTCAGCTAGTTTAACTAAGAGGATGAATTGACAGCATGCAACTTGCATTTTTAGTATTTTCTCTTAAAAAAAAAGTTACATGTAGACTTTTAAAAAGGCTAAAATGAACACCATGTTTGTTGGAGCAACATCTCCAAATAGGACTTAGCCAATACATTTCTATGGAAAGTTAAAAAGAACGCTTGTATTTCGTGTCTTGAAAGTGGTAGGTATATGCTCTCCCCTTAATTGGGTGACCAAAAATCCAAACCCACTCTTTTACGCTTTCTTTACTTTCAAGCAATTAAATTCTTTAGAGGACATGCCTTCCCGAGCTTCTTTGAGGGGGCCAATGAGAGGGGAATGACCCAAAGTGGAAACGGGCTAATACCGAGTCCTTCCAATCCACTATAAATAAATTGTGTTTGTGATGAAAGTCCCAAACAACATGTGCTGATAAGTTCATACTGACACTATGTTTCCCCATAAACCCTATGGAGTGTAACCTCTATAGCCTAGGAACCTTCTATATTTACAAAGCTGAAAGTGCCACATGTATGGCCACATGATCGGAAGCCTTTACTAAAAACTACTTGTACTAGTTGCCAAAATCCTTCTAGTTGTTGGCGCAGGAGGTCAGACCTCTGAAGCGACTCACATACATACGGTTCCTAGTAGAGATATAAAGTTTTCCATGGAGTGTTTTCATGGAAACTGGTGCTTGGCTGCCCCGAAGAAGTGAGTCCCAAGGGTGGAGCCAGTGGGATCAAGCATCTAAATATCCTCTTTGAATAGCGTAGCCTCGGGGGAAACCCCATGTGAGATTCAACAACTATTGTCTCAACCTGCCATAAGATTTGTACTTGCTTGTGCATTTTGTTTATTATACATTGTGTCTTCTATGTCTGTAACATGTTCCAAATGGTCAAAAATTGAAAAAAATTATCATCACAAGAGAGCAAAAATCCAACAAATTACTGAAAAAGTGTGATCAAAAGGGAAATACAAAAAGCTTTCCAACACTTGAAATACCAGATCAAAATCAAAGTGTCAAAAAATCAATGTCAAAATAATTCTTGAAGTAGTTTAGTCTCTAAACCATCACGTATTTTCAAACTAGCTCAAACAACTAGGTCACTAATCCAACAAGTTATACTCAAAAGGTTCTATAAACATCAACATTTAGCAAGCTAACAATTCAACCATCTTAAGTGCAAAAATCAACATCTTTGTCAAGTTTCTCATCAGGATAATCAAATCCTCTATCATGAAGCTTGATCAAATCTATACCAAGTTCCTAATATTGGATATATCTTTCCTATTTTGAACCTAGGTCATATCAAAACCAAAATTGCACCAATATTGGAATTAAACAAACTTGTAAATTGTCAAATCGTTATATGACTCTTAAGTATCACCTTAAGAAAAGAAAACCCAGTTATAAATCTACTCAGAAAAGGATAAGATTCTTGTATATCAATCACAAGATCTTATTGACACGTAGGACATTCCTACACCATTTTTGTCACTACCTACGTGGCTGCGGTACAAAATTTGATGGTGAAACTTTACAAAGATGTTCCTTTCAACAAAGAGACGCATTATCCCAATGAAAAAACAATAGTGGTAAGATCAACAAAGCATATCTTCCTAAACCAATAATCACCTATTGACTTTGTCCTTTGGAAATTTCAACAACATTGAAATAATCACATGCCAGTTTGGACTAGAGCCCAACACGAACAACTTAGAAAACAATAACAAATGGAGGAAGAAGATGCTCCTATATTCCACACTTTTGGATTTACCATTGTTGATGAGGAAGCAGTCAATAGCACCATTAGAGACCTTGAGCAAGATTTCAAATTTGATAGGCTAATGGAAAAATTGTTGGCAAAACAAAAAGAAAAATATCTCTTGATGTTGGCAAAATTTGGAGCTAAAAGACTTTAACATAGAAATCTTGAAACAAGATGTGGAGGCAAGTAACACCCAAAACACAGATGAGACAAATAACAAAGATGTGAACAAAGAAAGCAATGAATAAATAAGGAAAGAGAAGGATGAGAAAAGAAAAGAGCATAGTGATAAGAGAGCCCATGAAGAAACAAGGAGAAACTATGTGGATAATCCATTATCAAACCTTACTCTGTCATGCCCAAACTTTTGGGCACGAATGGGATAATTTTTTTTTTTTAATCACAACTAAATAACATTAAAATGCTAATATCAAATGCACTAGCAAGTTTTGTCTTAACTATGTTTGGGTTAACTTAAACCATTAACTCAAGTAGACGAAAATAATTAAAAATTAAATGCGGATTACTAAATGAATTAATTTATTATCTCATCAAATTTAGTCAATAGTTCAATTAAATCAAAAAGTCTCTTAAATAATTCACAAAGATAATGTGGATCACTAACAACCATTAATTACTTTTAGGAACCAATTAATTTAGTCCTAGCACTTAGATTCATTAATGTCTATATTTTTATTATATTATTTAATTAAAATGTGTCTAGACTAAATCGACGAGACGGGTAATTACATACATAAAGAATATTTTCCTATATAGTTTAATCTCATCAATTACCCAATTTTAGGTGGACTATAAATATCTCCTTTATAGTCAAAATAACTATTTAATCTCAAATTTAATTACAATTTTAAAAAGAAAACAAACGTCATAA
This sequence comes from Cryptomeria japonica, assembly GCF_030272615.1. Lineage (NCBI taxonomy): Eukaryota > Viridiplantae > Streptophyta > Pinopsida > Cupressales > Cupressaceae > Cryptomeria > Cryptomeria japonica. The sequence continues at coordinate 884,290,852 of NC_081414.1, read as the reverse complement.
TAAATTATGTCCATATGTTTATTAAAAAAAACATATATATTGTATGACCACTTAATAAAATATTTAACCTACAATTATCCATTCCTATTCTTAAACTATATATATATATATATATATATATGATCTTATTTTGTTATATTTTATCCATACAAAAACCCTAAATCAATATATATATTATTATAATCCCCTACATTTTAAAAGAAAACCTCTTCTTTCTTTTTACTACCCTACCCTACTTGGGCTAGGGTTTTATTCTTTTTTTATGTTCATGTGTTATTCAGGGGGCCGAATTGAAAGCATGGTGGAGCGGCGGCCATGGCAATGTGGCGGGGGTTTTGTTATAGGTGGCGGTGATTCCTGGGGACGTTGCTCACTATGGGTTTCCACAGTGGCCGCCATTGTGGGTGGCCATAGTGGTCATAGCCACTGTGGTAGCCCACAGTGAGCGGCACCCCCGGGAACCGTTGCCGCTAACCCTCCATCCATGGCCACCGCCCAACAAGCTCGCCCCTACACAAAAAAAAAGGAATAGAACCCTAGCCCGGTTAGGGCTAGGGTAAAATGTGGAAAGATAATAAGATATGAAAAGAATAAAAAGGGTTTTCTTTATATTAATAAAGAAATTAGGGTTTCCATGGATTTTATAATAAAGGAAATATATATATATATAAATATATATATATATATAGGGAGAGTTAAAATAATATGAGCGAATTAGGTAAATCGTAATAATATGTGTTTAAGGAAAAATATATATAATTTAATTATATATATTAAAGAATTTTTATAATTCATCATATATATTAATGTTTATTTTAATTTAGACATTTAATAATAATGTTGTTTAAGGGCAAATGGTAGTTCTAATATTTTATTAGGTGGGTATTGTTAAACATAGGGGTATGAAACAAAAGGATGTTTTTAGACTTTATTACTAGTTTGGAGTTTATACTAACTATAGGTTTATGAGATTAAACCTTAAAGGACGCATATCATTATGAATTTAATTAACCCTTTAGTCGGTTAAAATTAATCATATTTTAATTAATGACAGACATTTATAAACAAAGTGCTAGGACTAATTTAATTAGATCCTTAGAGCAATTAATGCTTATTGAAGATTAATATTTTAGAGAGTTGTGATTTAATTAATCTATTGACAAGTTGTGATGATATAATAAAACTATTCATTTAGTATTCCGCATTTAATTTTAAATTATTTTCATTTACTTGAGTTAGTGGTTTAAGTTAACCCAAACATAGTTCAAACAAAACTTGCTAGTGCATTTCATATTAGCACTTTACTGTTATTTAGTTGTGATTTAATAAAAAAAAATTATCCCGTTCGTGCCCAAAAGTTTGGGCATGACATTCTCAACAAATACAAACTCTACAACAATAGATACAAGACATGCAAAATGGGACAAGCTCCAAGAAATATTCATTAGAAGATATATGCCCATATCCTTTTGATAAAAAACTGAATATGATACCATTTCCGCAACATTGTGAGATTCCTAAATATGACAAATACGATGGAAAAATTGATCCTCAAGATCACATTAGGGAGTTTTGTACTATAAGCATGGAATTTGTTCATGATGAAACTTACCTTATGTGTCTTTTTCCTAGGAGTTTAAATGGACAATCAATGGAATGGTTTTCAAGATTACCATCCGGAATCAAATCCTTTGAAGAAATTGTGAATAGGTTTATTTCACAATACTCCTATAATATAAGGAATGAAATAACAATGTTGGATCTTTGCAATGTTAAACAAAAGAATGGGGAATCCTTTATGATTTTCTTGCAACAATGTAAATGCATGTTTAATAGGTATCCCAGAGATGTACCTGATCAAGAAAAAATGGACATATTCATTGATAATCTTATCAGTGAAATGAGTTATTGACTAAGGATGAAATGTCCTCCCTCTCTTGCCAAAATGATCAAGAATGGTCTGAAAATAGAGAACGCAATGGTAAAGAAAGGAGAACTAAAATTTTATAATAATACATACAACAACAACAATGACAAACCCAAGTTTTGGTCAAAGAATAGGAATGTCAGCAATGAAGGGAATGATAATAATAGTACTACAAAATAACAACAACCAATTTTCAATCTATCAAGTCAAATCCCAAGCAATAACAATCCAGAAAACAATAAAGCTAAGTCCTTTTTCTCCAATCCACGGAGGAAATTCACAAACATTGGAGAATATTTGGAATTAGCTCTAAAAACTTTGCTTGGTAACAAATTGTTTGTTTTACCAGAAGCAAGAAGTTATGAACCACAAGTCAATCCCAATTACTGGAATGACAATCATTTTTACAATTACCATCGGAATAAAGGACACCTAACAAATGATTATCAGAGATTGGAACACCTTATCCAAGATCTAATCGATAATGGAACCATTACAGTGGATAGCCATAAGACAAATGAATCACACTTGGCTTTTAAAACTCCACTTCTGAATTATGACAAAGGTGAATCATCCCAATTAAATGAAGACAAAGGAAAAACCAAGGGGAATTACACTTATACCTATGATGATGTAGTAAATGTGATCATTGTTAACGAAAATCCATCTTCAAAACCAATCAATGTTATCATGAGAAGCAAATCAAAGGTTACCTTTCCAGGTATAGAAAAAGACCCAACACCCAATCCACAACAATATAATCTAGTAGAGCAATTACAATGAATACCCACTCAAATATCAATTTTGGAACTTCTCAAGGTTTCACCTATGCATAAAGAAATTTTGGAAAAAGCTTTAGTGGAAACAACAGTTTCAAAAGATTTGGATGTAGATCAGTTCCAAAATATGGTAGGACACCTTATAGCTCCTCATTTCTTATCATTTTCTGAAAATGATGACACATCCTTACAACATCCTCACAATGCTCCCTTACATGTTGAAGTCTCCATAAATAAAACTCGTGTCAAATGTGTACTCATAGATGGAGGAGCTAGCTTAAACATGTGTGCATTAAGTTTGATAAAAGCTTTGGGATATTCAGAGAATGCAGTAGACCCAAAAAAGAAAATAACCATCAAGGCTTGTGGTGAAGCAGAACATTCTTCTAAAGGAACTATTGTGCTACCAATAAGGATAGGACCTATGAAAAAGGATACATTGTGTCAAGTTTTAGATTTGAAACTCTCCTACAATATTCTTCTGGGAAGACCATGGATTCACAAAATGCAAGTAGATCCTTCTACATATCATCAATGTGTAAAATTTCCTCATGAAGGAAACAAAATCACTATAATTGTGGATTCTAGTCAATATTGCAACAATTTGAAGCCAACACAAGATATAAGAGTTCCACATAACATAGATTCAAGATATCCTAGCAAAGAAATTCAAGAAAAGTTATGGGAAACTTTTGAAGAAAAGCTCAAGTTAAATGATGAAGGAATGGGAAAATATTCTTTGCAAAATTTTCCTTTCCCCTAAGTCATATGGAAAGCCTACAGATATTTAATCAAAGACACCAGAAAGTTCAAAACATATGTTTAAAGGAACATTTGTTAGTGCTGGAACTCTTGTAGAAGAAAATGAAGACAAAGACATTCTTGGTTGGTTGTACAAGTATGAAGATAAAACTATAGCAACAGCAGCTGAAGTCAATATTCCCATAAAATAATATGGCAAAGGATATGAAATCATGCAAAAAATGGGATATAAAGTAAAAGGACCAATTGTCCGCACTCACAATCCACAAAAGATAAATCCGGGCTTAGATATCTAAAATCCAATCAGAAGCAACATAATCATCAACAATAAAAATGGAGAAAGAAATCAATTTCTAAAGAAGAAAATTGGCAAGAAAAGCTACATCAAGTGGCCAAAACAATAACCAATAAACAAAAGAAGCAAGAAGAACATGAAAAGAAAGAGGAGAAGATCATCATCCAAGGTGAAGAAAAATCTTGTCAACAAGTTCTGAAAATACAGACAAAGGCAAAATTTGAACAAGATATTCCAGAAGTAGTAAAAATAGGGATGATAGAAATCAGAGAAATTTTTGCACCATATGACATTCCAGTATGGTATAGTGGAGTAATCTTAGATCAGGATTCAGAGACATATTCCAATGAATATGAATGGAGTCTAGATCTCTTATCTACTACATCAAGTAAAGAACACAATAAAGATCAAGCATCTATCACGAAAGAAGACTTGTCTATTGCAGAACAAAAAATGAAGTTAGAAAGAAGGCCAAAAAAACTCAGAATTCAGAGAAAAGAGGTGTATGCAAAAAGGAAAGGGAATGATAAAGATAGAGAAGCAATGCCACAAGAAGTGTAAACAAAAGTCAAATATGGAAGAACCATAGAAGAACTAAGAGATAGTCAAGTTGGACTAAATATTAGTCCAGAAGAAGTTAAGTTTGAAACGAGACAAAATCTATTAAAAGAATCCTCTTTATCACATACACAAGTATGTCAACTCCAAAATGTAAATGAGGTCAATAAAGAAGGAATTTGCAGTATCAAAGATGTGCATGTGAATATAATCCATTCGTTTAAGGAACAAATGTCAGTTGAAGAACCTTTTGAGTGTGAACTACAAAATGCTAATATTAATTTTGTTAAGACTAATTCGGAAATGCTTGAGAAAGACAATTCTCAAAAACATTTAATCTATGACAACACCTATTCTATGCCAAGTTATGACCATTATGTCATGAACATTGAAACTCCTAATGATGACACTGATTATGATTTACCACTTCTGCATCCTGAACTAATTGATTGGGATAATTTAGACAACCCCGAACTAAATGTCTTTTCCAATGATCATGACTTAGCCATGTACCTTAACATTGTTGAACCCATTCATCCTAAGATATCTTCCATTGCAGAATCAAGTGATGTTTCTCATAGTCAGGAGAATGCCAAACTTTCCCGTCATGAAAGTAAAAGAAAACAAGGAAAGAGACCTATTGTTGAAAACCATTTCAAGGTAGCATTAGATCAATCAAAAGAGAAAACAAAGGACGTATCTGATGGTGAAAACCTCTTTGAGGTGCCAGAAGATGGAAAGTTTGACATTTTTCTTGCATATTTTAAAGAGACATCTACTATCCTAATAGAACCAACAGAAGTAGTAAACATTGATAGATCAAAAGATTCTAAAATACTTCATTTTTCTGCCTCATTGTCAGAAAGACAGGAAAGAATACATGGAATTCTTTAAGAAAAGACAAATAAATTTTGCTTGGTCTTATGAAGATATACTAGGACTTAACCTAGATCTTATCATGCATCATCTTAATGTGGATTTAAAAGCAAAACCTGTTAAGAAAAAACTAGGAAAGATGCATCCACATATTTCTCTCCTTGTCAAAACCAAGCTCAAGAAACTATTAGAAGTGGGTTTCATAAGACCAATTGCTTATCTAGAATGGGTTTCAAGTATTGTACCAGTATCAAAACTAGACAAGAGCATAAGAGTCTGTACAGATTTCAGAAACTTGAATAAAGCATGTCCAAAAGATGACTTCCTGCCACCAAACATTGATATCATAGTCGACTTATCAACAAGACATGAGATGTTTTCATTAATGGATGGCTTCTCAGGATATAATCAAATAAGAATCGCACCTGAAGATCAAGAGAAGATAGCTTTCACTTGTGCATGGGGAACGTATTACTAGAATGTTATGCCATTTGGGCTTACGAATGCAAGAGCGACTTATCAAAGGGCTATGACAACAATTTTCCATGACATGATGCACACATTCATGGAAGATTATGTCGATGACATACTTGCAAAATATCACACACGAAAAGAACATTTGAACATTTTAAGCAAGATTTTCGACAGGTTGGAAAGATATCAATTGAGATTAAATCCAAAAAATGTGCATTTAGGGTAACCTTTGGAAAGCTCCTTGGGTACATTATATCAGCTCATGGCATTGAAGTAGATCCTGAAAAAGTTAAAGCTATCATGGAGATGGAGTCACCCAAGAACATAAGTCAATTGTGATCTTTACAAGGAAGGTTGTAATCAATCAGGAGATTTGTTTCTCAATTGGCCGATAGATGTCTTCCATTTACCCATCTTCTACATAAAAATGTTCCATTCAAATGGGATATAAAATGTGAAGAAGCTTTCTTGCAAATAAAAAAATATCTTATGAGTCCTCCAGTACTGATATCACCAAGCAAAAGGAAACAATTTTTACTCTATGTCTCAGCAACAAGTGTATCATTGGGCACTCTCCTAGCTCAACATGATGATGAAGGAAAGGAAAGAGCAGTTTATTATATCAGCAAAACACTTGTTGGCTATGAGTTAAATTAATCCTCCATTGAAAAGATATGTCTAGAAATTGTATTTGCAACTCAGAAGCTGCGACATTATATGTTGATTCATTTTGTAAAACTAATAGCAAAGATAGATCCTCTCAAATATTTGTTGAGCAAGTCAACATTGACAGGGAGACCAGCCAAATGGGTTATGATACTGAGTGAATTTGACATAGAATATGTTGACCAGAAAGCTATCAAGGGACAAGTCATCGCTATCAAGGGACAAGTCATTTTGGATCAATTGGCTGATGCACCTCTACAAAATAACATGCCTTTGCACATCGAATTTTTTGATGCAGATATCTTGACAGTAAGTACAAACTTTTGGGAATTGTACTTTGATGGTTCTTATACTCAATATGGATCAGGTGCAGGAATATTTTTCATCACACCTCAAGGACACACAATTCCAAAATTGTATAGACTGCGATTTCCATGCACCAATAATACTGCAGAGTATGAAGCATTGGCTATAGGGCTCAAAATGGCCATTGAATGGAATGTCAAAGAACTACATGTCTATGGCGATTCACAACTTGTCATTAATAAAATAAATGATGAATATCAAACAAAGGATGATAAGCTTATTCTATACAAACAACTAGTGGAGGAGTTTAAAGGACACTTTAAAGAAAACACATTCACCCAGATTCCCAGAAATGAGAATAAAGTAGTAGATGCAATGGCTGCAATATCATCTCTCTTGCAAAATAAAGAGAATCAACTGTGTTATGAATTTCTCATGGAAGATATCTTAACCCCTACCATTCAATCCCATCATACCTATCGAATTTGCCATATATCAGGAACCAGTCAATCCTTATACGGTCAAACCTACCAATATTTGAAAGATCATATCCTTCCTCTTGAATTATCTCATAATCAATGAAGAAATTTTATCCATCAGTCCTCTCACTATACTATTGTTGCTGATATCCTATATAGGTGTGGTCTAAATGGTACTTTGTTGAGATATCTTGAAAAAGACGAATCTGAGAGAGTTCTTAATGACATTCATGTGGGTATTTGTGGTACACACTCAAATGGTTTAACATTGGCTAAGAAACAAATTCGTATGGGTTACTTTTGGCCTACTATGGAAAGAAATTCATTCTCCTATGCTATAAAATGTAAACAATGTTAGATCCATGGAAATCTAATTCATGCACTAGCACAACAGTTATATCTTATGAAAAGATCATGGCCATTTTCACAGTGGGGCCTTGATTTGGTGGGAAAGATCAATCCCTCATCTTCTAATGGACATAAGTTCATTCTAATTGCTACTGAATATTTTACTAAGTGGATTGAAGCAGTGCCTTTAACAACAGTGACAGGAAAACAAATATCATCATTTATTTTGAATTATATAATATGTCGTTATTGGAAGACCATTCAAAAATCAAGATGTAAAAGAGCTATGTGAATAGTTTCATATTCAACATAGGTTCTCTACTCCATATTATCCATAAGGTAATGGTCAAGCTGAGGCATCAAACAAAACTATCTTGAAAATCTTGAAGAAAATAGTAAATTAAGCTAGAAAAGACTCAAGCCGCATATTTTCCAGATTGGGGATATAGTTCTAAGGGAGAATCCAAGAAATCAGCAAGACTGGGAAAAGAAGGGAAAATTTGAACTGAATTGGCTAGGACCTTTTGTCATAGTAGCAACATATGGATCAGGAGAATACAAGTTATCTACCCCTGAAGGTGATTCGTTTGATGAACGTATCAATTCTATCCATCTCAAGAAATTCTATGCTTGAGATTTAAAGTCCTGAGAAAATCAATAAAAAGCATATAAAGTCCTGAAAAAAATAAAAAATAAAAAGCATATAAAATCCAAAAAAATACAATAAATTTAGATGGTGAAAACCTGGTAAACAGGTGCTATCTAAAAAGTAGGTTCCTCCATCTATGAGATTGCTTTGCACACCTATCCACTCCATCATATAGCATCTATCGCTTTCATCATATATCCTAGCTTATCCATTCCATCCTTCACATCCATTTCTCTGAACCATTTAGCAAGAAATATGCAACTTACCAACAGTTATCAATCTTTGACATACTTGTCATAGTCACTGTCTTAGATTTTATGAAAATCAATCATATCTGCATTTGTATCCCGCCATGGCTTGGATCTTGATCAATTCATACATCCATAATAAATTTTTGTTTCCACTGGGGGCAAAATCCTTTTTCCTTTTGCTAAGGTGATCTTTTGAATCTTTGAAAATTCAAAACATTCCAAAAAATTACAAAAACCAAAAACACCTAGGATTTTGAAATAGATAACGAACAACAAAGAAACGAAAATCAAGGCATTTTATCAACAACTGAATCATGAAAATCACCAACCAAAGAATCAATCAGCAAGTAATAAAGGATTATCAAAGATCATTCATCAAGATGATTATATCAGTTAATGACCATTAGAACATGTGAATGGCATATAAGATTCAGTGTTTATATCTTGATTTTATTGTTAATCATGTACTCTATGTGACTCAAGGATGTCCATGACTAGAGAAGCTATGATGGGACATGGTTATTTTATTTGATTTTTGTCTGTGGTTTATCTCTTACTATGGTATGAACTTGTCTCGGGGTATGATCAGCAAAAGATCAAGGAGGACATTCCAAGTCATGCATGAAAAGGGATAATCCTTATTTGTCCTGAAAGGAATACTCAGGTCAACTTGATCCATTATATCAAGTTGCTTGTATTAACTTGCTCTATCAAAATCCATGTAAGAAATACTTAGGTCATCTTGAATCATTATGTCAAGTTTCTTGTATTTTCTTACAACATTTTAAAGCTCAATGATGAAATCAAGCACTGTTACCCGATAGCATATGAAGAATGGCAGTATAATTTTTAGTTAGATCATTTCATTAGATCATTATTCATCTGCATTATAAGCATTCATGGTTAGTTACATTATAAGCATATCATTTCATTAATAGATCAATGGTCATAAATAAAGATTGAGTATACTTGGACAAACAAAAACAATTTGCATTTAATCATTATAGCTGCATTCATTTTAGAATCATTTTAAATCATTATCCATTTCATTTAGTTGTATATAAATCATTTGCATTAGTTTGCATTCAATTAAGTGCATTTCATTCATCATGTAGTGTATCATCATTATTATTTATCATTTTATAATGATCATTTAGTTACATCTTTGCACTTAAATTCATAATCATCATAAACATTACATATAAAAATTTAAAAAGTTTCATATAGATCATTTGTATTTACATCATCATCAAAAGCAAAATCAATCATTCATTTGCATTTCCATATAGATCATTGCATTCATATCATTTAAATTAGTAATCATTTTCATTTTGCATCCAAGGTCATCAAAATCAAAAATCAACAAAAGCATTTATCATTGCATCATCATATGAAGTATCATCATCAAATAGAATAACATACATAACATCATACATATAATCACTACATCCATATAATCAAAACATAAATATCATCATCAAAATAGAACATGTATAATAATAAAGATCATCATCATATAGAATCCATGTCTGCATGTAGATCATCATATAACAATAAAATTCCAAGTATACAATGATATCAGATAAACAATACAAATGCCTCATCAAATACAAATCAAGTCACAGCTATCCTATACTGCTACCACCTAACTCTATCTGTCTCTATGGCTATGGGTGAGAAGATCCTCCACATGTTTGCCTCCCATGATCACCACTCCTCTGAGGAGGTCCCATGACCCCACCACTGCTAGTATCCATCAACACGATGGTATGATAACTACCTACTCTCTAGCTCTCTACAACTACCTCCTCATATCGTCATCGCCAATGGAAAGTCTCCTTCCTGGCCTAAACTAGTTCTCTAATAGTATCCACCGAGAGAGTACCTGATCCAACCTATTGAATATGATCAAGAAGACCTTGAGTATCCTGTTGTCTCCTAACAGCTCTATCCCGCTCAGTAATAAGAGTTTGCACCTATGCTCGAAGCTGATCAATTTGTGCTCTCAGACTATCAATAGTATCCTACCCTGGCACATTATGCTCTGGTATAACCACATTTGGGATATCATGCATTGTTGCATCCTTCTTTGGTGCATCCTGCTGTGGTGCATGAACACCAATCCCCTCACCACAAACCTATCCAACTGCTATAATCTCAGTCTAAGTAACTCTCTCAACCCATCATCTAATCAAGGGAACATGATCCTCAGGATCCTAATCATCTCCACCATTCACTGCAATAACCCTAGGATTGGGCTGAATCTGTCCAAAATCAATACCTCTCCCGCAACCCCCATCTAGTCCACTCACCCTGCCTCTTGTCAATGGTAACCCTCTCGATGATCTCATCCCTATCCTACCATGCTCTCTCCCAATCCATCCAACATCTCTCCCACCCATAGGACATACTCTCTCAATCTTGCCAATCAGTCCAAATGGTCCTCAACAAACTCTCAATCGACCTCCCCTCCATCCAGGTCTCCTACCACCACCACCTCCATCCCCACACTCATCTCCACCTCCCCCAACCTCATGAGCAGCTCTAAGCTCTCATCTCCATTTGTGTCTCCTAGTAACTGGATCATCTGAGTCATCCTCATCATCTCCTAAAATAGGAGGATCTGTTGGATAAGTAATGCAAGGAAATGGATGAGCTAATACATACTGTGCATAATTTGTAGTAACCCTGGGATCAAGAATGTGTAATCTCATATCATAAGCCACTCTTGGAGTAGCAACAAACTCAAATGACAAGGAAGGTCCCCAATCTCACCTATCTCTGTAACGTCAAGCATATATCATCACACCAGTAGGCATAGGCTGGATGATACCAAACTATCTCAAAATGTGACCAATCAACTATCGCTCAATAATGAAAGGTGTCCAACCAATGAGATATCTACTCTGCATAATAAATGGTAATGTATGTACATCATCCATCCATGGCTCACAATCAAGATATGGTCTCCAAGTAATGTTGTCCAATGAATCTAGCACCCAACGCCAATACTCCATCTTACCCAACTTATGCTAAGTAAGGATACCTGCATAAAAAAAAACATATGGTTGCCTTTGTCCATGCACTCTATGATGGATAGGCTAGGTAACAGCAATGTGCTCCTAGCACCAGATCTAGAATAAAGTGCATCCAGTAGACAAACTCGCACTCTCATCATACACTACCTGGTGAAGATCATGATATAAGTGTGCCAACATGCAAACACCCCAAGCATATCGAGTATGATGTTGCATCATATTCAGGAGAATCTCACCCCGTCCAATCGAAAAACCTTGTGATCTCCTATGAGGATATATAAATCCTCCAATCAAACCAACAAAAATAATAGGATGTTGGCATTTGGAATTATAACAAACAATGGGAGATTGTTGGCATTTCAATAAGGATATTGAGAAGGTTGTTGATGATTATGGATATAACTGATTAAGGATGCTTACTATCTTAATATTATTATTTTGTCATTGATGTCAAGAAATTGATTTTCTAATTCAATATGATGTTGCCATATCTTGAGAAGTATGATTTGATGAGTATAAAGATGTCGGTAAAAGACACAAAAAGAATATGATGAATAAGGGGATGAATAAGGTATTCAATGGGAAACTATTACCGAGTCAGACAATGATGAGATCATGATGTCTAGATTGTTTTAACATCATACATATGTTGTAAATTGTAAGGTTAATACTATACTATGTTACCGAGCAAAGAACCTAGTCGGTAAACCCTAAGGTTATCCCTATCAGTTAATGAAGGCAGAATGTCTACCGAGTAAAGTTTAGTATTCACCGAGTTGTAACCAAGTTGTTACCGAGTTGTAACCGAGCTATAACAGAATAAATTAAATGGTTACATGTGTTATTTAATGAAGGAAGCTGATGAGCTAGAACTGATTAAATGATTGGTATGTTGTGCATGAAGTTTGTTAATGAATCTATGGCAAAGGAAAATCGGCATGAAGATCTACGCCGCAGATTGAACCATATTACCCTAGCACAAGTTCCAAGAAATGTATGCAAGTTCCTAGGTGGGGTAAAACATTTTTCAAATCAAAGGATACATTGAACCTAGACAAGATTGAAGATCTAATGGCTATGCTTGATCATGGGAAGTGTGATCAAGGAGATTAAGTGGTTAGCTAATTGTTTATAAATAGGGAGTTGTTGATAAACAATGTATGCGGGCAAATGTATGCACAGGGATGCTACATAGTGATTAGCAAGCACAAAAGCTTGAAGACCTATTTGAATAACAGAGTATAGAAGCCCAACAGATGGACAAGATTAGTTCTATGTCTAGATTGTATTGAGCAAATAAGAATCTGCTTTAGCATTTTAGATGTGAAGTTGTAGATAGATTTTTATTACTGTTATTTTGTGAAAGTGACAGAAAATCTCTTAACTGAGTGGACTTAATAGTCTTATTTGTAAAACCCTCTAGCAAGGTGACATTCTGATTGAGTGTTTGAAATCCTTTAACAAGGTCACTTCTAACAAGGTGAAGATCCTAATAGATCTGGGGGAAATCCCTTAACCGGGTCACATCTAGCAATGTGTTTGTAATCTTTAATAGGATTTGCTTTTAACCAAGCATACTCTAGAAGAGTATATTTCTTTGTGGGTCTGAAATCCCACAGTGGTTTTTCCCTATTTGGGTTTCTACATTAAATCTAGTGTTATGAGGTTTATGATGTTTATATGCTTTTGAGTTTGCATTTTTAGCAGTTTTGGTTATATTATTGAATTATATGTTACCAAGGTTGAATCTGATGTTTTTATGGAAGATTAAGTTTGAATGATTCACCCCCCCTCTCATCTTGTTGGCTATTGGATCTATGCTTACATTAAGTATCAAAACTATCACAGGAAGAGCCTCATAATACATCACCATATCAACCCATCTGATCTCTCCTCTACCAATGCTATCATCAGCAAACACAACTCTGCAAACCTCTCTCCCAACCTGATCCAGATAATCATACTGCACAAGCTCGCCAGTCACTGGGATATGAATAATCCTATAGACATCCTCAAGAGTCACACTAATATCACCTATCGGTAGGTGGAAAGTGTTATGCTCATTGTGCCATCTCTCGGTGAATGTCGTCAATAATCCTTTATTATGCGTAATCTCAGGAATATACAATAAATGGCATAAACCACATGCATCTATATGTCTAATCTCAACCTGGGTCAACACCGGAAATAAATGACGCACTACGGGTAATTTCTCCCAACACTGGAGAACATCAAGTTTCTCCTATTTTATCAAGAGAAATCAATCAAAACAAATCAATCATCAAATCTATCTATCTATCAAATCAAAACTGAATCATCAAATCTATCTATCTATCAAATCAAATTGAAGCAACTTACGCTATCAAACATTTTAAAACCTATCAATCATGGTTTTCTATCAATCACTGAGTTCACTCAAAACTCTGCTAAGCTCTTACATCAGAAACTAAATCAGTTTCTTAGAGCTACTCTATTAATCAAGCTAATCAGAGCTACTCTATCAATAAAGCTAATCAGAGCTACTATATCAATAAAGCTAATCAGAGCTACTCTATCAATAAAGATAATCAAAGGTACTCTATCAATCAAGCTAATCAGAGTTACTCTATCAATCAAGCTAATCAAAGCAATCCTATCGATCAATCCAGCAATCAAAGTTATCTATCGATCTATCAATCATGCAATCACACAATAAAAACCTATTTTTATCATCAATGAGTATTAAAAATGTTAAATCTAATCATCAAAGTGATTTTAGGCTTTGCACTTATCAAAAAAATATCAAATTTGAGCAAAAGCGCTATCCTATTGAGTATTTGTGCTAAACTATAGCAAATGCACTAAATCTAAAGGCATTTGCACTAACCTAGAGCATATGTGCTATCTTTTTGAGAAAATGTGCTAAAACTACAAGCATACGCGCTAACCCATGCAAAAACACTAACAAACAATGTATTTGCGCTATCTTATGCATAAGAGCTAACATTTTTAACATATGCACTAACAAAAAGAGCATATGCACTAATCTATGCATTTGCGCTAATCCTAATTGCATATGCGCTAAAACAAATTACATTTGTGCTAACCTAACACCGAAAAAATTTGGAAAATTAAAAAATGCGCCTAAAACATGAAAATTTGAATGAAAACTTGCAAACAAGGTTTGGGATAAGATACCTACCAAATATCCATACTCGACAGGTTGCTGGTAACGCCGAACACACTCAAATCGATGACACTCCACCGGAATCACAATTTCGCCACCTCAACAAGAATATTTTCTTCACAAGCTAACAAGGATAACAATGAAATTAAAATTAGCCTTGGTTAATTTTATATTTACAATTTGAAGAGTAATTAATTTCAATGGGGCAATTTAATTTGTTTTTTCCAAATGAATTTAATTGACTAAATTTTTATCAATTATCATGAGATCAATCGTTCAAACCAGAATTTTTGACAATTTCACGATCAATCACCTGAGGGGGCACACAAATAGGATTTTCAATCTCTATCAGGTGCACTATCGAGACTTGATTTAATCTTTGAAATAATGTTGTCTTCACATCATTTCAAAGAGGGATAAAATGTATACTCATAAAAATTGGCTATGAGCAATTAAATAAATATTTTATATTTATTTAATAATTATTCTTCTATTAAACAGTTGATTTTAAAAGATTAATTTATTTAATTCATTTTTCGTCTCTTCCTATTAATTAATATTTTATTAATTAATTCATCTATCCTATTCCTCTAATTAATTAAATATCTAATATTTAATTATTCTTCTAACCAAGTTAATTAAATATCTAATATTTAATAGTTATTCTCCTATCCTTTAGTCTCAAATATTAAATAATTTCTTAAATTATTTAATCCCTTTTCCAACTCACCCTCCATCTTCACTTCATCTTTCCTTTGCTAACTCATCAAACATGTGGCTAAGGAAATTAATATTTCTTAAATATTAATTTATCATTTATCTCCAACCTCCAAACTTAATGAAAATTGTGTACGTACACATATTTCATAACCATTTCCTATATTCTCTCCAACACCCCCTACATCTTAGGAAGGACTTGAGTCTACTTGTCCAACCATGCCTAAATCTTCTCTAACCATCCCTAGATTCTCTCAGTCAGCAACTCAGTCAAGGTGAGATGAGTGACACTTGTCTTCTCCTTCTCCCTTTCTCTATTAGGATTCCCACAGATACTGAGAGGAGGGGGTGAATCAGTATCTAACCGGTCTTCTGATTTTCTTAACTTAAAACATGTAGAACATATTAATACTATATACCTGTAAACAAAAATTAATGCAATAAACAGAGATAACAACAACCACATGAAAAACACACCATAACACAATAGTTTAATGAGGAAACCCAATATGGGAAAAACCTCGGTGGGATTTGTGACCCACAATATTCACTTACTGGCCACTAAGAGAATATTACTACTATAATAGGGGCCTACACATGTAGGAAAGCCAAGTGCCTAGAGCTCACTGCTCAATTACAAAATGGGAAGTCTCACTGACTTACAAAATAGATTATATAAATCCAATGTCTTGCACTACTTCAAAATAGCATCTACTATGTCAGATCTAGTACCGGTTTATAGCTCTGCTTCTTACATAAACCCTTAACCTATAATTTGCATAATAGGTCTGCCTTATTTCGCCTAATTATATTCCTCCATACTTACAAAAAATGTTCTACAATGATCTCTTATATATATGAGTCATTTTACAATCTGCCAAGTCGGCTTACAATGATTTTACAATAATTAACAAAATATATTACAAACAAAATTCTTGTCGGCCTTTGTGCCGGTATGCTTCTTTTCACTGCTGATGTTGGTGGTCTGTGTGCCGGTGTAAAGTCTGACTTTTCTTATGCTGGTGGATTGCCTTGTCGGTGTCATAGGATTGTACGGTTGTCATCAATGACAAAACCTTCAATCACCTACAATGTCTTATTGGAGTGTGCATTTGCCAACAATCTCTCCCTTTGGCATTGATGGCAAGACTCATGAGAAAAATTCAAAATTGTATCCAAAAATTGAAGTCCAAGAATAATACCAAAACTGTGTGCTCCCCCTGAGCAGATGAGTCTTTTGCTGATTATTTTTCTCATATCCACTATTCCCCCTTTGGCATCAAATACAAAGGTTGTCAAAGTGTCAATAGAGTGTGGTTTCCTATTTCAACCTTGTAACCGGTTGGTTACAATATGAAAAAGATCCACCAGTACCAGATTCAGGCTTTCAAGGAACATTTTACTATCTTTTATTGCGGCCTCTATCCTTTGAACTGTACCGATGAGGTGTTACATTTTCTCTGTCAGTGTTTTCTATCCTTGAATCAAGGCATCAGATATTTCTTTCCTTAAGGAGGGGAGGTAGTCCAGTTTTGGACTAAGTCTCCATTTAAGATCTTTAACCTTACCTTTTATTCTTTCTTTTTCTCTTTCCAACTTTAATAGTTCTTCCTCAAAACCTATTATCTACTGCTCAAAAACTGATAATGAATCAGATGAATTAATGAAATTGTTAGCTAGTTGATTTATTTCTTCCTGTATCTTGTTAATCTTCCTGACTATATCAACTATCAAAAATTTAGTTTTGCATGTGTCTCTGTACAAAGTTTTGAATTCCTTTAATGTACTACATAGTTCCAGTAGAAGTCTGTCAAACTACCTTGTACACTTCTTTATTTCTTCCTCAAAGAATTTGTGTTTTTCCTTCTCTAATCTCTCCTTGAATGCTTTCTCTTTTATTTGTTCAATTGTCACAGTG
Organism: Cryptomeria japonica; assembly: GCF_030272615.1. Lineage (NCBI taxonomy): Eukaryota > Viridiplantae > Streptophyta > Pinopsida > Cupressales > Cupressaceae > Cryptomeria > Cryptomeria japonica. The sequence continues at coordinate 884,273,643 of NC_081414.1, read as the reverse complement.
TTTTCAGTAATATACTTAGACAAAGTGTCAAGTTGACTCAAGGAATCTTTATTATCTACATTACATTTAGGTGCTATAATTTTCAAAATTGGAATGGTGTCATCTATTGCCTTGTATGCTTGTGAGATACAATATGTTATTTTCTTTATGGAATCCAAAAGAACTTTTGTTACATTAGTTGGTTTGAATTCTATACTTGAAGAGCCAACACTCTATATTCCACTGGTGGGAGCATTTTCTTTGCTTGTGGTGACCTCTGGTAGGTCAGTTTGTGTTTCCATTTCTTTAAGAAAAGGTTTGTCTTGCTCAGCTATTGTCAATGGCACTGACTCTGTGTGAACCTGTTGCTGAGATGGAGCCTGTTGCTCTGCTTTTTGCTTTGTGTTATCATCTGCTGGTTTACCTTCTGTACCATCTATTACTGGTGGCTCATTAGCCATATCTATCTTCCCAATTGTATCCTTATCTACCACAATATTGACTTTTTGAGTGCCAATGTCTACTGTGTATAGTACCTCAGAATTAGGATTTGTGTTCTCTTGTGGCATTTCCATGCTCTCACTATCCGGTTGATTATCAGTCGTCACTACCAATGGAATATTCAGAGGCAGTGGGGATAGATTATCTATTATTTTTATGCTAGGCGGTTCACCAACCTTGCCTTTTCCCTTATCCTTATTTTCTAGTAAACTTTGATAGGTTTAGAATTTCTATATTCTTCTTTCTTTTCTTTCTCAACAAGGAATATGTCCCATGCATTTTTAGTTTCCTCTACAACCTCATTTACTTTACCAACCATAAGTGCTATATGCCGGCGTGCAGTTGAGAATATTGACCGGTTAGCCTTTGCAATCAAATCATCTATCTCCTTTGGTGAGTTAACAGGATAAACAACAAGTAGTTTTTCAACTTTTAATTTCTTATCAAGCTCTACAACATCTTGCCTTCTAGCTTCAAGTCTCTTAAACAGTTCTACCGATAATTCATCCACAATTTGCATCAAAAATTTCTTGTAGATATCCAAGTATAGAATTACACTATTTTAGACTTTTTCCTTGTCATCAGCTGATAATGAATCATATAATTTATTGACGTTCTTCAAATTTTCATCCTCTGTTATTTCATCTAAAATTTTGTCAATTGGAGCAATGTTTTGTTGAGTCTTCTTCTTGGGTGTTAACTTTTTCTTCTTTGGAGTTTTCTTAGCCGAGGGCCTTACTGCCTGTTGTTTTTGTCTGGTTCTTCTAGAAGAGGGTGTAAATACTGGTGAAGGTTCTCTTTTCCTCACAACTCTTTTAAATGTAGCTGGCATATCACTTTTTGAAGAAGTTGTTACTGGTGAAAGGTAAGTTTATGGTTGTAGTGCTTCTAACTCATCTTCAGTGATACCAGTTTGTTTAAGTACATCTTCTTTGATAGTCTTTGCTTGCCTAGATCCTCTTCTTACTGTTGCTTCAACCTTCTTTACCCTTTTCTTGGATTGAATTTGATTCTCAATAGTCTCGGCACTCCCAAATACCTCTTCTTCAGGTTCCTTGGGTGCTTCCAAAAGGGATTTTTCATATGTTTCAATTATGTGGTCATCAGTTTCATAACCCATCTCAGTAACCCAAATGGTTCTTGGGATAACTGCCTCCATCCAAATCTCATCCTTCTTAATGACAAAGCATATTTCATCCTTATATTTATTTACAATTGCTTGTGATAATCTGACTCTAGTGTTCATCCGGGCCTTTAGTGCTTGAAATTACTCATTTATATTCTTTTCTCTATTTTCTCTCATGTTATTTAGTAAATCAGATAGTTGTTTGCCTACCGGTATATCAAAACCAAGATTCTTGTTACCAATACCAGGCACCTGTTTTGTTATGTGTAGCATTAAACAGACAAGTAGGTTTCCAAATCTAAATGTCCCCTTTTTGTCTTTCTTAATCTTTCCTATATTGTCAATCAGTTCATCCTTCAACCATTCACACACATCTATTTTTGCATTATCATTGATCATATCGTAGGCACTCTTTATGCATAGGCTAGAGACTGAATTTAACCTGCTCGCATGTGTGGTTTTATAGCCTAAAATCATGCTAATGAATCTAATATTAATGTCAGTTACATCATTTACTCTTAAAGATCTCTTATCAGATGTTGCACCTGTTAGGTTGATCACTAGGTCATTTGAGACCTTCTTTGTCTTGTCGGGTCTATTACCGGTGGAAGGTAACCCTATTACAGCTTTTAGTGCCTCTTTAGTGATTTTCTAAACTAAGTCTAACCAGAAGAATGCACCATGTACCCTTCTTAGAACTATCCTTATAACTTCCTTAGGGAAATCCAGAATACTGAAAATTTCAGTGAATCCTAGGGTTTCAACTATTTTGTGTTTAAGATTCACACTACCAAAATCATCACAAATTATAGTCTTATACATGCTCTTGATTTCCTCATCACCTAATTCTTCTATGTGACAATGAATGTACATTCTAGGGTCTTCAACAAAAACTACTCCTTTGGGAATTTGAGAAAATGCACCAACATTATCATCCTTCTTAGTAATTTTGGGAACTAACTGAAATACGGGTCTAGGACGCTTGATCACTTCAACTACAGTAGGGTTTGTTATGAATTCAGGAATAGATGAAGAAGCCATGATTATAAATACCTTTATCTGCCTTCGGAATGATTTCTTGCTGAATTGTTTTGCTTCTTTGCTCGAAATGTCTTGCTCAGAAATTTTTGCGCTCTTCGAATGTTTGAATGCTCGGTGAAGTAAAAATGTAGCCAAAACACTGATTTATAATTTTACCAACCACCACATTTAATGCTTCCTAGTTAAGTAATCACTTAACTTATCTATCAGTATAGAAGTAATTTCAACTTCTTACCATCAACCGAGGGAATAATAGCATGTTTCACATTTGATTGCCAAACCCTCAAGGAATTTTCTTTAGTTAAATGAAGAGTCTCCTGCGGGTGGAGTGTTACTCTGTTCTGTCGGTTGAGGAGTATTGCTATCAACATTCAGTTTGATTTCCTGATCCATTCTTTTGAGAATTCATGCTTAACTTCTTCAACTTTTTCCTTACCTTTCAAACTAGGACCTTTGTTATTTACCGGTGAGGACTTACTTCTACAGAATTTAGCAATATGTCCAATCTTGTTACAGGCATAACAAGTCACATTATTTTTCTGAATAGCTTTCCCATATCCTATGCCAGTTTGTGTTTTGCATTGATTAGATAAGTGTCCAAATCTTCCACAAACATAACATCTTACATTCATTCTGCAATTTTCTGAATTATGACCAATTTTGTTGCATTTTGAACATTGACCAGTGGGTGTATTGGTATTCTGATAATTTCTAGGTCTATATTGATTTTCTCTATGACCATACTTGTTACAGTTAAAGATTTTGCCATTAAATTTATAAGCAGTAGGTTGTCTTACCGGTTTGCCATGATCCTATGTGTTTGCAGTACCAGAGCTTTCTCCAACTTCAAAGCCAAGTTCGCAAGTGTCACCATTAGGTTTTTTATTATTCAACAATTCACCAAGTTCTTTTGAGCTTGTCTTGAATTTTTCTTTGTGCTAATTTGCAGTATCCAGTTCTCTTAGCAAGATTTCTTTCTATCTCGTAAGTTCATTTGAATCATTTTGTGTATGCATCAGATCTGCATTCAACAAATCATTTTCATAGCTAAGTCTGGTGTTCTCATTTGCAGCATCACTTAGTCTTCTAGTCAAATCTTCTTTATTCTTCTTTCTATCTTCAATTTCCTTACAAAATCTCATAGTCATATCTTGCATCTCATTCTTTGTTGTCATGTTCTCTTATTTCGGCTTGCTTATCAGATCACTCAGAGTTTCCTTTTCATCATTCTCATTTTTCATCTTTTCACAAAGTTCTCTTCTCTTGTTTCTTGCAATGGTAAGATTTTCTTGAAGTGCTTGAATAATATCCTGTGCTTCCTTTAGATCATCTTCAATTTTGATATTTTTCAACTTTTTTGCATCACAGTCTGAGAGAGCTACTTCTAATTGCTTCATCAAGTTTTCCATCTCTACTGGTGTCAATATATTCCTCAACCTATTAGGCTTCTCAAAATAGAGGACCAGGCTCTGATACCAATTGTTAGGATTCCCAAAGATATTGAGAGGGGGGGGTGAATCAGTATCTAACCAGTGTTTTGATTTTCTTAACTTAAAACATGTAGAACATATTAATACTATATACCAGTAAACAGAAAGTAATGCAATAAACAAAGATAACAACAACCACATTAAAAACACACCATAGCACAATAGTTTAACAAGGAAACCCAGTGTGGGAAAAACCTCGATGGGATTTGTGACCCACAATATTCACTTACTGGCTAATAAGAGAATATTACTACTACAATAGGGGTCTACACATGCAGGAAGGCCAAGTGTCTAGAGCTCACTACTCAATTACAAAATAGGAAGTCTCATTGACTTACAAAATGGATTATATAAATCCAATGTGTTGTACTGCTTCAAAATAGCATCTACTATGCCAGATCCAGTACCAGTTTATAGCTCTGCTTCTTACATAAACCCCTAACTAATAATTCACATAATAGGTCTGCCTTATTTTGCCTAATTACATTCCTCCATACTTACAAAAATATTCTACAATGATCTCTTATATATATGAGTCATTTTACAATCTGCCAAGTCGGCTTACAATGATTTTACAATAATTAACAAAATATATTACAAACAAAATTCTTGTCGGCCTCTGTACTGGTATGATTCCTTTCATTGTCGGTGCTAGTGGTCTGTGTGTCGATGTAAAGTCTGACTTTGCTAGTGCCGATGGATTGTCTTTCCATTGTCATAGGATTGTAAGGTTGACATTAATGACAAAACCTTCAATCACCTACAATGTCTCATTGGAGTGTGCATTTACCAACATTCTCTCAACCTTCACCTTTGCTCACATCCATTCAAATCTGCAAATCTGATCATGACCGTTGATCTGAGCCACATCATCTCATCCTCTCAAAGCGTATAAAATCAAGAGATTTAGCTGAGAGAGTTAATTTTCAAGTTAGTCTTCAAATTAATCATATGCATCTGTGAGTTTTTGAAGCAAATAGAAAATAGCAATAGCAATTATCATATAGCATATAGCATAATCATTTTTAGCATAATCATGTAGTATTGCATATTATAGTATCAGTTAACTACAAGCTATTAGTCCATTCTTCATATTCCATCTTGGAAACCATCAGTGCATTGTCTAAGAGCACACCATCTACAACCGGGAACAGTGGAGTTAGGACACAATGAGACATAAGCCATGAAGGTAAAATAATGTTTTATTTTAATATGTACTTCATGTAGTTTCATTGGTTGAATTTGGATTTCCTGTATGCATTTCCTTTTGTATTTTGTGAAACTAACTTATTATAGGTAACATTCTAAGGAAGAAATTCAAGCTCACACACTATGCATGAATCTACCATTTGAAATTTTAAGCTCATATGCATCTTGATTCCTCTTAGACCTATTTATAAATTTATTTTCTCTATGCCCATAACTTTTTTAAGAATAACAATAACCAGTGAAGGAGGGCGTGTAACTATTGGCATTGAGTTGTCATTGATGTCAAACGGTATTGCAGGTTACCGATAGAGTGTGTCAACCGGTATGAAGAAGATTGAACTGGCATAAAGAAGAGAAGTATGTTATGAGTTGATAGATGATACCATCAGTATGAGGTGAGATGTAGGAGTGATTTAGCATGATTGAGTTATAACCGTTAAGGCATAAACTGGTATGAAGGCTAGTTGTTTGTTTGTGATGAAGAGACAGAATGTTAGATGAATCACAACAACACCCAGTGAGCTGAACAAAAGTAATGGCATGAAGATATACTGGAAGGCAAGATGAACTGTCAGTATGATGTGTTGTTGCTAAAAGTAATTTTCCAGTATGTTGGGCATATTGGTAAGGGTTTATACCGGTAGAAGGGTTTTTTACTGGTAGGGATGTTCAGGTTTGAACCGACTCTTTGTTGATGAGTTGAAAGTATGTTGATTGTTGGCATTTGCATGAAGATTGCATTAATGATATGTTATGTTGTCATTGATGTCAATTAATTGGTAATGATATTGTTGTAATGATTTTTTGTAATCGATAGGAAGAGCTAGTGAAAGGAACTATAAGCAGTAGGTAAGTTTGTGGAGTGAAATGGTATTGCTAAGTATTGGAGAGATGAACCAGTAAACCTTACCTATTGATTTGATAAACCCTAACCAATTAAGTTTGGTGAATTGGTTATATTGGTTTACTATCTAATGATGAGCAGTAATGATTATGACACGTACGTATATTGTATGAAGATAATTTCAAAGTATTTTTGGTGCATTGAGGTAACCATTTTTGTCTTGGGAATGAGAAAGTATATTGTTGTTACTACTTATCAAGTTGCCATTAGTTTTTATATTCAAAGTCATACTATATACTCTAGTCGGTTAACACTACTGAATCATGCAGTTGGTATACACACAGAAGTCGGTATGCACAGTCTAGTCGGTTACAAAGGAAAGCAGTCACAGAACGCAATATACACCAAACTATCTACCGAGTATCTTTTTATGTCTACCAAGCAGCAAAGATGACACACCGAGTTGATATACACCGAGTGAAACGTGTTACCAGATACATTGAACCTAGACATGCATATGAAAACGTGTTACAAGATCAAGTCACATCTAATTGTTTTTACATTGGAAATTGTACTAAAAGATTGTGTATGATTTTGAGATCAATCTAACCAATGAAATATTCTATATAGTTATTCATTTTAAGGAATCTTGTTTGTAAGATAGAAGCAATGAATTAGATCACCATCTTAAGAAATCTGTTTATACAACATGAGTTAAGGGTGTATATGTGTGTGTAACGTCCTAAAATTGTGACACTTGCAATTTCAACTACATTTGGGTCTTCACGATGGCGATGCAACATTGAACCTGAATGGAGACCCTGAAACCTGTTTATGACACCAAAAACTGCATTTTTCAGCACCCTGGCCTGATCCTCCTTGCACCCTGCTGTCCCTGGAGGTGGGACCATGGTGCCCAGCGCCCTGGTCCTTCAGGACCATGGTGCCTAGTGCCCTGGTCCCCCAGGACCATGGCACCAAATGCCCTGGTCCCCCAGGACCATGGCGCCCAGCGCCCTGGTCCCTGGACTTATTTTGGGCCCGATCTCTTATGGGGCTTCGGGTCTTTAAGTTTGCAATTCGGGAAATAATGTTTCCTGGTCGGCCTAAGGTCGGAAAAATCAGTCTTTCAACCCTAATTGGAAAGTATATAAACTACATTTCCTCTCCCATTTTGGAGAAGGAGGACATATGTGTACAAGACACGGAAACGATATTCAAACATTCAAGCATTCAAGCATTCAAGCATTCCTTCAAGCAATTGATCATTCTAAGTCTCCATTCAAGGCTAAGTGTTGCATTCAAGACAAGGATTCAACCATTGAAGAGGAGATCACATATCACCTACAACATACAACATACAATATCATTACACCTTCGCATGTAAGAATACAAACATTCTTACAAAAAGGTATCAGTACTTGTTTACATTACAAACATTTACATTTACAACATTCTAATTTCTTGGTTAATTCCAAAACCGGGGTTTGACCTAAGGGAAAACCCCTAATCCCTAACCCCCCAATCATCCTCTCTTTTCTGTGTGTAGGTTGCAGGTACGTGGCTGTAATTGAAGATCTGGAATCCTTTTGCAGAGACGAACAGATCCCCCTTCATTTCGCAGATTTTTCGGAGGACCGTGTGCACGCCGGGTGCCATCGTCTCATCAACTTTCGCTCAAATTTGTAGGACAGCATCGTCTCGACATTTTACTACTAATTCCAGGTCTGCAACTTCATCCTATATTCCTATCTCTATTTATAAGTGAATCTTTCTCACTTTACATGCATTCCTAGCTCAATCCTTCTATCTACATTCTTCACAAAAGAGGGTAGCCTTGCTGTCTTAACCCTTGAAACTCATTTAGGATCCAATCTTGCATTGTGTGGGATTGGATCTTGTAGGTTTCAACCCCTCTTTTAAATGTAAAGTCTCCCCTAAGTGAAAACCGTAAACCCTAGTGACCTCCTTTCTCTCTCCTTGGAGTGGTGGGGGGGAACACTTAGGGTTCGATCGCGATTTTCTGCTTTACATTTAGGTGAACCTGACGTGAACATCCTAATTCTGATTATTCATGGTTAGATCTGAAAAATTTGCTTCCTTGATTACATTTTCATGTTTGATCTTTTGCAAATTTTAGAGGTTAATTGCATAAAAAACCCTAAAATTTTCCTTTTAATAATTGAGCTTGCGAAATGTTTAATTGTTAATGCTTGTTTCAGATCTACCCTTCTATTGCAAATTATCAATTCATATTTGTGCTTTAATTTTGAAAATTAAGTGGTTAAGTGTCAAAACCCTAATTTTTAAAACCCTCTTGATTCAGCCTTTGACTGATGATTTCACTGATTAAAACACCTCCAAATTGGCTATAACTTTGGATTCCGCAACAAAATCATAATATCTTTCATCCCTAAAAATTTGGAAAAAAGTTGCGAGGACCGTGTGCACCCCGAGCGCCATCGTCCCCGACATTTTTTCCAAAATTTTGGGAGCTAGATCTTACTATATTTTTCTGCTAAAATCCAGAATTTTGGCTGATTTCATCAATTCTAACACTTTCAAAATTAAAGTCAAAGTTGGTCTACCGATTGCTTCGATTAAGGCTCCTAATCATTCAAAAATTGTTGAAATTGAAATTTTGTGGCAAAATTGTGTTCTTACTGTCCTAAATCTGAAAAGTGTGTCGGCATTCATTCGAAATTTTAGTGCTTTATTCAAATTCTTGCAATTTGTGACTTTTGAAATTAAGTGTTTAATTATACCAACCTTGATTTCCACTTTCAAAATTGAATTTTGCGTGAAATTGAGTCAACTTTTAAAATTCAAAACTTGCATTGCTTTTGGTAGTCCCTCTAAAATCATAAAATTCAAAATTTCAGTTTCCCTCTCTTTTTCAAAATTCAAATTTTGCATTTTTCAACAATCTTGGTAGGGTTCAATTTTGAGATTGCAACTTTAATTTGGGCTATCTACGGATCATAAAATCACTCAATTTTTTCAGATTAGCTTTAAAATCATCATAACTTTCATCCCTAAAAATTTCGAAAAAAGTTGCGAGGACCGTGTGCACTCCGTTCGCCACGGTCCCTGACATTTTTTTCGAAATTTTGGGAGATTGTCGTGATTGCATTTAATAGCCTAAATCTAGGAGAATGGCTAATTTTATTGAAATTTGCTACCTCTAAATTCAAAATTTTCTCTCTCTCTTCGGTGCATGAGTTTTACAACAATAAGCCCTACTTACGCTATTCCCGTTAGACGAAGCCTTAGAATTAAGTCTTTCCAAGGTTTAATTACTGAGGAGATGGAACCTAATTTGAATAGCCTTTTTAACGAGGACATGGGTAATTCCTCTAATCCTCCTAATGATGAAGAAGCTCTCCATGAGGTTTCTGTAGAACAACTTTCAAAATTGGATAACCAATTTGATGATTTTCAGCAATGGATGTCTCAAGAGTATCCCGATAGTCAAGCTCTTTCATTAATTGAGGGTCTAAAACATATGGTTCAAAGTGATAAGAATGGAATTGATATTTTGCATGGTATTGCACACATTGTGGATTCGAATGGATGCCTATGAAGAGTTGTGCTGAAACTTTGGGTTATACAAAACCTCCTACTCAAGTCAATCATTCTATTCCTTTGACAACTTCTATTGCTAGTATACCTACTTTCACATCAAACATAATGACTACTTCAATACAAGACATTCCACCTATGATCACCAATCATGGGGGCAATCCTTCTTCTTCAATTAACCCTCTTCCTTCATTTAATATAACTTCTTCATTCATTCCTTCAATGAGTGTTCCTATTACATCTCCACAAATGAACCTGGCGCAAGGGGGCAATTCATTTAACCATTCCATTCCTCCTTGTAGTGTTCCTCCTTTCCAATCATCTCTTATGACTAACTATCATAGGGTCCTACCACCTTACTCTCAATCAATACCTTCTTTCAATAACATAATACCTCCATTTCAATCTAACACGTCTAATATGAACTCTTTGACTGAAGCGACCATTAACAATCTTGCACAAACTGTCTCTTCTTTACAGCAACAAATTGCCTCTATGAATCAATCTAAGTTTAGTGTGCCCACATTTGATGTTGTGAGCCCACTTTCTCTTGACATTGTTCGAGCTATCCCCCCTAAACATGTTGAAATTCCGCATTTGGAGCTTTATAATGGTAAAGGTGATCCTCTAACACATGTTAAGACTTTTCAAACAATATGTACCAATTTTGCTTATGACCAAAGGTTGCTTGCAAAACTGTTTACTAGAACATTAAGAGACAAGGCTCTTCAATGGTATTGCTTGTTGCCTTCCTATTCTATTACTTCTTTCCAACAACTTGCAAATTCTTTTATTCAACAATTTCAAAACAATATAAGTCCTAAAGTTACTTTGATTGATTTAATGCATTGTAAACAAGGTGTTAAAGAAAAAGTGACTGATTTCATTGGTAGATATAAGCATTTGTATGCCCAAATTTCTTTTCTAGTACCTGACAATGATATTCAAAGAATCTTTATTTCTAATTTACAAAAAGATATTAGAGAAAAACTTCTGTTTTCTGAGTTTACTTCTTTCCAACAGTTGTGTGCAACTCTTCACAATTATCAACTGACTGTGAGTCAAATGGAACAAGCAAATCCTATAGCTCCGAGTGATAAGGGTGATAGTAGTCAACAACCATTTGGAAAGTTTAAACTGAACAGAGAGTCTGTTAAGTTCAATGAAAACATCATCAACAATAATGTGAATGCAACATCAGGTGTGCCTCCTATTTCTAAGTTTTTCAAGAAAGAAAGAAAGTTTACTCCTTTGAATGAATCATTGCATAGTATTATGAATAAGTTATTGGAACAAAATGTGCTTACTCTCCCTCCTATAAAGCAAATTGATCCTACAAAGATTAATTCACCCTATTTTGATAACAAATCTTTTTGTCAATTTCATCGTCAATCTGGGCATGATACTGAAAAATGTTTTGCTTTAAAGGGTAAAATTCAAGATTTGATTGATAATAATACTATCTTTGTTTCAGGAGTGAATGATAAAGGCAATACATCTGTAGCTCCTCCTAACCAAAATCTTAATATTTTTACTAATCCATTACCTTCTCATACCTCTAATGTGATTGAGACTAATGATTCCTCTTTCTCATCTAATGGTCTTGTGTCTATGACTCCGAATGTGATTAACCTTATAGAGCAGCAAGAAAACCCTAAAGAACCTTCCATCACATTTGATTCTAATGAAACTATCAGGGCACCTGATGGTCCTTTATATATAGTTGCAAAAGTCAAGAATACACCTTGTCGTGGAGTGCTTATTGATTCTTCTTGCATGGTTAATGTCATTACTGAAGAATTTCTCTTTACTTTGCAATTGAATCAAGTGATCTATGACGAAACAAATGTGGTTGTGAAATTATTTGATGCATTTTCTTCTCCTGCAATTGGTTCTATTACATTACCTATTGAGGTCCATAACAAATCCCTTGACGTGAGCTTTGCTATTATTCCATTGTCTGAACAATTTCGTGTGAAGCTAGGCTATCCTTGGCTATCTTCCATGAAAGCTATTGCTTGTCCTATTCACAAGTGTTTGAAATTTCCCCATAATGGTGAAGTTGTTACTGTCAATCATAGTCTCTTTAAACCAGCTGAAAGAACTTCTAGCATTCCTATTGATTATTTTTGGCCTAAACAATTCCAATCTCTTCCTCCGCGAAGTGATCATCTTTTCAAATCTTATCAAAAGTGGAAAACAGATATGATCCTATCTCTAAGTGAACCTAGAACACCCAAACTTGATATTCCTATCGTTCTTGAGAAGGAAGTTCTTCCTTTGAAAGATAAAACTAATGTCTTTCCTCAAGAAGATTCCCAACCCATTCCTATGGATGTGACTATGTCTATGCCTAATAAACTTTCTAAAAGTAGACCTATACCTCCTTGTCATGATGGACTTGGTCTCCTTCCTAAACCAAATATTCTTCCTTTATATGGAGCAGTTCCTCCTCCTTCTTTTTATAGAGAGAAGAGACCTTCTTCTTCTCCTATTATCCAGCCTAAGAGACCACAACCTAAACACCCAAGTGATAAGGATGAGAACATTCCTCCTCCTCAATCTTCTCAACTTCCTACTAAGACTAGACGAAATCGTTCTGTCGTGAACGCCGACGAAAGCGTCGTCTTAGAGCTCAGGCAGCTGCTTCTCAAATTTTGCAATCTCCAAAAACACCTTCAACAAGCATTATTCCATCTTCTCCAAAATCTCCTAAACATAAGATGCATGATGGTTTTGATCCTGTGCGAGTTAAAGATCCTATTTTTATAAATCTTGATGATGATATAGATGAAAATGTTATTCATGATGAAAATGTTACTTCTCTTGCTTCTGATAGTGAATATGAATTTGTTGATGTTGATAACCATCTATCTAACGAATTTTCTAAAGCACTTATCCTAGCTCCTAGACAAGAACAACGTGGCTTGGAACATAAACATAGCCCTTGTTTGGATCTTGTGATAGCTCCATCTGCTGTGTTGGATGTTCCTCCTCTAGCGTGTTCCCTGCCTTCCCGAAATATTGATCAGCAAGATCAGGGGGTGGATGACGTGCTAGACTAGTTTCATTAGCATAGCAGATTCTCTCCTCCTCTCTTTCTTTTGTTACTTCTTCTATGTGTTATTCTCATTCATCTATTTGTTGTCCTTAGTGTTGTCTACTTGAGGATGATGCAAAGCATTGCGACCTCTTTTGGTCTCTCTCATGTTGACTCAAAAGACACATGTGTTCCCTTCTTCTAGGTGACCTTCCTTGATTGGGGAATGAAGAACAATTATGCATACATACATACGATATACATACAGCATACTGACCCCAAGGAAAGCGAAGTCACCTTGTGCTTTGTGTTTTGTGTCTATTATCCTTGGGCTTATCTCACACTTGGGGGCTAAATCCTTGTGATAACGTGCTCCTCTCCCTTCTCATTTCCTATATGTATCACTACCTTAAATAAATCACCCCCATTGAGGAATGTGTGATCGCTTTAACATAGGGGGGCATACACCCCGTCTATCTCTTCAGGATACTTGAAAATTTCTTGGCGAACTTAGCTTTGCCTTGAAAATTTTTGGTATTTTTCTTGCATGACTCATAGTGAGGGAACCTTACTACTGACAGTCATGGTTCTCCCTCATGATCTTCCCTTTTACTTTTCCAATCGAAGTCGTAAGATCCTTAGTCCACTGGGGGCTTGGTGTGTCTTGCCTCCTTGACGTGGTGAAAGCCTTTCAATGTTGTTTCCTTGTACTTTACCCGAAGTATGGGCGTATGCTTATACTCCCGCTAAAGTGGGAGCTAAATGTAACATCCTAAAATTGCAACACTTGCAATTTCGACTGTATTTGGGTCTTCACGATGGTGATGCAACACTGAACCTGAATGGAGACCCCGAAACCTGTTTATGACACCAAAAACTGCATTTTTTAGCACCCTAGCCTGATCCTCCTTGCACCCTGTTGTCCCTGGAGGTGGGACCATGGCGCCCAGCGCCCTAGTCCCCTAGGACCATGGCGCCCAGTGCCCTGGTCCCTGGACCTATTTTGGGCCCGGTCTCTTATGGGGCTTCAGGTCTTTAAGTTTGCAATTCGGGAAATAATGTTTCCTGGTTGGCCTAAGGTCGGAAAAATCAGTCTTTCAACCCTAATTGGCAAGTATATAAACTACATTTCCTCTCCCATTTTGGAGAAGGAGGACATATGTGTACAAGATGTGGAAACGATATTCAAGCATTCAAGCATTCAAGCATTCAAGCATTCAAGCATTCCTTCAAGCAATTGATCATTCTAAGTCTCCATTCAAGGCTAAGTGTTGCATTCAAGACAAGGATTCAACCATTGAAGAGGAGATCACATATCACCTACAACATACAACATACAATATCATTACACCTTCGCATGTAAGAATACAAACATTCTTACAACAAGGTATCATTACTTGTTTACATTACAAACATTTACATTTACAGCATTCTCATTTCTTCGTTAATTCCAAAACTGGGGTTTGACCTAAGGGCAAACCCCTAATCCCTAACCCCCCAATTGTCCTCTCTTTTCTGTGTGTAGGTTGCAGGTGCGTGGCTGTAATTGAAGATCTAGAATCCTTTTGCAGAGACGAACAGATCCCCCTTCGTTTCACGGATTTTTCGGAGGACCGTGTGCACACCGGGCGCCATCATCCCGTCAACTTTCGCTCAAATTTGCAGGACAGCGTCGTCTCGACATTTTACTGCTAATTCTAGGTCCGCAGCTTCATCCTATATTCCTATTTTTGTTTATAAGTGAATCTTTCTCACTTTACATGCATTCCTAGCTCAATCCTTCTATCTACATTCTTCACAAAAGAGGGTAGCCTTGCTGTCTTAACCCTTGAAACTCATTTAGGATCCAATCTTGCATTGTGTGGGATTGGATCTTGTGGGTTTCAACCCCTCTTTTGAATGTAAAGTCTCCCCTAAGTGAAAATCATAAACCCTAGTGACCTACTTTCTCTCTCCTTGGAGTGGTGGGGGGGAACACTTAGGGTTCGATCGTGATTTTCCACTTTACAGTGTGTAATAAGACTGTTACAGAGACACAGAGGTCACCGAGAAGGTTTTCAGAGAATAGTCAAAGAACAGAGTAAACAGAAGGGTTTACCAAGTTACTATATGGGTTACTGAGGTATGCTATAAGCAAGGTAATCTATTCTAAGCACATAGAATCTGCTATAACATTTCAGATGTAAAGTTGCAGACATTTGTAATGATTTTATTGTAATATTGTGAAGTTGAAAGAGAAACCTTTAACAAGGTAAAAGACTCTAATCAAGTCTATAAATTGTAAAGCCTCTAACCAGGTACATCATTTAGAATAAATGTTGTAAAATCCTTTAGCAAGGTAGATCTAATAGATCTTGTTACTCCTAACAGGGTAAGCTACCAGAAATAGCTAATATGTAGCTCTAACCAAGCACTCTTTATTATTGTAGTAGTGAAGTTGTGGGTGCCATCCCCACCGTAGTTTTTCTCTCTAACCAAGAGTTTCTGCGTAACCAAAATATATGTGTTATGGAGTGAATCATGTATGATTGTTATCTATTTGTTTTAACTTTATTTTATGTTATTGCACTATTCTGTTTATGCATCATAGTAAAGTTATTATTCAAGAAAAGTTTTGCAGTTCTAATTCACCCCTCCCCTCTCAGTACATTAGCTTTCCATATTGGGCCTAACAATTGGTATCAGAGCTTGAATCTTGGAAAAGGGTTTAACTACCTAAAGAGAAAGATCTTATCAATGGAAGGCTACAAACAATCTTGGAGGATTGTGTATCTGCAAGAAGAGCTAGATCATGCTAATCAAGTGATTGTAGACATGCAAAGGCAAATGCAAAAATCTCTGAAAGTAAGAAGAAGATTATCTGATGACTTGTAGGATTCTCAAGAGCTAGTGGAACAAATTGAGACATCATCTGAGAATAGTATGTCTGAAGAGATTGAAGAAATGATTGGGGTATTGAAAGAAAAGAACAAAGCATTGGCTGATCAACTAAAAGCAATGAAAAGAGAACATGAACATTTCAGCACACAAATGACTGAAAATCTAGATGCATTAAGGACAACTAAGGATAAAGCAAGAGATCTAGAAAGAGAGAAACAACAACTTGAAGTCTTAGTATCTGATAAGAATGATGAAATCATAAGGTTGACTGGGATTCAACAAAATATGTCAGATCAACTAGGTTATGCACATCATGAAGCAAATCTGAAAGATGATGAGAATCAAGCATTGAGACTTGAAGTATCAAGGTTGACCGATGAGCTTGAAACAGAGAAGAAATCTAAAGAAACACTGAAGAAGAGTTATGAAGCATCAAAGATGTTGGATGAGCAATTGAATACAAGACGACCCTACAAAGATGCAGGACTTGATTACAAAGGAAAAGACTCTACTGAGAAAGGAATTCATACTACCGAAAGAGGAGAATCATCAAAGCAAGCTGGAAAAAGGAATAACATCAAAAGAAAGAAGCCTATTTGCTACTACTGTGGAAATCAAGGTCATACTGCCAACATGTGCCAAATCAAAAAAGGTAAGCAACTGAATATCACTAAGTCCAATGGTTATTGTTACAATTGCAATAAATATGGTCACACATCTAATCAATGTAGGACAAAGTCTGTTAACAATTATCAGAAGGAAAAATTCAAAGGGTTTTGTAAAAACTGCAATAGATATGGACATACTACCAAGAAGTGTTGGTTTAAGCAAAAGAACTACATGTGGTCTGCACACCAAGCAAATACTAGAGGTTACCAAACTCACATAGATCCTTATCGACAATATTCTACAGTACCATGGGATTACAATACAAGAATATGGTGTGAATGTTGTGGAAGATATGGACAGTGCCAACTATTTTATAAGGTTTGGAATGAACAACCGAAGATCATGGAGAAATCCTGGTATGGCATGTTTTCATTGTCACAAAGTTGGACATTTAGCTGGAGATTGCAGAGATCAACCTAGAGGAGACACAGAAGAAATAAAAGAAAAATTAAAGATTATTTGAAAAAAGAAGAAAATTGTGTCAAATGAAGAAAGCACCTTACCTACCGAGTTAGGTGCACCTATTTGAAATTAATCAGAAAAGGTATGAAGGGACTACATTCTCTGAAGGTTAAAATCATAACAGTTCCTATTCTATTATGTACTAAATTCAAAATCTGCATAGTTAAGATGCATTAGTAAGTTTGAAATTCTATCAAAAGTACCTTACAGGAAACCTGTCAAGTCAGTGAATATAGGAAACCTGTCAAGTCGATAAATGAAGAAAATTTGGTTACTCGATTAAAAAAAAAGGAGAGTAAATCGGTTAAAGGTGAACCGAGTGTATTTAATATTTTTGACCTAACCCGCATGGAGCCCGATAAGGTATTTTGTGTACTTAAAAGTATTTTCGTGGTCATTTACACTTACCAAGTTTTTGAAAGAGCAGAGCAGAGTGATTCCAAGGCGATCAAACCTCATTCTAAGAGAATTCAAGGTATTTACATCAAATCTCATCACACTGTTAAGCTAGCTTACCGATCTTATCAAATTGTTATTATCTGCCGAGTGTAAAGTGTCTGTCATTTGTAAACCATCAAACCCTAAGGATAGTTTGCTAAGTTTTTACCTAAAATCTACAATGGCGCCCAAGATCCAAGATCCCATAGTTGTCAAGAATGTAGAGAAGCCCTCATTGAAATACACTTTGACTCCTAAAGTCTCCTCTGAATTAGATGACAAAATCACCTTTTCACTCATCCCGGATTGAGTCTTGTTAGTCGAAGATGTGAGATTCTTCACCAAATGTTGTGTTGAAGAACTCAGTCATGTTGAGATTAGAGACACCTATGATGAATTATGTACCGATGGTATATTAAACAAAAAGTATGAACACATCAGAATCAAAGGATTGACTGAAGCCCTAACCTACCCTCATGTGTTCAAGCCCCAATGGGTCAAGTTTTTTCTAAGCAGAGTTCGTGATGATTTCATGTGGCTAGAAGAGAAACCATTCAAAATCACCAAGGAAATCATTCATGTGATCACCGGTTATCCTATCTATGATCATGCACGAGCTCAAAAGATGATATCATAGAAGGAATTAATCAGTTTAACCGGAGTAGAATCTGATTACAAAGGACTGAAATTGAACAATGTCACTGATGCAGAACTTAAGTTTTCCATTAGAGTAATCAGTTACTGTTTCTTCCAATCTGCAAGGGAAAATAGTGTACCATGTACCACAGTTGACATAGCTTATAAAATTGTGAAAAAGGGAATGAAAATTGACTTATGTGAAGTGTTACTGAAGAACCTATTTGAGAATTTGAACACAATAAGGAAGCCAAAGAAGAACAACTTGGCAAATAAACTAAAGTTTGGTTCACTTCTTGTATGCATGTTTTTCTACTTTGAGAAATTATTTCCATCAGTCGGTAAAGTAGTTTGGGAGCTACACCGACCAATCACCCATCAAATTAATGACTTTATCAAGAAGCTAGGTGATAATTTCAATGATATAATGGATGATTATTTTAGTAAATTTCAAGAGAAAATGCGCAACAGGTACTGGATTCCACCCCAGCTAGTTGAGAAATATAAAGATGATATATGCTTTGAGGTAGACACTGACTACTGTTATGTGAATGTTGTGGAACCGAGGACTCAATCTTTGCCTCCTATGGGTTACGAGATTGACTTTGATATCACACAACAGCAAATCGATGCATTTCTAATATTACCAAGGCATGCTACCGAGCTGAGGTATGGAACCTATCAAGAAATGAAGGAGAAAGTGAAAATAAGCATTGTAGTACCCAAAGCTACAAGGAAGGCAACCAAGATGATAAAGGCATTGATAGAGAAATTCAGAGAAGACTCTTCCTCTACACCTGTCAAAGGCACTCTTGCCATCAGCGTAGAAGAATCAGAAGCTCAAGAGGCAACAATAACATTGAGCACTGAATTGTCTAAGGGTAAAGTGTTAAAAAGAAAGAAACAGGACACTTCAAAGGCCCTACCGACTCCTCCAACAAAGAGACCTAATAGAAGAGCGTCTGCAGCATCACCGAGTAAGAAACAAAAGAGTGTTACTGCTCCCAAGGTAACAAAAACCTACAAGAAATCTACTCGAAGACTCATTTTGGCAAAAGAGTCTAGTGATACAAAATCTGAGGATGCAAACAAATTCCAGATTGTCAAGAGCCAGAAGGTAAATATACATAGTGTTGAAAACTTCTGTGCTAATCTGAAAGAATATGGTGGATTTAGTTCATTTAGATTTGTTAAGTATGAAACCAGGAACAATGATGAGAAGAGACAAATTGAAGAAGTTGTCATCTGCACACTTCTAAAGTTCCGGTTAGCTCCATTGGAACTAGCAAAGTCACTTCCAAATGAACTTTACTTGCATATTGATAATAGGTAGAAGTATGCAATGGACTCAGAGAAACAAATCAGAGAAAGAAGTCTAGTCCATCTCTTTCCTGATATGTCAGTAGCTGAAATAAAGGAACATCTAAAAACCTACAATTCAAGGTTTCTTGTCAAACAAAGAGCTTTAAAACTGATGAATGGGATATACATTGACGTAAAAAAAGAGACAAAAGCAAAGTGGCAGGAAATCTTCAAAATCAAAGATGCCAGTGAACAATCTACAGTTGAAATCGTTGATGTCACTGAGCACAATCCTGATGTCACCGAGCAAGGTCCTGATGTTACCAAACAAGACATGGCTGACACTATTCAAATTGATGAAGATGTCATGGATACAGAGGAACCAGAGTAGGAAATGATAGAAGGCACTACATATGCAAAACTTGTATCTAGTGAATCCATTTTAGTACAAGTTCGGCCTTATCCACCGGTTAATCAACCTGTCTCTACTGAAGCTCCTCAGGATACAACACAAGGCACCGAAGGTCAGAAGTCTACAATAGGAGAAGAGACTACTCAAGAACATACCTCTGAAGCACCTTTGAGCACCAAAAATGTAGCAGCTGAGACACCAAGTACTGAGGCACCAAAAGACACCACAGCAGCTATAGAAACCGACCAAAGTGTTGCCTCTACCAAGCAACCTACCAAGGGTCAGCAAGCCTCTCAAGCTATTGTCTTGGTCCAACTCACCAAAGGTAAAGAGAAGAAGGTGAAAAAGCATAGCTTCAAAGTTGATTTATCTAAACCAATAGTGTTGCCCAATGTGGATATATCAAAATTAAAGGGGCAAGCACTCATTGATTTTGGTGAACTCTGTAAAGCAAAGGCCGAACAAGAAAAATAGATGGCCATACAAAAGAAGAATAAAGTACTTCAGAAGGTGAAGACACTGCTATCAGATATGCTACCTATAGCTACAGTGTCAACCGATGTAGCCATCCACATTCAACTGGATGAACTCCTTAATCAAATAGAAACATCCAAAGTTGATGCATCTGAGTATTTGAGCAAGCTCAAAGACAAGGAGCTTACTGCAAAAATGATAGAAGAGGTACAAAAAGCTCTAGCTATTGGCAAAGTCAAACTTGTCAAATTCATTGTTGAGTTGTCCCTGCAACTCAAGCATATTCTTTATTTATTTCAGAAACTTTGTACATTTTCTATATTCATTAAAGATATCAAGAATAAAACTGATGCAATTGAGAAAGAGATCACCGATCTCTCAAATAAGTTGACCACAGAGCCCAATTCCATTCAGAATTTTTATACAAAGCTTCAATAGCTCATGGCTCAATAATTGGAACTAAGAAATGAAGAACATAAGATCAGGATGGATATAACGACACTCTAGACATTATTCCTTGCTCATCTTTCATCAGTTCAAGAACAGATTAACCGAGCTACATGCCTATCTACTACACAAGAGGGAAGCACTCTTGATGGCTTAATATCCCTATTGGCTGATATTCAAGCACAAAATTCTTTAATGGAAAGTGTAAAGGATGCACTCTCTATCGCACTCACTGACGCCTGGACAAAGTATAAATCCATTTTTGATTAGTTACCACCCCTGGATGGAAATTAAGTTTTTGATGTTTGTCAAAAAGGGGGAGTGATACTATATATTTGGGGAGTGATACAGTTTTGATATAGTATTTGGAGTATTGTATACAGGGGGAGTATACCAAGCAGTGTTTGCAGAGTATCCAAGGATAGTAAGAAGAGCACACAAGCACAGAACTGAGCATGCAAAATTAGAGTTATGTATAGTATAATGATAAGGGGAGTATATCTAATTATACTATTTCATTGACTATTGTATATACTATCAAGTATAGTCATTTTGCAAAGTATATAGATTTTTGAGTTATGACTTTGAAAGTAGTTTTGTCAAACATCTCAACTAATGTCAAAAGAGGAGATTGTTACTACTTATCAAGTTGCCATTAATTTTTATATTCAAAGTCATACTATATACTCTAGTTAGTTAACACTACCAAATCATGCAATCGGTATACACAAAGAAGTCGGTATGCATAGTCTAGTCGGTTACAGAGGAAAGCAGTCACAGAATGCAGTATACACCGAACTATCTACCGAGTATCTTTTTATGTCTACCGAGCAGCAAAGATGACACACCAAGTTGATATACACCGAATGAAATGTGTTACCAGATACATTGAACCTGGACATGCATATGAAAACATGTTACAAGATCGAGGCACATCTAATTGTTATTACATTGGAAATTGTACTAAAAGATTGTGTATGATTTTGAGATCAAACTAACCAATGAAATATTTTGTATAGTTATTCATTCAAGGAATCTTGTTTGTAAGATAGAAGCAATGAATTAGATCACCGTCTTAAGAAATCTATTTATACAACATGAGTTAAGGGTGTATATGTGTGTAAGAAGACTGTTACAGAGACATAGAGGTCACCAAGAAGGTTTTCAAAGAACAGTCAAAGAACAGAGTAAATAGAAGGGTTTAGGGTAAGTGCACAAAGATGGTGGTCAAAAAGGGGGGTATAAGTGGACACTTTTTTTCTGAAATCGGGTCAACCTGAACTTAGAGGCAAAATTTGAAAGTCATCCACTCAAGATATGAAGATAATCAAACAACAAATATTGTAGTACTCTGAATCTAGTTTCCAAACTACTAAACTTTTTCAAAATTGAATAAGATTAAGGGGGTCAAATCCTTCACGCATGAAAAACTGACCCTATTTTTTTCTAAAAAACATAACATAGTGTCTGACGTGCACATCAAAAAAGTCATAGTTAGATTTAGTATTTTGACAAATCCTTTGGCAAAAAGATAGTTAAGAGTGAGCACTAGAAGATGTGTATTTTTTTGTAATTTTTGCTTGAGTATTTTTTTTTTAATGATTTTTCCAATCGAGCACATCCTGAAAATTCGGGTACCTGTTCATGCGCAAAGCATAAGTTGCACTAAACAAATCAAAAATACAATTTATTTTTTTTAAATTGTAAAGAATCAAGTGCACTAAAATAATATATAAAGTTTTTTAAATTTGGATACGTATATCAAAAGTTATTCAAAAAATGGTGCACCTATGTCTATGAGAACTATGGAGACACTAGTAAAAGAAATTCAATAATAATATGTTATTGTTGTTCAAATTGAAAGAAAATTATATGGTTAGAAAGCTTAGAAGATGGGTGAAAATATGGTGTCAATTTTAGAAATACCCACTTTATGAAGTGTAAACTTGATGATGACAAAGTCAATAAACCAAGTTAATAAAATAAAACACGTCAAAAATGAGAGAAATGGAGGGAAATCAAACTTCCAATCCATAGCTTTGTCATCCGGGCCTATTTCCAAGCCTAAAAAGTCAAATGCGCGTATGGGGTATGTATGGTTTAAAAAGTGCGTACGAGGTATTTATAGTGTAAGAAGCGCGTACGCGCTATTGTATAATATGATATTCTATGTA
This sequence comes from Cryptomeria japonica, assembly GCF_030272615.1. Taxonomy (NCBI): domain Eukaryota; kingdom Viridiplantae; phylum Streptophyta; class Pinopsida; order Cupressales; family Cupressaceae; genus Cryptomeria; species Cryptomeria japonica. The sequence continues at coordinate 884,250,937 of NC_081414.1, read as the reverse complement.
TAATATGATATTCTATGTATAATATGTGTATATTCATATAATATATGTAATATATAATATGTGTATAATATGACATTATATATATAATATGTTTATATACATATAATATATTAAACATATATATACACATGTAAGTGTATCATCTCTCCCTC